>NC_044389.1:81680774-83064309 GCF_006542625.1 Nomascus leucogenys
AGGATTGTTTTGGCTATATGGTATCTTTTTTGGTTCCGTATGAAATGTAAGGTAGTTTTTTTCTAACTCTGTGAAGAAAGCCAATGGTAGCTTAATGGGGATAGCATTGAATCTATTAGTTACTTTGGGGAGTATGGCCGTTTTCATGATATTGATTCTTCCTATCCATGAGCATGGAATGTTATTCCATTTGTTTGTGTTCCCTCTTATTTCCTTGAGCAGTGGTTTGTAGTTTTCCTTGAAGAGGTCCTTCATATCCCTTGTAAGTTGTATTCCTCGGTATTTTATTCTCTTTGAAGCAATTGTGAATGGGAGTTCACTCATGATTTGGCTCTTTGTTTATTATTGGTGTGTAAGAATGCTTGTGATTTTTGCACATTGATTTTGTTTCTTGAGACTTTGCTGAAGTTGCTTATCAGTTTAAGGAGATTTTGGGCTGAGATGATGGGGTTTTCTAAATACACTATCATGGCATCTGCAAACAGAGACAATTTGACTTCCTCTCTTCTTATTTGAATACATTTTATTTCTTTCTCTTGCCTGATTGCCCTGGCCAGAACTTCCAGTACTATGTTTAATAGGAGTGTTGAGAGAGGACATTCTTGTCTTGTGCTGGTTTTTAAAGGGAATGCTTCCAGCTTTTGCCCATTCAGTATGATATTGGATTGGCTGTGGGTTTGTCTTTCTTCAGTACCATCTGGCAAGTACTCTGTGCTTACTCTTTGCCCCAGCTTCTAAATGTATACATGAGCAGGTGGGAAGAGTAGGGGACACATGATTGAGTGTCAGTATTCTAGTATCAGAGCACTATGGCAGGCCTGGAGCAACATCTGGAGTGTCCAAAGGTAACCCTGTCAATCTCTAGGGGTCACAGGACATCACTTTCCTCTGCTTCCCTCTCTGTGTGTGTCTCTGCAAGCCAGCCCAATTCTATATTCCATTTCCACCAAGTACTGTATTCTAAATTTAGCTTATCCAGAGCGATGATATGCTTGGTTCCATCTAGGTCAGTGATCTCCTGTGTTGTAGGCAGAATAATGGCCCACAAAGATGCCTACTCCTAATCCCTGGAATCTAGGATTATGTTGCTTTACATGGCAAAAAAATGGATTTTGTTGATGTGATTCAGTTAAAGGTCTTGAGGTTGGAAGATTAGCTTGGATTATCCAGGTGGACCCAATGTAATCTTATGGCTTCTTAAAATTGGAGAGCTCTTCCAGGCTGTGGTCAAAGAGGGAGATGTGTCTACCCACAAACCTTAGCTGGTCATGTCTGCAACAGGGGTGTGTTAATTTTCTATTGCTGATGTAACAAATTACCACAAGTGCTCTTGGAAAGTTAGTGGAAGGCAAGGACTGGCACCTCTAATATAATTATACAGGTAATGATGAGTAGTGCAGATATGTGACTCCAAAGCCTGGAGAAGGACAGACCAGCATCTCTGCAAGAGATCCAACTGTATCCTTTAACCCAAGAGGTCCGTAATTTACATGGACCCAAGAAAGAATACTGTAACTGGCAGAAAGTATCTTCAGTTCAAATCCTTCATTTTTGGGGTTAAATAACTTGGCAAAATGGTGAGATTAATATTATTTTAAATATTTCTAGAAAAATGTAACATTTAATGTATGTGCATAAATAGCAAACTTTAAAGCATGTTTGGACATGAGGTGCCAAATGAAGAGTGGGAGAGGGACTTTAGTAGCAATAAATAGAACTTGAGAATGGAATAAATACTGTATAGAATATTACATTAAATAGAATAAATTTTAAGTTCCTAGAGCAATTTTTGAAAATCTCACATTCAAAGCCATCAATTCCTACTCAATTAGAGTTTCATTTTGATTTTGGTACTGAAGCCCAACATGTTGAAGGAACTGAAATGCTTGCTGGTCTTGCAGTGGCTGTGGAGCCTGGAATCCTGCCAAGAAGAGCATGTGTGAGAGATCAAAATGTTTGTTTACATTCCTTCTGTGAACGAAGTTGGGAAATAATCTAAGAAAACCAATCCAAAAGCAGAGATGTTCCATGCAGCCTTCTCTGTTAAAGCCAAGCTACAAATCATCTGAATGTTCCAAAAGTGTTTTGATGATGTGTTAATGTATTTTAAATTATCTGATAATGTGCTTGGCAGATGCTTAAAAGTATATTTACTGAGACGATGTAGAAATACCAAATGTTTATTAAAACAATACAGAGTAATACAAATGCTATGGTTGTCATGATATAAAAATTTCTGAAAACTAAAGAGTTCTTTAATGGTGAAGATTTTTTTCATTTTTGAAGTTAAAAGTATACATTTTTGTAAAATACAAATGATTACTATCTATATCTAACATTTATAGAGTGCTGATTTTGCTCACTTTTGCACATACATTGTCTCATTTTGTATAATGTTTAGCTTTAGCTTATGAGGTAGATACCATGCCACGAGCATTGTACAGATGAAGACATTGAGGTTTAGAGAGATTGCATCAATTTCCCAATGTAACACAGCTAGTGGTGGGGCCAGGATTCCAGGAAGCCTAACTCTGGAGTTTAATAACCTGAAGAAGAATAATAGCTAACATCCTTGTCACTCTCAGCATGTGCAAATTGCTGTTCTATATGCTTCACATTCATCCACTAACGTAAACCTCAGAATAACTCTATGAGGCAGATTCTATTATTATTATCATTTTATAGACATATATTTTTTATGTCTATGTCAGCCTTAAAGCCACTTTTGAGTTTTTTAGCATATTTTTTGAGAACATGTCAACTTTATTTCCATTTAAATTGCTTGAGACACAGCATGATTGTTGATCTAGTCTCTGGAAATTTTATTCCCAGCTGTGTATCTCTCTGGAGTCTTTGACTTACTCCCGTGTAGGCAGGAGGTGCTTTGCATCTGGCCACACCTGCCATCCTGGAGCCTCCTCACCCTCGTCCTGGGGAATCCCTTCCCTCTCCCCAGGGTGAGAGCATCAGCTTGTCAGATACCACATCTTTCTGAATTAATTATCAGTTTGGGGGGATTTCATTAGTAATCTTCTGAAGAAAAGGTACACCGAGGGGTAAATTTATCACGATCTTTTATGCTTCTATTGGATTTCTACTCTGCTGTGATGATTTTTAGTTCTCAAGAGATTTTTTATGGTATCATATTCTTCTTTCATGCATATAATATCTTTTCTCTTTGCAAATAATAACAGCTTTTAAAAACATTTTGTATTTTTTCACTTCATGGATTATTTCTTCCAACTTCTTTTTTCTTTGCTTTGTTTCTATCTTTATGATTACAAAGCTAGAATCACTCCACATTTCTGATGATCTTTGTTGTCTTCTGTTGTAGGATGGGGCACTAACAAGCTATCAGGAAGCTCTGAATACATGGGTGGCATCTGTGTCATGTGAGATTCGCTATAGAACTCTCTGGTGGGATTAATTGCTGGGGAATATAATGTCAGTAAGCATAGGTATTTTCTCTTCGGCTGGTCAGATTTTTCAAAGGATGATTTTGGAAGTTTCTCTGTAGAAGACACATGCCCAGCTGCCAGCACTCTGGGGCCCAAGAGGGTAATTGAAAATCCAATTATAAGCCACTTGGGAGAAAAAGGCAAAATCCAGGTCTACCTAGGTAATTCAAAAGCTTTTTTGCATGAATCTAGCAAGGCTGTAGCCAAAAATCTATTGGACCTTATAATAATCTCATGTTTAACCGCTCTAAAACTCATATTAAGGTCTGTGAGAATTTTCTTATATCCAGCCTTATATGTCTGCCATAATCTTAGCTTCCTAACTGATCCGGTAAGAAAAACATTTCTATGACTCTATGAGGAATTTCTTCCCAAGGCTTTTGACATGGCTGAGATAGTTTATATTAGTTTGACCTTTATTTGGTCAGAAGTTTTTTTTTTTTTTTTTTTAACTTTTTTAAAAATTTTGTTTATTTATTTTTTATTATACTTTAAGTTCTAGGGTACATGTGCACAACATGCAGGTTTGTTACATATGTATACATGTGCCATGTTGGTGTGCTGCACCCATTAACTCGTCATTTACATTAGGTATATCTCCTAATGCTATCCCTCCCACTCCCCCCACCGCACGACAGGCCCCGATGTGTGATGTTCCCCACCCTGTGTCCAAGTGTTCTCATTGTTCAATTCCCACCTGTGGGTGAGAACATGCAGTGTTTGGTTTTCTGTCCTTGTGATAGTTTGTTCAGAATGATGGTTTCCAGCTTCATCCATGTTCTTACAAAAGACCTGAGCTTATCCTTTTTTATGGCTGCATAGTCTTCCATGGTGTATATGTGCCACATTTTCTTAATCCAGTCTATCATTGATGGACATTTGGGTTGGTTCCAAGTCTTTGCTATTGTGAATAGAGCTGCAATAAACATACGTGTGCATGTGTCTTTATAGCAGTATGATTTATAATCCTTTGGGTATATACCCAGTAATGGGATGGCTGGGTCAAATGGTATTTCTAGTTCTAGATCCTTGAGGAATCACCATACTGTCTTCCACAATGGTTGAACTAGTTTACAGTCCCACCAACAGTGTAAAAGTGTTCCGATTTCTCCACATCCTCTCCAGCCCCTGTTGTTTCCTGACTTTTTAATGATTGCCACTCCAACTAGCATGAGATGTTCTCTCATTGTGGTTTTGAATTGCATTTCTCTGATGGCTAGTGTTGATAAACATTTTTCTTATGTGTCTGTTGGCTGCATGAATGTCTTATTTTGAGAAGTGTCTGTTCATATCCTTCACCCACTTTTTGATGGGGTTGTTTGATTTTTTTCCTGTAAATTTGTTTAAGTTCCTTGTAGATTCTGGATTTTAGCCCTTTGTCAGATTGATAGATTGCAAAAATGTTCTCCCATTCTGTAGGTTGCCTTTTCACTCTGATGATAGTTTCTTTTACTGTGCAGAAGCTGTTTAGTTTAATTAGAACCCCTTAGACCATTTTGGCTTTTGTTGCCATTGCTTTTGGTGTTTTAGTCATGAAGTCTTTGCCGTACATGCCTATGTCCTGAATGGTATTGCCTAGGTTTTCTTCTAGGGCTTTTATGGTTTTAGGTCTTACATTTAAGTGTTTAATTCATCTTGAGTTAATTTTTGTATAAGGTGTAAGGAAGGGGTCCAGTTTCAGTTTTCTGCATGTGGCTAGCCAGTTTTTTCAGCAGTATTTATTAAATACAGAATCCTTTCCCATTGCTTGTTTTTGTCAGGTTTGTCAAAGATCAGATGGTTGTAGATGTGTGACATTATTTCTGAGGCCTCTGTTCTGTTCCATTGGTCTATATATCTGTTTTGGTACCAGTACCATGCTGTTTTGGTTACTGTAGCCTTGTAGTATAGTTTGAAGTCAGGCAGCGTGATGCCTCCAGCTTTCTTCTTTTTGCTTAGGATTGTCTTGGCAATGCAGGCTCTTTTTTGGTTCCATATGAACTTTAAAACAGTTTTTTCCAATTCTGTGAAGAAAATCATTGGTAGCTTGATGGGGATGGCATTGAATCTATAAATTACCTTGGGCAGTATGGCCATTTTCACAATATTGATTCTTCCTATCCATGAGCATGGAATGTTCTTCCATTTGTTTGTGTCCTCTTTTATTTTGTTGGGCAGTGGTTTGCAGTTCTCCTTGAAGAGATCCTTAACATCCCTTGTAAGTTGGATTCCTAGGTATTTTGTTCTCTTTGTAGCAATTGTGAATGGGAGTTCACTCATGATTTGGCTCTCTGTTTGTCTGTTATTGGTGTATAGGAATGCTTGTGATTTTTGCAAATTGATTTTGTATCCTGAGACTTTGTTGAAGTTGCTTATCAGCTTAAGGAGATTTTGGGCTGAGATGATGGGGTTTTCTAAATATACAATCATGTTATCTGCAAACAGGGACAATTTGACTTCCTCTTTTCCTAAATGAATATCCTTATTTCTTTCTCCTACCTGATTGCCCTGGCCAGAACTTCCAACACTCTGTTGAATAGGAGTGTTGAGAGAGGGCATCCCTGTCTTGTGCCAGTTTTCAAAGGGAATGCTTCCAGTTCTTGCCCATTCAGTATGATATTGGCTATGGGTTTCTCATAGATAGGTCTTATTATTTTGAGATAAGTCCCATCAATATCTAGTTTATTGAGAGTTTTTAGCATAAAGCGCTGTTGAATTTTGTCAAAGGCCTTTTCTGCATCTATTGAGACAATCATGGGATTTTTGTCTTTGGTTTTGTTTATATGCTAGATTATCTTTATTGATCTGCATATGTTGAACCAGCCTTGCATCCCCGGGATGAAGCCAACTTGATCATGATGGATCATCTTTTTGATGTGCTGCTGGATTTGGTTTGCCAGTGTTGTATTGAGGATTTTTGCATTGATGTTCATAAGGGATATTGGTCTAAAATTCTCTTTTTTGGTTGTGTCTCTGCCAGGCTTTGGTATCAGGATGATGCTGGCCTCATAAAATGAGTTACAGAGGATTGCCTCTTTTTCTACTGATTGAAATAGTTTCAGAATGAATGGTACCAACTACTCCTTGTACCTCTGGTAGAATTCGGCTGTGAATCCATCTGGCCCTGGACATTTTTCAGCTGGTAGGCTATTAATTATTGCCTCAATTTCAGAGCCTGTTATTTATCTATTCAGGGATCAACTTCTTCCTGGTTTAGTCTTGGGATGGTGTATGTGTCGAGGAATTTATCCATCTCTTCTACATTTTCTAGTTTATTTGTGTAGAGGTGTTTATAGCATTCTCTGCTGGTAGTTTGTATTTCTGTGGGATCGGTGGTGATATCCCTTTTATCATTTTTTATTGCATCTACTTGATTCTTCTCTCTTTTCTTCTTTATTAGTCTTGCTAGTGGTCTATCAATTTTGTTGATGTTTTCCAAAAACCAGCTCCTGGATTCATTGATTTTTTGAAGGGTTTTTTGTGTCTCTGTCTCCCTCAGTTCTGCTCTGATCTTAGTTGCCTTCTGCTAGCTTTTGAATGTGTTTGCTCTTCCTTCTCTAGTTCTTTTAATTGTGATGTTAGGGTGTCAATTTTTGATCTTGCCTGCTTTCTCTTGTGGGCATTTAGTGCTATAAACATCCCTCTACACACTGCTTTGAATGTGTCCCAGAAATTCTGGTATGTTGTGTCTTCGTTCTCATTGGTTTCAAAGAATATCTTTATTTCTGCCTTCATTTCATTGTGTACCCACTAGTTATTCAGGAGCAGGTTGTTCAGTTTCCATGTAGTTGAGTGGTTTTGAGTGAGTTTCTTAATCCTGAGTTCTAGTTTGATTGCACTGTGGTCTGAGAGACAGTTTGTTATAATTTTCATTCTTTTATATTTGCTGAGAAGTGCTTTACTTCCAACTCTGTGGTAAATTTTGGAATAAGTGCGATGCGGTGCTGAAAAGAATGTATATTCTGTTGATTTGGGGTGGAGAATTCTGTAGATGTCTATTAGGTCTACTTGGTGTGAGCTAAGTTCAAGTCCTGGATATCCTTGTTAAGTTTCTGTCTTGTTGATCTGTCTAATACTGACAGTGGGGTGTTAAAGTCTCCCATTATTATTGTGTGGGATTCTAAGTCTCTTTGTAGGTCTCTAAGGGCTTGCATTATGAATCTGGGTGCTCCTGTTTTGGGTACATATATATTTAGGATAGTTAGCTCTTCTTGTTGAATTGATCCCTTTACAATGTTATAATGTCCTTCTTTGTCTCTTTTGATCTTTGTTGGTTTAAAGTCTGTTTTATCAGAGACTAGGATTGCAACCCCTGCTTTTTTTTGTTTTCCATTTGCTTGGTAGATCTTCCTCCATCCCTTTATTTTGAGCCTATGTGTGTCTCTGCACATGAGATGGGTTTCCTGAATATAGCACACAGATGAGTCTTGACTGTTTATCCAATTTGCCAGTCTGTGTCTTTTAATTGGAGCATTTAGCCAGTTACATTTAAGGTTAATATTGTTATGTGTGAATTTGATCCTGTTATGATGTTAGCTGGTTATTTTGCTCATTAGTTGATGCAGTTTCTTCCTAGCATCAATGGTCTTTACAATTTGGCTTTTTAAAAATTTTTTTTATTATACTTTAAGTTCTAGGATACATGCACACAACGTGCAGGTTTGTTTCATATGTATACATGTGCCATGTTGGTGTGCTGCACCCATTAACTCATCATTTACATTATGTATATCTCCCAATGCTATCCCTCCCCTTTCCCCCCAACCCACAACAGGTCCTGGTGTGTGATGTTCCCCTTCCTGTGTCCACGTGTTCTCATTGCTCAATTCCCACAATTTGGCATGTTTTTGCATTGGCTGGTACTCGTTGTTCCTTTCCATGTTTAGTGCTTCCTTCAGGAACTCTTGTAAGGCAGGCCTGGCAGTGAGAAAATCTCTCAGCATTTGTCTGTAAAGGATTTTATTTCTCCTTCACTTATGAAGCTTAGTTTGGCTGGATATGAAATTCTGGGTTGAAAACTCTTTTCTTTAAGAATGTTGAATATTGTCCCCCACTCTCTTCTGGCTTGTAGAGTTTCTGCCGAGACATCAGCTGTTAGTCTGATGGGCTTTCCTTTGTGGGTAATCCAACTTTTCTCTCTGGCTGCCCTTAACATTTTTTCCTTCACTTCAACTTTGGTGAGTCTGACAATTATGTGTCTTGGAGTTGCTCTTCTTGAGGAGTATCTTTGTGGCGTCCTCTGTATTTCCTGAATCTGAATGTTGGCCTGCCTTGCTAGGTTGGGGAAGTTCTCCTGGATAATATCCTGCAGAGTGTTTTCCAACTTGGTTCCATTCTCCCTGTCAATTTCAGGTACACCAATCAGATGTAGATTTGGGCTTTTCACATAGTCCCATATTTCTTGGGGGCTTTGTTCATTTCTTTTCACTCTTTTTTCTCTAAACTTGCCTTCTCACTTCATTTCATTCATTTGATCTTCCATCACTGATACTCTTTCTTCCACTTGATCAAATTGGCTACTGAAGGTTGTGCATGCATCACGTAGTTCTTGTGCCATTCTTTTCAGCTCCATCAGGTCATTTAAGGTCTTCCCTACACTTTTTATTCTAGTTAGCCATTCGTCTAATCTTTTTTCAAGGTTTTTAGCTTCTTTGTGATGGGTTCGAACTTCCTCCCTTAGCTTGGAGAAGTTTGTTGTTACAGATCATCTGAAACCTTCTTCTCTCAACTCGTCAAAGTCATTCTCCATCCAGCTTTGTTCCATTGCAGGTGAGGAGCTCTGTTCCTTTGGAGGAGAAGAGGCACTCTGATTTTTAGAATTTTCAGCTTTTCTGCTCTGGTTTCTCCCCATCTTTGTGGTTTTATCTACCTTTGGTCTTTTGTCATGGTGACATACAGATGGGATTTTGGTGTGGATGTCCTTTCTGTTTGTTAGTTTTCTTTCTAACAGTCAGGACCCTCAGCTGCAGGTCTGTTGGAGTTTGCTGGAGGTCCACTCCAGACACTGTTTGCTTGGGTATCACCAGTGGAGGCTACAGAACAGCGAATATTGCAGAACAGGAAAGTTGCTGCCTGATCCTTCCTCTGGAAGCTTCGTCTCAGAGGGGCACGTGGCTGTATGAGGTGTCAGTCGGCCCCTACTGGGAGATGTCTCCCAGTTAGACTACTCAGGGGTCAGGGACCCATTTGAGGAGGCAGTGTGTCTGTTCTCAGATCTCAAACTCCATGCTGGGAGAACCACTACTCTCTTCAAAGCTATGATACAGGAACGTTTAAGTCTGTGGAAAATTCTGCTGCCTTTTGTTCAGCTATGCCCTGCCCCCAGAGGTGGAGCCTACAGAGTCAGGCAGGCCTCCTTGAGCTGCAGTGGGCTTCACCCAGTTTAAGCCTCCTGGCCGCTTGGTTTACCTACTCAAGCCTCAGCAATGGCGGGCGCCCCTCCCCCAGCCTCGCTGCTGTCTTGCAGTTTAATCTCAGACTGTTGTGCTAGCAGTGAGTGAGGCTCCGTGGGCATGGGACCCTCTGAGCCAGGTGCAGGATATAATCTCCTGGTGTGCTGTTTGCTAAGACCATTGGAAAAGCGCAGTATTCGGGTGGGAGTGTCCTGATTTTCCAGGTACCGTCTGTCACAGCTTCCCTTGGCTAGGAAAAGGAATTCCCCGACCCCTTGCGCTTCCCTGTTGAGGCGATGCCCCACCCTGCTCCATGGGCTGCACCCACTGTTTGACAAGCCCCAGTGAGATGAACCTGGTACCTCAGTTAGAAATGCAGAAATCACCCATCTTCTGCGTCACTCACGCTGGGAGCTGTAGACTGGAGCTGTTCCTATTTGGCCATCTTGGAACCTCCTCCAGAAGTTTTTTAAAGTAATTAAAATCTCAATTACAGTACCTTTAAATTATTTCACAATTACATATACATGTTGGCAGCTAGAATCTTTCATTACAATTTTTTATAAGGTAAAAAAGTAATAAAATCATAAATCTCATAACTGACAATCTCGATTTCAGGTTTCTAAAAATTGTTAAAGAATGTGATTGACATTCTTGAAGAAATTATTAAATAAATTTGATTGTCCTGCCTCTATTCAAAACTTTCAAGAATAGTATGTAAAGAAATTACATAATATTAGTTTGAAACAGTTATGGTTCAAAAGTTAACTTTAGTTCTTCAACTCTTTTCAGATCCAGGTTTCTGAGGTGAACAGCCTGTTTTGTACATTTCTATATCTTTCTCTATGCTCATACCAACCTATATGCCAATAAATAAGAATTTTAATTTGTTTTATTTTGTCTTTCACAAAAATTGGATCATATAATACACATTATTCTTTAACTTGCTTTTTATACTTTCTAATGCATCATATTAATTTCTCTAGGTTTTAAGATATAATTTGTTTTTGTTTTTGTTTTTGACATGAGGACTTGCTTTGTTGCCCAAGCTGGAGTGCAGTGGTGCCATCATGGCTCACTGCAACCTGTGCCTTCTGGGCACCAGCAATCCTCCCACTTCAGCCTCCCAAGTAGCTGGGACAACAGTCGGGTGCCACTATGCCTGGCTAATTTTTGTGTTTTTTTGTAGAGACAGGTTTTTGCCATGTTTCCCAGGCTGGTCTTGAACTCCCTAGCTCAAGGGATCCACCTGCTTTGGTCTCCCAAAGTGTTGGGATAATGGGCATGAGCCACCACGCCAGGCCCCCTGTTTTGTTTTTTTTTTAATAAGATCCACTTACCATTCAAAATAGGGAGTTATCATTCCTTATTCTGTCAATCAAACAGATAGTTTAAAAATTTTTGTTTCTTGTATAAGTAAGGCTGCAGTTAGTAGCCTTGTTTCTGTATCCTTTCACATAGATACTTATAATTATGGAGTTGATTCCCAAGTGTGATATTGCTTGGGACATGCATGTTGTAAATTTTAATAAATATCACAAATTTCTGGTCAGAAACCTAGGACAGTGCACATTTCTACCAACAGTGTAAACTAATAGGTAAGCAGTAATATCTCATTTTGCTTTATTTTGTATTTTTTGACCACTACCAAGGCTCAATGCCATTTAATATGCTTTTTGGCCATTTTAATTTCTCCTCCTATGAATTTCCATCATTGCTCATTTTCTCTTTGAGTCATCTATTTTTAAATAGAAAAGGATTAGGATTTGGCCAGGCATGGTGGCTCATGCCTGTAATCCCAGAACTTTGGGAGGCTGAGGCGGGCAGATCACGAGGTCAGGAGATCGAGAGCATCCTGGCCAATATGGTGAAATCCCATCTCTACTAAAAACACAAAAAAATTAGCTGGGTGTAGTGGTGCGTGCCTGTAATCCCAGCTACTCAGGAGACTGAGGCAGGAGAATCGCTTGAACCTGGGAGGTGGAGGTTGCAGTGAGTCAAGATTGTGCCATTGCACTCCAGCCTGGTGACAGAATGAGACACCATCTCAAAACAAAAAAACAAACAAAAGCACTAGGATTTTAGAAAGATCATTTTTTTGGTCAATCATATATGTGAAAATATTTTTTTCTTATCTATATTTTTAGTTTATGTGTTTATACCAAAATTTGAAATTATTTTCCAAGCTCAGAATTTCATTTTAAATACTTTCATGATATTATTGAAGTCAATCCCCTACTTTATTTATTTTTTATTTTTTTATTTTTTTTTGAGATGGAGTCTCACTCTCTTACCCAGGCTGGAGTGCAGTGGAATGATCTTGGCTCACTGCAACCTCCACCTCCCAAGTTGGAGCGATTCTCCTGCCTCAGCCTCCCTAGTTGCTGGGACCACAGGTGTGTGCCACCATGCCCAGCTAATTTTTGTATTTTTAGTAGAGACGGGGTTTCACTGAGTTGGCCAGGCTGATCTCTAACTCACGATATCAGGTGAGTGCTGGGATTACAGGCATGAGCCACTGTGTATTTGTTTTTATATATCATGAAAAGTCGAAGAATCAAAGCAATGTATTCTCACAACCATGCACATTTTCTCCCTGTCCTCTTCAGCCCTATGTCTGTCACTCCCATAATCCTGTTTTAGCAACTATGAAGGCACTTCTGTGGAATACTTGTTTACAGACCTGGCCAATAATTATTGTACTGGAATACATACTATATATATATATGTATACACACACATTCACTTAACTATATAAACCACTTGCCCCATAGTAAAAATTTCTTTACCTAATATTTGTTAAAGTCTTGAATAGAGGCAGGACAAGCAAATTTCTTTAATGACTCTTTAAAGAATGTCAATTACATTCTTTAATAATTTATAGGAATTTGACATTGAGAGCTTCCTCATGAATTCTATTGTCGTGTTGTGTTCGTATTCCACCAAAATTCACATGTTGAACTCTAATTCCCAATGTGATGATATCTGGAGGTGGGGCTTTTGGGAAGTGATTCCACCCTCATGAATGGGGTTAGTGCCCTTATAAGAAGAGACACAAGGTGATCATTCGGTTAGTCATGTGAGGATACAGAGGGAAGGCGTCTTTCTACAGGCCAGGAAGTTGGCCTTCACCAGGCACCAGTTCTGTTGGCCCCTTGGTCTTGTACTCTCCAGCCTCCATAATGGTGAGAAATAAATTTTGTTGTTTAAGCCACCCAGTCTGTTTAGTATAGCAGCCCAAACTTATTGAAACGTGATGGTAGACAGAATTCTAAGCTGACTCCCAATATTCCAGCTCCCTGGTATACATGCCTTATATGATGCCTTATGCTTAAATGAGTATGGAACCTTTGAATATGATGGGAAAGCCACTCCCTGGATTAGGTTGTGTTACAGAGCAAGTGCTGATGGAATAGTCACATTTGTGATTATCTGACATATATGAGACTCTGTTGTATTAGACGAGGGGTTTGTGGGTCAAGATGTTGGGAACATGAGAGGGTGTGCTGAGGGAGCCATGCTGAGATTGTTCCCTGGTCAACAGTCAGCAAGAAACCAGAAGCCTCAGTCCCACAGCCACTGGGAACTGAATTCTGGCAACAGCAATGTGAGCCAGAAAGAGGGCCCCAAGCTCCAGAAAGGAACACAGGCCAGCTCATACTGTTGACACTCCAGTTGGAGCAACTAGTTCAGCTGTTTCCAGATTTTTGACCTGCAGAAACCGTGAGAGAATAAATGGTGTTCATTCAAGCCAATAATTGTGTGGTAGTTTTTTACTCAGAAATAGAAAACTAACATACGTGTGAAGAAATGTTTTATATAATTAACCCCCTTCAACCGTGTTTATTTTTTCAAGTACATTTCACAAATTTGGAGTAAACTTTTATGTGTACTCAAGGAAGATGTATAGAAAGGGATATCTTTGAAGAGATGCTTCAGAAAGGAGAGAGAATTTGGGGAAACTTTTCCATGATTTGAAGAAGATGGGTGAGTAGAGATGGGAATGTCACTTGGGATAAGATTTTGACTTGTAGGAAGGCATGGAAGAAACTGAAAATATGATGCTACATGCTGAAATTATTTAAAAATGAACAATTCAGTTTCAAATTGAAAAGATTATAGAATAGAAACAAGATCTAGCATAATTTATGAAAGATTATGATGTATCATTTAAACATGGTATAATATAATTTATAAAGTCCTATATACCGGATATTGCCTAAAATTATGTTTATTTCTACTCCGGATATGAACATTAAGAAGTTTTAAGTAGAAAATTTAACCAACAGTTATGGCAGTTATGAAAAGTTGACAAAGAGACTGTAAGAACTCCATTACTAATTGGCATCACATATCTTTGTTCCACAAAGATGACTAAGCATTGGTCCTACAACAACTGTAACTCCCATTTTTAGCTCCGGACTTTATAAACAACTGCATTTGAAAATCCTAGAGGAACTTCAAACTCAAGTCCATTTTCCTACTTAACCATTGCTATGGCTTGAATGTCTTTCTTCTTCAAAACTCATGTTGAAATTTGGTTGCCATTGTAATAGTATTAAGAGGTGGAACCACTTAAGAAAGAAGTAGGCCAGGAGGCTCTACCATTATGGGTGGGGTTAATTACATTGCAAAAAGATGAATTCAGCCTCTTTTTGCTCTCTCTCTTACCTTCTACAATGTGACGATGTAGCAAGAAGCCTCTCAACATATGTTGGCACCTCCATAGTGAATTTCCCAGCATCCAGAACTGTGAGCTAATAAATTTCTTCATTGTAAATCACCCAGTCTCAGTCTCAGGCATTCTGTTATAGCAGCACAAAACAGAATAAGACTACCATCTTCACCACAAATACCTGATAATGTCTTGAGATTGCAAGTTGGTGAAGAGACCAACCATCCACACCAAGTGGTCAGGCCAACATTTTGGAATTAGCCTCCTCCCTATCCCTTGTCTCTCTCTCTCTCTCTTTCTGAGACGGAGCTTCGTTCTGTTGCCCAGGCTGGAGTGTGGTGGCGCGATCTTGGCTATTTTACTTCATGTCTAAGGTTTTTCATAATATGAAACAGAATGTAGATATTGCAACAAGCAGCCTTTTTGGAGACAGCTGTAACTCCTTTACCAGGAATAACCTTTGCATGTCACATTTAGAGATAAAGCTCAAAATGCAAATCTTTTCCCTGAGAGTGGGAAAGCATTAACAAATAGGCACCACAGGTCTTTACATATTCAAAATATTAAACTAATTCTAGGATTGTATACTTGATTTAAGACATGGTAGTTAATACGAAAGTTCTAGATTGAAAACAATTTTGCAAAATATACATTTCTATATGTGTATGTATATATGTCTATATCTATATCTACTAGGAAAATATATTGCTTAAGGTGTTTGTGCCATTTCTTAGTTACCAATTTTACGTTCTGTGTTCACAGCTTTTGCCACCCCATCTCTACACTTAAAGCCACCATATTACTTTAAATCACTTTATACTCATTTTCAGTTATCATCTAAATAATCATTTATAGCCATAAACTAATACTGTTTAGCCAATGAAGCACTTTCATGAGCAAAAATTACAGATTTTTTGAACATAATTCCAGGAATAGTTCAGTTTTTGCAATTAGTAATTGTACCTTAGTCATATGAAGCATGAAACCAGCTATTATTTTAAAACATCAATTGTATATTGACCATAAAGAAATAGTATAAAAGTCAGAAAAACACTCCCCTTCACTGTAAGAAAACATGCGACATTTTATTTGAGTTCCTAAGAAATTTCCTGGATTTACAACTCTTGGACCTTCACCACTTGTAAATATGAGTATATCGTTTACCCTACTATAGCTTTTACCCTAGGGATTTGGTACATTTTATTAAAAAAAAAAAAAGGGAAAATGCCGACAGTGAAAATTGAGATAGAGGCAGGAGACTACAAGCACAATAGCCCAGCATGTGTTTATTCAGGGCAAGTGAAGGGTCCCCTCCACTGGGATTCCATGACTAAAGATTATGAAGATACCAAAAATGCAAGAAGTCATAGGAAATAGCTTTTCTCAATGGCAAAGATGACACAAGTAGAATGGTTAAGAAGGAAGGTTTATTGGCTTCAATTCCCCAGCTGATGTTCAACACTTTATTTAGTTCTCATTTGGATTTTAAACATTTGCTTGAAAAATAATTTTACATCAATTTCCATTTCTTTGGAAAGCCCCCACATGTAATTTACTGATAAAATCTCTGACGAGCGGAATTAATGATATTTCCCAGCTGTTGCTCCAGATCATGTAGGGTAGAGGAGGCTGAAGACTGCCACAGGGGAAAATATCTGTATTGCCTCAAAACATCAGAATGGTACGGATACTGCAATAGGAAAGAAGAGACATTGTATTAAATTTAGACAACCCACATGCTTCCATGTGAGAGTCCAAGGAGCATTTGAAATGACTTAGTGGAAATCTGTCTGTTCTCAGCCACTCTAATCCCACCCCCATGCATTTGGGTCAAGTGAAGTCAAAGGAAAGTTCATGTTTTTTGGTTTTCTCTTGTGTTTTCTTCAACTTTAACCTCACTTCAACAACATTCTGAGTATGCCTGTCGTTTAGACTTCAATACTACGTTAGCATCTTCAAAAAATCATTCTCGTGTGCCCACGTTCCTGGTATAATAAGGAATATAAAACAACAATGGATAATAACTTGTGATAAGTTTTTGCTATTTGTCACATTCTTCATGCATTTTCTCACTTAAACTTCAACCTCAACATCAACACTAGGAGGTAGATTTTCATATTATTTTGATTTTAGAGATTATAAACACTGAGACTTAGAAAGATTTGTAACTTGGTCTGGTCGCACATCTAGTATAGAGTTTTGGGATTAAAACTCAAATACAAATTTGCACAAATTATAAGATGATAAATAACTTGCCCGAAAGAACTGATAATTTAACAAAGTTAAGACCTTTGATACAGATATGTTTAAGGATTCTTAGAAGTAGAGAATAAAGTCGATTTGTATTAATTCTAAGATACTTCATTCTTGTGAAGATTACAAATGGAACATTTACACTAGAACTAATGCCCTTTCTATAAACCAACTTCTCATGAATAAATATTTTTAGAAAATGATGGTCTTTGTGACTCTTTAATAATTTTTAAAATATATGTGTATATGCATATGCATATATAAGAAAAATATATGCACATAATTCAGAGAATACAAGACAGCAGAAAGAAGAAAGTAAAGGTAATCCATAATCTCCCAACCTAGAAATAATCATTCTCAATGTTTTCTTGAATTTCTATCAACTTTTTACTAGGCATATGTACAAGTTTTACTGCTTTTGTTGAAAATTTGAGATATTGTATATAAAATTTATATTCTTTATTATATGAGCCTAAATTATATCATGAGAATTTCCCAATGATGTCATTTCTTTTTGATGGCTTCATTCATTTCTAATAGATGATTGGAATTTAATAAATCATTTTCCTCATGTTGAAATTTAGAATGTTTCTAATGTTTGATATTACAGAAACAAGTAAACATGCTGAAACACATATATATGTTTGAATAGTTGATTATTTCTGTAGAATAGATTTCTAGAAATGGAATTGCTGGAACAAAAGATCCAGTTATTTTTTAAGGGTTTCTGATACATATTACCAAATTGCTTTCCCAAAAGGATGTATCAATTACTACTGAAAGTACATGAAATTGCCTAGTCACCTTAGTCTTACCAATATTGAGTGTTACAATTTTTAATCTTATCTTATTGATAGGATTAATTATATTTACATATGCATATTACTGTATGACATTCTCATAAAGTGAATTTAGGCATGCCTAATGACTTCTTATGTTGCTCAACACTGTCTTCTGGTTTTGTTCATCTCTATATTTGCCATCATCTTTTCAATCCTATGATGATAATGATGATCACGATGATGATGTCAATGCTAGTAATGATGACAATGATAACTAACCTTTGATGGCTACTGTGTTCCATATATCCATGCACTCTTGAGGGGCAGTGTGGTTTAATAGAAGTGAGATATTTGCTAACAACAAGATCTACCTTTGAATTCTGGCTCTCCTTCCTACCATCTGATGATTTTGACCAAGACATGTCTTCTCTGAGTCTCAGTTTTCTCTTCTCTAAGATAGTGAGATTGAGACTGACACTGAGCATTGCCTGGGAATCACATAAGATAATGCAGGTAAGACACTTAGTAGAACAGCTGGTGCTCTTTGGGTGCTAGTTTCTTTCCCTCCTCAAGAATGTTGTTGGTTAAAGTATCTACTATAATAATTTTGTGAGTGCCAAAGAAACACTATTAAAAGTTGAAAATCTCATGAAAATAACAATGGGATAGCAGAAAAATCTCAGACTCTGGAGCTAGAAAGCAAGAGGTTAGATATAACTGCCTGTTTCCAGTTGTGCCTCACGTAAATGCAGGTGACAAAATTCATTTTATTAGCTGGTTGTGAGAGTTAAGTGTTAGAGACAGGAAATAGAATTGGCTGAGTTTTCTAAGCTTCAGACAAAAAGTAAGCCAAACATTCACAATAGTGTTTTTGTATACTTCTCTTTTATAATAACTTTTATTGATAAAAAAATTTTTGTAAACTGCAAAAGAAAAAAAGGAAAAAGAAAAAAACTAGTAATATCTACTTAGAAAACAAACTAAATATAGTTTCACATACTCCAATAATGAAAATGTTGAGGATGTCCTGAAAATTATTTAAATATACAGCCACCTAATGTCAGCTTTATATAGGTGGTAGGCAGAGGCTTCAATGACACCA
The DNA here is from genome assembly GCF_006542625.1 of Nomascus leucogenys. Taxonomy (NCBI): domain Eukaryota; kingdom Metazoa; phylum Chordata; class Mammalia; order Primates; family Hylobatidae; genus Nomascus; species Nomascus leucogenys. Next base: position 81,699,416 of record NC_044389.1, read on the forward strand.
TGTTATAATTATGGTTGTTTAAAAAGACTTTTTTTTTTTTTTGGCAAAGGTGATTGTTCTCTTTTAAAAAAGGCTGAGTGGCTCTGATCATTCAGATTTGCTGTAATCAACATAATTTGGCTTCAGCAGAATAGGAAATGCAAAGCAACTGTTTTTAGCATCTCACAGAAGTTTTAAACTTCTCTTACAAGCTCTCCATGTAAAGACTGAACTGGTAATGGAAAAACCAAGGCACTCTTAATTTTTCTCATCCTTCCACCTTTTCATTTTCTGCTAGACAATCCCCTATGGTAGAAAAAAAAAGCAAAACAGAAAACTAACTAAAAATCTACCTTTTCCCAGAGTGAAGCAGGTCAAATCCTTCATTTATTTTTTCAAAAGGTAAAACATGGGTTATTAATGCATCCAATGAAAACTTCTTAGCCATAAAATCAGCCACAAGTTTTGGGAAACATTCCTTACTCTTAAAGCCTGAAAAGAAGACGGTATCATTGTTAGATTCAACCAGGGTAAGTAGGATAATTGAAGAGAAGATTTTCCAAATAAATGAAAGTTTAGAAAAGGTGCTGCTTCCAGACTGCAACGACTGAGGTTAATGAGAGACAGAGTACTTCAATAAGCTTTTACAGAGCTCAGACTAAAAAAAAAATCACAGATAAACAAGGGTCCCTGGTTATTCTCTCTCTCACAGAGAAATCATAGTACAGATATTATGCCCAAAGGAACAAATTTAACAGTTTTCTAAATTTGGGTGTAGATATGAAATATCATTGTAGATTTCTGTGTCTTACTAGAAATTCCCATGCCTTACACAGTTACAAGTACGAAAACAGATGGAGATGAATGGTCTTTGTTAATGGTGACATCAGAAATGTCTATTTTGGGACCTTCTGCCTGCATTAGTTCCATATCTAGTTGATTTGGAGACTGTAGATAGAAAAAGAATTTTAATTTATTTTTGATCTGCTTTTCAAAACCTTGCCTTATCACTTGTAAACGGGGAGATATGCTAAGGTTAATGAGAATTTGGCTCTGAAGCCTAACTACATACCACCAAGAATAGCTCCCTTCCAGGTACGTCCAGTCAGTAGCAGCATAGGGTTCATTGAGAGGTTTTGGGAATCAGGAGGTACCCCTACGATGACACTTGTGCCACATGCCTCATGACAACATAACAGGGAAGCCATCTGGAATAAAGTGAACACTTAGCATCCTTAACGTGGAGTCGCATAGTTCCTATTCATAATGCACAATATCATGTAATAGGCTTAACTGGATTGTGAGTGTGTAGAGGGAAGAGCTTATGTCTTTTGCTCCTTCAGTCCCCTTTTTTGCATAGGATAGTGCTGTGGATTTAGGAAATGCCCAGAAAATGGTTTTTTAATGAAAGAATAGATGAATAAATTGGAGTGTACTTAATTCTTCCTAATAAAGGAATAAAGTGGTAGACATCATCACAAATATATATTAAGTCCAGTTCCTTATATAAGTATACAATTTCATCACATAATTCTTAGGTAATCTGTGAGTTGGTTAATTCATTTTTCATTGATTTATTACATAGGTATTTTGAACCCATTACTTTCAACCATATACTTTAATGGGTAACATGTTAAATGATTATATCACCAAAATTAGTCTCTTGTCCACTTGATGGTCTCCTTTTTTAACAGATGCCTATTCTACTGTCCATTTCTCAAATGGACATGTTTTAAATATTATTTTTATCTCCCCAAATATATATAAGTTTTACATTAAAATACACTGATTATTAGGGAACCTCAAAAGACAGTTCAGAAAGTCTTTTCCAGTCAGCTTTCTGAACATGTTTTGTAGTTAGAAAATGGTTTAGGATTGCCCCAAGATATGTAATGATTAGTTCGTTGATTTTGGATTCTGACCTTTGGGAGACCAGACATCCTCAGAACATGTGGCTGTCAGATATTTGGTATCTTGAGATAAGGTACACTCCAGTTCCACATGAGAAAATGGAGGAAGATATAGAAAAAGAACATTAGGAGAAAAGCTATAGCCCTGGAAAAAGTTGGAATCTCTTGACACTTCATTCATCTGTGGCATTTGTCCCAGGTCAAGGCTGCTGAGAGCATTGATCTCAGGGTGCTGCTCCCCATTACCCACACTGCTGGACCTTCTAGAAAATCTCGGCAATGGAAACATGTTGGTCTCTGGAGACTTTTTCAGTAGGATTCTAGAGAATTCTGGGTAGGTGAAATATAGCTAGAGATATGTTTCCCATTGCCTTTGATATTTGTAACTGTTCGAAAGCAATACCACTTAATAAGCCAAAGATGATGTAAGTACTGCAAGATTGGAAATAGTATTTCATATCAATAATGCCAACTGAGGCTGGGCATAGTGGCTCATTCCTATATTCTCAGCATTTTTGGAGCGAGAGGTAGGAGAATTGCTTGAGCCCAGGAGGTTGAGGCTGTAGTGAGTTATAATTATGCCACTGCACTTCAGCCTAAGTGACAGAGTGAGACCCTGTCTCAAATAAAAAGAAAAAAAGACAGCTGACATTTATTGGGAGCTTACCATATGACAGGCTGCACTGTGCTAAGTATATTACATGCATTGTCTCATGTAATCTATAAACAATGCCATGAGTATGTAGCTTTGAAATTTGGGGGATGATAAAAATCTGTTGACTTTTCAAAGTATTCAGTCCTACTAGTATTGGGCTCTAGTTTTGTGCCAGGTACTGTCCAGTTTCTGTGATAAAACATAGTGATGCATTTGAGCTTCACTTTCCTTAGGGCATATTTTTGTTAATAAAACAATAGTTGGCCTAAAATTGCTCATTTCTTTTGGCCAAATACTAATATGTTAAAAAAATTGGAATTTATTAAGAACATATGCAAAATTATTAAATCATTTTTGTTAAGAATGTGGGAGAAAAATAAAACATTACAATTTGGGAACAGAATTTGTATTATTTATGTGTACTTGAACTTATAGTTTTTAACTAAAAATTAACAAAGTAATCTATAATCGCTCAGTTAAGAAAAACAAGCCCTTTGCTTTTCCTCTAGAGGAAATATGACTTGAGACACGTTTACATAGTTGATAGAATAAAAGATTTCTCATAACAATAAATTAAACAAGCCAGGTAACAAACAGATGATGGGAAATTTCCATTCATCATTAAAAATATCCTTTATACAGAAAACATATATTCTGCAGCCTAAGTGCATCCTCCAAGTTGCAGAGGCAGAAATCTCAGGGCATGTCATGGAACATACCATGGTGTCAAGCTGACCGATGACTTCAAACGAAAAATCCACACCTCCATCAGTCATTTCCTTTAGCACCTCCTGGATGGGTTTCTTGTAGTCTTGAGGGTTGATGCATTCAGTAGCACCCAACTCTTTGGCCTTTGCAAATTTGTCCTTGTTGATGTCCACCGCAATGATCCTGGCCGCTCCAGCTGCTTTACAGCCCATAACAACAGATAGGCCGACCCCTCCCAGGCCAAACACAGCACAGGTAGAGTCTGGGGTGACCTGTGTTTTCAGAAAATGCAAAAATGGATTAAGCAATGGTTTTTTGAAAGTGCCTAAGCTTTATAAAGTGCCATACCTAGTGTTTATCAAGAGCTGCTCAAACTCTTCTGTTCAATCTGTTATCAAAACCTCTTTTGGCTTCAGTTGCTTTATTTTTAAATTCAGGGAGTTGAACTAGTTGAGTGGTTCTCAGACTGCTGCATATTGGATTCATCTGGGCAGGTTTAAAAATATCCCAAAGTCCAGGTCACAGCCCATGCCAATTAAATAAGAAGCTCTGCAGGTGGAACTCAGTCCCCAGGTGACTCCAATGGGAAGGTCAGGCTGGGAACCAGGGGACTGGATGATCTCTGAGATCCAGATGGCAGTGATTACAATCTTGAAGGGACTCTCGATTGCTGAAATCCCTTGATAGCCAGCTTCAGTATCTCATACATACACAAAGGTAATATTTGGAAAACAAAATAAGAGGAAAAGGCTACTCCAGGAGACTGAAAAATATTCCACTTAAACTCTCAGTAATGAACTCCTTGGTTCATTTATGTTCAGTAGTCGTGACCAGTATATCCCTGCTTTAAAAAATACACTAGTGAATAATACAGTAATGAAATATTAATTTCATTATATTTTATATTTTAATAATATTTTAATAATAAAATCTATTGTTATAAGTATCCTCGTCTTCTGTTCTTGGGTAGGCTCACTTAGATCACCTGTTAAAATAGATGAGGCAATTGAACAAGGGACAAAGAGCTAAAGTCACAGAAATTTGGAAAAGATGCCATCTAAATTTTTTTAGTTGGCCAGGGGATATTTATTAAACCTAGTCTTCCATAGTCCACCTTCATTTGGGGTAACATGCTCTTCCTGTTCCAAATAATCTCATTCTTATATTCCCTTAAGGGTGTCTATTCATTCATTCATTCATTCACAAAGTGGTATGCAATACTATGGGGGGCAACACCATTTTCTAACTTACTTAGAAAAATACAAGGCTTGTGACTGTTATTTAAAACTGCTAATAATTATCTATCGTGATCTAAGATTCAGCAGGAGATTTGTAAAAGATATTTTAGTCTCAGCTCTCATATTAACCAGCAGTGAGACTTTGGGCAAATATCTTTATATCTCTGGACCTCAGTTTCATAAAATAAAGAATACTACTAGATTTTCAGCCACTCAGATGAGGAGTCTTTAAAGAATTTCTGCTTAAAATTTACCACTTCTGAATATATGTGTGTGTTCATGCCAGGGGAGTTAGTTTTAGCAGTGAAATGTCATAATGAGTGAATTACGCATCACTGAAGCGTCATTACTTTCCGTCTAAGAATCCACAGAGTGGGTGAGCCTTGGTTTGGAAGTGCATCAGGTAAGGTTTTGGACTCTACTGTTGATCCTAATTCTGGGAGTAGAGGATCCACAGACTAGCTGCTCCTCAAGGGCAAACGCTTCATTTCATTTACTTTTGCTCTCTCAGAACATAGCAGAACCTGTGGTGCCTGAGGCATGTGTTGGTGCTCTCTAATTGTGGAATGAATTACTAAATGAGTTCTCAGGTCTAATATTTCATGATCTCATAAAGAGCAAATACAGAAGAGCAATTATTGAAAATGGCATCTTTACATTTTCTAAACCCTCAACAACTTTTTAATCTGATAAACACGTGAAATTTCTAGCATGTGCTCTCAATTCTTTCTGGACTGTGTTTCTATTCTTAGTCGACATTCAAAATCTACAAAAATAATCTTCGATTCTTGTGAGAAATTGCTTCCCTTTGGGTTCCTGACAGTCTGCGTGTAACTGTTCTTATCACACATTGTCATTCTTACCTTGGCAACATTGACTGCAGCCCCATAACCAGTTGAAAATCCACAGCCAATAAGGCAGACTTTCTCCATGGGTGAGGCTGCATCAATTTTGGCTACTGCATTTTCATCCACCACTGTGTACTGTGAGAAGGTGCTGATGCCGAGGAAGTGGTGGATGGGCTTCCCCTTGCAGGTGAACCTGCTGGTGCCATCCTGCAGGGTCCCCTGAGGATTGCTCACACTGGGCAGTGTAATACAAAGACACACAAAGGCATGAGACAGGAGCATAACTAATGTGCAAACTCAATGTCTGCGCAGGGAGAGCATCAGAAACCTACTCATTTTTCAAGCAGTAGTTGCTTTCCGGGTTTTTACAAATTCTGCATTTTCCACACTGAGGAATAGCGAGTGGGATGACTTTATCACCTGGAGAGGGATAAAACAAATTCTTTTACAATTTCTATCCAGGTATTAATAGAGCAAAAACATAAAGCTCACATGTCTTTAAAACATTAGAAACATGTGTCTTTAAAAGTCTCCAAGAAATACAGTCCAATCACAACTGTCATTTGTCATTGCCTGCCACAGCCTTGTTTCCAGTTTGGGCTTATAAGTGCCTGAAGATTCCTAAAGGGGAAATGCAAACATGGGAAACAACATGGATTAGAAAAATTGCTTCCACTGTATTAATAGTTACTTTTATGTAGTGTACCAATTTCTCCTGGAGGCTTTACAAACATTTAATTTAATCCTTAACTATTTAAACCTTACTGTAAGTATAAATATAAATTTTAGTTGAAAGTAGGGTATAATAGTCCCACTAGATGTTGGTAAGACCTGTTTTTTGTTATAGTTTGATATACAATAAAAATGAGGATTTTGAACTAATTCTTTTCAAAGTGACTAGGTTTAACTTTATTAAGAAATGAATGCTTTTAAAATGATCTTAGTTCTTTTTTTGAGGAAAACTGTCAAAAATGGGACAAAGAACAATTCCAGAAATTCCTCTGGAAATTTCAACCCTCCACAATAAGTTAGGCACTTTTAGAATAAGAACTGACTTTGAAATGTTTTTAGCTGATAATTTGTGAATTATCTACTTTTCCTGTTGTAGTGGAGGGAGCGTGGGTAAAAAGTAAGGGTGTCATTTTGTTATTAACTTATTACTAACTAATTAGTTATTATTAGTATTAGTAGTTTAGTAGTTATTAGTTATTATTTAGTAGTTATTAATTTATTACTACTAAATAAATTAGTAGGAGCTGAAACCCAAATTGGACAGTTCATTTTATTTTTCTGTTCACAGTTCAAATAAGTATTTGGTAAAGTGGCAGGTCCAACCTAGTGCCTAAAGTGATTTTTTTAGACTGTAATTGCAGCACTTTGGGAGGCCGAGGCAGGCGGATCACGAGGTCAGGAGATTGAGACCACCCTGGCTAATATGGTGAAACCCCGTCTCTACTAAAAATAGAAAAAATTAGCTGGGTGTGGTGGTGGGCACCTGTGGTCCCAGATACTCGGGAGGCTGAGGCAGGAGAATGGCATGAACCCGGGAGGTGGAGATTGCAGTGAGCTGAGATTGCGCCACTGCACTCCAGCCTGGGCGACAGAGCGAGACTCCGTCTCAAAAAAAAAAAAAAAAGTGATTTTTTAGAATTAAACATAATTTTTATTTTTAATTACCTATGCTGTCTATTCCACAAGACCAAGAAAAATGGTTGGCCCATAACATTTTATAGGTAAAATTTATGTGAAAATGATGGTATGGAAGTGTTCCAGTTTTTCTCCCTTTATAATTAGTAATCCCTAACCAGTCACATCTAAGCATGGCTGAAGGTAATAAGGGAAACATTGTTGATGGTGGATGGCTCCTTCTGTGCTTCTTTCATTTCCTTTTACCTAGTCTGTTTCATTGATTCCATGTTCAGGAAGAGAGACCATGTTGGAAGAGGAAATTGGTGAAGGGGCTGCATAGGTCACCTAAGAAAAGGTCATGTTTATTCAGTCGTTGTCATGTAGCCTCCATTTTGTGAACTCAGCACAGAACAGTTTCCATACTTACTTTTTTTCCCTCCTCCCATTTCTAGTTGTCTGGGCCCTGACAGAAGACCGTGTTCACCAACACTAACACGGAAGTTACTAGATTATGAATGCCACACTGGTAGGCACTGTGTCCCTTGTGATCCTCACATATCTCCAGGCTCCAACCTGGTGCCTGGCATCTAGCAGATGTTCAGTACATGATTGTTGAAGGGTAGAATACATGTGTGCCTAAAGACATACATGCTTGAGTCAGGCAGGAAGAGAGGGAAAGAGGAAACCCCTGAAGTCCTGGCTGTGCGGTGATCTTGTTCAAGCCCTTTCGTCCCTCATTGCCTCTGTTTCCTCATCCAGGCTGGGAAATCTTAGGATGGTGAACCAGCATGTTCCCTGAGTGTGAATCCTGTACCTGGTTTGACTGTAGTCACCCCTTCTCCAACACTCTCCACGATGCCGGCTGCCTCATGGCCTAAAATCACAGGAAGTGGGGTCACCATGGTACCATTAACCACGTGGTCATCTGTGCCACAGATTCCTACAGCCACCATCTACAGAGTGAAGAGAAGATGTTTAGAAAAGATTATGAGTCTCAGGTGAATTTAAAAATCCCAGTTTCCTGAAATTGGGCTTCCAAAATGTTTTCGAGGGCTTTGCTAATAATCCCTACTATCCCAAATATGAAAGATTCAGTTTATCCTCAAGGTTAACCAAGCTGAAACCCTCCTCTACCTTCCATTCTTGAAGTAAATAATTTAGAATAATCTGTGAAGTAACTGATCCTGAAATAGGTTAAGTCTTAAATAATATACAAGAATGCATGCTTTTAAAAAATAGAAGTAGAAATTGCAAATTAATACATAAAAATATATAATGCTAATTGATTTTGAAGTCTTGATATATATCCCTTTGAAATTTTTTTTTCTGTACAAACACATAAATTCTTTTGTATTTTACTGGAATTACACTGTATGCACTTTTTTAAAATTTAAAAATTTATACTTTTCTTTGACAACAAGTATATTCTATTTTCTGGATGATCATATAAAAATGACTCGGGATTTTTGGTTGTTTCTGTTTTTTAACTTTTCTGAGTTTTTAAAACTTAAATACAAATGGAAAGATGTATTTCACCTTAATTCGAACTTCATGGGCCTTAGGAGGGGCAACCACCACCTCCTCAATGGAAAAGGGTTTCTTTAACTCCCATAGCACAGCTGCTTTGCATTTGATTACCTAGAAAAGCAAACAGAGAGATGGTACCAGCGTTTTCCCACTCTTGCAGTCAGATATTGTGTCATTTCATCTTTGTACATGCAACATCTAGTCCCATGTTTGGTACCTAACAAGTGCTCTATAGAAATGATCACCTCTGATTTATAAAGAGAAAAAAATATATTTTAAAAAAGGAATAACATAAGGAAAAATAAACAGTTAACTATAATAACACACTGAGATAAAATGGAATATATTCATTAAAGCCATCCTTATGTTGTTGTTGTTGTTGTTTTTCTCCAAAGTTGTTTAATCTTGACATTTCCTAATGCTGTGCTGAAAACGTCTCTTCACCCACAATTATTGGCTGGTACATCAAATTCTAAGTCACCTTCATTTTGCTAACAGAGTCAGTGTCTGTTCACATAAAATACACTGCTTTCTTTCTCAAATTTTCTGCTTAGGCCAAAAGGATCTGACTTTATAAGGATATATTTATCTTCCTGCCTGGGGTGACATCTCTTTCTCTCTCTTTTTTCCTATTCTCCTCTTTTAATTTTCTCTCTCCACCACTTCTATGTGTTACTTTTTCCAACACTTGTTTGCAACTTAGCTTTGAGAGCCTGTACTGTTATCTGATCTATGTGTAGAGACTCCTTCCAGCTTTGATTTGAGCCCAAAATTACAAAGGTTAGAGTTGGTTGTGTGTGTGTGTGTGTGTGTGTGTGTGTGTGTGTATACATTCAGACCTACACATACATATTTCAAAATTAGAGACACTGTGTGTTTGAATTTCTAGCTAGAAGATCTTATCCATAGATGTCCTTAAAAATAAAAGATAAACACATAATTTCCAGTGCTTGGCAGTGAACTGTAATATCTGTCTTCATTGTGGTTAAGCATGTACAATTCACAGAACTCTTCCCAGAGAGAATCAACAAAATTGCAATTATGATAAAAATTCAATTGAAATTTATTCTTCTGACAATTCATTGTCATTATTTATTTGTCAAATTATTCAACTTTGCAGGATGTTCAACATGATCAATGCCAAAATAAATATCAGAATACTTGGAAGTAAAGTACTAATAGTAGGAGCTCCTGATTATCAGGTGCCTATGATGTGACAGGCACATTGTGGCCTGTGCTCGGTCAGTTATTTGCATTATATTTATTTATAAAATTTGTTTTTAATTTCAATAGTTTTTGGGGTGCAGGTATTTTCTGGTTACCTGGGTAAGTTCTTTAGTGGTGATTTCTGAGATTTTGGTGCACCCTTCACTCAAGCAGTGTACATTGCACCCAATATGTGTCTTTTATCCCTCACCTCCCCTTTCAACCTTCCCCCTCGAGTTCCCAAATTTCATGATATCATTCTTATGCCTTTGCATCTTCATAGCTTAACTCTCTCTTATAAATGAGAACATATGATGTTTAGTTTTCCATTTCTGAATTACTTAGAATAATGGTCTCCAGCTCCATCCAAGTTGCTGCAAAGGCCATTATTTTATTTTATTCTGTTTAATGGCTGAGTGGTATTCCATGGTATACACCATATTTTCTTTATCTACTCGTTTGTTGATGGGCATTTAGGTTGGTTCTGTATTTTTGTAATTGCAAATTGTGCTGCTATAAACAACATGCATTATTTTAAAATCTCGTAGGGATGCTACCAGGACAGTACTATTGAATTATTGGCTTTATTTTACAGATGAAATAATTGAGGATCCGTTGACTCAGTGATTAACTAATTTCTCTAAAGTCTCAAAGCTGGCTTTCCAGAGAATAAAGATGAATCTAGCCTTATGTTTTCACTACTCAGTGGCAGTAAAAAGTTAGCAAAAAGTTAAATAGCAACAATAATAATAGTGGCTAATATTTATTGACATTTCTAGATACCAAATATGATTTTAAGTTCTTTATAGTATTAATTTATTGAATTATCACAACACAGCTACTTTATGAAATAGATGTTAGTATTGTCACCATTTAGCATTTGAGGAAAATATAATGCAGGATGGATAAACATAAATGAAATGCTGACAACAAGCTAAGTTATTGATGTTGTGCCCAAGAAGGGAGGAATAATTGTCTCTTTCATCAGTTATTATTTTCATTAATATGATTGGTTTATACTTTTGCTCTAGGAACTCATTATTTCTTTTAAGTTGAGTTTGGTAAATTTAATTTTTTTGCTAATTGTTTTCTATGTGGAATGTACATATTAATCAGTAATGAATGAAAGTAAAGTGAAGTGGAATAAGAACAGTAACAATGGGCCACTCACGTGATTTCCAGCCAGTCTTATTGATATGAACCTGTTTTGTCACAGAGTGTATAGAGAAGCCTGAGAGCCTTTAAATTGAGTTATCATAGTGAGATATTTTACTGTGTAATACACTCCTAACACAAAAAAGGACTTGAAATAGTTGCACAAATTCTTGTAATTAGGCAATTAAAATATCAATTGATTATATTGTATTACCACATGCATTTTTGTGCACCTATAAACACATTGAACAATTAAGAGATTTATGGAAGGCAAAACCAAATATCTGTGTTCCTAGTGCTAATAAGTGATTCAAATTGTATTATTAATTTTCTGTAAAGCCATATTGACTTTTATATGGGGAAGATACTGTTCCACAGGATTACTCTGGAAATTGCCTGAATTGTGTCCTACTAGACCCTTTTAAATCAGAATTTCAATGTTGATGTTGTCTTGCTTAACCTTGATGATTCTAATGCTGTGAGACCAATGAGCATTTTGTAAAGTATTTTATGTCAAGGTTAAAAGGGTATTTCAAAGTCTTCTAAATCAAATCATCTCATAAAACTTTCATCAGACTTAACTTTCTTGTGTTCACAAAAAGATAAATACAAATAATAATACATTTAAATTATGGTATCTTAATATAAAGAAAACTTCTTGATGAAAGACATTTCTAACTTTGGCTTTACAAATTAATCATGATTAGCTTGGAATAAACTATCACTTTACTGCAAATGTCTTTAATGTAGGAAATAAACACTTAATAGATACAGATTCTATACAATTCTTTTTGAAGGTATTTAAGAATAGCTTATTTCCACTGTAGTTCAGTATACATTACATATGGTAGCATATATTGCATATCATATTTCAGTGTATCATTTCTAATTTAGATATGAATTTTAAATTGTTCATCAAATACTGTATTACTTTCTTTGTTATACTGAAGAGAATATATTACCAACAGTAATATATTTTTTGCTTACTTTTCCTTCTGTGCTCATGTTGATTCTGTCTTCTCTGCAGACCAGGAGACAGGTGAGTCCTTGTGGATTTCTTCCCTGCTCAAGTGCATATAGCAGGTGTATTGCACAGGTATTTATTTATTTTTTTGCTGGAATAGCACCCAATTCCAGTTCCACACATGATCTAGGTCTTTAAGCCACACCCATTAGATTGTTCTCAGACTGTCAAATCATAAAGAAGAGGGCAATGAACCAGCAATCAATACATTGATTTTTCCAATTTCAGATAAGATTTTGTTTTCATTAGGTTAAATATTAAGTTAAAGTGATAAAGCTTAATCACTTTCTCTTCTCCTCACTTTGTCACTTCTCCTCCTCGTCTGTCAATTTTCTTGTTTCTCGTCTCTTAGTACCACAGTGGTCATTCAAAGTTCTGTTTTCCCTTTGTCTGCATTAAGCTCCAGCTCTGAATCCAAATGGTGCAGTTAGGAAGGAGGAGGAGCAAAGCAGCAGGGCAAATAAAGATGAGAACCAGGAGCCAGAGGAATGTGTTTGACTCAGGACTCCCCTTCTCTTCATAGAGAATCAGATACTCAATTACAGCAAAGGTGCTCACTCTGCTAAGCATTTTTGCTCCACCTCAAACCAATCAGCATTGACTGAGCCCCTCTGTGTGTCAGGCACTAAGCTAGGTCCAGTGGATGGCAGTGATGAATAAGACATTACCTCTATCTGTGCCAGAGGCAGTATGGGGCAATGGTGATAGCATGCCTTTTGGGACCTGGCAGACCCTATTCCTTACTAGCTCTGTGTACTGGCACTTATTATTTCACTTTTTTTTGCCTTAGTTTGTTTACCTGTAAGATGAAGAAGAATAATACCACCATTTCAAATGACTGTTTAGTGAATATAGCACCATTTTAAAGGACTGTTTAGTGAATAAATGATATAATCTATATAAAGCACTTATCATAGAGTTTAGCAGGTAGGAGCACCCTACTAAATGCTAGCTACAATTATTATTCATGAAAGGAAGCTCACAGTCTATGGGGAAAAGATACACAGGCGGCCAAGTCTACATATCAGCCTGGCTGGGAAGTGCGCTATCACAGGGATCAGTTAGTGCTTTGGGAGCAGAGACAGAGGTACTATTCAGAATGAAGGCCTCAGGGGAGGCATTGTAGATGAACAGGTATTTGCGGTAGATTTTTAAAAAATGTGGGAAATTCAGACAAATCCTCACTGGATCATTTCTATTGCTGTTTGATCAATGTAACTATTCTACGCATGGCTGTCCAAGATTATGAGTTTGATTTTTCTTTTATCCACACTTGGAGGCATTGCACAGGCAGCTATTTAATCAGATGCAGTCTGTCAACAGGAACATGTCAACATAAAGGACATATCTCTCTAGAGTTGCAAAGGGAACACTTTAGTAAGCTTTAACGACGTAGGCACTGAGACTCACACCAAGACTGAGAAACATTCACCCAATAGAGAAGCAGGGAAGATCCTGCGATTTCAGTTGCTTCTGAAATGTATCAAGGTAAGAATATAGCCCCAGATCTGATGTTCAGCATTCAAGGCTTCATAATCTGGCTTCAACCTTCTTATCCACCTACTCCTCCCCGTTTTCCAATACAGGGCCTGTGCTCTTTAGAAGCATGTATCTCTGTGGTCCTCCAAAGAGGAATCCATTCCTCATTCAAGCTCTTGCTCATCATGCTCTTTCTCTTCTTTTCTGTCCCTCTGACCCATTCAAATCCTACCCAAAATTTGAGACCCAGGACAAGGTCACCCTCGTGGAGGTATATTAACTCCATCTCACTGTCGTGCCTTATGTCTCTGCATCCCTGTCATACTAGCATGCCTCCTGTGGTTAGGGGTCTGTTCCCTTTTGTTGCCCTCAATATTTAGTGTAGAGATCAGTCTCCCAATTTCTACTGGAAATTTCTAGTCAGGGATGTTCTTAAATTTCATTTATATCATCAACTGTACCTAGTTCCTTGTATACAGTAGGTGTTTAATGAGTGATTGTTGAATTCTTATGCTCATTTATGTTAGGACAGGCACTGTTCTATGAGCAGTCCCATAATCCAGAAGATCCGGTGTCTCCTCTTTAAGGGTTTACAGATTAGCAGTGGGATTGGCTGTGGTCAGGTAGACAAGACAGAGAACCCTCCTGGGAAGCAGGAAGTGGTCGTGCCAGGAGAAGAGTTCGACGTGGAATTCAAAGGAGGAAGACCCTACTCTGTCTTTTCACTGTGCATTCTCAGCTCTTAACTCAATGCCTGGCACAGAGTGAGTGCTCAGATATTTGTTGATTAAATTAAATAAATGACTTCTACTTTTAGGGTGAGGAAACCTTGAAAGAAAGATATTTTGTTAAGATGTATCAAGAAAAATGGGTCATCAGGAGGCAAAATGGAGGAGGATAGGAGGCAGGACTAACTTGGACCTGCTACTTAGATGAACAGAGCAGTTCATGGAGACCCACATTGTGAACTTTTGCTCCAAGAACTACTGCAGGGACATACCAGGAAAGCAGATAGAATCCACAGACCCTTTGAAGGAGGTAGACTGCTGCTCCAGGCTCTGTGGGACAGCAGAGGAAATGTGAGCCAGCTTGCTTTCTCAGTTGGGGGGCTTATAGCCTGGGGAAATTTCTCAGCTCTGCTCACCAGCTGACTGGAGGGAAATTAACACATTTTTGTTGGGGGTTCATGGTGGGAGTGAGACTGGCCCTTCAGACTGTGGGCTGCATGGGAGCTGTGTGAGGCCTGTGGCTGCCAGATTTCCCCCACTCCCCTGATGACCTGTGTGACACAGCAGAGACAGCTGTAATCCCCCTGGGAACATAACTCCATTGGCCTAGGAACTACACCCTCATCCCCCAAATTAGCCACAGCAAGCCCTGACCAAGGAGAGTCTAAGCTCAGACATGTCTAACCCTGCCCCTAGTTGATGGTCTTTCTCTACCCAGCCTGGTAGCTGAAGAAAAGCACATAATCTATTGGGGGTGCTATGGTCCTGCCCACCACCTGATCCTCCCTAGACTACCATAGCTGAGGCACTCTTGAAATCATCACCTCTTGGCTGGAGGCCAACCAACACAAAACCAGCACACTTAAGAAAAATACATCCAAGGACCCTCACAGAATCCACTTCACTCTCCTGCTACCTCCACTGGAGAAGGTGCTGGTATCCATGGCCAAGAGACCTGAAGATGGATCACATCACAGGACTCTTTGAATATCCTCCCCAGTACCAGTCCAAAGCCAGGTAGCTCCACTGGGTTGCTAGATCCAGAAGAGAAAAAGCAATAACTACAGTTCAGCTCTCAGGAAGCCCCATCCCTTGGGAAAAGGGGAGAGCACCATATCAAGGGAGCATCCTATAGGACAAAAGAATTTGAACAGCAGCCCTTGAGTCCTAGATCTTCCCTCCGATGTAATCTACCTAAATGAGAAGAAACCAGAAAAACAATTCTGGTAATATGACAAAATAAGATTCTTCAACACCCCCAAAAGATCCTGCTAGATTACCAGCCATGGATCCAAACCAAGATGAAATCTCTGAATTGCCATAAAAAGAAATCAGAAGGTTGATTATCAAACCAATCAAGGAGGCACCAGAGAAAGGTGAAGTCCAACTTATAGTAATCAAAAAAACAATACAGGGTGTAAATGGGATAATATCTAGTGAAATAGATAAGAGAAAAACAATCAAAACTTCTGAAAACGAAGGACAGAGAGAATTGAAAAATGCATTGGAAAGTCTCAGCAATAGAATCACACAAGTAGAAAAAAGAACTTCTAAAAAACAAGGCTTTTAAATTAACACAATTCAACAAATAAAAAGAAAAAGGAATTTTTAAAAAAGGACAAAGTCTGAATGAAATTTGTGATTATGTTAAATGACCAAACCTCAGAATAACTGGTGTTCTTGGAGAAGAAGAGAAATCTAAAAGTTGCAAAACATATTTGAGGGAATAAACAAGAGAAACATCCCTTGCCTTGCTACAGACCTAGATATCCAAATATAAGAAGCTCAAAGAACACCTGAGAAATTCATCACAAAAAGATCACTGCCTAGGCACATAGTCATCAGGTTATCTAAAGTCAAGACAAAGGGAAGAATCATAAGAGCTGTGAGGCAAAAGCATCAAGTAACCTATGAAGGAAAACCTGTCAGATTAACAGCAGATTTCTCAGCAGAAACCCTACAGGCTAGAAGAGATGGGGGTCCTTTCTTTAATCTCCTTAAAGAAAACAATTACCAGCCAAGAATTTTGTATCCAGCAAAACTAAGCTTCATAAATGAAGGAAAGTTACAGTCTTTTTCAAACAAATGCTGAGAGAATTCATCATTACTAAGCCAGCACTAAAAGAACTACTAAAAGGAGCTCTAAATCTTGAAACAAATCCTGGAAACACATTAAAACAGAACCTCTTTAAAACATAAACCTTACAGGACCTATAAAACAACAACACGATGAAAAAAAAACCAAAGTATACAGGCAACAATGGCATGATGAATAGAATTGCACCTTACATCTGAATACTAACGTTGAATGTAAATGGCCTAAATGCTCCACTTAAAATATATAGAATGGCAGAATGGATAAGAATTCACCAACAAAGTATCTACTGTCTTCAAGAGACTCACCTGACACATAAGGACTCACATAAACTTAAGGTAAAGGGGTGGAAAAAGATATTCCATGCAAATGAAAACCAAAAGCAAGCAAGAGTAGCTATTGTTATATCAGACAAAACAAACTTGAAAGCAACAGAAGTTAAAAAAGACAAGGGGGTACATTATATAATGATAAAAGAAAGAACTATTTCAACAGGAAAATATCACAATCCTAAATATATAAGCATCTAACACTGGAGGTCCCAAATTTACAAAACAATTACTACTAGACCTAAGAAATGAGATAGACAGCAATACGATAATAGTAGGAGACTTCAATACTCCACTGACAGCACTAGACAGGTCATCAAGAGAGAAAGTCAACGAAGAACCAATGGATTTAAACTATAGCCTACAACAAATGGACTTACCAGATATTTATAGAACATTCTACCCAACAACTGCAGAATATACATTCTATTCATCAGCACATGGAACATTCTCTAAGGTAGACCATACGATATGTGAAAAAACAAGTCTAAATAAATTTAAGAAAATTGAAATTATGGCAAGTACTCTCTCAGACCACAGTGGAATAAAATTTGAAATAAACTCCAAAAGGAACCCTCAAAACCATGCAAGTACATGAAAATTAAATTATCTGCTCCTGAATGGTCATTGGGCCAACAGTGAAATCAAGATGGAAATTAAAAAGTTATTTGAACTGAATGATAACAGTGATACAACCTATCAAAACCTCTGGGATACAGCAAAGTGATACCAGGAGGAAAGTTCATAGCATTCATTAAATGTCCACATCGAAAAGATTGAAAGAACACAAATAGAGAGACAATCTCAAGTCACACCTCAAGGAGCTAGAGAAACAGTAACAAACCAAACCCAAACCCAGCAGAAAAGAAATAACCAAGATCAGAGCAGAACTAAATGAAATTGAAACAAACAAAAAAAGATATATTTTAAAAAGCTGTTTCTTTGAAAAATAATATTGATAGACCATTGAGAAGATGAACCGTGAAAAGAAGAGGGAAGATCCAAATAAGCTCAATTAGAAATGAAATGGGAAAAATTACAACCAATACCACAAAAATACAAAAGATCATTCAAGGCTACTATGAACACGTTTTTGTGCATAAACTAGGAAACCTAGAGGAGATGGATAAATTCTTGGAAAGATACACCCGTCCTAGATTAAACCAGGAAGTAACAGAAACTCTGAACAGACCAATAACAGCCCTGGACCAGACGGATTCACAGCTGAATTCTATGAAACATTCAAAGAAGAATTGGTACCGATCCTATTGACACTATTCCAAATGATAGAGAAAGAGGGAATCCTCCCCAGATCATTCTGTGAAGCCAGTATCACCCTAATACCAAAACCAGGAAAGGACATAACAAAAATGAAAACTACAGACCAGTATCTCTGATGAACATAGATACAAAAATTCTCAACAAAATACTGGTGACCTGAATCCAACAGTATATCCAAAAGATAATCCACCATGAAAAGTGGGTTTCATACCAGGGATGCAGGGAAGGTTTAACATATACGAGTCAATAAATGTGAGACAAGTCATAGACAGAATTAAAAACAAAAATCACATCATCATGTCAATAGATGCAGAAAAAGCATTTGACAAAATCTAGCATCCTTTCTGACTAAAACCCTCAGCAAAATCGGCATAAAAGGGATATACCTTAAGGTAGTAAAAGCCATTGAAGACAAACCCACAGCCAACATAATACTGAATGGGAAAAAGTTGAAAGCCTTCCCCTGAGAACTGGAACAAGACAAGGGTGCCCACTTTCACCACTTCTATTCAAGACAGTACTGCAAGTCTTAGACAGAGCAATCGGATAAGAGAAACAAAGGGCATCCAAACCAGTAAAGAGGAAGTCAAACTGTTGCTGTTTGCTGATGACATGATTGTATACATAGAAAACCCTAAAGACTCATCCAAAAAGCTCCTAGAACTGGTAAATGAATTCAGCAAAGTTTCAGGATACAAAAGTAATGTACACAAATCAGTAGCCCTGCTATATGCCAACAGTGACCAAACTGAGAATCAAATCAAGAACTCAACCCCTTTTACAATAGCTGCAAAAAAATTTAAATACTTTGGAATATTCCTAACAAAGGAGGTGAAATACCTCCACAAGGAAAACTACAAAACATTGCTGAAAAAATCATAGATGACACAAACAAATGGAAACACATCTCCTGCTCATGAATGGGTAGAATCAATATTGTTAAAATGACCATACTGTCAAAAGCAATCTATAAATTTATTGAAATTCCCATAAAAATAGCACTGTCATTCTTCACAGAACTAGTAAAAACAATCTAAAATGCATATGGAACCAAAAAAGTCCCCACATAGCAAAAGCAAGACTAAGGGAAAAGAACAAACCTGGAAGCATTACATTACCCAACTTCAAATTATACTATAATGCTATAGTGACCAAAACAGCGTGGTACTGGTATAAAAACAGGCTTGTAGACCAACGGAACAGAATAGAGAACTCAGAAATAAACCCAGATACTTACAGCCAACTGATCTTTGACAAAGCAAACAAAAACATAAAGTGGGGAAAGGACACCCTATTCAACAAATGGTGCTGGGATAGTTGGCAAGCCACATGTAGAAGAATGAAACAGGATCCTCATCTCTTAACTTACACAAAATCAACTTGAGCTGGATCAAATACTTAAATCAAATACCTGAAATCATAAAAACTCTAGAAGATAACATTGGAAAAACCCTTCTAGACAGTGGCTTAGGCAGAGACTTCATGACCAAAAACCCAAAAGCAAATGCAACAAAAACAACGATAAATAGATAAGACTTCATTAAACTAAAAAGCTTCTGCGCAGCAAGAGAAATAATTAGCAGATTAAACAGACAGCCCACAGAGTTGGAGAAAATCTTGGCAATCTATACATGTGACAAAGGACTAATATCAATAATCTACAAAGAACTCAAACAAATCAGCAAGAGAAAAACAATCTCATTCAAAAGTGGGCTAAGGACGTGAGTAGGCAATTCTCAAATGAAAATAAACAAATGGCCAACAAACATATGAAAAAATGCTCAATATCGCTAATGATCAGGGAAATGCAAATCAAAACCACAATGTGATGCCTCCCTACTACTTCAAGAATGGCCATAATGAAAAAATAAAAAAAAAAATACCTGTTGGTGTGGATACGGTAAACAGGGAACACTTTGACACTGTTGGTTGGAATGTAAACTAGTATAACCACTATGGAAAAAAGTGAGGAGATTCCTTAAAGAACTAAAAGAAAATCTACCATTTGATCCGGCAATTCCATTACTTGGTATCTACCCAGAGGAAAAGAAGTCATTATAAGAAAGAGATGCTTACACACACGTTTATAGCAGCACAATTCACAATTGCAAAAATATGGAGTCAGCCCAAATGCCCACCAATCATTGACTAAAGAAAACACATACACACACAAACACTATGGAATACTACTCAGCCGTAAAAAGGAACTAAATAATGGCATTGGCAGCAAGATGGGTGGAATTGGAGACTATTATTCTAAGTGAAGTAACTCAGGAATGAAAAACCAAATATCATATTTTCTCACTCATAAGTAGGAGATGAGCTATGAGGGCACAAAGACAAAAGAATGATGCAATGGACTTTGAGGATTCAGTGATAAGGGTGGGAGGGAGGTCAGGGATAAAAAACTAGTCATTATGTACAGTGTACATTGCTCAAGTTATGGGTGCACCAAAATCTCAGAAATCACCACCAAAGAACTTATTCATGTGACCAAACACCACCTGTTCCCCCAAACCTATTGAAATAGAAAAAATAAATAAATAAAATGAAAAACCTGTTATCAATCCCAAAATAAAATTATCAGTCACCCCCCAAAAAGGATTTGTCAAGAAAGATGAGATGGAATTGAAAGGTGTATACGCAATCAACAGTATGGACAAATAATATTGAATATCTTTTTTCCCTTTAATACACCCTTTTATTCATTTTTCTGTTTAATCATCTCTCACATATGAAGACCTAGCATTTAAGGGAATTATAGCCACTACCACCTTGTTTTCAAGGCCCTAATGAATTTGGAAATGTGGTATCCACTTTTGAGCTTCCATCATAGTTTGAGCATATGGCTCCATGAAATACTGAAAGCACTTTGGGATAAACTCCATACAGTCAGGAGATCTTTCTTAATACCATCTGGCAACCACTCTGTGCTTACTCTTTGTCCCAGCTTCTAAACATTTAGATGGGCAGGTGGGAAGAACAGTTGTCACATTATGGAGAGCCAGTGTTCTAGTATCAGAGGGCCATAGCAGGCCTGGAGCAACATCTGGAATGTCCAAAGGTCACCCTATCAATATCTAGGGGTCACAGGGTATCACTTTCCTCTACTTCTCTCTGTGTGTGTGCCTCTGCAAGCCAGCCCGATTCTATAGTACATTTTCACAAAGTACCATATTCTAAATTCAGCTTATCCAGGGAGATGATATACTTGATTCACTTTGGGGGAATCATCCTCTGCCTGGTAGGCAGAATAATGGCCCTCAAAGAAGTCCACTTCCAATCCCTGGAATCTAGAAATATGTTGCTTTACAGGGAAAAAATGGATTTTGTAGATATGATTCAGTTAAAGGTCTTGGGATGGGGAGATTAGCTTGGATTATCCAGGTAAACCTAATCTAATCTTATGGCTTCTTAAAATTGATGAGCTTTTCCAGGCTGATATCAAAGAGGGAAATGTGTCTACCCGCAGATCTCAGATGGCCATGTTTGCAACAGGGGTGTGTTAATTTTCTATTGCTTATGTAACAAATTACCACAAGCTCTCTTGGAAGGTTAGTGGAAGGCAAGGATTGGCATCTCTGATATAATTATACAGGTAATGATGAGCAGTGCGAAGACATGACTCCAAAGCCTGGAGAAGGACAGACCAAGAGATCCAATTGTCTTCTTTTCCACAGAGGTCCATAATTTACATGGACCTGACAAGAATATTGTAACTTGCAGCAATTATCTTCAGTTCAAATTCTTCATTTTGGGGGCTAAATAACTTGGTAAGATAATGAGATTAATATTATTGTAAAGATTGCTAGAAAGAATTGTAACATTTCATATATGTGCATAAATAACAACCTTAAAGCATGTTTTGGGATGAGGTGCAAAATGAAAATTGGAAGAGGGACTTTAGTAGCCATAAACAGAACTTGAGAATGGAATAGATACATAAATACTCTATAGCCCATTGCAATAAATAGAATACATTTTAAGTTCCTAGAGAATTTTTTGAAAATCCCACATTCAAAGTCATCAATTCCTACTCAATTAGCATTTCATTTTGATTTTGGAACTGAAGCCCAAGATGTCGAGAGAGCGGAAATACTTGCTGGTCTGGCAGTGGCTGTGGAGCCTGGAATCCTGCCAAGAAGAGCATGTGTGAGAGGGCAAAATATTTGTTTACATTCCTCCTGTGAAGGGAGTTGGGAAATAATCTAAGAAGCCCAATCCAAAAGCAAAGATGTTCCATCCAGCCTTCTCTGTGACAGCCAAACTACAAACCATCTGAATGTTCCAAAAGTGTTTTGATGATGTATTGATGTATTTTAAATTATCCTGAAAATGTTCTTGGCAGATGCTTAAACGTGTAATTACTGAGATGATGTAGAAATACCAAGTGTTTATTAAAACAGTACAGAGTAATACAAATGCTATGGTTGTCGCAATATAAAAGTATCTAAAAACTGAAGAGTTCTTTAATGGTGGAGATTTTTTTTCCTTTTTGAAGTTAAAATATAATAAATTTTTGTAAAAAACACAAATTACTATTTATAGCTAACATTTATGGAGTGCTGACTATGCTCGTTTTTGAGCATACATTGCCTCATTTAGTGCAATGTTTAGCATTAACTTATGAGGTAAATACCATTGCCATGCACATTGTACAGATGAAGACATTGAGGTTTAGAGAGGTTGCATCAATTTCCCAATGTAACACAGCTAGTGCTGGGGCCAGGATTCCAGGAAGCCTAACTCCAGAGTTTAATAACCTGAAGAATAATAATAGCTAATATCCTTGTCACTCTCAGCATGTGCCAGTTGCTGTTCCAAATGGTTCAAATTATGTACTCATGTAAATCTCAGAATAACTCTATGAGGTAGGTTCTACTATTATATTCATTTTATAGACACATATTTTGTATGTCTATGTCAGCCTTAAAGCCACTTTTGAGTTTTTTAGCATATTTTTCGAGAACATGTCAACCTTATTTCCATTTAAATTGCTTGAGACACAGCATGATTGTTGATCTAGTCTCTGGAAATTTTATTCCCAGCTGTGTATCTCTCTGGAGTCTTTGACTTACTCCATGTGAGCAGGAGGTGCTTTCCATCTGGCCACACCTGCCCATCCTGGAGCCTCCTCACCCTCATCCTGGGGAATCTCTTCCCTCTCCCCAGGGTGAGAGCATCAGCTTGTCAGATATCACATTTTTCTTTGAATTAATTATCAGTTTGGGGGCACTTCATTAGTTATCTTCTAGAGAAAAGGTACACCATGGCGTAAATTTATTGAGATCTTTTATGTTTCTTTTGGATTTCTACTCTGCTGTGATGATTTTCACTTCTCAATCGCCCTCTTGGGCCCCAGAGTGCTGGCAGCTGGGCATGTGTCTTCTGCACGGAAACTTCCAAAATCAACTTTGAAAAATCTGACCAGCCCAAGAGAAAATACCCACCCTTACTGACATTATATTCCCCAGCAATTAATCCCACCAGATAGTTCTATAGCAAATCTCACATGACACAGATGCCACCCTTGTATTCAGAGCTTCCCAATAGCTCATTAGTGCCCCATCCTGCAACAGAAGACAACCAAGATCATCAGAAATGTGGAGTGATTCTAGCTTTGTAATAGGAAAGGTAGAAACAAAGCAAGGAAAAAAGAAGTTAGAGGAAATAATCCATGAAGTGAAAAAATACAAAATGTTTTTAAAAGCTGTTATTATTTGCAAAGAGAAAAGATATTATATACATGAAAGAAGACCATGATATCATTAAAAAATCTCTTGAGAATTGAGGCCAGGCGCCGTGGCTCACGCGTGTAATCCCAGCACTTTGGGAGGCCGAGGTGGGCAGATCACGAGGTCAGGAGATCGAGACCATCCTGGTTAACACGGTGAAACCCGGTCTCTACCAAAAATACAAAAAAAAAAAAAATTAGCCAGGCGTGGTGGCAGACGCCTGTAGTCCCAGCCGCTTGGGAGGCTGAGGCAGGAGAATGGCGTGAACCCAGGAGGCTGAGCTTGCAGTGAGCCGAGATCTCGTGCCACTGCACTCCAGCCTGAGCCAGAGTGAGACTCCGTCTCAAAAAAAAAAAAAAAAAAAAAATCCAATTATAAGCCTTTTGGGAGAAAAAAGGCAAAATCCAGGACTACCCAGGTAACCAGGTAACTCCAAAAGCTTGTTCGCATTAATCTTGCAAGTCTATAGCCAAAAATCTATTTGACCTTATAATAATTTCATGTTTAATAGCTCTGAAAGTTTTCTATTAAGGCCTACGAGTTTTCTTATATCCAGACTCATATGTCTGCCATTGATAATCTTAGGTTCCTGAATGATCCAGTAAGAAAAACATTTCTATGACTCTATGAGTAATATCATCCCAAGGCTTTAGAAGTGGCTGTGATAGTTTATATTATTTTGACCTTTATTTGGTCAGAAGTTTTTTTTTAAGTGATTAAAATCTCAATTACAGTACCTTTAAATTAGTTCACAATTACATATACATGTTGGCAGCTAGAATCTTTCATTACTGTTCCTTTATAAGGTAAAAAAGTAATAAAGTCATAAATCTCATCATAACTGACAATATTGATGTCAAGCTCCTACAAATGATTAAAGAATGTGATTGACATTCTTGAAGAAATTGTTAAAGTTGATTGTCCTGCCTCTATTCAAGACTTTCAAAAGTAGTATGTAAAGAATTACATAATATTAGTTCAAAACAGTTATGGTTCAAAAGTTAACTTTAGTCCTTTAACTCTTTTCAGATCCAGGTTTCTGAGGGGAACAGCCTGTTTTATACATTTCTGTGTCTTTCTCCATGCTCATATGAACCTATATACTAATAAATAGGAATTTTAATTTGTTTTGTTTTTTCTTTCACAAAAATTGGATCATATAATACATATTATTCTGTACCTTGCTTTTTATACTTTCTGATGCATCATATTAATTTCTCCAGATTTTTAGATAATTTTTTTTTGAAATGAGGATTTGCTTTGTTGCCCAAGCTGGAGTGCAATGGTGCCATCATGGCTCACTGCAACCTGTGCCTCCTGGGCTCCAGCGATCCTCCCACCTCAGCCTCGCAAGTAGCTGGGAATACAGTTCCATGCCACTATGCCTGGCTAATTTTTGTGTTTTTTTGTAGAGACAGGTTTTTGCCATTTTGTCCAGGCTAGTCTCGAACTCCTGAGCTCAAGTGATCCACCTGCCTCGGCCTCCCAAAGCACTGGGGTTACAGGTATGAGCCACAATGCCCAGTCCCCTATTTTTTTTTTTTATAAGATTCTCATTCAAAATTGGGAGTTATCATTTCTTATTCTGTCAATCAATCAGAGAGTTTAAAAATTTTTGTTTCTTCTACCAGTAAGGCTGCAGCTAATAGCCTTGTTTCTATATTCTTATACACAGATAATTATAATTACACAGTCGATTCCCAAGTGTGATATTGCTTGGGATATGCGTGTTTAAAATTTTAATAAAAATCACAAATTGTTTGTCAGAAACCTATGACAATGCACATTTCTACCAACAGCGTAAGCTAATAGGTAAGCAGTAATATCTCATTTTGCTTTATTTTTTTTTTTATCACTACCAAGGCTCAGTGCCATTTAATATGCTATTTTGCCATTTTAATTTCCTCTTCCATGAATTTCCATCATTGTTCATTTTCCTCTTTGGTTGTCTATTTTTAAATGAAAAAGCACCAGGATTTTAGAAATATCTTTTTTTTTGGTCAATCATATATGTGAAAACATTTTTTCCTTATCTATATTTTTAGATTATTTGTTTATACCAGGATTTGAAATTTTTCTCCATGCTCAGAATTTCGTTTTAAATATGTTCATGATATTATTGAAGTCAACCCCCTGCTTTATTTGTTTTCATATATCATGAGAAGTCAAAGAATCAAAGCAATATATTCTTACAGCCATGCACATTTTCTCCCTGTCTTCAGTCCTGTGTCTGTCCCTCTCATAATCCTGTTTCAGCATGTATGAAGGCACTTCTGTGGATTACTTGATTACAGACCTAGCCAATACTTTCTACACTGGAAAATATATATATATATATACACACACACACACACACACACACACAATCACTTAACTATATTAACCACTTGCCCCATAGTAAATTTTTTTTTCATAGTGCATGATGCAGAAGGCTCCCACATGCCACTCCCATCCCATGGAGGACTTGCCACTCTATGACAACACTGGCAGAGCCCACCTAATGGCTCCCACTCTACCTGCTCCCCGAACCTGGGAGGAAGGAGGGTGGGAGCTGGATGTCAGCTTCTGTGTCACTAGCAGGATTTGATGACCCTGCTGTGAGATGGGCATGTAGAACTCCATTTTCTCTTTCTGGATCTCACACCATCAGCATCAGTGTAAAAGCCGCAGAGCACCCAACAACAGGTAGTGTCCCATGATGATGTTATGTTAGGGACATTCTGAAAACTTTCTTGACCCTGAGTAACTCCTTCAGCATTTTCTTTTCTTTTCTTTTCTTTTGACAGAGTTTTGCTCTTGTCACCTAGGCTGGTGTGCAGTGGCAAGATTTCTGCTCACTGCAACCTCCGCCTCCCAGGCTCCAGCGATTCTCTTGCCTCAGCCTCCTGAGTAGCTGGGATTGCAGCCACCCGCCACCATGCCTGGCTAATTTTTGTATTTTTAGTAGAGATGGGGTTTCATCATGTTGACCAGGCTGGTCTCGAACTCCTGACCGCAGGTCATCCACCTGTCTTGACCTCCCAGAGTGCTGGGATTACAGGGATAAGCCACTGCGCCGTCCCCCACCCTGCTTTAGCATTTTTGACAAAACAATCAGGTTACCCACATTTACATGGCCCTTCTTAATAGGCGAAGCTCTTTCATTAACATCAACCCATTTAATCTTGGTTAAGCTGTAATGGGTTGGTTGAGTAATTTTTTCAAAACAAAGGATGAACAAGCTGAGAGAGCCTGAGGGACTTACTGAAGATCACACAGTAAATGATAAACTATTTTACTTTATGTCTAAGGTCTTTCATAATGTGAAATAGAATGTAGATATTGCAACAATAGCATTTTTGGAGACAGCTACCTCCTTTACCAGGAATAACCTTTGCATGTCACATTTAGAGATAAAGCTCAAAATGCAAATCCTTCCCCTGAGAGTAGGAAAAGCATTAACAAAGCATTAACACAGGTCTTTACATATTCAAAATATTAAACTAATGCTAGGATTCTAGACTTGATTTTAAGACATGGTAGTTAATAGAAAAGTTCTAGACTGAAAACAATTTTGCAAAAATATACATTTGTATATGTGTATATATATCTGCTAGGAAAAAATATTGCTTAAGGTGTCTGTACCATTTCTTAGTTACCAATTTTACATTCTGCATTCACAGCATTTGCCACCCCATCTCTACACTTAAAGCCACCATATTACTTTTAATTACTTTATACACATTTTCAGTCATCATCTAAATAATCATTTATAGCCACAAACTAATACTGTTTAGTCAATGAAGCACTTTCATCAGCAAAAATTACAGATTTTTTGAACATGATTCTGGGAATAGTTCAGTTTTTACAATTAGTAATTGAGGCTTTGTCATATGAAGCAAGAAATCTGCTATTATTTTGAAAAATCAATTGTATATCAACCATAAAGAAATAGTATAAAAGTCATAAAAACACTGCCCTTTACTATAGTAAAATGTGGGACATTTTATTTGAGTTCCTAAGAAATTTCCTGTATTTAGAACTCTTGGACCTTCACTACTTGTAAATGTGAGTCTATCCTTTACCTTACCCTAGCTTTTACCCTAGGGATTTGGTACATTTTATTAGAAAAAGGAAAATGTCGACAGTGAAAACTGAGACAGAGTTAGAAGACTTCAAGCACAATGGCCCAGCATGTGTATGTTCAGGGCAAGTGAAGGGTCCCCTCCACTGGGATTCAATGACTAAAGATTATGAAGATACCAAAAATGCAAGAAGTCACAGGAAATATTTTTCCTCAATGGCAAAGGTGACACAGTAGAATGGTTAAGAAGGAAGGTTTATTGGCTTCAAATCCCCAGCTGATGTTCAACACTTTATTTACTTCTCACTTGAATTTTAAATTTTCCTGAAAAATAATTTCCCATCAATTTCCATTTCTTTGGAAAGCCCGCATGTGTAATTTATTGATAACATATCTGAAGAGCAGAATTAATGATATTTCCCAGCTGTTGCTCCAGATCATGTAGGGTAGAGGAGGCTGAAGACTGCTACAAGGGAAGGCATCTCTATTGTCTCAAAACGTCAGGACGGTACGGATACTGCAATAGGAAAGAAGAGACATTGTGTTAACATTTAGACAACCCACATGCTTGATGTGAGAGTCCAGGGAGCATCTGAGGTGTCTTAGTGAAAATCTGTCTGTGATCCCAGCTACCCTATTTCCATCCCCATACATTTGGTTCAAGTAAAAGGAAGTTCATCTTTTTTGGTTTACTTTTCTTTTTTTTTTTCTCCAATCTTAATCTCACTCACAACATCCTGAGTATGCCTGTCATTTCAATTCTACATTAATTCTACATTAGCATCTTCAAAAAATCATTTTTGCGTGCCCACATTCCTGGTATAATAAGGAATATAAAACAACAATGGATAATAACTTGCAGTAAGTTCTTACTATTTGTCACATTCTTCGTGCATTTTCTTAAACTTCAACCTAAACATCAACACTAGGAGGTAGGTTTCCATATTATGTCCATTTTAGAGATTATAAAAACTGAGACTTAGAAAGATTTGTAACTTGCTCTGGTAGCGCATCTAGTATGGAGTGTTGGGATTCAAACCCAAATACAAATTTGCAAAAATTATAAGATGATGGATAACTTGCCTGAAAGAACTGATAATTTAACAAAGTTAAGACCATGCTGGAAGTTTAAAAGACCTTTGATACATATGTTTAAGGATTCGTAGAAGTAGAGAATAAAGTTGATTTGTATTAATTCTAAGATAGTTCATTCTTATGAAGATTACAAATGGAACATTTACACTGGAACTAATGCCCTTTCTATAAACCAACTTCTCATGAATAAATATTTTTAGAAAATGATGGTCTTTGTGACTCTTTAATAATTTTTAACATATATATGTATATGTATATGCATATATGAGAAAAATATATGCACATAATTCAGAGAATACAAGACAGCAGGAAGAAAAAAGTAAAAGTAATCCATAATCCCACAACCTAGAAATAATCATTCTCAATGTTTTCTTGAATTTCTATGAACTTTTTTCTAGAAATCTGTGCATGTTTTACTGTTTTTGATGAAAATTTGAGACATTGCATATACAATATATACAATTTATATTCTTCATTAAATGAGCCTAAAATTACATCATGAGAATTTCCCAATGAAGTCATTTCTTTTTGATGGTTTCATTTATTTCTAATAGATGACTGGAATTTATGAAATTATTTTCCTCGTGTTGAACTTTAGAATGTTTCTAAGTTCTCAAGTATGTTTGAATAGTTGATTATTTCTGTAGAATAGATTTCTAGAAATGGAATTGCTGGGGCAATTCCATCCAGTGGGCATTCCATCCAGTGAAAACTTCTTAGCCATAAAATCAACCACAGGTTTTGGGATACCTTCTTTACTCTTAAAGCCTGAAAAGAAGACAGTATCATTGTTGGATTCAACTAGGGTAAGTAGGAGAATTGAAGAGAAGGGGCAAAGGATTCAGTTATTTTTTTAAAGGTTTCTGATACATATTACCAAATTGCTTTTCCAAAAGTATGTATCAATTACTACTGAAAGTACATGAAAGTGCCCAACTCACCTTATTCTTACCAATATTGAATATTACAATTTTTAATCTTTGCTTATTGATAGGATTAATTATATTTACATATGCATATTACTATATGACATTCTCATAAAATGAATTTAGGTGTGCTTCATGACTTCTTATGTTGCTCAACACTGTCCTCTGGTTTTGTTCATCTCTATATTTACCATCATCTTTTCAGTCCTATGATGATCCCAATGATATGTCAATGGTAATAATAATGACAATGATAACTAACCTTTGATGACTACTGTTTTCCATATGTACATGCACTCTCGAGGGGCGGTGTGGTTTAATAGAAAGTGAATAGATTTGCTAAAAACAAGATCTACTTTTGAATTCTGGCTCCCCTTCCTACCACTTGATGATTTTGGCAAAGTCATGTCTTCTCCAAGTCTCAGTTTCTCTTCTCTAAGATAGTGAGATTGAGACTGACACTGAGCATTGTTTAGGAATCGCAGGAGATAATGCAGGTAAGACACTTAATAGAACAGCTGGTGCTCTGTGGGTGCTAGTTTCTTTCCTTCCTCAATAATGTTGTCAGTTAAAGGATCTAGTATAATGATTTTGTGAGTGCCAAAGAAACACTATTTAAAGTTGCAAACCTCATGAAAATAAGTGTGGGATAGCAGAAAAATCTAAGATTCTGGAGCTAGAAGGCAAAGGTTAGATATAACTGCCTGTTTCCAGTTGTGCCTCACGTAAATGCAGGTGACAAAATTTATTTTATTAGCTGGTTGTAAGTGTTAAATGTTAGAGGTAGGAAATAGAATTGGCTTATTTTTCTAAGCTTCAGAGAAAATGTAAGACAAACATTTAAAATAGTGTTTAGTACTCTTCTCTTCTATGATAACTTTCAGTGGTAAAAAATTTTTTCTTAAACTACAAAAGAAAAAGAGAAAAACTAGTAATGTCTACCTAGAAAACAATCCCAGTGTAGTTCCACCTCCTCCTGTAATGAAAATGTTGAGGATGTCCTGAAAATTATTTAAATATGCAGACACTTAGTGTCAGCTTTATATAGGTAGAAGGAAGAGGCTTCAAAGACACCATGTTATAATTATGGTTGTTTAAATAGACTTTTGTTTTTTTGTGGGTATTTTTTTTGGGCAAATGTGAGTGTTCTCTTTTCAGGAAGACTGAGTGGCTCTGATCATTCAGATTTGCAGTAATCAACATAATTTGACTCCAGCAGAATAGGAAATGCAAAGCAACTGTTTTCAGCTTCTCACAGTATGATCCTACATACGCTCCATGCAAAGACTGAACTGGTAATGGAAAACCAAGGGACCCTATTTTTTTCTCATCCTTCCACCTTTTTCATTCTCTGCTAGACAATCCCCTATGGTAGAAAAAAAAGCAAAACAGAAAACTAACTTAAAATCTACCTTTTCCCAGAGTGAAGCAGGTCAAATCCTTCATTTATTTTTTCAAAAGGTAAAACATGGGTTATTAACGCATCCAGTGAAAACTTCTTAGCCATAAAATCAGCCACAAGTTTTGGGATACCTTCTTTACTCTTAAAGCCTGAAAAGAAGACAGTATCATTGTTGGATTCAACTAGGGTAAGTAGGAGAATTGAAGAGAAGATTTTCCAAATAAATGAAGTTTAGAAAAGATGCTCCATTCCAGACTGCTATAACTAAGGATAAGAAGAGATAGAGTACTTCAATATGCTTTTACAGTGTCTTGACTTAAAAAAAATCACAGATAAACGAAGGTTCTTGGTTATTTTGTCTCTCCCATAGAAATAATAGTACAGAAGTTTATGCCCAAAGTAGAGGAGCAAATTTATCAGTTGTCTAAATTTGGATGTAGGTATGAAATATTGTTGTAGATTTCCATGTTCTACTAAAAATTTCCATGCCTTACACAGCCACAAGTACAAAAACAGATGGAAATGAAAGGTCCTGGGTTATGGTGACAACAGAAAAGTCTATATTGGGACCTTCTGTCTGCATTAGTTCCATATCTAGTTGACTTGGAGACTGTAGATAGAAAAGGAATTTAAATTTATTTTTGATTTGTTTTCAAAACCTTGCCTTGTCAATTGTAAAAGGGGAGATATATTGAGATTAATGAGAATTTGGCACTTGAGCCCAACTACATACCACCATAAACAGCCCCCTTCCAGGTGCGTCCAGTCAGTAGCAGCATAGGGTTTATTGAGAGGTTCTGGGAAGCAGGAGGTACCCCTACGATGACGCTTGTGCCACATGCCTCATGACAACATAACAGGGAAGCCATCTGGAATAAAGTGAATATTTAGCATCCTTAACGTGGAGTCCCATAGTTCCTATCCATAATGCACAATATCATGTAATAGGCTTAACTGGATCGTGAGTGTGTAGAGGGAAGAGATCATGTCTTTTGCTCCTTCATTCCCCGTTTTTGCACAGGATAGTGCTGTGGATTCAGGAAATGCCCAGAAAATGGTTTTTTAATGAAAGAATGGATGAATAAATTGGAGTGCACTTAGTTCTTCCTAATAAAGGAATAAAGCGGCAGACATCATTACAAACATATATAAAGCGTAAAATTTCATCATCACATAATTCTTAGGCAATCTGTGAGTTGGTAAATTCATTTTTCATTGATTTATTACATAGGTATTTTGAACCCAGTACTTTCAACCACATATTTTGATGGTGAACAAGATAAACAATTATATCACCGAAATTTGTCTCTTGTCCACTTGATGGTCTCCCTCTTAAGTGGATTCCTATTCTACTGCCCATTTCTCAAATGGACATGTTTTAAACATTGTTTTTTAACCTCCCCTAATACATATTGGTTTTACATTAAAATACACCGATTATTTGGGAACCTCAAGAAACAGTTCAGAAAATGTTTTCCAGTCAGCTCTTGGAACACGTTCTGTAGTTAGAAAATGGTTTAGGATCCCCGTAGGTATATAATGATTCGTTCTTTGATTTTGGATTCTGACCTTTGGGAGACCAGACATCCTCAGAACCTGTGGCTGTCAGACACTTGGTATCTTAAGATAAGGTACACTCCAGTTCCACATGAGAAAATGGATGAAAATATAGAAAAAGAGCATAAAGAGAAAAGCTGTAGCCCTGGAAAAAGTTGAATTCTCTTGACATTTTATTCCTCTGTGGCATC
Organism: Nomascus leucogenys; assembly: GCF_006542625.1. Taxonomy (NCBI): domain Eukaryota; kingdom Metazoa; phylum Chordata; class Mammalia; order Primates; family Hylobatidae; genus Nomascus; species Nomascus leucogenys. The sequence goes on from NC_044389.1 coordinate 81,732,176, forward strand.
TGTCCTAGGTCAAGGCTGCTGAGAGCTTTGATCTTAGAGTGCCACTCCCTGTTACCCACACAGCTGGACCTTCTAGAAAACCTCAGCAATGGAAACTTGTTGGTTTCTGGAGACTTTTTCAGTAGGATTCTAGAGAATTCTGGGTAGGTGAAATATAGCTAGAGATGTGTTTCCCATTGCAATTGATATTTGTAACTGTTTGGAAGACATACCATAATAAGCCAAAGATGATGTAAGCACTGCAAGATTGGAAATAGTATTTCATATCAATAATGCCAACTGAGGCTGAGTGTGGTGGCTTGTGCCTATACTCTCAGCATTTTTGGAGGCTGAGGTAGGAGAATCGCTTGAGCCCAGGAGGTTGAGGCTGCAGCGAGTTATAATTATGCCACTTCACTTCAGCCTCAGTGACAGAGTGAGACCCTGTCTCAAAAAAAAAAAAAAAAACAGACAGCTGACATTATTGGGAGCTTACCATATGACAGGCGGCACTGTGCTAAGTATATCACATACGTTGTCTCATGTAATCTATAAGCAATGCTATGAGATACGTAGCTTTTAAGTTCTGGGGGTTGGTAAAGTCTGTTGACTTTTCTTTTTTTTCTTTCTTTCTTTTTTTTTTTTTTTGAGACAGAGTTTCACTATGTCACCCAGGCTGGAGTGCAATGGTGCGATCTTGGCTCACTGCAACCTCCACCTCGTGGGTTCAAGTGATCCTCTTGCCTCAGCCTCCCGAGTAGCTGGGATTACAGGTATGTGCTACACCACCATACCTGGCTAATTTTTGTATTTTTAGTAGAGACTGTTGACTTTTCAAAGTATTCAGTCCAACTAATATTGGGTACTAGCTATGTGCCAGGCACTGTCCAGTTTCTGTGATAAAATACAGTGATGTCTTAAAGCAGTCAATTTCCTTAGGGCATATTTTTGTTAATAAAACAGCAGTTGGCCTAAAATTGCTCATTTCCTGTGGCCAAATACTAACATGTTAAAAATTTGGAATTTATTAAGAACATATGCAAAATTGTTAAACCATTTTTGTGAAGAATGTCGGAGAAAAAACATTCCAATTTGAGAACAGAATTTGTATTATGTTTACTTGAACTTATATTTTTTAACTAAAAATTAATAAAGTAAATCTGTAATTGCTCAGTTAAGAAAAACAAGCCCTTTTCTTTTCTTCTAGAGGAAATATGACTTGAGACAGGTTTGGGTAGTTGATGGAAGAAAAGATTTCTCATAACAAAAATTAAGCCAGGTAACAAACAGATGATGGGAAATTTCATTCATCATTAAAAATATCCTTTATACATAAAACATGTATTTTGCTGCCTAAATGCATCTTCCAGGTTGCAGAGGCAGAAATCTCAGGGCATGTCATGGTACATACCATGGTGTCAAGCCGACCGATGACTTCAAACGAAAAATCCACACCTCCATCAGTCATTTCCTTTAGCACCTCCTGGATGGGTTTCTTGTAGTCTTGAGGGTTGATGCATTCGGTGGCACCCAACTCTTTGGCCTTTGCAAATTTGTCCTTGTTGATGTCCACCGCAATGATCCTGGCTGCTCCAGCTGCTTTACAGCCCATAACAGCAGATAGGCCGACCCCTCCCAGGCCAAACACAGCACAGGTAGAGCCTGGGGTGACCTGTGTTTTCAGAAAATGCAAAAGTAGATTAAGTGATGATTGTTAGAAAGTGCCTAAGCTTTATAAAGTGCCATGCCTAGGTGTTTATCAAGAGCTACTTAGACTCTTTTGTCCAACCTTTTATCAAAACCTCTTTTGGCTTCAGTTGCTTTATTTTTAAATTCAAGGGGATGAACTAGTTGAGTGGTTCTCAAACTGATGCATATTAGATTCATCTGGGGAGCTTTACAAACTATTCCACTGTCCAGGTCACAGCCTATGTCAATTAAATGAGAATCTCTGCAGGTGGAACTCAGTCCCCAGGTGACTCCAATGGGAAGGTCAGGCTGGGAACCAGGGGACTGAATGATCTTTGAGATCCAGATGGCAGTGATTACAATCTTGAAGGGACTCTCAATTGCTGAAATCCCTTGATAGCCAGCTTCAGTAACTCATACATACACAAAGGCAATATTTGGAAAATAAAATAAGTGGAAAAGGCTACTCCAGGAGGATGAAAAATATTCCACTTAAACCCTCAGTAATTAACTCCTTGGTTCATTTATGTTCAGTAGTTGTGACCAGTATATCCCTGCTTTAAAAATACACTAGCGAACAACACAGCAATGAAACGTTTGTCTATATTTCAATAATAAATACAATCTATTATTATGAGTATCCTCATCTTCTGTTCTTGGGTAGGATCACTTTGACCATCTGCTAACGTGTATGAGGCAACTGAACAAGGAGCTAAGTGCTAAAGTCACAGAAATTTGGAAAAGATGCCTTCTGAATTTTTTTCTTTTTGGTTGGCTAGGGGCTGTTTATTAAACCTAGTCTCCCATAGTCAGTCTTCATTGTGGGTAACATGTTTTCCTGTCCCAAGTAATCTCATCTTTATATTCCCTTAAGGGTGTCTATTCACTCATTCATTCACCAAGTATTATTCATACTATGGGGGACACCACCATTTTCTACCTTACTGAGAAAAACACAAGACTTGTGACTGTGATTCAAAAACACTAATAAGTATGTATTGCAAGCTAAGATTCAGCAGGAGATTTGAAAAAGATATTTTAGCCTCAGCTCTCATATTAAAAATATATTTTAGTCTTAGCACTGAGGCTTTGGGTAAATATCTTTATATCTCTGAACCTCGGTTTCATAAAATAAAGCATACTACTAGATTTTCAGCCTACTCAGATGAGGAGCCTTTAAAGAATTTCTGCTTTAAATTTACCACTTCTGAAGTATATGTGTGTGTTCATGCCAGGGGAGTTAGTTTTAGCAGTGAAATCCCATAATGAGTGAATTACGCATCACTGAATCTTTATTACTTTCCATCTAAGAATCCACAGAGTGGGTGAGCCTTGGTTTCGAAGTGCATCAGGTAAGGTTTTGGACTCTACCGTTGATCTTAATTCTGGGAGTAGAGGATCCACAGACTAGCTGCTCCTCAAGGGCAAACGCTTCATTTCATTTACTTTTGCTGTCAGAGCCTAGCAGAACCTATGGTGCCTGAGGCACGTATAGGTGCTCTCTAATTGTTGAATGAATTACTAAATGAATTCTTAGGCCTAAAATTTCATGATCCCATAAACAGCAAATTCAGAAGAAAAATTATTGTAAATGACATCTTTACTCGTAACTTTTTATCTGCAATAAATTGGTAAAATTTCTAGCATGTGTATTCAATTCTTTCTGGGCCATTTTTCTGCTCATAATCGACACTTCAAATCTACAAAAATAATTTCTGATTCTTGCAAGAAATTGCTTCCCTTTTGGTTTCTGACAGTCTGCATGTAAGCAGTTTTATCATCCATTGTTATTCTCACCTTGGCAACGTTAACTGCAGACCCATAACCAGTTGAGAATCCACAGCCAATAAGGCAGACCTTCTCCAGGGGTGAGGCTGCATCAATTTTGGCCACTGCATTCTCATCCACCACCGTGTACTGTGAGAAGGTGCTGGTGCCAAGGAAGTGGTGAATGGGCTTCCCCCTGCAGGTGAACCTCCTGGTGCCATCCTGCAGGGTCCCCCGAGGATTGCCTAGACTGGGCAGTGCAATACACAGACACACAAAGGCATGAGACAGGAGCATAACTAATGTGCAAACTCAAAGTCTGTGCAAAGAGAGCATCAGAAACCTACTCATTTTTCAAGCAGTAGTTGCTTTCCGGGTTTTTACAAACTCTGCATTTTCCACACTGAGGAGTAAAGAGTGGGATGACTTTATCACCTGGAGAGGGATAAAACAAATTCTTCTTAAATTTCTATGCAGGAATTAATACAGCAAAAACTTAAAGTTCAGATGTATTGATTAGAAGCATGTTTCTTTAAAAGTCTTTAAGGAATAGAGTTCAATAATAACTATGTCATTTTTCAATGCCTGCTACAGCATTGTTTTCAGTTTGGGTTTATAAGTGCCTGAGGATTCCTAAAGAGAAAACGCAAATGTGGGAGACCACACAGATTGAAAAAATTACTTCCTCTGTACTAATAGTTAACTTTTACGCAGTGTACTGATTTCTCCTGGAGGCTTTGCAATCATTTTATTTAAACTTTAACTAATTAAATCTTAAATATTCTTACTATAAATATAAATATAAATTTTAGTTGAAAGTCATCTATTATAGCGCCTGTAGATTTTGGGAAGATCTGGTATTTTGTAAAAGATTGATTTACAATAAATATTAGAATTTTGAACCAATTCTTGGCTTTTCAAAGTGACTGTGCTTATCTTTTTTATGAAATGAATGCTTTAAAAAATCCTAGGTTTTTTTTTTTTTTTTGAGAAAAACGAACAAAAATGGGACAAAGAAGAATTCCAGAAATTTCTCTGAAAACTTCAGCCGTTCACAACAAGTTAGGCACTTTCTTTTAGGATAAGAATTGACTTACAAATATTTTTAGCTGATAATTTGTGAATTATCTACTTTTCCTGTTATGGTGGAGGGAGTAGGGGTAAAAAGTAAGGCTGTCATTTTGTTGTTAATTTATTTCTAACTAAAGGAAATAGAGCTAAAACATACTTTGGGTAGTTTATTTTATTATTTTCTGTTCACAGTTTAAATTGGTATTTGGTAAGGGGGCAGGGTGAATCTACAGGCTAAAGCGACTTTTTAGAATTAAACAATTTTTATTTTTAATCACCTGTGCTATACATTCCACATGATCAAGAAAAATGGTTGGTGCATTAACATTTTATAGGTAAAGTTTATGTGAAAATGATGGTTGGCAATGTCCTAGTTATTAACCCTTTACTTCTAAAAGTATTTACATTAGTACATAAGTTTAGGGTAAAATAAATGTTGAAGATAAAATAATCAGTAATCTGTAACCAGCTGCATTTAAGCATGGCTGAAGGTAATAAGGCAGACATTGTTGATGGCGGGATGGTTCCTTCTATGTTTCTTTCATTTCCTTTCACCTAGCCTGTTTCATTGATTCCATGTTCAGGAAGAGAGAACATGTTGGAAGAGGAAATTGGTGAAGGAGCTGCATAGGTCACCTAAGAAAAGGTCATGTTTATTCGTCTGTAGCCATGTAGCCTCCATTTTATGAACTCAGCACAGAACAGTTTCCATATTTACTTTTTTTCCCTCCTCCCGTTTCTACTTCTGTCTGGGCCCTGACAGAAGACAGTGTTCAGCAACACTAACACGGAAGTTACTAGATTATGAATGCCACACTGGTAGGCACTGTGTCTCTTTTGATCCTCACATATCTCCAGGCTCTAACCTGGTGCCTGGCGTCTAGTAGATACTCAGTACATAATGGTTGAAGGGTACAATACATGAGTGCCTGAAGTCATACATGCTTGAGTCAGGTAGGCAGAGAGGGAAAGAGGAAACTCCTGAAGTCCTGGCTGCCCGGTGACCTTGTGCAAGCCTTTTCGTCCCTCATTGCCTCGGTTTCCTCATCCAGGCTGGGAAATCCTGGATGGTGAACCACACGTGTTCCCTGAGTGTGAATCCTGTACCTGGTTTGACTGTAGTCACCCCTTCTCCAACACTCTCCACGATGCCGGCTGCCTCATGGCCTAAAATCACAGGAAGGGGGGTCACCAGGTTACCACTAACCACGTGGTCATCTGTGCGACAGATTCCTACAGCCACCATCTGCAGAATAAAGAGAAGATGTTCAAATTCAGAAAAGATTGTAACTAGATGAATTTAACATGCCCAAATTCCTGAAATTGTGTTTCTAAAATGTATTCAAGGGTTTTGCTGATAATCCCTACTATTCCTAAATATGAAAGATTCAGTTTATCCACAAGCTTATTCAGTCTAAAACCCTTCTCTACCTTCCCTTCTTGAATTAAACAATTTAGAATAATCTGTGAAATAATTGATTCTGAAATATTTAAGTCTTATATAAGAATGCACGCTTTAAAAAATAGAAGTAGAAATAGCAAAGTAACACATGGAAAATATCTAATGTTAATTGATTTTGAAGTCTTGATATATATCCTTTGGAATTTTTTTCTGTACAAACATAAATTCTTTTGTATTTTACTGGAATTATACTGTATGTACTCTTTGATCACTTTTTAAAAGTTTAAAATTTATATTTATACCTTCCCTTGACAACAAATGTAATTTTATTTTCTGGGTGATCATATAAGATATGCCTCTTAGTGGATTTTTGGATGTTTCCATTTTTAATGTTCTCTGAGTTCTTTTAAATGTAAAATGAAATACAAATGGAAAAATATTTCACCTTAATGCGAACTTCATAAGCCTTAGGAGGTGCAACCTCCACATCCTCAATGGAAAAGGGTTTCTTTACCTCCCACAGCACAGCTGCTTTGCATTTGATTACCTAGAAAATCAAACAGAGAGATGGTGACAGTGTTTTCTCACTCTTGAAGTCATAAATTGTGTCTTTTCATCTTTGTACACGTAATATTGCGTCCCATGTCTGGTACCTAACAAGTGCTCCATGGAAATGAAGTACTCTGGTTTATAAAGAGAATAAAAGTAGCTTTTAAAAAGCAACATAAGGAAAGATAAAGTATAATAAGACATTGAGAAAAATGGAATGTATTTATTTAGGCCATTCTTATGTTGTTGTTGTTTTTTCTCTGAAGGTGTTTATTCCTGATATTTCCTAATGCCGTCCTGAAAATGCTTGTTTACCCACAACTATTGGCTGATACATGAAGTTAGAAGTCACCTTTCTTTTGCTGACAGAGTCAGTGTCTGTCCACATAAAATACACTGCTTTATTGCCCAATTTTCTGCTTAGGCCAAAAGGATCTGACTCTATAAGAACAGTTATACATTTACCTTCCTGCGTAGGATGACATTTCTTTCTCTCCCTATTTGCTTATTGTCCTCTTTTCATTTTCTCTCTCCACCACTTCTGTGTGCTACTTGTTTCCTACTCATTTGAAACTTAGCTTTGGCAGCCTGTTTTGTAATCTAATTTGTGTGTAGAGACTCCTTCTAGCTTAGATTTGAGCCAAATATTATAGAGATTAGAGTTGGTAGTGTATGCGTGTGTGCACGTGTGTGTGTGTATACACTCAGACCCATGCATGTATATTTTAAAACTGGAGAAACAGTGTGTTTGGATTTCTATTTAGCAGAGTTTATCCATAGATGTTCTTAAAAATAAAGTTCAGCATGTTTTCTAGTGCTTGCCAGTGTACTGTGAAACCCATCTTTGTTGTGGTAAAGCATGTATAATTCACAGAGCCCTTTCTAGAGATAATCAACGTAATTGCAAATATAATTTAAAAATTCAATTAAGATTTATTTTACTGCCAATTCATTTTCATTATTTATTTGTCAAATTTTTCAACTTTGTAGGATGTTCAGCATGGTCAATGCCAAACTAAATATCGGAATACTTAGACAGAAGGTACTAATAGTAGTAAGATTCTTATTATTAGGTGCTTATGATGTGACAGGCACATTGTGGCCTGTGCTGGGTAAATTACATGCATTATTTTTATCTTCAAATTTATTCATTGATTGATTTTTAATTTCAATAGTCTTTGGGGTGCAGGTGGTTTTTGGTTACACGGATAAGTTCTTTAGTGGTGATTTCTGAGATTTTGGTGCACCCCTCACGCAAGCAGTGTAGACTGAACCCAATATGTAGTCTTTTATGTCTTATTCCTCCTGCTGCCCTTTTCCCTCCGTCCCCAAAGTCCATTATATCATTCTTATCCTTTGTGTCCTCATAGTTTAGCTACCACTTTTAAGTGAGAACACTGGACATTTGGTGTTCCATTCCTGAGTTACTTCACTTAGAATAACGGCCTCTAGCTCCATCCAAGTTGCTGCTAAGGCCATTATTTCACCTGTTTTATGGCTGAGTAGTATTCCATGGTGTATATGTACCACATTTTCTTTATCCACTTGTTAGTTGATGGGCATTTAGGTTGATTTCATATTTTTGCAATTGCAAATTGTGCTGCTATAAACAATGCGCATTGTTTTTAAACCTGACAAGGCTGCTACCAGGACAGTACTATTGAATTATTGGCTTATTTTACAGGTGAAATAATTGAGGATCAATTGACTCAGTGATTGAATAATTTTCCCAAAGTCTCAAAGCTGGCTGTACAGAGAATAATGATTAATCTAGCCTCACGTTTTCAGTATTCTGTGATGTTAAAAAGTTATCAAAAAGTTAAATAGTAATAATAATAGTAGTGGTTAATATTTATTTAAATATTAATATTTAATAGTGGCTAATATCTAATCAGGTACCAGATATGATTCTAAGTGCTTTACAGTATTCATTTAATTCTCAAAACTAATTTATGAAATAGATGTTTGTATTGTCACCATTTAGCATTTGAGGAAAATAAAATGCAGGACAGGTAAACACAAATGAAATGCTGTCAAAAAGGTAAGTTATTGATGCTGCACCCAAAAGGGGAGGATTGTCTATTTCATCAGTTATTATTTTCATTAATATAGTTGGTTTATACTTTTGCTGTATGAACTCATTATTTCTTTTAAGTTGAGTTTGGTAAATTTGAATTTTCTTTTTTTAAATAATTTTCTATTAGGAATGTAAATATTAATTAGTAATAAATGGAAGTAAAGTGAGATGGAATAAGAACAGTAACAATGGGCTATTGGTGATTTCCAACCAGTCTTACTGATATGAGCCTGTTTGTCACACAATGTAGACAGAAGCCTCAGAACCTTTAAATTGAATTATCATAGTGAGATATTTTACTGTGTGGTACACTCCTAACACAAAAAATGACTGTAAATAGTTGCACAGGTTTATGTAATTAAACAATTAAAAAATATCAATTGATTATATTGAATGACCACATGCACCTGTAAACACACTGAGCAAATAAGTACAAATTTATAGAAGAAAAAACCAAATATCTGTATTCCTAGTGCTAAGTGATTCAAATTGTATTATTATTCAAATTGTATCATTAATTTTCTGTAAAGCCATATTAACTTTTAAATGGGGAAAATATTGTTCCGTAGGATTTTTGTGGAAATTCCCTGAATTGCATCATAATGGACCCCTTTTAATCAGAATTTGCATGTTGATGTCTTGCTTAACCTTGATGATTCTAATGCTGTGAAATCAATGAGCATTTTGTAAGATAGTTCATAGTAAGGTTAAAGGATATTTCAGTCTTCTGAGTCAAATTCCTCTCATCAAATTTCTGTCAGACAACTTTCTTGTGTTCATAAAAGATATGAATAAAAATAATAACACATTTGAATTATGGTTTCTTATTATAAAGATAACTTGCCATTAAAGACTTTTCTAACTTTAGATTTACAAATCAGTCGTGATTAGCTTGGAATAAACTATCATTTTACTGCAAATTTATTTAATGTAGGAAATAAAGACTTAATAGGTACAGGTTCTATACATTCCTGTTAAAGGTATTTGAGAATAGCTTATTTCCACTGCAGTTCAGTATACATTACATATTGAGGTGTATATTGCATATCATATTTCAGTGTATCATTTCTAATTTAGATATGAATTTTAAATTATTCATCGAATACTGTATTCCTTTCTTTGTTATATTGATGAGAATATATTACCAACAGTAACATATTTTTTGCTTACTTTTCCTGCTGTGCTCATGTTGTTTCTGTCTTCTCTGCAGACCAGGAGAGTGGTGAGTCTTTGTGGATTTCTTCTCTGCTTTAGTGCATAAAGCAGATATATTGCACAGATATTTATTTTGTTTGCTTGTGTAACATCTAATTCCAATTCCACACGTGATCTATGTCTTTAAGCCACACCCACTGGATTACTCTCAGACTGTCAAAACAAAGAAAAGGGTACTGAACCAGCAATCAAAATATTTACTTCCAAATTCCAGATAAGATTTTGTTTTCATTAGGTTAAATATTAAGTTAAAGTGATAAATTGTAATCACTTTCTCTTTTCCTCACTCTCCCCCCAGCCTCTGGAATTCCTTGTTTCTCTTCTTTCAATCCCACATAGGTCGTTCTGCCTTGTATTCCCTTTGTCTGCACTAAGCTGCAACTTTGAATCCACCTGGGGTGGCTAGGAAGGAAGAGGAGTAAGGAAACAGGAAAAATGAAGTAGGATAGAGAGAGCACCCTCGTTGTCTTTACAGCAGCAAATCACACACCCAATTAGTCACAGCAAAGGGGATCACTGTGCCTGGCAATTCTGCTCCACTCAAAACTAGTAAGTATGGACTGAACACCTCCCCGTGTCAGGCACTAAGCTGGGTCCAGTGGAGTAGCAGTGATTAATAAGACAGGACCTCTGCCTGTGCCAAGAGGCAGTATGGGGCAGGGGTGATGGCATGGCTTTTGGGACCAGGCCAACCCTATTCCTTACTTGTTCTGTGTACTTGGACTTACTATTTCACTGAATTTTTTTGCCTTAGTTTCCTTATCTGTAAGATGAAGATGAATAATGGCATCATTTTAAAGGGCTGTTTAGTGAATAAGTGAAATAATCCTTGTAAAGCACTCATCATGGAGTTTGGCAGATAGGAGCACCCTCCGAATTGTTAGCTACAATTATTATTCATGAAAGGAAGATCACAGTTTATGGGGAAAAGACACACAGGCAACCAAGTCTACCTATCAGCCTGGCTGGGAAGTGACCTATCACAGGGGCCAGTTAATGCTTTGGGAACAGAGACAGAGTTGCTATTCAGAATGAAGGACTCAGGGGAGGCATTGTAGAGGAACAGGCATTTGTAGTAGATTTTAAATAATTGTGAGAAATGGAGCAAAATCCTCACTAGATCATTTCCATTGCCCTTTGATCAATGTAACTAGTAATCTCATGGCTTTCCAAGAATAGGAGTTTGGTTTTTCTTTTATCCACATTTGGAGGCATCATAAAACTATACAGGCAACTATTTAATTAGATATAGTCTGTCAATATGAACATGTTGGCATAAAGGACATATTTCTCTAAAATTGCCAAGGGAACATTTCAGTAAGCTTTAATTATGTAGGCACTGAGACTCACACCAAGACTGAGAAACATTCACCCAATAGAAAAGCAAAGGAGGTCCTACGATTTCAGTTGCTTCTAGTTTGGAAAGGTAAGAGGGAACGAAGATAGCCCCAGATAACCTGGCTTTAGCCTTCTTGTCCAACCATTCCTCCCCATTCTCTAATACAGGGCCTGTGCTCTTTAGAAGCATGTATCTCTGTGGTCCTCCAAAGAGGAATCCATTCCTCATTCAAGCTCTTGCTCATCATGCTCTTTCTCTTCCTTTCTGTCCCTCTGGCCCATTCAAATCCTACCCAAACTTTGAGACCCAGGACAAGGTCGCCCTTGTGGAGGTATATTAACTCCATCTCACAGTCGTGCTTCACTTCTCTCCATCCCTGTCATACTAGCATCCCTCCTGTGGTTTTAGGGTCTATTCCCTTTTGTTGCCCTTTATATTTAGTGTAGAGATCAGTCTCCTAAATTCTACTGGAAATATCTGGTCAGAAATGTTCTTAAATTTCATTTAAATCTTCAACTGTACCTAGTTTCATGTGTACAATAGGTGTTTAGTGAAAGATTGTTGAATTCTTGTGCTCCTTTATGTTAGGACAGGCACTGTTCTATGAGCAGTCCCATAATCCAGAAGATCCGGTGTCTCCTCTTTAAGGGTTTACAGATTAGCAGTGGGATTGGCTGTGGTCAGGTAGAAAAGACAGAGAACCCTCCTGTGAAGCAGGAAGTGGTCAGTGCCAGGAGAAAGTTCAATGTGGAATCAAAAGAGGGAGAACCTACTCCGTCTTTTCATTGTGCATTCTCAGCTCTTAACTCAATGAGTGGCACAGGGTGAGTGCTCAGATATTTGTTGACTAAATTAAATGAATGACATCTAATTTGAGAATGAGGAAGCCTTGAAAGAAAGATATTTTATTAAGATTTATTAAGAAAGATGAGTTGCAATTGAGAGATGTAGATGCAGTCAGCATATGGACAAAGAATCTTGAAAACATTTTTCTCCCCTAGTACCCGCTTTTATACATTTTTCTGTTTAATCCTTTTTCACACCTGTAGACATAGCATTTCAGGGAATTATAGCCACTACCACTTTGTTTTCAAGGCCCTAATGAATTTGGAAATGTGATATCCACTTATGAGCTTCCATCACTTTGTGAACACATGGCTCCATGAACTGCCAAAAGAACTTTGGGACAAACTTCATAAGAGTCAAGAGATCTTTCTTAATACCATCTGGCAACTACTCTGTGTTTACTCTTTGCCCCATCTTCTAAAAGTTTAAATGGCTGGAGGGGAAGAGCAGTTGTCACATGATTGAGTGTCAGTGTTCTAGTATCAGAGGGCCATGGCAGGCCTGGAGCAACATCTGGAATGTCCAAAGGTAACCCTATCAATCTCTAGGGGTCACAGGGCATCACTTTCCTCTGCTTCTCTCTCTCTGTGTGTCTCTGTAAGCCAGCCCGATTCTGTATTACATTTCCACCAAGTACTATATTATAAATTCAGCTTATCCAGAGAGATGATATGCTTGGTTCAGTTTGGGTCAGCAATCCCGTGTGCTAGGCAGAATAATGGCCCTCAGAGAGGTCCACTCCTAATCCCTGGAATCTAGGAATATGTTGCTTTACATGGAAAAAAAAGGATTTTGTAGATGTGATTCAGTTAAAGGTCTTGAGATGGGAAGAGTAGCTTGGATTATCCAGGTGAACCTAATCTAATCTTACGGCTTCTTAAAATTGGAGAGCTTTTCCAGTTTGTGGTCAAAGAGGGAGATGTGTCTACCCACAGCCCGTAGATGGCCATGTTTGCAACAGGGATGTGTTGATTTTCTATTGCTGATGTAACAAATTACCACAAGCTCTCTTGGAAGGTTAGTGGAAGGCAAGGACTGGCATCTCTAATATAATTATACAGGTAATGATGAGTAGTGCAGAGATGTGACTCCAAAGCCTCGAGAAGGGCAGACTAGCATCTCTGTAAGAGATCCAACTGTCTGCTTTTCCCCATGGGCCAATAATTTACCTGGATCTAAGAAATAATATTGTAACTGGCAGAAAGTATCTTCAGTACAAATTCTTCATTTTTGGGGTTAAATCATTTGGCAAAATGGTAAGATTAATATTATTGTAAAGATTGCTAGAAAAAATTGTAACATTTCATGTATGTGCATAAATAACAGACTTTAAAACATTTTTGGGGATGAGATGCAAAATGAAGAGTGGGAGAGGGACTTTAGTAGCAATAAATAGAACTTGAGAATGGAACAGCTATATAAATAATCTATAGAATATTACAATAAATAGAGTAAATTTTAAGTTTCTAGAGGAATTTTTCAAAATACCCACATTCAAGGCCATGAATTCTTAATTAGCATTTCATTTTGATTTTGGTACTGAAGTCAAAGATGTTGAGGAAACTGAAATGTTTGCTGGACTGGCTGTGGAGCCTGGAATTCTGCCAAGAAGAGCATGTGTGAGAGAACAAAATGTTTGTTTACATTCCTCCTGTGAAGGAAGTTAGGAAATAATCTAAGAAGCCCAATCCAAAAGCAAAGATGTTCCATCCAGCCTTCTCTGTGACAGCCAAACTACAAACCATCTGAATGTTCCACGAATGATTTACTGATGTATTTTAAATGAGTTATTGATGTATTTTAAGTTATTCTAATGATGTGCTTGGCAGATGCTTAAAAGTATATTTACTGAGATGATGTGGGATACCAAGTGTTTATTAAAACAATACAAAGTAATACAAATGGTATGGTTGTGACAATATAAAAATATCTAAAAGCTAAAGAGTTCTTTAATGGTAGAGAATTTTTTCCTTTTCAAAATTAAAAATATTTTTTTGTAAACAATACAACTGATTAGTATCAATATCTAACATTCATGGAGTGCTGACTTTGCTCATTTCTGTGCACACATTGCCTCACTTATAGCAATGTTTAGCATTAACTTATCAGGTAGATACCATTGCCATGCACATTTTACAGATGAAGACACTGAGGTTTAGAGAGATTGTATAAATTTCCCAATGTAACACAGCTAGTGGTAGAGCCAGGATCCCAGGAAGCCTAACTCCAGAGTTTAATAACCTAAATATCAATAAAATAGCTAATATCCTTGTCACTCTCAGTATGTGCCACTTACTGTTCTAAATGCTTTACAAATAACAGATCATGTAAACCTCACAATAACACTATTAGGCAGATTCTACTGTTATTACCATTTTATACAAAATGGTATAATACATACAAAATCTGTATTTTGTATGTCTTCGTCAGCCTTAAAGCCACTTTTGAGTTTTTTTAGCATATTTTCCCAGAACATGTCAATTTTATTTCCATTTAAATTGCTTGAGATATGGCATGATGACATAGTCCCTGGAAATTTTATTCCCAGCTGTGTATCTCTCTGGAGTCTCTGACTTACTCCCATGTGGGGAGGAGGTGCTTTGCATCTGGCCACGCCTGCCATCCTGGAGCTTCCTCTCCCTCATCCTGGGGAATCCCTTCCCTCTTCTCAGGGTGAGAGCATCAGCTTCTCAGATACCACATCTTTCTTTGAATTAATTTATCAGTTTTGGGGCACTTCATTAGTAATCTGCTGGAGGAAAAGGTGCACCAAGGAGTGAATTTATTGAGATCTTTTGTTTCTATTGGATTTCTATTCTGCTGTGATGAGTTTTAATTCTCAAGAGTTTTTTATGGCAACATATTCTTTTTTCATGTATGTAATATCTTTTTACAAATATTAATAACAGCTTTTAAAAAATTTTTGAATTTTTTTATTTCATGGATTATTTCTTCCAACTTCTTTTTTCTTTGCTTTGTTTCTATCTTTCCTATTACAAAGCTAGAATCACTCCACATTTCTGATGATCTTGGTTGTCTTCTGTTGCAGGATGGGGCACTAATGAGCTATTGGGAAGCTCTGAATACAAGGGTGGCATCTGTGTCATGTGAGATTTGCTACAGATCTGGCGGGATTAATTGCTGGGGAATATAATGTCAGTAAGGGTAGGCATTTTCTCTTGGGCTGGTCAGATTTTTCAAAGGATGATTTTGGAAGTTTCCATGTAGAAGACACATGCCCAGCTGCCAACACTCTGGGGCCCAAGAGGACAATTGAAAATTCAAATATAAGCTACTTGGGAGAAAAAAGGCAAAACCCAGGACTACCCAGGTAACTCCAAAAGCTTGTTCGCATTAATCTTGCAAGACTATAGCCAAAAATCTACTGGGCCTTATAATAATCTCATCTTTAATAGCTCTAAAACTTTTCTATGTAGGCCTGTGAAAATGTTCTTATATTGATACTTAAATGTCTGCCATTGATAATCTTAGATTCCTGAATGATCCAGTAAGAAAACATTTCTATGACCCTATTACTCCATAATGAATAACATCTTCTTAAGGCTTTAGAGGTGGCTGAGACAGTTTATATTCTTTTGACAATTATTTGGTCAGACTTTTTTTAAATAATAAAAATTACAATTACAATACCTTTATTTTACAATTACATGCACATGTTGGCAGCTGGAGTCTTTCTTTACAGTTTCTTTATAAGTTAAAAAAGTAATAAAATTATGTCTCATCCTAACTAGTAAAACCAAACAGTTATGGTTAAAAAGTTAACTTTAGTTCTTCAACTCTTTTCAGATCCTGGTTTCTGAGATGAACAGCCTGTTCTGTACATTTCTATATCTTTCTCCATGCTCATACAAACCTATATATAATATTTACAAATTTTAATTTGTTTTGTCTTTCACAAAAATTGGATCATATAATACACATTACTGTGTACCTTGCTTTTTGTACTTAGTGATGCATTACATTAATCCCTCTGGATTTTAAGATATAATTTTTTTTGAGATGAGGACTTGCTCTGTTGCCCAAGCTGGAATGCAGCAGCACGATCATGGCTCTGCCTCTGCCTTCCGGGCTCCAGTGATCGTCCCACCTCGGCTTCCCAAATAGCTGGGACTACAGTTGCATGCCACTATGCCTGGCTAAGTTTCGTGTTTTTCTGTAGAGACAGGTGCCGAGACCAGCTTGGTCAGGGAGACCCTAACAGAGCGGCGTTAGAGGAATTAAAGACACACACACACAGAAATATAGAGTTGTGGAGTGGGAAATCGGGGGTCTCACAGCCTCTAGAGCTGACAGCCTCAAACACAGATTTACCCACGTATTTATTAACAGCAAGCCAGTGATAAGCATTGTTTCTATAGATTATAGATTAACTAAAAGTATTCCTTGTGGGAAACAAAGGGATGGGCCAAAATAAAGGGATGGGTTTGGCTAGTTATCTGCGGCAGGAGCATGTCCTTAAGGCACAGATTGCTCATGCTTTTGTTTGTGGTTTAAGGAAGACTTTAAGCAGTTTTCCGCCCTGGGTGGGCCAGGTGTTCCTTGCCCTCATTCCAGTAAACCCACAGCCTTCCAGCGTGGGCATCATGGCCATCATGAACATGTCACAGTGCTGCAGAGATTTTGTTTATGGCCAGTTTTGGGGCCAGTTTATGGCCAGATTTTGGGGGCCTGTTCCCAACAGACAGGGCTTTGCCATGTTGCCCATGCTGGTCTTTAACTCCTGAGCTCAAGGGATCTCCCTGCCGCGGCCTCCCAAAATGCTGGAATTACAGGTGTGCCCCACGACATCCGACTCCCTAGTTTTTAAAAGATTCACTTACCATTCAAAATAGGGAGTTATCATTCCTTATTTTGCCAATCAATCAGTTTAAAATTCTTTTTTCTTCTACAAATAAGGCTGCAGTAAGTAGCCTTGTCTCTATATTCTTACACAAATATACTTTTATTTTTATGGAGTTGATTCCCAAGTGTGATATTGCTTGGGGCGTGCATGTTGTAAATTTTAATAAATATCACAAATTGCTTGTCAGAAACCTAAGACAATGCACATTTCTACCAACAGTGTAAGCTAATAGATAAGCAGTAATATCTCATTTTGCTTCATTTTGTATGTTTTGACCACTACCAAGACCCAGTGCAATTTAATATGCTTGCTGGACATTTTAATTTCCTCTTCTATGAATTTCCATCATTGTCCACTTTCCTATTGAGTTATCTATTTTTAAATAAAAAAGCACTTGGATACTAGAGATACTATTTTTTTGTCAATCATGTATGTTGAAAATATTTTTCCTTGTCTATTATTTTCTTTCATAGTTTGTTTATACCAAAATTTGAAAATGTTATCCATGCTTAGAATTTGATTTGAAATACTTTTATGAAATTATTGAAGTCAACTTCCCACTTTGTTTTTATATATCATGAGAAGTCAAAGAATCAAAGCAATATATTCTCACAACCATACACATTTTCTCCCCATCCTCTTCAGCCTTGTGTCTGTCATCCTGTTTCAGCACTTATGAAGTCATTTCTGTGGAATACTTGATTACAGACCTAGCCAATAATTTCTATGCTGGAATACATATTTATATATAAATACAACCCCTTAACTATGTAAACTATCTGCCCTATAGTAACAATTCCTTTACATAATATTCTTGAAAGTCTTAAATAGAAGCAGGACAATCAAATTTCTTTAATAACTTTTTAAAGAATGTCAACCATATTCTTTAATAATTTATAGGAACTTGACATCGAGAGCATCCTCATGAATTATATTGTCATGTTGTGTGCTATGGACTGAAGGTTCGTGTTCCACCAAAATTCACATGTTGAAGTCTAATCCCCAGTGTGATCGTATCTGGAGGTGGGGCTTTTGGGAGATTATTTTACTTTCTTGAATGGGGTTAGTGACATTATAAGAAGAGACACAAGGTGATAATTCATTCAGTCATGTGAGGATACAAAGGGAAGGTGTCTGTCTACAGGCCAGGAAGTTGCCTTACCAGGCACCAGTTCTGTTGGCCCCTTGGTCTTGTACTCCCCAGCCTCCATAACTGTGAGAAATAAATGTTTGTTGTTTAAGCCACCCAGTCTGTTATGTTTAGTATAGCAGCCCAAGCTTATTGAACATGATGATAGATGGAATTCTAAGCTGACTCCCAAGATTCCAGCTCCCTGGTATACATACCTTGTATGATCCCTTATGCTTACATGGGGATGGAACCTTTGAATATGATGGGACAGCCACTTCCTGAATTAGGTTGTGTTACAGAGCAAGTGCTGATGGAATAGTCATGTGTGTGATCATCTGACATTATAGGAGACTCTGTTGTGTTAGACTTGAGGGGTTTTGGAGTCAGGAGTTTGGGAGTATGAGAGGGTGTACAGAGGGAACCATGCTGAGATTGCTCCCTGGTCAACAGCCAGCAAGAAACTGGAAGCCTCAGTCCCACAGCCACTAGGAACTGAATTCTGGGAACAGCAATGTGAGCCAGAAAGAGGGCCTCAAGCTCCAAAAAGGAACACAGGCCAGCCTATACCATTGAGACCGCAGTTGGAGCAACTAGTTCAGCTGTTTCCAGATTTTTGACTTGCAGAAACCATGAGATAATAAATGGTGTTCATTCAAGCCAATAATTATGTGGTAATTTGTTACTCAGAAATAGAAAACTAATACACATGTGAATAAATGTTTTATATAATTAACTACTTTCAACTCTGGTTATTTTTTCAAGTATGTTTTCAAAAAATTTATAGTAAACTTTTATGTGTAATCAAGGGAGATGTTTAGAAAGGGATCTCTTCCAGGAAAGCCTTCAGAAAGAAGAGAGAATTTGGACAACCTTTTTCATGATATAAGAAAGACTGGTGAGTAGAGATGGCAGTGTCAGTTGAGATAAGATTTTCACTTGTAGGAAGGCATGGGAGAAACTGACGAGATAATATAACTTACTAAAAGTGTTTAAAAATAAAAAATTCAGCTTCGAATAGAAAAAAATTATAGAATAGAGATAAGATTTAGCATAATTTATGAAAAATTATGCTGTAAGAATTGAAACGTAGTGTAACATAATTTTAAAAGTCCTATATACTGGCTAAATGATAAAATTGCTTTTATTTCTGCTTCTGATATTCACATTAGGAGTTTTAAGTGGAGGGTTAAGCCAACAATTTTTGTAGCTATGAAAAAGTAACAAAGAGACTGTAAGGACTCCATTATTAATTGAGGTCAGAGATTCTTGCCCCACAAAAATGACTAAGAGTTGATCCTACAACTGTACCTCCCATTATTTTGTTTTCTTTTTCTTTTCTTATTTATTTTTATTTTTATTTTTTTGAGAAGGAGTCTCGCTCTGTCACCAGGCCAGAGTGCAGTGGCACAATCTCGGCTCCCTATAACCTCTGCCTCCTGGTTTCAAGTGATTCTTCTGCCTCAGCCTTCCGAGTAGCTGGGGCTATAGGCGTGTGCCACCACACCCAGCTAATTTTTGTATTTTTTTAGTAGAGGTGTGGTTTCACCATGTTGGCCTGGATGGTCTTCATCTCTTGACCTTGTGATCCACCTGCCTCGGCCTCCCAAAGTGCTGGGATTACAGGCATGCACCTCCCATTCTGAACGGGAGGTAGACTTTGCATAAACAACTGCATTTGAAAATCCTAGAGGGCCTTCAAACTCATCAAGTCCATTTCCCAAACTTTACCATTGTGATGGTTTGAATATTTGTATCCTTCAAATCTCAATTTGAAATTTACTTGCCATTGTAACAGTATTAAGAGGTGCCACTCCTAAAGAAGGAAGTAGGCTGGCCAGGCCCAGTGGCTCACGCCTGTAATCCCAGGACTTTGGGAGGCTGAGGTGGGCAGATCACTTGAAGTCAGGAGTTCGAGACCAGCCTGGGCAACATAGTGAAACTCTGTCTCTACCAAAAAATACAAAAATTAGCCGGGTGTGATGATGGAATCCTGTAATCACAGCTACTCAGGAGGCTGAGGTAGGAGAATCAGTTGAACCTGAGAGGCAAAGGTTGCAATGAGCCGAGGTCATGCAATACACTCCAGCCTGGGTGACAGAGTGAGACACTGTCTCATAATACATAATACATACATATGTACAAAGTAGGGCATAAGGCTCTGCCATTATGGGTGAGGTTAACTACATTACAGAAAGGTAGATTTAGCCTTTTCTTGCTCTGTCTCACTCTCTCACCTTCTACCATGTGATGATCTAGCAAGAAGGCCTTTAACAGATGTTGGCACCTTGATATTGAACTTCCCAGCCTTCATAACTGTGAGCCAATACATTTCTCTGCTCATTATAAATCACCCAGTCTCAGGTATTCTGTTGTAGCAGCAGAAAATGGAGTAAGACAACAAGCTTCCCCACAAATACCTGATACCGTCTTTAGATCCTAAGTTGGTAAATTTGGACAACCTTTGGACAACCACATCAAGTTGTTAGGCTGACACATTGGAATTAGCTTTCTTCCTCTTCCTTGTGTCCCACACTCTCTTGATCTTGATGACATGTCACTGATCCGTTCTAAGAATGTCTCATTTATCTGGTTCTCTGCTTTTCCTTTGTCACTACTTGAAACAGAATCCATTCGTCTTGTTGTTCATAGCTAAAACCTCCTCATTCTCTCTGTTCTCCTCACCTCTAATACACACTCCTCAAGGCCAAAAGAATGAGTTTAATATGCCAATCTTATCATATCATCAATCTTGTCTGAAAAATTTTAACAGTGTTCTTGTTCTTAGAGGGTAAAATCTAAACTTCTTGTAAGGAATCCAGGAATGATTGTTACTTGGCTATAGACCTTTCCCATTGTGAAGTTTACAGGCCATTAATTCTAAGTTCTTGTAATTCCCTAACATGCTCTGCTGTTTCCTGCTGAACCCTTGGTCTTGGATGCCCTCCTCTAGTTTTGCTTCTGTCAAACTCCTCCTTATTCTTTAAATATAGGCATAAATATTTGCATTAGGTACCAATCAATAGAATGGAATTTTCAGGTTAAACATTGCCATTTTCTCTTTTAGGTATTCATTTTGGATCTAATACTTAGCCCTGCCCTGCTTCACTCTTCCTTTTGCTCAGAACTATTGTGAGAGATGGAGAGCAGATAGCTCAGAGAACCACAAACCTCTTTTACTCTCAGACGTCAACTAGCACATTTTGAATGTCCTCTCTCTTTAAATGTCCCTGAAGAAGGAGAAGATACCAAATGTAAAATAAATGGTATTTGACTGCTCAAAATTCTTTCTGCTATTCATTACAGTTTGAAGATTTTGGAAAGATTAAATCAAAAGCCTTAGAATTTTCTTCCATTAATGAAATAATTTATTCTGGCTTTTGTTTTGCTTCCAATTTCCTGAGACTTTAATTACGGTTCAAAATAAATATTTAGTCTTGAAGTTATTCCTCAGCTCTTTTCTCCCACCTACCCTAAAACATGGTATCATCTAAGTGATGTTTATTATTTAAATTTACAATAACCTAAAAATGTTTCAATACTGTAGCTATAATTTAACTTCCACTTATAAGTGAATACATGTGGTATTTGGTTTTCTGTTCCTTTGTTAGCTTGCTAAGGATAATGGCCTCCAGCTTCATCCATGTTCCTGTAAAGGACATGATCTCTTTCTTTTTTTTAATGGCTGCATAGTATTTCATGGTGTATATGTACCACATTTTCTTCATCCAATTGGCCATTGATGGGCATTTATGTTGATTCCATGTCTTTGCTATTGTGAATAGTGCTGCAATAAACATATGCATGCATGTGTCTTTACAGCAGAACAATTTATATTTCTCTAGGTTTATACCCAGTAATGAAATTGCTGGGTCAAATGGTAGTTCCGTTTTTAGCTCTTTGAGGAATTGCCACATTGCTTTCCACAATGGTTGAACTAATTTAAACTCCCACTAACAGTGTATAAGTACATCCTTTTCTTTGCAACCTTGTCAGACCTAGCCATTCTGACTGGTATGAGATGGGAACTAAATGATGAGAACATACGGACACAAAGAGGGGAACAATGGACACTGGAGCCTCTGTGAGGGTGAAGCATGGGAGGGAGAGGAACAGAAAAAAGAACTATTGGATACTAGACCTAGTACCTGGGTGATAAAATAATCTGTACAACCCCCTATTGAGAGGTGACAGCATGCTGGCAGCTCTCGCAGCCCTCACTCGCTCTCAGAGCCTCCTTGGCTTCGGCGCCCACTCTGGCTGCTCTTGAGGAGCCCTTCAGCCTGTGGCTGCACTGTAGGAGCCCCTTTCTGGGCTGGCCAAGGCCAGAGCCAGCTCCCTCAGCTTGCGGGGAGGTGTGGAGGCAGTGGCACTGTTGGGAACCGGGGCTGCGAGCGGGGATTGTGGGACAGTGCGAGTTCCAGGTGGGCGTGGGCTTGGCAGTCCCCACACTTGGAGTGGCCAGCTGGCGCCACCGCCTCAGGCAGTGAGGGGCTTAGCACCCCGGCCAGCAGCTGCGGAGGGTGCACAGGGTCCCCCAGCAGTGCTGGCCCGCCAGCACTGTGCTCGAATTCTTGCCAGGCCTCAATTGCCTCCCCACGGGGCAGGGCTCAGGACCTGCAGGCCGCCATGCCTGAGCCTCCCCACCACCGGTGCACTGCCCAGCCACCCATATGAGCGCAGACCCCTGCTCCACAGCACCCTGTCCCATCGACCACCCAAGGGCTGAGGAGTGCGGGCTCATGGAGTGGGACTGGCGGACAGTTCCACCTGCAGCCCCAGTGCTGGATCCACTGGGTGAAGCCAGCTGGGCTCCTGAGTCTAGTGGGGACTTGGAGAACCTTTATGTCTAGCTAAGGGATTGTGAATACACCAATCAGCACTCTGTGTCTAGCTCAAGGTTTGTAAATGCACCAGTCAGCACCCTGTGTCTAGCTCAAGGTTTGTAAATGCACCATTCAGTGCTCTGTGTCTAGCTGATCTGGTGGGGACTTGGAGAACCTTTATGTCTAGCTAAGGGATTGTGAATGGACGAATCAGCACTCTGTGTCTAGCTCAAGGTTTGTAAATGCACCAATCAGCACCCTGTGTCTAGCTTGGGGTTTGTGAATACACCAATCAGTGCTCTGTGTCTAGTTAATCTAGTGGGGGCCTGGAGAACTTTTGTGTCTAGCTCAGGGATTATAAACACACCAATCAGCACCCTGTCAAAACAAATCAATCAGCTCTCTGTAAAACAGACCAATCAGCTCTCTGTAAAATGGACCAATCAGCAGGATGTGGGTGGGGCCAGATAAGGGAATAAAAGCAGGCTGCCCAAGCTAGGAGTGGCAACCCGCTGGGGTCCCCTTCCACTCTGTGTAATCTTTGTTCTTTCACTCTTTGCAATATATCTTGCTGCTGCTCACTCTTTGGGTCTGCACTGCCTTTATGAGCTGTAACACTCACCACGAAGGTCTGCAGCTTCACTCCTGAGCCAGCGAGACCATGAACCCACCAGAAGGAAGAAACTCCAAACACATCCGAACATCAGAAGGAACAAACGCTGCCTTTAAGAACTGTAACACTCACCGGGAGGGTCTGCGGCTTCATTCTTGAAGTAAACACGCTATGACACGAGTTTACCTATATAACCAACCTGCACATGTACCCCTGAATCTATAATAAAACTTTAAAAAATAAAAATAGAAAAACCAAAGAAACAAACAAGAAACTCAAGAACTATAGTTATATCTCCTTAAGGCGATTAAATATCTTCCAAAACATGGTACATTATTAGTTTCTGAGTGAGTAGTAGTCTTCAAATATATTTCCAAAAGAATTATCTGTTAATGTTTCTGACCTACTTTCATTGACAGCTACGGAGTTATTTGCTGAAGTGTCAAATACCTCAAAGAGCAAGCCTGGCAACAATGGAAACCAGATATTTTTATCTCTCTGGTTATCCTTGTTTATTAGTTTATTGGTAAGGTGTTAAGCAACCTGCAGTTTCTATGGTGATTGCGATAGTGCCGTGCAGGTGATCTGGACCCTGAGATCTAAGTAAAAGAAATGAGCAAACCAAGTTAATATATGTAAACATCCATCTCATCAAACCAGTGTTTGGTACCAGCTCCACTTTTACTTTTGTCCCACCAATTTTTCTTTCTCTTTTTAGGCAATGGACCACTTCCTGAATGTTGCTAGATATTTGATAGGCAAATAGAATTTAATGTACTTTAATAAAATAGTTACTGTAAGTTTCGAGAAACACCTAACTAGAGGTTATTTGTGTAATAAACATTTGGTCACAGAAATGAATAGTCAGGTGTCTAAGCATGTATTTATAAGATACAGATTTGCTCTCACTATACTTCAACATCTGAGCAATTTTCTAATAATTCTGTTGGGATGACTTTCTAATCCCAGGGCCGCATGTATGATTTATAAAGTAGCAAAAAGTTAATTCAGAGTTTTGTTTGTGTGCCCTTTCTGGATGTGCTAAGTTAGTGCACCTCACATAGTTATTAATTAAACCATCAACATAAACTTTTCTCTTTTTAAAGTTTGAAAAGTTTCTTTATTTTGACAAAGCGTTTTGCTGCTGGCTAAAATGAGTGCAAACTATGCACATTCACAGAGTTACATTATGGAGGGGGTGATCAGCATATATAGAAGTCCTTGATTCTAGAGTCAAAATTTGCTGGAAGTCATCCAGATCATGTGCACCACTTTAGGCCCACCAGGACACAAGCCACTCTGGGGTTCCACTTTTATATTTTGATTCTGACTTGCCTTTTTAGACCCACCATTGTCAATGTAAGTAGGAGCCAGTGCATGGTGCAGAAGGCTCCCATGTGCCACTGTCACCCCATGGAGGACTGTACCACTCTATGACAACACCAGCAGTGCCCACCTAATGCCCCCAATTCTACCTGCTCCCCTAGCCTGGGAGGAAGGAGGGTGGGAGCTGGATGTCAGCCTCTGTGTCACTGGCAGGATTTGATGACCCTGTTGTGGGGTGGGCATGTAGAACTGCTTCTTCTTTTTCTGGATCTCACACCATCAGCATCAGTGTAAAACCCACAAAGCACCCAGCAACAGGTAGTGTCCCATGATGTTATCTTAGGGAGATTCTGAAAAGTGTCTTGACCCTGAGTATCTCCTTCAGCATTTTTGACCAATCACATGTTCTCCACATTTAGGAGGCCCTTCCCAGCTGGCAAAACTCTTTCATTAGTATCATCACATTTAGCCTCGGTAAAGCTGTAATGGGCTGGTTGAGTACTTTTTTCAAAACAAAGGATGAACAAGCTCAGAGAGACTGAGTGACTTACTGAAGGTCACACAGTAAATGATAGACTATTTTACTTTATGTCTAGGGTCTTCCACAATATGAAATAGATTGTATGTATTGCAACAAGTAGCATTTTTGGAGACAGCTGTAACTCCTTTACCGGGAATCATATTTGCATGTCACATTTAGAGATAGAGCTCTAAATGCAAATCTTCCCAAGAGTGGAAAAGCATTAACAAATGGCCACCACAGGCCTTTACATATTCAAAGTATTAAACTAATTCTAGGATCATAGACTTGATGTACGACATGGTAGTTAATAGGAAAGTTCTAGATTAAAAACAATTTTGCACAAATATACATTTGTGTGTGTGTCTACTTGGAAAACACATTGCTTTAGGTGTTTTTGCCATTTCTTAGTTACCAATTTTACACTCTGTGTTCACAGCTTTTGCCACCAGATATCTACATATAAAGCCACCATAATACTTTAAATTACTTTATGCTTCATTTTCAGTCAATTGGAATCATAAACTAAGACTGTTTAGCTAATGAAGCACTTTCATGAGCAAAAATTACAGATTTTTTGAACATGATTCTAGGAATAGTTCAGTTTTCACATTTAGTGTCTGAACCTAAGTTTGTCACATGAAGCACAAAATCTGCTTTTATTTTAAAAAATCAGTTGTATTTTCACTGTAAACAAATAGCACAAAAGCAATAAAAACACTTCCCTTCATTGTATGAAAATATGTGATATTTTATTTGAGTTACTAATTAAAATCCTGGATTTAGAACTTCTGGATCTTCTTCACTTATAAATTTGAGTCTATTCTTTACCATACTGTAGTTTTTACCCTAGGGATTTGTTACATTTTATTAAAAAAAGGAAAATGCAGACAGTGAAAATTGAGATAGAGTTAGAAGACTTCAAGCACAGTAGCCCAGCATGTGTATATTCAGGACAAGTGAATGATCCCCTCCACTGGATTCAATGACTGAAAATTATGAAGATATCAAAAATGCAAGAAGTTACAGGAAATATTTTTCCTCAATGGCAAAGATGGCACACAAGTCAAAAGGTTAAGAAGGAAGGTTTATTGGCTTCAATTCCCCAGTTGATGTTCAACACTTTATTTAGTTCTCATTTGGATTTTAAACATTTGCTTGACAAATAATTTCCAATCAATTTCCATTTCTTTGGAAAGCTCCCACGTGTAATTTATTTTTAACATCTCTGAAGAGCAGAATTAATGATATTTCCTGGCTGTTGCTCCAGATCATGTAGGGTAGAGGAGGCTGAAAACTGCTACAAGGGAAGGCATCTGTATTGTTTCAAAACGTCAGGACGGTACGGATACTGCAATAGGAAAGAAGAGACATTGTGTTAACATTTAGACAACCCACATGCTTCCATGTGAGAGTCCAAGGAGCATTTGAGGTGACTTAGTGAAAATCTGTCTGTGTTCTCAGCCACTCCATTCCCATCCCTATGCATTTGGGTCAAGTCAAGTGAAAGGAAGTTCATGTTTTTTGGTTTTCTCTTGTGTTTTCTTCAATCTTAAGCTCACTCAAAACCTCCTGAGTATGCCTGTCATTTAGACTTCAGTTCTACATTAGCATCTTCAAAAAATCATTTTTGCGTGCCCACATTCCTGGTAAAATATGGAATATAAAACAACAATAGGTAATAACATGCAATAAGTTTTTGCTACTTGTCACATGCTTCATGCATTTTTTTCACTTAAATCTCAACCTAAACAATGACAATAGGGAGTTGATTTCCATATTATTTCCATTTAGAGATGATAAAAACTGAGACTTAGAAAGATTTGTAACTTGCTCTGGTTGCACGTCTAGTATAGCGTGTTGGGATTCAAACCCAAATACAAATTTGCACAAATTATAAGATGATAGATACCTTGCCTGAAAGAACTGATAATTTAATAAAGTTAGGACCATGCTGGAGGTTTAATAGACCTTTGATACAGAGATGTTTAAGGATTCTTAGAAGTAGAGAATGAAGTTGATTTGCATTAATTCTAAGATACTTCATTCTTGTGAAGATTAGAAATGTAACATTTATACTAGAATTAATGCCCTTTCTATAAACCTACTTTTGATGCATACTTTTAAGAAAAGATGATCTTTGCGACTGAGAATTTTATATATATATAGTGTGTGTGTGGTGTGTGTATGTATGTATACATATAAGAAAAATATATGCACATAATTTAGAGAACACAGGACAGAAGAAGCCAGTAAAAAAAAAATCTGTAATCTTACAACCTCAGAGTAATCATGGTCAATGTTTTCTTGAATTCTATCAACTTTTCCCAGACACAGATACATTTTCTAATGTCCTTTTTGAAAATTTGGGATCATCTTATAAATACAATTTATATGATTTATTTTATGAGTTTAAAATTACATTTTAAGAATTTGCCAATGAAGTCTTTTTTTCATTTCTAACGGTTGGGATTTATTAAATCATATTCTTAATGTTGGACTTTTTGAATATTTCTAAATATTGATATTACTAATAACAAGTAAACATGCGTAAACATATATGTATGTTTGAGTTGATTATTTCTATAGAATAGATTTCTAGAAATGGTATTGCTGGAACAAAGGATCTAGGTTTTTTTTGGAGGTTTCTGATACAAATTACCAAATTGCTTTCCCAAAAGGATGTATCAATTACTATTGAAAGTATATGAAAGTGTCCAAGTCACCTTACTCTTACCAATATTGATATCACAATTTTTAATCTTTGCATATTGATAAGATTTTATTTACATATGCATATTACTATATGACATTCTTGTAAAGTGAATTTAGGCATGCTTCATGACTTCTTTTGTTACTCAATAGTGTCCTGTGGTTTTGGTCATCTCTATTTGCCATCATCTTATCAATCTATGATGATGATGTCAATGATAATAATAATGACAATGATAATTAACCTTTGATGAATACTGTTTTCCATATATATATATATATATGTATGTATATGTACTCTTGAGGGGTGGTGTGGTTTAATAGAAAGTGAATAGATTTGCTAACAACAAGATCTTCCTTTGAATTCTGGCTCCCCTTCCTACCACCTGATGATTTTGACCAAGTCATGCCTTCTCTGCTTCTTAGTTTTCTCTTCTCTAAGATAGTGAGATTGAGACTGACACTGAGCATTGTCTGGGAATCACATGAGAAAATGCAAGTAAGACACTTAGTAGAACAGCTGGTGCTCTGTGGGTGCTATTTTCTTTCCTTCCTCAAGAATATTTGTCGAATAAAGTATCTAGTATGATAGTTTTGTGAGTTTCAAAGAAACACTGTTTGAAGTTGAAAATCTCATGAAAATAAGTGTGGGATAGCAGAAAAATCACAGACTCTGGAGCTAGAAGGCAGAGGTTAGATATAACTGCCTGTTTCCAGTTGTGTCTCATGCAAGTGACAAAGTTCATTATATTAGGTGATTGTAAGTGTAAATGTTAGAGGTAGGAAATAGAATTGGCTTATTTTTCTAAGACTTAGAGAAAATATAAGACCAACATTTAAAATAGGTTTTAGTACCCTTCTCTTTTACAACAACTTTTCTTTGTAAAATTTTTTTTCTAAACTGCAAAAAAAAAAAGAAAAGAAAAAGGAAAATCTAGTAGTATCTACTTAGAAATCAATCCCAATGTAGTTCCACCTACTCCCACAATGAATATGCTGAGGATGTCCTGAAAATAATTTTAATATACAACCATTAGATGTCACACTTACTTATATGACAGGCGGAGGTGTCAGTGATTCTGTGTTATAATTATGGTTGTTTAAACTTTTTTTGGAGGGGGATGGGGGCCAAAGTGAGTGTTCTCTTTTAAAGAAGGCTGAGTGACTCGGATCATTCAGATATGCTGTAATCAACATAATTTGGCTTCAGCAGAATAGAAAATGCAAAGCAACTGTTTTTAGCTTCTCACAGTATTACCTTACATGTGCTCCATGCAAAGATTGAACTGGCAATGGAAAACCAAGGCACTCTAATTTTTTCTCATCCTTCCACCTTTTCATTCTCTGCTAGACACCACCCCCCTCCGCCCGCTACTGTAGAATACAAAGCAAAACAAAAAAACAACTTAAAATCTACCTCTTTCCAGAGCGAAGCAGGTCAAATCCTTCATTTATTTTTTCAAAAGGTAAAACATTTGTTATTAATGCATCCAGTGAAAACTTCTTAGCCATAAATTCAGCCACAAGTTTGGGGACAGATTCTTTACTCTTAAAGCCTGAAAAGAAGAAAATATTGTTAGATTCAACCAGGGTAAGTAGGAGAACTGAAGAGAAGATTTTCCAAATAAATGAAAGTTTAGAAAAGGTGCTGCATTCCAGACTGCTATAACTGAGGATAATAAGAGATAGAGTACTTCAATATGCTTTTACAGTGCTTTGACTTAAAAAAAAATCACAGATAAACAAGGGTCCTTAGTTATTCTCTCTCTCACAGAGAAATTATAGTACAGATGTTATGCCCAAGGTTAAGAGCAAATTTATTAGTTGTCTAGATTTTTGTGTGGATATGGTTTATTGTTATATATTTCCATGGCCTACTAGAAATTTCCTTGCCTTACGCAGTCACAAGTACAAAAAGAGGTGGAGATGAAAGTCCTGGTTAATAGTGACATCAGAAAAGTCTATCTTGGGGCTAGGCACGATGGCACACGCCTGTAATCCCAGCACGAGCACGTTGGGAGGCCGAAGTGGGCAGATCATTTGAGGTCAGGAGTTCGAGACCAGCTTGGCCAACATAGTGAAACCTCATCTCTACCAAAAAAATTAGCTGGGCGTAATGGTGCATGCCTGTAATCCCAGCTACTCTGGAGGTTGAGATAGGAGAATCACTTGAACATGCAAGGTGGAGGTTGCAGTGAGTCAAGATTGCGCCACTGCACTCTACCTTGTGTGACAGAGCAATACTTCATCTCCAAAAAAAAAAAAAAAAGAAAAGAAAAGTTCTGTATTATTGGAGACTATAGATAGAAAAGAAATTTTAATTTATTTTTAATTTCATTGCTTTTCAAAAACTTGCCTTGTCACTCATAAAAGGAGAGAAATTCTTAGATTAATGAGAATTTGGCTCTGAAGCCTAACTACATACCTCCAAAAATAGCTCCTTTCCAGGTGCGTCCAGTCAGTAGCAGCATAGGGTTTACTGAGAGGTTCTGGGAATCAGGAGGTACTCCTACGATGACACTTGTGCCACATGCCTCATGACAACATAACAGGGAAGCCATCTGGAATAAAGTGAACATTTAGTATCCTTAACGTGGAGTGGCATAGTTCATACTCATAATGCACAATATCATGTAATAGGCTTAGCTGGATTGTGAGTGTGTAGAGGGAAGAGATCATGTCTTTTGCTCCTTCAGTCCCCCTTTCTTTGCGTAGGATAGTGCTGTGGATGTAGGAAATGCCCAGAAAATGGTTTTTGAACGAAAGCATGGACGAATAAATTGGTGTGCCCTTAGTTCTTCCTAATAAAGGAATAAAGAGGGAAACATCATTACAAACATAATAAAGTCCTGTTCCTTGTACAAGTGTACATCATTCTTAGGCAATCTGTGAGTTGGTTCATTTTTCATTGATTTATTACATAGATATTTTGAACCCAATACTTTGAATCAGATATGTTGATGGTGAACAAGATAAATGAGTATATCACCAAAATTAGTCTCTTGTCCACTTGATAGCCTCCCTTATTAACAGATTCCTATGTCCATTTCTCAAGTGGACATGTTTTAAACATTGTTTTTACCTCCCCAAATGTATATTGGTTTTACATTAAACTACATTGACTATTTGGGAACCTCAAAAGACAGTTCAGAAAATATTTTCCAGTCAGCTTTTGGAACATGTTCTGTAGTTAGAAAATGGTTTAGGATCCCTCTAGGTATATAATGATTAGTTCTTTGATTTTGGATTCTGACTTTTGGGAGACCGACATCCTCAGAACATGTGGCTGTCAGATATTTGGTGTCTTGAGATAAGGTACACTCCAGTTCCACATGAGAAAATGGAGGAAGATATAGAAAAAGAGCATAAGGAGAAAAGCTATAGCCCTGGAAAAAATTGGATTCTCTTGACACTTTATTCATCTGTGGCATTTGTCCCAGGTCAAGGCTGCTGGGAACTTTGATCTCAGGGTGCTGCTCCCTGTTACCCACACTGCTGGACCTTCTAGAAAACATCAGCAATGGAAACTTTTTGGTTTCTGGAGACTTTTTCAGTAGGAGTCTAGATAATTCTGGGTAGCTAAAATATAGCTAGAGATATGTTTCCCGTTGCCTTTGATATTTGTAACTGTTTGAAAGTAATATCATGTAATAATTCAAAGATGACATAAGCACTGCAGGATTGGAAATAGTATTTCATATCAGTAATGCCAACTGAGGCTCGGCATGGTTGCTCATGTCTGTACTCAGCATTTTTGGAGGCTGAGGTAGGAGACTCGCTTAAGCCCAGGAGGTTAAGGCTGCAGTGAGCTATAATCATATCACTGCACTCCAGCCTGGTGACAGAGTGAGACCCTGTCTCAAAAAAATAAAATAAAATAAAAAAGGGGTCAGCTGACATTTATTGGAAACTAACCACATGATGGGTTATATTGTGCAAAGTATTTTACACGCATTGTCTCATTTGTTTCATAAACAATGCCATGAGATATGTAGCTCTTAAGTTTTGAGGGTGGTAAAATCTTTTGACTTTATTTAAAGTATTCAGTCCAAGTAGTACTGAGTACTAGTTTTGTGCCAGGCACTGTCCAGTTTCTGTGATAAAATATAGCAATGTATTAAAGCAGTCACTTTCCTTAGGGCATATTTTCTGTTAATAAAATAATAGTTGGTCTAAAATTGCTCATTTCTTTTGACCGAAGAATACTATGTCAAAAAGTTTGGAATTCATTAAGAGCATACATAAAACTGTTAAAATATTTTTGTTAAGAATGTAAAAGAAAAATAAAACTTTTTAATTTGAGAAAATGATTTATATTATTTATATATATTTAAGTTTGCATTTTAAACTAAAAATTAATAAAGTATATTTGTAGTGGCTGTGTTAAGAAAAACCAGCCCTTTATCTTTTCTCAAGAGGAAATATGACTTGAGACAGGTTTGCTTAGCTGATCGAATGGAAGATTTCTCATAACAATGAATTAAACAAGCCAGGTAACAAAAAGATGATGGGAAATTTCCATTCATCATTAAAAATATCCTTTATACATAATACGTATATTCTGCTGCCTAAATGCATCCTCCAGGTTGCAGAGGCAGAAATCTCAGGGCATGTCATGGGACATACCATGGTGTCAAGCCGACCGATGACTTCAAACGAAAAATCCACACCTCCATCAGTCATTTCCTTTAGCACCTCCTGGATGGGTTTCTTGTAGTCTTGAGGGTTGATGCATTCAGTGGCACCCAACTCTTTGGCCTTTGCAAATTTGTCCTTGTTGATGTCCACCGCAATGATCCTGGCCGCTCCAGCTGCTTTACAGCCCATAACAACAGATAGGCCGACCCCTCCCAGGCCAAACACAGCACAGGTAGACCCTGGGGTGACCTATGTTTTCAGAAAATGCAAAAATGAATTAAATAAAGTTTGGTAGAAATTGCTTAAGCTGTATAAAGTGCCATGTCTTGTGTGTTATCAAGAACTACTCAGACTCTTCTGTCTAACCTGTTATCGAAACCTGTTTTGGCTTGAAATGCCTCACGTTTAAATTCAAGGGGTTGAACTAGTTGAGTAGTTCTGAAACTGCTGCATATTAGATTCATCTGGGGAGCTTTAAAAACATCCCACAGTCCAGGTCACAGCCCATGCCAATTAAATGAGAATCTCTGCAGGTGGAACTAAGTCCCCAAGGGACTCCAATGGGTCAGGCTGGGAACCAGGGGACTGGATGATCTTTGAGATCCAGATGGCAGTGATTACAATCTTGTAGGGACTCTCAATTGCTGAAATCCCTTGATAGCCAGCTTCAGTATCTCATACATACACCAAGGCAATATTTGGAAAATGAAATAAGTGGAAAAGGTTACTCCAGGAGACTGAAAACTATTCTGCTTAAACTCTCAATAGTTAACTCCTTTGTTCATTTTTGTTCAGTAGTCGTGACCAGTATATCCCTGCTTTAAAAAATACACTTGTGAACAACACAGCAATGAAACATTAGTCTATATTTTAATAATAAATAAAATCTGTTGTTATGAGTATCCTCAGCTTCTGTTCTTGGGTAGGCTCACTTAGACTACCCATTAAAATAGATGAGGCAATTGAACAAGGGAGTAAGTGCTAAAGTCACCGAAATTTGGAAAAGGTGTCCTCTAAATTGTTTAAATTGGCTAGTGGTTATTTATTAAACCTAGTCTCCCACAGTCAGCCTTCGTTTTGGGTAACATGCTGCTCCTGTTCCAAATAATCTCATTCTTATATTCCCTTAAGGGTGTCTTTTGCACTCATTCATTCACGAAGTGTTATTCAATACTATGGGGGACAACACCACCTGTACCTTACTTAGAAAAATACAAGGCTTGTTTGTGACTGTGGTTTAAAAGTGCTAATAATTATGGATTTGATTTAAGATTCAGCAGGAGATGTGTAAAAGATATTTTAGTCTTAGCGCTCATATTGAGCAGAAGTGAGATTTTGGGCAAATATCTTTATATCTCTGCACCTTGGTTTCATAAAATGAAGCATACTACTAGATTTTCAGCCTACTCAGATGAGAAGCCTTTAAAGAATTTCTGCTTGAAATTTACCACATCTGAAGTATATGTGTGTGTTCATACCAGGGAAGATAGTTTTAGCAGTGAAATGTCATAATGAGTGAATTACACATCACTGAAGCTTCATAACTTTTCTTCTAAGAATCCACAGAGTGGGTGAGCCTTGGTTTGGAAGTGCATCAGGTAAGGTTTTGGACTCTACTGTTGATCCTAATTCTGGGAGCAGAGGATCCACAGACTAGATGGTCCTCAAGGGCAGATGCTTCATTTCATTTACTTTTGCTGCCAGAGCCTAGCAGAACCTGTGGTGCCTGAGGCATGTATAGGTGCTCTCCAATTGTTGAATGAATTACTACATGAGTTAGTTCACAGACCTAAAATTTCATGATCCCATAAACAGCTAATTCAGAAGAAAAATTATTGAAAATAACATCTTTACATTTTCTTAACAACTTTTTATCTGTGATAAATTGGTGAAATTTCTAGCCTGTGCTCTCAATTCTTTCTGGGTCATTTTTCTACTCTTAATTGACACTTCAAATCTACAAAAATAATTTCTGATTCTTGCAAGAAATTGCTTCCCTTTTGGTTCCTGACAGTCTGCATGTAACCGGTTTTATCATCCATTGTTGTTCTTACCTTGGCAACTTTGACTGCAGACCCATAACCAGTTGAAAATCCACAGCCAATGAGGCAGACCTTCTCCAGGGGTGAGGCTGCATCAATTTTGGCCACTGCATTCTCATCTACCACCGTGTACTGGGAGAAGGTGCTGACACCGACGAAGTGGTGGATGGGCTTCCCCCTGCAGGTGAACCTCCTGGTGCCATCCTGCAGGGTCCCCCGAGGATTGCCTAGACTGGGCAGTGCAATACACAGACACACAAAGGCATGAGACAGGAGCATAACTAATGTGCAAACTCAAAGTCTGTGCAAAGAAAGCATCAGAAACTTACTCATTTTTCAAGCAGTAGTTGCTTTCCGGGTTTTTACAAACTCTGCATTTTCCACACTGAGGAGTAAAGAGCGGGATGACTTTATCACCTGGAGAGGAATAAAACAAATTCTTCTTAAATTTCTATGCAGGAATTAATAGAGCAAAAACTTAAAGCTCACATGTATAGATTAGAATCATGTATCTGAAAAGTTTCTAAGAAATAGGGTCTAGTCACAACTATGTCATTTGTCATTTCCTGCCAAGGCCTTGTTTTTTAATTTGGGTTTATAAGTGCCGGAAGAATCCTAAAGAGAAAATGCAAGTGTGAGAAACAAGATGGATTAAAAAAATTCCATCAACTGTATTAATAAACTTTTATGCAGTGCACTAATTTATCCTGGAGGCTTTGCAGATATAATTTATGTAATCCTTGTCTAATTAAATCTTAATTAAATATTTTTGCTGTAAGTATAAATATAAATTTTAGTTGAAAGTAGCCTATTTTAGTCCCAGTAGATGTTGGGAAGATCTGGTATTTTGTAAGAATTTGATTTACAACAAAAATGAGATTTTTAACATAGGTCTTGGCTTTTCAAAGAGACTAGGTTTATCTTTATTATAAAATGAGTGTTTTCAAAAAGATCTTAGTTCTTTTTTGAGGAAAACTAACAAAAATAGGACAAAGAAGAATTACAGAAATTCATCTGAAAATTTCTACCCTCCACAATAAGTTAGACACTTTTTTTTAGGATAAGAATTGACTTTCAAGTGTTTTTAGCTAGTAATTTGTGAATTATCTATTTTTACTGTTATGGTGGAGGGAGGAGGGGTGAGAAATAAGGCAGTCATTTTGTTATTAATTTTTTTCTGAGTAAAGGAAATAGTGAGAGCTAAAACTCAAATTGGACAGTTTATTTTATTATTTTCTTTTCACAGTCTAAATTAGTACTTGGTAAGTGGACAGGTCAAATCCACTGGCTAAAGTGATTCTTCAGAGTTAAAGACAAATTTAATTTTTAATCACCTATGCTGTCTATTTCACAAGACCAAGAAAAATTATTGGTGCATAACATTTTATAGGTAAAGTTTATATGGAAACGATGGTATGGAAATGTCCTAGTTATTCATCCTTAATTAATATAGAAATATTTCTATTAATACATAAGATTAGGTAAAATAAATATTGAAGATAAAATAATTAGTAATCCATAATCAGTCACATTTAAGCATGGCTGAAGGTAATAAGGCAGACATTGTTGATGGTGGACGGCTCCTGCCATGTTTCTTTCATTTCCTTTCACCTAGTCTGTTTCATTGATTCCACGCTCAGGAAAAGAGACCATGTTGAAAGAGGAAATTGGTGAAAGAGCTGCATAGGTCACCTAAGGAAAGGTCATGTTTATTCAGCCATAGCCGTGTAGCCTCCATTTTGTGAACTCAGCACAGAACAGTGTCCATACTTATGTTTTTTTCTCCCCTCCCATTTATAGTTTTTTGGGCCCTTACAGAAGACAGTGTTCAGCTAACACTAACATGGAAGTTACTAGATTATGAATTCCACACTAGTAGGCACTGTGTCCCTTTTGATCCTCATATATCTCCAGGCTCTAACCTAGTGCCTGGCATCTAGTAGATAGTACATAATGGTTGAAGGGTAGAATACACGCATGTGTGCCTGAGGTCATACATGCTTGATTCAGGCAAGCAGAGAGGGAAGGAGGAAACCCCTGAAGTCCCAGCTGCCCTGTGACCTTGTGCAAGCCCTTTCGTCTTTCATTGCCTCGGTTTCCTCATCCAGGCTGACTAACCTTGTGATGGTGAACCAAGGCATGTCCCTGAGTGTCAATCCTGTACCTGGTTTGACTGTAGTCACCCCTTCTCCAATACTCTCCACGATGCCGGCTGCCTCATGGCCTAAAATCACAGGAAGGGGGGTCACCATGCTACCACTAACCACGTGGTCATCTGAACGACAGATTCCTACAGCCACCATCTACAGAATAAAGAGAAGATGTTTAGATTCAGAAAAGATTATGACTGTCAGATGGACTTAACAAACCCAATTTTCTAAAATTGTTATTCTAAAATATTTTCAAGGGTTTTGCTGATAATCCCTACTATTCCCAAATATGAAAGATTCAGTTTATCTCCAAGGTTATCCTGTCTAAAACCTTCCTCTGTCTTTCTCTCTTGAATTTAACAATTTAGAATAATCTGTGAAATAATTGATCCTAAAATATTTGTCTTGTATAATATAGAAGAATGCATAGTTAAAAGAAAAAGAAGTAGAAATTGCAAATTAAGACCAAGAAAATATCTAATGCAAATTGATTGTGAAGTCTTAATATATATATCCCTTTACATTTTTTTCTGTACAAACCTATAAATTCTTTTGTATTTCACTGGAGTTATATGTCATGTACTGTTGCCCACTTTAAAAAAATTTAACAATTTATATTTATACTTTCCTTGACAACAAATGTAATTTTATTTTCTGGATAATTATATAAAAAATACCTCTAGTGGATTTTGGATGTTTCTATTTTTAATATTTTCAGAATTTTTTAAACTTAAAATTAAATACAAATGGAAAAAGTATTTCACCTTAATGCGAACTTCATGAGCCTTAGGAGGTGCAACCTCTACCTCCTCAATGGAAAAGGGTTTCTTTACTTCCCATAGCACAGCTGCTTTGCATTTGATTACCTAGAACATCAAACAGAGAGACGGTACCAGTGTTTTCCCACTCTTGCAGTCAGAAATTGTGTCTTTTCATCTTTGTACATGCAACATTGAGTCTCATGTCTGGCACCTAACAGATGTTGCATAGAAATGAAGTCCTCTGGTTTATAAAGAGAATAAGAGTATCTTTTAAAAAAGCAATAACATAAGGAAAGATAAACAGAGTTAAGTACAATAAGGCACTTAGATAAAATGGAATATATTCATTTAGGCTATTCTTTTGGCTTTTTTTTCTCCAAAGATGTTTAATCCTGATATTTTCTAACGCTGTCCTGAAGACACCTGTTTACCCACAACAATTGGCTGGTACATGTTCTAAGTCACCTTTACTTTGCTGACAGAGTCAGTGCCTGTCCAAAATACACTGCTTTCTTGCTCAATTTTCTGCTTAGGCCAAAAGGATCTGACTCCATAAAAACAGTTATACATTTACCTTCCTGCGTAGGATGATGTCTCTTTCTCTATTTGCCTATTGTCCTCTTTTAATTTTCTCTCTCCACTTCTGTGGAAGAGAGAAAATTGTCTCAAACACCCATTTGAAACTTAGCTTTGGCAGCCTGTTTTGTCATCTAATTTATGTGCAGACACTCCTTCCAGCTTAGATTTGAGCCCAAAGTTACAGATGTTAGAGTTGGCGTTGTGTATGTGTGTTTGTGTGTGTGTGTGCATTCAGACCATACGCATGTAATTAAAAACTGGAGAAACTGTGTATTTGAGTTTCTAGCTAGCAAGCTGATCCACAGATGTCCTTAAAAATAAAAGCTGATCACATATTTCCAGTGCTTGGCAGTGTACTGTAAAACCCATCTTTATTGTGGTAAAGCATGTACAATTCACAGAGCTCTTTCTATAGAGAATCAACATAATTGCAAATATAATAAAAATTCAATTGAAATTTCATCTTCTGCCAATTAATTTTCATTATTCATTTGTCAAATCCTTCAACTTTGCAGGATTTTCAATGTGGTCAATGCCAAAATAAATATCAGAATACTTGGAAATAAAGTTCTAATAGTAGGAGTTTCTGATTGTCAGGTGCCTATGATGTGACAGGTGCATTGTGGCTTGTGCTGAGTGAGTTACATGCATTATTTTTATTTTTAAAATTTGTTTATTTTTAATTTCAACAGTTTTTGGGGTGCAGGTGGTTTTTGATTACATGGATAAGTCCTTTAGTGGTAATTTCTGAGATTTGCTGCACCTGTCACCCGAGCAGTGTACACTGTACCTAATGTGTAGTCTTTTATCCCTAACCAAAGTCCACTATATCATTCTTATGCCTTTGTATCCTCATAGCTTAGCTCCCACTTATAAGTGAGACCATATGGTATTTGGTTTTCCATTCCTGAGTTACTTCACTTAAAATAATGGCCTCCAGCTTCATCCAAGTGGCTGCAAAGGCCATTATTTTGTTCCATTTTATGGCTGAGTAGTATCTCATGGTGTACATATCCCACATTCTCTTTATCCACTCGTTGGTTGATGGGCATTTAGGATGTTTCCATGTTTTTGCAATTGCAAATTGTGCTGTTGTAAACAACATGTATTACTTTTAAACCTAAAAAGGATGCTACCAGGACAGTACTATTGAATTATTGGTCTTACTACATCTGAAATAATTGAGGATCAACTGACTCAGTGATTGAATAATTTTCCTGAAGTCTCAAAGCTGGCTGTCCAGAGAATAAAGATCAGGCCGGGCGCGGTTGCCTACCCCTTTAATCCCAGCGCTTTGGGAGGCTGAGGTGGGCGGATCACCTGAAGTCAGGAGTTGGAGACCAGCCTGACCAACATGGTGAAACCCTGTCTCTGTTAAAAATGCTAATTAGCCAAGTATGGTGGCATGCGCCTGTAATCTCAGCTACTTGGGAGGCTGAGGCAGGAGAATCACTTGAACCCAGGAGGCAGAGGTTGCAGTGAGCCAAGATCACCATTGCACTCCAGCCTGGGCAATAGAAAGATACTCTGTCTCCAAAAAAACAAACGAAAAAATTAATGTAGCCTCACGTTTTCAGTACTCCGTGGTAGTAAATATCAAAAAGTTAAATGGCAACAACAATAATAGTGGCTAATATTTATTGACTTATTTTTATTTACCAGGTACTATTCTAAGTGCTTTGCACTATTAATTTATTGAATTCTCACAACTACCTTTTGAAATAGACATTAGTATTGTCACAATTTAGGATTGAGGAAAATAAAATGCAGGACGGGGAAACATAAATGAAATGCTGTCAAAAAGCTAAGTTACTGATGTTGCACTCAAGAGGGGAGGATTAATTATCTATTTCATCAGTTATTATTTTCATTAATATGATTGGCTTATACTTTTGCTCTATGAACTCATTATTTCTTTTAAGTCGAGTTTAGTAAATGGTAAATTTAAATTTTCTTTTTTCTAATTATTTTCTATGAGGAATGTAAATATTAATCAACAATGAATGAAAGTAAAGTGAAGTGGTGTAAGAACAGTACCAATGGGCCACTCATGTGATTTCCAACCAGTCTTATTGATATGAGCCTGTTTTGTCGCACCACAGCATAGAGATAAGCCTCAGAACCTTTAAACTGAATTGTCATAGTGAGATATTTTATTGTGTGATACACTCCTAGCACAACAAATGGCTGGAAATAGTTGCACAGGTTTTTTTTAAATTAGGCAATTAATAATATCAATTGATTATATTGAATGACTACATGCATTTCTGTGCACCTGTAAACACATTGAAAAAATAAGTATAAATTTATAGAAGAAAAAAACAAATACTTGTGCTCTGAGTGCTAATAAGTGATTCAAATTGCATTATTATTTTTCTGTAAGATCATATTGACTTTTATATAGGGGAGACACTGTTCCACAAGATTTCTGTGGAAATTGCCTGAATTGTGTCATAATGGGTTCCCTTTAAACGGAATTTGCATGTGATGTCTTGCTTAACCTTGATGATTCTAATGCTGTGAGATCAATGAGTATTTTGTAAGATATTTTATAGTAAGGTTAAAAGTAGATTTCAAAATCTTCTCAATCAAATTCCTCTCATAAAAGTTTTGTCAGACTTAACTTTCTTGTGTTCACAAAAAATATGAATACAAATAATAACACATTTAAATTATGATTTCTTAATATAA
The DNA here is from genome assembly GCF_006542625.1 of Nomascus leucogenys. NCBI lineage: Eukaryota > Metazoa > Chordata > Mammalia > Primates > Hylobatidae > Nomascus > Nomascus leucogenys. The sequence continues at coordinate 81,772,961 of NC_044389.1, forward strand.
AGATAGCTTCTGATTAAAGACTTTTATAACTTTAGATTTACAAATAAGTCATGATTAGCTTGGAATAAACTATCACTTTACTGCAAATTTATTTAATGTAGGAAATAAAGACTTAATAGATACAGATTCTATATATTCTTTTTGAATGTATTTAGGAATAGCTTATTTCCACCATAGTTCAGTATTGAAGAGAATATATTACCAACAGTAATATATTTTTTCTTACTTTTCCTGCTGTGCTCATATTGATTCTGTCTTCTCTGCAGACCAGGAGACTGGTGAGTACTTGTGGTTTTCTTCTCTGCTTGAGTGCATAAACCAGGTATATTGCACAGGTATTTATTTTGTTTGCTCATATAACACCCAATTCCAACTACACCCGTGACCTAGGTTTTCAAGCCACACCCATCATATTCTTCTCAGACTATCAAATCATAAAAAAATCGGCACTGAACCAGCACTCAAAACCTTGACTTTTCCAATTTCAGATAAGATTTTGCTATCATTCAGTTAAATATTAAGTTAAAACGATAAATTTTAATTACTTTCTCTCTTCCTCCTCTCTCAAGTTCCTGCTTCTCTTCTCTCAAACCCACAGGGGTAATTCAGAGTTCAGTTTTCCCTTTGGGGTGATTCAGAGTTCTGTTTTCCCTTTGTCTGCACTAAGCTGCAATTTTGGATCCACACGATGCAGTTATGAAGGAGGAGGAGTAGGGAAATGGGATAAACAAAGTGAAACAGAGAGAGATAGGAGCCAGAGGAGTGTGTTTGATACAGCACTCTCCTTCTCTTTATAGCAGAAAATCAGACACCCCATCAGTCACAGCAAAGGGGCTCACTGTGCCTTGCATTTCTACTCCACTCAATAACAATCAGCATTGATTGAGCATCTCCCTGTGTCAGGCACTAAGCTGGGGCTGGTGGGGTGGCAGTGATGAATAAAACTTGACTTTTACCTCTGCTGAGAGGCAGTATAGGGAAGTGGTTATGACATAGCCTTTGGGATCAGGCAGACTATTCCTTAGCAGCTCTGTATACTTGGACTTATTAGTTGACTGTTCTTTGCCTTAGTTTCCTCGTCTTTAAGGTGAGAATGAATAGTATTGTGTCCAGAAGATGCAGACCTTCGCAGTGAGTGTTACAGCTCTTAAAGGTGACATGTCCAGAGTTGTTCATTCCTCCCAGTGGGTTCGTGGTCTTGCTGACTTCAGCAGTGAATCCGCAGACCTTCACAATGAGTGTTACAGCTCTTAAAGATGGCATGTCCAGAGTTGTTTGTTCCTCCTGGTGGCTTCATGGTCTTGCTGGCTTCAGGAGTGAAGCTGCAGAACTTCATGGTGAGTGTTAACAGCTCATAAAGGTAGTGTGGACCCAAAGAGTGAGCAGCAGCAAGATTTATTGCAAAGAGCAAAAGAAGAAAGCTTCCATGGCATGGAAGGGGACCAAAGCGGGTTGCTGCTGCTGTCTTGGGTGGCCAGCTTTTATTCCCTTATTTGGCCCCGCCCATGTCCTGCTGATTGGTCCATTTTACAGAGCACTGATTGGTCCATTTTACAGAGTGCTGATTGGTCTGTTTTTACAGAGTGCTGATTGGCATGTTTACAAAACTTTAGGTAGACACAGAGCACTGATTGGTGCATTTTTACAGAGTGCTGATTGGTGCATTTACAAACCTTTAGCTAGACACAGAGCACTGATTGGTGTGTTTACAATCCTTTAGCTAGACAGAAAAGTTCTCCAAGTCCCTACCTGACCCAGAAGGCTAGCCGGCTTCACCTCTCAATAGACAGAAAGTCAAAGAGAGAGAGGAAGAGACAGAGACAAAAAGGGAGTCAAAAAGTGAGAAAGAGAGACAGAGAGAGGAAGAGAGAGACAAAGAGGGAGTCAGAGAGAAAGAAAGAGACAAAGTCAAAGAGAGAGAGGGAGAGACAGACAAAAAGGGAGTCAGAAAGAGAGAGACAAAGAAGAAGTCAAAGAGAAAGAGAAATAGAAGTAGTAAAGAAAAAACAGTGTACGCTATTCCTTTAAAAGGCAAGGTAAATTTAAAACCCATAATTGATAATTGAAGGTCTTCTCTGTAACCCTATAACACTCCAATACCACCTTGTTGTCAGTGTAAACAAGAGCATAGCCCAACAGAACTGAAGCCACTGACAACCTGTAGCCTTCCTATCAAAAATCTTTAAACCAACAGGTTTCCTAACAGGGGATCTAAATCTTAATTGATTACTATACAAAGGTCCTACCAGATCTAGGAGGAATTCAGAACAGGATGATAGATTGTTCCTCCTGGGTGATTAAGGGAAAAAGACACAATGGGTATTCAGTAAGTAATAAGGAAACTGTTGTAGAAGCAGAGTTAGGAAAATTGCCTAATAATTGGTCTGTTCAAACGTGCGAGTTGTTTGTGCTCAGCCAAACCTTAAAGTACTTACAGTATCAGGAAGGAGCCGTCTATACCAACTCTAAGTTAATATGGACTGAACAAGGTCTTATTAATAGCAAAGAATAATCGAAATCCCAAACTTACAAGTTTTTCAACAAAAGTAAATTTTGCTAAAAGTTAACCATGTAACATGTATTATCCTACTACCACACACTCTCAAAGGATCTCTCAGACAGTTTACAAGAAACAATGAAATCTATCCTTACTCTACAATCCCAAATAGACTCTTTGACAGCAGTGACACTCCAAGGCCTAGACCTCATCACTGCTGAGAAAGGAGGACTCTGCACCTTCTTAGGGGAAGAGTGTTGTTTTTACACTAACCAATCAGGGATAGTATGAGATGCGTCCCAGCATTTACAGGAAAAGGCTTCTGAAATCAGACAATGCCTTTCAAACTCTTATACCATCCTCTGGAGTTGGGCAACATGGCTTCTCCGTTTTCTAGGTCCCGTGGCTGCCATCTTGCTATTACTCGCCTTCAGGCCCTGTATTTTTAACCTCCTTGTCAAATTTGTTTCCTCTAGAATTGGGGCCATCAAGCTACAGATGGTCTTACAAATGGAACCCCAAATGAGCTCAACTAACAACTTCTACCGAGGACCCCTGGACCGACCCCCTGGCCCTTTCACTGGCCTAAAGATTTCCCCTCTGGAGGACACTACAACTGCAGGGCCCCTTCTTTGCCCCTATCCAGCAGGAAGTAGCTAGAGCAGTCATCGCCCAATTCCCAACAGCAGTGGGGTGTCATGTTTAGAGGGTGGATTGAGAGGTGAAGCCAGCTGGGCTTCTGGGTCAGGTGGGGACTTGGAGAACTTTTCTGTCTAGCTAAAGGATTGTAAACACACCAATCAGTGCTCTGTGTCTAGCTAAAGGTTTGTAAATGCACCAATCAGCACTCTGTAAAAATGCACCAATCAGCGCTCTGTGTCTAGGTAAAGGTTTGTAAACACACCAGTCAGCACTCTGTAAAAATGCATCAATTAGCGCTCTGTGTCTAGCTAAAGGTTTGTAAATGCACCAATCAGCTCTCTGTAAAAATGGACCAATCAGCAGGATGGTCCTGTAAAATTTACAGCTCTCTGTAAAATGGACTAATCAGCACTCTGTAAAATGGACCAATCAGAAGGATATGGGTGGGGTCATATAAGGGAATAAAAGCTGGCCACCCAAGACAGCAGCAGCAACACACTCATGTCCACTTCCATGCCATGGAAACTTTCTTCTTTTGCTCTTTGCAATAAATCTTGCTGCTGCTCACTCTTTGAGTCCACACTACCTTTATGAGCTGTAACACTCACCGTGAAGTTCTGCAGCTTCACTCCTGAAGCCAGCAAGACCACGAACCCACCAGGAGGAACAAGCAACTCTGGATGCGCCAACTCTAATAGCTGTAACACTCACTGTGAAGGTCTGCGGATTCACTCCTGAAGTCAGTGAGACCATGAACCCACCGAGAGGAACGAACACCTCTGGACGTGCCACCTTTAAGAGCTGTAACACTCACTGCGAAGGTCTGCAGCTTCACTCCTGAAGTCAGCAAGACCACAAACCCACCAGAAGGAAGAAACTCCGGACACATCTGAACATCTGAAGGAAAAAATTCCGTACACACCATCTTTAAGAACTGTAACACTCACTGCGAGGGTCCACGGCTTCATTCTTGAAGTCAGCGAGACCAGGAACCCACCAGAGGGAACTAATTCTGGACACAGTAGCACCTCTTTAAAAGATTGTTTAGTGAATTAATGAAATAATCCATGTAAAGCATCTATGGCAGACAGGAGAATCTTCAACAAGTATTAGCTACAATTATTATCCATAAATGGAAGCTCTCAATCTAGGGAGGAAAAAGGCACACAGGTAAGCATGTCAGCCTATCTGGGTAGTACTGTGTCAGGGAGAGGGCATTCTGATCAAAGAACTTAGAGGAAGAAGGCTTTGTAGACAGAAGATGTTTAGAAACTCAAAAGTGATCACTTTGGCAAACAGACTAAAAAACTCACTTGGGCACTCCATTGTTCTTTGTTTAATGCCATGAATATAAGTGAATACGAGTTTGATTTTTTAAAAATAAATCTCAAGTCTTCTACCAAGACTTGAGGACTACAATGCATTTAACTATTCAATTGGATGTAGTCTGTCAACATATATACATAAACTATATTTTTCTAGAATTGTTAAGGGAACAACGTTATTGTCTGTTTCTAACTACACCAATTATGCAGGTGTAGAGAGCCCTACTAGGCGTGCACTACTCCACCTAGCAGAGAGGTGAGAAAGGTTTTTCATTTCCTCATTGTGGTCTTATGGTGATTGAGTAGGCATCACTTCTAGAAAATCGCCATCACTCTGCTCACCCACTTTGTGGAGAGCAGTGTAAAGGAAAGAAGTCTAGCTACTTAGTCTGGATAGCATCAAGGAGTTAACTTGTTGCAACCAATTTGAAAGACTCATTGGATTGGCGTGTCTACAGAGTGATGGACAGACATGAGAGGGTATCAGAAATAATTTGAATTCCTAATATATTCGTGGTTTATTTATGAAGCATAAATTTGCAGGAAGTTAATGGCCATAATTTATTGAGCACCTACTATGTTTTCAGAACTCAGAGTTTTCCATACATTATTGCATAGAATCCTCAGTGCAATCGTACAAGGAAGGTACTATTATTATTAGTCTCATTTTATAGATGAGGTAAAAGAAGCTCAAAAGTTATAGATCTCTGAATGTGCTTTTTAAGTCAGAGATGTTGGCTTCAAGAACAGAACTGCAGTCAGGCTGGTGTTAATGAATTTTATAGTATAATATAACAGACAGTCACAGAAACATCAAAGGACAAGAAGTGGGTGGTATATCTTGAGCAACTGGACATCAGGGGCTGTTTCTCCTCATTGCTTCTCTCTTTTTCTCTTTCTCTTTCTGAATACACTCTGGCCCTGATTCTTCTATCTTTTAACTAGAGTCTCTCGATCACACAATTGAATCAGGGGTCCAACCTGGGTCTGATGTCTGGCCGTGAAGCAATCAGTGAAAACCAGAGGGTTGAGGTTATGCAGGTGTAGAAAGCCACATCATCTTCAAAGGTGTCACAAAGCTAGTAAATGGCAGAGGCAGAACACCAAGTCACATCTGTCTGATGCCCATATTCTTTCCACTAAAAAAAAGGAGTGGGGCAGAACAGAGTTTAAGTAAGACATTCAGGTATCTACCCTGAATGATAGCTCCACACTGTGCAAGGCTTGAAGAAAAACAATGTAACTGGCAAGGAGCTCAGAAGTAATACTCTTCAAATTCCTCATTTTATTGGCCAAACGACTTGGCAAAACAATGTGGTTAATATTTATTTAAATATATTTGGATACGGAAAATATAGGATTGTTCTCACAGATGCATAGTCTAACATCTTTCAAATATTGTGAGGTTGAAGCAGGCTAAGGAGCAAAAAGTCTAAGCTTCTAGGGCCGTATGTTTAATCTACCCAAATCCAACACCACAAATAAAGTATTCATTTCATTTCACTTTGACATTGAAACCAAAGTTTGTGAGAGAGTTAAAGTTATCTCCTCTACCCTTGGGTTAGAAAATATTTTTCCAACTTGGTCCTAATTCTCTCATAAAACACATATATACAGAGTAGTTGGAAATGCTTGTTCACATCTCTCCCTGTGAATGTTTTTGGGAAATAGTCTCAGAAAAGCCAAAAGACAAAGTTGTACACATATTCCTGGCAGCTTCCTCTGAGTACCAAACTAAAAAAACTTAATGTTCAGCAAATGGTTTAGTGAAATATTGTAGATTGGTATAAGAAAGTGCTATGCCAATAATCATTTTAACATGATGGAGAAAAAAATATTATATAATAATTTAAAATAACAAAAAATGGCATGAATTCCAAAATTTCAACAATAAAAGAATATATACAAATGAAGGGTACCATCTGATTTGGTTTGACTCTGTGATTCCACCCAAATCTCACCTTGAATTGTAATCCCCATGATCCCCATGTGTCAACGGTGGGACCAGGTGGAGGTAATTGGATCGTGGGGGTGGTTCCCCCATGCTGTGCTCATGATGAATGAGTCTAAAGAGATCTCATGGTTTTATAAGCATCTGGCATTTCCCCTGCTGCACTCACTCCATCCTGCCACCCTTTTAAGAAGGTGTCTGCTTCTCCTTTGCTTTCCACCATGACTGTAAGTTTCCGAGGCCTCCCCAGCAATGCAGAACTGTGAGTCAATTAAATCTCTTTCCTTTATAAATTACACAGTCTCAGATATTTCTTCATAGTGTGACAAGAGACTAATAAACTGTCTATATATTGAAAATAGTTTTTTAAGGATGAAGAATCTACAGTGATTTCCCATAGAATCATATTATTTTCATTGATAATCACGTTATATTACTAACAATGGCCAAAATGTATTGAGTGATTACTTTATTAAGTGCTTTACTGATATCTTTTAACTTAATTCTCTTTAGGAAAATAGTATCATAAGTCACACTTTGTAAAGAAACTGAGGATAAAAGACGTTAAGCAAATTCCTGAGATACAATTCTAAGAAGTTTTCCCCAGAGTTCAAGTTCCTAACTAAGGAATAATAGTGATGATAATAATGGGAGGTGACAACATGCTAGCAGCCCTCGCCTGCTCTGGGTGCCTCTTTGGCCTCGGTGTCCATGCTGGCCATGCTTGAGGAGCCCTTCAGCCCACTGCAGCACTATGGGAGCCCCTCTCTGGGCTGGTCGAGGCCAGAGCTGGCTCCCTCTGCTTGCAGGGAGGTTTGGAGGGAAAGATGCAGGCAGGAACCAGGGCCACGGCGCTCATGGGCCAGCGTGAGTTCCGGGTGGGCATGGGCTCGTTAGGCCCTGCACTCAGAGCAATAGGAGCAGCTGGCAGGTGCCACCAGCCCTGGGCAGTGAGAGGCTTAGCACCCGGGCCAGCAGCTGCAGTGGAGGACTCAGGTCCCCCAGCAATCCTGGCCCACCTGCACCATGCTTGAATTCTCGCCAGGCCTCAGCCACCTCCCCATGGGGCAGGGCTTGGGACCTGCAGCCCACCATGCCCGAGCCCCCCACAGTGGGCTCCAGCATGGCCTGAGCCTCCCCGATGGGTGCCTACCCCTGCTCTGCACCCGGTCCCATTGACCGCCCAAGGGCTGAGGAGTGCAGGCGCACGGCGGGGGACTGGCATGCAGCTCTGCCCATGCCCTGGCATGGGATCCACTAGGCAAAGCCAGCTGGGCTCCTGAGTTGGGTGGGGACTTGGAGAACTTTTATGTCTAGCCAGAGGATTGTATATGCACCAATCAGCACTCTGTGTCTAGCTCGGGGTTCGTGGATGCACCAATCAGCACTTTGTATCTAGCTAATCTGGTGGGGACTCAGAGAACTTTTACGTCTAGCTAAAGGATTGTAAATGCACCAGTCAGCACTCTGTGTCTAGTTCAAGGTTTGTAAACACACCAATCAGTGCTCTGTGTCAAGCTAATCTAGTGGGGACTTGGAGAACTTTTACTTCTAGCTAAAGGATTGTAAATACACCAATGAGCACTCTGTGTCTAGCTCAAGGTTTGTAAACATATCAATCAGCACTCTGTGTCTAGCTCAAGGTTTGTAAACACACCAATCAGCTCCCTCCATCTAGCTTAAGGTTTGTAAATGCACCAATCAGTGCTCTGTGTCTAGTTAATCTAGTGGGGACTTGGAGAACTTTTACGTCTAGCTAGAGGATTGTAAGTACACCAATCAGCATTCTGTATCTAGCTCAGGGATTGTAAATGCACCAATCAGCACCCTGTCAAAATGGACCAATCAGCTGTCTATAAAATGGACCAATCAGCAGGATGAGGGTGGGACCAGATAAGGGAATAAAATCAGGCTGCCCACCAGCAGCAGCAACCCACTCGGGTCCCCTTCCAGACTGTGGAAGATTTATTCTTTCACTGTTTGCAATAAATCTTGCTGCTGCTCATTCTTTGGGTCCGCACTACTTTTATGAGCTGTACCACTCACAATGAAGGTCTGCAGCTTCACTCCTGAGGCCAGCAAGACCACAAACCCACCGGGAGGAATGAACAGCTCTGGACAGGAGGAACAAACAACTCCAGACGTGCCACCTTAAGAGCTGTAACACTCACTGTGAAGGTCTGCAGCTTCACTCCTGAAGCCAGCGAGACCACGAACCCACGAGAAGGAATAGACTCTGAACACATCCGAACATCAGAAGGAACAAACTCCGGACACACCATCTTTAAGAACTCTAACACTCACCGTGAGGGTCTGCAGCTTCATTCTTGAAGTCAGCGAGACCAAGGACCCACCAATTCCGGACACAATAACAACAGCTAACAATTAAGTGGCACTTAGTATATGACAGGCAGTGTTCTAAGTGCTTTATGTTTACTAACTCATTTAATCCTCAGATCAATTCTATGATGTAGGTAGTAATATGATTCCTTTTTGCAGGTAAGAAAACCATAGCCCAGAACCAGGGCCCCCAGCCAGGGTGTGGCTGAATCAGAGTTAGAACTCAGACTGTCTGCCTCCAAAGTGTGTACTTTTGTCTGCTTACTGCTCTGGTTCCAGGACTTAGTAGAAATAGCAAGGAAGGAATGACGAAATATATTTTAAAGAAAAAATCAAAGAACTTGTGGTAACTCCAAAACAACTCCAAACATTCCTGCCTGAAGGAGTGGGAGGAAAGTAGCTTTATTGACTAACAAAGGAGGTTAATTTGAACATGTTAAATTTTAGGTAATTTTGAAATACGCTGATTGAAAATTCCAGCTGGGTGCTGGGAAGCATGGGGATGTTGTATGCAATATAAAATGACTCAATACGTGGATTTGAGACCAATAACGTGAGAGATGATAATTTCTAACTCTCAATATGAATTAATTTTTTGAGAGAGAAATTTTAGAGGGAAGAGCAGTCTTCAAGAAAATTGATAGTGAAAGGTGAAGAGATGGACAACAATCTGAAAATTACATAAGGCAGAGTCATGAAAAGAAGATAACTCTGCAGCAGGAAGTCAAGAGGAAAGAAGCTGAAGGAAGCCTTGGAATTTGTTCCCAGAGTTCCTTCATGACTGTGGAGGGAGGGTGGGCCTGCAGCCACAGGCTGAGGAATCAGAAAGGGTCAGAAAGGGGAGCAAGTTATTCTTTAGGAAGTTTGTCATCCAAGGGAAGGAAACAGTAGAGCAGCTGGAAGGAAAATTAGATTAAGTGGGAGTTTCTTTCACAGCAGTTAGTTGTCTGTGCAAGACCCATGGCAGTCTGGAAAGATTATTTACCCTATTGTCTCACACAGTTTATTTACTTACCTATTGTTTCACAAGATCATGGCAGTCTGGAAAGATCTGGGGGCCCTGGTTCTGGGCTATGGTTTCCTTACCTGTGAAAAGGAATCAGATTAGTACCTACATCATAGGATTGACCTGAGGATTAAATGAGTTAGTAAACATAAAGCACTTAGAACAGTGCCTGGCATATATTAAGTGCCACTTAATTGTTAGCTGTTTTTGTCATCATCATTATTATTCCTTTGTTAGGAACTTGAAATCTGGGGAAAACCTCTTAGAATTGTATCTCAGTCAGGAAAGATCAGGGGTGTCTGAAGATGCTGGAGAAAGGACAGCCTCTTGAAACAGTGCTGGGAAGGATCAGAGGGAGGAGTTTCATTTTCTAAAAGGGAGGTGGTGTATATGTGGCCATTGGAGGGAAGCAAGTATGAGTGTAGGTTGGAGTTGAAGTAAAGAAAAATGCAATGTTGTTTATTTACCTATTGTCTCACACAGTTTATCCTTTTATAATTTGTTCTATGCTGCCAGTGCTGTGACTCTCCAAATTTGATTTCCCAGTCTCCCTTGACATCTGGCTTTTCTAATGGTTCTGCCAATGAGAGGTACTAGAGAGATTTGAAAGCAGTGGAGGGGAGAAGGGACTTACTTTCCAATTCCCGCTAGTGTCACTCCATGTCACATGGTTGGGTCAGCTGCTTTAGGCCCTCTTGGCACCAGCCTTGCCTTACTCTCACAGGGACCAGCCACAGCTGGGCCGCACTCTCTTGGCAGTGTAAGTATGAGCTTTGCCTTCTGAGCAGCCACTGGGCTATACCCTTTCCTCTGAGGTTTTAGTTCTGGTAACCGTACTACTTTTTTTTGTCCTCCCTCAGGAGCTTAATGTTCTTAACGTTTTGGGTGACCTCAGTTTGCCCTTTGTAATTTTTTCACCTTCCAACACATCGATAACCAACTTTCTGTATTAAATCACCTTTGTTTGAAAGAATTTTCTTTCTCTTTCCTAACTGGACACATTGATATAGTTCTTGGCCCCTGAAGTGGTTCCAGAAGCAGACCCTCAAGTAAACATGTGTTTACACAGATTTAGTTTCTATCTTTTTTCTTATTCTTTCTTTTTTTGTTTTTTTCCATACCTGAGTTGATGTCTTTTTAATGATTATAATTTGCTAATATAGAAAGCACTGGAGTGAGTTAGTTTAAGGGATGTGAAAAGAAAGGAAAAGATCCAGAATAGTCAACCAAGGGGAAGCCAGTGGAGCTGACTAATGGGCCCCAGTTGCTCTCTTCTGTTATGGACTTGATATAGCTCTGCTCTGCAACTTTCAACACACCCTGCATTGGCTTTCAAGTAGAAGATTTCCAGAGCACTTCCAAAGTGTGTGAAATGTAGTATCTTTAGAATTCTTATACAATATAGTCACTGAAAATGTTATCCCCAGCCATATACACTTTTTGCACAATGCTATGAAATTTGTTCCACAATTTTTATTCATTTTGTATTTTGTGAATTTTGGAATGTAAGCAGCTCTTTTTATGAACACTAAAATAATCTTAATTTTTAATTTTCGTGGCTACCCAGTAGATGTATATACTTTGGGGTATATGAGATGTTTTTGTATAGGTAGGCAATGCATAAAAATCACATCATGGAAAAGTAGATACCCATCCCCATAAGTATTTATCCTCTGTGTTTCTAATTATACTCTTTTAGTTATTTTAAAGTGTATAATTATTACTGATTATAGTCCCCCTGTTATGCTGTCAAATACTAGGTCTTATTTATTCTAACTATTTTTTCGTACCCATTAACCATCCCCACCTTCCTCCATCCCTCTCACTACCCTTGCTGGCATCTGGTAACCATCCTTCTATTCTCTCTCTCCATAAGTTCAATTGTTTTGATTTTTAGATCCCAAAAATAAGTGAGAACATGTGATGTTTGTCTTTCTCTGCCTGGCTTATTTTATTTAACATAATGACTTCTAGTTCCATCCATGTAGTTGCAAGTGACAGGATCTCATTCTTTTTCATGGATGAATAGTACTCCATTGTGTATAAGAAGCACATTTTCTTTATCCATTCATCTGTTCATAGATACTTGGGTTGCTTCCAAATTTTCGCTGTTGTGAACAGTGCTGCAATAAACATGGGGGTGCAGATATCTCTTTAATACACTGATTTCCTTTTTTGGGGTATATACCCAGCAGTGGGATTGCAGGATAACAAGGTAGCTATATTTTTAATTTTTTGAGGAACCTCCAAAATGTTCTCCATAGTGGTTGCACTGGTTTTCATTCCTACCAACAGTGTATGAGGTTTCCCTTTTCTCTATATCCTCGCCAGCGTTTGTTATTGCCTGACTTTTGGATAAAAGACATTTTAGGCTGGGTGCAGTGGCTTATGCATGTAATCCCAGAACTTTGGGAAGCCAAGGCAGGTGGACCATGAGGTCAGGAGATTGAGACCATCCTGGCCAAGATGGTGAAACCCCATCTCTACTAAAATACAAAAAATTAGCTGGGCATGGTGGTGCATGACTGTAGTCCCAGCTACTTGGGAGGCTGAGGTAGGAGAATCACTTGAACCCAAGAGGTGGAAGTTTCAGTGAGCCGAGATCATGCCACTGCATTCTGGCCTGGTGACGGAGCAAGACTCCATCTCAGAAAAAAAAAAAAAAAAGCCATTTTAATGGGGGTAGGATGATATCTCATTGTAGTTTTGATTTGCATTTCTCTGATGATCGATGATTGTCATCATATGCATGTTTGCCATTTGTTTGTCTTTTTATGAGAAATATCTATTCAAAACTTTTGCCCATTTTAAAATTTAATTATTAGATTTTTTCCTATAGAGTTGTTTGAGCGCTTTATATATTCTGGTTATTAATTATTTATCAAAGGATTTTTTTTTCAAATATTTTCTCCCATTCTGTGAGTTGTCTCTTCACTTTGTTCATTGTTTCCTTTGCTATGCTGAAGTTTTTTTTTTTTTTAACATGATGTGACCCCACTTGTCTGTTTTTGTTTTGGTTGCCTGTGCTTGTAGGGTATTATTCAAGATATTTTTGCGCAGACCAACGTCCTGGAGAGCTTCCCCAATGTTTTCTTGTAGTAGTTTCATAATTTGAGGTCTTAGATTTTAAGCCTTTAATCCACTTTGATTTGATTTTTGTATACAGTGAGAGATAGGGGGTCAAGTTTCATTCTTCTGCATATGAATATTCAATTCTCCCAGCACCATTTATTGGAAAGATTTTTTTTCCTCAGTGTAAGTTCTTGGCGCCTCTGTTGAAAACGAGTTTACAGTAGGTATGAAGTTTTTTTTCTGGGTTCTCCATGCTGTTTTATTGGTCTATGTGTCTGTTTTTATGGTAGTATCATGCTGCTTTTGTTACTATAGCTTTGTAGTATATTTTGAAATCAGATCATGTGATTCCTGCAGCTTTATTCCTTTTTCTCAGGACAGTTTTGGCTATTCTGAATCTTTTGTGATTCCATATAAATGTTAGGATTCTTTTTCTATTTCTGTGAAGAATGTCATTGGTATTTTGATAGGGATTGCATTGACTCTGTAGATTGCTTTGAGTAGCATGGACATTTTAATAATGTTGATTATTCCAATCCATGAACATGGAATATCTTTCCATTTTTTGTATCCTCGTCCATTTTTTTACATCAATATTTTGTAGTTTTCATTGTGAAGATTTTTCACTTCTCTGGTTAATACCTAGGTATTTAATTTTATTTGTGGTGGCTATAAATGGAATTACTTTTTTGATTTCCATTTCAGATTGTTCATTTCTGATACATAGAAATGCTACTGATTTTTGTACATTGATTTTGTGTCCTAAAACTTTACTGAATTTGTTTATCAGTTTGAGTAGTTTTTTGGGGGAGTCTTTTGGTTTTCCCAAATATAAGATTATATCATCTGCCAACAGAAAAATTTGACTTCTTTTTCAATTTGGATTCCCCTTATTTCTTTCTCTTGCCTGATTGCTCTTGTGAAGAATTCCAGTATTACATTGGATAACAGTGGTGAAAGTGGGCATCCTTGTTGTGTTCCAGATTTAAGAGGAAAAGCTTTCAGTTTTTCCCCATAAATTATGACACTAGCTGTAGGTCTGTCATATATGGCTTTTATTATGTTGAGGTATGCTCCTTTTATACCCAGTTTTCTGAGGTTTTCTTTTCTTAATCGTGAAAGATGTTGATCTTTATCAAAAGAGTTTTCAGCATCCATTGAAATATATGGTTTTTGTCCTTCATTCTGTTGATATGATGTATCACATTGACTGATTTGCATATGTTGAACCACTCTTTCATTCCTGGAATAAATCCCACTTGGTCATGATGAATGATCTTTATAATATATTGTTGAATTTCGCTTGCTAGTATTTTGTTGACAATTTTTGCATCAATATTCATCAGAGATGTTAGTTTGTAGTTTTTATTTATTTATTTTAATATGCCTTTGTCTGGCTTTGGTATTAGAGTAATACTAGCCTCATAGAACCAGTTTGGAAGTATTTCCTCCTCCTCTGTTTTTTGGAACAGTTTGAGTAGGATTAGTATTAGTTCTTTAAATGTTTGATAGAGTTTAGCAGTGAAGCCATTGGGTCCCTGACTCTTCTTTACTGGGAGATCTTTTATTATGGCTTCAATCTCATTACTTTTTATTGACCTGTTCAGGTTTTGGATTTCCTCATGGTTCATTTTGGCATGTTGTATGTTCCTAGAAATTTATCCATTTCTTCTATATTTTCCAGTATATCAATATATGGTACCTAATAATGATCCTTTGAATTTCTGTTGTATCAGTTGTAATGTGTTGGGAACAAGCCCCCAAATCTGGCCATAAACTGGCCCCAAAACTGGCCATAAACAAAATCTCTGCAGCACTGTGACATGTTCGTGATGGCCATGACACCCACGCTGAAGGTTGTGGGTTTACCAGAATAAGAGCAAGGAACACCTGGCGCACCCAGGGCAGAAAACTGCTTAAAGGTATTCCTAAACCACAAACAATAGCATGAGTGATCTGTGCCTTAAGGACATGTTCCTGCTGCAGATAACTAGCCAGAGCCCATCCCTTTGTTTTAGCCCATCCCTTTGTTTCCTGTAAGGAATACTTTTAGTTAATCTATAATCTATAGAAATAATGCTTATCACTGGCTTGCTGTCAATAAATATGTGGGTCAAACTCGGTTCGGGGCTTTCAGGTCTGAAGACTGTGAGTCCTCTGATTTCCCACTCCAGATGCTGTATTTGTGTGTGTGTCCTTAATTCCTCTAGTGCTGCTGGGTTAAGGTCTCCATGACCAAGCTGGTCTCAGCAGTAATGTCTTTTTATTCATCTCTGATTTTATTTATTTGAGTCTTCTTTTGCTTTTTCTTAGTCTGGCTAAAGATTTGTCAATTTTGTTTACCTTTTCAAAAAAATCAACTTTTTGTTTCATTGATCTTATATATTGTTTTCTTCATTTAAAATTATTTTATGCTCTGATCTTTATTATTTATTTTCTTCTACTAATTTTGAGTTTGTTTTTCTCTTGCTTGTATAGTTCTTTAAGGTGCATCATTAGATTATTTATTTGAAGTTTTTCTTCTACTGCTTTCACTGTATTCCATAGATTTTGGTATGTTGTGTTTCTATTATCATTTGTTTCAAGAAATTTTTCAATTTCCTTCTTAATTTCTTTATTGACATACTGGTCATTCAGGAGCATACTGTTTAATTTCCATATATTTGTATAGTTTTAAAAATTCCTCTTGCTATTGATTTCTAGTTTTATTTCATTGTTGCAGAGAAGACGCTTAATATTACTTTAATTTTTCGAATGTTTTGACTTGTTTTGTGACCTAACATATGGTCTACCCTTGAGAATGATCCATGTGCTAAAGAGAAAAATGTATATTCTTCAGCCATTGGATAAAATGTTATGTAAATATCTATTAGATCCATTTGTTCTATAGTGCAGTATAAGTCTGATGTTCCTTTGTTGGTTTTCCATTTGGGAGTTTTGTCCAATGCTGAAAGTGGAGTGTTGGAGTCTCCAGCTACTAATGTATTGGGGTTTATCTCTTTGGTTCCATATATTTACTTTATATATCTGGTTGCTCCAGTGTTGGGTGCATATATATTTACAATTGTCATACCCTCTTGCTGAATTAACTCCTTTGTCAATATACGATGACCTTTTCTGTCTCACAGTTTTTGTCTTGAAATCTATTTTGTCTAATAAGTATAGCTACTGATGCTCTTTTTTGGTTTCCACTGGCATGGGATATCTTTTTCCATCTCATTATTTTCAGACTTTGTGTATATTTCTAGGTCAAGTGTGTTTTTTGTAGGCAATAGGTCATTGGGTCTTACTTTTTTCATCCATTCAGCCACTCTATGTCTTTTCATTGGAGAGTTTGGTCCACTCACATTCAATGTTATTATTGATAAGTAACGGGTTCCTTCACCATTTTGTTATTTGTTTTCTAGTCTTTCTTTCCTTCTTTTATGTCTTCCTTTTAGTTAAGACGTTTTTTTCTGGTGGTAGGCTTTAAATTTTTACTTTTATTTTTAATGTACCACTGTGTGTTTTTTAATTCAAAGTTACCATGAGACTTGCAAATACTATCTTATAACCCCCCCTTTTTTTTGAGACAGATTCTTGCTCTGTCACTCAGGCTGGAGTGCAGTGGCGTGATCTTGGCTCACTGAAACTTCTGCCACCTGGATTCTCCTGCCTCAGCCTCCTGAATAGCTGGGATTACAGGTGCATGCCACCATGTCCAGCTAATTTTTGTATTTTTAGTAGAGACGGGGTTTCAGCATCTTGGCCAGTCTGGCCTTGAATTCCTGACCTCACGATCCACCTTTCTCAGCCTCCCAAAGTGCCAGGATTACAGGCGTAAGCCACCACACCCAGCCTTATAACCCATTATTTTAAACTGATGACAATGTAACACTGATGCATAAACAAATAAACATGCAAAATACTAATAGAAACTCTGCACTTTAATTTTGCCCTCCAACTTTTTAACTTTTCATTGTTTCTCTTTATGTCTTTCTTGTACTATGACTTAAAAATTGTTGAAGTTATTATTTTTGATAGGTTTATCATCTAGTCTTTCTACTTATGTCAAGAGTTTACACCCCACAATTACAGTGTTATGTTATTCTGTGTGCTTACTATTATCAGTGAGTTCTGTACCTTCAGATGATTTCTCCTTGCTCATTAACACACTTTTCTTTCAGATTTAAAAACTTCCTTTAGTATTTCTTGTAGGACAGGTCTGGTGCTGATGAAATCCCTCAGCTTTTGTTGTCTGGGAAGGTCTTTATTTCTCATTCATACTTAAGGATTATTTTTGTTGGATATATTATTCTAGGGTAAAAGTTTTTTCCTTCAGCACTTTAAATGTGTCATACCACTATCTCCTGTTTCCACTGAAAAGTCTGCTGCCAAACGTATTTGAGCACCATTGTATGCTATTTGTTTCTTTTCTCTTGCTGCTTTTGGATTCTTTGAATAGCTGGGATTACAGGTGCATGCCACCATGTCCAGCTAATTTTTGTATTTTTAGTAGAGACGGGGTTTCAGCATCTTTTGTTGTTTTGTTTGTTTGCTATTTGTTTCTTTTCTCTTGCTGCTTTTGGATTCTTTCTTTATCCTTGACCTTTGGGAGTTTGATTATTAAATGCCTTGAGGTAGCCTTCTGTTAAATCTGCTTGGTGTTCTATAACATTCTTGTATTTCTAATCCTGCTTTTTTTTTTTTTTTTTTTGAGACAGAGTCTTACTCTGTTACCAGGCTGGAGTGCAGTGGCACAATCTCGGCTTACTACAACCTCTGCTTCCCAGGTTCAAGTGATTCTCCTGCCTCAGCCTCCCAAGTAGCTGGGATTACAGGCAGGCACCACCAGGCCCGGTTGTATTTTTAGTAGAGACGTGTTTTCACCATGTTGGCCAGGATGGGTCTCTATCTCTTGACCTCGTGACCCGCCCGTCTTGGTCTCCCGAAGTGCTGGGATTATAGGTGTGAGCCACCACACCTGGCCACCTTCTTGTATTTCAATGTTGACTTGTGCTAATACATCCTGTGTGCTATACATCTGGGGCACATCTGCTCTGTTGGTTTCCTGTGACTGCTGTAACAAATTGTTACAAAGTATGTGGTTTAAAACAATAGAAGTTTATTCTCTCACAGTTCTGGGGGCCAGAAGTCTGAAATCAGTATCAAGGGCTGACATCAAGATGTTGGCAGGGCAGCAGTCCTTCTGGAGGCTCTGGGAGAGAACCTGTCCCTTGTCTCTCTCAGATCCTATGGCTGCTGACATTCCTTGGCTTGTGGCCACATCACTTCAGCCCTATCCTTCTTCCTTTATCCCTTTTCCTCTTTGTCCTTCTGTTGCCTTTGGAAGCTTGTAAAATATTTCATTTATCCTTAGTAATATGAAATTTTATAATGATCTGCTTTGAGTGGGTCTATTTTTGTCCATTTCATTGGCATTCAGTGATTTAAGAAAACTGTCTTTCTTCAGGTCTAAAATATTTACTTAAGTTGTCATATTAATGATCTTCCCTCCCTGCCCCTCCCAACCTGCTTTATCTATTCATTCATTTTGGAACTTCTACTACTCAGATATTGAATATCTTGATTTGGTATTCTTCATTTTCTTGTTTTTCTCCTTCTCTTTTTTATATCTCTTGTGTTTTGCTCTACTTTCTGGGAAATTTCCTGAATTTTTCTTCCAACATTTCTATTGAGTTTTTAATTTATGCTATAATTCTTATCATTGTGAATAGCTCATCTTTGTTTTCTGCATTTTACATGAAATAACCTGCTGTTTTGTTTCATGAAAATACATCTTCTTGTTTCTCTGAATGCATATATGTGTGTATAGTCTATAGATAACATATACAAAGACTATACATTTATATATAAATTGTATTCACATATATAAAATTTTCATATTGTTAGATGGTGATATGGTTTGGCTGTGTCCCTACCATCTCATCTTGAATTTTAGCTTTCATAATTTTCATATGTTCTGGAAGGGATAAGGTAGGGGATAACCAAATCATGGGTAGGAGATAACTGAATCATGGAAGCAGTTTTTACCATACTGTTCTCCTGGTAGTGAATAAGTCTCATGAGATCTGATGGTTTTATAAGGGGTTTCCCCTTTCACTTGGCTCTCATTTCTCTCTTGCCTGCTGCCATGTGAGACGTGCCTTTCTCCTACTTGCCTTCCACCATGATTGTGAGACCTCCCAGACAGGTGGAACTGTCAGTCCACTAAACCTCTTTTTCTTTATAAATTACCCAGTCTCAGGTATGTCTTTATTAGTAGTGTGAGAGCTGACTAATACAGGTGGTCATCTAAGACTGCTTTAGAAGTTCTGAGCACATAAATGGTGTTTATCCACTGCTAGATACATTATAGGGTATCTGGGAGGTTTACTTGGAGAATCCACAATGTCAGAATATTTAAGCCCTTTATGTTTGGAATTTCCCACAGAAGAGACAATATTTGCCTACCTTCCAGAATTCTGGGAACAGGATGGGGGCAAAGACTTGCAAAGAGAACCTATAAATGCAATATGAGATAGAAGCCAAAACAACAAACCACTTGGAGGGAATGGCAAAAATTTATGACTATTCAGGTTAACCCAGAAAGTCTGATTATTTTAATCTTTTAAATATATAAACCAGAATACTTTAAACTCTACAATAACATGATCATCAGTTAAAGAGAACAATCTGTCAGATAATTCACATGTGTTTTTAGGTTTGTTTCCAACTATTCAACTTCTTTGAATTGCCATCTGTTTTAGATCATTAGGCTCTCTCCCAGAGCCACTAGAGGGGGTGCTGCCTCTTAGCACCTTGATTTCACTTTTTTTTCTTTTTTTGACAGAGTTTCACTGTTGTTGCCCAGGCTGGAGTGCAATGGCACAATCTCGGCTCACTGCAACCTCCACCTCCCGGGTTCAAGCAATTCTCCTGTCTCAGCCTCTCGAGTAGCTGGGATTCCAGGCACATGCTACCATGTCCCGCTAATTTTTGTATTTTTAGTAGAGAATGGGTTTCATCATATTGGTCAGGCTGGTCTCAAACTCCTGACTTCAGGTGATCCACCCACCCTTGGCCTTTCAAAGTGCTGGGATTACAAGCGTGAGCTACTGCACCCGCTGATTTCATCCTCTTAATGGTGAAGTAAGAAAGTACATTTTTATATCTGTTTCTAATGTGCATCTTGTACAGAGTCCTTAAAAAACTTATCAAGGTTTTAGAGACAGCTATTAATAGTTTATTTTATTTTGAAAATATTGCCCAAGGCTTTCTTTTTAATGGAAACAAGAATGACAGTAACTAAGTTATATTACAATTACATGTGAATATTCGGAATTAAAATATTTAGTTGTCTTTACAATTTACATTATTATATTCTAATATACAGTGTTCATTGGGACAAATTATAAACAAGTCCACAAGCAAACCAGTACTGTAGTTAAAAAGTTAATTTTATTCCAGCACTTTGGGAGGCTGAGGTGGGCAGATCACTTGAGGTCTGGAGTTTGAGACCAGCCTGGCCAACATGAGAAACCCCATCTGTACTAAAAATACAAAAGTAGCCAGGTGTGGTGGTGCATGCCTGTAATCCTAGTGACTGAGGAGGCTGAGGTAGGAGAATCGCTTTAACCTAGGATGCAGAGGTTGCAGTGAGCCAAGATCGTACGACCACACTTCAGCCTGGGCAACAGAGTGAGACTCCATCTCATAAACAAACATAAACAGCCCCCAAAACCCAAAAAGTTGGGCTAAATAATTTCAGGAATAAAATGAAAAATACAATCACAGCTTCAACAATAGACTAGGTTGAGCAGAAGACAGAATTTCTGAACTTGAAGCCAAGTCTTTAGAAATAATACAGTCAGACAAAATAAGTAAATAAATAAGAAAGAATGAAGAAGTTGTAAACCAAGAGCATCTGAGACAAGTCTTAATCAAGAAAGTTTATTTTGCTAAGGTTAAGGACATGCATATGACACAGCCTCAGGAGGGCCTGATGACATTGCCCAAGGTGGTCAAGGCACAGCTTGGTTATATACATTTTAGGGAGACATGAGACATCAATCAGTATATGTAAGATGTACATTGGTTCGGTTGGGAAAGGCAGGAAACTTGAAGCAGGGAGGCGGCTTCCAGGTCATAAGTAGATAAAAGACAAATAGATGTGTTATTTTGAGTTTCCAAATAGTCTTTTACTAAATACACAATTTACAGGAATAGTCACTTATGCCTTAGTCTGGCTTAGTGAAACAATAGGGCAAAGGAAGCAATCAGATAGCCATTTGTCTCACATGAGCGGAGGGATGACTTTGAGTTCTATCTGTCCTTTGTTCGCAAGGAATTTCTTTCTTTTTTTCTTTTTTATTATTATACTTTAGGTTTTAGGGTACATGTGCACAATGTGCAGGTTTGTTACATATGTATCCATGTGCCATGTTTTTTTGCTGCACCCATTAAGTCATCATTTAGCATTAGGTATATCTCCTAATGCTGTCCCTCCCCCTCCCCCCACCCCACAACAGTCCCCGGAGTGTGATGTTCCCCTTCCTGTGTCCATGAGTTCTCATTGTTCAATTCCAACCTATGAGTGAGAACATGCGGTGATAGACTGGATTAAGAAAATGTGGCACATATACACCATGGAATACTATGCAGCCATAAAAAAATGATGAGTTCATGTCCTTTGTAGGGACATGGATGAAACTGGAAAACATCATTCTCGGTAAACTATTGCAATGAATTTCTTTATGGGCAAATTGTGAGGGAGGTATGTAGCTTAAAAAAAAATGTAGCTATCTTATTTAGGAGTAGAATGAAAGGTAAGTTTGCCCTTGCAGTTCCCAGATTGACTTTTCCTTCTGGCTTAGGGATTTTAGGGTCCCAAGATTTATTTTTCTTTCACAAAGCCTATAGGATTTATGGGACACCATTAAGTAGCTTTAATGAAATATATGAATCTGAGAGTTGCAGAAGTAGAAGAAACGAGAAGAGGCAAGGTGACCATATTTAAGAAAATAACATCTGAAAACTTCCCATGTCTTCAGAGAGAAATGGATATCTAGATCCACGCTATCTAGGATATCTAGCTCTCAAAGTCTCCAAATATACTTAATCCAAAAAGCTCCTCTCCAAGGCCTATTAGGCTTGTACTGTCAAAAGGCAAAGACAAAGAAAGAATTTTAAAAACACAGAAAAGCCTTAAGTCACATATAAGGAAATCTCCATTAGACTAACAACAATTTTCTCAGCAGAAAACTTGCACACCAGGAGAGAATGGGACAACATATTCAAGGTGCTGAAAAAACCCTCGCTGGCCAAGAATACTACCCCCAGAAAAGCTATTCTTTAAAAATGGAGGCTAAATAAAGTCTTTCCTGGACAAGCAAACATAGGAAATGTATCACCACTAGACTGATCTTACAAGAAATACTTCAGGAAATCCCACATCTGGAAGTGAAAGGATAAGAAAACAGATGAGAATATAAAACTCACTGGTAGAATGGCTACACCAATGAGCAAAAGAAAGGCATCTAACTTACCACTACAGAAATACATCCAACCAAAAAGATATACAATACTAGAGGAAGAAAGAAAGGATGCACAAAACAATAAGAAAACAATTAACAAATTGAAAGGAGTAAGACCTCAGTTATCAATAGTAACCTTGAATATAAATGGGTTAAATTCCCCAATTAAAAGATATAAAATGGCTTAAAAAACCATTTGGATTAAAAAAAAGATGGATTTTTTGAAACGAATGGATTTAAAAAACAACACCCAACTATATGCTTCCTATAAAAAACTCACTTCACCTTTAAAAACACACATAGATTTAAAGTTAAGGGGTGGAAAAAGATATTCCATGCAAAGGAAAACCAAAAATGATCAGTAGCTAAACTTACATCAGATAAAATAGACTTTAAGCTAAAAAAAAGTCCTGTCATTTGTGGCATCATGGAGGAGTTTGGAGACTATTATATGAAGTGAAATAAGCCAGATACAAAAAGATAAATATTGCATATTCTCACTCATTTTTGGAAGCTAAATAAGTTGATCTTATAAAAATAGAGAGTAGAATGCTCACTAGAGGCTGGTAAGAGTTGGGGAAAATGGGGGCTAGGGAGAGGTTGATTAATGGATACAAAATTACAGCTAGATAGGAGAATAAGTTCTATTGTTCTATATCACTGCAAGGTGATAGAGTTCATTAAACACTCTCATATCAGTACTTGATACAAGTACTGAATTCTATCAAATGAATTCAACACCGTGAGAATGAATTCAACACTCTCACATCTCACACCATGAGAGTGAATTCAACACTCTCATATCTTCTGTCGGTACTTGATAGAAGAAGTAGAAAGAAAATTAGTGAGGATATACTAGACCTGAATAATACAACATTACCAACCAACTTGAGCTAATTGACATTAACTGAAGACTATATTCAATGATGAAATGGTATATATTCTTTTCAAATGACTTGGAACCTTCATCAAGATGGACCCAGTTCTACAAAATGACACTCAAAATGTCTGAAATGATTAATATTTAAATATTATCTAGTTATCGAACACAGACTTCATTCACTCTAATTCTGCTAAGAGTAATTTTTAGGATTCTATCAAATCAAATCAATTACACTGATCTTTTCTCTTTCTAATCTTATACTAGCTTGTATGATCCACAAAGTAGCAAAAGTTTAAATTGCTACAATATTTCTGAAATAGGTCACCAACGTCAGAGCTATTCATTAAAAATTAACGTGAAGTTCTAGTTCTTGAAACTTTGAATTTTTCTTTTTCTGAGGAAGATTTTTGCAGCTGATTAAATCTGGGTTTTATCGAGGGTGCCTATGTGCCCCAATTCTGGTTCACACATAGGTATAAGTAAAACGATCATATAATTAATTGTTGGAACTGGAACACTTTTGAGACTGAAAGGTAAGTCATTAATAATTACTTTATAATTATATTCTCAGCAAACCAAGACGTATCATTACCCATCCATAACTGTTCAAGCTGGATCATGGGTTTTATGTGGTATATAAGCTTATCAATGATATAAATACCACTCAGTTTTTCAGGGGACTAACTAGCATGATAAGCAAAAAATCAATATCCCTACCACTGTGAACAGAAAATGTGTATATTCACAGAGTGACAATTTTGGGGAGACTAGCAAAAACAGAAGTTCTTGACTCTAGAAGCCAGACTTTTTATTGCTAGGAGGCAGTAGGGCACTCAGATCCTATACACCATTATATTACATTACTAAAGGCTTTGATTCCAACTCAACTCCTTCCCCACCATTGTAAACAACAAAAAAAGTGCCTATCCTGGCTCGTCACCAATATTTATCTTAGAAGTGGATTAGGAGAGAGTAATTTAAGCACTTTATGACCACAGTATATGAACATTTAGAACTCTCTTCCTTTCTCTACATCCCATATAGTAAAAGATCATGAAACAATGCCAACAACACTATCTCAGGGAAATCCTGAAGGCCTGCCTTGAGCCCTGAATATTTCTTTTGGTCTTTGACATAACAATTATAACTATATTCTTCAAAGACCACAAAGCACTTTCACTAATGTGGTTTCAATTTTCATAAAAATGAATAGAGTTGGTAGCATAATGATTCCTTTTTAATTATTTCACAAATGAAGAAACATTATCAAAGAGGTCAAGGTCACACAGTAAGTGGTAGGTCTTTTTACTTTAATTTCTGTGTCTCGTCCATATACAAAATAGCTGCTATGGAAACTAGATTTGGTTGTTTTTGAAATATCTTTCAATATAACACTGTTCATCATTTAGCATTAATAAACTCACCCTGAGATTTATAATTAATATCAGAGTCTTCCCTGAGAGCAAGGTATTTGTAATGGCTAACAACAACAGCAACAACAACAACAAAACCAGGGTAAATCAGGTAGCTTAGTAGAGTGTTGAATCATGGAAGAATTAACAAATTGCATGCACTTCACAATTTTTTCTCAGACTCTTCTTTACTGGGACTAACACTTGGGAAGGAACCTTAATCTTAGTGCTAAAGCAATAGCTCAGGTTTTAGTATTTCTCTCGCTGGAGAACTCTACTGTTGAAGGAGATAAGTCGTTTTAAGCATCTTGCTTATTTTTTCTCTTCTTTCTTATTTGGGTCCTTCATTTATTTAATAAGCAATTGTAATGTTTAAAAATGTAAGCAATCTCACATATATGCAGCCAAGATGTGTTTCTAAAATTATGCCTAAAAAATGTAGGCTATTACAAAGATGTACATAATCCTTGTGCTCTTTATCTTTTGATAAAAAGAAATGCTCAGTTTCCCAGAGTCTTCCTGTTCCCCACTTCTCTCCCAGGGCATCTGGGGGAAGGAAGACTTTCCCACCTCCTTGCCTAGGTGAAGATCAGCTCCTCAGCACTTGTGATGCTCCTCTTTCCTTCAGTCTTCATGACAATGCCTCTGTCTGCCTGGGTGCTGCTCACCTACTGTACTTGTAGCAGAGGGCCTTATCTGGTAGAGCTCATGGTCTGGTTTATTTTGGTTGGCCAGAGCCCAGTGTTGCTCTACTGATCACTTAGCTCACTTTAGCTCTAGTTATCACAACAAACCCCATGTCTCTCATCTGGCGTCCTTCTCTGATGGTCCATCTCAAGCTGAAGATCTTGATACATTTCACCAATTCAGGCCCTGTGCGTGGGAATGTTATTTGGCTCTCAAGTCACCTGATTGCTCAGTCATTCCCCTTTCCCCTGCTTGCTCTACCCTGCAAAAAGGAAATGAGATATTTACTTTCTGCCTTGGCCTTGTAGTGACGGAAAGCTGCCTTGAAAAGCTAAAGTCCATGCCTAATCTCTGTCTAACCACACTTTGTTGCACATTAAACTCTGGTATGGGTCTGCCCTAGATTGGGCAGAACGGCCTGTGGTTGGGCTGTTTACATAGACCCAAATAAGGCTCCATAGCTTCCTCTTCTAGAGCATCCCCTCTTTCCTAACACTCATTCCTGGCTAAAGTCAAGCAGAAGACATCAAGACATTTAGATCTGAATGTTTTCTACTTCTTCTCCCTTTTTCCCTCCCATTCCACAACCCCCTACTACAAGAGGGATGGACTTTTTCCCCTTCTTCTGTGTCACATTCTCTTCCTATCATCATACAGCAAGCCCTGGCACTCACAGGCAGAAGAGATAGGTGTTACCATTGTGTCAGAAATCTGAGTCTTCTTCAGCCTTCAAGAAAAAAAAGAAAAGGAATTTAGAAAATTCTCTACCCTAAAAAGCTTGGCTTTTAAGCTTATCATCTTACTTCAAAGTCCTATTTTAAACATCTGGGAGTAAATAGCAATAATCTTGATTGATATTTCTCTGGCCACCAATCATATGGGTGTTTCGGGTCAATTGAGAAGAAGGTCTTAGAAGGAGATAATGTCATAGAGATATAAAGAAGTTTAAACCAGAAGGCTGGCCTTGGATCTGGGTGGAAAATTCCAATGTCATTTAAGTCTACTTTTATTGCGAAAGCTGAAGGTCATGGTTGTTGAATGAAAACATCTGTTTACTCTCTTTCTGGACACCCATTTCTACCATCATGCTTTCTGAACTTTATTACATGTTAACTGAATAATTTGTAGCACTCTTATAACTTCAGAGTACCACGTGCAAAATAAGTGAAAAACTCATGGTTTTTTAGGAGGCAAGCACTCCCAGACATGTGTTATGCACTAGTAAAAACACGCAGTCACGCTTCCTGTGCATGTGCACCGTGTTTGCACTCCTGCCAAAAGAAAAGGAAAAAAAATGCTTTTCATTCTATGTGGACATGTTCCAGGTAGAATGACACCACACATTTCAACTTTATTTCAAAACTTCTGCCCTTAAAAGGAAAATAAAGGAAGAAATGTTTATTCTTACTCTTATGGGATTAAAGTCTACTTCAAACACCACACAGTAATTGGAAAGACCCAAAGGATCAAGCCAAGTGCATAAGCCATGGGGTCAGAGTTGCCTGTTTTCTTCTGAACTATGTTATGATTAGAATAATTAAACAAAGAAGTTTAATAGCAATTTAATACCTTGTTAACAAAGTTATACAAGCTAAGTTTAATATGTGTTTGGACACCTCATGTAAAATAATATTCTCAAGAATCTGAAAAGTTCAGTAAAAGTCAATTGTAAGGCCAATTTGTAAAAGTCTTCTAGAACTAAAAAGATAATTAAAAAGAATATGTAGAACAAGAAAAGAGCAGAAAGCAGAAGTAAAATAATATAAATTTTTCTCTGTCATAAACTTAAACATCTGCTTCCATATGTTTATTCTATAATCTCAGAATTACATAATTAGCTACTCTAAATGTAATGTCAATATTACATGATATTCTGTAAAGAGTATAATGAATTCTAAGTATTGTGTCTTTTGAAAAGGAGAACCTCTGCTTTATAAGACTTTTTGGACTTTAAATCTCTGTAGGAAAAATAAAAACATTTCCATTGTACTTTGAGGTTTTTTTAAACAAAAAATTACAGCTAGATGGTATTATTTAGTCTAAATTATTTTACACATGATAAATTAAGGGCCCTCTGAGATTATTCCATTTTTTCAGGTCACATGTAGTTGGTGAAATATCTAGAATGGGAATTCTGCATTTTCTTATATTCCTTGCTAATATGGGGGTCTGATCACAGGTTCCTTAGTTCTCTAGGTTATTGTATATTTGGGTTAAATTACTGGGTTAACATGATAGATCAATAATCATGCCTCCTGTGTCTCCACCCAATGAAGCCAACAATTACTACAAAAGCTAGTATCCACAATATAAATTCAAAGGCCATAGTCAGAATAGATTTTTCATCTGTATTGAGAGGCATAGTTTTTGAGGCATACCACATACTCTAGCTTTTGAAACATATGCCAAAGGAAATATGAAAATACTTTGTTTTACCTCTCCTCTCTATGCCTTTTTCAGATTAAAGAGCTCTACTGACCATCAGGAAAGGTTGCCATTCCTGAACAGACCATGTAGAATTATCTTTGCCCATTGGAATTATCCTACTTTTCCTAGCCACATCCTGCAACATTACTACTGCTCTTTCTCCATCCAGGCTTCTTTAAGAATGCAACATATTGTAAAAAAGGGGTCTGGAGAAAGCACAGGGCATCCTGGTATGCTTAGTGTGAACTAAGAAAACGTATTGCAAGTGTGGATAAAGTTAGCCTGTGGGAACAGTTAATGAGGAGGTCTAGTCCCATGTGTTATGTTGCTTAATTAAGAGCTGCATATTGCATGGTTAGGTGCTGTGCATGAAAACAGAATTTAGATTTAGCTACCAAACAAGCTCTCAAGTCGATAGAATGGAAGCTTAAGGCTGTTTCACTCACCCTATCTTTTGACAAATGCAGTATCAGAAGCAATTTTATATAAGAAAAAGGAAACAAGAAGAAACTAAAATGGGGCCTATAAAACAATACTGCAATATAAGGGGGGGAAGACCACACCCCAAAACATAAAAGAACATAACTTTTTATAAGAAACAAATCATAATTTTAGAAAGCAATTGGTTCATTGGTCCTCTCTAGGTATATGAATAGAATAGCCTCCAGGAAATGGATGCTTTGACCCATTAGGCTAAAGTAAAGGCTGAGCTCCAAATGGAATCCCAGTGAATGAACAACTTACACAATAAACTAGGAATATAATAGTAAAAACAAGCAAGCAAACAAGCCAACAAATAAAAACTCAAAATGGAAATAGTAAAGACCAGAATTGACACTCTTGATGTCAAATCAGCAATCTGGACAACCTCTGGATACTTATCAAGAGACCCTAGAACAGGATAACAAAACAAAAAGATACTTCTTGAACCAAAATAATAAAAATCAAAGACATAAAAAATAGATGGTAGTAGTTTTTCATTCAATTAATATTTTTGAGTACCCATTAGGCTTTAAGCATATATATTGGGCAAATTTAAACACAAAAAAATCAGGATGGCTTAATAAAGATCAAAGAAGCCTGTGACCCGACAGAGAGGATAATTTTTTATGGCTAGAAGGAAAATTGCATAGTCAAGGAATGCCTTAGCATTAGATAATATAATACCTTAAAAGTTAGAATCATAGAGAAAATGAGAAGTAATCAGTTCAAGGAACTTGGAAGTGCCAGTCTAATCTAAGGGAGAGGAATGCATAAAGGTTGGGGCACCATCCATAATGATACCTGGGTTCCAAGTTACAAAATACTAACTAACAGTGGCTTAAGCCCTTGCTACTCAAAGTGAGGTCCACAGACCAGCAACATGGGCATCATTGGGGTGTTTATTAGAGATGTTGAATCTCATGGCCCACTGTGCCTACTGAAGCACAATCTACATTCTAACAAGATCCCCAGGTAATTCGTGTGCACATTATTCATTCATAATCAGTCGTATACTTCAGGGCCCCCTACCCACGGGCCACCAACCAGTAACAGTCCATGGACTGTTAAGGAACCAGACCACACAGCAGGAGGTGATTGATGGGCGAGCTAACAAAACGTTATCTGTTTTTACAGCCGCTCCCCAGCGCTTGCTTTACTGCTTGAGTTCTGCTTTCTGACAAAGCATTAGATTCTCACAGGAGTGATAACTCTATTGTGAACTGCACATGCAAGAGATCCAGGATGTGTGCTCCTTATGACAATTGAATAATTGATTATCTGTCACTGTCTCCCATCACCCCTAGATGGGACTGTCTAGTTGCAGGAAATCAAGCTTAGGGCTCCCACTGATTCTACATTATGGTGAATTGTAGAATTATTTCATTATATATTACAATGTAATAATAATAGAAAGAAAGTGCACAATAAATGCAATGTGCATGAATTATCCCGAAACTATCCTCCAACCCCAGTTCGTAGAAAAATTGTCTTCCACAAAATCAGCCCCTAGTGCCAAAAAGTTGTGGACCACTGATATTCTTGACATGTGAAGAGTATTTAGAGTAATACTATTAAATGAGGTAAAATTATATTGCTGTATATTCTACATACAAAGAATATGTTTTTTTGAAAGTTTATACAAGACTTACAAAATGCATGATGGCCCAGTAAACAAAAGTCTTATTAACTCCAAAGAGCAGAAATTGTACAAGTCACATAGTCTGAAAACTAGAATAAAATTTAATTATACAAATTTAAACGAAGAAATTAACCAACCAACCAATAAAAAAACACAAACTTTCATTAGCTATTGCTTTACAGAATAAATTAAAAATGAATTGTGAACTTTTTGGAAAGTCATATACTAAAGTTTATAATATGCTCTCATCTGTACTAACATGTAAAAGTTTAAGTTATTTAATAAGAAAAATTATAGCCTAGATCTTTAACTTAAGGAAGTAGAAAACCTGTAACAGCTTTGTGGAAAAAGACAGTCCAAGATATACATGCATGGTGGCAAAACTGATTCAACTGAGTTTTTATTTACTTAGCTTGTAAATAATATTCTTCAAGTACCTACGGCATTGTCATTGTTCTTTAAACTGGTGTAGAAGCCAATTATTGCTCAGGTAGTACTGCACTGTGTTCAGCTCCTCCTTGATGGTTAGAATCTTCAATTACCTGAAAAGTTGAGGCTCAACCTGGAATTGCCCACTCACTAAACAGAGGGCTGCAGAAGGGTTTTACTTGTACTTATAGATGAGCCTCCACTGGGACAACCTGATGATCTTCCCAGAAATGAGGGAGGAAGAGAGTGTCTGATTCTTTGTATTACTTCCTGAGGGCAAATAATGTGGGTCTGTAGTGACATAGAATCACAATATTTTCTGCCTTGACTTGGATTCAGAGAAAAAACTTCTTGTGAATTTGTGTGGACAAATAAAAGGCAAATATGTGTGATTTTCTAAACAAAGAGAGAATTTTAAAGAAATGTGTGTTTACTGTATGTTCACTTATCTTACTGTAGATGTTCAATATTTGTCAGAACAGGTGCCCAGCCCTTGGGATACTTTGCTTAAGAATAAGAGAATATAAAAACTATTACTCACATATGTTCCCATAAGGAAATAAAAAGATATTATATGGTTGTGCCAGAAGGTTGAAATAAATAAAGCTAGTGAAAATAAGAGACAAGTCTTGTTGGGCTTCAGCAGAGAGCAATGTCTCTATGGTAGATAGTGATCTATATAGAAAATGTAGGTGAGAATTATGGTTTGGTGTGTTTCAACAAAGCTTGTGAAAAATTCTGATTGGGGTGGGAAAGAGCAAAACAGAGGAGGGTACTTTCTTTTCCTTAGCTAACTCAGTTTAGTCAACTCTTATTAGTCAGTTGAAGCAAGAAATAAAAATGCCAAGATGAACTAGAGACACTTACTGCTTTTAAGAAATTTAAACTCTGAAAGTTAATGTAGGGAAAAGTTAGATACATGTTTTATTACAAGCTTAAAAAAGACTTATCACATAGGTCAAACCAGAGTGACTGAGAAATCTCCATGAATAAAGTAATTTAAGCTGGGCTTTATATATTTTGACAAGTGGGCATACGAGGGAAAAATAATTCCAACTGGAGAAATACCTTCATAGAAGGGACAATGTATGGGGCATATTTTGGCTGGATGTATACTGTGTGGAGGCAGTAGTTCAGGGCAGTAATTTTAAAAAGCAAGTAGAATCTAATTAATATATTACTTCAAATGTTATTTGGAACAGTTTGGATTTCAAGGGTGCCCACTTTCACCACTTCTATTCAACTAGTACTGAAAATTCTAGCCAGAACAATTAGACAAGAGGAAGAAATAGAAAGCATCTGAATTGGAAAGAAAGTAACATTGTCTCTGATTTCAAATTACATTATCCTATATATAGAAAACCCTAAAGACACCACCAGAAAACTGTTAAATGAATTCAGTGAAGTTGTAGAATATAACATCAACATTAAAAAAGTCGTATTTCAATACAAGAACAATGACTGATCCAAAAAGCAATTGAGAAAATAATTCTATTAAAATAGCATCAAAAGGAACAAAATACTTAAGAAATAAATTTAATAATGAAGTGAAAGATCTGTACACTGAAAACTACAAAAAAAACTCATGAAACAAATTGAAAAAGACAAATAAATGGAAAGATATCCCATGTTCATGGATTGGAAGAATTAATATTGTTAAAACTTTCATATTACACAAAGTGACCTACAGATTCAATGCAATTTTTATTAAAATTCTGATGGCATTTTTAACAGCCTCCATAGAGCTTGCACACTCTGCATCCTTGCAGAGTTAGCACCATGTGGACATTGTCAAGGTTTGTGGGTTTTGCCTTTTGGAGTAGCAGCCTGAACTGCACTTAGGCTCACTTGAACCACAGTTGGGGTGGCTGAGGAGTGCTGTCCTGGAATGAAGGGAGCAGAGACTTAGAGTGGCCCTGAATCATGAATCCCAAGGCTTTATGAGAGTCCTCGGGCCTCTCTCAAAATTGTTCTGGCCTCAAATTCCTGGCAGTCTGAGTCTATGATGAGAGGAAGAGCCTCAAAGATCTCCAAAATGCCATTGAGGTCATTCTTCCCTTCTTTTGATGAGTAGCACCTGGCTTTATACTATCCATACATATTTCCTTATAAAAGGGTCACATGGCTGCACCCTTGGTTTTCTTTCTTTGTTTACATAGCCAGGCTAAAAATTTTCCAAATCTTTACATTCTGCTTTCCTTTTATTATAGGTTCTATCTTTAAACTATTTTTCCTTTTACATTTTACTATAAGCAGTTAAAAGAAGCCACATAGCATCCTCAAAGCTTTGCTGCTTAGAGATTTCTTTTGCCAAATATCCTGGTTCATTGCTCTTAAGTTCTGTCTTCCATAAGGTCATCGGACAGGAATGTAATTCAGTAACAAGGATGGGCTTTCCTCCAGTTTCCAGTAAGATACTACTCATTGCTGTCTAAAATCTCATCAGAGTTGTCTACTCTGTCCATATTTCTACCAATATTCTCTTCCTGTCCACTGAAGTAATCTCTAAGAATACCAAGGCTCTCTCTACAGCTCTCCTCTTCTGGGATCTCACCAGAATTACCCTTAATGCTTCAGCCACAGCAGTATATGATTTTTCTGGCCTATTCCTCCAAACTCTTCCAGCCTTTGTCCATTACCCAGTTCCAAAGCTGCTTCCACATTTTTAGATTTTATTTTATTTTATTTTATTTTATTTTGAGGCAGAGTCTTGCTCTGTTGCCCAGGCTGGAGTACAGTGGCGTGATCTCGGCTCACTGCAAGCTCCACCTCCTGGGTTCATGCCATTCTCCTGCCTCAGCCTCCTGAGTAGCTGGGACTACAGTCACCTGCCACCACGCCTGGCTAATTTTTTGTATTTTTAGTAGAGATGGGGTTGTCTCGATCTCCTGACCTCGTGATCTGCCTGCCTCGGCCTCCCAAAGTGCTGGGATTATAGGCGTGAGCCACCATGCCTGGCCTCGTTTTTAGATTTTTTTTTATAGCAACAACCCCACATCTTGGTACCAATTTCTGTCTTAGCCTATCTGTACTGTTCTAATATCTGATAATGGGTAACTTATAAAGAACAGAAAATTATCAAGACCAAAGAACCAGCAGGTTTGGTTGTCTGGTAAAGGCTACATCCTCTGGAGGGGAGGAAGACTGTGTACTCACATGGAAAAAGGTGGAAGGGCAAGCAAATGCTGTGTGCAGTGTTTTTTGTAAGGGTCTTAATTCCATACATGAGAGAGGCACCCTCATGACCTAAGCACCTCTACAGGTTTTATCTCTTATTACTACCACATTCACAACAGGCGAATTTTGGAGGGGACACATTTAAGCCATAATCATTCTATATGTTCCAAAAGCTAGAGGAATGACTGAACATGTTACATAGAAACATACAAATATAACAAAGGTCTTAACTGAATAGCCAAAACAATTTTGAAAAAGAACAAAGTTGGAGAACTCACACTTCTCTATTTTAAAACATGTCATAAAGCTATAATAATTAAAACAGTGTAGTATTGGCATTAAAGCCATACATATAGACCAATGAAATATAGAGCTCAGAAATAAACCCTTACAAATATGGCCAAATGATCTTTGACAAGAGTGTTAAAACCACTCAATGGGTAAAGAAGAGTCTCTTCAATGAATGGTATTGGGAAAACCGAATATTCACAGGCAAAAGAATAAAGTTGGACCCTTATCTTACACTACATACAAAAATTAACTTAAAATGGATTAAAGACTTAAATATAATACTCAAAACTATGAAACTCCCAGAAGGAAACATAGGAGAAAATCTTCATGACATTAGAGTTGGCAATTACTTATTGAATATGACAGCAAAAGCACAGGCAACAAAAGCTAAAATAGACAAATGGGACTACATCAAACTCAAAAACTTTTGTTTATTGAAGTACACTGTCAACAGAGTGAAAGGGCAATCTACAGAATGGAAGAAAATATTTGCAAATAATATATCTGGTAAGGGGTATAGCTAGAATGTATAAAGAACTTCTACAACTCAATATCAAAAAAACAAATAACCCAATTTAAAAATGAACAAAGAAATTGAATAGACATTTATCCAGAGATGTTATAGAAATGGCCATCAAGGATATGAAAAAATTCTCAACTTCACTAATCATCAGAGAAATGCAAACTAAAACCACAATGAGGCATCACCTCACACCCATTAGGATGGCTACTATATTAAAAAAAAACAAATATTGGCAAAGATATGGCTAAATTGGGACACCATGCACTGTTGGTTGGGTTTTTAAATAGTGCAACCACTGTGGCAGTATGTATAACAGTATGGTGGTTCCTCCAAAATTTAACAATTAAATTACTATATCATTCAGCAATTCCACTTCTGGGTATATATTGAAAAGATTTAAAATTAAGATCTTGAAGAGATATTTGCATACCCATATTCATAGCTGTACTATTCACACTAGCCAAGAGGTGAAAGCAACCTAAATGTCTAACAGATGAATGGTTAAAGAAAATGTGATAGAGTTGAATATTATACAGCTATAAAATGAAATGAAAATTAACCACATGCTACAACATGGATGAACCTTGGGAATATAATATTAAGTGAAATAATCACAAAAGAACAAATACTGTATGACTCCCCTTATAAGAGTTATCTAAAGTAGTCAAATTCATAGAAATGAAAAGTAGAATGGTGGTTTCTGGCGGGGTAGGAGGAGGAGACAAACAGGAGTTATTGTTTAATGGAAATACTGTTTCAGTTCTACAAGATAAAAAAGTTTCAGAGATCTATTTCACAATAATTTAAGTATGTTTAACATTACTAAACATTATACTTAAAAATTGTTAAGATGGTAAATTCTATGATAGGTGCTTTTTGCAACAATAATAGATTCAAGTTGAACTTTTAGACATCTGGAATAAAAAATACAGTGGATGAGATTAACAGCAAATTATATGTTACAGAAAAAAAGATAAAAGCTATTCAGAATTAAATACAGGGAAAAAAACTGATAAAAGCATCAGTGCGAGGTGAGACAACTTCAGGAGGCCTAATATATGTGTAATTGTAGCCCTAGGAAAAAAAGGAAAACATTTTTAGAACATAATGGTTAACATTTTTCATATTTCATGAAAATCATAAACTTACAACTTCAGGAAGCTCAATAAGCCCCAGGTACAAACAATAAGGAGAAAACTATGCCAAGGCACATCATAGTCATAAGCAATGTTAATGAGAAAAATTTTTTAAATATTAGTGATGCTTAGCAGACACAAGTAAGCAAGACAATAGATTTATTACTGGAAATAGCACAAGAGAGAACAGAGTAGAGCAACCTTTTTAAAGCATTGAAAGAAAATACCTTTCAATCTAAAATTCTATACCCAGTGAATATCTTTCCAAAATGAAGGTGAAACAAAGA
The DNA here is from genome assembly GCF_006542625.1 of Nomascus leucogenys. Classification (NCBI taxonomy): domain Eukaryota; kingdom Metazoa; phylum Chordata; class Mammalia; order Primates; family Hylobatidae; genus Nomascus; species Nomascus leucogenys. The sequence goes on from NC_044389.1 coordinate 81,808,683, forward strand.
TTATTTTCAGCACGTAAAGGCTGCAAGAATTAATCACCGTCAGACTCACAGTACAAAAAATACTAAAGAAAATCCTCAGGCAGAAGGAAAATTGACAGTGGCAGCAATAAGATCAGTAGTTGTGTTGGGATGGGGAAGACAGGGAGGGGCAGGAATAGGAATCACAGTGTGGCACAAATATCTTTGTGGCATAATGGACATGTTCATTACCTTGATTGTGAATATATATAAACAGTTATCAAATTGTACACTTTAGATCTGTGCAGTATATTGTATGTCAGTTATGATTCAAAGAAGCTTTTTTCTTATTTTTTACTTTTTAAAAAAACTTTTAACTTCCAGGATACATGTACAGAACGTGCAGGTTTCTTACATAGGTATACATGTACCATGGTGGTTTGCTGCACCTATCAACCCGTCATCTAGGTTTTAAGCCCTACATACATTAGGTATTTGTCCTAATGCTCTCCTTCCCCTTGTCCCCACACCCCCGACAGGCCTTGGTGTGTGATATTCCCCTCCCTGTGTCCATGTGTTCTCATTGTTCAACTCCCACTTATGAATGAGAACATGCGATATTTGATTTTCTGTTCCTGTGTTAGTTTGCTGAGAATGATAGCTTCCATTTTCATCCATGTCCCTGCAAAGGACATGAACTCATTTGTTTTTTATGACTGCATAGTATTCCCTGATGTATATATGCCACATCTTCTTTATCCAATCTATCATTGATGGGCATTTGGTTTGGTTCCAAGTCTGCTATTGTAAATAGTGCTGCAATAAATGTACGTGTTCATGTGTCTTTATAGTAGAATGATTTATAATACTTTGCCAAAAGCAATGGCAACAAAGGCCAAAATTGACAAATGGGATCTAATTAAACTAAAGAGCTTCTGCACAGCAAAAGAAACTACCATCAGAGTGAACAGGCAATCTACAGAATGGGAGAAAATTTTTGCAATCTTTCCATCTAACAAAGGGCTAATATCCAGAATCTACAAGGAACTTAAACAAATTTACAAGAAAAAATCAAACAACCCCATCAAAAAGTGGGTGAAGGAATGAACAGGCACTTCTCAAAAGAAGACATTTATGCAGCCAACAAACATACGAAAAAAGCTCATCATCACTGGTCATTAGAGAAATGCAAATCAAAACCACAATGGGATACCATCTCATGCCAGTCAGAGTGGCGATTATTAAAACGTCAGCAAACAATAGATGCTGGCGAGGCTGTGGAGAAATAGGAAAGCTTTTATAATGTTGGTGGGAGTGTAGATTAGTTCAATTATTATGGAAGACAGTGTGGTGATTCATCAAGCATCTAGAACCAAAGAAGCTTTTTAAAAGGCCTACATATACCTTATGAGATTGATCAGGGTAATCTTTCGTTATTACTCTTCTAACAGTCACCAGGCTGGCTTTACCTTCCTGTGTTCAAAAACCAAAAAAACAAACAAACAAACAAACAAAAAACCGTTACATTGCAGTAGGAATGTCTTTGATTAAAGGCAATGAATCAAAAGTTATCTTTTAAAAACATTGTAAACTTAAAAGGCAAAATGGTTTGATATGTTACACAAAAAAGATAGAAACTATTCAGATGGTTTCTATCCAGTTTGTATTCCAAATGTCTAAAAGTTAAATTTGAATCTATTTTCTTATGGTGGCAACAAACACCTATCATAAAATTTACCATCCTAGCCATTTTAAGTGTAATGTTCAGTAGTACTAAACATACTTAAATTATTGTGAAATAGATCTCTGGAACTTTTTTATCTTGCAGGACTGAAACAATATTTTCATTAAACAAAGATAGAAACTACTTCCTTTACAAGGAAAAGAAAATTATTTATTTTTCCGTGTGAGTTAACATTTAAAATTTCTCTGGAAGGCAAAGAAGTCTGATTCATGCAGTGACTGATATTCCCTTTCTAAGAGCAGCTCTTAACAAAGGAGCAGAGTGAAGGAGTGGAAAACTAAACAGAGGGTGAGTATATGTCCTAATTTTTCTGGGTCCCCAATGGCTTCTGTCCCCTGTCTTACCACAGTTATCAATAATGAAGCCATTCATTCTTAAAATTGTACTTCTGGAGGAGCAGAGCAAGATGGCCAAATAAAAGCCTCCACTGATCACCACCCCTGCCCGCACCAGGAGCACCAAATTTAACAACTATTTACACAAAAAGCACCTTCATAAGAACCAAAAATCAGGACAGCAATCACAGTACCAGGCTTTAACTTCATATAGCTGAAAGAGGCACTGAAAAGGGTAGAAAAGATAGTCATGGGTCACTGATGCTACCCCTCCATCATACGCTGCTAGCAGCTTTGTGGTGCAGACAATCTGTGCCTTTGGGGGAGGGAGAGTGCAGTGATAGTGGGACTTTGAAGTGAACTCAGTGCTGCCCTGTCACAGCAGAAAGCAAAATTGGGCTGAACTCAGCTAATCCCACCTCCTGAGGGAGCATTTAGATCAGCCGTAGCCAGAGAGGAATTGTCCATCCCAGTGACTAAACTGAAGTTTCAGCAAGCCTTGATGTCACAGGCTAAAGTATTCTTGCTGACTTAGAGCTTTACGGCCTTGAATGAACATAGTTAGTAGCTAGGTAGTGGTTACAGTGGTTGTGGCCACAGGGGTGCTTCTGTCACCCTATCCTCAGATTCAGATGACACAGCACAAAGAAAAAAATTCCACTTGTTTGGAAAAAAATAAGGGAAGAGAACAAGAGTCTCTGCCTGGTAATCCAGAGAATTATTCTCGATTTTATCCAAGACCACCAAGGTGAGTCTGCAAAAACAAAGACCACCTCTGTGAGTCTGCAAGAACCACAGCATTAGTGAATTTGGAGATCCCTAAAGCAGATATGGCTTAGATCACAACACTCAAGTCCCTTTCATATCTGGAAAGCCTTCTCAAGAAGGACAGTGCAAACAAGCTCACACTCAAGACTACAATAAATAGCTAACTCTTTAATGCACAGACACTGATGAACATTCACAAGCATGAAGGCCATCTGGGAAAACGTGATGTCACCAAATGAACTACTTAAGACACTAGAAACCAATCCTGGAGAAATAGAGTTATGTGACTTTTCAGGAAGAGAATTCAAAATAGCTGTTTTGAGGAAATTCAAAGAAATTCAAGGTAACACAGTGAAGGAATTCAGAATTTTCATGGATAAATTTAACAAAGATTGAAATAATTAGAATCAAGCAGAAATTCTTGATTTGAAAAATGTAATTGACATGCTGAAGAATGCATCTTAGTCTCTTAATAGCAGAATTGATCAAGCAGAAGAAAGAATTAGTGAGACTGAAGACAGGCTATTTGAAAATACACAGGGGAGACAAAAAGAAAAAAGAAAAAAACTGAAAAAGCATGCTTGCAAGATCTAGAAAAAAGCCTCAGAGGAACAAACCTTAGAGTTAGTGACCTTAAAGAGGAGGTAGAGAAAGTGATAGGAGTAGAAAATTTATTGAAAAGGATAATATAAGAGAACTTAAAGTTGGTCTTTTGAAAAGATAAACAAATTTGACAAATGTTTATCCAAGTCACTAAGAATAAAAGAGAAGATCCAGATAAATAAAATCAGAAATGAAAAAGGAGACATTACAACTGACACTTCAGAAATTCAAAGGATCATTAGTGGCTACTATGAGTAGCTGTATGCCAAAAACTGGAAAATCTAGAAGAAATGAATAAATTCCTAGACACGTACAACCTACCAAGATTGAACCATGAAAAAATATAAAACCTGAACAAACCAATGAGAAGTAATGAGATCAAAGCCATAATAAAAGATTTCCTAGCAAAGAAAAGCCCAGGATCTTATGGTTTCACTGGTGAATTCCATCAAACTTTTGAAGAAGAACTAATACCCATCCTACTCAAACTGTTTTAAAGATAGAGGAGGAATATTTCCAAACTCATTCTACAAGGCCAGTAATACTTTATACCGAAAACAGACAAAGACACATTGAAAAAAGAAAACTACAGGCTAATATCTCTGATGAATACTGATGCAAAAATTACCACCAAAATACTAGCAAACAGAATTCAGAAACACATTAACAAGGTCATTCATCATGATCAAGTGAGATTTGTCCCATGGCTTCAAGGATGGTTCAACATATGCAAATCAATCAATGTGATACATCCTATCAACAGAATGAAGGACAAAAATCATATGATCATTTCCATGGAGGCTGAAAAAGCATTGATAAAATTCAATATTGCATCATGAGATGGTGAAAATTCTGAAAAAACTGTGCATAGCAGGAATGTACCTCAACATAATAAAAGCTATATATGACAGACCCATAGCTAGTATCCTACTGAATGGGCAAAAGCTGAAAGCCTTTCCTCTAAGGTCAGGAACATGATAAAGATGCCCATTTTTACCACCATTATTCAACATAGTACTGAAATCCTAGCTAGAGTAATCAGACAAAAGAAAGAAAGAAAGGGCATCCAAATTGAAAGGAAGAATTCAAATTTATCCTTGTTTGCCCATAATACAATCTTATATTTGGAAAAGCCTAAAGGCTCCAACAAAGAAGCTATTAGAACTGATAAACAAATTCAGTAAAGTTTCAGAATACAAAATAAACACAAAATCAGTAGCATTTCTATATGCCAACAGCAAACAATCTGAAACAGAAATCAAGAAGTAATCTTATTTACAAAAGCAACAAACAAAATAAAATAAAATAAAATACCTAGGAATTAACCAAAGAAGTGAAAGATCTCTATAATGAAAAGTATAAAACACTGATGCAAGAAATTGAAGATGCTACAAAAAAATGAAAAGACATTTCATGTTCATGGATTGGAGGAATCAACATGTTAAAATGTTCATACTACCCAAAGCAATCTACAGATTCAGTGCAATCCCTATCAAAATACCAGACATTCTTCACAGAAATGGAAAAAACAATCCTGAAATTTATATGGAACCACAGAAGTCCCAGAATAGCCAAAGCTATCCTAAGCTAAAGAAGTGAAGGAATCACATTACCTAACTTTAAATTATAGCACAGAGCTATAATAAGCAAAACAGCATGGTACTGCCATAAAAACAAACATAAAGACCAAGGGAACAGCATAGATAACCCAGAAACAAATTCATACATCTAGAGTGAACTAATTTTTGACAAAGCCACCAATATCATACATTGGGGAAAGGACAGTTTCTTCAATAAATGGTTCTGGGAAAAATGGATATCCATATGCAGAAGAATAAAGCTTGACCCCTATCTCTGACTATATACAAAAATAAAATCAAAATGTATTAAATACTTAAATCTAAGACCTCAAATTATGAAATTAGTAAATGAAAACTTTCAGGGAAGTCTCCAAGACATTGGAGTGGGCAAAGATTTCTTGAGTAATACCCCAGAAGCACAGGCAACCAAAGCAAAAACGGACAAATGAGAAAACAAGAGATAAAAAGCTTCTGCACAGCAAAAGAAACAATCAACAAAGTGAAGAGTCAATCCATAGAATGAGAGAAAATATTTGCAATCTACCCATCTGACACAAGATTACTAGCCAGAATAAACGAGGAGCTCAAACAATTCTATAAGAAAAAATTTAATAATCCAATTAAAACATAGGCAAAAGGTCTGAGTAGACATCTCTCAAAAGAAGACATACAGATGGCAATCAGCTATATGAAAAGGTGCTTAACATCATTCATCATGAGATAAATGCAAATCAAAACCTCAAGGAGATGTCCTCTCACTCCAGTTAAAATGGCTTTATTCAAAGGCAGGAAATAAATTCTGGCAAGGATGTGGAGAAAAGGGAACCCTTGTAAACTGTTAATGGGGATGTAAATTAGTACAACTCCTAAGCAGAACAGTTTGTCGGTTCCTCAACAAACTAAAAATAGAATTGCCATAAGATCCAGCAGTCTCACTGCTGGGTATATACCCAAAATAAAAGAAATCAGGATATCAAAGAGATATGTGCATTCCTATGTTTGTTGTGGTACTCTTCACAATGGACAAGATTTGGAAGCAACCCAAGTGTCCATCAACAAATGAATGGATAAAGAAAATGTGAGGCTGGGTGTGGTGGCTCATGCCTTTTATCTTAGCACTTTGGGAGGCAAAGGCAGGAGGACTGTTTGAGTCCAGGAGTTTGAGACCAATGTGGGCAAGATGGCAAGGCCCCATCTCTACATTTTGGTTTTTGTTTTTGTTGTTTAATTAGCCAGGCATGGTAGCTCACATCTGAAGACCCAGCTACTCAGGATGCCAAGGCAGTAGGATCCCTTGAGCCTGGGAGTTCAAGGTGGCAGTGAGCCATGATCACACCACTGTACTCCAGCCTGGGTGACAACGCAAGACCGCATCTTTTAAGAAAAAAAAAAAGAAAAGAAAGAAACTGTGGTACATACGCACAACGGAGTACTGTTCAGCCATAAAAAATGAGATTCTGTCATTTGCAACAACACTAATGGAACTGGACATCATTATGTAAAGTGAAATAAGCCAGTCACAGAAAGGCCCGAACTTCACACGTTTTCACTTATTTGTGGGAGCTAAAAATTAAAACAATTGAATTCATGGAGATAGAGAGTAGAAGATGGCTACCAGATGCTGAGAAGGGTAATGGGTGGATCGGGGGAAGTGGGGATGGTAAGTACCAAAATATTGTTGGAATGAATAACAAATTGACAGCACAACAGGGTGACTATAGTCAATAACAATTTAATTGCTCATTTAAAAATAACTGAAAGGGTATAATTAGATTATTTATAACATAAAGGATAAATGGTTGAGATGATGGATACTCTATTTATCCTGATGAGATTATTACACATTGCATGCCTATATCAAAAATTTTAACATACCCCATAAATATATATACCTACTATATACCCCCAAAAAATAAAAATTTAAAAAATTGTATTGGTCAGATAATGAGCTATATAGCCATCTACCAATGTTGGCTAATACACAGGAGATGGATGACTCCAGAGATGAAGAAAAGGGGCAGAAGATGAACATGGGAGATCACAAAGTGAAGGCTTTCTGTGTCTCAGAGATGCCTAAACACCCTGCTTCCATATCAACTCTTCTATGAAAAGAACATGAGTCATTGGTGGGAATGGAGGACATGAATCGTTGGTGGGAGTGGTACTAATACCCACTATGTTTCATGACATGTGGAGAAAGCCAGTGCATAGTGAAGTAAAAAGAAGCAAACTTACACAAAGAAGTAGATATAACAGTAAAGAGGAACTCTGTGCTGAAGCCGAGTTCTGTTCTGGCATTGCCGAGGCCCAAGTGCCTTCCTATGCTGTTCTTGGTTTGGTTGTTCACACTTCCTTGTATTCCATGACTTAACACATTCTCAATTCGTCATGAATGTCTGTTGTTACTGAATCCAGAGCATTCGATTCTTCCTTCTTTTTATAATAAATCCTCTTCATTTGGGAATTACCCTTCCCTTACTCCATGTTTTTCCAATGAACCTGCCACTGCAAAAACCCAGCTATGGAGATAAGCACAAGACCCAACTCCGTTCAATCACAGCATCACATTGTTCCATTCGAAGATATTGGCTCTGGGATGAACACATGGCCCCAGCCGTGCTTGTTTGAGCTCTTCTTTGGGATTTTTAAGAAAAGATTCTAGGAGAGGGAAGTTTTCTTTCTTCTGGACCTGCTTTGCTGGGATGACCTGAGTCTTGAGCCATCTGTATTCTATTTGTCCACTGCACAAGGAAAGCAGATTGCAGTAGGAGGGGATGGCAACCACACAGGGAGAGCTGCTCAACAAACCTTGAGGGTCAATTTCTCTCATGTGCAATTGGACAGACCTCACCATCTCCATAGTTTATCATAGAAATGCTACCAGATATTTATTATTATATTTTATACAGGCAAAAACTGAAGCTGAGTGATTTGAAGTAACTCTTCCAAAGGTTAAACAGTTAGTAGAATAACAGAAACTTAAACTCCTCATGACTTCTCTGCAGACTCTTAGGAAAAATATTGCTTGCCTCTAACCTTAAGGGTTCAGAGAGTGTAAGCATCCACTGATGCCACTGAGGACCTGATTATCCTTCCTGATTCACCTGCTTTGCACTATTACTCCAGCAAGGAGATGGGGCAGGGGATTTTGCCCATTTTATAGACAGGAAACTGAGCATTGCCCATAAGGAAGAAGATGACTCTGACCTTTCCTCTTTCCTTCTTGGTACATCCAAACATGTCCATTGCCCTGCCCTATCCATCAACCCACTCCATGTGCACGGAAGCATCAGAGTTTCTCATAATGGAAGTTCTACTCTGAGCTGGTGACACTTCAGGCAGAGACTACACTATGGGCCACCACCGATGAAAGGGTTTTAGGAGGATCAGAGAGGTGTTGAAAGCTCTTATTGGAAGGTGAAATGGGAATTGCGTTGAGCTGCAGTGGCAGCCTTCAACTCTAGTTTTTCTAGGCCTTTGACAGGGAAGCTCCAAGATCTCAAGTGAGGGGGCTCTGGGCACTAGGTTACCTCATGGGCCTGACAGCCAACGAAAGGGTGTTATGTGGTCTCCTAGTATAAATTTCTGTGCTTCAGGTAATTCTGAACACCCTCACTCCATGACTGCAGGGAGAAGAGGGTAATGGGGGTAATAGGAGATGCCCTGAAACACCTAATAGCTTTTTCCTCTCAGCATGTATTCTCTAGGACTTGTAGTCTAAGATGTGAGATGGGACTAGGAATACTACCTCAGTCCATTTGGGCTGCTGTAACAAAATATCATAGACTGGGTGGCTTATAAATCACAGAAATTTATTTCTAACAGCCCTGGAGGCTGGGAAGTCCAAGATCAAGGTGCTGGCAGTTTGGGTGTCTAGTGAGGGCCCTCTTCCTGGTTTGAAGGCAGGTACCTCCCTGCTCACTGGAGCCTTGACTTCTTGGGCTTATGTGATCCTCCCACTTCAGCCTCCTGAGTAGCTAGGATTACAGGCACACACCACTATGTTGGGCTAATTTTAAAATTATTTGTAGAGACAGGGTCTCACTATGTTGCCCAGGCTGGTCTTGAACTCCTGGGCTCAAGCGATCCTACCTTTCAGCCTGTGAAAGTGCTGGGATTACAGGCATGAGCCTTCATACCTGGCCTTCGGCCTCTTTTATAAGAGCACTAATCTCATTCATAAGGCCTTTTCCCCCATGACCTAATTACCTTCCAAAGGCTCTGCCTCCAAATACTATCACAGGGATTGGGGGTTTTAGAATTTTAACATATGAGTGCTGGGGTTACATAAACTTTCAGACTGTAGCAAACACCTCACAGGTAGAACTAGCATAAGGACTCTGGGATGTTTATTCATCCAAAAGGGTTTCTTTAGGGCCTGAGTACTCCACGGGCTACACCCAACATATAAATAAACAAGACAGTCATGTGACATTTAGAACTTGACCCACCATTCCACCTGTGCAGCATCTGAAAATCTGGTGAGTGAAGGTTTAAGGAAATAAGTTGGTGCAGCCCATGTATTGCAGCAGTTCCCAAGCACTGAAAGTAGTAAGACTCTTACTTTAGTTCACTGGAGACTGAGGGCATCAGATTCTCCCACCTTCAGCATCAGCTCCCAAGGCTGTTCTCACTTTCATTCATGGGATGCAGAAAATACTGACCCCAGCAGGAGGCAGTCTCCTTCTATGTCTCCAATGCTACAGAGAAGCACCAAAATCATAAGGATCCAAATGCTGAAAGGCTAATAGAAAGAATCCTTCATCCTGATGGAGAGTTGCAGGCATATCTCCTTTATGTCCCTATTTTTTCAGAAGAGCATTGCATGCCCTGCTTCCAACCTCCCCAACCCCATTTCTCCTTCCTTAGCCAAACCCATGTCTGAGCTAGGAGAAGAAGGTGAGCTCTTTTGACTATATATAAAGCCATAATAATAATATAAAAAGGTCCACTTTGGATTTCTATCACCATTCCTTTTCACCATGTGGTAAGCAGCTGAAGCCCAAAAGGACCTGAGGCACTCATAACTACATGCTTCGCATGCATCACTCTTCTGCTGGAACCAAGGCAAAGGGGCTCAACTGGCACCCCAAAACCTCAGTTGAGACCACTGTAACCTCAGTTGAGACCACTTCTTAAACACTCCTTTCACTACTCCGTGCTTTAACATGACTTCTTTTCTATAAAGTTGTAAGAAAGTGGTAAGATTTTCTTAAACAGTTCCGCCTGTTGGGGGGACCCAGCCCATAAGGAAGCCCCTTCTTTTAAAAGATCTGTTACTGTAGGCTTTGATCATCACTTTGGGAATACTTGTGAAAACTGTTAAAAGTTTGTCCTGGTGATTTTTACCATATTTCTGAATTCTGAAAGCTGAGCTAACCATACACAGGACTAATGATGCTTTAAAAGTTAATGGTTAATGATGAAACCACTTATGTTCTTGACTCTCCCTAAACTGAATTGTGGATGCAAAGTTCAAGAGAGAGAAACCAGTCAATACTGGAGCTGAAACAGACTGAAAACAAAATATGTTACCTAATGTTGAGCCTGTAACGGCAATGCAACTCTGAAACTAGATATGGCCTCACAGCTTCCTGGAATCTGAAAATAGTTATCTCAAAACTGATACTCAAAATAACGCCATAAAAAATACACAAAGTTCCAACTTTGTTTCTCAAACAAAAAGATTTTTCATTCTCATTTTTAGGGAAAGAAACCGTATGTTAAATGAGAAAACGGAATCCAGCTACACAACAAAGAGTGGGTGTGATTAGAAGGTGTTGTGCCAAATATCCTGCTTAAAGTCCCCAGTGTGTTGCATAAATTAGTAGGTTACCTTGATAGAGAAAATAGATTCATTTTTCCCAGTAATTTGCCTTTTCAAGATGGAAATCTCCTTTTGAGCAGCACATTTTTCTATAGCCCTGAAAAAACAAATTTATATTTAAATGCATATTATTACACTCAGAATTTAAAAGGGGAAGGTAGTCATCACAAAAGTCAACTGCAAATTTCACATTGGCTTTAATTTCCCTATAGAACACCAGTTTATCAAATCTGAAGACTTACTTCATCGGTTCTTGATCTTAGAGGATCTTTCAGCTTTGAGAAGTATTGAGAGGTGACAGCATGCTGGCAGTCCTCACAGCCCTCGCTTGCTCTCGGGGCCTCCTCTGCCTTGGCTCCCACTTTGGCGGCACTTGAGGAGCCCTTCAGCCCACCACTGCACTATGGGAGACCCTTTCTGGGCTGGCCAAGGCGGGAGCCGGCTCCCTCAGCTTGCAGGGAGGTGTGGAGGGAGAGGTGCGAGCGGGAACCGGGGCTGCGCACGGCGCTTGGGGGGCTGGCTGGAGTTCCGGGTGGGCGTGGGCTTGGCGGGCCCCCCTACTTGGAGCAGCCTGCTGGCCCTGCCGACCCGGCCCTGGGCAATGAGGGGCTTAGCACCCAGGCCAGCGGCTGCGGAGAGTGTAATGGGTCCCCCAGCAGTGCCGACCTACCGGCACTGCGCTCGATTTCTCACCGGACCTCAGCTGCCTTCTGGCGGGGCAGAGCTCGGGACCTGCAGCCCGCCATGCCTGAGCCTCCCACCCCCTCCATGGGCTTCTGTGTGGCCCCAGCCTCCCCAACGAGTGCCACCCGCTGCTCCATAGCGCCCAGTCCCAAGGGCTGAGGAGTGCGAGCGCACGGTGCGGGACTGGCGGGCAGCTCCACTTGGAGCCTATGTGTGGGATGCACTGGGTGAAGCCAGCTGGGCTCCTGAGTCTGGTGGAGATGTGGAGAGCCTTTATATCTAGCTCAGGGATTGTGGACACACCAATCAGCACCCTGTCTAGCTCAAGGTTTGTGGATGCACCAATCGACACTCTGTGTCTGGCTGCTCTGGTGGGGCCTTGGAGAACCTTTGTGTCTATACTCTGTATCTAACTGATCTGATGGGGATGTGGAGAACTTTTATGTCTAGCTCAGGGATGGTAAACGCACCAATCAGCGCCCTGTCAAAACAGACCACTTGGCTCTACCAATCAGCAGGATGTGGGTGGGGCCAGATAAGAGAATAAAAGCAGGCTGCCCGAGCCAGCAGTGGCAACCCGTTCCGGCCTCCTTCCACACTGTGGAGGCTTTGTTCTTTCGCTCTTTGCAATAAATCTTGCTGCTGCTCACTCTGGGTCCACACTGCTTTTATGAGCTGTAACACTCACCGCAAAGGTCTGCAGCTTCACTCCTGAAGCCAGCGAGACCACGAGCCCACCAAGAGGAATGGACAACTCCAGACGCACCTCCTTAAGAGCTGTAACACTCACCGTGAAGGTCTGCAGCTTCACTCCTGAGCCAGCGAGACCATGAACCCACCAGTAGGAAGAAACTCCGAACACATCCGTACATCAGAAGGAACAAACTCCAGACGCGCCACCTTAAGAGCTGTAACACTCACCGCGAGGGTCCGCGGCTTCATTCTTGAAGTCAGTGAGACCAAGAACTCACGAATTCCGGACACAGTATCAGGGGCAAAGTGCTAGTTTAGACAATAAACAAGCGCATTGTCTTTTTCTTGTTAAGACTGCAAAGGGTAACAGTATGTCAAATTGCTTTTCTTTTGACTGGGCTGTAAAAACTGTCTGGTATCCCTAGTTATTTTTTACTTAACAGAAGCTCGGCATTAACGTGTGGCTTGGTTAATAGCAATGAGAAAAATAGTTACTATTTTAAAATGTTGTCTAGTAGAAGAGTTACCTCAAAACCTGCACCCTAAGAGGGGGCTATCAAAATGAAAGAGAAATTGATGATGACTCATTAATGAAACATAAGTCATTGAAAGGAGGCCTATGATGGTCAGCCTCTTCCTGTGGTTGGTGAATCATTTCACCAGCAATTCTCAATCACATTTGGCCACTGCTCCTCTCAGGCAGCCCCTTGGCTATAGCTCCATTCCATCACTTGCCAGATTCTAATAACTTCCTTGTCATCGACCTTCAGGCCTAGGGGCGATAATAGCTTCCCACTGTAGCGAAACGCTGGATGCTTCAACATCCCTTCTTAGAGTGATTAACCCTGCCTGTACCTCTGGAAAGAAAATTATTAAATTATCTCCCATTAAGCCCTAATTGATTAAACAGTGGTTCCCTGCTAAGACCCTGACTGATACAGGTCCTACCTTCAGGTTTTCTACCAGACAAATCAATAAGCAGTGACTACTCAGCATGAGTACTACTGTGATGGAAATTCTAATTCTCAGCCTAATCAGTTAGAAGTTAACCAACGTGAGGAACTGAGAAAATGTAACATGAAGAATGTAGCAACCACTGAATGCTTAGGGTTGAATTAACAAAACCATTCTTTCAACCTACAATTATAAATTTAGAACCTATAGGTAGAAGAATTGTGTGTGGGAATTAGAACACTTAAAACAGGAGAATGGGATCATTCTGTGGGATTAAACACTAATAAATGCAAATAAAGGATAAAAAGATAGACTTGAAGTCACATTGAAGATATAAGCAATCTCCCCCAGTAATTCCCTTATTCTATGAAACCGTAAGCAAGATAATAATTTACATACTGATTAGACCATTTTATGTCCATTTTTCTCATTCCTAAAGCAGTTCCCAGGGCCTGCATGACAAAAGTGGGAGGATGGGCTTTACTCAAGTTGCTCAGCCAGTCCGGCATTTCTGGGTTTGATGTCTCCATCAAACACAAAATTCTCAACTGTGGCTTTATTTTTCTCAGTTCTGCTGGAAAAGAGAAGCAAACAAGGCAGTTGGAAAAATGTCCCAAGATACACTCAAGAGGAGTGGTTATTTCTGTGTCTCTTCCTAGCATCTGCATGAACTCACTGATAGCTAAATGCTGCCACCTTGCTGCCCTCATAAGTACTGCAGAGGAAACCAATCCTGAAAGGGCCAATTATGGAATGGATGGAATTAGAGACCATGATTCTAAGTGAAGTAACTCAGGAATGGAAAACCAAACACTGTATGTTCTCATAAGTGGGAATGCAAATGAGGATGCAAAAGCATAAGAATGATACAATGAACTTTGGGGACTCAGGGGAAAGGGTGGGAGAAGGGTGGTACAGTGTACACTGTTCAGGTGATGGGTGCTCCAAAATCTCAGAACTCCCCGCTGAAGTACTTATTCATGTAACCAAACACCACCTGTTTCCCAAAAATCTATTGAAATTAAGAAAAGGAAAAAGAAAAATAAAGAGAAAAATTATTTTTTAAAAATCGAGTACTGAGAACCTCAAAAAAAAAAAAAGAAAAAGAAAGAAAAGAAAGAAACACTAATGGATCTCTATTCTTGTTAGCTTCTCTGCCAGCAGCTGGAGGTAGATGAATAGACTTGTGAAAGAACAAACGCATAAACAGAAAATTAAATGATAACATGGTACACGAAAAGACAGACTTATACCAGATTACTGAGAGACTACAGACACACTGAGATCAGAGGAGATGTTCTGGAGGAGTGAAAACAAAACTAAACCCTAAAAAATGAGCAGGAATTTGCCAAGACAAAGGAGAAGGATGAGAGAATATTCAAGGAGGAGGAGTAGCAAGAGAGAAAGCAAGAAAGAACATAAAACCCTGCATGGTGGGTGCAGCATTTTAATGTTGCCTGAGAATGTTGGGTAGCTCAGGGAGCAATGGGAACCCATCTCGAGGGGCCCTTGATGCCTATTAGTAATCTTGGAGGCAAAGTAAAGCCCCTGAATATTTATTAAGCAAGAGTGGCATGGTCAGATTTGCCTTTTGGATGTTACAGTCTGGGGACAGTGGGCAAGCTATATCCGAAGGGAATAAGACAAGAGGCAAGGTATGTGAAATTTCTTGAAGTTCTCTTTGTAATTATCTTGAAGAAAGACAAGACGATAGCAAAATTTCTTTTTAAGTCTTGGTGATTTTCTAAAGAAAAATGAAAAATTAAGTCACAAAGACCATGTTTTTGGTGAATACTGAGTAAACATTTCGAAACTCAGTAAGTCTCACCAGAATATCATAATTCCCGAAGTAGAACCAAGCTTAGAACCGAGCTTGTCTCCAATGAATGATAATGGAGGTAAATCCATGGTAATTAGACCCTGAATCCTCTGCCTTGATTTTAAGGGAGAAACAAGCCAATGAAAGATAAGTATCCTTCTTCTTAAAGGAAAGGGAGGAATAAGAAAGAGTTCCTGATCTCATGGAAAGAAGGAGGGCAGAGATAAGACCTATGCCTAAGCGTTTGGCATTACCTCCATCCTTTTCAGGTGGTGGTCTATTCCCCTCACTCCTACATGAACAAGAATCTGCTGGGGCTCAAGCAGAGCTGGTCACAATGAACAGAGCATCTCCTCTCCATTCTACACATCCTGTCCATGCTGGGACTGTGAGGTATCTTCCTCTAAGGCTTGAAGTGAGAGAATGTGGATGTATTAGTTCATTCTCACACTGCTATAAAGAACTACCCAAGGATGGGTAATTTATAAAGGAAAGAGATTCAACTGACTCACAGTTCAGCATGGCTTTGGAAACTTACAAATGATGGCAGAAGGCAAAGTGGAAACAAGGCACCTTCTTCACAAGGCAGCAGGAAGGAGAAGAGCAAAGAAGGAAGACCCTTTATAAAACCATCAGATCTCATGAGAACTCACTCACTGTCACGAGAACAGCATGGGGAAACTGTCCCCATGATTCAATTACCTCCACCTGGTCTGTCCCTTGACATACAGGGATTATGGGGATTATGGGAATTATAATTCAAGAAGAGATTTGGGTGGGGACACAAAGCCTAACCATATCAGTGGAGAATGAGTGTGATGCTGCTTTCTCCTTTGCTCTCAAAAAGCCTTTTTGTATTTAAAGCACAGAGGAAGAGAATGCTCAATTTAGCATTCCCATGGGTGGGATTGGGGGATTTGAATAAGCCATTCAAATTAATTCCAAGGCCATTCTACAGTAGGCAGGGACATGCATTCGGTGGTTATTGCAGGAATATGGGCAAGAGATAAAGGAATGAACTAGGGCAACAAGCTAGCAGGGAAAAGGAAGGGAGAATTGATTGTTTCAATACTTTTAAGTTTCAAAGGGACAACACCCCAAAGTAGGATTAGAATTCTGCCATACGAAGCATCCTCTAAGCAGATAGGGATAAAATAAGGCTTCCTGATGGTGCTGGGACTGAGGTCCTAGAACCGAGTCCTCTCTTGTTTCTTCTGAGGGATTTCATCTTTGATCAAGCTATCTCTTTTGAGTATTTCTTTCAAATGTAGCCAAGTGCTTCCTAGAACTTTTAGTGGCTTCCAGGACAGACTATGTCTATGACTCTAATTTTCTAGAACAAATGCACTAGATAAGTCCCCTAGTTTGAAGCAGCAAATTGCAAGTGCTTTAGCACCTTTTCTTCCTTAGGGAAACACTCCTCAGTCTTCTTTTGAAAGGTAAAGAAAAACCAATAACCAATTTTATGACAATTTCAGAAACCCTCTCAAAACCATGGTAGGTACAGAAAAGTTATTAATAATAAAAAGGAACCCTCATTCTAGTTAGAACCTTTGAGAATGCTATATCAGACTTCAGAAAATAGCTACTGTGAGTTTTAATTGGAGGTAGAGTTGTAATCAAACTCAGGCCTCCTGAATTAGGTCACCACATCACACTTTTAACAAGTTGTAATACACAATCAGAGTACAATATTTATACTTCCTTTTTTTGGCAGGAAAGTTTGTTTTAGAAAAGGCCTTTCTGAATAAATAGTACTAGAATGATGCATGCCAGGTAGTTATGTAACTATGTGGTTCTTTGCCAAAACTTGCATTGAAATTTATAAAATGCTAGCGAAATTAAAACAACATATCCATTTTTTTTCCAAATATACCATTGCAAATTCAGGTAAACATTATTATTTTTTAAAATTTTACTTTAAGTTCTGGGATACATGTGCAGTATGTACAGGTTTGTTACATAGGTATACACATGCCATGGTGGTTTGCTGCACCTATCAACCCATCATCTAGGTTTTAAGCCCCACATGCCTTAGGTATTTGTCCTAATGCTAGTAAACGTGATTTTTAATTAAAATGTTGACTTGAATCTGAAGTTTAAGTCTCATTCGTTTACCAAACAGAAAAATAAATCCAAATTTAAAATTAAAAATTTGACTACCTGAAAGAGCTGTTGCCAAAAACATGCTTTATTATTTCATTCAATTCTTTGGCTAACATGAAGATGCATTTAATGAGCTGGACAGGTGACACAGCCAGAAATACATAATCCTCTCAATTCAATTGTTGAATCAGCTAAGAATGTTTGCATAGTGTCCATCGGGCACAAAATGTTCTATTAATACTAGGTACTGTTTTGAGAAAGAACTTAGAACATAATTCTTATTTTCTGACACTTTACATGTGAAATGGAATGGACTTTCAATGAAGGCATCTGTCACTTTTCTGTACCCTATAGGGTAACAGACAAAGTCAGATACATGGTGGAAAGAACTGCTGGAACCTGAAGCTGGTGGCCTAGGTAATCCAGATTTTCCTTAATGAAGGGAATATAACTCTGTGAGGGAGTAAGGAATATATGCATGAAGAAGATGAATACCACAAACTAGTTTATGAGGCCTTGGTTGGTTATTTATTCCATAAAAATATAAATAATTTTAGATGTAAACAGAAATGAGAAACAAAAAAGAAATTGCCGGTGGGAAGAAATCTTTGCAGAGACTGGAGTTGAAATCGTGGGCAAGAGGGTACTCTTGGGAATGCTATTTCTATATAGTCCTTTTCTTCCTCTAAATTAAAATAATTTCATATCAATTTTGGCACTAATCAAATCACATTATCTTCTGGAAATATACATAAGGAAGCTGATTATTGAGATAAATGTATAAAAATGTCCACAAGGATTTAGCATTTTTTCAGCTAAACAATATCATTAACGTTTTGCAGCAAATACCAGCTACACTGGCCCTTTTATAGTTCCCGACAATAAATGGGTATGCTTTTCCCAAATTAATGGCCTTTGGCCATGTTATTCCTTCACCTGAGATAATTTTGCTCCTCTCTTCACAGAACTGGCTCTAACTTATCCTTCCAATTAAGCTTAAATTTACCTTCTCAGAGAGGCCTTCAAGTACCTTATAGAAAGCTGGAAATACCTTCCTGTTTCCCCTCTTTTTCCTCTCTAACACAGCACCTTGATCATTGTCTTATTTATCATTTATCAAAAATTGAAGTAATATACTTGTATGTTTATTTACTTATTAAATCTCCTACTGTTACAGGATCCTTGGCGTGTCGCTTTGCCAGCCAGAAACCTCTGTGGCCAGTGATGCCTTTGCTCGTGTTTTGCTCTGGCCTGCTGGGCTCATTCTGCCCACTCGGCCTGGCAGGCTATGCTCAGCTCATGCTACTTGTCTGGGTCCCACACCTGCCAAGGGTGAGCCAGTCATGGAGTGATGAGGGGTGTGTGAGGAAGTATGGGGTCTGGCCACTGCCCACAGCCAGGCATGCTGGCTGCAGCAGGGTGGGCAGCTCCAGGTGCTGGCATGAGCACCAGCTTCCTGCAAGTCTGCGGCTGGACCAGGCATACCATAAGCAGCTTCCACAGCTGACACCAAGAATGCAGTGGTGCCCGGAAGCTTGGAGACATCAGGAACCATAGAGTTCCAAAGAGGGTGTTACAGCCCTGGCTTAGGGAGCTCCTAGGTCTGGGCTCCCCAAAGGGTCACAGCTCTTCTCTCCATCTCTTTTCTCTCCTTGTCACCCACAACATGGTGAGCAAGGGGCGTGTTTCAGCCCTGTTGGTGCTACAGCTCTTTTAGCCTGGCTATTTGGTGGGCCCCAATTCTTGTCCTGCGAACTGGAAGAATGAGGTACGCAGACAACTGAAGAGTGAGCAAGGCGAAGAACAGCTTTATTGAGTGACAGAACAGCTCAGAGGAGACCTGCAGTGGGTCACTCCTTTCTGCAGCCAGGGTGTCCCAAAGAGTGTTCAGTTCCTAGCAGAGAGGAGCTGCCATCACTACTAGACCATATACTCCAAAGGGCATTCATTATTCTGTTTTATTCATTACTGTATACCAAACACCTAGCTCAGTGCTTAATACTGGTTGAAATTAAAAAAAAATTGCCCAGTGATTGAATATTCTCCACATATCAGTTAAATGGTTAAAAGTCTAGACTATTCTTTAAAGAAGAAGCTGGATATTTCTTTTAGCATTACTCTAGCTATTTATTGCTTACTTATATTTTGATTTCTATTCAAGAACTCAGTTTGACAGTGCTTTGTGGTTTCATTGACCAGAAATAAGAAATATGCACAAATAATCAGATTTCCTGATCTCTTCTCAGAACCAGTGTTTTCTGATGACTCAAAATGCTATTCATGTGCAGGTTACCCCGAGAAAGATAGTAGAAGGTCTTTCTGTTCATTATTTGGCCATGACAAGCTCAGACATGAGGAATGATTCCATAAAGTATCATAATAAATATTAAATAAATAAAATTGTCACATATGCAGCATATTTGTCAAAATATAATTTTATCTAAGCAGAAAGTGGATTTCATTTAAAAAGCTGTGATCTGAGAATGTAAATGTGTTTATTCCTTCTTGGATTTATTTCTTTTGTTGTACCTATATTTGCATATTACTTTCGGTATCCTTATTTACATGTTTTTCAAAATTTGAGGCAAGAGACATAAAGGAATTAATCCATTCTACATATTTTTCTTGTTAAAAATGCTTTTTTTGGGGGGCAGTTTTCCTTCCTTAATGGATTCTGAGATCCTAGCTATAGATATTGCTAATGGACAGAGGAAATGTCTCCAAATGATTCTTGGGTAGAGATTTTCTATGCTTATCTATCTATCTATCATCTATCTATCATCTATCTATCTATCATCTATCTATCTATCTATCTATCATCTATCTGTTTATCTATTTATTGACATAAATATAGATATCTATGTATACATAAAAATATAATTCTTATAAGCTGTAAATATTCATAGTGTTTTGAGAATTGCCATAGCTAAACCCAGCTGATGATGAAGATACTTCAAAATAATTATTTACACTTTTCAGCTATTTTTTTCAAACCTAGATTAAGCCTAGATTGACAAACTGGTAAAAGAAAAAGGAAATTTTACTCCTTGAGTTCATGCCACTTTTCATTGGGAAATACTCGTCATGTAAAAGTGGTTCATAAATACCTGGACATTTTGCAATTTACCATGGTAAAAGTGTCCAATCTATATTATACCCTAACATTGGAAGCCTTAATTTCTGCTATGACCACTCAACTTCTTATGTGTCTTACAAAGTATTTTTATGTTTTCAGGTGCTTCAACCTTTTGTTTATAACAAATAAAAGCTCAATAACAACACAAAAATGCCGTTTAAAAATATATCACCACAAAACATTTTATGTAATTTTTAATTTTCTTAAGAATTTTCAACATGTTATAGATATATATAGATACATCAGTGTAGTTGTTAAAAACTAAAAACACTTTTTATTAAATGGAGTCACTACTAAGCACAGTGAATAGGGACTTAGGGACTTGTAATTCTACTGTATCAAATTGAACATTATGATAAATATGGTAATGTGATTCTAGCTCTATGTTTATATTCAGTATTACAAAAAGGAATATTTTCTAAAATATTAATATATGCTGGCAAATAGCCTTGTGTACCCATATGATATACTTTTTCAGTTTCACCAAGTTATGTAATGATGATTCTTAATCGTTGAAAAATGTGCCCATCCCTTAATCTTTTCTGTCTTTCTTAATCTAATCCAGTAATATGTATCATGGAATGAACTGATTTCAAAATGTAATCCAAGTTAACTCATAACAAGTGTTTAAAAAATACATTTATATTCAAATCTAAAAAATAATAGTTTAAATGTGTTAAGTGAATATTACTCTAGGAGATGCATTTACTATATCTTTATATGCTATATCTGTTTTGAGATATATATCTGCAGCAGCTGGTTAAAACTCTTAAAAATCTCCATTTCAACATAGAAATCCAAGTGTATGTTTTTTTAAAAGATACAATTATAGCCTTACAAAATATAAATCAAAAATATTAACATTGTTATTATACTAATTCCCAGGTGCTCACAAGACTTTAAATGTTTATAAAGGTTAATAATCCTTTATAAGGGTTCTATGTCTTCAGCAAATCTTCTACTTATGCTTGTATTTGTGAGACAGATACATGATTTCAGATGAGGGAACTATCAAAAGAGAAACTCCAGTTCACCACGACAACACAGACCTCCTGCCACTTTGGATCTCAAAACGTCAGGACGGTTCGAATGCTGAAATGTAAAATGAGAGTTTTTAATGACTTGTTTTCATATCTTTCAAGAAAGGATAGTAAAAACAATTGTCCTTTCTATCTGTCATAGAAACTTCAGGTAAATTCTGTTATTGGAAATCCTTTGGGCTCAAAGTCCTTAACAAATAGTTTTCTTTGTTACGCAACTCTGATAAGGGTGTCTGAGCTAATTCTGAAAGCATCAGTATAATTTCAGTATGCCAGCAAGAGGGAAGTGGTTTCCAGGCTGAGGAGAAAGCATGAACAAGCCTAGGAACATGTGAACAGGAAACGTAATCCAGTATGCTTAGATTTCTGGATGCCCAAGAGATCCTGCAAGTAGATGAGACCTACTTCCCTCACTTTATCCCAAAAGTCTGCTGCAGAGGATGATAGAATGAATGCCAAATTCTTACCTGTTGAAACAAGATAGGTTTTAGTTCAATAATAAAGGCTTTCAAAACCATGCTAAGACATTGACATTTTGGCAAAACTTGAGCTTGGCAGCTCAGTGAAAGACTAACTGGAGTGTATTTTAATACAGAAGGTGGAAAACCTATTATCTCACTACCGTGTCCATGTCAGAAATGATTAGACTGAATTAAAGCAATGAGCATGGGCAATGAGATGAGGGATTCTGAAGGAGAAACCAAGGGTTGCATCATCAAGGCTTAGAATTGGTTTGTATGTAGTAGGCAAGAGTGAAAAACAAGTCAGACATGATGCTATGGCTTCTCATCTATAAAAGAATGCATAATATAATGACTGAGATAAAAATTACTGGTGAAAAAATATTTCCAAGTGGGACATTCAAATGGAGCTGTGCAGGAAGTAGATGGAAATTGAAGAGTTTAGGTTTACAAATGTTAGTTTGGATGTCCCTGCATTAAGATGATATTTGAAGTAAAGTTCCTGAAAGCAGAATTTATGTTTCTTTGGAAAACAAACAGTAATTATTTTCCAAGCAGGCCATACTAAGCTGTTAGTTTTGCTTATCTGAGTAAAGTAGTATTGACTGGTTCTGACAGTTTTTCTTACAAAATCCCATTGTTTATTTGCCTATAAAAAATGTATGTTCATAATATGGTGATCCTGTAGGCTAGACCAAATGTGGAGACAAGACACAACATTGAAAAAGCTCTCAGGTAAAAAAAAATTAGTAAAAATTTGAATCTCAATATACAGTTCCTTTTACTAATTAAATCCAAGTCCTTGGCACATAGTGGAAGCTCAATAATTATTTATAGACCCAATGAGTGAAAGTCATTTCATCTTGCAGACAGGCTTTTTGATTGCTGTTTGAGACCTCCATGAGGTAGATGTTGTAGATAAAATTTGCATGAATTCATACTTGATCTCTACCCTTGCCCAACCCTCAGAAGCAACAAGAGTAGTAATCATCACACCCATGTTTACCCAAAGCTTGCCAAGCTCTGTCAGAGAAGTTTGTTATATGGTCAAAAGAGCACAAGTTTTGCAATTAGTTTGTATCCTGGCACTACCCCAGGAGGTTTGACCAGTTACTTATTTGCTTTCACAACCTTGGTCTTCATCTAAAAACGGTAAAAATAATACTTGGCCTACAGGGGTCTGAAAAACGCACATTTGAGAAAGCACTTTGAAAACTGTAAAATAAGGAAATTTTGTGGCCTACTTGAAATAACTAGCAGCTTTATGATGAAATAAAAATAGCCACAATGAAATCAACTAAGTAAACAAACAAAATCCAAAAGATTTAAAAAAATTGATTAATATAGTACGATGGCACACTAAGTTGGTGATATGGTTAAACTTTGTGTCCCCACCCAAATCTCATCTTGAATTATAATCCCTAAAATCCCTACATGTCGAGGGAGAGACCAGGTGGAGGTAATTGAAGCATGGGGGCAGTTTCCCTCATGCTGTTCTCATGATAGTGAGTGAGTTCTCACAAGATCTGATGGTTTTGTAAGGGGCTCTTCCCGCTTTGCTCGACACTTCTCCTTCCTGCAGCCTGTGAAGAAGGTGCCTTGCTTCCTCTTTGCCTTTCACCATGATTATAAGTTTCCTGAAGCCCCCAGCCATGCTGAACTGTGAGTCAATTGAATCTCTTTGCTTTATAAATGACCCAGTCTCGGGCTGTTATTTTTTATAGCAGTATGAAAATACACTAATGCAGTGGGTAAAGAGAAGTAATTAGCTGTATCAATCTGGCTAGATTAAATAATTAGAAATAAAATATGAAGAAAACAGGCACATTTATAAGTACTAAATTTTAAAAGTAGCCTGTGGAGAAGAGACAAGATCATCATAAGAAATAGTTACCTTTGTCCTGAATTGAGCAGCTCAAATCCTTCACTGATTTTTTTAAATGGTAAAACATGAGTTATCAACTGGTCCAGGTCAAATTTCTTTGCCAGGAACTCAGTCACTAGTTTTGGGACATCATCTCTGCTTTTCAAACCTGTAAATAAGCACACATTTTCTCTTTAGACATTACTAAATAATCTTTACCTTTTATTATGTTATATTTATTCCTTCTCTTTCCTGCACTATGACTTTTCCTGTGTTAAATCATTCCCAGCAGTGTACAAATAAGCTGTATTTGTCCCAGCATAAGAAACAAAAGTTATGCAGCCATAAAAAAGAATGAGTTCATGTCCTTGCAGGGACATGGATGAAGCCGGGAACAATCATTCTCAGCAAACTAACACAGGAACAAAAAGCGAAACACCGCATGTTCTCACTCATAAGTGGGAGTTGAACAATGAGAACACAGGGACACAGGCAGGGGAACGACACATACCAGGGCCTGTCGGTGGCTGGGGGCAAGGGGAGGGAGAGCATTAAGACAAATACCTAATGCATGCAGGGCTTAAAACCTAGATGATGGGTTGATGGGTGCAGCAAACCAGCATGGCACTTGTATTCCAATGTAACGAACCTGCACGTTCTGCACATGTATCCCAGAACTTAAAGTAAAATAAAAATTAAATTAAATTAAAAAGAAACAAAGTTTAAAAAAACTCTTTTGATACCCCCATCTCCTTCCAGTCACCCCATATCTTTGCTTCTACTGCAGAGAAACTTCTTTACTTTACAGAAAGAATTGTCTCCAGTTCATTGCTTCTGGATCCTGTTCCTTTCCTCTCATCCTCTCTGAGCCCACTCTGATTACGCTCTTGCCCCCAGCACTGTCCTGTAACAGCTATCATCAAGGTCATCTTTGAGCTCCATTTTGACCCAGACAAGGGTCATTTCTCAGTCCTCCTCTTATATGAACTGTTAGGTAGAATTGATACTGTTGGTGGCTCCCCTTTTCTCAAACACTCTGTTCCCTTAGCTTCTAGATACTACATCATCGTCGTCATCATTGTCACTTTCCTTGCTCACTAGTTACTTCTTCCACAGATCTTTGCTGGGTCCTTTACATCTCCCAGACCTCTAACTCTGAGGATTCCTAGGGCTTGGTCCTTGGTCCATTTCTACTCTTTATCTACATTTACTTCTAGGGTGACCTCCTCTGGTCTTGTGGCTTTCGATATACTCCTCTTAAAACACTTAGGTTTCTATACCCATCCTAAACCTCCACCTGTACTACAGACTCATACCCAATTGCCTACATTTTGTAGACATCTTTATTCAGATATCTCACAGGTGCACAAGTGTAACCTGCCCCAAACCACTCCTGGTTTCTTCCACTTCCACCAGAGCCCCCAATCTATTCCTTCCATAGTCTTCCTTCTCAATAAATGATGATAGTGACATGATTCCTGTTGCTTAGGCCCCAAAATCTTGGATTCTACTCTTTTTGCCATACAGTAACTATTTCAGCAAATTTTATTGGCTCTATCTTCAAAACGTATTCAAGAGCTGACTACTTCTCACCAGCCCATCACTCCAAGCCAGCATCCTTTCCTTCCAGCATTATAATAACTTCTTCCATGGTCTCCCTGCTTGTCCCTTTGCCCCATTTAGAATATTCCCTATAGAGCAGCCAGAAGGAGAGTGTTAAAATGGAAGTCAGATCAGGTGACACCTCCCTCAGAAGCCTCTATGGTTTTATTTCTCTCTCAGAATAAACTCCTAAAACCTTGCAATGGCCCAAAGGCCCCATATAATTTAAGGTCCTCTGACCCCAGCTGTGACTGTTGTTCTGTCCTCACTCTGTTGTAACCATACTGACCTTTTCCCTGTTTTTATGGTTCTTGCCAACACCCTTTTGTATTTACTATGTCGCCTTCCTGGAATATTCTTTCCCAAGATTTCTGAATATCTTATTTATGTTTTTGCTCCAATGTTACCTTATCAAGGAGGCCCTCCCTGAACTTTATAAAATAGCATTCGCCCCCACCTCCACCCCAGTCCTCTGGCACTGCCCATTACCCATCCTCTATTGTTATCCTTCGCACTTGTAACCATATGGTGTATTCTGCATTCATTTATTTATTGTCAGTCTCTCTATACCAAAATGAGAGGACTCTCACATTTCCTGAGATCAGAGACTTAGTATGTTTTGTCTCTTCTCCGTTCCTAGCTCCTGGAATGGTACACTGTATACACAATGGTACCTGTACTCAGTATACACTCAACAAATATTTGCTGAATAACTGAATTTTAGCTCTAATATTCCTGAATAATTTATAATCTTCCCACTTCCCACAAATAGTCAAAGCAAGGAGGTTCAACTTCTTATATCTCTTATTGTTTTGTTCTTCAATTCAAGTTTCATTTTCCCTAAGAAGCCTTCTCTATAAAACCTCATCCATACCAACTAGCCTCTTGCTTTTTTATGCCCCAAGTAATGTTGCAGAAAGAGGAAAAACTTTGTTGTCCCATGGACCAGCTTTAAATCTCAGTTCTTAACTTGAGAGCTATAGGGGCAAAAAACTTAATAGTTCCAAGTCTCAGTTTTATTATTCATTAAGTAGCTTCCTCAGAGAGTTACTGAGGAATAAAATAAACTAACACATTAATGTAAAACTTTTAACATAGAATAAATACTAAAAAACTCCTCTTATAATTTGTTTTATAATATCTATAGCTACACTTATTTTTATATTCTTTCTTTTATATTTGTTTTTGTATCCTTTGCTACATTATGAACTTCTTTAAGTGAAGAACAATTATTTTCTCCTTTTTATACTCTTAACAAGTACTCGAACAGTTACTATTCTCTTATATTGTATAAGGCAGACTCTAATATTGGGAGTACCTTCAAAGCACTCAGTACAACTCTGTATGAAGGCACTAGAAAACGAGACTTTGTGGAGGAGGGAAATAAAAGGACTCACTGTGTCATCTGCCTTGAGCAGAGTGGCTCTGGCTCCATCTTTCCTAAAACAATATTAATTGTTGAGTGATAATCTAAGTCCTTCCAGTGTGAATCTGAACTGTTCCCATAAAATGTGACAATCCCTTTTTTTGTTGTTGCTGGTTTTGGCTTTGGGTCCAGGATTTTTGTTGGTGCTATTATGAATCAAATAAATTCATTTTAATACACATTCTTGTGTATATTAATAATAATGGATTAAATCAGAACTTCCTGTCACATAATTCATCCCTATAGAAACACTACTGGTGTCTCTCATTCAGGCCTTTGGGGAACTTGAGTTGCAGTTGCTAATATTAAAAATGCGTCCACCAATATTAGTCCTACATCAAGGTGAGGAGTGGAGAATTATCTTTTGTGTTATTATGGTCACAGTTCCATTTTAGATCACTTCATACTCATTCTTGGAAGAAAGGCCTGAGGAAACAGGCTTCTCCCACTTGCCAAGCAACATCCAGAGGCTTTGCTTTCCTCACCTCCAAAGACACATCCCTTCCACGTGCGTCCAGTGAAGAGCAACATCGGGTCATAGGTGAGCATCTTGGCTGATGGAGGAGCTCCTACTACCACGCTGGTCCCATAGTTCATGTGGCAGGATGCCAGGGCATCAATCTGAGTTTAAAAAGGAAGAGATCGTTTGCTTCCTGTGTCTCTTACAGTGTAACATAAGCTCTGAAGTGACCTATGTACTATGGCAAAGTCATGAAATTAAATTAAGCCATCTTCTGTTTTTTACTTGCTTTAAAAAAATTTCAGTGCAACTTTAGTCCTTAATTAAATTTCTATACACATTTGCCCCGTAAGGCAGAAAACAGCAGTCAATGTGGTCAGTGTTTGTGGCATTTTCAGTGTACCATGGACTAAAATAAAGGGAAAATTCTTGTGATATTTTCATACCAATATCACCACTTCAGATAAGCCTTAGAAAGCCATTTGAACTAAACTAAATTGAATTAAATATACTAAATCATTTAGCGTAGTTTTCTTTTTAAGTTTAGTCTTAAAATTAAATAAAATACTAAAATGTGGGACAAAGGAGTCTCTTTTCTTGGGAGCATTTCTGAGACTAACCTCACATTTTCTAGTCATTAACCCATCCAGTTATTAACTAATAATTTAATACTTGCTAGATTGGAGAAACAGATGACATTGTTTTTAGAGACCAGCCTTCATCAGGTAACAACTGGAAATCAATAGACTGTAATACTATATCCAATATCATGTATGGCTTCATAAACTTATGACCTAGAATGCTATTTATTGATATGAAATAAATCTAAGTGATTCACTAGGAAAGGAATATGATAACAATGATAAATTAAGGACTATTTATTCTTAAATTACCAAAAGTATTAAGGTGAGTTAATCTGCTACTCAATCTTGAGCAAAAGTGGCTTTATTCCATTTTTCCAAGTCTCCTTACACTATGCCAGGCTGGAGCTTTCTAGTTCCAGGAACCTTGGATCTGTTTTACAGGCCTAACTGAAGGTCTGGTGCTGCGGGCTGCCATACAGGAGGCATGGTTAGAAAATTGAAGGTTCATGTTCTAAGGGAATTCAGATGAGGGCAAACAAAGCTCAGGTGTAAAGAGTGAGAAGGTCGATGGATCACAGATTTGGGGGAAGAGACCACAACATTTGGAATAATCCCTTTTCACCTCTCCTCAGTCACCTTCTGATGCTTACTTTGCTAACATTCAAGAGATAGAATTGCTTTTGCCAAGAAATCTACACATACAAGGAAGATCATACTTAATTATCTAGAAGGGTTGACTACCTTGCCATCTAGTCAGCTGAGAGTGGTATGATATAGTATTTAACTTCGGTCCAGTGAACCTGCTCTTAACTATTTGACTTTCTAGGCAAAATTGCTATGTGATTATCAGTTTTTGCCTGAGTAAAACTGACAGTCGCAGAGATCTTTCAATTATTGACTTAATAAAGTTATAGAAAATTAAATTTACCTTGTGCATATCTAATAACTTGGGCATTTTGTGGCTTCTCAAATTTTGGGTCTTACCATGGTTTCAAGACGCCCAATAACTTCAAAGGTGTACCCCACATTGTTGCCTGTCATTTCTGACAGCACCTCACTGATGGGTTTGGTAGAGTCCTTGGGGCTGATACATTCAGTGGCACCTACAGCCATGGCCTTCTCAAATTTGTCTTTGTTGAGGTCAATCCCAATGATCCTAGATGCACCAGCTGACTTACAGCCCATGATGACTGACAGGCCAACTCCTCCCAGGCCAAAGATGACGCAAGTGGAACCAGGTTTGACCTGTGGAGAGGAATGTTCTTGAACATGTTAGGTGTTAGGGTCAAAAAGTGAAACCTGAAAAGGGCCTCCAGTTAAAAACACAAATCATGAGTGAACTCCCATTCACAGTTGCTACAAAGAGAATAAAATACCTAGGAATACAACTTACAAGGGATGTGAAGGACCTCTTCAAGGAGAATTACAAACCACTGCTCAAGGAAATAAGAGAGGACACAAACAAATGGAAAAATTCCATGCTCATGGATAGGAAGAATCAATATCGTGAAAATGGCCATACTGCCCAAAGTAATTTATAGATTCAGTGGTATCTCTATCAAGCTACCATTTACTTTCTTCACAGAATTAGAAAAAAACTACTTTAAATTTCATATAGAACCAAAAAAGAGTCCATATAGCCAAGACGATCTTAAGCCAAAAGAACAAAGCTGGAGGCATCATGCTACCTAACTTCAAACTATACTACAAGGCTACAGTAACAAAAACAGCATGGTACTGGTACCAAAACAGAGATATAGACCAATGGAACAGAACAGAGTCCTCAGAAATAACACCACACATCTACAATCATTTGCTCTTCAACAAATCTGACTAAAACAAACAATGGGGAAAGGATTCCCTATTTAATAAATGATGCTAGGAAAACTGGCTAGCCATATGCAGAAAACTCAAACTGGACCCCTCCCTTACATATTATACAAAAATTAACTCAAGATGGATTAAACACTTAAATGTAAAACCCAAAACCCTAAAAACCCTAGAAGAAAACCTAGGCAATACCATTCAGAACATAGACATGGGCAAAGACTTCATGACAAAAACACCCAAAGCAATTGCAACGAAAGCCAAACTTGACAAATGGGATCTAATTAAGCTAAAGAGCTTCTGCACAGCAAAAGAAACTATCATCAGAGTGAACCTACAGAATGGGAGGAAATTTTTGCAATCTACCCATCTGACAAAGGACTAATGTGCAGAATTTACAAGGAACTTAAACAAACATACAAGAAAAAAAATGAAGAACCCCATCCAAAAGTGGCACAGGATATGAACACACACTTCTCAAAAGAAGACATTTATGTGGCCAATAAACATATAAAACAGCTCAACATCACTGATCACTAGAGAAATGCAAATCAAAACCACCATGAGATACCATCTCATGCCAGTCAGAATGGCGTTTATTAAAAAGTCAGGAAACAAGAGATGCTGGTGAGGCTATGGAGAAATAAGAACGCTTTTACACTTTGGTGAGAACATAAATTAGTTCAACCATTGTGGAAGACAGTATGACAATTCCTCAAGGATCTAGAACCAGAAATATCATTTGACCCAGCCATCCCGTTACTGGGTATACACCCAAAGGAATATAAATCATTCCACTGTAAAGACACATGCACACGTATGTTTATTGCAGCACTATTTACAATAGCAAAGACTTGGAACTAACCCAAATGGCCATCAATGATATACTGGATAAAGAAAATGTAGTACATATACACCATGGAATATTATGCAGCCATAAAAAGAAATGAGATCATGTCCTTTGCAGGGACATGGATGAAGCTGGAAGCCATCATTCTCAGCAAACTAACGCAAGAACAGAAAACCAAACACCACATGTTCTCACTCATAAGTGGGAGTTGAACAGTGAGAACACATGGACACAGGGAGGGGAACAACACACATCAGGGCCTGTTAGGAGGTGGGGGGTGAGGGGAGGGAACTTAGAGGACGAATCAATAGATGCAGCAAACCACCATGGCACATGTATACCTGTGTAACAAATCTGCACGTTCTGCACATATATCCCATTTTTTAATAGAAGAAATAAAGAAATCATAACTGAGTCATTTGTAAATAAATTTAGATATGAATATAAATTTTAGAAATTTGAGTCTGAAGGAGATGTGGAAGAAACAAAAATTAAATCTAGAAATTTCATTTTCAATTGTATTTCTTGATAAACATTTTTTCTTTTAATACTGTATTAGGTCAAAGATTCTTAATTCCTTGAACTCCAATTTCCTTGTAAAATTTCATGTGATTAATTTAAAATTCCGGGGATCCTATCTACTATCACAGTTGATGGAAAAGTGTATATTGAGAAATCAGTTTTGGTGAACAGTAACAGCATTACTGATAATAGGCAACAAATACTACTGTATTTTATTTCTGATATGCATTATAGGTGGTAATCCAAATGATTAATGATTTTATTGCTCTTTATATTATCTATAACAGGTGATTTGACATAATTGTACCTTTTCTGAGAAGCTGGTAATGTACTTACTACTCTATTTTGCAGTTATACAATAAATCTTACTTAGCTGACAAGAAACTAGGAGTAAAAGCTCTGACAAAAAGCCTCTGCTGTAACTAAAATACTGAGATCATTCTATCTTAACAAACTTAACAGATGGGGAAGGGGTATATTTTAAAGATGGAGAAATGATGCAGTTTGGAAATATAGTCAATAAATATTCTCAAATGTAAAAAAAAGAAAATTTCTAATCTGAATTTTTTATTTTTCTTTTAGTTGATTTGGCATTGTGCTGCTTGGCAGCCTGAATATGCAATATATTTTTAAAAATGTTTTTTTTCCGTACCCTTCAAGATTCCAAGGAAATCATTTAAGAAAAGGAAAGAAGAAACAAATAAACTAGCCTACCCTGTTTCTTACCTTGCCAGTTTTAACAGCAGCCCCATATCCAGTGGAAAACCCACAGCCAATTAAACAGACTTTCTCAGGAGGAGCTGCATCATCAATCTTAGCAACAGAAGATTCATCCACCACTGTGTACTCAGTAAATGTACTGGTGTTCATGAAGTGATGGACTGGTTTGCCCTTGCATGTAAATCTGGTGGTGCCATCAGACAGTACTCCACAACCAGTAATACTATTTGATACATCAAATACACGTATTAATTAATTCAATTCAAAAATTAGCATAGGAAAAATTTAAATAACATTAAAATAAAAATGACTGAAACCTACTCGCTCCTAATACAAAGGTTGCCATCTGGGTTGCGACAAGCATTGCATTCTCTACATTGTGGCAGAAAGAGAGGGATGACTTTGTCACCTACAGGGAAAAAAATCATGATATAAGATGCTGTTCATTAATGTTAAAATATGAAATTAACAAATGTGAATTGAGCCCATACTACAGGTAAAACTTTAAAAAAGATATTCTAAGGTTTATAAACACCGTAAGGTTTGCCTTCTAAAGGCTGAGGTTTTGCCAAATTAAACATTACTCAGTAAAATCCATTCTTGTATCCTTTTAATTCCCTGAATTGTGTTAAGGATCCCTCTAATGATTCCTAGTGTGTGCTATTTCCTTTGATAGGCTAATCAAAGCCTAATTATTTCAAACTTGTGGTTTGACACCTGCATATACCTGGTTTCACTGTAGTCACTCCTTCTCCAATGCTCTCTACAATCCCAGTTGCCTCATGTCCCAGAATCACTGGAAACTTAGACACCATTGTTCCTTTTATCACATGATCATCTGTGCGACAGATTCCTGTGGCCAAAATCTGTGTTCAAAGACAAAAATATTGCACCAATCAACAAACTGATCATTTCACTGTTGGGAGAATATTTAACTTCTTGAAGAAATTATAATTGTTTAATCAATATCTTTGCCTAATATAACAACATTTACTCTTAGACGATTCTGAGCCAAAAACCAACCATCAGACAA
This sequence comes from Nomascus leucogenys, assembly GCF_006542625.1. Taxonomy (NCBI): domain Eukaryota; kingdom Metazoa; phylum Chordata; class Mammalia; order Primates; family Hylobatidae; genus Nomascus; species Nomascus leucogenys. The sequence continues at coordinate 81,841,279 of NC_044389.1, forward strand.
GATCCCTCTCTGACGGAACTTATAATATTGCTCCCTTATACCCTAGGTTGAATCTTGGTGCCTGTCTGTAGTAAACTGGTGCTCTTGTGAGGGAACCAGAATGCAGATGTTACCATGTGATGGCCCCAAAGTAGATTTTTATAGCTAGGCCCTTATTGGGCTCTCTTAACAAAGAATAGAGGAAATGGCATGCAAGAAGGTAAGCAAAGAGCAAAATCTTACTGCTACTGTTGTGCTCAGGTAACAGTAAGAGGGTCAAAGAAAGATTGGTAGCAATGCCTACTCAACAACTGGTGTCCAAAGCCAAGGTTAAGCTCTGTCCAAAGAAAGGGAGGAAAACGTTCCACAAAGTTGTCATTTCTCCAGGCACAAGTGAGTTCCTCATTCTTTGTGAAAAGTAACCTCAAAACAATCTGACTCCCAGAAGATTTTAAAAGAAGTCTTTAGCTATGATTATTAACCATTTTTAATTAGACACTATATGAATAAAAATTCAACAAATCCAAGGTATAATAAAGCATGTTAGCACTGTTGTTTTTTAAAAGGATAATGAACTCATTAATTTCACATCGAGTACAACCAGATCCTTAACAATATACAAGAGCCAGTAAAGGAATTAATACTCCAAACATGGGAAGCGTCTCCTTATTTAAGAATCCAGCCTCACAACAGTGCTATATTCAATATGTTTGATAACGCTTTTCGCTTAAGTTCTTCAGGGCTCACGCTTACCTTAATGCGAACTTCTTTAGTCTTTGGTGGGGCAACTTCTATTTCCTCAATGGAGAAGGGTTGCTTCTGCTCCCAAAGCACAGCTGCTTTGCATTTAATAACCTAAGAAATAGGCAAGTGTTATAATAAGTCCGAATTATGCCTTTAAATACAGACTCCCTGAATAGTATAAATATGAACAGAAGAGCATATATAATATTCTAAGTTTTCCAGGATGATTTTCATCAAACACTAGTATTATAAGCCTTATAAATCATCTTGTGTGTGCCTTTGCTTAAGGTATGAGAAATGCAGCCCAGAGTGACTAAATGATGGATCCATGGTCACCTAGCACATGAGATGCAGAGCTGGACTAGACCTGAGGTACTTTTCCCAACTTATTGATTTTTGTTTGCTGTTCATATAATACCCCCACCCAAAAATAGGTCATTTTGTTACAATTTCAAATCTAATAGATTAACAAAATTGTCCTCTGTGTGTCACTTATTCACAAGAGACAAATTAATAAAACAGAAAATGCTGCTGACTTGTCTGTAAGAATTTAAACCAGTATTTAATAGCTGCATATAATCATATAGCAATGGTGAAGAAATTAGGCTATTAGCATGGTAAGGATGAAGGGAACCATGAACATCATGAAGCATATAGATTATGACTGTGAGTTCCTGGATGATTGAATTTGTGTCTGCATCTCTGCATCCCTTTTGCACCTAGCCCAGTTCTTGCACCTGGTAGGGCTTGATAGGCAGGTTAAAGCTTGTCATCTTATAGCAGTGGAAACTAGGTGTGGAGATACCAGTGACTGGTGTCCAGTTGTTCAACTGGTTTTGCTGTAGTTATTCAATTAAATGGTTTTGCTAAGATTATTGAATTATGACAGAGAGACAGACACACACAGATAAACTGTTTCCCCCTTCCTACCTCCAAATCTGTCTAGGACTCCTAAAAAATATTTTAATTAATTTGTTCAGATGCAAAATAAGTTACCTTCATCTTGTCAACAAACACAACAGTCCTAGAGAGCTCTTATGGATTCTTAAGTGACTCTTTTGTAAAAAGATTAAATGTGAAAAATGATACACTTGTAACAGATGGGTGGCTGAAAGCCATCAGTAGCTCAATTTAATATTTACCCTCTGCCTTACTAATGAAAATGTTACGGGTTACAGTGTAATATGGCCCAATGTTGAAGTTAAAAATCTCACGCCACATTCCCAAACAAATTCAAGCTGGATTCATTGTTAAGATTTTTATTTTTTTATTTTTTTTTTTAGACCCAATCTTGCTCTGTTGCTAGGCTGGAGTGCAGTGGCGCGATCTGGGCTCACTGCAACCTCTGCCTCCCAGGTTCAGTGAGTCCCCTGCCTCAGCCTCCCGAGTAGCTGAGACTACAGGCGTGTGCCACCACACCCAGCTAATATGTTTTTGTATTTCAGTAGAGACAGGGTTTCACCATGTTGGCCAGGATAGTCTCGATCTCCTGACCTTGTTATCTGCCAGCCTCGGCCTCCCAAACAGCTGGGATTACAGGTGTGAGCCACTGTGCCTGGCCCAAGATTTATTTTTAAAGTCAAACTATTTTATCAATCAGTGAAGATGTAATCAATCATACTGAGCATGGAGTAACTTTTATGCTTAAGAGTGATAGAAAAAATAACAAAGGACAAGCCATGGGAAAAGAATACCCTACTTAATAAATGGTGCTGGGATAACTGGCTAGCCATATGCAGAAGACTGAAGCTAGACCCCTTCCTTATATCATATATAAAAATTAACTTAAAATGTGGCTTAAATCTAAAACCCAAAACTCTAAAAACCCTGGAAGATAACCTAGGGAATACCATTCTGAACATAGGACCTGGTAAAGACTTAATGACAAAGATGCCAAAAGCAATTGCAACGAAAACAAAAATTGACAAAAGGGGCCTAATTTAACTAAAGGGCTTCTGCACAGCAAGAGAAACTATCAACAGAGTACACAGACAACCTACAGAAATTGGAGAAAATATTTGCGAACTATGCATCTAACGAAGGTCTAATATCCGGCATCTATAAGGAACTTAAACAAAATAATAAGCAAAAAACAAACAATGCCATAAAAAAGTGGGCAAAGGATATGAACAGACATGTTTCAAAACAAAACATACATATGGCCAACAAGCAAATGAAAAAATACTCAACATCACTAATCATTAGAGAAATGCAAATCAAAACCACAGTGAGGTACTATCTCATACCAGTCAGAATGACTATTGTTAAAAAGTCAGAAAATAAACTGGTGAGGTTGGAGCGAAAAGGGAATACTTACGCACTGCTGGTGGGAAGGTTAATTAGTTCAGCCATTGTGGAAAGCAGTCTGGCCATTTCTCAAAGAACTTAAAACAGGATTAACATTTGACCCAGCAATCCCATTATTGGGTATATACCCAAAGGAATATAAATCGTCCTACCATAAAGACACATGCAAGCGTATGTTCACGGAAGCACTATTCACAATAGCAAAGACATGCAATCAACCTAAGTGCCCATTAATGCTAGACTGGATAAAGAAAACGTGGTATATATTTACCACGGAATACTATGCAGCTGTAAAAAAATAAGATCAAATCCTTTGCAGGGACATGGATGGAGCTGGAGGCCATTATCCTGAGCAAACGAATGCAGAAACAGAAAACTAAATACTACATGTTCTCACTTATAAGTGGAAGCTAAATATTGAGTACCTATGGACACAAAGAAAAGAACAATGGACACCAGGGCCCATTTGAGGGTGGAAGGTGGAGGGAGGGTAAGGATCAAAAAACCACCAATCAGGTACCATGCTTATTATCTGGGTGAAAAAATAATTTGTACACCAAACCCCATGATACACAATTTGCCTATGTAGCAAACCTGCACATGTACCCCTGAACCTAAAATAAAAGTAAAAAAAGTCATAGAGGAAACAGCTTCTAAGAATTAAAATTTTGTGTGTTGAGAAATAGTAAATTTTCCACATTGACAGCAAATAGTACTGAGGGAAACTATTAAAGCAAAGTAGATAAAAGTTATCACATTTGATAAATACAATGCTTACTCAAATTTACAGAGGAAGCGTTAACAACTTCACTCCTAACACTCCTTCCCACTTCCACATACCACACTTACACCCTGGGCGATACATGGCAGGCAAAGGACCCATGGAAAAAACTGCAACAGATTAATGAATAGATTGTGACATGTTTGTTCTCACTCATAAAAACACCTTTTTAAAAAAATAAAAATGAGATACAATTCTCTGCCTATCAAGTCTATAATGAATTAAAAAAATTTTTTTAAGACAATATCATGCTTTATTGCCTAGATTGTACTGTAGCTCCTGGGCTCAAGTGATCTTCCCATCTCAGCCTCCCCAGTTAGCTGGGACTACAGGCACAAGCCACCATGCTCTGATAATGACTTTTTACTTAATGAGAACTTAATGAGAATACACAGTATTGTCAGAGAAATGGTAAAATGGGCCATCTTACCTATGTCAACCCTTTAGAAAGTAATTTGAATGGTACATCAAGATATTTAAGGATGTTGTGACATGTCTACCCTGTAATTCCATTTTTAAAGGCTACCTGGAGGAAATACTAATTTTAGAAAAATCTCTCTATATAGTAGATGTCATCACAGCACTATTTATAGAGGAAAATACATAAACAATAATAGAGGAATGAAGAAATAAATTGTGTTAAATGCAGAAATTAGACATTTAAAAAGGTTTATAAATTGTAATAAATTGAAAAATGTTTAAGTTGGAAAAATAGGATAAAATATTTGTATATTGTATGAGTACAGCTACATAAACTATGGATGGAAAAATAGAAGGAAACACACACACAAAAATGGTAGTTTGGGGATGTGATATTATGATTGATTTTTTTTCCTTCATATTTTCTGACCTTCCAAATTTTCTAGAATAATCATTGGTATGGGATGAATTGTGTCTCCCTCCAAATTCATACATTGAAGTCCTAACCCCCAGTACCTCAGAAGGTGACTGTATTTGGAGATGGGGTCTTTCAAGAGGTAATTAATTTCAAATGTGGTAATCAGGGTGGAACCTAATCCAATATGGCTGGTGTCTTTATTAGAAGGGGAGATTAGGAAAAGGGAAGATCATGTGAAGACACGGAGAAGAGGGTCATCCACAAGCCAAGGACACAGGCCTCAGAAGAAACCAACCCTGATGACACCTTAGTCTCAGAATTGTAGCCTTCAGATGTACAAGAAAACAAATTTCTGCTGTTTAAGCCACCCAGTCTGTGACACTTTGTTATGGAAGCCCTGGGAAACTAATACAGTTATCTTTTACTTTTTTAATGAAAAAGAAAACATTTATTATAAAGAGAAAAAATCAATCCCAATGTAAAGGGAAACTCCTTTCATGAGCTACACTGGAACACTACAGAAACTTGGGAAATATATAATCCTTATGCAAACCACACTATTGCATGACCATATATCAAAATCGTATAGCTTTTATACTCTTTATATATTATACACTGTATTATTAATTGGAAAGTGCTGCTTTGAGGCTACTTTCTCCATCATTAGAAATGTTCTTACAGTGGATGAATATCGACTTTCTAGAAATAGTGTAACCAGACCTGAAGCATCTGTTGGGTGGTTAAAGTTGCACATTTTTAAGATTCCTTTCAGTTCTAAGATTCATTAATTTCCATGGGTAGAGTTGCTAGCTTCTATAGTGCAAAATTGACTTCCCAAGTAATCTAGTTTTGCTGGATTTCTGACCCAAATTAGGATGGTTTTATTCCAGTTCTATTCAATTCTAGTAAAACTTATTTCAAATTCTAACATCATAGAGTCTCCTAACTTGTCACATTACCCAGACTTCTCATGTCATCTTTATTTTTCCAAAACCTTAAGCAAGCTAAATGCAAAATTGTTCAAGCTAAAACAAAACAAACAAAAACATTTAGTCCTTTAAGCAATTATGTACCCATTTAAAGCAAGGAACTGTACTGACCTACTTTCAAATAAAAAAAAACAAAGCAAAGCTGTTTCTAAAGCTAATACCAACTCTGCTAACTCTGTTGTTTTTAAAACAATAAACATACTTTACCAACAATGTAGTCTTGATTTTAAAGAATTTTTAAATATATATTTTGATAAAAATTACATTCGTAAGAAACCTAAAAATCATGACACTTTCTTGTCCATTTTGCATCCCAGAATTAGCATTTTCCATTCTTAATGGCAGGAACGTTTCTTCCAACACCTGGGCATGAGACCCTGGTCTCCCGTTGAACACTGCAGTGAGTGCAGCACATGCTACTGAGACGATTGAAGTGTGCTTGTGGAAACATTTTGCTTCCTGGAGCAATTGCCCAGTTATCGTGAAATCAAATTATGAATAATGCCAACATAAATCAATTTCTCTATTTTCCTCCAATGTCTTGCTGACATTGGATATGCTATTTCCAACTTACCCCTGCTTCCACTGACATTCTCTGAAACACCGTACCCAGTGTTTCCCCCACTGTATGCCTGCTCACGAAGTGTTTCATTCCTCAAGGAATATCTCCAAGTGTTTAATAAATTTAATGGATTCAAAGTTCTAAGTATCAGCCTCACATCGTTAGGTAATGATGAGGAGGGGACAGAAATGTTCCACTTACTTTTCCAGCAGTGCCCATCCTGTCTTTGTCTTGGATCTGTATTTCTGCAAACATAGACTTTTTCTGACTGATGCTCAGTTCACTCTGTTATAAATAACAGCATCTTATGCCTTCACGTAGATAGTCTGGCTCGAAAGTTCCGCCTTCAGCAATATGACTCACAGCCGTCACAACTTTCCAATGTTCTGCAAGCCCTACCCTTTGCAGACCAACTTATAAGAAGAAATACAGTAACTACTATGATCAAACCAAGAGGAGGGATCTAACAAAAACAGGATAATCAAAGCTATTGAAAAGGGCTGAAAGCATTCCTATCCACCTTATTTTGAAGGATATAAAAACAGGTTAGGTTACCTCACTTCAACACAATCATGAAAAATGTATTGTGTGTTTAAGCGCAGGCTGCTTTGCCTAGGCAGGGCTGGTTTTAGAGATGCATGTGTACATCTCTACTTCTTTATACTCTACTTCATTCTGCAAAGACTTCATGTGGTTTCTGGAATTAAATATAAATGAAAACAGAGCCAAGGAAATGTAAGATAATTGCAACTGTAGGTCAAGTTTGGGCAAGAGAATTTGAGAGGATATAAAATATCAATATGGATGACTATGGTTTCTAAGTATTTTAGGTATAGAAAGTTAAGTAAAACTTTCTGTGTCTGCACATAGAGAAATCATCATCTGACTCCAAATCACATTAACCACAGAGTTGTCTCCTATGGTTGTACAGTTTGTTTATGGCACCAATGTAATACAGTGCAGGGGCTCAAGAGAAATTGAAATCCAGCCTGCATACTGGCTCTCAAATGCCAGAAGGTTTTCATTTATTTGGGCAAGTACCTAGGTCTTCTTGAGTACCTGTTTAACCACTACAGACCATTATTTCTTAATATAAGTTGCAATGGCACCAGAAGCTTCTGGATCTACTATTTGATAGGAGAATGTCCAGTATAGATGTTATTTTTGACAATAGGTGGTCAGCATACTGGCACACCATCACCTCCAAGAAAACTTTACACAAAGGATATTTTACTCTTGTTAAGTGATCCAGTGAAGCAGGTTTTCTAAGTCTTCAGACAAAGCTGTTCAAGCTATGAAATCCAGAACCTGGACTCTTAACAACCCAGAGATGAAATTTGTTGAGTTTATTTTTCAGATATAAACAAAAGTTTCTTTTCAAAAATAAGTATACTTTTTTCCACAAATCTCTCTCTCAATATAATATAGTAAATGTACATCCAATTTAACATATATTATGTCAAATTCAGAATTTGTAATTAGAATCTGTTACTATAACTCATTAGCCAAATTAAATCCACCAGGAAAAAGCATTGCCAGTTGATTTGGCTTGTGAGTAAGCACCATTGCTTTAACAGTAATGCTGAAGAACTCCAGTATGTTTGCTGGCACTATAAGACAAAGTTAAACAGGTGTGGACAAGGACAGGTATTCTTAGTCTCAACTTTCAAACAAAAACTTGTTTACTTATGAACAAAAGAAAATGAGTTCAAACATGGGTGGTGACAGCATAAACACAAAAGCGCTGAATTGATAAACTCCCTCTTAAGGGCTTGGCAAAACTTTGTTGCATATTAATCCAAAAAATGTTTTACAAAAAATAATGTATCATGTGAGGCTTAATATCTGAATAAGTCTTATGGTCCTAATCCAGTCTCCATGAAACTTGATTGGATGATAAAGTGCCAAAAGCTGAATCTTGGAAGGTAATAAAAAAAAATTGGTCAGTTTGGATATATAGCAGCTAAGTCTTAATTTTAGGTTTAGAGAATTTAGCAGATGACTCTTTCTTCTAAACACCGTATTTCTATGAAATTCTGGGGCCAGAACTCTTAGCGTACTCAATCTCCTAGTTACTGTGAGCCTGGTCCTACTTCCAAAGTTTACAAAAGCCTTTAATGATTACCTCAAAGCACCCATGCAGCTGTAATTTCCTCAGGTCAAGATACAGGGGAACTTAGAGGAACTTTGAAAAGTGTACTACAGGAATATGGGCTTTGGAATTAGAGTCACTTGGTTCAGGGCCTGGAGCCTTGCTTGAGTATGTATGACTTCAGCTTCCATATTCATAAAATAAGACTAATGATAACCACATTTCATGGGTGTCCTGAGGACTGGTGGTGAGGGTCAGAAAACACTGAAGTATACTGCCTGATTCATAATCAGTAGCAGATGTCATTATTATTAACTTGACTCCAGTTGGCTGCTTGGATTATTATTATTATGGATTGGTTGCTCGAATATTTAAATATGTAACCACTTGAGACCAAATGTCCTGGAGTCCTGGCTCAGTAAAGCTGTCTTGCAGCAATTGACTGTGAGGTCCTGGAAGCCGCCAGAATTTCCTAAGAGTTTGAGGACTAAGCCTTTTGAATCTGGAAGTGCTACCAGAAATTTAGATGAAACCAAAGAGGCAAAATGCGATCCACACAGGGGTTGATGAGCCATTGGTGTGCATAGAATTGAGGAATTTCCCAGGATGCAAGATTTTCGGTTCCCAAACCAGGAGAGTCCCAGGCAAATGGAGACTAGTCAGTCACCCTGTCCACACTCTGCATCACCTGTGAGTGTGGGAGTCTGTAAGTGTGGGAGGCTTACAGGGTCATGTTATCAGCACTACTCTCCCACAGCCTTGCTCCTTCAGTAACAGCTTTCTGTTATGGACCCTGTCCAGAAGTGTTCTCACTGCAGTCTCATAATGACAGCAGAGAAGTGAAAGAGTCACTACAGTCAGAAGAGCTAGGTATCTGCTCCAGTAGGGACTGGTAGGCACTTACGGTGAGAAAACTAAATGCTCCAACCTTCACAAAGGGAGGAAATAATACCCACTTCAGGACTTGCTGTAAAGCACAAGTGTGGAAGTGCTTATTAAACTGGCAAACACTCAGTAACTGAAAATTAAACAGGTATTTCCCTAAGGTTGAGAAGGGAAGAAAGGATCTCTGTTTATTGCTAAATCATTCTCTGTTTTTTTGTTTTTTTGAGACAGAGTCTCGCTCTGTCGCCCAGGCTGGAGTGCAGTGGCGCAATCTCGGCTCACTGCAAGCTCCGCCTCCCGGGTTCACGCCAGTCTCCTGTCTCAGCCTCTCCGAGTAGCTGGGACTACAGGTGCCCGCCACCACGCCCGGCTAATTTTTTTGTATTTTTAGTAGAGACGGGGTTTCACCGTGGTCTCGATCTCCTGACCTCGTGATCCGCCTGCCTCGGCCTCCCAAAGTGCTGGGATTACAAGCGTGAGCCACCGCGCCCAGCCAGCTAAATCATTCTTAATAGCATAAATAGTTATGCAATTGTACTTACTGAGTGGGATATAACTAGACACCCAGTATTAGGGTGAATGCTGCTCATTTACACTCCACTTTAGTAAACTTCAAACCTTGAGGGTGGGGTTTTATTCTTGCCATTGTCTCTAAAATTCTCTTTCTCCAACACTGCAAACTCAGGTGGTAAATCCTATGGCTAGATACAAGCTGAAACTCATCCTTTCATACCATCAGCTCTGCCAAGCCAACTGGGAATGAGGCTGTGCCAGGAGTAGGGCAGAGATTGGGCCTCTGCAGCTCTGCCCAGATTTGTCACGCTTTTGCTAATCCTTTTTCAGGCACACTGTGCCAGCTTTCAGAACTGCCATGGGAGATTGTGCCTAGTAGTTTCAGAAAATTTGCTTCTGCATGCACACCCTACTCAAGAAAATAATCCAAAGCAGATTTTTCACAAGATGAAGGCTTCACATAAACTCTCCACTTCACTCAGCTCATGAAATCAGTGTGCTGGCTGATGGGAATTTCATTTCAAGGGGGTCAAGGATTGTGAAAAAAATAAACCCAAGTTTTCTCTTTTTTTTTTTTCCTATTCATTATCTCAAAAAAAAAAAAAAAAAAGCACAGGAGAATCAGTTTTGTGATGTATGCAACTAAGGATATATTGAAAATGACCCCAAGGCACTAAGGCCTAGCAGTTCTTTACAGAGACTGAGCCTAAAGGCTGTTTCTGGCAGGGAAGGACCAGTATCAAAACACAGCGACTAGAAAGGGAGCGTGCCTAAAAACTGGAAGACGGGAGGCACAACCTTGCTAAGAAGACAGACATGGCTCTGGGAGGTGTTCAGTATCTCACTAAGTCAAGTTAAAGGCTGTCTCTTTGCATCTGTTTCTGGAGGTCCCCTCAGGACTCTTGTCACTAAAATATAGAGTAGGCTCCTGGAATGGTACGGTAGTACCAGAAGTGGCCTTGGACTAATTCTTCATTGCAGAGCTTTGTACATACTTAGTACCTCACCTTATGCTGCAGCAGTGTGGTCAGGGGCAAGCCTGGACGAAACCTCAGTGACTCCCCACCGCACCTCAACTCGAAGTTTTGCTTTAACCTGTTTCATATTGCCAAGCCTTTATTTGGAGAAAAAAGATTCCTCACGGTTTTACCCCCTTGTATTTTCTAAAGCCTGGAAGTAGAAACATGAGAGAAACTCTTGAGACTAACTTGTTATCTATACGGAGAAGAGAATTCCAATCTTAAATAGGTTAACTTATGAAGGTTTTGAGCTGCTTATCATGAAAAGGGCACAACCATCTGCAAGTAACAATACAGACCAAACTCTTGCACTGTGGGAGAGGTTAGACTAACTTCAGTATTACCTAAGACATGAAACATAAGAACTGATAATTGGAAATGCAAGGGATAGTGAAGAGCACACATCTAGGCTGCAGCCAACAGAGGTCATTGTGACTTCCTTCATTCACCCCAGTGAGCTGCTATTTCTGGCTGCTAGAGATCGGAAGCCAGAATGGATCCAAACGTAGATCGACATATCCCAGGAGGTGAACTGGAAAGTCCTTGGAGGTCTAAGTCTCCAAATATAATTATATCACATGAAGCTAGGTTGGTGCAAAAGTAATCCATTACTTTTTTTTTTTTTTTTTTTGAGACGGAGTCTAGCTCTGTCACCCAGGCTGGAGTGCAGTGGCGCAATCTCGGCTCACTGCAAGCTCCGCCTCCCGGGTTCACGCCATTCTCCTGCCTCAGCCTCTCTGAGTAGCTGGGACTACAGGCGCCCGCCACCACGCCCCGCTAATTTTTTTGTATTTTTAGTAGAGACAGGATTCCACCGTGGTCTGGATCTCCTGACCTGGTGATCCGCCCACCTCGGCCTCCCAAAGTGCCGGGATTACAAGCGTAAGCCACTGCGCCCGGCCATCCATTACTTTTAATATAAAAACTGCAATTACTTTTGCAACAAACTAATACAATATTATAAATGTGGTAAAAACCACAACTCTCATTAACTTCTTAACTGTTTTCTTTCATCTTACTGAACTGGTGAAAGCTTCACTGCTGTCTGGGCCTTCTGAGAACAAAGGGAATGCTGCTCTCACAGTGAACCAGGTATTTCTGCTTTTGCTGTCCACCCAGGTGCTCCATGAGTTTTAGATTGTTTTTAAGGTGGTTAAGGGCAGATCCAGAATGATATTGAATCTCATCTCCCTGGGATTCCTATAGTATGATGAGGTTATTTTGGGTCTAAAAAATTCTCAGCTATGTAAGTTTGAGAGCCTGATTTTGATTAGATTCTGAGTTTGCTTAGATTCTGGAATCTGATTCACATTAATCATGTACATGAATAATTGATAAACAAGGTACCAATTTGTTGATATATAATGCCTGGCACTATAACTTTGAACAGATTCCGCATAAGAAACACGATTGGTAGATGTAATATTCAAAATATTCAAAATATTTATCAACCTAAAATACATGGCACTGATTAATCAGTGGATCCACAGCTTAATTTAATAGATGCCAGCTGACTTGCCATTTCAGGGCATATCGGATAGATGTCAGCCTTGGGAATGAGTGAGGGTTAATATTTGAGTAATCCTACCACTTGCCAGACACTAATATATAATCAATTTTTGTGGGTTATTTTATTGAAAACTCACAATGATCCTTTGAGGAATGCATTTAAGAAACAAGGGCTCAGAGATTTTAGATAACTTCCTCTTGGTCCCACAGGTAATAAAATGTGGTTTGAGGAAGGCATTTAAGAAACGGGACTCTCCCTGCTTGCAGATGAAAAGAACCTATATCTAGGAAACCCCATGACTTTAGCTCAAAAGCTTTTTAAGCCGCTAAGCAACTTCAGCAAAGGCTCAAGACACAAAATTAATGCACAAAAATCACTAGCAACTGTACACCAACAATAGTCAAGATGAGATGAGAGCGAAATAACAAATGAGCTCCCATTCACAATTGCCACAAAAAGAAAAAAATACCTAGTAATACAGCTAACAAGGGAGGTGAAAGATCTCTATAAGAAGAACTAAAAACTACTGCTCGAAGAAAGAATAGATGACATAAACAAATGGAAAAATATTCTGTGTTCATGGATAGGAAAAATCAATATCGTTAAAATTGCCATAGTGTCCAAAGCAATTTATACATTCAATGCTATTCCCATTAAACTACCAATGACATTCTTCACAGAACTAGAGAAAACTATTTCAAAATTCATATTGAACCAAAAAAGAGCCCAAATAACCAAGGCAACTCTAAGCAAAAAGAACAAAGCTAGAGGCATCCTGCTACTCAATTTCAAACTATACTACAGGGCCACAGTAACCAAAAAAGCATGGTACTGGTACAAAAACAGACACATGGACCACTGGATCAGAACAGAGAACCCAGAAATAAGACCACACACCTACAATTATCTGATCTTCAATAAACCTGACAAAGACAAGCAATAGGGAAAGAATTCCCTATTCAATAAATGGTGCTGGAATAACAGGCTAGCCATATGCAGAAAATTAAAACTGGGCCCCTTCCTTAAGCCATGTACAAAAATTAACTCAAGATGGATTAAAGACTTAAATGTAAAACCCAAGACTATAAAAACTCTGGAAGACAATCTAGGCCATATCATTCAGGATCTAGGCACAGGCAAAGATTTCATGAGGAAGATGCAAAAAGCAATTGCAACAAAGGCAAAAATTGACAAATGGTATCTAATTAAACTCAAGAGCTTCTGCACAGCAAAAGAAACTGCCAACAGAGTACACAGACAACCTATAGAATGGGAGAAAAGTTTTGCAAACTATGCATCTGACAAAAAATCTAATATACAGCATTATAAGAAACTTAAAGTTACAAGCAAAAAACACCATTAAAAGGTGGGCAAAGAATATGAACAGACATTTGTCAAAAGAAGACATACCTGCAGCCAACAATCATATGAAAAACAGCTCAACATCACTGATCATCAGAGAAATGAAAATCAAAACCACAGTGAGATACCATCTCACACTAGTCAGAATAGCCATTTTAAAAAGTCAAAAAATAACAGATACTGACGAGGTTCTGGAGAAAAAGGAATGCTTATACACTGTTGGTGGGAGTGTAAATTAGTTCAGCCATTGTAGAAAACAGCGTGGTGATTCCTTGAAGACCTAAAGACAGAACTGCCATTAGACCCAGCAATCCCATTACTGAGTATATACCCAAAGGAATATAAATTTTTCTATTATAAAGACACATGCACATGTATGTTTATTGTAGCACCATTCACAATAGCAAAGACATGGAATCAACCTAAATGCCCATCAATGATAGACTGGATAAAGAAAATGTGGTACATATTCACCACAGAAAACTAGGCAGCCATTATAATGAATGGGATTATATTCTTTGCTGCGACATGGATAGAGCTGGAGGCCATTATCCTTAGCAAACTCATGCAGGAACAGAAAACCAAATGCCACATGTTCTCATTTATAAGTAGGCGCTAAATGATGAGAACACATGGACATGCAGACGGGAAGAACACACATTGGGGCTTATAAGAGGGTGGAGGGTGGGAGGAGGGAGGCTATCAGGAAAAATAACTAATGGGTACTAGGCTTAATAAGTGAGTGATGAAATAATCTGCACAACAACACCCCATGACAAATGTTTACCTATATAACCTGCACATGTACCCCCAAAACTAAAAGTTTTTTAAAAATGAAACTGGACTCAGAGATTTTAGATAACTGGCCCAAGTTCCCACAGGTAGTAAAATGAAGTCTGGTTTTACACACAGGTCCATGTGTACCATACTGTAAAATGTACCCTCTTCTGGTAAATTCACACAGGAAACAAATTTACATCAAATGGTCAACTAATGCTGATATCAGAGCAAAGAATGTCATTTTGTCTTAAAGAAATTCCTTAAGAGTTTTTTTTTTTTTTTTTTTTTAATGAATGCCAGGACTAGCTCTAAAAAATAAAAGCTAGAATTTTATTTATGTAATTTAGCTGGACAGGGCTAGAATGTCTAAGTTGTCTGTACCTTCAGGGTTATTACTCTTTATGTAGATCTGGCTGTTTGTCAGTAATTGACAGAAATGAAGCTTAAATAACAACAAGGCCTATTATTCTGGAGCAATGTTTTTCAACTTCACTGCACATTAGAAAGAATTGAGAAGCTCTTAAAAAAACACAATGCCAGAACAACATCCACATGATTCCCCTTTCAATAAACACAAGTTTGGGGACATCTTCCCAAGTGACCCATGTGAAGCCTATCTGGGACCACTATTCTTCCATACTAGCAGTGCCACCCAAAGCATGATCCTAGCCTAGCATCAACCCTCTGATTATTAGTGGTCCAGGAGGAGATGGACCTCGAAACTAAGAGTGTTTAGAAACTTCTGTAGAAACTTGACAAATTAAATTTATATGTGTTAAATATAATAAAAAATATGGATTAGTATTTTGCTTCTCATTTTATTTTTCTAGTAATCCATTTTTATTATATTTTATAAAAGGATCAGTCCACGATGGACTAGAGAAGGAATAGAATGGGTCTTCACCACAGATAGTTTAAGAAACACAGCTCAAAACCATGTATTAGATCACCCTAGTTCATTCCAAAGAATATGCTTTGTGAGATATGCCCCTGTACTTTCTGTCCTTCCAAGACTGGCACTGCATCCTTTATCGCTTTTTGTGTCATCGAGGTAAAGCATAGCATCCTCAAAGGGTTGGCTTGTCTTTGCCAGTTTCCTCTCAGATAACTTAGGTGGGCTCTCTCACTTCTTCTGTAATTTGCTTGGAAAAAATGGACATGTATGAGTATAAAATGTGCATTTATTCTAAGTGATAAAAGCAAAAGGAAGAGCCCAATTGAACGTTAAGGAGCAGGTGCCTGTCTGATATGAAATCTGAGGTTCCTCAGCTAAACACACCTCTGGAGGAAAGAGCCCTGGACATTGTTGAAGAACTATGGTCAGACAACACTGTGGCCTTGTATTGTTTTTTCTGGTCCTAGGAATGAAGTTTTGTGACAAGATTGAGTCTTATGGCAGTGCTGACTGAGGATGAGACCAGGAATTATATAACTATGAGGATGCTGATGGCTAAATTGAGGTCAGAGCTATAATTGTGTGAGAGAGGTCTAAACTGACAAGAAGCTGTGGTTTGTGCTGGATTTCTTCAAAATGAAGAAATTCTAATTTTAAAATAAAAAGGTCTAACTCCACCTAAACTATGGGGAACTAATTAAATTAATTAAAAATCAATGCATAGTCTGGTAAAGGGTTTTGGCATTGATGTTGTTGATGTCACTTCCATATTTGAGACCTAGTGTTGGAAATGTAACTTGGACACTGAAATAGAAGAATTTCTGAAATATTTCAGGGCTTTATGGAAAAACTAGAACAGGATATTTTATATCAAAAGATGCTTGAAAGTCAGAGACCTGGCCAAATTTTTGCCATTGTGTAAGGACAGTAGGTAACCTTCTTTTATCTGAAATTACAGCCTGTAATTTGTTAGAAATTACCTTGGTTAAATGATGCTCTATATCTTTCTCTTTTTAACTGAATGTTCCTTCAATTAATCATAGCTAATATTTATTAGATCACTAAATAATTATCTCATTTGATTATAAAACTTTTACAAAGCAGATGGTATTGTTCATTTTAGAGAAAGAGACTGAGGCACAATTTAAAATAAACCTCAAGGTAATCTCAAAGGGGAAATGATATGCTACATGGGTGACATGAAACCTATTGGTGGATTGTGGAAATATTTATAAAATAGTTGAACAAAGGGGATAAATAATAAGAAGGAAAAAGGAAAAAAAAGAGGAAAGGAAATGAGCTAGAAGCCAACAAGAGGTCTGAGTCCTAACACCAAGTTCTAAGTTGGGCCATCATGATTTAATCAAGGAATGGGTTTTGCCTTGATTGTAAGTATTAGATTTAAATACTTACAATTTTAATTTTTTAAAAGTAAATTGTAAGTATTAGATTTAAATGCAATTTTAAGTGTTTAAAAGTTCTGCCTGGTGGAACTTTCATTTAGGTATCAGTATAGTCAGTATTATCAGAATGAAGCCCCCTAAATGGGAGTTTCTCTGTCCCTAAATCCATGCAGCTGAGGGCAGTGTCTTGCTCACAGCATCTCAGCGTCAAAAGGAAAGAAAGGGCTCCCAAATTCAAACTCAGGCATAGTCAGGCTAGTGTGGGTTTAGCAATCTCTTGGACAGACCATTGAGGTTATTATTCATGATTCAACCTCCTTTTTTTTTTTTTTTTTGATCTGCTGAATCCTCAAAGAGCCAGCCACCCACTTTCCTCCATTGCTGTCATCACCTGGGCCCCTGTAGAAACAAACTTGCAGTCAGGTGCTATAAAAAGAATTTAGCTTTAAGGGAAAACAGGTCAGGATTTTCATTTCAGATGTACCGGCTATAACACTTCAGACAAATGACTTAATTTCTTGTACCCACATTTTTTCTCATCTGCCAAATGGAGAAGACAATGTATTTTTTATAAGAAGACCACATTGAAGTGTTTAAAAGTTTCATCTCTGGACTCTGACATCCATTTAAGAATATTGTTACCTTTGATAAAATACCTAATTTCTGCAAGTCTTAATTTCTTTACCTGTAAAATGAGGATAATACCAATTTAGTACTTCTTTCACAAAACTGTTGTAAAGATTTAATGAGATACCATTTATGAAATGCTTGAAATATTCCCTAAAAAACTGTTTATGATCAACAAGTGTTAGCTTTTATTATCATTACTGAAGATCAGTGATAAGCCTGCCCACTGCAAGGTAACTACCCTTATTAGGATACCACTAGACAAGCTCTGAATAATTTATAGGCACATTATTTTCTCTGAGCTGCCACTCTTAAATGTGCATTCAAATGATGAAAGTCTAGCTTTCTAGTTCTTTTCTCTTTAGATAAATGAGCTTGCACATATATATATAGGTGTAGGGTGTGGGCAAAATCTCAAGAAAGCTTGAATGATACCTTGTGCTCTTGTAAGACCCAGCTGGGAAGAAAGGAGGTGTATTGGAATGAATAGTGTTCCTCCAAAATTCATGTATGCCAGAACCTCAGAATGTGGCCTTATTTGAGAATAGGGTCCTTGCAGATGTAATGTAAGTAGTTAAGATGAGGTCATATTGAATTAGAGTGAGCTCTATATTCAAAGATTAGTGTCCTTATATGAAGGCTAGGTAAAGATGCAAAGAGACACACAGAGGAGAACAGCATGTGACCACAGAGGCGGAGATTGGAGTGATACATCCACAAGCCAAAGGATGCCAAAGATTGCTGGGAACTACCAGAAGCTAGGGGAAAGACATGGAACAGATTCTGCTTCAGAGACTCCAGGAGTATCCAATCCTGATGATACTTTGATTTTGGACTTCTGGTGTTCAGAAACTATGAGAGAACAAATTTCTGTTGTTTTAAGCTACCAAGTTTGTGTACCTTGTTATGGCAGCTCTATGAAATGAACACAAAAGGGGTCCCTAACTGAAAGGAATATTATAGGATCTCTCCTCTCCAGGCAGGGTCAACAAGGATAAGTGAAGGAAGTGTGTGTATAGGAGTACCAAATGTATCCAGAAAAACACGGGACATCAGAAAGTGGGTCCTGGAAGACACTGTAAGGGCAGGTACACATTCTGTTACATCAGTGGCTCATTGGGCAACTGAGGGTAGTTCTGTAACATCCCAAGTGGGGGGCCAGACATGAAGAGGCAGGGAAACATAATCATATTGAAAGGAACAAAATTTTTAGACATAGGGCTGCTCAAGTACTGCAAGGGTGACTCTCCATGTAGATTCAGAGTCTGGGCACTCCGGTCAACACTAACTCACAAATCCTTTTAAGCATATAGAAAAAAGATGACCACCTTCTTATACTTCAAAGACAATACTGATACCTAAATGTAAACTACTTAGTAAATGAAAGTTCTACCAGCCAGTTTTAAATCAAATGCTTACAATTTTAATCAAAGGATAGCCCATTAACCAAGCAATTCTTTTTATGAAGTGTGTTTTTTTTGTTTTGTTTTGTTTGTTTTAAATGTCTAGGAGACACCTTACCAAGACCTCATTTATTTTAACACTTCCTGGGAGACCTTTATTGTCAAACTCGACCAGACTTATTCAACAAACAACAATTCAAGCAAGCAGTGGAAAAGATCTGAGTCACGGTGAGAGTGGCATTTCCCTTTGCAACTGAAGAAACCACCGGCTGTGATTAACTGCTTGACTAGTCCTCCAGTGTGAAGGATCACAATGGGATCAAGAAGGCTTGGCTGGGCTATGAGAAAGAAAAGAACTGAATCAAATTGGAGCCTGGGAAACTCAGTTCACAGGATCTCCTAAAAGTTACAAATGTCACAAGTGTGAGTGACCATTCATTTACTTAATCAGGCAATAAATCTTTTATTCATTCAATGAGATTTTTTATTAGTTTCTACTGTGGGCCTAGGTGCCGGGATACTTGTGGTGGGGTCAGATACTAAAATGATTCTGAGACAGTTTCTGTTCCAATAGGCTTAGAATATAATAGATTCTCAACAATCTTTTTTTTCAATAGTCTTTCATCCCCAAATAATACTATCTTTAAAAGAGAAGAGCCACCTGAGGAGTGGCTGGAGAGCTGTCCATTCAAACTTCCCTTATTGCTGAAATGTTGCTAAACAGAGTTTGACATGGACTTTTAGTTGCCACTCTCTCCAATGTGGGACAGACCAGCAACTCAATGCGGGTTCATTTGGGTACTGAAGGACAATCAAAACCTAACTACAGGATGATTGATCTGTGATACCTTCAGAGAACAATCGTAATCAAAAAGAGAAATATGAAAGTGGTCGGAATCAAAATGGAGTCATGTATGTTTGAAACAAACAAACAAACAAATACAAAAACCCCTGACAAATAGAGCTGGGGAGGGCTATGAAGAGGGGCTTCTCACACTTATATGCCAGATAATAAAAACTCCCACAAAAGACTTTACAGAAACCACAAAGATGCACAAAAGTCATCACAACCGTACACAAAAAATACTTCTGTGAGGATATCTGCCCAGCAACTAACTGCCTGTCCAAACTCAGACTGGCACCACCTTTGTTCCTTTGTTAATCTTTGTAGCCAGAGATAATTATCTCAAAACAATTATACAATTCTACTCATTATTTTTAACTTTTATTTTAGATTCAGGGGTACATGTGAAGGTTTGTTACATAGGTAAATTCATTTCATGGAGGTTTGTTGTACAGATTATTTCATCACCTGGGAATTAAGCCAGTACTCAAGAGTTATCTTTGCTGCTCTTCTCCCTCCTCCCAACCTTCACCCTCAAGAAGAGCCCAGTGTCTGTCATTCCCTTCTTTGTGTTCATACTCATCATTTACCTCCCACTTACAAATGAGAACATGCAGTAGTTGATTTTCTGTTCCTTTGTTCGTTTGCTGAGGATAATAGCCTCCAACCCCATCCATGTTCCTGCAAAAGACTGATCTCATTCCTTTTTTATGGCTGCATAGTATTCCACGGTGTATATATACCACATTTTCTTTATCCAGTCTACCACTGATGGGCATTTAGGTTGATTCCATGTCTTTGATATTGTGAAACGTGCTGCAATCAACGTGTGTGTGCATGTGTCTCTATAATAGAACAATATATATTGCTTTGGGTATATACCCAGTAATGGGATTGCAGGATAAAATGGTAGTTCTGATTTTAGGTTTTTGAGGAATCACCACACTGTCTTCCACAATGGTTGAACTAATTTACACTCCCACCAACAGTGTATAAGCATTACCTTTTCTCCACAACCTCACCAGAATCTGTTATTTTTTTGACTTTTTAATAGCAGCCATTCTGACTGCTATGAGATTGTATCTCATTGTTGTTTCAATTTGCATTTTTCTAATGATCAGTGATGTTGAGCTTTTTTTCATATGACTGTTGGCCGCATGTATGTCTTCTTTTGCAAAGTGCCTGTTCATGCCTTTTGCCCACTTTTTAATGGGTTTGTTTTTACCTTGTAAATTTGTTTAAGTTTCTTATGGACACTGGATATTAGATCTTTGTCAGATGCATAGTTTGTAACTATTTTCTCCCATTCTATAGGTTGTTTGTGTACTCTGTTGATAGTTTCTTTTGCTGTGCTGAAGCTCCTGAGTTTAATTAGATTCCATTTGTCAGTTTTTGCTTTTGTTACAATTACTTTTGGTGTCTTTGTCATAAAATCTTTGCCCATTCCTATGTCCAGGATGGTATTGCCTAGGTTGTCTTCCAGAGTTTTTATAGTTTTGAGTTTTACATTTAAGTCTTTAATTCACCTTGAGTTAATTTTTGTATACGGTATAAGGAAGGGGTCCAGTTTTAATTTTCTGCATATGGCTAGCCAGTTATCCCAGTACAGTTATTGAATAGGGAGCCTTTTCTCCATTGCTTGTTTTTGTTGAGGATCAGGTGGTCATAGATGTAGAGCCTTATTTCTGGGTTCTCTATTCTGTTCCATCGGTCTATGTGCCTGTTTTTGTACCAATACCATGCTATTTTGGTTACTGTAGCCCTGTAGTATAGTTTGAAGTTGGGTAACATGATTCCTCCAGCTTTGTTTTTGTTTTGTTTTGTTTTGTTTCCCTTAGGATCGTGTTGGCTCTTCAGGTTGTTTTTTGGTTCCAAGTAAATTTTAAAACATTTTTTTCTAGTTGAAGAATGTCGTTGATAGATTGATAAGAATAGCATTGAATCTGTAAATTGCTTTGGGTTGTATGGCCATTTTAATGATGTTAATTTTTCCTATCCATGAACATGGCATGTTTTTTCCATTTGTTTGTGTTATCTCCAATTTCTTTGAGCAGCGTTTTGTAATTCTCATTGTGGACATCTTTCACCTCCCTTGTTAGCTGTATTCGTATGTATTTTATTCTTTTTGTGGCAATTGTAAATGAGATTGCCTTTCTGATTTCACTCTTGGCTTGGCTATTGTTGGTATATAGGAATGCTAGTGATTTTTGCCCATTAATTTTTTATCCTGTGACTTTGCTGAAGTTGTTTATCAGCTGAAGGAGCTTTTGGGCTGAGACTATGGGACTTTGTAGATATAGAATTATGTCATCTTTAAACAGATAGTTTGACTTCCTCTCTTCCTATTTGGATGCCTTTATTTCTTTTCTTGCCTGATTACCGTGGCTAGGACTTCCAATACTACGTTGAATAGGAGTGGTGAGAGAGGGCATCCTTGTCTTGTGCTGGTGTTCAAGGGGAATGGTTTCAGCTATTGCTTATTCGGTATAATGTTGGGTGTGGGTTTATCATGAATGGTTTTTATTATTTTGAAGTATGTTCCTTCAATACCTAGTTTATTGAGAGTTTTAACATGAAGGGGTGTTGAATTTTATCAAAAGTGTTTTCTGCATCTACTGAGATAATAATGTGTTTTTTTCTTTAGTTCTGTTTATGTGATGAATCATATTTATTGATTTGCTTATGTTGAATGAACCTTGGGTATCCCAGGGATTAAGCCTACTTGATCATCATGGATTAGCTTTTTGATGTGCTGCTGGATTCGATTTGCAAGTATTTTATTGAGGATTTTTGCATTGATATTAATCAAGGATATTGGTCTGAAGTTTTCTTTTCTTGTCGTGTCTATGACAGTATTTTGGTATCAGGATAATGCTGGCCTCATAGAATGAGTTGGGGAGGAGTCCTGTCTCCTCAATTTTTTGGAATAGTTTTTGTAAGAATGATAATAGCTCTTCTTTGTATATCTGGTAGAATTTGTGAATACATTGGGTCCTGGGCTTTATTTGATTAGTCAGATATTTATTACTAATTCAATCTTAGAACTCGTTGTTGGTCTGTTTAGGAAATCAGTTTCTTCCTGGTTCAGTCTTGGGAGAGTGTATGTGTCCAGGAATTTATCCATCTCTTCTAGGTTTTCTAGTTTGTGTGTGTAGAGGTGTTTGTAGTAGTTTCTGATGGTTATTTATATTCCCATGGGGTCAGTAGTAACATTCCCTTCATCATTTTAAATTGTTTATTTGGATCTTTTCTCCTTTCTTCTTTATTAGTCTAGCTAGTGGCCTATCTTATTAATTTTTTCAAAAAACAAACTCTTAGATTCATTGATCTTTTGAACGGCTTTTCATGTCTCAATTTCCTTCAGTTCAGGTTGGATTTTGGTTATTTCTTGTCTTCTGCTAGTTTTGGGGTTGATTTTTTCTTGCTTCTCTAATTTTTTTCAGTTGTGATGTTAGGTTGTTAACTTGCGATCTTTCTGACTTGTTTATATGGGCATTTAGTGCAATGAATTTCCCTTTGAACACTGCCTTAGTTATGTCCCAGAGATTCTGAAATATGGTATCTTTGTTCTCATTAGTTTCAAAAGCTTATTGATTTCTGCCTCAATTTCATTATTTACCCAAAAGTAATTCAGAAACATGTTGTTTAATTTCCATGTAATTGCATGGTTTTGAATTATTTTCTTAGCCTTGACTTCTGTTTTTATTGCACTGTGGTCTGAGTGTGTGTTTGGTATGATTTGGATTTTTTTGCATTTGCTAAGGATTGTTCTATGCCCAATTACATGGTCGATTTTAGGGTATGTGCCATGTAGCAAACAGAAGAATGTACACTCTGTTGTTTTGGTGTGGAGAGTTCTGTAGAAGTATATCAGATCCATTTGGTCCAATGTTTAGTTCAGGTCCTGAATATCTCTGTTAATTTTCTGCCTCAAAGTTATGTCTAATATTGTTAGTGGAGTGTTGAAATCTCCCACTACTATTGTATGGGAGTCTGTGTCTTGTTGTAGGTCTCTAAGAACTTGCTTCATGGATCTGAGTGCTCCTGTGTTTGATGCATATCTATTTAGGGTAGTTAAGTCTTCTTGTTGAATTGAACCCTTTATCATTATGCAATGCCCTTGTCTTTTTTAATCTTTTTTGGTTTGAAGTCTCTTTTGTCTGAAATTAGGATTGCAACCCCTGCTTTTTTCTGTTTTCCATTTGCTTGGTAGATTTTTCTCCATCCCTTTATTTTGAGCCTATGGGTGTCATTTTGTGTGAGATGAGTCTCTTGAAGACGGCATATCACTAGGTCTTGCTTTTTTATCCAACTTGCCACTCTATGCCTTTTAAGTAGGACATTTAGCCTGTTTACATTCAAGGTTAGTATTGATATGTGTAGATTGGATCATGTCATTGTGTTGTTAGCTGGTTACTGTGTTGACTTGTTTGTGTGGTTGCTTAATAGTGATACTGGTTTGTGTGTTTAAGTGTGTTTTTGTATTAGCTGATAGCAGACTTTTCTTTCCATATTTAGTGTGCCTTTCAAGATCTCTCATATGGCAGATCTGGTAGTAACAAACTCCCTCGACATTTGCTTATTTGCAAAGGATCTTGTTCCTCCTTCATTTAGGAAGCTTAGTTTGGCTGGATATAAAAATTCTTGGTTAAAGAATTTTTTTCCTTAAGAATGTTGAATCTAAGCCTGTAATCTCTTCTGGCTTGTAGTGTTTCAGTTGAGAAGTCTGCTGTTAGCCTGATGGTATTCCCTTTGTAGGTGAGCTGCCCTTTTTCTCTACCTTTCTTTAACGTTCTTTCTTTTATTTCAGCCTTGGGAAAGCTGATGATTATGTGTCTTGGGGATGATCTTCCTGTGTCAAATATTGCACTTCTCTGCATTTCTTGAATTTGACTCTTGGCCTCTCTAGCAAGGTTGGGGAAGCTTTCAGGGACAATGTCCTGAGATATGTTTTCCCAGTTGTTTGCTTTCTCCCCCTCCCTTTCAGTGATACCAGTGATTAGTGGATTTGGCCTCTTTACATAATCCCAGACTTCTGAGAGGTTTTATTCATTCCTTTTTATTCTTTTTTCTTTATTTTCATGTAAGATTCTGAGATTCTTTCCTAAGCTTGATTTATTCTGCATTAATACTTGTGATTGCATTGTGAAATTCTTGTATTGTGTTATTCAGCTCTTTTAGACCCATCAGGCTCTTTTTTATACCAGCTGTTTTATCCTTCAGCTCCTGTATCACTTTATGGTGATTCTTATTTTCCTTGGATTAGGTTTTGCTGTCTTCTTGAATCTTGATGATCTTCTTTCCTATCCATATTCTTAATTTTACTTCAATCATTACAGCCAGTTCAGCCTGGTTAAGAACTTTTTTCAGAGAACTGGTGCAGTCATTTGGAGGCTATACAACACTCTGGCCATTTGAGTTACTGGAGTTCTTGACTTTTTTTTTTTTTCTCATCTTTGCATGTGGATGTTCCTTTACAGCAGTGTAGATTGCATATAGTCAGTAGACTTCTTTTTTGATGTTTTCACCAGACCAAGCCTTTGTGCAGGGTCTTTATTTGAAGCTAATTTCTTGTCTCTGGTTTCAGAATGGGGTGTGTTAGCAAGGTATTTTTGGTGTTGAAGCTTTGGGGTGTGATCCAATAGGTGTCACTTAGGCTTATTAGTTGGTAGACTCTTTCTCAGCTGTGCGGCTCCCCTATGTTTCTTCACAATTGCAGGTATGTTTCTCTCAGTGCTCTGAAAGTGTGGGTGCCTCTCCCCATTGAGTGCTGGCGGTTGATCGTGGCTTGGCACTCCTGGGCTGGCCACTGTAGCTCTCGGACAGTCTCAGTGTTTATGTTCCTTCCCCAACTTGCAGGCAGCAGAGTAAAGAACCTTAGTAGTGGTTGTGGCCAAGGGTCTTTTGCTTGTCTCCTGGGGACTCCAACCTAGAGAGATGCAGGTCAGCAATTACTCAGTACAATCATCTCAGCATGGAGGGTCTGTGCTGTGGGTCCAAGCCAGGGGTCCCTTCCTGGTGACAAGCAGTGCTGGGTGTGTGGGACCCATGGGAGACAGACTGGCCTCCTCTCCTTGGGTCAATTGCAGCTTGTTGGAGGTATGGTTAAAGCACTTAGGGTCTTTGCTCCTTCACTGGTCCAAGGGTAGTAAGTGCAGTTCCATTGCAGAGGCAGTGGTAGAAAGGCATTTAGTTGGCCCTGGAGACTCTGTTCAGGGAGTTGTTGAATTGCTACTGGCTTGATAGCTCTGGCAGGGGTCAGCTGGGGCCCAGGCCTGGAGGACCTGCCCAGTGAGGAGATATGGGAATAGGCACCCAAGGGACAGTCTGGCCACTTTTCTGTAGGGCTGCTGCAGTATGCTGGGGGCCTGCTCCTGTTTCTAGTCTCCTCGGATTTTCCAGTACCTGGAGGTATCACCAGGGAAAGCTGCAAAAGAGCAAAGATGGCAGCCTGCCCCTCCTCTGAAAGCTCCGTACCATGGAGGTACAGACCTGTTGCTGGCCCAAATGTACTTGTAGGAGGTGGCTGGAGACCTCAGTTGGGAGTTCCCAGCCAGTGAGGAGGAATGGGATTGGGGACTCACTTAAAGAAGCAGTTTGTTCACATTTTCACAGAGCAGCTATGCTGTGCTTGGGTACTACCTTTGTCCCCGGCTAGTGTGCATGGCTTTCATGGAGAAAAAGAGAAGGGGCAAGTAAATACAACACCTTCAACTGAAACATCCAGGTACCTCCATTGGGACTAATTAAGGAAACAACTTGACCCATGAAGAATGGAGAAAAGCAGGGCAGGACAACGGCCCACCTGGGAGTAACACAGAGCCAAGGAAACCTCCCACACCAGGGAAGCAGACTCTCCAAAGCCTGAAGGCTGGAATGGCTAAGTTGCCCAAAGAGCAAAGATGGCAGCCCACCCCTACACCTGGGAGCTCCATCACAGGGAAGTGCAGTGCTGCTACTGGTGGCTGACTGGAATTCCAAGGCAGTGGGTCTTATCCTGTGAGGTGCCATGGAAATGGGGCCTGCAGACTGTCACTGCTCAGCCCCCTGGATTCAGCCTCTTTTCTCCGCTTTGCTGGAGTTGCAGCTACTTTTGCTGGAAAGCCCAGAGAACTTGAATATCTAAGGATCCTGCATCTCTGTGTGCGCCTGAGCAGTTGCTCTGCTGAGACTCCACGCAGCTCTGTGTATCAGAAGGCCCCAGTGGAGTGGGTTCATGAGGGGATCTCCTGACCCAAGGGTTGCAAAGATCTGTGAGAGAATCATGCATTCTCGATGTTGCACATTCACTCACTGCTTCCCTGGGTGTGGGAGGTTTCCTTGGCTCTGTGTTACTCCCAGGTGGGCCGTTGTCCTGCCCTGCTTTTCTCCATTCTTCATGGGTCAAGTTGTTTCCTTAATTAGTCCCAATGGAGGTACCTGGATGTTTCAGTTGAAGGTGTTGTATTTACTTGCCCCTTCTCTTTTTCTCCATGAAAGCCATGCACACTAGCTGCTTACAGTTGGCTTTCTTGGCCACATCCCCCCTCATTCTTCCTTTCAAAACCTTTGTCTTTCTTCATCTCCCTGAATGTGCACATAGTTTACTGTGGCACACATATTCCCTATTGCAATACCCTATTCCTGAATAACCATCATTTTCTTTTAGAGAGACTTTTCTTCTGTTTGTTATTTAGGTTGGCAATATTAAAATGGTTATGATGTAGTTTCTTTTCCAAGAAGTTTACAATATAATAAATGTTTGATCAACTTTTATATCAATAATCTTTTGTCCCCAAATAACTCTACTTTCCAAAAAGAAGAGTAAAGATAAAATCTAGGCTAATTTGTTCTCAGCAAAAACATACTCTCTGAAGAACTACTAGTCCACATTTTTGTATTCTTCCAATGAAAGACATTTTCTTGAACATCATGTTTTAGTCTCTAAAATTGTAATGTCACTTTTGATTAAAAAGTAGCGTTTTTCATATTTTAAAGCTTAACTGTTTTTCAAGTCCCTTTGAATTCCCTTAGCATTTCTATAAGCTCAACTTCTCCTCTAGTTTTGGTCTTCTCATATTTCCTTATCAATTTCTCCACTAGAGATGAGAGACGGTATGAAGGAATACTAGCCAATGTCATTTATCAGAGAGACAACTAGAATATTACTTTAATCACATGCTGCTTTAAATCAGGCCAGTGCTAGCAAGCAAATTTGGGGTATGGAGTCTAATAGACTTTAGTTGGAATTCTGGCTCTGATACTTAGCAGCTGACCATAATAAGTTATTAACCCCATCTAGATCTCAGTTAAACTTTTGTGAAAAGGGAATGTTTTAATACCATACAGGGATTATGTAGGAATATGATGAGAACACCCAAAGTACATAGGTAATTCTGTTATACTGTGCCTCCTACAAAGTGGCAGCTTCCCTGTTTCTTCATAGAAACAATTTTTATTCTCTTTTATTGCTTTATACAAAATTCCTAAAGCAAACAATCAAATTTATCTTGAGGGCATTCTTTATGACAGTTAGAAATTTTTCATCCAAGGAACAGAAATACTCTAAAATAAAACGGGATGTGTGTGTGTGTGTGTGTGTGTATGTGTTTAAAAAAATCCAAAATAGCAAGAAGTTTAGAGGTTGGTGATTGCTGGCCTTGGTCTAGGGCCCTAGTGATGTCAGGACTTTGGGGTGGCTTTTGTCCTTCCTCTCATGCTAGCAAGATGGCTGCTGCAGTTGCAAACGTCTTGTCCTCACACAAACACAAAAATCCAGAAAAGTACTAAATAGGACATTCCCATTCACATGTCTCCTTCTTTTCATGGAAAGCAATCTTTCCTAAAAGGCGTCCTGGTGATGTCCCTTTACAACTTTTCACCAGAACTAGGTCACCCGTGAAACCTAGACTAGCAGCAGGGAAGGGGATACTTGTCTTGAGATGTACGCCAAATAAAGCTCAGATTCTGTTACTCGAGTAGAAAAGAAATACATGGAAAATGGTCTGCAAGCCATATCATTGTGTCTAGGGCCACAGTCCTTAATGTTGAAATTATTATGGGCAGTAAGGAGAAATAAATCAGTCCCTGATATCCAGGAGTTGATCTGACACTCACAGCAAGTTCAGATATTCTTTGTTAAACATAAATAACTTCCCCAAATACCAACATTACACAAATCTGCTGTGTGACCATAATGGATTAAGAAAAACATGGCCACTCTGTAATCATGTCAGAGCATGCATACACATGTGTCCACATACATGATCATTGTTCAAATCACAAAATTGACCAAACATCATACTTTCCTAATGTGGAAGTGTGAAAAAAATGTCTGCAGTTTTTAGTCCTCCTCCCCTCAGGAGGTAGAGCTTCCCCTCCTGTTGGGTGGCTGGACTTAGTGACTTGATTCTAATGAATAGAATCAGGTGGAGGTGACAATGTGTAGTTCTAAGACTCCATCATAAAACTCATTGGACCTTATTCCTTCTGTGCTCTCTTCTTCCTCACAATGGGGTAAGCCATGTCAGAGCAGCCCTGGAACTGGAGCCTCCTGTCGACAGCCACTTGAAACAGTTGGAAGCTCAACTTTGGCCCCAGTCTTCTAGGACTGCAGCTCCAGCTGACTGCTTCAATGAGACCTCAAGAAATGCCTTGATCCAGAACTACGCAGCTAATCCTTCCCTGGATATCTGATCCTTAGAGTGAGAGACAACTAACTGGTTGTTGTTTTAAGCTGCTAAGTTTTGGGATAATTTGCTGCACCGAAAAGATAACTACAGTGTCTGGTTAAATGAGTAACTGCTGCTTCTTTACCAATTACAGGTTCATTTCCACTTTATTACTCTTGCCTTCTTGATAAATGCTATTAAAATGCCCAATCATAGAATTGCCCCTGCTTCCTGACAGCATCCAATCCCAGGCAAAGCTCCATTTCCTTAAACCCTTTGCAGACTCATCTAACACAAGCACAACTCTTATAATAACTTCTTTCTGGCATCCTCTTATGAGATACTTTACATTTCCCAAAGGCATGTTGTCTCTTGTTGCAACAAGCAAATAAACCCAAATCTTTCTTCGATTTCAGGTGTCTCCCTGGTGGACTTCAACTAAAGTCATCAGAAGTAGTTTGGAGTTGTATTGGACAATAAGCTTTCTGCACTATGCATAAATGAAAATCAATTCAAGCTGTTAAGAGATACGATTATACAAATGTTAGCTAATATTTATTGAATGTTTACCATGTGCCAGATGCAGGGCTAAGAGCTTTACGTGCATTATATTGTTTCATTTTTATAAAATAACTTTATGAAGTGGTTGATATTAGTATTCCCATATCACAGGTAAGTAAATTGAAGGGTTGCTAGGTTAAGTAACTAATCCAGTATCACACAGCTAAGCAGCAGTGGAATCTGAATCCAGACTTCATCAAGACCAATATTTCTAACCATTAATATATTATCCCCCACCAATGTGTACCGTAATACTGACTTAAATCTAACAGCCAGTGATTTCATATCTCCTCAGCCTGATAGCCAATTAACTTAGCACCCCACTAACTGGCATTGTCTGGAGTTCTACCTTTTCCAATCATCTAGAAACAGATTTCAAATGTTCTTTATTGATTCCCCTCAGGGACAGCACAAGGGAAGAAAGGTAAGAATTTTATGGCTAAAGCAATTTTGAAAACCATGTATGTAACCTTCTCTTCTATAACAGTCACAAATCTGGACTCCAAATCCTGTACGGACTCGAATTCTTAGGGTATTTAAATGTAGAAACTTTTTCTTGGAAATAAAGTAATATTCTATTTCTTTTTCTAATCCAGTAAGTAATCACAAGAAGAAATAATCAATATATTAGATGATTTTACTGTTTCTTATTTGTTTCTATGTATTACTTTTCACAAAAGGTAATTTCCTCCCAGAGCTGGAAAAATAAAGGAGCAGAGGCCTGGAGACTCTTGGCATGGCTGAGGAGCACAGGAGGTGAGGACAGCCTTGGGGTAAAGGACAGCCGCTGAGGAAGATGAGCTGCTTCCAGCGAACAGCCTCTGAGAGAAGAGGTGTACACATTTTAACCAAAAGAAGAAAACCAGGAAATTGGAGTTGTCTGAATGAGCAATCATTCCTAAGGAACGCTGTGAGGTGAAACCTGATTCCTGTCTCAGACTACCCCAACACCTTCTTATCTCTGCCCTAGTCTGCAAAGATTCTTAACTATCATTCCTTCATTCCACTCATTCATTTAGCTACCGATTATCCTAACAGTGGCCCAACATTGTACTATGTGCAACATAAAAGACACATTACAGCAGGGCAGAAAACATAAGACATTGTCCTATGAAAGTTTGGTAAGACAATAAGCAGCTAACATTAATTAATCAAACAAGGAGCATTGTATTAATTCAGAGGCAAGAGCACTGGAATCTGGGATGGGCTTGGGAACAGGTGAGCTGACAGAATGACTCTTGCCTGTGGCTAGTGCCAGATATAACTATGCATGTTTAGTCATGAATCTCCTGTTTCCTTAGTTTCTGCCTTGTCTGCCCACTAGATTGCCTCACACAACACGGGGTTTCAAAAGTAGAGCTCCCTCCTTGAAATGTTTTGAGATCCAGGTCTTTCTTATATCCTCCCCCCTGACTTATATCCTTCCTTCCGTTCTTGTTTTGCTCCGTGTAAGGAGAGAGCTCACCAACCCATCTGAACAACTAATTTGGGCTCATGGATTAAAATGGCACCATGCTAGGAAATGTGCCAGCTAAAGGTTGATTCTATTATTGGGACTTTGAGAAAGGCATCGAGTCAGTCTGAGGCAGTCATACCCTTGTTACACTATATCCTGTCTATTCTGTTCCTTTGGGGGGCCCAGCTTCAGGAACCCCACCTCAGTTTATGTTAAAACATAGCCCTGTGTAAATGTAGCTTTCTCCATCCACCCCAGTGGAGGAGTGAAAGTCAGCAAAACAAATTAGGTAAGTCTAAACTGATTCAGCAAGACAGGCCAATTATTAACTTACTTTGAGTGCACTATTATATTGGAGTAGTTCCTTTTAAAGAGAAAAATGAGAGAAGACTGAGCAACATCAATGTTTTTAATACTTTGAATTATGTTATAAAAATGATTTATCTAAAAAATATTAACTATATTTTTTCTTCTTACTCTTTTAGGTCTTTCTAGATAAAATTATTTGCTTAGTCATTTTCAGTTTGGTTCGTTTTCAGTGTTTTGTGGTGAAAAAAAACAGGTTTTGGAGTTAGAATCTAAGCTTGGCCAGGTACTAGCTAGGTACCTTGAAAAAGGTACTGCATTTTTCAGAGACCCAGTAAATAAGGCATGTCTTAAAGAGGTATTATAAATGTAGAATAACATAATGAAGTTAAAGTACACACTGTAATAGGTACTTACTAGGATAGTTTTATTTCTGATTGCTAATCATTATTTTGGAGGGTAATACCTTTCATTTTTCAACCAAAGTACCTAAAGATTGTAGATATATTATATTATATATATTCTGATATATAGATATATATATTCTGATATATAGATATATATATTCTGATATATATCTGTATATATATGATAGATATGATATATATAATATATAGATACACTTTTTTTTTGGGGATAGGGTTGCACTCTTTCACCCAGGCTGGAGTGCAGTGACTCGATCTCAGCTCACTGCAACCTTTATTTCCCAGGTTCAAGTGATTCTTCTGCCTCAGCCTCCCAAGTAGTTGGGATTACAGGTGCATGCCACCATGCCTGGCTAATTTTTGTATTTTTAGTAAAGACGGGGTTTCACTATGTTGGCCAGGCTAGTCTTGAACACCCGACCTCAAGTGATTCACCTGCCTTGGCTTCCCAAAGTGCTGGGATTACAGGTATGAGCCACCGCGCCCGGCCCTAAAGATTTCTTTTAAGTCAATATAAGTCTTCTGGATAGCACCAACTTCCTTTCCCTGGTCCCCCGTCCATCCTGCTCTGTAACCGGGTGGGCTAACTGACTCAGGTGGACTAGTCAAGGGCTTTCTTGCCCCTTGGCTGCATTTTGGCCAAGGGAAGTGTCAGTTGGAGGCTTCAGGGGCAGAATGAGGCAGAGTCAGGTTGGGGTATTTATTCCCCAGATACCTCTTGGCTGGCTCCCTCTACGCAATGAATCTCTGTCCTGAGGCCCTCTTCATACAGCCCTGCCTCTCTCCAGGTTCCAGCAAGTGCTTCCTCCCCTGCTCCCACACATACCAGCTGCAGGGTCCTAGACCCTTTCTGGTTGCTTTTACAAAATGCTATCCACAGGTTTATAAATAATCTCTTAAACTCTTTGCAATAACTCACCTTGATGACACCACCTATTTACTTCCTACTAAAGCCAGAAATGACACAATGATTGTTATATTTTCTACTATTATTTCTTCCAAACTGCATTGGATTTTGTTTCAATAACCTATAGATATTATCAGTCAGATTATTTCATGAAGCTTGCCTCCATAGATAACAGAAATATGTGCTCTGGAGGAACAGAAGCTTCGGTTTCAAACACAAGTTGGTTCTGGTCATGACTCTGCCACCTTCCAAACTAAGTGGTCCATCCACAACTTCTTTATAAGCCTCAATTTTCTCGCCTGTAAAATATGGGTAATAAAAGTTCCTGCCTCGTAGGATGATTGTGGGGGTTAAATGGAATAAATGCATATAAATTGCTTAATGGAGTCTAGAACATTATGATCATTCAATTAGCTATTAATATTATTATGCTAGGAAAAAGAAAAGGATGTCCCCCCAGCAGACCATAAATGAGCAGCTGGGCTGTCAAATTTGCCTTTAATACTGTAACATTTCTGGTACTGGTCAAGCTACTGAAAACTCAGTATTATATAAACCCAGCATGACAGGGAACAGGGTGACCGGGCATTGGTGGAGCGGTCAGTGCCCTCTGGCCCTGGAGCAAG
Source organism: Nomascus leucogenys (assembly GCF_006542625.1). NCBI lineage: Eukaryota > Metazoa > Chordata > Mammalia > Primates > Hylobatidae > Nomascus > Nomascus leucogenys. Next base: position 81,874,743 of record NC_044389.1, read on the forward strand.
TCTTTGAGGCCTGGTTCTAGTTATTTTTCTCAACCCTGGCTCTTTATCAATCACCAGGGAAGGTTTTTAAAACATAAACTGTTGGCTGGACTTCAGAGCCTACACGATTTTGCAAAGCTCCTCAGGTGTTTCTGATGTTTGGGTTAAGAGCCAAAACTCTTTATTCTAAGGGTCATTCGTACTGTCCTGGACAGAAGTGGTCCTGGGCTATGCCCTGTAGGTTTCCTCTAGTCCATAGCCAGAGAGGACCAACATATCTTCAGAGAAATCAAATACTTAAAAAATCCTAGGGTTAGGAGGATAATATTTATCCTTGAGTCAGGGTTACCAGCCACAGATTAGAAGTAGGAGAAGCCTCTTCAACTTGGAATAAAGGCCTGGTACCAGATATTAACAAACTCAGTATTCTCGGAGGGAAACTCTCAAACTGCTGACTTCTGCACATGGTCTGTTAACGTCCAGGTGCTTCAGGGTTACTGCAACTGCCCAAACTCCAACTTTTCTGGAAGGACAGTGCCTGTCACTGACTGGAGATTCTTTGTGTCTCCCTCTCTTCCCTTGCCCTCCTTTCCCACAGCCCACTGTCCAGCCATAAGAGTCTATCTCTAAGTCAGTGCCTTTCATTTCACCAACTCCACACTTGTCTTATGTATTCATTCATTAATTCACTCAGTAAATATTTATTGAACTATCACAGAGGGTAAATCCCACCTAAATATCTGGAGAATCTTCTGCAAAAAGTTCCCAAGTGATCCTTTGGTATTCCCAGAGTGAGAAGGACTCTTCTAAATATTCTCATCCTGGAACAAAAATTTAAGGGCCAAGCATAATCCATATTTCTCTGGCACTTGTGAGTTTGTAAAGCATTTTCGTAGAGATTATTTTAATTGTTAATTCTGCTTATCTTAGGATGTATTATTATAAGTATTCATAGCTCAACTTTAGTGAAGAAAAAATGGAAGACTATTGAGATAGGTTGCAGAATGTCAATTACTGAGGTAGGTTGCAGAATGTCAATTATGTTAGTGGAAGTAACGTATTGCAGAATGTTCCAACTTATCAATAATGTCTTATTGAAAGGGCTATACAGTAGCCTTTATTTTTACCTTCTAAAGGTTTTTAGTTTAGGGAGGTAAACGGTCACAACCTTTCCTGCCTCCAATCTTGTGTTCCACCTCGTCTCTTCCCTAGCTGACTGGGCACTGTGCAGTCTGTGCCTGGTGTGTTACCACCACCTAGTGGTGAATATAGCACTTAAACCCTGTGACTGGAATCAAGATTTTAGAAGAGAATATATAGGTAGAGTTAGATTAACATCGGTTTGAAAAGAGTCTTGAATTTCTCTTCCCACTCCAGAAAGCCACCCTGATGTAGATATATTCTTTTGACAAGTTTAGATAGTAAATAATCAGCGATTTTTAAAAGTAGGCATTCCAGTTTCTTTTTGCTGTCTTTTCTTTTGTCACAGCCTATAGTAATTTTTCCTTAAAAGCTTTTTTAAAAAAAATCATAAACCAACTATCATTTTAATTATTCAATATCTGTGAAATATTTAATATGGATATGCAAATGGCAGAGAATGCTCTTTAAACTTCTTTTATCAACACTTAAATTACAGCACTTCTCTCAATGAATTGAAATATCTCTTCTCAGAGCCAGAAGAACTATGTATTCAGAAGCGCTCCACTTTGAGTTCTAACAGAAATAAACCAAAGATATTGCCTGATAACAGCTGATAGTAATTAGACCCACTGGCTGGAAAAAGTAAATGTATAATACTTTGCATTACTTTGGTAATCCAAAGTAATGCCATTCATCCTAAGATTCCCTAAAGGAGCTCAGGAAACATTTCCACTGTCCCTCCTTTTTATTCAGGTGAGGGAGCAGAAGAATGAGAAACAAAGAGCTCATTCATATGTGTGAATTTTGAGAATGTGTCAGCATTCTCAGGCTGATGATGCACTATTTCTCCCATTTTTTCTAAACATGGGACCAGTTCTGCCACTGGCTTCTGTGCGACCCTGGGGAACTTGCTCAAGTTGTTTTGGGTTGCAATTCCCCTTCCACATTACTTTGTTTAAAAGACCCATGATCCTACAGTCACCTTCTACTGGGTTGAATGGTGGCCCCCCAAAAGATGTTCATATACTAATTCTCTGGGACCTATAAATGTGACTTTATTTAGGAAAATGGTTTTTACAGATGTTAATTAGGTTAAGGATCTCTTGATCACTCTGTATTATCTTGGTAAGCCCTAAATCCAACACCCTGTGTCGTTTTAGGACACACAAAGGAGATAACACAGAGAGATGGGGAAGACCATGTGAAAATAGAGGCAGAGTTGGGAAATATACAGTGAGCCAGCAAGCCAAGAGAAGAGGGATGGCTGGGTTATATGGTAGCTTGATTTGTAATTTCTTTAGGAACTTCCTTATTGTTTTCCATAATGGCTGCACCAATTTACATTCCCATCAACAGTGTACAAGGGTCCCCTTTTCTCCACACTCTCACCCATACATTCTGTTGTTTCTCTTTTTGATAATAGCTATCCTAAGCTGTGTAAAGACGTATTTCACAGTAATTTTGATGAGTTTTTTTTTTTTTTTTGAGACGGAGTCTCACCCTGTCACCCAGGCGGGAGTGCAGTGGCGCGATCAGGTCTCACTGCATCCTCCATCTCCTGGGTTCAAGCAATTCTCCTGCCTCAGCCTCCCAGGTAGCTGGGATTACAGGCATTCACCACCATGCCCAGCTAATTATTTTTTGTATTTTTAGTAGAGACAGGGTTTCACCATGTTGGCCAGGCTGCTCTCGAACTCTTGACCTCAAGTGATCTGCCCGCCTCAGCCTCCCAGAGTGCTGGGATTATAGGGGTGAGCCACTGTGCCCAGGCTTGATTTGTATTTTTCTAATTATTAGGGATGTTGTGTACCTTTTAATGTACCTGTTGGCTATTTTTATGTGCTTTTTGTAGAAATGTCTATGTCAAGTCGTTTGCCCATTTTAAAACCAGGTTATATATGTTTGTATGAGCTATTTATAAACTTTGAATATTAACATCCTATCTGGTATATGGCTTACAAGTATTTTTTTTCCCAGTCTGTAGATTGTATTTTCATTTTGTTGGTTCTTTCCTTTGCTATGTGGAAGTCTTTCAGTTTGATATAGTCCCATTTATTTATTTTTGGGACTAAATCCAGTTTCTCAGCACTATTTATTGAAGAAACTATCCCTTCCTCATTGTGTTTTCTTGGTGCCCTTGTTGAAAATTAATTGACCATACATGTTTGGATTTATTTATTTCTGGGCTCTATATTCTGTTCTACTGGTCTATGTGTCTGTTTTTATGCCTGTGTCATGCTATTTGGGTTGCTATAGCTTTGTAGTATATTTTGAGGTCAGATCATGTGATACCTGTAGCTTTCTTCCTTTTGCTCAGGATTGCTTTGGCTATTGAGGGTTTTGTAGTTCTATACAAATTTTACAATTTTTTTCTATTTTTGTGAAGAATATCACTGGTATTTTGGTAGGAATTGCATTGAATCTGTAGATTGCTTTGAGTAGTATGGTCATTTGAACAATGTTAATTCTGCTGATCTGTGAACATGGGATGTCTTTACAGTTGTTTGTATTCTTTTCAATTTCTTTAACTGTTTTATAGTTTGCCTTGTAGAGGTCTTTCACCTTCTTGGTTAAATTTATTTTTAAACATTTTATTTTATTTTTTGATGCTATTGTAAATGGGATTTTTTTTCAGCTAGATCATTATTTGTATATAGAATGTCACAAATTTTGTATGCTGATTTTATATCTTGCAACTTTACTAAATTCATTTATTATATTAACGGTTTTCTGGTGGAGCCTTTCTACATATAGGATCATATCATCTGAAAATAGAGATAATTTTACTTCTTCACCTCCAAACTGGATACCTTTTATTTCTTCTTCTTGTTTAAAAGTATTATCAAGAACAATTAATTAGTTTTCCCCCATTGATGAGGATGTTAGCTGGGAGTTTTTATAGATGACCTTTAAGTTGAGGAAATTTCCTTTTATGTCTAAACTGTTAAGAGTTTTTATCAAGAAAAATCTTGAACTTTGTCAAATGCTGTATCTGCATCTCTTGATAAGATCATTTGATTTTTGTCCTTCAGTCTGTTAATGTGATGTATTGCATTGATTGATTTCCATATGTTAAACCAGCCTTGCATACCAGGAATAAATCCCCCTGTGTAGTTATTTTTGGCTGCTTTGACTTTTAATCTTTATACTAGAGATGTACAAAGCACCATAACAGTATTGGCATATTCTGAATTTGACTATATATTTAATTTTACTAGTGAATTTTATATTTAATCTTTAATTTTCTAGTTATTGCATTATAAAAAGCAAAAAGAAACAGGTGAAATTAATCTCAGTAACATATTTAATCTAACCAGGTATATCCAAAAATATTATTTCAACATGCAATTAAGATCAAAAAGTATGAATCAAATATTTTCCATTACATGTATATCACACATGTTAATTGGGACTAGCCATACTTAAGTGTTTAATAGCCACATGTGGCTAGTGGCTACCTCATTGGACAGTATGCCTCTATAGTTTCTATGTTCTCTACATTTATATGATTTAAATTTTTGTTATGAAAATTTATTCTTATATTACTTTTAAAACTAAAAAATGAATGAGAGGAATAGAAATTGAAGAAACAAAAGTTTTTGCTGTTCAATCTAAAAATAAATTTTAAAAAAACAGTAATATACTCATGAAGGAAAGTTAGAAAATAAAGACTAAAATAAATCAATCAAATTAGCTGTCCTCCTTATGTCCAGAAAAACCACATTTAGGCTGGGCACTGAGGTTCACATTTGTAATCTCAGCACTTCGGTTGGCCAAGACGGGAGGATCACTTGAGCCCAGGAGCTTGAGACCAGCCTGGTCTCAAGACCCTGTCTCTAAAAAAAAAAAAAAAAAAGTAAAAAGAAAAGAAAGAAAGAAAAGAAATCAGAAAAAACACATTTAACATTTTGGAGATTTTTCTTTCAGGCCTTTTCCCATAAGGTATATAATATATACAGTACCCTTTATTTTAAGGAGTTTTCTGTCTTCCATTTATAGGAACATGTTGTATCTGTTGATAATTAAATGCCCTTGGGTGTCCTGGCTATTGAGAAATGATTATAAAACCTTTAGAGGCTGAAAGAAAATTATGATGAAGTCTAGAAGAGACTCCTCTGATTAGAAGAGATTTGGAAACTATGTGTGAACATGTACCCACTTTTGCTTTTCTCATTTATTTATTTATTTTATTATTTATTTATTTATTTTTGAGACGGAGTCTCGCTCTGTCACCCAGGCCGTAGTGCAGTGGCGCAATCTCGGCTCACTGCAAGCTCCGCCTCCCGGGTTCACGCCATTCTCTTGCCTCAGCCTCTCCGACTAGCTGGGACTACAGGCGCCCGCCACCGCGCCCGGCTAATTTTTTTGTATTTTTAGTAGAGACGGGGTTTCACCGTGGTCTCGATCTCCTGACCTCGTGATCCGCCCACCTCGGCTTCCCAAAGTGCTGGGATTACAAGCGTAAGCCACCGCTCCCGGCTTCTCTTTTATTTCTAAGACAGCCAAAATGTGTGTGTGTGTGTGTGTGTGTGTGTGTGTGTGTGTGTGTGTCTGTGTGTTAACTTTCAAAAAGCTCACCCCACCAAAATGTTTTAAGCCTTGATTTTATGTTCATCCTTGGACTGCTGATGGGTTATTTCCCTTTATTTTAATTCTTGGAGGTGTGGTAGTGGAGGTTGCTTAAACCACTGTGTTGACACATCCTGGAGATGGGAGGTGGTGAGGAATTCTCTTGACACTGAGTGCAGCCAGGCTGGAAGATGAACGGTACTCACAGTGGCTAAAATCTCTCCTTCACATTTTACTGTTTTGTGTTTTGTTAGTTTTGTTTTTTAAACTTTTTAAAAATACTTTTCATGAGGTAAAATAGCAATCTGGGTTTTGGAAAGACATCAGTTATGTATGGCTATGTTCATATTTATACTAGAAATTATTGTCTTCTTATCTCCTTACCTCCAAAGAGAGAGGCTTTCTATTTATTTTTCCAAAAAAGAGCAGCATTGGATCAAAGGAAGTGTGTTCCAAAAGGAACTATTCCATTAATCATACATTTTCCATAATTCTTATTGCAGGATTTCAGGGCAGTCAACTTGTTTAAGGGCAGAGAATGAAAAAGAGAGACTTTTTCATATAAAGACAGGATTTAAATATGGAGTCAGATTTGCTCCTGCTTAGCAGTCCCTGGCAAAACCACTCTCCTCCCACTAGTTAAAATGATCTCTTTTTATCACAATCTGTCCATTAAAATGACCCCCTTTTGTGAGAAAATTACTTACAAATAAAAATAAATGTTCTGTGCACCTAAAAGATCCCCATGAAGTTTCCATAACTGGGTTTAAGTGCAGAGGAAAGCACTTCAACAAAGAATCAAAAGGCAAAATAAACCACAGAGATAAGGCTCAGTGATGAATAGCAGTGCTGGAGACTAACTGAATATGTGCTAGAAGTCTCATTTTGCTTTTGCTTTGCTGACAGCTGCATTTTCCAACCAACTCAAAGAGCAATGAAGAGAACTCTTTTTCTTGACTGAACTCTATGCAAGTAGGGAAAGTTATTTGGTAGTAAGATGAAGGATGGAAATGACCATGTCATCTTAGATGATTTCCTTCCTAATTATCAGGGAGGCAACACTAAGAAGAATAAGACTTATATTTAAGCTTTGGAAAGGCCGAATTTTTTAAAGTTTAGGAAAAATAGGTTAGAGCCCATGGCTATGTACTCAAGACAATAAGTTGTTTAAAAGGGGAGGAATATTTGAAGCATGAAACTCTGACAATGGATTCTGCAAATGATCTCTGTGAAGAAGAATAGGGATACACATGTAATCATTCCAACATGGCTGCACTAGAGCTCTTAAAACAGACTTCTCAGAGAAGAGAACAACAAATTAAAGGAAAGCCCTGCTATCCAAGATAATAAAATCGAGTCTCGGGACCTATAAGAACAGTGTCTCAAAGCTAAAGACCAAAAGAATGACTTGAGACTTTCTTTTTTTAAAAAAAAGTTAAGGGCAAATAAGGAGGCTTTTAATGTGGTTAATGTTATAATGCTATGTCTCAAACTAGGAAAAGGAAGAGAAAAGAGTAGATAGAGAAAGCAGAATTACTCAGGTCATTTTTATTACATCTTTTCAATAAGGAAAACTCTGGTAGATCGATCATGGGTAGGCTAAACATTAAGAAACAAATTCTAATACAGGTCAAATGATGGTAAAATAGCAAGTGGCAGGTTTGAATGCTGGCAAATTATACTCTGGGATACTAAAAGAATCTATCTTTGTGGTTGTGGATACATTGAGGAAGGAGAGAGCTATCTAAAGGGTGAAGATGAGAAACTGCCACTTTTCTGAAAGGGCGATGGCTGCCTTTTCTTGTGTGACATTTCCCCTCACTGGAAGTGTTAATGTAGCAAGAGCAAGATGGGGATTCCCTGCTCTTATATAGTGACTGGATTAGATCATCTTAAAGGCTTCATCCCAACTCTGAGAGGCTATTAAAAGCCAGATTCCCAGCAACTGATGGGTTGCTGTATTACTCCATTCTCATGCTGCTAATAAATACATACCAAAGACTGGGTAATTTATAAAGGAAAGAGGTTTAATGGACTCACAGTTCCACATGGCTGGGAAGGCCTCACCATCACGGCGGAAGACAAAGGAAGAGCAAAGAGACGTCTTATATGGCACCAGGCAAAGAGAGAGCTTGTGCCAGGGAACTCCCCTTTATAAAACCATCAGATCTCATGACACTTATTCACTATCACCAGAACAGCACAGGAAAGACTTGCCACCATGATTCAATTACCTGCCACTGGGTCTTTCCCATGACACATGGAATTATAGAAGCTAAAATTAAAGATGAGATTTGGGTGGGGGGGACACAGCCAAATCATATTGGTTGCCCAACCATAAAATCTGCAATCTTAAAAATTTCAATGGGGAGTACACCTTGGTTTTAACAAAGCCTGTAACTTCAGATACCATGTTGTCACTCATTTCGATGAGCACCTCTCAGATAGGCTTCTCAAGATCCCTGGAACTGATAACATTCAGCAGCTCCCAAAGATATGGCCTTCTTCAATTTGTTGATGTCAATACCAATGATCCTGGAAGCACCAGTAGCTTTGCAACCCATAATAATAAAGAGACCAACTTCACCCAGGCCAAACACAACACAAGTTAGAAAGAATTTGACCTAAATTATCAGAAGACACAGACATCCAAAGGCAATGCAGGCTGAGAAAACAAGTGGACCCCATTCCACTGGGAAAGGGAGGTGACGTTTCTGGTCAATTTGTCTTTTTAAATTATTAAATCTTTCAAATAACACTTTCCTTTGAAAGGAACTTGAGAGCTTTATATGATGTACTACCAATCTCTAGACAACAGAGGAAACGATTTCTTATAGGAATGTCAGAAACTAGTATTAGAATTGTCAAAATTATGATTCCCCTAAGGGCTTGGAGAGCAGTTTCCAATTTTTCTTTTTTAGGTTGAAGACCAGATGAATAGCAGTAGCTGTAGATGTAACTTTCTCCCTTTGGGCATTATATTTACATGAAGGAAGCTGCAAAATTTTCATTTTACTCAGCCACTGTGATTCAGTTTTTGGTGTCTACTTATGAGGTCACCATGCACAAAAACAGAAATATGTGGCTAAGAGTTTCCTAGGAATGCACATAAAAATCTGTACTAACTGCATCTCCTTTAACCAAGGATACACATGTAATGATTCTAAATGATTCCATTCTAATGATTAGGCTAAACAATTCTAATAAAGTACACATCCATAGAATCCATTTAGTAACTGTCATTCCTTATAAGGCTGCCTTTTATATGTATATATTATATTTATATATATTTACATATATATTTATATATATTATATATATTATATATAATATATATATAATATAATATATACATATAAAAGGCAGCCTTTATTCTCCTTTGAAATAACTGGAAGGGGTAGGAAATGTGACTAAGGCTCATAAAAATGAGAAAGGGCAACAAAAGTAGCTGAATTGTTATCTTTAACCCGAACCTGCTTACCTTTGTTTAGAAGAGGACAACACTTTGGTTCCATTATTGCACTAAAAAAAGCCAGTTAACTTACGCAATCTTCCTGAAAAGGGTGTTTTTTAAAAAAATAACTTCTTGACTGAGAAGCCCTTGGCCCTTCAGGCAATTTCTGTTGCGGCAGAAATGGTCAGCACCTTCAGTCATTAGTTCAGTGTCACTTATTTTGGGGGATTGTCTATTCATGGTAGTCAACTGAGCATACACAATGCCCAGTTACCAATGGAGCATAGGCAGTTTATAAAGTTATGAATTTGTGTTAGACTTAAGAGTTGCAAAAATCCCTTGATGTGGTGCACTTCCTCTTCCCCTAGGAGTAGGAGTCCCTTAGAGCCAGACTACTATGAATGTTGCTGCTCTTCTGGGTCTAGCTGCCCAGTGGGGCTGCCACACTCCAGAGTGGTGTTGGGGAATGTCTGTAAGGGGTCCAGTGATGTGATCCATATTCAAGGTGTCCAGCAGTGGGTATCAGTGCCAGCTCTGAAAAGGGTGGCAGGGGAGTGACATACAGTTTGTGAGATTCCTTAAATACAAGTTGCCTTACTGTATCGTTGGCTTTCTCAAATGTCAGTTGTATTAGTAAGGAACTGGTCATGTGGACAGACTCAGGACCTCTTGGTTAGCCAGGATGATACAGGCAATGGTGATAGCTGAGGTTACACACAAATTTTCTCCATTCTGCACACTGTTATTGTGCCTGTAGAGACTGTAATGAACTGTGACACTTGGCCTCCAGCCAGGAGATGGTGCTTGCAAAAGAGCACCAGCTGCGGTGGTAGCAGTGGGATTTGTGTTTGCCTTATGTTATCCAGAAGATGTACTCTGGTGACTCAGGAAATGGATGGGGCCACACAGAACCCACAAAAGTTTTTGTCCTTTGTTGAAGCTGTCAGGGTGGTTGGATGGGCAAAGGCAAGTGGGAGCTGGGTCAGGCAAGTCTGCGCTTGGGCCCTCCACATGTGAGCAAAAGCAGTGGCCCCACTGGGTATTATAGAGCAGTTCTCTGGCTATGAGGGTAACGTTCCAGGGAAGAGCACAGTTGCCTCTGCTGTACAGAAGAGTCCACATGGAGAGTGGAGAGTAGTAGGTGGCAGTAAGCTCCACCCAGCTCCCACTCACTGGGCAAGGCCAGTCTCACACTTGCAGCATTCCACTAGCAACAACTAGCTAGGTTCCACACAGTCTGTGCTCAGAACTCAAAAGTGCCGCAGGCCATATTTCTTCCCCCAAGGAGACAGCAACCATGGCTTTCAGGCCATGCCTCTCCTGGTTTGCCTGTGAAGCAGGGGGGCCCAGCTCCTGTGCCTGTGGCTGCAGCACACTTCCCACTCAACCCTCAGTTCTGGCCAAGGGGGTTTGTCTCCACTGAAGATTATATCATGAATCTCAGTTGGGAGCTTCCTTCTACCTGTGACTGCCACCTGAGTTAGCTGGTAGATTTCGGCAAGGTCCCCTGTGAGGTAGGATCAGGAATGGCTTCCCTCCACCCTGCTGGAGACTGAAAATGAATAAAAGCCTGTCCTAATGTCAATTCTTCTCATATACTCCCTACCACTCACCAAGTCAGCTCCAGCACTGGGTAGAGTTAAGGCCTTCCCCCATGGCCTGGATTGCCAGGTTTCCCAGTGGGAGTGTATGTTCCAGAGGTAGTCTATCCCCTTCTCACACTCTGGGGACTTACAGTTTTCTAGTTGGCTCACAGTGTAAGCTACAGCCTAATGCTTCTTTCAAATAGTCTGTGGCTTTCAATTTTCTTATTACGTTCCTGTGTTTGCTTCTTGGAAGAAAGTTCACGTGTGAATCTCTACACACTATTTTGTCTTTCCAAGTGGGAGAGGCATGCTAACAATGCCTCCAATCTGATCTCTTGGGGAAAAATAACAAACTCTCCTAGCACTTTGAATATATCATCCCACTCCTTCCTAGTCTGCAAGTTTCTACTGGAAAATCTGCTGATGGACTTAGGGAGGCTGCATTGTACATCATGAGTCACTTTTTTTTGCTGCCTTCAGTATTCTCTTTCACATTTGAAAATTTGATTATATTGTGTCTTGGTGTGGATTTGATTAGGTTTATACTGTTTGGGATCTTTTGAGCTTCATTAATCTGGATGACTATTTTCCTCTCCAGATTTAGAAGTTTTCAACCAACCTTCCTTCTTTGTTTTTCCACTTTGTTTCTCCATTCCGTTTTCTCCCTTCCTTCCTCCTTTCCTCCCTCCCTTCCTCCCTTCCTCCCTTCTTTCCTTTCTTTCTCTCTTTTTCTCTTGCTTTCTTTCTTTCTTTTTCTCTCTTTTTTCTCTCTCCCTTTCTTTCTCTCTCTTTCTTTCCCTTTGTTCCTTCCTTCTCTTTCTTTTTTCTCTTTTCTTTTTTCTCTCTTTTTCTTTCTTTCTTTCTTTCTTTCCTTCTTTCTTTCTTGATGAGATCTTGCTATATTGACTAGACTGGAGTGCAGTGGCTCTTCACAGGCATAATCATAGCACACTACAGCCCTGGGCTCAAGCCATTCTCCTGTCTCAGCCTCCTGTGTAGCTGGGACTAGAGGCATCCACCGCCACACCTGGCTCAATCATTCTTCTTTAAATAAGCTTCCTGCCTCTTTCTTTTTCACTTCTCCTTCTGGGACATTCATAATTCATATATTAATTTGCTTGATGGTGTTCCGTAAGTCCCTTTGTCTTTCTTCACTCTTTTTCATTCTTTTTACCTTTGTTCCTATGACTGGATACTTTTTAATTTTTTTTTTATTTTTTTTGAGATGGGGTCTTACTCTGTTACCCAGGCTGGAGTATAGTGGCACAATCTTGGGTCACTGCAGCCTCCACCTCTCAGGCTCAAGCAATTCTCCCACCTCCTTCCCACCCAGGTGCTGGGATCACGGGGCACCACCATGCCTGGCTAATTTTTTGTATTTTTGGTAGAGACAGGATTTTACCATGTTGCCAAGGATGATCTCAAACTCCTGAACTCAGGAGATCCACCTGCCTCAAACTTCCAAAGCGCTGGGGTTACAGATATGAGCCACCATGCCCAGCCTGACTGGATAATTTTAAATGACATGTATTTAAAAATTACTGAGCCTTTCTTCAGCTTGATCTAGTCTGCCATTGAGTCCCTCTAGTAAAATTTTCAGTTCAATTATTATATTCTTTATCTTTAGAATTTCTGTTTGGTTCTTTTTTATAGTTTTTAAGTTTATATTCTCATTTTGTTTATGTTTTATTTTTCTGATTTCATTTACTTATTTATCTGCATTGCCATATATAACTAATTGAGTTTCTATGAAATGATTATTTTGAATTGTCAGGCAATTCACAGATCTCTCTTTTCTTAAGAGCAGTTGCTAGTGCTTTTCTTTCTTCTTTGTTTGTGTCATAGTTCTGCAACTCATTATATTTCTTGTAGCTTTGTGTTGGTGTCTGTATATTTGAAGAAATAGCCACCTCTGCCATTCGTTAGGCCTGGGTTCAACATGGAAAGCCCTTCACCAATCAGCCTAGCTAGAGATTTCGGGAGCCTCTCATTTTTTTTCTAGGGATATGTTTACTTCACTTCCCTCCTTTCCTCCTGGGGAAGATGTTTAAGGGTTATGTATCTTTTCCCGATCTTGCAGAATTGTGCCAGCTGCGGTGAGCTACTCACCTCTTTTCCTTATTCTTGACTTCCCCTAGGAATTTAAACTATTCTGATTCTCTCAGTGTTCTGAGCGAGGCATGGCAGAAAGAAGTCCCTTGAGCACTGTGCCAAAATGCCAGGAATGATGAATATATGCTCCACTCTCTTTTTACACCTGAATGGAGCATCCACAAGCTGAGGCAATTTCTCCCAGCTCAGAGCTGTGCCAACTTGGGGGAGGGGCTGATGGTAAAGTAAAATTGCTCTTCCAACTCATTTCAGTGTGGCTGATATCAGTAGTTTTGCTCATCTGGGGGTACTTCTTAACTGCAATCTGAAATATGTGCAAAGATATTTTGCTCCGCATGTCATTGTTAACTTATCATTGTTAAGTATTTCATTGTTTCTACAGGGAGATGAGGGCTTAGAACTTCCTGTTCCATCATCTTTTGATATCAAGGAATTATAAATTTCAAAGGTGGTTTTGTTGTATTTTTTTGTGTCTGAAAATAATATTCTTCTACCTCACAGAAGAAAACAAAATCAAATCATAGTGCCAGAAGAGACTCTAGAGATAATCTTAATTCATCTAATTACGTAACTCCTGAGAAGAACAGAAAAGTCAATGTTATCAGCAAGAGAATGTTATTAGCCACAGGACTCCTATGCCTGCCAAAAGAGGCTCTCAGATGATCATATGGGGTTGGTTATGACTGGACAATAACAAGGTAAGCAACTGGTCTTAGGAGTTTTGCTACAGTGCCCTTCTGACAAGAAACTATATTTTCTTTTTTAAAAATTTTATTGTAGTGACAGGGTCTTGCTATGTTGCTCAGGCTGGTCTTGACCTCTTGGCTTCAAACAGTCTTCCCACCTCAGTCTTCCAAAACACTGAGATTACAGGTGTAAGCCACCATGCCTGGCCTGAAGCTTTATATTTTCTATCTATCCAATGTGAACCCAGATCTTGCCCCATGAAGAGAACTCTAAGGGTGTATTCACCTTTTTTGAAGAGCTTCTTTTTAATTCTTTTGAAGTTTTGAGTTACTCATATTCTTAGAGGAAGGTATGACTAACAGGAAGTCTTTGGAAAAGGCTGGGTGAGAACTGTCAAAAGGCTGCAATCAAGGTATGTGCTGTGGCTTGGGTCTTCTTCTGAGGTCTTCTCCCAAGCTCTCATGGTTGTTTGCAGGTTCACTTCCTCCCAGCTTTAGAACTCATAATGCCTTGCTTCTTTAAGGTAAGCAAAGGAGCATCCTTGATAGTGGGGAAGGCCTAAATCTTCTTTTAAAGGGCTTATCTGATTAGTTTGGGCCAGGCCAATATAATCTCCTTTTGATTAACAGAGATTGATAAACTCAAAGTCATTCGATTAGGGACTTTATATCTGTAAAATCTCTTCATCTTTGCCAGAAAATGCAACCGAATTGCAGGAGTGATATTTATCATATTAACAGGTCTACCCACACTCAAGAGAAGGCGATAACACAGAGTATGTACACCATGGGGAGGAAATCTTGGCGGCCATTGTAGAACTCTTTCTATGACACTTATGTCAGCATTTTTGTTGTGCTCTGGAGATCACAGAGTGAAAAGTACTGCGTTCTGTGATTGTAGATATTTGTTACACATTCGAGACTGAACCATATGCTTTCAAAATTGACAGAATGGAATATAGCGTGTTCAAGGCATCAGATGAAATTAAATTTTATTCTTTCATTATGTTAAATTAGCATCTTTTCCTTTCAGAAATCACTTACATTGCTTTCTCATATGTTAATCAGACACCTGTGGCATTTTTATAGTAAATGCAAAGTGAGGATTTTAGGTGATCAAAATGAATAGGCCTAACTAGTTCACAGCTCTGAGATGTGGCCACACTGCTTATTCATGGAGAGAACAGACCTTACAGAGTATCCTGCATATTTACATTTGTATCAGTCAGCTTGTGCTGCCATTAGAGAATACAATAGACTGAGTGGCTTTAACAACAGAAATTTATATGTTCAAAGTTCTGGAGGCTGAATGTCCAAGATCAAGGTACTGGCAGGCTTAGTTTTTGGTGAAGCCTTGTCTTAGTCAAATTGGGCTGCTATAACAAAATACCCCAGACTGGGCAGCTTAGAAACAATAGAAACTTATTTCTTACAGTTATGGAAGCTGGTAAGGTTAAGATCAAGGCACTGGCAGATTGAATGTCTGCTGACGGGCCACTTTCTGGTGATAGATGTCCCTTTCTTGCTTTGTCCTAACATGGCCAGCTCATGCAAGGAGACAGAGAGGGCTCTGGTGTTTCTTCCTCTTCATATAAGGACACCAGTCCTATAAGATTAGGGTCCAACCCTTATAACCTTATTTAACCTTAGTCATCTCCTTGAGGGCCTTATCTGTAAATACAGTCACATTGGGGGTTAGAGATTAAGATACGAATTTGTTGGGGGACACAACTCAGTCCATAACAATTTTCAAAATATCTGTGGGCAATGAAAAACCTGTGGATTTCCTGCTTTTCATGACCCCAGATAATGTTTAAAAATCACTAATTACCACTCATAAATATATGCACATATTCCAAAAAAACTTTCCATCTATTTTCTTTGCTAAAATAATAGAGTATCCAAGGCAACAAGGATACGTATGCTACCCTGAGCCGTGCATCAGAGCAACCTCTGTCTTTTTGATTCTGACAAAATTAATGCAAACAAGCCAGTTGTATCATTTTTTTTCCTAGTAATGAGACAGGAAAAGTCCCCATGGGGCTTCATAAATGGAAAATAACATAGTTACACAGCCAAGTACATGTTTATCTCTAGTGGCCCTCTCTAAGAGAAAGCACAGCACACAGAGCATAGACTTCTCCTACCCAGAGTTAGGTATTAATGTCAGGATCTGTGGTTGAGATTGCTTTTTATAACTCAATATACACTTTCTCCCTCTCTTGTTAGAGCCCCTGTTTTAGAATGGGATGTCAATGTGCCCTGTTAAGAAACTACATTTTCTATCCTTCTTTGTAGCTATAAATGGTCAATGCAACCTAGATTATTGTCTGAGACTCATGAAAAGGCTCTTACAAAGAGCAGATAGCTAGCATGTGCCCTTGTCAGCCCTTACCTCCCCAACCTTCCTCTTATTTCCTGCTTGGAGTACAGATTTGATATGTGCAAATATAGGAGCCATCTTGGATGACTGGAACTTCAGGAACCATCTTGAACAAGGGATAATTTCAAAAACGGAAGCCTAATATTAAGAAAGATGGACCTAAAACATAGATGAAGCCGAGGTCCATAATGATGCTTCATAAAGCTTCCATACCAACCCTAGATGGTTGAACTCTTCCATGTGAGGACGAAATACATGTCTATCTTACTTAAAACACTATTTCTGCTCTCTGTTATTAGCTGTGTAAAAAAGTTTCTCAACTGATACAAAGTGAAAACTAAAAATCTCAGAATACAAAAATTACCTTAGAAAGTCAATTAGGTCTCCCATAAAATTCCCCATAAACTACAGTAAAACAGGGAGGCATACGGCATAAGAATGGGTTATAGGCAAAGGCAGTTAAGGCTTTAATTCTTGGGCCAGTCAAGAAAATAGACAAATTAGGCTCTATCCTTGCATTGTTTTAAGCTAGTATTTGCCTTTCAGAAATTGTCTATATTGCTCTCAGAGATTGTAATTCAGAAATTCAAAATCATGTGTATTCTGAAAAGTCTTGTGAAGCACGACATGTACGTGTGTGTGTTTCTCTATGACTTCTAATTAACATTTCAATATTTTTTCATGGCTGTTGAACAAGTCATCAGCACAGACATCCTGACTACCAGAGCACTATATTCCATTCACAGTTATTAGAAACTCCTTAAAAGCATGTATACCTTCTCCCCATTGGTTTTGGATTAAGCTATGTTTGGTTATATCATAACTGTTCTTTAAGCAAAATTGTGGGAAAAATTATAAATTTGATTTATATTGCTCTTTGTTTTATTTTTCTTCTTTTTCTTTCTCTTGCATTGGATTTAACTCTATTATATGTCCAAAATTGAGGAAAACCATTCGTGGCCACATGGTTTTGTCAAGTGGGTAACTGGAGGTCTGAGAAGAATAGTGGGTAAGAGGTTCTAGAACTTAGATTTTTCTAAGGAATGTTACCACCTTGCTAAGCTATGTAACATATCTTAACAACCAGGGAACTACACGGGCTTCTTGGAGTAAGAGTGTGAGAAACTGGATAAAGACAGCTATATTCTTTTGGAAGCGTTCGAGATTGGTCTGTCTCTACCAACCAAAAACTTCTAGCTTAAGTGCAGAGATTTAAGGAGATCAACAAAAACTCAGTCTAGACATATTACGAGGCTCGGAGGGTTATCAACAGACTTGAGTTCTTGTCAGCAAGATCACCTGCTTTTAATATTGTCCTCAGGTATAATTTTAAATTCATCATTAGAATAATGTTCTAAAATGTTAGGTATGATTTAGTTAATAGTCCTCAAGTTCATTCTTTTTTCAAGAGTATGTAAAAGCCAAATAAGTAAGTCTGTTTTAAGAAAATGAAATACACATTGTTTTCTTGTTGACTTTTTTTTTTTTCAAAATTTAAAGTGTATCACTACCCTTTAATCTAAGAGAATTGATGTGGGACAGACACATATAGAATAACTGAATAATATCAGCTAACATTTAAGTCAATTTCATCAGGTTATAGATAAACAGACTGAAATCTAGGCAATAAAACAATTAATCTGTGGTCACTTTGCTGGTTAATGGCAAATCTGGGACCATGAATCCTATCTTTAAATTTCTGGTTTAATGCCTTTTTCACTCTC
Organism: Nomascus leucogenys; assembly: GCF_006542625.1. NCBI lineage: Eukaryota > Metazoa > Chordata > Mammalia > Primates > Hylobatidae > Nomascus > Nomascus leucogenys. Next base: position 81,892,379 of record NC_044389.1, read on the forward strand.
CAAATTGCTGTACTCTTTTCCCCTCAATACAAGTAAAAAGCAAATTTACTGGCTTAATTGTACAAAAGGTCCCACACCAAAAGAATGAGTAAGTCTAAAGTATGATTTAAACAAGGAGGTTAGAACTAGCTCCTCACTGTGGTATTCATAAACAGCAATATGAAAATATACTTTTTATTGCTAGATAGATATTTTCTGCATTTAATGTCTACATATATTTTACCCAAACTAGGATAATTTTAGCGTTTATATATATCAAACTGAAGTTCCTGAAAACCAGATGTTCTGTGGCAACAAGTCTGGGAATTTATACACCATACAGTCTAAGTATATAGCATGAAACACTTAAACATAGATTGCTTTGGTCTAAAAAGATAGTCAACGATCTAAAAGCATCCATCCCAACAAAATCCTGAGATCAATTTCTAGAACATGAACATTTTTTGACACTGCAAATTATTCTAACCCAAAAAGTCTCTGCCATGGTTATAAATAAAATGTGTATTTCCCAATTCTGCTACAATGAATAAGATTTCCATATAAGATAGAAAAAATACAACAGGCACCAGAAAATCAACCTTCTTAGATTTCAAAAGTATACTGTTTTCAAGAAAGTTTAAATAACGACTTTCTATGTTCTTAATCCAGAAATGTTCTTTCTCACATGGTTGTGAATTCACCAAGATACATAACATTATCTTTAATCTCCCAGGTCTATGACACCGTAGGTGTCTAAAAATGTTAACTATTACTCAATATTGCAAACAACAACATGGCAAAGGTTCTCTGGTTTATCATCTCCAGATACATCACTCTTTTGGATTTTTTTCCTTCTTTGGGCTTTACCATTCTCTCCGAAGATGATATACATTTTAAGATGCTGGGTTTTAAAAGTACAGTATGAAGGGACTTAACTTAAAATTAATTCAATGTAAAGTACATTTGTGAGTATTGTATTTAAAAGTCATCATTTAAATTTACTATATCAAAATTGATAATCATGTAATACTTTTTTGCTGGTAAGACAACAAAGTGAGCTCAAATGAAATTAAAAACAGAATATACTTTATACTTTTTACAAATATAAATATTTCAAAATCAAACACTTTGATTTTCCCCTAGGTAAATGTTTTGTGATCCACCCATGCCTATACTTTTCAACGTTTACAAAAATTTGGTCTGAAAACAAAATAGCCTCACATTGCTGTAACATGAGAAACAATTTAGTTCAAGCAAAGAAGATGGAGAAATGTTTTATATAAGAAAGTGACAAGAAACTCTTGTCAGAATGTTTGTCATTTTGTGATTTCAGGGTCTGAGCACATCTGGAAGTGAGGTCAATCAAGTTAGACCCCAAAAACTTTTGTGACAATAGTGAAGAGGGGAAAATAAACAGGCCACAAATATGAACCTCAACCCCCTGACATCTGCTCTTCAGATCGAGGGCAAAGGCAGCCATATTATGGCTAGAAATGTAAGCTGCTTTCTAGTCAGGCACACCCCTCATCCCAGAAGAGTCCGCCACATCAAAGGTAAGGTGACTTAAGGTCCTAGTATGTGTCTCTATTCTCTACACTTGGGCTATTTGATAATTCTGGCAGGTAAACACAACACTGCTATTCAAAATAACTAACCACTGCAGAGATATGGGCATTGACTGTTGGGACTAGATGCCAGCACTGGAGTGAGAGCAGAGGCCTGCAGTCCCTCTCTGTGTTGGACAGTAACCCTTAAATTGCTTGATTGTTAGGACAGGGGCCTGGAGAGGGGCCAAAGTGGCTAGGAAAATGGGGACCACTCAGGGAGCTCAGGGCAGCCTTGAGCAATTGATATAAAAAATATTTCAGTATTTTAACAATCCACACATCCATGCTAGCATCTACATGCTAAATATCATCTCTAAGGAAGCATATGTTTTACTCTTTCTACCTTCCCTTCTGTCTTTTCTCCCTCCCTCCTTGCCTCCTGCCCTCATTCACTCCCTTCCTTCCTCCCTTTCTTCTCTTTCCTTCCTCTCTTTTCCTACCTTTTACTTTAACTTTATACAATAGAATTACTCAAAATTAGACATTAATAACAGCATTTCTCTTTTGAGGGAGGCAGTCCAATCAAGCTTGGATTGAAGAATTTTAAAAGTATACAGTTTTTAAACACGTCTTGCATTCTGAGATGTTTTGAGAGGTACAAAGAGAAAAGGGTTCTGATGTTTTGAGAGGTACATTTCTTAAGGTTATGAAATATATGGAAAACAAGCAGAATTGTTTGGACTTCATAGGGTGAACCAGCCAATTCACCTAGGATGGGGTGACTGTGTGATACCACCCCCGACAAAGTAGCATATGAACACTGGCTATTGGGTGTAATCAAAATAGACCCTCACACCCATCCCTGAGATTCTTATCCCCAAGAGAAATGCTGCCATAGTGAGCTCCAGCAGATGGAAATGTGTCGTATTTCTGAGGTGACAGAAAAAGTGATATTAAAAACCAATGTCATTTGGCTTAGGCAAATAATTCATGACTAAGACCACAAAAGCAAATGCAACAAAAACAAAAATAAATAAATAAATGGGACCTAATTAAACTAAAAAGCTTCTCCACAGCAAAAGAAATAATCAGCAAACAGACAACCTGCAGAGTGGGAGAAAATATTTGCAAACTATGCATCCGACAAAGGACTAATATCCAGAATCTATAAGGAACTCAAACAAATCAGCAAGAAAAAAACAAATAATCCCATCAAAAAGTGGGCAAGCAACATGAATACAGAATTCTCAAAAGAAGATATACAAACAGCCAACAAACATGAAAAAATGCTCAACATCACTAATTATCAGGGAAATGCAAATTAAAACAATGAGATGTCACCTTACTCCTGTAAGAATGGCCATAATTAAGTCAAAAAACAATAGATGTTGGCGTGGATATGGTGAAAAGGGAATGCTTTTACACTTATGGTGGAAATGTAAACTAGTATACAACCGCTATGGAAAAACAGTAAGTGGATTCCTTAAAGAACTAAGGAATTCAATCCAGCAATCCCACTACTGGATATCTACTAAAAGGAAAATAAGTCATTATATGAAAAAGACACATGTGCATGCATGTTTATACCAGAACAGTTCACAATTACAGAGATATGGAACCAACCTAAGTGCTCATTAACCAAGTGGATTAAAAAAAATGTGGTATATATACACCATGGAACACTACTCAGCAGTAAAAAGGAATGAAATAATGTCTTTTGCAGCAACTTGGATGGAGCTGGAGTCCATTATTCTAAGTGAAGTAACTCAGGAATGGAAAACAAAAGATATATGTTCTCACTTACAAGTGGGATGCAAAGGCATAAGAATGATATAATGGACTTAGGGACTCAGTGGGAAGGTTGAAAAGGGGGTGAGGGATAAAAGACTACATACTGGGTTCAGTGTACACTGCTGGGGTGATGGGTGCACCAAAATTTTCAGAAATCACCACTAAAGAACTTAGCTAGTAATAAATCATTCTATTATAAAGACACCTGCACCTGTATGTTCACTGCGGCACTATTCACAGCAGCAAAGACATGGAATCAACCTAAATGCCCATCAATGATAGGCTGGATAAAGAAAATGTGGTACATATACACCAAGGAATACTCTGCAGCCATAAAAATATGAGATCATGTCCTTAATAGGGATATGGATGGAGCTGGAAGCCATAAACCTCAGCAAACTAATGCAGGAACAGGAAACCAAATATCACAGGTTCTCACTTGTAAGTGGGAGCTAAATGATGAGAACACAGGGACACACAGAGGGGAACAACACACACTGGGGCCATTCAGAGGGTGGAGACTGGGAGGAGGGAGAGTGTCAGGAAAAATAACTAATGGGTGCTAGACTTACCATCTGGATGATGAAATAATCTGTACAACAAGCCCCAATGACACAAGTGTACCTATCTATGTAACAAACCTGCAGTTGTACTCCTGAATTTAAAAGTTAAAAAAAGAACTTATCCATGTAACCAAAAATCACCTGTGTCCCCAAAAACATTGAAATAAAAATAAAAATTATTAAAAAAATTAAAAATGAAAAAAAATGTCATGATAGAAATAAACCAAGCTTTGTTGAAAAAAGGGCAGAGCCTGGGGATAGAGAAGAGAATTAGGAGGCTGTTGCACCTGTGCAGATACACGAGGACAAACGTCCCTGCTATGCTCTTGGCAACAGGACCAAGCAATGGCAGAATATGAGGCTAGAGAGAGTTTGAAAGGTCCCGGTAACTGATTAGTATAGAAGGTGAAGATGAACAAATCACACACCCTTTGCACCCTTCTCCACCCTTAGTTATTATAACTAAAAAATGATGAAACAGGAAAGCTGAAAGGGAGAAGGTGAAGTCATTTCATTCAGCAGATATTTATTCAATTTCAAATATATAAGAAACTTGGTTCTAGATGTGGGAGATAGATCAAAGTTTCTGAGGGAGGAAAAAATGTTCCTACCCTAATGGAGCTCACATTCTTGTCAGACAATAAAATCAATTTGGTGGTATACATACTGCATGTGTAGTAGCATCAGGCATCCAAATGGAAATGAGCTGCCCACAATCCCAAACCTAGAATAGAAATCTATGTCTGAGTCTCAAATGGGAACTTAGGAGTAGAGATGCACATTGGGAGTCGTCAGCATAGAAATGATATTTAAAGGCATGAATATTGATCATCTCTTTATTAATTCAGCTATCTATGCATTTATTCATTCATTCAACAAACATTTATTTGGAATGAAAATATAGCCAAGAGCCTGCCCTCAGGAGCTGGACTATCTGGCTGGTCAAGCCACTCTGTAAAATGACATTAGTAACAATAATGTCTACATCAGGGTTAAGTATACAAACAAGGAAGGCAAGAGAACAGCAAAAGAATATTAGGAAACTTTGTAGAAGAAGCTCCGTATGCCTGTTATGGAGCATGTGGGGAGGAGGGAAGGGATAATGGGAAGTCGAGGTGGAGAAGTGGATAAGAGGCCAGATTTAGGCAGGATCCGGATATCATGCTAGGGAATTTATATTTCTTCACAATCAAAATAAATGTCTACATTCATGGTTTTTACTTCCTCTCCTTGGAGCCACTCTTCAGCCCACCGAAGCCTGGCCTTTTCATCCACCATTCTACATAGGCCGGGCTTGCTAAGGTTACCACTATCCTTCAGTTAGACAAATCCAGTGCAAAGAGGATCTATTGGCTCAAGTAACTGGAAAGTCCATCAGGGAGGTGGGCTTTAGGTTTGATTTGATGGCTCGCTTAAACAACCTGCTTTTTAAAAGCTCTTCTCTCTGCCTTCCACAATTCCAGACTCATCCTAGAGCTGGCTTGCTCCTCTCCTGGTGGCAACATAGCTACATCAGTTCTTAATTTCACATCTGCATGCTACTCTGACTTCTTTCCCAGCAGATTTCAGCCAAATTCTCTTTACATTTTCATTTTACCAGCACACACCAGATCTCATGCTACCCTTGAATGAATCTTCATGGACAGGGAAGTGGCATGCACAGATTAGTAGGCCATGGTTCAAATAACCAATCACTACAGCAAGGGGAATGGGTTCAATCTTCCCCAGAACATATGGCTGCAGGGGCTGTGGGGGCTGCAGAGTGGTAGATAAGGGGAGGATAATGAAGCAAAATAACCTGGGTTCTGTTGTTAAGGAAAGATAGAAACAGGTCCTGGGCAGAACTGACAGATATCCACTACACTGCAATCCTCATCTTGACCCCTTAGCTGCATTTGGCACAGCTAACCACCCCTCCCTTCCTCTCTCTCTTTCCCTCTCTCTCTTTCTTTCTTCACCTTTAAAAAAATGTAGATTCTGTAACAACATATGCTTCAGTTTTTTTTCCTCTACCTCTGTGCCTTCTCCTTCCTAGCTTAATTTTTGTTCTTCAGTAAATGCTGGAATCCCTCACAGTTCAGTCCTTGGGTGTTTTCTCTTTTTAAACTGTACTGGGATGCTAGGCAAATACGTTCATTCACAAGTTTCAAATACCCTCTATAGACCAAATATTTTTCAAATATGTATCTCGGACTCAGACACCTCTTCAGAAGTTTAGACCTGTATATTCAACTGTCTACTTGCAAGGCACGGAATGCCTCATGGGCACCTTGAACTGTGCTCTTCAAAACTGAACTCTTGATCTTCCTTCAAAAGCAAGGTTCCCCAACCAGTGTATCCTAACAAATAAATGGTATTGTAAATTTTAAGTTTGTAAAATTGAAGTTCTTCTTTAACTCCTCTCCCTCATTCTCTTCCCCTTCCAATACCTTCACTTGATCTTGTCATTTTCCTTCTAAATATTTTGTAAATTAAGCCACTTCTCTCCATGGCTACTGTCACAGCTCCATTCCAGGCCACTATTATCTCCTGCTTTGACTAGTACTTTGCAATTTGTAGCCCTCATAGCAGCTTTACTTCCACTCTTTCCCTCTCTCCAGTCTATTCTCCATAGAACAACCAGAAAGATCATATTAAAATGTAAATTTGACTGTTTAGGCCAGGCTCAGTAGCTCACACCTGCAATCCCAACACTTTGGGAAGCCAAAGTGGGAGGATCGCTTGAGGTGAGGAGTTGGTGGTGCACCTGTAGTTCTAGCTACTCAGAAGCTGACACAGGAGGATCACTTGAGCCCCCGAGTTCAAGGCTGCAATGAGCCATGGTTGTGCCCCTGCACTCCAGCTTGGGTGACAAGCAAGACCCTGTCTCTTTAAAAAAAAAAAGGAAATATATATATATATATATAGAGAGAGAGAGAGAGAGAGAGAGAGACTGTTTATCCTACAGAAAATCCTTTGGAGGCTTCCCATGCATTTAGGATAAAGTGGTTAATTTTGACATAGGCTAAAATGTTTCCTATTATGTGGCCTCATCTCCTATCGATCCCCTCTGCCATTAGGCATATGCCACAGTGGACTTGTCTTAAGTTGCTTGAACATGTCACAAGCCCTTTCCCACCTCCGTCTGGATTTCCACACATACTCTTCCCTCTAATTATAAACCTCCCCTCATTATTTGTGGTTCCTCGTTTTGGTTTAAATATCATTTCAGAGAGACTTTTCAGGCTTCACATCCTCAATCTAAATTAGATTTTCTTATGGTATTTTTTCATAGTACTCTATATTTTTCTTTAAAGTAATTGTCTTAGATAGACTCTGAGGTGGAGATTTGTGTGAAGGAGCTTTATTAGGAAGTGCTTTTGGGAAAACATTGATAAGAAAGCAGTAAGTGAAGGAAGAAGAACTGGGTAGAAGGAGAAGTGGAACTGCAGATACAATAGGGACCTCAGCCAATCGCACACGGAGCAGTGGAGCTGGGATATCCCTTCAGAGGTGTCTCAATTCCAGGTAAGGGGCCAGGCCTTTGTAATTCCCACCAACCAGTCACTATATACAAGAGCTCTCACTGTGTACAAGAGCTCCCTTCAGCCAAGAGCAATTCCTGGAGAGGGACTCAGAATGAGCCATAAGTAACTGACATATGTGGAGCTGGGGAGCTGAGAGCCTAGGTGCTGAAGGCATGATCTAGGTAGGTGGTGGATGTACTACAGCAATTACCACACCTTATGGTGTGGTAATAGTTATTTTCTTCATTATTTGAATAGTTTCAGAAATCCTCCACTAATCTGTGAGCTCCATGAAGGTGTGTCTGTTTTGTTCATGATTTACCTCAACTTGCTAAGGAGTAGTTGCCACAAGTGAGGTGCTAGATAAATTATTGTGGGAGGAAAGGAGATTAAATTGCATCCAGATAAAATTATAGAGTTACTGACAGATTTTAAATAGGATTTATATTCTACATCAGCAGTCTCACAGTTCTGTGTCCCTGAGTAATAAATTGATTTCATTCAAAAAATCATTCTAGCTGCATTGTAGAAAGTGGAAGATGAGCAGGACCTCACTAGACATTGGGAGATCAGTTAGAAGACTGATTCAGTCATCAAAGTGGGAAGGAATGAGGGACAGGCCAGGGCAGAGAGAGAAGCAGAGAAGGTTGAAGCAGGGAAACAAATTCAAGAAAAATGGCTAGGTGACGAGCAAAGTCATATTCCTAAAGGAGATTAGGAAAATGAAGGCCAAGGGGAAGCAAACAGATGTCACTGTAAAGATGTCATAGAGGGCCTTGGAATGCATTATCTTGGCCAAACCTGAGGGCACAGTTTTTCACAACCTACATGTGGGAAAAAAATCTCAAAACCCACATTTAATTTTCTTTTTTTTTTTTTTTTTGAGACAGAATCTCTCTCTTTCGCCCAGGCCAGACTGCAGTGGCGCTATCTCGGCTCACTGCAAGCTCCGCCTCCCGGGTTCATGCCATTCTCCTGCCTCAGCCTCCCGAGTAGCTGGGACTACAGGTGCCCGCCACCGCGCCTGGCTAATTTTTTTTTTCTGTATTTTTAGTAGAGACGGGGTTTCACTGTGTTAGCCAGGGTGGTCTCGATCTCCTGACCTCGTGATCCACCCACTTCAGCCTCCCAAAGTGCTGCGATTACAGGCATGAGCCACCACGCCCAGCCAACCCACATTTAATTTTTAATTGAAACTGTTTTTTTTTCCTATGAAAAACAAATAGTATTAAAATGAATAGTTTTTTTTTCTGGTTTTATATACTTTAAAGCACTTGATGTATACCTCTTCTATATTTTATTTCACATTCTGCTTCAAATTTTCTTATCATATACTATAAAACTATTGGCAGGCAAGGGACTAATTTTTATGGCTTCAACTCTCCCCTAATTCCTGCCACAAAGCCATGCTCATAGTAATATATGTTCAATTGAAAGAAAATTTTCAATTCCAACATTATTTGTCTGCCTTAGAAATCTAGCAAATTTTAACACTCACTTCTTGGTGGAGGGGAATCTTTGATTAACATTTGGTCCCATTTACAAACTTCGTTAATACCTTTAAAAGCTTTAAATGGCACTTATTCATTAAATATACTTGATTTTTAAAAATATTTTACATACTTAACAAATTCTCACTAAGCTGTAAATAACTCCTGTAAGTTAAATAAATTATACTTATAGATAGATTATTTAAGCCATTTCTTTACTGTTTACCAACTTAATAATATTTTCATAGTGTTCTACTTAAAATCAGAAATGTAAAATCATTTTAACATTTTAAACTGTAATTCCAAAGCTAATTTGTTAGATATTCTAATATTCCAAATTAGCTAATAAGCATTAGCTTAAATGTGTATTTCAGATATAGATGGGGCCAGGCACGGTGGCTCACGCCTGTAATCCCAGCACTTTGAGAGGCTGAGGTGGGTGGATTACAAGGTCAGGAGTTCGAGACCAGCCTGTCCAACATGGTGAAACCCCATCTCTACTAAAGATACAAAAAATTAGACAAGCGTGGTAGCGCACATCTGTAATCCCAGCTACTCAGGAGGCTGAGGCAGGATAATCGCTTGAACCTGGGAGGGGGAGGTGGCAGTGAGTGGAGGTTGCACCATTGCAATCCAGCCTGGGTGACAGGGAGAGACTCTGTCTCCAAAAAAAAAAAAAAAAAAAGTAGATTTTAAATTTGTGACCATTGCATATTGTGTATTTAAGATCTATAACTTAAATAATTTAATCTTACATTCTAATGCAGCTGAGAAAAGCAATGTGCAAACAGATGTATTATGATATGTGATAAATGCTGTGGAAAAAAATAAAAGCACATAAGGAGACAGACAGTGATCGGGCGCATTTCAGACAGAGTTGCCAGCAAAGATGATTTTGATGTTATGTGAGAAGACAATTAAGAATAAGGTGAACCAGTGGTACTGGAGAGAGATTTGGAAAAATGAGCAAGTGTAGAAAACATTATCCAGAAGCTTGCCTGGCAGTTTCTGGGAAGACAATGCAGCCTTCTCTTACCTCCTGTCATAACTCATTGATTAACAGAAAGCAATGCCCGGCACACCCCCATTTCCTAAGCTGTCCAATTCCACATGACTTAGCATTGATATTGAAAAGAGAACCTGTCTATAACTTATTATTTGAACCAAATCCTATATTTGAGCCAAAAGCGAATAGTTATTTTTAGGAGAGTGACTGAACCCAGAAATCTCATATGAGGAAGGAGTTCCTTTTATACCAACTTCTCCTTCCTCCTTCTGTCACAATCTACCTTATCCTGTCTCCTATTTCCAGCTCCTACAGCTTTTTACCTTCTGCCAGGACAAAGGAGGAGACAGTGTATCTCTTCTAGAAGACTTAGTTACATTGAGGCATTCTGGATGCTTTAAAAAATTTAAATCTGACATTCATGAAGACAGCTAGCACAAACCCTCTTAGTTATTATCAAGCTTTGGGAAGTGAGAGATTTGTCCGGGATAGAAGAAAGTCTACTCCACTTGAATCCCAGAACAAGATTGATGATGTGGTCTATCTCTCAAGACTGACAAAATGGCAGGAGATTTTAAGGAAGCATGTAATTGGCTACACTGACTTTTAAAGAATGTCTACCTTGCACTGGTTCATAATACAATTTTTTTTTTGGTTTATACAATTTGAAGTCCAACATTTTACATGCATTTAACGATATTTGGTTGGGAAATTGTTGATCATTCAAAGAAAACCTTCCAAACATCTAATCTGGTTGTTTGATCTGTCTCTTTTTTTAATCTTTCCTCACCTAGGCTTGAATAACATTCCAATCTGTACTGTGAATGATGATGAGAATGCATTTGGAACATTGTGGGGAGTTGGCCAGTCTAACCACTTAGAGAAGAACAGGATACCATTTGCCAAGTGCAGTTACTCACCCATCACTGCAGGCCAGGAGAGCCCTGTAAGAGGAGTGTCGCCAGCCCCAAACAGTGCCAAAGTGCCTCCACGGCCTCATTCTGGTGAGTTGAGTTAGAACTGATGAAATGTTTCCTTATGCCTCCTGCAAACAAGGGTATGGGGAGTCTATATGATGCTAAAATAGCTGCAGTGGTTTTTACATCAAGTTTCCTCACTGTGAGGAGCATAAATTTTGTTATATAATTTTTTTCACTCTTCTAATCTCATTTCAGTAGCACAATGATGTCAAAAATGTTATTACCATTATTATTAATAGTGCCTAAGACATATTTGGTGTGGTCCTAGTCTTTAATCCCTACAAAACTAGCTAAAAGATGCCAGAAATGAATGTTGTTCCAACACTGATAGGGAAACTATGTCAGATGAAAATCGAGTCCAGGAAACGCAGTAAGAATGAAATTGCATGTTTACATTGTCCTCATGAGACTGTCATCTCCTTAAGGTCAGGCCCTGTGTTATTGCTTTCTGTGTTTTTGCCATCCTTCCTTTCTCCCCAGGTCCCAGCACAGTGCCTGGTCCTTAGTAAACAATTGAATTAATTTTTACTGAATTGAAGGAAAAAGGCATTGATCAAAAGTAAAATGTGGAAAAATCCAAAGAGCAAGGTAAAATAGAAGAAAGGGATTCTGCATGGTAGAAATTATATCCAGTTCTTTTTTTCTTGCCCCATACAATTTACATGCTATTACTAAAACTGTCAGGATACATGAAAATTATTATGGCATAATGCAGTAAAATATATCTCTAAAGATAGCAATAAGAGTGGTCAATTATAGAGTACTCACTATGTGGACATACACCATTCTAAAGTCTTCATACTTAATTCATTTCATCCTTTCAAGAATTTCTCTTCCCTCCCTTCTGCTAGCAATGAAGAGTCAAAGCCCACTTATTTTCTCTTATTTCTTGTGTCCCTTTTCATACTGTAGAACAAAGAAACTTAAAAACTGCATTTGCAAGAAAGAGGCCTTTGATGGGAATCAGGTGTCACCACCTAATAAGATTTCTATAGCAGATGTGGGAAAAGGTCATCTTTTTCTTTTATCTATAAATTAATGTAAAGGGAAATTAAGTAAAACTTTAAGTGGTTTTAGGGTAACTTAGGGGGATTTAGTTATATGACTGAGTATGAAATGGGTAGGGTTGAGAGGCTGACAGAAGAAAGAAAATAAAGAATGTAATTGTAATTCAGCACAAACCATCTTTCTCCCTAAAGGTCAAATAACAAAAAAATTCTCTTTAATCAGATAAAGTGACATTTATATGGACAGGAAACAGAGAAAAATATGTCTTATACTAAAATATACACTTTTTTTTTTTTTTGAGACGGAGTCTCGTTCTGTCACCCAGCCTGGAGTGCAGTGGTGCAATCTCCGCTCACTGCAAGCTCCACCTCCCAGGTTCACGCCATTCTCCTGCTTCAGCCTCCCAAGTAGCTGGGACTATGGGCGCCCGCCACCACACCTGGCTAATTTTTTTGTATTTTTTTAGTGGAGACGGGATTTCACCGTGTTAGCCAGGATGGTCTCAATCTCCTGACCTCATGATCCGCCCGCCTCGGCCTCCCTAAAATATAGACTTTTTAAATCAGTTTAACCAGATCAAGAAAGCATTTGCCTTGTGTTTTTATATCATCATCTTGGGCATAGAACTAGTTTTTAAATGCAAATACTTTATGTTATTATAATGCCATTTACCTGCAAATTTCCTAATATTTATAAACAGATTCCTGAATGGACCTTAAAGTCAGAAATACTCTCATCTATTTCAGCAATTGACACATATATCATGTGACATAAATTCTTTTTCAGTTTAATCTAAATACATTTTTCCTCAACGTTATTTCAGAGCCCAGTAGAAAAATTAAAGAGTGCTTCAAAACTTCCAGTGAGAATCCCTTAGTAATTAAAAAGGTAAGGAACAGCTATTTACCACTATTTAGTTTGACTTCTATAAGTTCCTCTCCTTTTCTTTACATACCTTTCCGAAAAGTCACCATGTTTCACAATATTTTTACAGCTTTAGTAAAGTCTAATTAACATAATATACGATATACATATTCAAAATGCACAATTTAATCAGCCTTGACAAATACACACCTGGGAAACTACCACTGCAGTCAAGAGAATGCACATCCTCATCACTCCCAAAAGTTTTCTCATGATTCTGGCCCTCCCACAGGCAAATGTTCGTCTGCTTTCTGTCACTAAACATTAGCATGGACTTTTTTGGATTTTATAAAAATAAAGTCATATGGTGAGTTCTCTTTCTAAAATCTGGTTTCTTTAACTCAGCATGATTATTTTAAGATTCATCCATGTTTTTATGTGCATCAATAGTTCATTCCTTTTTATTGCTGAGTAGTATTCAATTGTATGGTTATCCTACAATGTGTTGATCTATTTACCTGTTGAGGGACATTTAGGTCGTTCCCAATTTCTGGCAAAGCTAATATGAACATTTGTCTACAAGTCTTTGTTTGGATATATACTTTCTTTTCTCTTGGATAATTCCTATGAGTGAAATAACTGTGTCTTATGGTAGTTGTATGTTTAAGTTTCTAAGAAATAGCCAAATTGTTTTCCAAAATGATTGTCCCATTTTACATTCCCACCAGCAGTGTATGAGTTTTTTCCTCCACGTCTTCCCCAAGCTTAGAATGGTCAGTCTTTTTATTTTTAGCCAAGCTAGTGGGTATGTAGTAGTATCTTATTGTGGTTTTAATTTGCATTTTCTTCATGAAGTTGACATTTTTTCAAATTCTTACTTGCCACGTATATATCTTTTTATGGGAAACATATTGTTAGATCTTTTGTCCACTTCTTAAATTGGGTTGTTGGCCAGGTGTAGTGGCTCACACCTGTAATCCCAGCACTTTGGGAGGCCCAGGCAGGCAGATCATGAGGTTAGGAGATCGAGACCATCCTGGCCAACATGGTGAAACCCTGTCTCTACTAAAATACAAAAAAAATTAGTCGGGCGTGGTGGTACGCACCTGTAGTCCCAGCTATTGGGAGGCTGAGGCAGGGGAATTGCTTGAATCTGGGAGGTGGAGGAGGTTGCAGTGAGCCGAGATGGTGCCACTGCACTGCAGCCTGGTGACAGAGCAAAATTCCGTTTCAAAAAAAAAAAAATTGGTTGTTGACTTTTTTATTATAATGTTGTAAAAGTTCTTCATATATTCTAGATTAAATATGTTGTTACATGCATGTTTTTGCAAATATTTTCTTCCAGTCTGAGGCTTGCTCTTTTTTTGATAAGTGTCTTTAAAAAATTTATAATTTTTTCCATCATAGTTTCGCATCTGCATGCTGTGTATCTCTGTATTGTGCTTTATTGCAATGGCTAGAACCTCTAGTACAATGTTGAATAGAAATGATGAGGGCAGACATCCTTGCCTTGTACCTGATCATAGGAGGAAAGCATTCAGACTTTCACCATTAAATATTATGTTCATTTACTTTATTAGTGGATGCCCTTTATATGGCTGAGAAAGTTCCCTTCCATTCCTAGTGTGCTAAGAATTTTAACAGAAATGGGGAGAGATGTATTTTGCCAAATGCTGTTTCAGTATCTAGCTGAGATGATCCAATGATTTTTCTTTTTTAGTCTGTTAATATAGTGAATTACATTGGCTAAGTTTCAAATTTGAACCAACCTTGCATATCCAGTAAAAACTTCACTTGGTCATGATGTATTATCCTTGTCATACACTAAAATTTCATTAAAAATGTTTAGCATTCTTGTGTCTGTGAGGAATATTTGTTTGTAGTTTTCTTATAAAGTCTTTTTCTGGTTTTAATATCAGCATAATGCTGGCTTTATAGAATAAGTTGGGAATTCCTGTTTAATATTCTGGAAGATTTTATGTAGAATGGATATTAATTCTTCCTTAGAAGTTTAGTAGAAATCTTCAGTAAAATATTAGGCTTGATATTTCCTTTGAGTCAAGGTTTTTAACTACAAATTCAATTTCTTTTTTTTTTTTATAGATATAGGCTATTTGGGTTGTCTGTTTCTTCTTTAGCCAGCATTGGTAGTTTGTATTTCGCAAAGAATATGTCCATTTCATCTAAGTTGTTGACTTACTGATATAAAGTTTTTCGTGAAATATTCCTTTTATTATTTTATAATGTTTAATGTTTGTTCTCTCATTCCTGATTTTGGCAATTCGTGTCTTGTTTTTTTCCTGATGTGTCTAGCTAGAGGTTTGTGAGTTTTATTGATCATTTTAAAGAATCAGTATTCCAGTTCATTGAGTATCTCTATTGTTTTGCTTTTGTGTTTCCATTTCATTGACTTTGGCTCCTATCTTTATAGAAGGTAAAATCTTAGGTCATTGATTTGAGCCTTTTTTTTCTAATATAAGCATTTATTATTACATTTTTCCTATAAGCATTACTTTGGCTGCATCCCCCAATTTTACTGTGTTGACTTTTCATTTTCGTTATGTTCAAAATACTTCCTAATATCCTTTTCAATTTCTTCTTTCACCCATGGGTTATTCAAAATCATATTATTTACTTTCTAAATATTTGGGGGATTTTCCGGATATCTTTATGTTATTAATTCCAATTTAATCCCATTGTAGTCAGAGAACACACTTTGTATACTTTGTAATGTTTTAAATTTATTGAGACTTGTTATATGGCCTAGAATATTGTTGACTTTAATAAATTTTTCATGTACCCGTGAAACAAATATTCACTCTGCTGTTGTTTGGTAGAGCGCAATATAAATATCAATTAGGTCAAGTTAGGTGATACTGTTGTTCAAGTCTTCTACAGCAGCAGCTCCCAAACTTTTTTGGAAGACTGTTTTTCTACAGACCTATGGTGGGGTGGGGGGAATGGTTTCAGGATGAAATTGTTCCACCTCAGATCATCAGGTGTTCCATTCTCATAAGGAGCACACAACCTACATTCCTTGCATGTGCAGTTCACAATAGGGTTTGCACTCCTATGAGAATCTAATGCCGCTGCTGATCTGACAGGAGGCAGAACTCAGGCGGTAATGCTCACTTGCCCTCCCACGGCTCACGTTCTGCTGTGCGGCAGGTTGTGGTCCAGGGATTTGGGGACCCTTGTTCTATAGCCTTACTGATTGGCTACTTTTTCTGCCAATTATTGAGGGAGAGGTGTTGAAATCGCTGATTATAATTGTGGATTTTTAAATTTCTCTTTCCATTTCTACCAGTTTTTAATCATGTATTTTGAAGCTCTCTTACTAGGCATAAAACTGTTTAGGTTTGCTATGTCTTCTTGATAAAATGATCTTTTTATCATTATGAAGTTACTCTCTTCATCCCTGACACTATTCTTTGCTTTAAAATCTATTTTGTTATAAAACTGTTCGGATTTTCTATTTCTCCTTGAATCAGTTTTTGGTAATATGTTCTTTTCTAAAAGTTGTTTATTCAATCTAAATTCAGATTTATTGACAAAGTTATGCATAATATCCTTATATTCTTTTAAAAATATCTGCTGGTTCTGTAAGAAGTACGCTTTTACATATTAGTTGTGTTAATTTGTGTCTTTGTTTTTCTCAATTAAAAGAAGTTTATAATTTTTAACAGAAGTTTATTCAATAATTTTATTGATTTTATTAGTATATCAAAGAATTGATTTTCATTTTTTGATTCTCTATGTTGTATATTTTCTATTTTATTAATTTCTGCTGTTATTAGTTTTCTCTTTCTATTACATACTTTATCTTATTGCTCTCTTTCTAATTCATTTTATCTTTCTGATATATGTATTTTAAAGCTATAAATTCCCCTCTGAAGATTGCTTTAGCCACTCTCACAATTTTTGTACATACCATTTTCACTGAGTTCAGTGTATTTTCTAATTCTCATTATTATTTCTTCTTTGACTCATGACTCAATTGCTGGACTTTATTTGTGTGACATATCCAAGACTGGGTAATTTATAAGGAAAAGAGGTTTAGTTGACTCACAGTTCTGCATGGCTAGGTAGGAGTCAGGAAACTTACAATCATAGCAGAAGGCAAAACTGGCATGTCTTACATGGCAGCAGGCAAGAGAAGCGAGAGCCAAGTAAAGGGGGAGGCCACTTATAAAAACCATCAGATCTCATGAGAACTCACTTTCATGGGAACAGTATGGGGGAACCTGACCCCATGATTCAATTAACTCCACCAGGTCCTGCCCTTGACACGTGGGGATTATCACAATTCAAGGTGAGATTTGGGAGGGGCACAGAGCCAATCATATCAGTGGATGAGAAAAAAAAATTGGATTTGTTATATGTCATCTCACGTAAAGTCAGTTTCTAAGAGCTATCAACAACATTAAGGACTTACTGTGTTACTATTTTTCCATAAAGGAATCTGTATAATAAACTTAAAAAAAGAATGCCTCAAATATACTGTAGATTTATTTTTACTAAACATAAAGTTAAATATTGTTTTATCAATTCCAATCATCAAAATCCCAGATTGTTGACTCATTTAGGCACTAGGTTCTATGTGTTATTATAAATCAGTCACTTCTGAAGGGTAGAAAGCCTTTCCTGGAACAGGCACATGGATCTAAGGCTTCTGTAACTCTTCATGGACTTAAAGCTCCCAGAACCTTTTAATTTTTTAAAATTGCAAACTGTATATTTACCTCCCAGAACGAGAAAATAACCTTTCTATTTCCCTTCCAACTGATCAAGGGAAGAAATTTAGTTTCCCTTTCTGACTCTCCAGCTGTTAGCTGTTACTTGGAGCAAGGAAGTAGCAATTTGCATCATGTAGTTGCTTCACAGACAAAGCATAAAACCTCTCAGCTATCTTTTCCTGGTCATAAAAGGGAAATCTTCCCAACTTAACCGCAAATCTCATGTGTCATGAGTTGGCTGCTATCTGATATAAAAGGTTATACATTGCATATTACAAATTTGTTATCTTGTTATTTAGCCAAGAGTTTAAAATAATTTAATCAAAAGTTAATAAGATATCACTATTTGTTTTGTCTCCAAATATAAATATTTGATAGCTTAAGATAAAACTAACCTTTTTTTTACTTTCATTATCTCTCTTATTAACCACAATATTTCCCATTCATTTTACATTGAATTTTCATAGAAAATATAGGTGGGTGCAAATGTATATTGGTTATATTATACCTTTGATTTAGGAAGAAATTAAGGCCAAAAGGCCACCATCACCTCCAAAGGCATGCTCTACTCCTGGCTGCTCTTCTTCAGGGATGACAAGTACCAAGAATGATGTGAAAGCAAACACCATTTGCATACCAAACTATCTGGATCAGGAAATAAAAGTAAGTATCAGGTTTATCAAATCCATAAGTTGGAAACGGCATGAATATCCAAAAATTTTATACCACTAGCATCCTTAAAACTCTTAAATGATTCCTTACTGATAACTGAATTGATTTAAGACTGCTTAGCCTGAAATCCAAGGCATACTCCTATTTTCATTTCCAGTCTTACTTTCCCTTGGAATCTTGCCACTCTCAGATAAACACAATCTTTGATTCAGACATAATGAAAAGCTTGGTGTTTATCACATAAACCTAGCCCTATTCTTTCCATCTTTCGTTATCATCTTTCTAATACTTGAGAGACACTACTCTTAATGTCTTGCTGCAATCTATACATTTACTTCTCATATTTTAAAACATAGATTCCTCCAATCAACATTCATCTCTTCCTCTTTTCTTTGCAAAACTATGTCTTCAAACTTTCTCTGTCTGGGGTTATAAACTTAGTTATATTAATAGTAATATGTCATATGAGCTTTCTGAAAGGCCCTCCCCAGCCACAGTTATTTCTGAGAATGATATAAAATCAAGAATACATCAGTCAGCTGATGTTTGTCATCTGCCATTTTTTTCCTTCTTTTAATCTCTTTGGTAATCTCCATATTGAACCACCGTCAGCCCCACTACAATGAACTAAGGGTTAAAAGATTGTAATGATGCCTCTAATTGGAATTTTAAGTAATCAGTGTCTGTAGTTGTAATTACAAATAACAGAGCATGTTGTAGAGATGGTTATTGAATAAGCCTAACAAAGAAGTATTTTAAAAGTAGAGCACAGAGTATGATAGTGACCTTGGTGTAATAATTTATGCTGATAATTAAACTTGAGAAGGAGAATAAAAGGAAATGTATAGGAGGGAGAGTATTTACATATTTGACTTATGTTTATACATTATTTCCTGATGATTCTGGCTAAAGACTTTATATTATACAGAGTTTTCAGAATCACTGTTTCACCTGCTACACTCTGGCCACTTTGATCTTTCTATAATTTTCTCATTCTCACCTTAAGAGCTTTCCTCTAAGAATTATCTTTCTCTTTATTGGCTCAGTGATCACCTGCTCATTGAGGTCTCAGTTTAAGTATTGCTTACTCGGAAATACTTTCTCTAACCATCAAATCTGAAGTAGCTATCCAGTCACTCTATATCCCATTACCCTTTGTTATTTTTTTGCATAAATATGCTATATATGTATGTTCAGACATTTATTTAGTTCAATATTTTATCTCTCTCCTTGCCCCACTCCCACTAAAATTTAAATCGTGTAACATCTCACACTTGTCTGCCTTTGCTACTGCTTAATCTTCAGTGCCTAGGTGAGTGCTAGACACCCAGTAATTGTTAGATAAGTATTTGTTGGATATTGAATAAATAAATTAAAAGGAAAAGTGAACTCAAGATCAAAAGGATAACTGTAGAAAATCAGCTAAATACATAGTTCTCAACTCAAATAATCCCTAAGCTGAATGCAGTTTTAGTAAGACTGTCATCCTTCCTTGGGCATATCAATAGAACTGCATGATCCTATAGAGCTGGCTTTCTGGGCATCTGTGAAAGAGCCCTCCTCTCAAAAGCATCTTCCATCTTACAAAAATCAACTTAGCTGGACATTGGCTGATATAAAACTCGCTAAAATATAAACTCTTTGAAGGCAGGGATCTTGTCTGCCTTGTTCACAACTGATTTCTTAGCACTCACCACTTCGCTTGAAAAATATTAACTGGCACACAGACAATGGTATTTTGCCAAACAGTTGTTGACTATTTGCTAAATAAATGAACAGAGAGGGAATAAATCGATAAAGTAGGTTTTATCAAGGTTTTTTTGGCTTGTATAAAAGAGCCCCAGAAATATTGCTCATCTTGGAGGCATTCTATTCTTCCATGTTTCCTACAAAAAAAAGTGGAATATTTTCTAATTTCCTACTATTCATTGAGTAACTCTAAATGGGCTGTGAAATCAGGAAATGTTTTTGCAGGGGTATGTGTGAAAGGTATGCAGTTTCATGATTATTACTTTAAAAGGAAAGAGAAACATAATTCCATGTCTATTAGCACCTTGTTTCAAGCCTTCCTTCCAAAGATCTTTATAGACATAACACCAAAATGTCTGCCAAACTCTTATAAACTGTTGGTGGGACTATAAATTAGTTCAGCCCCTGTGGAAAGCAGTTTGGAGAGTTCTCAAAGAACTATAAATAGAGTTGCCATTCAAACCAGCAGTTCCATTACTGGGTATATACCCAAAGGAAAATAAATTGTTCTAAAAGATAAAAAGACCTGCACTGGCATGTTTATCACAGCAATATTCACAATAGCAAAGACATGGAATCAACCTCAGTGCCCATCAGTGATGAATTGGATAAAGAAAAGGTGGTACATATACACCATGGAATACTACACAGCCATAAAATATGGAATAATTCATTTTGCAGCAACATGGATGCAGCTAGAGGTCATTATTCTAAGTCAATAAATACAGAAACAGACAACCAAATACCGCATATTCTCACCAGTAAAGGGGAGCTAAACACTGGGTACATGTAGACATAAAGATGGGAACAATAGACACTGGGAAAACTCCAAAAGGTAGGAGGAAGGAAGGAAAGCAAAGAATGAAAAACTATCAGGAACTCTGTTCACTATTTGCGTGATGGATTCAACTGAAGCCCAAAGCTCAGCATTATTCAATATAGCCATGTAACAAACATGCACATGTACCTGCTGAGTCTCAAATTTAAAAAGAAAAGTCGACCAAACGCATCTTATTTATTCTGTAAATATTTAATGCCGAACTACAAAATACTAGAGTATGAGGATACAATCAATTTCTTCATTCATAGAGCTTATGAAGTAATAGTGCAGCTGTTATAAGAACATGTACCAGGAGACTTTGTAGCTCGGAGAGCCTTCAAGGAGAAAGGGACCTAAAGAATGTTTAGGATATAATTAGAAGATAAAGAGAAGTATGGAAGAGATCTTTCCCAGTCAAATGACCTTCGTATCTTAAGACTAAGGAGTGAGAGCATTGCTTATTTAAAACAACGAACAACAATTAATATGGTTGATGCAGACAGTGGATGGAGAAAGTGGCAAGAGATGGGGCTGGAGACTTAGGAAGAGACTGGATAATGTAGTACTTTATAAGCCCTATCAAGGTGTCCAGATTTCATCCCAAGGGGTGTGGGAAGCCAATAAAGATTTTTAAGCACTAAATCATACTGAATTACTTTGTAAGTATAAGAATTACATAGTTACAACTGTACTTTAGAAAAATCACTCTGGATACAATATGCAGATTAATTTGAGGAGAAAAGGGGTGACAAAGTTGCAAGCAAGGAACTCTGCTTCCAAAATGATAGATTAGGCTCAACGCTTAATCTCCTGATGTAAAAAACTATATAATTCAGCAAAATATATACAGAAACGACTTTCAGGTACTGGGCAACAGACACTACAGATTGGACCATTGAGAGAAGAGAAACAATTGGGGTTATTTTCATATTCAACCCAGACTTCTGCCTGGGGCACATGCCTAATCATGACACAGAGAAGTGGAGCCTGAACAGAGAGCAGCAGCTTCACTAGGTACAGAAAATAGAGTTTAGTATTTGGGGATGCTGAGGTGGCTGGAATTTGCAAAGTAAGATCTGAAGAAGACAAATCTGTGCAGAGAATGAGCTCCAGAAATTTAGGGGTACCATTAAGTGTTCAGTCCAATATGAAGCCTCACATGTACAGGGTGATTCTGAGACCTGTCAAGGAGAGCTAATGGGAGGTATCACAGAGCTTAGAGTTGCTGGAGTTCTAAGAAACCTTTAAAAGACCCCACCAGAGTGAAGATACCTTGCAGAACATACCAGGACTTCAATTCAGACCCCAGAAAAGTTACACCTTAAAAATAGCCCTGCAATAGAGGCTACTCTAGGCTAGATTCTCAAATCCTAAAATAAAATTTCAAGACATCAAGTTCACTTGCCAATATATTAATTACGTTCAAGAACAAAACACTATTTTTTCCCTCAACTTTTAAGTTCTGGGGTACATGTGCAGGATGTGCAGGTTTGTTACAGAGGTAAACGTATGCCCTGGTGGTTTGCTACACAGATATCCCATCACCTAAGTATTATGCCAAGCATCCATTAGCTATTCTTCCTGATGCTCTCCCTCTCCCCCAACACCCCCTGACAGGCCCCAGTGTGTGTTGTTCCCCACCATATGTCCATGTGTGCTCATTGTTCAGCTCCCACTTATAAGTGAGAACATGTGGTGTTTGGTTTTCTGTTCCTTCATTAGTTGCTAGGATAATAGCTTCCACCTCCATCCATGTCCTTGCAAGACATGATCTCATTCCTTTTTATGGCTGCATAGTATTCCATGGTGTATATGTATCACATTTTCTTTATCCAGTCTATCGTTGGGCATTTAGGTTGATTCCATGTCTTTGCTATTGTGAATAGTGCTGCAGTGAACATATACATGCATATATCTTTATAACAAAATAATTTATATTCCTTTGGGTATATACCCAGTAATGAGATTGCTGGGTCAAATGGCATTTCAATTAGTGATCTATGACAGAAGAAGTTAGGAGTGATGTGCAATCACTATATTGATGAAAAATCTATAGAGGCAGAGTGGCTTAGAAAATACCGTGAGGCTTTTTTTCTATTTTCACCACAGTTGTTGATTTGTTGTGAAATTAGGAGCAAATCTAACTTTTTCTCTTTAGGATATGTCATTATCAAAGACAGAAATCTTAACATAATAACAAAGTTCAATACAGGGCAGTTGATTTTGCAGCCCTTTAATTTTGCTTCTCTATCTTCAGCATCTAGAACAATGACTAACACAAATATTTGTTAAATTAATAATAATTTAAGACTTCAGGCAGAAATACTAAGAGAAGGAATGTTGCAGTAGCTCAAACCAGATTTGATCTTGCTTTAGGCAATGGGGATGAAGACAAAAGGAGTGATTTAAGAAATATTTAGAAGGTTGACTTTACTGAATTTGTTTGACATTATGTTTTAGAAAAGGGCAAGGGAGTTGTCCAGGATGAATCTCAGCATCTAGTTTGGACAATTTAATGTATGTTGGTGCTGTTCATTGAGATGGGGAACCAGGAGGAAAAGTAAGTTTGGAGCAGGTTTTAGGAAGAGAAATGTGGATTTTGTTTTATATATTTTATGCCCAAAATATCTATAGTATAGCTAAGTGAATATATCTTGTAGGCAGATGGATATATAGCACTGAAGTTCAGGAGACAGATATGAGTATCAGATATGTCTAAATTCTAACAGCAGAAACAATTAAGAATCAGTCTGGAAACTTCGTTACCTGTGCTTACTTAACACATTGTACTTTTATTTTAATGCTTATTATAGTCCATTTTTATGAGAATTATTCCATATTTCTATCTCTACTGTCACCTACATTTAAGCCTGTAGCTCCAGAGTTTTTAAAAAAAATCTCAAGGAAGCATTCTGAATAAATACAGGGAATTATATTCCCATCCCATTGGGCCAATCGCTGTGTTCAAGAAACTGAGGTACAATGATGACTCCAGCCCAGATCACATCCCTCTCTCTCAGACTATGTAGAGGAGCAGGGCAGATGGGGCCAGTTCTGTGACTGATGGATTCTCATTAGACCCCTGTGGTACAGTGGGAAGGATAAAGTCACCAAAAGTATATTCCTACTAGAAGATGTTGGTACTGAACAGACAAAACAAGACTAATGTTGGGATTCACTCAGGATGGCGGCAGAAATATTAAAGGGAAATATTAGGGAAAGTTATAGGGAATAGTCACGAACCTTTTGGAAGGCCAAAAGGTTACACAGCTTGTAATAACTGAACAGGCTGGAGGCAGCCCTTTCTTACCTTAGAACATTAGATCATAGGGTAAATACTAGGGACAATAGAGGCTTCCCCAGTTGTCTGTTTACCCTACCTCCATTAACTAACCTTTTACCCAGATGGCCTTCTTGGGGGGAGGTCGACTAGGGATATTGCCCCCTAATGGTATTTACCTTAGACCTCAGTACCTGAGCTTTAATCATTCCTAGAACTACCCTCTTAACCATGTTCATTATCCACAAGTGTGTTTACTCAAAGCTTCTGTTGTTAATTGTATATCGAATAAATGCCTGGAGTGCGAGCTGCTCAGGGCCGGCCACAGTGACAAACCTCTCTTGGTGCGCAGGCGGTTGGACACTCAGCTGGACTGGCAAAACAGAATATCTGCGTGTCAGTGTACGTTTTATTCATCCATCGTTTCGGTCAGGGTCTGCAGGCAGACCCCTGCAGCTAATGCCCTCTCGTGAGGAGCAATACCTCAGACAAACACACTCCATAGCCTACCCTGAACTGTTAATTGTACTGGAAATGTTTTCACTAAGATTCTACTGTGTGCTATTTGAAATCAAGCTCCTGAGTTAAAAATCCGAATTGACTTAATTGCACATCATATACAAAGTGATATTTGGGAAGATGGGATTTTGGAGAAGGTAAAGGAAAACTGATAAGCCTTGTACTATTTATTTACTCGTATGTAACTCTAATGTTCTCTGTCAGATCCTGGCAAAGCTCTGTGGCATTTTGCATACTGATTCTCTGGCGGAAGTTTTACAGTGGCTGCTT
This sequence comes from Nomascus leucogenys, assembly GCF_006542625.1. Lineage (NCBI taxonomy): Eukaryota > Metazoa > Chordata > Mammalia > Primates > Hylobatidae > Nomascus > Nomascus leucogenys. The sequence continues at coordinate 81,917,159 of NC_044389.1, forward strand.
CATGCAACTTTAAAAGGTGCGATTAAGATATAAATTTTAAAACACTGAGCTCAATTTATTGTCAGAAACTGGGAGTATGCCAATATCTGAAGTTTTGTACCCTGGATTTGCAGAGATAATGTTGCAATATTATTTCTGCAATGTTTCAGTATCAGGATAATCGCTTTTCTGCATATCCAGCTGCATGCATGTTATTTGGGTCATTCAATGAACCCAAAATTCAGTATGCCTTAAATTGAACTCATTTGGGTGACATGAAACACTTGTGTCCAAGGGAGGTATTATTCTCAGCTAGAGTTGGTTTATGCTCCTCCGGAGTCCACACACCCAGAGGCCTCCCTGAGCATAATCCTCTGTCCTGTTGTTAACTCTGAACACAGAGCTTATTTCTTTCCTTTGGTAAGGAGAACAGTAGAACAGCTATGCAACCTGTAACAGCTCTGCCAGTTGCCCAGCAAAACCATCAACTCAGTCATCTCCTAACCTCTTTTGGGCCCCTCCTGCCCTGTTCCATGAAAACACATGCCATTCCCAATCGGAACAATGATAAATGGCAGAGAGCAGCTATCCTCAAATGTAGTTGATCACCAGACTGACTGAGGCAAAATCTCTGCAGTGAGACTTGAGTATTTGTGTTTCCGACAAGTTCCCAGGTGATGCTGATAATGCTGGTCTCAGCACTACTCTTTGAGAATCACTGCACTGATCAATGCTAGGAAGTACCAATGTGTGAGGAACAGTCTAATGTTTTAAAGTAGGAAGCATTCTGGAAATATTACCTTGCCCCAGGAATTCAATACTACTTTTTAGGCAATTGACAAGTGTTTAAAGGCAATGGGTCTTGAGTTACCTTCCAATTATTTTTCCTAAGAATGTAACATTTAATAAACTATATAAGTAATAAATCCTTATTGTTGGGAGAAAGAACAGATGAACCAGAAAGAAAAAAAGAGATAAGACAGAACAAAAATAATCAATAAAATTACCACAGACATCATTTCAGTGAATACTTTGGTGTATATCTTCCTAGATATGCTAGTAACTGTTTATTACCTATTAGTCTGTATTTTAATGGAATCATATTACCCTTCTTATTTTTGTATAGGTATCCTTATATCTTTGGCAGCAGCCTGTAAGACTGGCTCCTGTACTCAATATTTTAAAACTATTCCACTGCTATTCAGGGACAAGTGCCTCAGTGAGTTAACTACTCGGGGCACTCTACAGTATCAGAGGTCAACAGAAACTATGTTAAAATGAACCAACTTTTCTGCAGAAATCTTTACTCCCACATAGGTAACTATCCAGAAAATAGATGATCAGTCTTTCATACCCAGGAGCTGGATATTCTTGTGTTTCTAGCCAACATGATAATTGCAACCTTTACTCCTCCCACCCTTTTTTGTCTTTTAAACCAGAAAAAGAGTGGGTCTCAGCTTTGATTCATTCTGAGCTTGCCGAGATAAACTTGTTGACTCATTGCAGAAGAAACACCTCAATGGAACCAGCAGCAGAGACTGAGAAAGCACCCACAGTTAAATCATCACCCACAGTTAAATCACCACCCACAGTTAAATCACCACCCACAGTTAAATCGCCCCCAAATTTACTTGCAAAATCAAAAGTGCTGACCAGAGATATAGAAGGGCATCAACCAACCAGGTAATTAGATATAATGGCCCCCTAGAGGGAGGGCCTATGGCACATGAAGACTTTGAATTCTCTTGTTATTTATCTTTCAAAATGTTAAACAGGAGGTTCTAAAGCTCCGCTTTATTCGGTAAGTGACTGCAATATATATTTGCTTTCATTTTTATATATGTAATATAAGAATTGTTCTCAATTCTATTGTTTAGAACATTTTGGCAGAAACTATGTCTTTCTTATCTGGTAACCTTTCTTTTTAAGAAAAATTATTTTTCCACTAAGGGAAAGGCCAGAGTGGCTACCTAGAAATCTAAGATAATAAAGGTTTTTATAGTTTAACTAAAAATAGATGCAATTAAGGAAAACAAAATTGTATTGTTACAGTTATTGCATATTTTGTTAAGTGTGTATCACACAGGTTTCACTTTTTTGTGTAGAACAATGCAAGATTAAAATAAATTGCTTCACTTAATTTTCTCTGATTTACTCCTGGGGTCCCCTAGAGAGAAAAATAACTACTAAAATAATTGAAATTATTGCAGGAGAAATTTTTCTTAAATGCTGTTATTTCAATAACAGAAGAAGAATATATATTTATGTAGAATCATGGTGAAAGAATGTGTGGTAGGATGTTATTTAAGCTCGGAGAGAAAATCTTGTTGCTTTAAGATTAAAAGTTGACTAAAGCTTAAAGTTAGAGGAAAAATACATTTTTGAAAATATAAATATGTCACTTTAAAAAGCATTAAGACAAAAAAATTGTATTACTAATTGTCCCTATCTTAAAGTTTCCATAAAATCAGAAACTGGAAGATAGTAAGAGTTAATCTCTACCTTAATGACTAACATATGATACAATAGTTAAATATTTACTCAAAGTAAGAAGAATTTTTCATTGGGAAGTAAATTTAATACCCTATGCATTAAAAAAAACAAAGAATTGGGGTAACATATTTAAGATACATATACACTGAACTTATTGATGACAGTGTAGTCTATAGAAAATACTTTTTTGTATCTGTGAAATTCACTTTTTTCTTTCTCCAACTGATCTAGAGTGTCAAGTCAAGGATCTGAAGAAAACAAGGAAGTACCAAAAGGTTAAGTACAGTTTTTGGTAACTATTGAGTTGGTATAAAGAAACCAGTAAGTGCTAATGACTCAGGGAACAGATTTTAAGGATCAGTGCTTTTAAGAAAACAGAAAAATACAATAGTAATTTCCAGATCAACTCTTGAGAGAGCATCTGCTTACTTTCTCATAAAGATAAATTTACCTTTGTTTTGAAAGGCAAAGTGCCTGATCATGGACAGACACTCTTTGAGAAGCAAGACAGCAGGACAACAGGAACTATAGGTTTGGTTATAGCAATTCAGTGAAAAGGGAAACCCTGCATTGACCTAACAAAAGGACAGTGATTGCAGAGTTTTGGTTCTTCACAGCTTAATGGAGTTAAATAATTTCACTGGAGACAAAGTCAACCAGAGAGAAGAGTAAAATGGCAATCAGCCACAAGCAGGTGACCTACAAGACAGCTGAAATACAACTGAAAAGAGCAGTTTTGTGTTCCACCAGAAGCCCAGCTCCAGTCTGTAGGGGAACCAGAGAGAATCAAGAATTGTGGAAAGTCCTACCTTGGTCCAAAATAGCCCAAAGTATCCTTGTAGGTTTGGCAGTTTCTAGCTTTAAAACAAGCATAGCATTCATGACTACAGAGCAACAACTATGAAGTGTATCTACAAGCTTTATACAAAAATGTGTCTTGTCATTTCTACAAGTTCCCTTTATACCAGGAATGATATATAATCAGAGCTCACTGGGGTCACCCTAGACCCCAGCAAGTTCCAGTGTGATTAACCAAACCCAAAAGAGACACTATCTGCTAACAGCCAATAATAAGTATAGTTTAAAAATTACAAAGTACTCCCTTACTTAGACTCCAAGGACAGCCTATTGTATCTGGCCTCTCCTACCAAACTCCTCATCCTGGGACTATAACATCATGACAGTGATGGTTTCTATTATTCAACTTTATGTCTTACCCGTAAGGCTCACACATATTTTATCATTTAGATATTTGGAATTTTTTGTATAAGAATTCCCAAGTCATGCCCCATTTTCTCCATTGTTGGTATTTAGCATCTCCTTACATCCCTACTCCTGCTTGGGTGCAATTATGTAGGTCTTACAAGCACAATTAACTTGTTTTAGACTGCTTGTCTCTTCTCTTGTTGCATCTATCAGGACCATAGATCTTCCTTCTTTCTCTCTGTCACTCTTACCCATAACCAACCCTATGCGATCACAATCATGTTTACTTTTGAGAGTGAAGGAACATATCCTGCATGTTACAGAACAAATAACTCATTAAAGATGAGCATGTGGTGAAAAAAAAAAGGAATATATTCTTTTGTGAATTTTGGGTGTATCTGATTCACCTAAACTTCATATAGTTTTTTATAGATAATTTACTACTAAAACATGGAGAAGGTGTATTCAGTGTCTCAATTATGGTCTTATTTAGATTTTTTTCTCTATTTCAGAGGCTGAGCACAAGCCTCCACTACTTATAAGAAGAAATAATATGAAAATACCTGTTGCAGAATATTTCAGCAAACCAAAGTCTCCTCCCAGGCCTAACACTCAGGAGAGTGGATCAGCAAAACCAGTGTCAGCAAGGAGTATACAAGAATACAACCTGTGTCCCCAAAGAGCATGTTATCCTTCAACACACCGGAGGTAGAAAAGTTCTAGACTGGGTGAATTCTTTCATGAATATGAGCTTCACATTTACATCACCGAATTATTTTTCAAATGAATATTTTTGGTATTGAGGAATCAAGTGGTCCTCTTTATGGTGGCACATGTAAATCTAAAAATACCTGTATGTAATGCTGCAAATAAATATTACTGGAAATGACATTTCCATTTGTAGTTAATACGATGTGTAAAAGAAATATGTTTATTTATATACTATGTTTCCAGTCTTGCACTATCAGTACATGAGCATAGAGCCCTGATACTAGAAAAATCATCCATAATCAGAATTAGGCAGTTACAGTTTGACACCTACCCCAAACTCTGTTAGAGGGGGAAAAAAACACAAAGAACAAAAAACAAAACACCACCATCACAGCAAAAACAAACAAACAAACAAACCCAACAACAGAATTTTAACAGGTGAGATGATTTTTATCATCTAGTGTCTCACTGTTGTTGAACTATTATGAAAAAATGCTCCCTTCCCCTCCAAAAAGAAAACATATACATATTGTTTCTAACTCTTGAGCCAGAAAGAAACTAGTTTTCAGTCAGTACTAATGGTGGATATTAATGTTAGCATTGTTTTTGTTGCTTTTATAAATGTTTCACTGAATGATCTGTAATTTCCTTGTTTTGTTTAGTGAGTGTTCATTTGGTAATTTATAAAGTTTACATTTTAAAAATCTTATCTAAGCCTGGGTTCCTCAGAAAGTACAGCCTGAAACAAAAGCCTATATATTATTACCATTTTAGGGCAGGCGTGTCAAAAAGACTGAGAAACAAGGGAAATAAGGCAAGAAATGAGAAAGCCAATACAAGCATTGTAATTAGCTACTGCTTGACAATTGTTTGCTGAAGCCCTGAGAGAGAAAATGGAATAACATTTCCATTTTACATATAAAGACACTGAGACCTAACAAAGGTTGAATAACTCATCCAAAGTCTCATCACCAACAGTGGCAGTGGCAAGGCTTATGCTTAGTCCAATTCCCTATTGTTTCCATTGATTCTATCAATATACCACCTTTTGATTCTGTCACTGCTTCTCTTCTTCACATTTATTAGATGACTTCTATATTTGTCTGGTAATGAGACAGGGAAACAGAGATAAATACCTGCATGCTAACTGAAATCAAAGCTTAATGACTACTAAATGCCTTTACTGCCCTTAATTCAAATCTCTGCCATTCTCTTTTTTTTCTTTATCTCACTTTACACCTGTTGTCTGTATACTTTCTCAGGGCTCTATGGACAATTCTTGCCTTTTATCTACATCATTTCTGTGACCTTTTCTGTCTATAAAGTGTAATAGTATGTCCCTTTGCTTTATAATTGCCAGTCACTGGTGGATTTCATCATTGTTCATTTACCTCCCAAAAGATGTTTATTCAGTAGAATTACTTTCTTTTCTCGTTTTTGATTTTTCCATTCTGAGCATTTTCAAATGCTATAATGTCAACAGCACCAAAATCTGGAGAATCAGAATGAAGACTGGTTCTTAAGAATGAGCTTGCTTTATGATGACGGTAGGTTATTAAAGAAATTAAATGTGAGGAAATTCTGTATTTCAGCAGACGTATTTTTTGATGCATTTATTTAGGTAGTTTAATTCTCTACTTTTATTATGTTCTAATACATGTAACTTTAATATTTACTGAAGTTTTAACAAAGAACCTAAATAAACCAAAACAATGTTGAGAGAAAAGTATACATTAAAATGAGCAAAAAGCTTAATAATATTTTTAAAACCAAATTTTTAAATACCTCAGAAACTAGTTATATCAAAAGAGGTAGTAATCTTCGCCTTCTTGCCACCAACATCCTAGATAAGATGTGGGCCTGTAGTGGGTAGAATTGTGTCCCCCAAAAGATATGTCAAATCCTAACACATGGTACCCTGTAAATGTGACCTTATATGGAGACAAGGTCTTTGCAGATGTAGTCAAGATGAGGTCATATTGGATCATGGTGAACTCTAATCCAGTGCTGGTCTCCTTAGAAGAAGAGTTTGGACACGGATACAAACATAGAAGACAGGGTAGAAGACCACTTGACAACAAAACTGAGATTGGAGTCAAGCCACTATAGGCTAAGGAACAGCAGGGATTGCTGGCAACCACCAAAAGCCAGGAAGAGGCTAGGAAGTATTCTTTCCTAGGGCCTAAGGAGGAAGCATGGCACTGGGACATTGTGAGTCTGGACATTTAGTCTCTGCAACTGTTAAGAGAATAAATTTCTGTTGTTTAAAGCCACCCAGTTTGTGGTAATTTGTTATAGCACATCTAGGAAACTAATACAGTTTTTTATAATTAATAAAAATTAAACTTTTATTTGGAATGATTTTCCCCCTTTCATAATTAAACAGTGCCCTATTTTACATAAAATAATTTAAGTAAAAGGCATAATATTTCATGCTAATAAACCACATTTACTCAGAAAAACATGAACCTTTGAAAAAATACAACTTAAGACATAAGCTTTGTTATTTTAAAATTGTAGGGATTGTCTTTACTTACATATCTTGCCTACAGACCTTACCTTAAAATAGGTAACTATAATAGATTACTAAGAATAAAGTAACAAAAATAGTAAATATCAGTACTAAATCCAATAAACTTTCTGTTGTGTGTATATATGTTAGTATGTAACATATATAGTATGTTATGTACTTCTTAAATATAACTTTTATCTATTAAAAAGAAGACAAAAGAACAGCAACTTATTTTACCCAAACTCAATGAAGGCTACTGAAATCTTTCAGCTGTGACAGAGACCAATCATTTTACCTTAAACATTTAACTGCATGTACAATTACTGATAGGAAACTAAAACAGTTCCCTTTTACACTATTCTTTCTTGCCAATGTTTCCATATAAACGTTAAGGATTTTTGTACTTAAAATTCAAATTGTTCTTAGTGTGTTCAACACAACCATTCACACAAGTAATACAGATATATGGCAAATCAATCATGTTATCATCAATTAATAACTGAGAACCATACATGATGAGGATAGTTATATATTTACATGCATATTATCACATGTGTATTTGATTTATAGAAACATACATTAGTATGCATATTCTTATAGGAGAGGAGGCAGATGCACCTATAAACTTTATTCATCTTAAGAGCCAACAAATTTTAAAAAAATATATGGAAAAAAAAACCACAGCTGCTAAGAGCTGTTCCATTTTAAATGCAGGTAAAGACAAAATTGATCTTTCAATAGCAACAGCTTTATAAAATAATTCAGTCTGCAAAATTCAATTTTATAATTGAAGTAACTTATCACCATTGTAAGAATTAAGAAAATGCATTAAAGAGATCCTCAACTCTTCAGTAATTACTTCAGAACCATAAAAAGGCATCACAAAGAAGGAACAGATATGCGCTCCATAGTCCAAAAGAAATGAATTATTAAGTCTATCAAACTGATACTTCTTCCTAAAATTACTACATTTCTTTCAAGTAACCCACCATACACAACATTCTGATAGATTGACAGTATATTTATGAATATGTGCCCTCACAGATACATAGGCAATAGATCATAAAGATGTTGATGTGACTATAAAATTAAAAAACTGAAAGGTCAGAAGGCACATTCTAAAGAATATAAAATGAAAGAAAATGAAAATACACTAATATAGTAAAATTATCTAGAAACTACTATTTGAGGCTCTAAAAACAAAAAAACCACATACATATTTAAATCTTATGCAAAATCAAAAAATATTTTCTTACAAAGTTTAAAGGGCATTTTTTATTATTATTTAGGTCCAAAAAAAAGTTTTTAAAAATCACAACAGAAATAAGAGAAAATAAAATGTTCTTCCAATTTCAATATTCTATATAGCACCTCACTTTCTCCTAATTTTTCCTTAAACTAAAAGGAAACCAGGTAACTTTAGTGTGGCAGAGAGTTCACTGTAGATTCAGTGTGATTTTCCTTATCCTGCTTTTCTTCATGTGGTGAATCTAGTTCATTTCTGCTATATTCCTCCTCACTGGAATCACTGTCCGATCCACCTTCCTCCATCCTGACAGACTGACTGTCATGAGAAGCACTTTCACAGGCTTTGTCTGTGGGAACAGCTCCTTTCCGCTGGGGCAAGATAGTAAAAAACGCTTCTTGCCAGTCTCTTGTTTCCAGGTATTCCAGAATAATTTCAAACACTGCAACAAAGACAAACTCCGTACATTTCTTAGCCAAGTTCATCACAATGCTGCACAATGTCTTTTAAAATACATTGCCTTTGTGTTAAGAGTGCTAGTTTGTCCTAATAACTACTTCGTTCTTATCTCTTCTTTCTATTGTCTGTCAAGCCCAATTTGCCCAAGGTAGTTAAGCCTGTTACCTCCTATCTAGCTTTTTCTCAGTTCAGTTCTTAAGCACTCAGAAATTTACCAGTATCCCATGTCAATTATAATCAATAAAGGACCTTTTCAGTTTCTCTCCTACTCTTTTTTAGCCCCTTCACATCTTTATCCTTTACATGCTAACAACCTAGTTAGCATTCACTTAACTTTCTTCATGTTTCCTGTAAAGAGCCACTCACGCTAGGACCTCCTTGCCTGCTTTTTTTTCTTTTGTTTTTCTCTTCACATTGGTTGTAGTAAAGAGTATCAATATTGTCTCCAGGGTACTCTCACATCAGCATACTGCTGAAGGGCTAACCTGAATTACTTTGTGGAAAAAGTAATTTCTACTATATATCAAAGGTTTTAGAGGCAATTCATTTGTTGAATCGATAATTTCATTTTTATAACTCCCTAGAACCTGCTATATAGAAAGTATTTAGCGCATAAAAAGTTTAATAAGTAGTTGTGTATTGACTAAAAACTCGGCTTAGAATTTTTTTTAAAGCAAAGTCCAGGCAAAGACCGGTACAAGGATGTCTATTTCAATGTTATTTGCAACAGCAAAAAGAAAAAAACACAATTCAACCATAGTAGAATGGTTAAATTATTGTATATTCAAATGATGGACTACTACATAGCCATTAACAACCATTTTTAAAATTAATTAATTTATTTATTTATTTGAGACAAGGTCTCACTCTGTCACCCAAGCTGGAGTGCAGTGGCACAAACAAGGCTCACTGCAGCCTCCACCTCCTGAGCTCAGGTGATCCTCCCATCTCACCCTCCTGAATAGCTAGGACTACAAGCACCCACCATCACGCCCAGCTAATTTTTGTATTTTTTGTAGAGATGAAGTTTCACCACGTAGCCCAGGCTGTGTTCGAACTCCTGGGCTTACATGATCTGTCTGCCTTGGTCTTTCAAAGTGCTAGGATTAGGATTTACAGGTGTGAGCCACTGTGCCTGGCCACCATTAACAATCATTCAATGACATGAAAAAATAAAGCAATAAAGGAGAGAAAATATCCCAGATTCATAACATTGTATGTAATATAGTAAAAATCCAATTATGTAATAAATAATAATATATATACATAGGAAAAGAACTAGAAGTCAATACCAAAAAGTTAACACCAAGTATTTCTGTGTAGTAAGACACAGCTAATTTTTTCATACTTTCGTACATTTTCAAAATTTTCTAATACACGTTATTTCTGTTACTTAAACAAATTATAAATTATTACTTTTTACAATTTTGTCTCCAGGAAGGTGTAATACTTTCTACTTGTTCAAATACTAAATGTAATATTCTTTCTCACAATGTTTGCTCAGGTATATTTTCAGTTTATCCCTTACAGCTTACCATGATTAACTGCCAAAACTTTTCGACTATTCATCTTCACAAAATTTCCAAGCGGGAGCTGTGCATGATTGATTCCATAATCTGATGCTTGTTTATATGTGAGTCCCTAAAACAAAGACACTATGACTCCGACAAGAACATTAAATTATTTAAAGTTTCTGTAACAGTATAAATAATTTTTAGGTAAGATTTATAGTTCAGAGAATTTATAGTTCAGAGAATATTATCCGAATGGGGGGTATGTGTGTGTTTTACTGCTCATTTGAGAACATTCTCTTGACAGTAAGTATAGTCAATGTGCAGAGCATTTGTTTTAAGCTCCTCAAGTTACAAATGAGGAAACCAAAGACGTTGTGTTTCCTGCCGAGTTACAAAGCTCCTCAGTGGCAGAATCACAAGAAAAATCTAGCTCACGTATCTCCTAACTCAAATATCTTTTCCCCATTCTACCCTGCCTTTATCTCAGTTTAAAATACAGTCCTGAACTGCATAACAAAGTTTCAGGCAATGACAGATTTCATATACAGTGGTGGTCCCATAAGATTATAATGGAGCTAAAACATTCCTGTCACCTACTGACTTTGGAGCTGCTGGAACATCATACTGCAAAGCATTACTCATGTGTTTGTGGTGATGCTGGCAGAAACAAACCTTCTGCTCATCACATAAAAGTACAGCACATACAATTATGTACAGTACATAACACCTGATAATGATAATAAATATGTTACCTGTTATGTATTTACTATACTTTTTATTCCTCCTACTCCTAAAAAAATAACAATAATTACATATAAAACAGCCTCAGGCAGGTCCTTCAGGAGGCATTCCAGAAGAAGGCACTGTTATCACAGGAGATGACAGCTCCATGCACGTCATTACCCCTAAAGATCTTTCAGTGGACCAAGATGTAGAGGTAGAAGACAGTGATTTTGATGATCCTGACTCTATGTAGGCCTAGGCTAATGTGTGTGTTTGTGTCTTAGTTTTTAACAAAAAAGTTTAAAAAGTTAAAAAAAAAAAAGAGGAAAAATTTTTTTTTAATTTTAAAAAGTTAAAAAATTAAGAATAGCAAGAAGCCTATGGAATAAGGATATATGAAGAAAATATTTTTGTACAGCTGTATAATGTGTTTATATTTTAAGCTAAATGTTATTACGAAAGACTCCAACAGTTTAAAAAATTAAGTTTATAAAGTAAAAAAGTTACAGTAAGCTAAGGTTAATTCATTATTGAAGAAAAAATTTTAAATAAATTTAGTATAGCATAAGTGTACAGTATTTATAAAGTCTACAGCAGTGTACAGTAATATCCAGGTCTTCACATTTATTTGCCACTCACTTACTGACTCACCTAGAGCAACTTGCAGTTGTGCAAGCACCACTCATGGTAAGTGCCCTATACATGTATACCATGTATACCTGTATTTTAAAAATCTTTTATATAATCTATGTTTAAATATGTTTAGAAACACAAAGCCCTTTATGTTACAGTTGTCTACACTATTCAGTACAGTAACATTCTGTATAGGTTTGTAGCCTAGGAGCAATAGGCTATGCCATACAGCCTATGTGTAGTAGGCTATACCATCTAGGTTTCTGTAAGTATGCTCTATAATATTGATATCGCTTAATGATGTAATTCTCAGAACATATCCCCATCATTAAGCAACATACGACTGAACTTAAAACTGAATTCCTATAGAAGCACCATCATTCTTCCCATAAATGTAAAAAAAAAAATTGAATTTCTTTAATTAATTTAATTAGTAACACTACTTTGCACAAATGGCAAAGATAAATTAAATGAAAACATAAATTGAGAAGTTTTAAATAACTGTAAGTTTTATTTTTCCCTGTCAATTAAAAAAATGCAGAATATGAATTTCATCTCTTCTCAAAATTAAAATCCTTGAAGCCTATGTCCAACCAGAACTGAAATGGTCAAAAAACAGAGTACAGGAGAAAGAAAAGCTCAATTTCTCAACTAATGGTTTGCATACTTGCGGGGGGGGCGGGGGGAGGCAAATAATAATAGATTGAAGCAGGTGCTTTTGAAAACAAAATTGTTTTAGTTCAGAGAAACATAAACATGAGAAAAAATGTGGTTCTATATAAATAACAAAATAGAATTTTTCCACTAAGAAAAAAACAAAAAGGCTAAAAGATCATTCTGATAAAATTCCCTATGACGCAACAGAGCTGCAACTGTCCAATTGGTAGCCATGTGCGACTACTTAAATTTAAATTGATTACAATTTAAAAAATTCAGTTCTTCAGTCATACTGTACACATTTCAAGTGCTCAATAGCCACAGAAATAACATACTGGACAAGCAGATATGAAGAATTTTGCATGCTGCAATGTAGCTGGCGAAGTACAAAATCACATTTTCTTTTAGAAAGTGCATTTCTGTAATTTTTCATCCAAATAAAGGTATGGATGGGAAGAGAGAAAAAGTACAAATGAAAGATAATAGAAAAAACATCCCATGAAAATAACATATTTAAAAACTAGTTTAAGTTCCAATGGCTTAGCAATTGATTAGCAGCAGAATCTTCTATCAATAAAGCATAGATAGCATTTAAACATGTGGACTGCAATCGGCCTGGTTTCAAATAGCTGCTTTGTCACCTACTACTGTTGATTTTAGACTTAATTTCTCTGTGCCATGAATTCCTTACTTGTGGAATGTAGATAACAGTAGCACTAATCTTACTGGGTTGAGTGAAGATTAAGCAAGCTAATATATGTGAAACACTTTGCTTAGCTCAAAAGGTGACTGACATATAGTAGGCACTCAATAAAGATAAGCTATCATTAGTATTATTGTTACTTTCAGGAAATGGTGATATATCAATTTTAAGAACAAGCAAAAGCAAAAATAAAAATTTAATAGTACCTTGTGATGGTTGTGATCTACTAATCCTCCAATCACATAGGCCTTTGATTCATCTAATTCCTTCAGTATATTAGGTGAATCTGATGTAAGGTAAATCAGGTCTTCTTTTTTTATGAGTTCACTATAGTGCTCTGGTTTGATATGGATATCCTTTAAGACAACAGGGAAAGAGATTACTAATTAATAAGACCTTATGAAAGTTGGCTAAAAATGATTACTCTCTTTTCCCAAAACAAATCCATTCAAAAACATATGAAACAAAGTTTGAAATAATATAATTACAATGCATTATTTTGAATTTACTACATCAATTTCTTATATCTCACACTTTGATCATTTAAATAGCCTCTTAATTTTATTTCCTCGTTGTTGGCCTCAGACCCCTCCAACCTACTTCCACACACTGATAGCAGGCTCATTTTCTAAAAACACTACTTTCAATGTTTTATCTTTTTCTGTGGGATAAAATCTAAACTCCTTAATTTAAAAACTCTTTCCTGAATATGGCAGTAATCTACTTTTCCAACTTTATTTCCGTTCCAACAAAACAAACACATTTTTACTGCCATGTATTTGCTTACATTGTTCTACAACCAAAGAATGCCTTCTCCAATTACTTCGTCTCCATCTACATGAATCATGAAAGGGAAATAGCTGGCCACATGTGGTGGCTCATGCCTGTAATCCCAGCACTTTGGAAGGCTGAGGCAGGTGGATCACAAGGTCAGAAGTTCGAGACCATCCAGGCCAACATGGTGAAACCCTGTCTCTACTAAAAATACAAAAATTAGCTGGGCGTGGTGGCGGGTGCCTGTAATCCCAGCTACTCAGGAGGCTGAGGCTGGAGAATTGTTTGAATCCTGGAGGCGGAGGTTGCAGTGAGCCAAGATCGTGCCATTGCACTCCAGCCTGGGTAACAGTGCAAGAGACTATGTCTCAAAAAAAAAAAAAAAAAAAAAAAAAAGAAAAGGAAATAGCTTATAGATTTAATTAATTCCATGTATCTGTTTCTGCAAAGAGACACACATTTGAAAACTTCTTCACCAAAATTGTCAGGTCGCAGGTACAAAATTGAACAATAGCTGGTAGTCATGATTTTGTAAGCCACACTGATTGCATAAAAGATGTATCACCAGGCTCAGATGACATTTATCCATAATTTTTAATGAAACCAAGAATGAAGCAAAAGAACTCTCTCCTAAAATGTATAATTAATAAATAGCCAGTTTTCTGGAAAATGTTATATTACAAATTTAATAAAGTCCCCAAGAGGAACCTGATTAATTAGAGACCAATGAATCTCAAGTCTCTCTGGAAAGGTGATGGTATAAACGATAAATTTAACAAGTTGCAAAATAACTGAAAACATGCCTCTTTTAATTTATTACACTACTTCTTGGAAAAATGGGCACAAATACAGGATTTGGTAAATATACTGTAATTAAAAACTTAAAAGCTTTTGAAAATGTTTCATATCATAGGCTATTAATAAAATAAACGCCTTCGTTATGGAATTAGTGAGTGTGAAAGGGAAAGTGTGTCACTGAGAGAACTGACTTTGAGAAAGAAAAAAGGTACAGGGACAACCCAGTACATCCCTAAATAGGATCAAGTTCCTCAGGGACTGGTACCAAAGCCAATCTATTTAGTCACCTTTACCAATGACTGAGAACAATTTGGTTCAATAGAAAAAATTGTGAGGCCACATAGGCAATTTTAAATATTCTAGTATCCAAATTTTAAAAAGTGAAAATAGGTGAAATTAATTTTAACAATTTATTAATACAGTATACCCAAAATTTTAACATTTGAACATATAATAAATATTTAAAAAATTACCTAGGAGATATTCACATTCTTTCTCTTTCGTGGTACTGAGTCTTTGAAATCCAGTATGTATTTCACATTCACAGCACATCTCAATTCACAATTCAGACTGTCACATTTCAAGTTCAATAGCCACATGCGGTTAGTGGCCAGCACAGAGTAAGAAGAAACAAAATGCAGGCACACTTCCAAAATTTAGAGTGACTTCATTTTTATAGGTAACATATAATGTATAGCTAGTATGCTAGGGAGAAATGATATAAAGGCCCTTAAAATTATTTCTTTTTAAAAATATGTTTTAAAAGTTGACCATAAAATAGGAAAGATTTAATGAGAACAAATACAAGCTACCAGATGTCTCACTCCCTTCTTCAGCATCTCTGATTTGTAATCTTAGACTTAGGTTCAGAGATTGCATCTGGAGATTGTTGTATTAAGTAGCATTAAATAGAATTTAGGTACAAAATGTAGACCTTTAGAAACATAAAAATACTTGGAATTATGTGAGAGTTTATCTGTTTTAATTACCTTCCAGTTGACCCATCCTTTGTCATTTTCATCCATGTTCTTTTTCAGCTGGCCTCCGTGGCTTGTCAAGTAAAACTGATAAAAGATTTGTAAGTACAGAAAAAGAGAACAAATGACCATTTAAGTCTAATATTTGATTTCTCTCATCTACTCATCTGACGATCGATGAAACACAAAATATATTTATTCTCATTTATCTAGAAAAAAAATTTGTGACATGCTTTGAGCATACAATAAACTGTGGTAGAAATAGTATGTTTTGTGTGCATGTTTCATAACCCAGTAGCTGCAGTATCCCATTTATGTTTTCATCCCAAGTATTTATAATAAGCCTGTACCTTAATCATCACTTGTCTGCAAACTACCTGCTTCCATGTCAAGTTTCCACTCCTCTTTTTTTTTAAAACAATATAAAGTCTTCATAATTTTTCTTTGATTCTAAACCCTGATACCTATTTAAGTTTGAATCAAAGGTGAGAAGGGGTCTACTACAGATAAAAACGGGGATAAAAGGACTATCATAGAAGTGATATAAGACTATAAAACAAAAAGTACAAAATACAAAAATATAAAATTACTATCACTTGGTAAAAACAAAATATCTAACCAAAATATATTAGTAGTTCCTGGTTCTTAACATCAGTGAGCCAGTACTAATTTTTAGGTCACCTAGAATTCCAACAGAAAGATGTTATTCTTAACAGTAGCCAAATAGCCTCCCAAATCACTCCCTCATCTCAGCTTTAAAAAGACCTGTCAAAACTCTCAGTGACCCAAAAGAAAACTAAAAACCTTTAAGTAGAAAAAACCTATACAACAGATACCACGACATATATCAAGTGGTGGCCAGCCACAGCTTCTGCCTCTCTGTCCAATCTCTCTCCCACACTGGAAGTAATTGTAAACTGAGAAACTGGTATAAAAATATATGTATGTCCCATAATGAAGATATCAACTACAGGCAATGAAAAGGTCAATTTGTATAAGACTGATGATTACTGCAAAGAGTGTGTCTAAGATAACATATTAAAAGATGTTTAAAATATTTTGCTTTATTTCTGTCAAAAAAAATTTTTCTTCAAACAGGCATTAAACAAGATTACCTGTAAGACTACTGCAAAGACTAAAAGAATTATCTATGTCTTTTGCCACAAAAGATATAAAAGAAAACTAGAGCCTGCTTTAAAATCTTCAGACATACCTGCACAGGATGCAGTGCCCGTCGGTTTTCTGCGTAACATCGTTGAATCTGCTTATGAAGTTTCTTAATGTCCTATTACAGAGTTCAATTTTTAAAGCAAAGTTATTAAAATTGTCTATGGCCATTCTATGATCTTAAAGCAATGGAATAAGCAGAAGGGATGACTATATACATACGATTTTTCTTCTTAAATACAAATGCATTCTGATAAATGTTATTTGATTTCCTTACATACTAACAAAATTACTGTAAGTTAATGCTCTGTAAGTGACCCATTATTTCATATTTTGTATTTATTTAAAATGCTAGTTCATGAAAATGGCTACTCTCTTAAGGGACAACAACAAGATTTTTAGAGCCATAATATTACTATTTTCATGTTTTACCGACAACACTGGTAAAACCCCACAGATCTTTATGATTCATTTATTTCTGTCATCTAGACTATGAAGTGTGTGTTTCTCTCTTTCCCGTCTGCACACATACTGACACACACACATACACACACATATAAATATACATATTTGTTATATCAATGCAATTTGCTAGCTAATTTAACTTAGGGGAAAGAAGGTTTGAAAAACTTAAGATTCATTTCAATACACAAATTTATATAAAAGGGATATTGCATATTAAAACAAAAATGATTCGACCTAATTCACATAAAAGATTTTTCTGACAATGATTCATGATACCTTTAATACCATCAAGTCATCAAAACTACAGTCAATAATAAGGCGAAGGGTGCTATGAACAACATCTCTTCGAACACGTTTTCTGTCATTTCCATCTGAGTTTGATTCCATTTGACATTGTCGCTCTAATTTTTTCCTCTTGCGTTTTTCTTTTCGCTTTTGTCTAAAATTAGTAATTGAAATAACATTTTGTTATTGTGTATTCAGTTATTTACAAGACTCTTCTAAATAAACAATTACTTTTAAAAATCATCAGGTTAAATCATATGAAATTGTCACTTCTGTGACCATTCAAAAATGGTCAAGTATTAGCAGTTTTATACAATCCATCTAAAAGCTTCAGATAGGAAGGGAATGAGCTTCCAAAAATGATCTAAAGCTTTCTGTCTAAATCCTAACTATACTATCTGAATAGTTTCATTTGTTATTGGTATCATACTATCCCTAACCTTATAAATACTGAGTTTGAGTTATGATGAATTTTATTTTCATAATTCACCTATATGATTAAGCCACATTTATAAGGTATAGAAAAAAGCAAAATAAAATTGTTCATTAAAAAATTACATACTTTTTCTCTAATTTACACCAACTACAGTTTATTTTCTCTCCATAAATTTTCACATTTATTACAATGACAAATTTAGCCAAACTGTTTTCACCAAAATCTGCAATGGTTCTTGTGGCAAAATCAATGTTAGGCCAAAACTTGATCTTTCTGAGTTGGCTGTTTTTATTCCATAACTAGCACATGGACACTAATTACATCCCTTATCTAAGTCAGTTGTTTCAAAAATTGGGCTGCTACTCATAATAAGGTTCTGCATTAGAAAAAGTGTTGAGTGCAAGATCATCAACAGTGCTAAAAGAAACCCCAACAACAATTTTAAAAAATAGTTTGAACAGCCAGTTGACAGTGTTAGCTAACAACATACGTTGTTAGCTTCAATTTTTTCTCTTGCATTTTTCTTTACGCTTTTGTCTAAAATTAGTAATTGAATTTTAAGTAACACAATTACATTTAATATGCCAAAGGGCTATGCAAGGTCTAACATTCCATATCGCTAAATAGGAAGAGAGCATATACATTTTGAAACACATACTTGCGGAGTTCCCGTTGCTCTTCCCATTGTTTCTGTTTTATTAGTTTTTTCATTTGTCGTTTAGATATTGGTTC
Organism: Nomascus leucogenys; assembly: GCF_006542625.1. Classification (NCBI taxonomy): domain Eukaryota; kingdom Metazoa; phylum Chordata; class Mammalia; order Primates; family Hylobatidae; genus Nomascus; species Nomascus leucogenys. The sequence continues at coordinate 81,935,629 of NC_044389.1, forward strand.
ACACTCTTCACCTAATCTTGGCTTCTGGCTCTCCTCTTGATCTTCATTTATGCCTTGCTCTTTGTCAACATTAGAAGTTTCAATAAATGCTGGCAACATTTCAGATGACATTATTTGGTGCCTCTGAAAAACAACTTTTGACATGAACAGATAATTTACAAGCATAAAAAAGTTAAAAAACTCAAATAATCAATATGATTAAAGTTAAACCACAAAATAATAAATAGAAATAAAATTTTAGACAAATAAATGTCATTTATTGGTAAATATCATTTAAATACCATTTAATATCAATTAAATATTCAGCAATGCTAGTAAAGGTCTAAAGAAATGGGGTGTTTCATATACTACTGGTGGTCATGGTACAATTTTTCCAGAAGGCAACACATATATATGTTTTAAGAGCTTTAAAATCTCTATTTAGACACCCTTTGACCCAGTAATTTATCCTTAAATTTCTGTAAATAAATCAGAAAAGCACACAAAAATGTGCACAAGAGTATATGCAATGCAGTGTTATTTTTAACACTGAAAAGTTAGAAACCTCCTGAATGTCAGTGAAAGGAAACTAAACAATTACGGTTAATCTATAACACAGGCAAGAAATATTAAGCAATTAAGCAGCAAGGAATATTAATTGTAAAACTTATATAGCCAAAATTATTTAATGATAAGGGGAAACGGTTATACATTAAACAAAATCAAAGAAAACAATATATACATTACGACCAACTTTTTTAAAAAGGTATACACACACACAAGTTTAATTCTTACCTATGGTTTTCTGCATTTTCTAAAGTTATATAATGAAAATACATTGTTTTTAATAAAACAAAAAATTTTAAAAAGACATGAAAAGCATCTTTTCTATAGTCTTCTTTAATGCTGTAGAATGAGGGAAACTACAAAAAGACAGAACTGATTCTTAAAACTGAAATCAATAACCAAGAAATAAATTCACTTGATACAAATTAAAAATAGGGCAATCAAAATGACTTTAAAATAAATTTGGCTGAAATATTTCAGAGAGGTCATAAGGGAATAAGAAGTATAAGAACAAAACAGAAAACTGTGATATAAAAGCAGGCTTTATTAAAAAGCAAAACAAGAATCTGTGAAAAAGAAAAGAATCCGTGCAAAAGAATCCATGAAAACTAGGAAATGAAGACATAAAAAGTTCAATAGAAGAGACAAACTCCAGATTACCTGGAGTCCCAAGAAGTAACTGATGACTTAGAAGACAATCTGACTCAGGATGCAGACAAAAATAGAATAGAAAAATAACATGGAGGAGCAGTAAAGACTTGGATAACAGAATGAGAGAGATACAGGAAAAAAAGGTAATTAGAGATAAACATATAGCCTTGAATGCATTAATTTTTTTTAAAAAAAGCTAGAAAGTAAGGTAAGCATTCAATTTAAGAAACTGGAGGTGGGGAAACTGAATAAGCCTAAAAAGGCTAGATGGAAAACAATTTAAAAATATATATTTTGATCCCCTGGATCACTTTTATTTTCCTTTCTTTCAATACACAATACATTAAATAAAATTCAGCTATGCAGGTATCCAAAACAATACCGAGTGGAGGAAACTTAAAAGCACAATTAAAATTCACAGAAAACAAATTGCTCTCTTCATGAAATAATAATATTCCAAAAGAGCACATTTCTGTTCATCAGTGGCATCATTTTCAGTTAGTTCTCTATTTTATTCAAAAACGGCATGTGTTGATTAGCCCTATGTGAAGATTTTTTTTTTTTTCTTTTGGAGACAGAGTCTTGCTCTGTCGCCCAGGCTGGAGTGTAGTGGCGCCATCTCCGGTCACTGCAACCTCCGCCTCCCAGGTTCAGGCGATTCTACTGCCTCAGCCTTCTGAGTAACTGGGATTACAAGCGCGCGCCACCACGCCTGGCTAATTTTTGTATTTTTAGTAGAGAAGGGGTTTCACCACGTTGGTCAGGCTGGTCTCGACTCCTGACCTCGTGATCCGCCTGCCTCGGCCTCCTGAAGTGCTGGGATTACAGGCGTGAACCACCAGGCCCGGCCTATGTGAAGACTTTTTAAAGAGCAATGTAATGTTTTACAGCTCATGTACACCAGGGGGAGCATTTGCCTTTCCTATCTAAGAAGTCTTAAGTTAAATTTAACATGACCTGTCATAGTATAGTAATGTTTCAATCTCTCAAATACAAGGAAAGGTCATGAGATGGTCAACATCTTCATCATCATTACCATCATCATCATCATCATATCATCATCATCATCTTTTTTAAAACTATTCCTGATTAAGAAAACAACTGTACTAAGTGAAGTTTTTAGGCTTTAAATAAGCCAGGTGCACTGAGACAAATGGAATGCAACAAAAATGACGCTCACTTGATATCTTATAAATTATTCCGTATAGTATACTTTACAAAGATATCTACCAACTCGCACTGTCTACACTATACAAAAAGTATAATGTATACCTACACTGCACTATGTACTAGCGTGTTCAGATTACCTGTTAGGCAAAACAGCATTTTATTAGGTATACTTGCTTTCTAATTGTTTTAGTTTGGGCAATAATTTATAAAATTCCATGGCAGAGTTTTTCGTTCCTTTCTCACATGCAGTGATGCATACAGTACATTTTCATTCATTCAACCAAGTTCAACAAATGTTCAAGAACGTATTTTACAGTAACTATAAAAATATTTGTGTGAAGTCGGATGCAGTGGCTCATACCTGTAATCTCAACACTTTGGGAGGCCGAGGTGGAAGGATCACCTGAGGTCAGGAGTTCAAGACCAACATGGCGATACCTCGTCTCTACTAAAAATACAAAAATTAGCCAGGCGTGGTGGTGGACGCCTGTAATCTCAGCTACTAGGGAGGCTGAGGCAGAAGAATCGCTTGAACCCGGGAGGCAGAGGTTGCAGTGTGCCAAGGTCGCAGCACTGCACTCCAGCTAGGGCAAGAGTAAGACTCTGTCTCCAATAAAAAAAAAAAAAAAAAAAATTATATATGTATGTGTGTGTGTGTGAAATTTTACTTTTGCATAAAATTTTAAAAATGTGTGGGGTTCATTCGCAGACATAGGTTATCAGGTGGGCTTACAAACTATCTCGCTTTGTAAGGCAAGGATGCATCCTACATCAATGAGCACCAAAAGAAAAAGTTTTTTAAACTGCATTAAGTTATGGATTGGGATAAAATAAATAATCGTCGTAATTTATGATTCTCCCTTTCAGAAAAATCTCAACGAATGTGGGAATAATGCAGATTGGAATTAATGACTTGACAGCGATAGCAAAGGAATGTCTTTTTTTTTTTTTTTTTTTTGAGAGGGAGTCTCGCTAGGTCGCCCAGGCTGGAGTGCAGTGGCGCAATCTCGGCTCATTGCAACCTCCGCCTCCCGGGTTCAAGCGATTCTCCTGCCTCAGCCTCCCGAGTAGCTGGGACTATAGGTGCGCGCTACCACGCCCAGCTAATTTTTGTATTTTTAGTAGAGACGGGGTTTCATCACGTTGGCCTGGATGGTCTCCATCTCTTGACTTCGTGATCCACCCGCCTCGGCCTCCCAAAGTGCTGGGATTACAGGCGTGAGCCACCGCGCCCGGCCTTTCTTGTTTGTTTGAGACGGAGTTTCGCTCTTGTTGCCCGGGCTGGAGTGCAATGGCGCAATCTCGGCTGACTGCAACCTCCGCCTTCCGGGTTCAAGCAGTTCTCCTGCCTCAGCCCCCCCAGTAGCTGGGATTACTGGCATGCGCCACCACGCCCGGCTAATTTTGTATTTTCAGTAGAGACGGGGTTTCACCATGCTGGTCAGGCTGGTCCCGAACTCCTGACCTCAGGTGATCCACCCGCCTTGCCCTCCCAAAGTGCGGGGATTACAGACGTGAGTCACCGCGCCCGGCCAGGAATGCCCTTTTTAAAGACATGCGGACTAAACGTGGAGCAGTGAAAAGCCCTTTGTTCACTTCAGTTGTCAAGCCTTTTGGGCAGAGGGTTGGGAATGGAAGGGGCAGAGGAAATTCTTTCAGAAAGTGACAAGTAATGTGTCGCCATCCTCTTCATATCTGTAGAAAAATCTCCAAATTTAAAGTATTTCAGTGAAATCAAGTAACACTTCGATCTTTTTAAAACTGTCCTCAGCTCACAGCACCTGCAGCAACTTCCCCTCGGGCTCTACATTTCAGAAAGTTCAACGACGTCAGCGCTTTGCAGGAAAAATGAGGTAAGGCAGCTTTAAAGAGGTAAAGCCCACGGCTTTAGAGCCACGAAGTGGCAGGGCCAAAACACGCTTTCCGGCCCCTTAGAGTACAGATTTCCCACTGATTCTTTGCAAACTCACTTTTCACATACTACGGGCCGATGGCAACCCCAAAACACACGCCGACGGAAAGCGCCCCACCACGGGGGCGGAGCCTCGCCCACAATCCCTTCTAGGCTCCCAAGCAGCAAACGCCTGTCAGAGACGGGATTAAGCTGTCGCTGGCGAACCAGGGAGCAGCTGGGTAGGCCGCGGGGGGCGCCTGTCATCGACGTCATTTCCTTCAGCAAGAGGGCCGCAGGCAACCACTTCCACGCCACTGCTCCCCTCTCCCCCGGAAGCCTTTGTTGCTAGTCGGGGGCTGCATGGCACGCGCCCCTTTGCGCCCAGAGAATACCATAGTGCGGGGGAGCGCCAGCCAGTGCCAGGACACTTACCGAGCTGAGGAGTTGATAGGGAAGTGAAATCTCAGAAAGAAAGCCTTTCTGGGTTGGCCTGGTTACCGCTCACGCTTCCTTCCACAGAAACTTCAATTCCCAGAGGCAGGGCGGTAGTTACACAGCGGAGGCTACGGCCGTTGCGTCTTACGTCATCAAACTGCGCCCATTTCGAACCCGCAATGGCAGAAAGGGGAGGGGTCTATGCGGGGCGGGGTCTGGAGTTAGGGTTTTGGGAGTGGGAGGTAGTTAACAGTGATGTCTGTTTTTTCCCGTTCAAGAACTAAGTGTGTACCTGCAGACGTGTATTCGTTCATATGTTCTTGTGAGGGTTGGATGAAGGAATTAAGATAGTCCCACTGTTAAAAATGCAAAACAACGAAGAAAGTCTTCTAATTTTTCTGTGTTGAAAATGAGAGAAAAGCATCTCTTCCCTATATTATTCTTAATTTATACAGAAAATTACCGTATCACATGATTTTACATAACTCAAGTGGAAAATTAAATTCAAAGAGTGAGTCAGATTCACAATAAAATGCATTTAAATTTAGAGTCTGTAAGGCTTTTTTATGGCTGAAGTAAAACAGCCATAGCTTTACTCTTTATTCATTCCTTGAGCTATTTTTCCTATGCTGTTTTGCAAAACATCAGATGACATTTCATTGTTTATAATACTTGACCTTATATAATCTTTTTGCTATATATAGACCATGTCAACTGAGAGAGAAATGAAATACAATCTCGTAGATTGTCGTTTTCTATTTAGTTTTTTTCTCCTCTACTTCTAATAGGTGATTATTGCAGAATTTGAAGATAAGAATGAGGTTTGCATCTTTGAATAGAAGACTGGCTTCTCATATAGAGAGAATTTTCAAGTAAATTATCCTTGATGCTTAAAGATATTTGGACATGTTTAAAGGCTTCAGTGAATAGAAAATTAAATCCAGAATTTGAGGTTCTCTAAAAGAGCCGAAATTTCTTTGACCTAAATTTAGTTACAAAACTAAAGTCACTCTTGCCATAAGCCTTTAAATTTTACTTGAAACACTGTGTCAGCTATAACACTGTTGTGAGTCCCTCTTCTGTTTCTTCCTCATCTCAAACCTAAAAGATCTTTGTTAACTGAGCACTAGCAAAAAAGTCTGGATCCACTTCTGATCTGTTAGTAGGGCATCTTTTTTCAGCTGCCTCCATATGAGGGCAAAGAGTAGCTGAGGGAGGATTAGTAATTGGATATGTAGCCCTTCACATGTAGGTCATTAAATTCAGGCTGGCAAAGTGATGTGCCAAGTCTTTCCACAGCTGTTCAGTTGCTCCTATGGGATCTGTTTTATAAATAATTATACAGTTTTTTCAGAGTTAATACCTGGCATCCTTAGATATTTTAAACAAACTTTTAAAGCAAAAAAAAAAAAGCTTCATATTCTAATAATGAAGCCAATAAATTTTCTTTTGACGTAGACATTTAACTTTGTAGTCATTTGGTGCAAAATTTAAAATGATTCTATTATTAATCCAAAGTAAGCACCAAAAGAGCACCAGCAAAAGCCAATTTAACAAAAAATTGAAACATATAGAAAGTTTAAGAAGGTGAAATCATGTGAAACAATAGTTTCGTTGATTTGTAAAATTTATGTGTTTATTTGACACATGTATCGAGTTCTATGTGTTTTGCGTTAGTATTGGTGATACAGAAATGACTAAATCATGCTCTCTGTGCTTAAGGAATCCTTAATCTAATAGGGGAGCCAGCAGTAAATAAATACCATACAACATGTACTTGAAATGCTTGTACTTTGAAAGAAGCAACTAAATGCTCCTTCAGGCAGAGGACATAGTTTTGGAGATTAAATAATTTTGTTTCATCTTGGAAAGTAGGTAGGAGTTGTACAGGTGTCAGAAAAGTAAAAAAGTTTAAGATATTGGGAACAGTGAAAGCAAAGACCTAAGTGTGTCATAGTTTTGCACATGACTGAAAAGCTGTGGATAGAATGAGGAAGAAGGAGGAGATAATAACCCTAAGGGCTTCTCTAACTTGGACAACTGTAGGAATGCAATAACATTAACCGGGTCATTTAGGGAATACTGGAAGAAAAATAGGTTTTGAGGCCGGGTGTGGTGGCTCACGCCTGTAATCCCAGCACTTTGGGAGGCCGAGGCGAGCGGATCACGAGGTCAGGAGATCAAGACCATCCTGGCTAAAACGGTGAAACCCCGTCTCTACTAAAAATACAAAAAATTAGCCGGGCATGGTGGCAGGCGCCTGTAGTCCCAGTTACTCGGGAGGCTGAGGCAGGAGAATGGCGTGAACCCTGGAGGCAGAGCTTGCAGTGAGGCGAGATCGTGCCACTGCGCTCCAGCCTGGGTGACAGAGCGATACTCCGTCTCAAAAAAAAAGAAAAAAAAAATAAGAAAGAAAAATAGGTTTTGAAAAAATAGTTTTGTTTTAAAATACGTGGATTCTGGGGAGTCTGCAGGACATCTGAGTAGAAACAGATTTTAAAAAGAATGAGCACATACTTGTAGTTTCAGCCAATATAAGAGGTTGGACTCAAAGAGATACTACTCCATGGGTTACAAATGCATAATATCTATGGGGACTGGAAGGTAGCAAATGAGAGAAGCGTCTAGAAGGAAAATATCACAAACCCGAGAGTGCATTTCCTCTTTAATCAGGGTACAAGTTCCAGGAGAGAATATGGGCCTAATGGCACCAGATCTCATTTTTTTAAGAACAGCCATAAATATGAAATCTGGTTTTAAAGTGTTGGCAGCTATTTTGTTTGTTTTAAAATACTGAGCAGACTAAATAAAATATGTCTATGGGCTATATTCAGACAGTTGGCAACCAGTTTGTTAAATTGGGCCCTAGTTTGTAGAATAAGAAGGAGGCTACAGACAGAACTAGAACTTTAGGACATAAAAATACAGTAATAACTATGATTATGAACCCCTCCATAAGTTTGATTTCAAAACATTGGGCAATCATTACAAATTCCATTATTTTAAGCTTAATTCTGATTTTAAGTCTTAGGATGCTCCTCAGCTAGTTGGGAGTGAGGAGATGTGGAAATGGAATAACACTTGTGAGTACTTTAATTTCAGGCTAGGAAAGCCAAAAAGAAACCCATTTTTAAACATGACTTGAAAGGTAGCTACAAGGAAGAATTGACCACTCATCTATAATCATTTCAACCTGTATTTCGACTGACTCCAAAAATACAGAAAAAAAAGTTTAAAATGTATTTGTACATTTACATACTTATACATACATATTACTCGTATCCTGCCAAGTAATATATGAATATTGCAGACTCTGGGAAGGTGATTAGACAGGCAGTGTAGTCTGTGAACTTCCTGAATCTCCTCATAAAAACAGGTAAAGCATCTAGGATAGACAATAACAACAATCCCAAAAGATAGCTATAACATAACTAGGTGAAAAGGAATCCCTAAAACCTCAAAATATGAACAGGAAGGAGCAAACCCAACTTAATATCAGCAACTGTGTAGGAGGGAATGGTGGGAAAACAACAGATCATCTGAAGACCCTCAGAATGGGAAGGCCCCAAAACTGCCAACAAATAATCACTGAAACACGGAGGAAACCAATGTGAGGTCGGCGTCAAAACTGGCAGGTTGTTCAGCAGACTCTAAACTCAGCTAAGTGTAAAGGAATGAGCAGGAGGGTCTGAAGCTGCTGGAGGGATGTGAGGCCTGTAAATTCTCGAAACCAACAAACTGGAGCTCCGTTCTTGAACATAGCCCAAAACTAGGGAGAAACTGCTGAAAGTAGAATCCAAATTGAACAGGACAGAGACAATAGGGGCCAACAAAAAAGCAGATGCATATAAAAGTGGGAGAGTAGAGAGGAGACAGATCTCAGAAAATATAAAGACACATGTGTCATTTTATGAAATATTAGAAAAGGAGCCTCTAGAGCCATGAAACTGGAAAAGATATTCTACCCAATCCTCCCTCTTAAAAATACAGAATAACTTAGTTAGCCTAAAAATATACCACGGAAAAGGATCATGGTTGAATTTCATTTAAAGTTGCTATAATAGAAAAGAGAATATGAAGCAAAAAAAAAGTGGATGAAAACTATAATGCAATATTTCAAAACAGCAAGTTTTAAATAATAGAAAATATTTAAGAACCACATAAAAATGAAAATGATTCAAAAATGAATATTTGAAGATGAGTAACAGAACTCAGACAATAATAAGAAACATAGCACACACATATATTCACCATTGTACTGGAAGTTCTAACCAGTGCAATAAGATTTAAAAAGAAAATAAAAGGAAGGAAGAAATAAAACCGTTTGTAGATGACTGAATGTCTGTCTAGAAAATCCCCAAAAATATCCCAAAAAAAGACCCTCACTAAACTAATAAGCAATTATAGTAAGGTCACATGATATAAGGTTAACATGCAAAAGTCAATTGCCTTCCTATATAGCAGCAGTGCAGAACTGGAACTTGAAATTAAAAAGAAACAACCCCTCCAAAATGAAATAGGTATAAATCTAACAAAATTTGAGCAGAATCTACATGAAGAAGTTGCAAAACTCTGATGAAAGAAGTCAAAGAAGATCTAAATAAATGGAGAGATGTGTGTTCATAGATTGAAAGACTTGATGCTGTAAAAATGAGCACACCTAGTGTCCAGATCTTGGTTTCTAGTACAGTTCTTCAGTAAAGGAAACCAGAGATTCTTGGAGAAATGACTGATTCTAAGACTGGAGTAAAAATGCACAAGATGAGCTGGGAGCATCTTGCGGTGCCAGAAAATAAGGAGATGCTAAAAACCAAAATGAGAACCCAAACAAAACACATTTATGGGGTATGTCAAAGGAACACCAGGCCAACTGAAGGAACTCCCAGTGGCAAAAGATAGAACAATTGTAGCAACAAAGAAGGATTCAACCTTAACCCAAAGTATAAATTACATATCCACAAGTCCTTATTGATATAGTGATTAAATAAATCAATGGGAAATTAAAGACGAATTTCCCATGTGCAGGAATTCAAATAATTTATGTAGCTACTCCACCCTCAAGGAGGAAGAACATAACTCCTCACTCCATAAATGTGGGATGTACATAGCATTTCCTTCCAAAGAGTGCACTATGAAAAAAAGGGTGAAGAAAAACAATTAACTTTACAATGGAGAAATCTGACAACACTGCTGAGCCAGGTGATCAAAGTCAATGTAAATAGAGATAAATCATGTTGATATTATGTACCTCTGATGTAATGTGGTATCAAGAAAATAGCACTTTACCTCTGTGGTCTTCCTCCTCCAAAGTTACAACCTCAGTCAAATCATGAGAAAAATATCACAAAAATTCACTAGAGGAGTATCTTGCGAAGTATCTGACCATTTCTCCTCAGAGCTATTACAGCCAAGAGGAGCCTAAAGATACTTGAGAACTAAATGTAATGTACGCTGGATGGGAGATTGGAAAAGAAAAAAAGAATTAGGTAAAAACAAAAGTAACCTAAATAAAGTATGAATTTTATTTAATAATATATTAATATTGGTTTATTAATAATAAATCAACTACACTAATGTAGATATTAAGAGTAGAAGTAACTGTGCAGGCTATATGGGAAACCTTTGTATTATTTTAGCAATTTTTCTGTAAATCTAAAACTGTTATAAACAATAAACCTATTTTAAAGTAACATATACATTATAGAATGTGAGAAAATATAATGGCAAAAAAGAAAATGCAAGCACAAACTATATTCCATCTCTCAGAGATAATAATTATTAAGGTGTTCAGTGAATATTGTTCTAATCCTTTTTCTGTGCTCATATGTATGTATATTGTTTAAACAAGATTCTCAAACCATATCTACATCTGCTGTTTAGCAGACTGCTTCCTTTACTAAGATATGGTAAATATACTATATTTACATGTTTACATATTTACATATACCAAACTATACAAAATACACACTTATATAGTATTATTTTAAAATGGCTTCATGGAATTCTGTCGAATTGATACACCATAATTTATTGAACTAATTTTTGTCATTAAACAAACATGGTATCCAAATTTTCACTATACCATAAAGTTTCTTGTGACACCATTTTTAATGTTTTTTTTTTGTGCACTTTATGCTCATCTCCACAAGACACTATTATTAAGAGCCAGTGTGTTTCTCCACCATACTTTCTTTGCTCTTCATCCCTTCTTGCATCTCAGATTTTATCTGGGGTCAATTTTTTTCTAATTGAAGCAGGTTTTTAAAGATGTCATTTGGAGGGCTCCTTTGTAAATTTTCAGTTTTCATTTTTCTGGAAAATCTCTATTTCAAGTTTATACTTAAAATACATATTTACAGAATATGTATAGTATACTAAATTCACAAGTATTTGCTCTCAGCACATTGAAGACAACATTCTAATGTCTCCTAATTTTCATTGATACTGTTAATAATTTAGTAATTGTCTGCTTCTCTTTCTCCTTGAAAATAATCTGTCCTCTCTATCTAGTTCCTTTAAATATCTTCTCTCTCTCTTTGATATTCTGCAGTTTAATTATGATGTGTCTACTTGTGTGTGTGTATGTTTTAAAAATTATCCTGCTTAAGACTTATTGAGCCTCGTGAATCTGTGGATTGGTATCTGTAATAGGCAGACAATGGCTCCCCAAAGATGTTAAATGTCTTAATCTCCAGAACCTGTGATATTCTAAGTTAAGGTTGTAGATGAAATCAAAGTTACCAATCCACAGACCTCAGGGGAAAAAGATTATCCTGGATTATTTAGGCAGGCCCAGTATAATCACAAGGATTCATAAAACGGAAGAGGGAGACAGAAGAGATGGTCAGAGTGATATGAAGTAAAAAGGATTCAGCTTACTCTTCCTGGATTTGTAAATGGAGGAAGGGACCACGAGTCAAGGAATGCAGGTAGCTTCTAGAAGCTAGAAAAGGTAAGGAAACAGATTCTCCCCTAAAGCCTCCAGAAAGGGATACACCTGCCAATACTTTTGTTTTATCCCAGTGAGACCAGTGTTAGACTTCTGATCTCCAAGAGTGTAAGACAATAAATCTGCTGTTTTAAGCCACTAAGTTTTGTGGTAATTTGTTATGGTAGCTATGGAGAACTGATACAGTGCCTTTCAATAGTTCTTGGAAGTTCTTCAAATATATTCCCCAAATGTTACCTTTGCCCCACTCACTCTATCCTCTATATCTCTTGACCTCTCTTTAACATTTTTTATTTTCTTATTTTGGTAATTATTTAAAACAATTGGCTTCTGGTTCCACTTCAAATAAATTCACAATTTTTATGCCTAGATATTAAGAATTAGTTCATAAATGTAATTGGCTGCATCGTATATACTTTAAAAGGAAAATTGCATTTATGCTTGGATATTATTTTATTTCAGGTTTTGAAATTTCTTTTTTTAAATGTCCAATAAATTTATTCTGATCAAAATTAAAATCTTATTGTATTTACAGTAGTCTACTAAAAGAGTTTCCATCAATTCTCTCCTTTAAATGCTAGCAATTCAGTTTTGTGTGGTCAAAGATAATTTAGAATCCTTTTATGGTAACTGATATGATACAAAGGATTTTTTTGGTTGTTGTCAAATTTGTATGTGTGTATATATGTATAGGGGGTAGAAAATTTGGTTAATGACTCTTTTGGAAAAATGAATGTTCTTTTTGGAGTCTTAGATTCCCAGTGTTTCAAACCAGGTTTGCTTTTGATAAGGAATTCAATGAATCTTTATTTTCTTGTAGAGAATTTTAAAACAATATCTTTCAAAATATTGTATGTATTCCTATATAATTTTGCCTTGGAATAAAAAATGTCATCACATTAAGAATATTTTTAACTTAAGAAATTTTTTCAAGATTCTTTCAAAATGCTAACCCCCTCATTGATTTGAAAATACTGTTAGATTTTAAACTATTATGACCATGTAGGGATAACTTAAAGTGTCCTTCTAAATTTTTTTTTCATTAACATCATACTTCTTTCTAAGAACAAAGTGTTTCAATGTTATAAACACACTGTTTTTTTCACATAGCTTTCATACATCCTGACTTTCTGTATCTAGTAGAGTAATACATTTCCTTCCAACCTTTAGTGGGGTGAAGTTCATTTGTCTTCTAATCTAAGAAAATACGTTAACTCCTGACAACCTCTGACACTCAACAGAAACACAACTGTACTTTGGAATTAATTATCCGCCTTTATTTCATAGTCTCCTTATTTATCAATGCAGATGGAAGTATAGCAAATATTTCACAGTGTCATGTACTTCCAAAGGAATTTCATTGCAATAGCATTGTTTTGAAATGTATCATTTGATTTTGATCTAACTATCATAGATCAACTTTTACCCCTGTATGTTCAGCCTGAATGTCTAACCACAAATTCACAAAAATCAAGGGCTCTGTTAGTTTTCATACAAAATTGTGATGACTTATTATGAAGACAGTCCCAATTAACAGTTGCATGTCATCTGTAAGAAATCAATTTTTTTCTCACTTCCCACCTGTAATTTTTTTTTAAGCAAAGAAGAATACTTGGGTCTAGGTTTCAAGGTTTATTTTTCTATAGTCCTAAAATCACTTCAGTAAATTAATCTGAGACTCATTTTTCTAATATGTCAAATGACTGTTGTAAGGATTACTATAAAAATGTAAGGTGATTAACAAAAGTATGTAATTGTTCCATAAATGGCAGCTCTGGTTTTTTTTACTGTGCTTTGCTTCTGCCCTGCTTCACATGTTATGTAAAATAGCTGGGGAGTTTTAGGAGGTAGTGCTCACATACTTGCCCAGTGTTGGCTGTGCTTGATCAACAGTAACAGAAGAGAATACTTCTTCGATACACAGAGTTTACTGAATTTGGAAAGGCTTTGGCATTCTTATGTCATCTGCAATGAAACAATCTCAAGAAGTCTTTTCTAAAATGTCCTTGTAAAAGAATAAGTTATAAGTTTATATTTTATAAAAGGATGATGTTATTTATAACCAGCAGAAGCAGCCTTATTTGAACATCTTATGTTGAAATCGCTAGTTAATACAGTGACTCATAGGAGCTTTCTAGTGGAAATCAAATGCTTAAATGAAATAGAATTTAGTTTGTTAGGCAATAGTGATACGTCTTTTATTGATTGGACTCTGGAAAACACTTGACAACGAATAGTACTTTACCCGAAGGACAGGAATCATGCACCACATAGTCTAACCACAAACATTAAAGGTCTTGTAACTGTAAGCCTCAAATGAAAATACATAAGGACAGCTCTCATACAATCAAATACAATACAAACTAGCTTTTAATATGTAAGTAAAGTTCAAGTAACTATAATGATTTTATATCCCTATGTATGTGTTACAGAAATTGTGGCAAACTGTAGAAATCTATTCAAATGGAAAGTAACAAAGCACTTTCACATTGCCTTGTATTCAAAATCCCTACTCTTCATAAAAACTTACATTTCTTTAACAAAGTTACTTTTCTGTTTAACTCCTGGAAAACTTCGTATTTATAACTTAAGGCGGTTTCTCCAACCAAACAATTTATTTTTGCTAGGTACTATAGCTATATTTTTATGCAAAATTTGCGATAGCAAATGAAATTCTAATCCCAATAGAAGATAAGAACAGTTTCCATGTTTCGATCTTCATATAAAGATATAATTCAAGGGGAAATATGCTTAACTCCGTAGATTTTTACATTTTAAATTGCATTGTGTCTGTATCAAGTCTACTATCTTTTACCTAGATTATCTGGAAGATTTAAGCTCAAGGTTAAGGTTTGAGCAAAGGGTTTTGAGAATGACCAGGGTAGATTTAAGAATTCATTTTATACTAAAATATGGCCATAAATATTTTTAAATACATTCAAATAGCCCTTTGCTAGCACATTTTTCCCTTCTTTGCCAAAACATTCCCACATGCAGCCTAAGTCACCTCATTTTAGTAGATTTAGCAGGTTTAGCAGGCTTTATGTGCTCTAGTAGGGTTAGTAGGTTTTGTTCATATCAGGTCTCTCTCATGGGAGTTTCCAGGGACAAGGATTGCTTCAGTTAGTATGGCCTTAGCCATACTAGGGTATTTGCTTTAATTCTACAGAAGTTTTCTAATTAATATTCTGTAGCAAAAGAGCTAAGATCAGGAATTCCCCCTCTTAATCTCTTCCTAGAAATGAGATTCAGAAAGGACAGGACTGCATCCAGCCTGTTTGGGGACTCAGACAAATGTGTGTTGTCACACACACAAATAAAGGTCTACTATGAAATACTCGATTGGCTTGCTAGTGTGCTAACGACAGACAATCCTGATTTGCTCCAACCTCATACAGTTTCACACATAAGGACAATCATCTGTGTTTCATGAAAGTTCTATCTACTTTAACATTATTTTGAAGTGATTGGTGGTGGTATGACTTAACAGTTTAAATTTAAATCCTAAAATTCAGTGTGAATTTTTTATAATAGCATACAAGTAGTATAAAAATTCAAAGATGTCCATACAAGAAATATTAAAATTTGGTTAGGTTTAGCTGAGTTTGAGAATCCTTACTACCCTCCCACATAGTATTGTAATGTGAATATAGGCAGTTACTATTACAGGCATAATGATGATTATGTATTAAGCAGAAAGAAGTATCACCACCAGTATTTTTCTTTGAATGCCCCTCAGTATTTCTGCATTTATAGGATGGTAGACTGGTTTGGTTTAGCTCTCAAAAGTGAAAACATTTAAAGTTTCCTCACTGAGTAAAAAAAATTTAAAAAGAGTGAGAGACTGAAAACTGCAGCCCACCTACGTTTAATCATTAATAGTGAGCCCTTCAGTGAACTTAGGTCCTGATTTTAGAGTTTGGAATCTGACCTTTCCTCAAAGATAAACATGATTGTTGCAGGTTCTGAAGAGGGTCACTCCCTCACTGGCTGCCATTGAGAGTCCACTTCTCAGTGACTCCTAGCTGGGCACTGGATGCAGTTGAGGGTCGCTGGTCAATATGATTCTTCTTGCTGTGCTTTTTCTCTGCTTCATTTCCTCATATTCAGCTTCTGTTAAAGGTGAGTTTGTGTTGCCTTTTGCTAAACTTTAATGTCCATCTTTGGGGTTGGAGGCGGATACGTGCGTTTGTGTTTGTGTGAGTGAATAGTGAAAGTTTCTAACTAAACTATCTTCAAAACCATGTAACTTTGGAATGTTTGTGAAAGTATGGCTGAGTTTGAAATGAAAACCAAATTCAAATCCCTACAAACATTAAGAAAATAGATAATTCTTTTAGTTTTAGTTCCTCAGACCGGTGTGTTCTTGCTTCAATTTCTCATTCATGGTCTGTTTTTAAAAGAAGGAAAAAAGATACTCACTATTGTTACCTGCTGCTGTTGGTCACACTGAATGCAGCTCCTTCATTTGAATTGTAAATGAGGATTTTTTTTAAAAAAACTCAGTTCTTAAATTTTCTTTTAGTTGCTTAGCAATGTGATCTCAAGAACAATTAGACCCAATGAAAAAGGCATTTGATTTGCCAAAGAATTATGAATGAAATGGCACAACATGTATTTAATTCTGTTACAATTCAAAAATGATAGAATTCATAGTGAATTTAAAAAATTAAATTTCCTGATGTAGATTTAAGAAATAAGACATTATCTTTGGAAAAATAATGTTGCTGCTTACAGTTTCTATTTTAAGATGAAATTAATTTTAAAAATATGTATGAATTAATACCATTGAAAAGGCAAGAGAAAAAACAAACATTTTATGAGGAATGGTTTAATAAAACTGTTGTGAAGTGTATTAATACAGAATCTTGCTTCAAATCAGCTAGATTATAAACATCGGTTTTCCAAATGCTGCATTACATAAAATGATCACTTTTTAGTTTCTTAAGAAGACACACTGTTAAAACCAGTTGATATAACAACTTAGCATTATAGGGACCAATTTTAAAACCATGTACTCTAAGTAATTGATAGAAAACAATTCACTTATAAACTTCTAAAACCTGTTAGGGATAAATGTGGCTTTTGATGTTAAAGTAAAGTTTGCCTCAGGATTTTTTGTGTAGAAAATTTCCACATGAGTAATAAAAACTAATCTTCATTATTGGAGCAATAGAGGGCTAAATTTAAACGGGTTCACCTAAGCAAATCACACTGTAGGTTCTTGAACTAAAGAAAATATTTTCACCAATTTCTAAATGTTTACTATTTAAACATACAGTTCTTACTTGGACAAAAGAATTTTTTTAATGAGAAAAAGATTTATAAATTATATCTGACTGAGAGTGTTATATAGAGAACTTACTATTTCATCTGCCAAATAAACTGTTGAGTAGTAAATACGTGTGATTTAAATACCCTAATATCAAACCTAATACCATAAGTATTTTGAGAAAAATAATTGAGACATGGTACTTATCATGAGCTTCTCCTGTTTTCCCGTTTTATAAACTAGAAAATTGGGCGACCTCATGTTTTCAAATGTACTTATAGAAGATTTAAATATACACATACACTAGACAATGGGAAATGGCATAAATGAGAAAATGTGGTTTAGAATATTATAGGTAGCTACAGTTTATTGTGTACAAGCTTAGTAGTGAATCTATATTTTTAAAGCTTGAAACATATATAATTTAGGGGCCACTTTTGAGAAAAGATTACAAAAATATCTTACTATCGCAAAGGTTACTGAAAAAGATATGGCATGTGGATACATTGCTAGTATCCTCTTCTGGAGTCTTTGGAAGGATCCTGGGCAAGAGAGCTTAAGCTTCATTAGCATTATGGTACGTTGCTTATGCTGATACCATAAATTAAAGATGTACGACTTGAGAGCTTCTTTACCTAGATGGAATAACTTTTTGCATTATGGCACCATGATTTAATTATAGATTCTTTGCCCTTGTAACAACTGACATTAGTTAGCAAACAACTCGTGAAGAGTTTACCTTAAAATCAGTCCATTTAAAATTTGGGGATCCCATGCCTCATTGCCTCAAAACTCATCTCTAAATTACCAAGGCAACCGTTTGGTAAATCCTCAGATCTGGGTGGATGTTAAGGGCAGGTTCGAATCTAAAGAAAATTGAGGCTGGGTGTGGTGGCTCATGCCTGTAATCCCAGCACTTTGGGAGGCCAAGGTAGGTGGATCACCTGAGGTTGGGAGTTTGATACTAGCCTGACCAACATGGAGAAACCCTGTCTCTACTAAAAATACGAAAGTAGCCAGGCGTGGTAGTGCATGCCTGTAATCCCAGCTACTCAGGAGGCTGAGGCCGGAGAATTGCTTGAACCTGGGAGGTGGAGGTTGCAGTGAGCCGAGATCACGCGATTGCACTCCAGCCTCCAGCCTGGGCAACAACAGCGAAACTCTGTCTCCAAAAAAAAAAAAAGAAAGAAAGAAAGGAAGGAAGAAAAGAAAAAGGAAAATTGAATGGCAGATTGGAATCTGAAGAGGGTTTTAGGATTAGGATAAAAGAGCACATCTATATGATTTGCTGTGTGAACTTTCTAAAGACTCAAGTTTTCCCTACTTTTTCTTAATTATGCTTTGTAATGGTTGGACTATTTTCAGCGCCTTCTCTGTGTTTTCCTTATATCGTATTTTTACCTTCTATTTAATTTTGTCACCTTTAAACCTGTACACTTCCTTCATTTCTAGCCTTTCTCTCAATCTCTCACCCCACCCTTACTTTTTAGTCAATTTTTATTAATCATCTTCCAGTTCTTTTTTGTTCTTACCTTTCATCCTCCTTTTTAACTCTGACCCTTTAGTTTTCTGTTGGGTTCATAAATGCCATTACCTATCACCCTTATCATCACTGCATGTCTCTTCAAACCTCACCGTTAACTCAGCTCTGCTTTGTCTTCTTGACTAAGCCAGTTGTCAGTGATTGTACTCGTATAAATCTGACAAAGGAGTATTTAAAAATATTTCTTTAAGATTCAAAACTAACAGTTTTGTTGCTTTTAAGTCACTTAAAAATTCGAAATGCACTTGAAGGGCAAATGAAAGAGATTCTGACTTTTTTTGCTAATATTAATTTCTGTTTTGGTTTTATCTAACAACAGTTATCAAAAAATATTATTATACATACTCTGACGAGCAATATGCTGCAAAAGGAATTAAGTCAACAATATAAATGGGACACGCCCCAATGCCCAGTGTTGCCAGATCTCTGCAAAACATAAACAGAGAAGAACTTATCCAAAAGGAAAGTATAAGAGGATGACACTCTAGCACAGTCCACCTTATTTGAACTGTTTAAGGCTTTGTCTCCTGTTGAAAGAGGTAGGAAACAGTTTGGAGGAAGAAAGGGCCCATTCTTTCCTGTGCTTTAACATTTCCTACTCATAGTCAAAAATTGATTTATTATATGGCCAGTAAAGTAGAGGTAAGAAAAAAAGTGAATAACATAATAGTTTGGAAAGCTTTGGAATTTAAGAGAGGTTACCTTCCTACAAATGTTTCGTAGTTATTTTAACCAGAGGACACCTTAATATAGTCCACAAAACTTGGATTTTGGTAAATTTAAACATCAAGTCTGCATTATATTTGCTATGTCGGGTTGAACTTGGAGTCAGCTTCTATCTGCTGTCGCACAATGCTTACTTTTCAGAATTGCTCTGAGGATTAGATAAGACAACATGTATTTCCTTTATGCCCTATGTGGAATTTGATAGGTGTCATAAAAAGAAGGCCTACTGACCGAAATATTTTTCCTGACCGGAAAGCCAGTATTCGAACCTGCTATAGAGTCCCCAGTTAAAATGCAGAAGAGATAGACATAAGACGGAATCCCAGCCTTCGTCCCCTTCAAGGTTTTTCCTGACTCTCTTTGCCTTCTGTATCTCACACCGCAGCTTCTGCCTGACTTGGTGCTTGGACACAGCTTGGTTTTGTGTGTACACATTTAGATCCTTTCATACTTCCTTCTCCTGGCTCTTCTTGATTCCTATGAAAATCTTGTCCCTTTTCGTTGAAGGTTCGACAGATTTTGTGACTTCACTACCCAAAATTCTATGGCAGCGTCCTATCTCACTCAAACTCCCCAAATCTTCCTGCCACCCATAGGTACCTCCTTCACCTCGTCTCCTTCACTGTGTCTTTTACTTACTCATTTCCAGCATCTTTGGTCTCCCTGCTCTTCCTCCATTACACCTGCAGGAGCCCTCCTCGGGGCCTTTGCACTTGCTGCTTCCTCTGTGAGGGGAAGGGGTAGAAAGGGTAGGAGTTGGGGGAGGGGGATGCCCTTCCCACATATATCCATGTGGCTCACCAAAAACCTTTGTCCAAAATGTCACCTTTCCATAGAGGTTTTTCTCCCAACATCTCCATTCCCTTTCCTGCTTCAGTTTTCTTTATGAGCACTTCTAACATACTATATAACTTGCTTATGTACTCACTTTTTTATTGCTCTTCTCCATCACATTTAAATATAAATTCCAATTTACATTTACAAAGGGTAGAAAATTTACAAAGGATATTAAATTTACAAAGGGTAGAAACTTTGTCTGCTGGCCGGGTGTGGTGGCTCATGCCTGTAATCCCAGCACTTTGGGAGGGTGAGGTGGGTGGATTGCTTGAGCTCAGGAGTTCAAGACCAGCCTGGCCAACAAGGCAAAACCCTATCTCTACAAAAATATAAAAATTAACTGGGCTTAGTGGTGTGAGTCTGTGGTCCCAACTACTCAGAAGGCTGAGATGGGAGGATCACTTGAGCCTGGAGACGAAGGTTGCAGTGAACCGAGATCCCACAACTGCACTCCAGCCTGGGTGACAGAGTGAGACCCCGTCTCAAAAAAAAAAAAAAAAGTAAAGAAAGAAGAAGAAATTTTCTCTGCCTTTCTCTGCTTGTTAACTGGTGTAGTCCTAGAGCCTTAAAAAGTACTTACTATTCAACAGGTACTCACTATATTCTAGTTGAATGAATGAATAAATTTCTAGCTCACTGCCCAGGAATGGAAAATAATTCAACCTAAAGTTTTAGAGATATATAGTATAGATAAAAGCATCATCTTTAGAGACAGACAGCCTGGATTAAAAGCATGTCTCCAGCCAGACGTGGTGGCTCACATCTATAATCTCAGCACTTTGGGAGGCCGAGATTGGGTGGATTACCTGATGTCAGGAGTTCGAGACCAGCCTGGCTAACATGGTGAAACCCCGTCTCTACTAAAAATACAAAAATTAGCCAGGTGTGGTGGCACATGCCTGTATTCCTAG
The DNA here is from genome assembly GCF_006542625.1 of Nomascus leucogenys. Classification (NCBI taxonomy): domain Eukaryota; kingdom Metazoa; phylum Chordata; class Mammalia; order Primates; family Hylobatidae; genus Nomascus; species Nomascus leucogenys. The sequence goes on from NC_044389.1 coordinate 81,956,563, forward strand.
CTACGCAGGAGGCTGAGGCAGGAGAATTGCTTGAGCCCGGGAGATGGAGGTTGCAGTGAGCCGAAATCATGCCACTGCACTCCAGCCTGGCTGACAGACTGAGACTCTGTCTCAAAAAAAAAAAAAAAAAAAGAATCATGTCTCTATGATGAATTACTGGGTGACCTTAGGTAAATTATATAGTTTCTGTGTCCCCTCAGTCTCTTCATCTATAAAATGAGACTAATAATAGTGCCTACCTCATTAGATTTTTGTGAGGATTAAATAAGTTAATACACGTAACATGCAGATGATGGATTTTTGACCACCATTTCCTCTGGGCAAGTACGAGCTGTCGTACGTAGAGGAGACAGTGAACAGATTGTTACTGTGTAGGCGGGTAAGGCCTTTTCAGAGTTTTCTTAATTTTTTGGCATTGCAAAGTAATTTTTGCTATCACCTTTCTCAGCTGCTTTGCTTCTTGTCTAGTCACCCCAAACCCCTTTTCTGTACCTCTCCCCATATGTGTATTTCTTGAGAGAAAAAAAGATTATGGTTGCCTATTATAGTAAACTGGGCAATGCAACCCCATTAGCATTGAGGAGTAAGGTAAACTGAAGTCTTTTTTAACTATCTCCTGAGAGCCATAGATAGAAAATATACAAAAGAAAAAAGCTTTATGTGACCGTACATTTTAAGTCATCTCTGGGAAAGACTTGCTCCTTGGCATTTCTTTGGGCTAGATAAACTGAATTGGATACTGTGTGAACTCATTCATATATCAGTTTTCTTGGCTTACAGTACAGATTTGTATACTATTTGATCTTTTTAATTACCCCATGCTAAATTTAAGCCTGTACTAAGATTTCATATAGTAAAACATTAGTTTATTCAGGCACAGCTAATTTAAAGTTACATATGTGCAACCCTGAAATGTACCTTTGTACGAAAAGTTTGCTAATTACATTAATAGAGTAAATTACACTGAAGAGATGTTTCTTAAATATCAAAAATATCCAAATTAAAGAACTTCCTTCTAACCACTAAAATTACCTTGACATTGATCTGCTTGCATTTAAATAATACGTTAATTACAAATGGCTTATATTAAATTTATAAACCAATTCCTGGTGGGTCCTCTACTTGAAATCATGTTCATATAATTAAGAGAAATACCATGTCATTTAAACAAAAAAAAAAAACCAAAATATCTATAGTTCAACCATGGCACTGTCTGATAACTGATTAGGAATACAAACTAAGTTCTCTGAAATGGGAGCTTACTTGTTTGTTTATCTATGTTTTTCAAGTCAATGATTTCAGCAGAAGAAGTAGAACCATGTTTCAATCAGCGAATATTTACCAAGCTTCGTGAGCACCACTGTGGTAGAGAGATGCACTGATAGTGAGACAGCATGTTCCCTTACAATGAAAACTGCATATGTGTCATTATCTTTATGCAGGTCACACAACTGGTCTCTCATTAAATAATGACCGGCTGTACAAGCTCACATACTCCACTGAAGTTTTTCTTGATCGGGGCGAAGGAAAACTGCAAGACAGCGTGGGCTACCGCATTTCCTCCAACGTGGATGTGGCCTTACTGTGGAGGAATCCTGATGGTGATGATGACCAATTGATCCAAATCACGGTAGGCATTTTCTACCAGATAAATGCAAAGATTAGATGTCAGAGTTTTTGAGAAGTGTACCACTGGACAGCACTTGTTTTGGGTTCCTGGTTATACATCCATTTAGTTTCTTATCTATCACTAAAATAAGCAGTTCCATGTATTTAAAGGTTTTGCTGATGAAAAGTGAACTGATCTTTCCAAATTGTTGAAACAGACAATAGAAGGTATATACTGGTAAACAACCGGAGTATGGTGTTCAATTCTATAGATCATGTTAATAGGGACATTATACTAGAGTCTTTTCAAAATGTTCTGGGAGAGAAGGGTCAATAATCCATGTTGTATGAAAAACAATTTAGACCACTCTAACTCAAGAGGAGATCAGTTAGGAGGTTCCTGAATTCCTTGATACAACAGGTGGAATTACTGAAGAGAGAGTAAACCTAGTCTGTGTTCTTCCTGAGGAAGGAACCAAGTACTCCCCTGAATAACAGTGTTTGGTCAGTTTAAATGGTTTAGATTTATGTGTTGAGAAGGGAGGCCAAATTAGATAGTCTCTGGGGCCTTTTCCAGTTGTAATATATGGTGATTCCCTTATTTGCTTCTCAAGAACCTAAAGATAATAGATTCCTTGAGTAAAGTCAGTTATTCTTCTACATCTTGGTGTGAAACAGGCACACAGGACAAAGTACTTGGAACAAGCAGTTGCTGATGTCCTTTATATTGACGTCATAGCAATACATTTACAAGTGATATTTGCTTCTTTGGATGTCTCTAATTGCTCTTGTGTTTTCCAAGTTAGATCAAAGCGTCATCATCCATCTCTCTGAGCCATTTCTCAATACAACAGTAAACTATTCTCCAGAAAACATTATATTCCTCCTTATTCAGTAATTAGACTTTATTTTTATTTACACAGATGAGGTAGAATGGGGCAGGGGTCCTTTCCAACAAGTGGTAAAGTGAAGTGAGGTGATCAGGCAGACAGCAACCACACAAAACAAATGAAGAGTGGCAATGATAGGAAAGAACCACATTCATGTCACAGTTATTTTAAGCCTAAAGTCACAGAGTTCTTTAAGTATTGCTATTTTTGCCTTATTAAAAAACCTACTTTTTAAATGCCTTCTCCATTCTTTTAAAGTGAGTGGCAAGGTCCTATAAATCATGAACTGAAAAATGACAGAAGAAATTGTGGCCAACTCTGTCTGTTTCTTTATCATTTTATTTTCAGAGAGACTCTGATGAAGACAGACATAGGAAGTTTTTATAACAGGTTTCTTTCTGTTACTCCAGATGAAGGATGTAAATGTTGAAAATGTGAATCAGCAGAGAGGAGAGAAGAGCATCTTCAAGGGGAAAAGTCCATCTAAAATCATGGGAAAGGAAAACTTGGAAGCTCTGCAAAGACCTATGCTCCTTCATCTAATCCATGGAAAGGTAAAGGGGCATTTAGGTTCCACATCTTTTTCTCCAACTTCATATTTTTCTTTCCTTCAGTAGATATTATTTTGAGGTAATCACACTGTAACTACTTTTATGGTAAATGGAATTTCTTCAAGAACTAAAGAACAGAGGTTGCAAATTAAATGTTTCCAAACTAAATCAGTGCCCTGGGTTCCCTTACATTTACTAGCCAATTTGTTTCCTATTTTTCTGGAAATCTTTATAGTAGAATCAAGTATTTATTTATTGATGAAAGGCATTATTAAAAGGTAAATTTCTTATCAAATTATAAGGGATTACAAACATAATGTAACAAAGCAAGTCATCAAAGCATGATTGGATGATTTCAGGAAAGGAGACAAATTATGAGACTGAAATGATCCAACTTAGATTAGTAATATTCATTTGTTATGAGATTATCGATATCTGGCTAAAGTACAAGGTTAAAGCTTTTAAAAGGGTATGACAAGTCTAAAGTAGAGTTTTTTTAAAGCCTTTAGAAATTATTTTAAAACTCTGATATGGAAAAGCATTTTATATATTAAAATAATTATTGAACACTTTATAATATCTATTTGAAAATCTGTTTTAAAAATTCTATAAGTGTGCATCACTTATGGCTTGATTCTAATCAATTAAAATGATCTTAATAAATTTGGAATTGAGAAACAATTGTGATCAGTTAATTATTAGGCGTTACATATGTGTGTTTATGAAAATTACAGATAGTGTGTTGACATACATAAAAATGTGTCTAAAGATGACAGCTCAATTTTAGGAACAAAAGCAGGAAAACAGAATGGGAACATTAGAGTTATAATTCCATACATCTCTAAAATTTCACTTTCTAAATTCAAAATAAAGATAAACTGATCTTTATATACTGATAAAGTAATACTTTATTTATTTTCAACTGAAGTATTTGAAAACAAATACTTTGGGCATTTCATATATGTGTATTGCTAATCATGACGCACATTTTTATATGAAGTTCTCAAAAGGAACTCACAAGAAGAAATCTTGTGTTTTCACCTCGCCTACAACCAAATATGAATCACTATCTTCAAGAATGCTTTCTCTTCCTTCTCCACTTGTCAAAATACTTGCCATGTTTCTGACTGCTCACATGCCATTTCTGTCATAAAGTTCACACCCTTCCAGCCAGCTGGAAATAACCATCACTCTTTAGAATACTCTTAGCACTTTGCAGCTCACTCATGACCCTTATCACTTTCTTTTTGGTCATTTGTGTTCATTGCTAGATTATGGGTGTTGGATAGAAAAAAATCCAATTCCTCTTTGTATTTCAGCCTCTCCCCCTCACCTCTATGCCCTTCCACTCCCTCCTTCCCCAAAGCACCCAGAATTATGCCTTGCACTGAATATTTTATGAAGCCTTCTCTGACATCTTTCCAAACCCCTGGGCCTATTTCTATCAAAGCGTTTATCACAGTGTATTGTCATTCTCTTTTTATGTCTTGGCTCTCCACATTCAGAGTAAGTTTCTCACGGGCAGAGTTGTATCTGTCTATTCAGCACCTTGCTCATAGGGGAGACTGAATATAGATGCTTCTAAAATAAAGGATAAACAAATAAGATTATATGCGGCTCAACTGAGTCGAACTTTGATAAATGTTTTACTTATTGTTTACTTAATAATAGCTAAAACGAACTAAGCACTTACTGTGTTCTAGGTGCTGACTAAAGGCATTATATGAATTGTCTCTTTTATTCTTGTAATGGCCCTGAGCAGTAAGGGCTGCCTTATCAACCTCTTGTGATAGATGAGGAACCAAAGTTAAGAAAAGTTAGGAAATTTGCCTATGGTCATACAACTGGCAGGCGGTAGAGCTGGGATTTGAAATAGAGTCTATGCTCAAACTTCTATGTCTACTGTCTTCTAGCTGGAAAGTATTTGGAGAAATGCCTGCCTCTTTGGTTGACTTGTAGTGTTCCTTATTTACATCATGAGATCAGTTGACTTATTTGATTTTCTTATGGCTCAACTTTGTTAACAACATGAAATACTGTTATTTTCTTCTCTGAGCTTCCAATGTGGCAAGACACTTGAGATCATAGATATTATTTGCATTTATAATCTTAATGACAACCAATCATTTTATAGCTCCTTTGGTAGCAGCTGAGTACAAAGTCTTCTGCTACACACATGAAAGGACTCAGTACCCTCACTGTTCAAAGGTTGGGATGGAACTGCCACATCATTATTTTAGTAACTGCAATGGGCCAATTCTAGAGGAGCTATGAATTGTGATGATTTACTGTAACCACGGGTTAAAGTACATCATCGTATCTTTCAAGTATGTAATAAAATATTTGTTGGAAAAAACTTAACAATGAGGACTAAGAAGCCAACAGGAAGTTTTGGCCATATCACTGTCAGAAAGATCATTACTTAAATTATCATTTCAGTTTACTATGAGAGAAATTATGGACAGGCAGAGTAAGGCTATGGACAGGCTGTTTTCTTAGAGAGCATTTTCTACCACAGGCTCAAATTAAGTTGTGCTCCCTGAAGTTTCTGGGATTTCAAAGATGCTCATCAGCATGTAATTTTTGTCCTTCCAGACCTCCCCCTGTCTCCCTTTCCCAGCTGAGGCTCTCATATTTACATTTTAAAAGAGAGTCCATTAAAATACTTAGATACATATTCATTGCACATCTTTTTTCCATGCCCACTCATCTTCCCTACATAAGTGGGCATGACTCTAGTTTTGTCTACAAATCATTAAGTTGTAAACGTGACAGTTATTGATTAAGTTGATTAATGCTGGCGAGTGAAAGATGCCTCAAGTTATACCATGGATTCTTTTTTTGGCCTGAAATGCTGATCCAATTAACTGGATAATTACCAGATTTCCATTTCTGGTTTTGGCTTTGTGTTGATTAAATTAACCACTTGGCTGCTGAGTCAGACTTTTATTTTGTATTGTTTCCAGGCATTGATTTGCTCTCTAAATCAGCATGGCTCTTGTACACGCACTGAACTGCCATAAGAAATGTGACACCTTGAAAGTCCTTCTGAAATTTGTTGTATATTTCTTTACTTGTTTCTTCTCCAGTGTGTCATTTTCTAGCCATGCTCTGTCTTAGATAGATATCAAAGATAAAATTACTAATCTTTGTTTGCTGGGATTCTTTTTATTATGTTTATTGTTTGGCCACTTAATGGAATTTAGTCTCCTCTTATTCTTAATATAAATATAAAGGAAGGTGTGGAGAAAGGCATCTTCTTCCTAAGGAAAAAACAACATGAATGATGCCTACCTATTTCAAGAGGAAACTGCCCCTCATATTTGGCTGGAAGAAGCACTGCACCACCTTCCCAGCCATTTTACCCAGTCTCCCTCTAGCTGTGGTTTCCTTGGGTTAAAGACTTCGTTTGTAACCAGGTCGTACCTGCTGCTGCTCTTTGGAAGCTCTGAGTACTGTGAATTTAGATAAGAACCCAGTGCTCTTGGATGTTCAGAACTAATTTCATTGCTGAATGGAGTAATCAACTTTATGGCCTGTGTATAATAAAACTTACTCAGTTCCTGTTGTGAAATAATAAATTTAAGATTATTGCTGTGACAGCCACGTGGCTTGAACTGCAAAATTCTGATTTCAAATTATTATTTTTTAAAGGATTACAAGGCAGCTCTCAATTCTAACAGTTTTGACATTTAGCTGGTATGGATATCAGTACTATCTTCACTTTGGATCTCATCAGTCTACACTAAAGAAACAGAATTTAGGCCCTAGAAGTAGCAGTCGTATAAAACAAAAAGAGATGTGTTCATTTTTCTAGTTCTGGGGAAGCAATAAAAACTAATAGAAAGGATGAAAAAAACTTTTTTCTTGTGTCTCACAGTTTATATCTATCATTCAGCCTGCTAGGAGGGAAAAAAGGCTCTAACACCATTTTCTAAGGGATCCAGAGGTCAAGATCAAAACTTGATCCATTGCAGTGGGTCAGTAACAGATAAGCACTGAACCTTATGCACAGTCCAAAGATTAAATCCAAGAACTGGGTTTCCTTACCTTTTAGGTAAAACTTCAGAAATAGCTCAGGTACATTTTGTAGCCTTGAAGGAAAGTGAATAGTGGTGACAATACTGGTATTTTTCCCACTTAGGAGATCTTGCTTTCTGAAGTATTTAAGGTTCATACCAAAAAGACATGGGCCATATAGACATGTGTGCATTGCCACTGAGTGAACACTTCTGACTATTTTGGGGCAATCTAGTTATGAACTTCTAATTGTCATGATATCTGGAGATACACTTCCAAATATTTGAAAAGGAAATTACACTGTGATTATTAGAGGAAGGAGATACAGTTTACAAAATAGAACTTCAGAAACTCAGGCTTGGGTCTGAGATATTGCCAGTGATTTGTTTGAGAATATGATACTGTGAATTTTCAGACACTGAGGTCATTATTCCAGTTCCTTTCTAAGTCGGACAAACACTATTCCAACATTTATAGGTTAGTCCAGTCTAATGACTAAAACTGATTGCCAGATAAAGTACCTAGTAAAGCCATCACTAGGCAGAGTATATGTAGGAAGTAAAAATAGAAATTTGAGACACTTGTTTGGAAAATTCAGGAAAAGTATTCTCTTCTTCTAAGGCACAAGAGAGTTTTTATGTAGACTAAATTACTGAGCGTGGTATTATTTGGATTCATTGCATAGTTATTGAGCTTTATGTTTTACTTTAGAAGCTATGGTTGGTTTTAAAGAGTACTAGGAAGGCATTCAGGATATTCCTGGTAGAAATGCTCAGCTATAATTATCATAGACCTTGGGAATTTTTACAGGGAACACGTATCTATCCTCTATTTCTAAATTGTGTGATGCATATCAAGTCTACAGGGTGAAAACAAACAAGGTGATTTCCATTAAATTTGCTTTGTACTTTTATCCTTGTTTCTTAAACATTAGTTAAATTATCAAAATGGCAAAAGACACTTATCATCTCTGTGCCTATAAATATCAAAGATGATAAAACAAAGCTAAGTGGCTTACTATTCCTGCCAAATCATAGTCACCCTCCTCATTTCAACCTCCTTTCTCTGCCTTCTGATGGGAACCTCAAAGCAGTGCCTGGGGCAGGTTATGCAGCAATAGCAATCTCAACCCCAAATTTTCCAGCCTTCTGAATATATATATATATATGGAGGGTGGAAAACATTGCCCCTGTGAAATGTTGACCATGGGTATTATGGCCATGCCTGGGGCCTTGCAATAGCCCATAAAGGCTGTACCATCTCAGGAATCTCAAAGGTAGTGATTGCCATTTTTGTCCAAGAACTTTTTTGTTTGCTATTATTTTAAACCTTAGTTATTTTTTGTTTCTAGTACAGTTACAGGTAGAGAACATGCTGACATGTTCAAACAATGTTCATCATTTCTCTTCCCTGGGCCATTCTTGTTTTCATGAGGCTCCCAGCCTATATCAGTGCTCCTTCCCAATGCTGTGCCCATCATGCAAGAGCCTTCACTATCAGTCTCCCTAAACTTCATATTCTGATGGTCTCAGAGGTTTAAATAGCTTCTTTTCACAAAAAGGAAATTCCAGATTTGGAATGTCAGATCTCTTTCTCCTAGGATTAACACAGGTAAGAATCTGACCTTGCCTGACACTTATTTAAATCTGATAAATGATGCATTTTTGCTTCATTTTTGTTCTGTTCCCCTCTCCCCACCAGGTCAAAGAGTTCTACTCATATCAAAATGAGGCAGTGGCCATAGAAAATATCAAGAGAGGCCTGGCTAGCCTATTTCAGACACAGTTAAGCTCTGGAACCACCAATGAGGTATTTACCAATAATATTAAGGATTCAGCATCTCAATAAAGTTTGTAAGGATTTCTACTTATACAATTTCAGTAGAAGAGTTACTACTAAGGTAATGCTCAGAAAAGGTGAGTTGTGTAGTGAAGTCTCATTTGCCTATGAAACAATTGCCATTTATCCCAATGTTTTGTTAATTAATTACAAGGTAGAGAGAATTAGAAATATTTATACTAAAGGAGCTTCATGGGGATCATTCCAGTGGTTCCCAGACATCACTGTGCACTACTGTACCATGGAGGGGCTTGTTACAAATATAGACTCCCTATATTCATCCCAGAGATTCTGATTCAGTAGATCGGGGAGGACCTGAACATCTTTGTTTTTGAGATGGGGTCTCACTCTGTGGCCCAGGCTGGAGTGCAATGGCGCAATCTCGGCTCACTGCAACCTCTGCCTCCCAGGTTCAAGCGATTCTCCTGCCTCAGCCTCCCAAGTAGCTGGGATTACAGGTGTGTGCCACCATGCCCAGCTTGTATTTTTAGTAGTGACAGGGTTTTACCATGTTGGCCAGGCTGGTCTTGAACTTCTGACCTCAGATGATCCTCCCGCCTTGGCCTCCCAAAGTGCTGGGATTACAAGCATGAGCCAACGTGCTTGTTCAAACATCTGTATTTTAACAGTCTTTGTGGATTATTTGGATGCATTGTCAATGTGGGGAACCACTGGTCTATACCAACACTGTTCATTTTGCAGAAGAAGAAACTAGAGAAGTTAGGTGGATCTTCCAGTATCATACCTGGAGTCAAGGCTGGAGTCCAAGTTTCTTAGACTGAATTCAACCAGCCCATGAGTGGGTGAAAAATCTGATGGTAGGGTTGGACCAAAAGAATGTTGGTTAGCTTGCTAGAAAAGAGACCTCTGCTTCTGTGATGCTGGCAGAGGCCCCAGGAAAAAGCTCAGAGAATCTACACAGAGTCTGTATTGGGATACATTTGCCTAAACTCAAACTGATGATGTAGCTAATGATGATTTGAGTTAATCCCACAGGATTTTAATTAATCCCACAGGATTTTAAGAATCCCATTACTGGGTATATACCCAAAGGACTATAAATCATGCTGCTATAAAGACACATGCACAAGTATGTTTATTGTGGCACTATTCACAATAGCAAAGAGTTGGAACCAACCCAAATGTCCAACAATGATAGACTGGATTAAGAAAATGTGGCACATATACACCATGGAATACTATGCAGCCATAAAAAATGATGAGTTCATGTCCTTTGTAGGGACATGGATGAAACTGGAAAACATCATTCTCAGTAAACTATGGCAAGGACAAAAAACCAAACACTGCATGGTCTCACTCATAGGTGGGAATTGAACAAAGAGAACTCATGGACACAGGAAGGGGAGCATCACACTCCGGGGACTGTTGTGGGGTGAGAGGAGCGGGGAGGGACAGCATTAGGAGATATACCTAATGGTAAATGACGAGTTAATGGGTGCAGCAAAACAACATGGCACATGGATACATATGTAACAAACCTGCACATTGTGCACATGTACCCTAAAACCTAAAGTATAATAATAAAATAATAAATAAATAAAAAAGAATTTCTAATCATGTTCAGCTAGTTGAAGTTACACACACACACACCACACACACACAGAATCTACATACAGCATTAACAATCAACTCTCTTGCCACAGAATTACCCATTTATCCAGTTTCAATTATTACCAGGCCATTTGTCTAATTTTAATTGGATTTAGAGAGAAGTAGGAAATCCCACATCATTAGTGAAAAAAAATGAGAAGGCGCTATTAAGACTCAACCATAGAGAATGGGAGGGAATCAACGAGCTACCAGAAACCTTGTTCTTGTCTTTGCATCTTATCATCCTGGGGGAGAAAAAAAGTCCCCTATGGCCTGTTAGAGACCTCAATTTTCAAGCCACTTCTCATTAGAATTCAAATGGCCCACAAGGAATCCCAAGCATTATGCCCTTGCCTTTCTTTTTAGGTAGATATCTCTGGAAATTGTAAAGTGACCTACCAGGCTCATCAAGACAAAGTGATCAAAATTAAGGCCTTGGATTCATGCAAAATAGCGAGGTCTGGATTTACGACCCCAAATCAGGTATGATAAATGTCACTTTCTTTGAGGCATTCAAATAATTACATTTTGTAGAGATTAATTTAATGTAATAGAAAAATAAAGTAGAAATAGAATTTTGAAACATTCATAATTTTTAGTTTAGGCTACAAATTCACACATATGTAATGAATAGACCCATTTCAATAAGTTGTAGGTGTTAGTAATGAGGGATGGGTATAATGGGGAAGCTGTTTGTAGACTGAAAGACGGTTTGCTATTTGACTTGATTCGATAATTTAAACGATGATTACTTGTTATAAACATGGCTATTTATTTATTTAGGTCTTGGGTGTCAGTTCAAAAGTTACATCGGTCACCACCTATACTATAGAAGACAGCTTTGTTATAGCTGTGCTTGCTGAAGAAACACACGCTTTTGGACTGAATTTCCTACAAACCATTAAGGGGAAAATAGTATCAAAGTAAGACAATGCTAAAATTTTTATTTTCTTTGCTATTCTTTGTTATATTATTATACTTGATTTGTAAATAGATCTGTGTGTGTGTGTGTGTGTAGTCATGCATTGCTTAACAATGGGAATAAGTTCTGAGAAATGCATTGTTAGGCAATTTCATCACTGTGCAAACATCATAGAGCATACATACACAAACCTAGATGGCACAGCCTACACTACATTTTATGGTATAGCCTATTGCTCCTAGGCTACAAACCTGTATAGCATATTGCTGTACTGCATACTGCAGACAATTAAACACAATGGTAAGCTTTTGTGTATCTAAACATAGAAAAAGTCAGCAAAAAAATACAGTATAAAAGATACTATGTATGTGTACCTTTATTCATAAAAGGTACATAAATGAAATTTGCAGGGCTGAAATTTGCTCTGGATGAATCACCAAATGAGCACTGAGTGGATGTCATAGATTAGGACATCACTGTACACTACTGCAGGCTTTATAAACACTGTACACTTACGCTACACCGAATTTCTAAAAAACTTTTTTCCTCCATCATGAATTAACCTTAGCTTACTGTAACATTTTTACGTTAAAAACTTTTTAATTTCTGTTAACTTTTGAACTGCTCTGTAATAACACGTTTAAAACACATTGTACAGATGTACAAAAATATTTTTTCTTTAAATCTTTATTCTATAAGCTTTTTTCTATTTTTAAATTTTTTATTTTTATGTTTTACTTTTAAAAATTTGGGGTTAAAAATTGAGACATAAACATATATATTAGCCTAGGCCTACACAAGGTCAGGATCATCAATATCACTGTCTTCCTCCAGTGGAAGGCACCTACAACCTCCAAATCTTGTCGCACTGAGAGGTCTTCAGGTGCAATAACATACATGGAACTGTCACTTCCTCTGATAACAATGCCTTCTTCTGGAATACCTCCTGAAGAAACTGCCTGAGGTTGTCTTAGAGTTAATTTTTTTAATAAGTAGAAGAAGTACACTCTAAAATAATAATAAAATGTATGGTATAATAAATACAGAAGTCAGTAATAGTCATTTGTCATCATTATCAAGTATTATGTATTGTACGTAACTGCATGTGCTATACTTTTATATAACAGTAGCACAGTAGGTGTGTTACCACCAGCATTGACAGAAACAGGTAAGTAATGCTTTGCACTGTGATGATAGGACAGCCATGATGTCACTAGGCAAGAGGAATGTCTCAGCTTCATAATCTTGTGGGACCACCTTCGTACATGGGTCCATCATTAACCAAAATGTCCTTGTGCAGCACATGACTGTATTTATTGTGCTTCCTCATTTCAACTGTGAGCTCCTTGAAAATAGTGATTATATCTTGTTCATCTTTATTTTTTACATCATCTACAACAATTCATGGCACATGGTAAATAATTACTTTTTAAATAAAATTGTATTAAAAATCAATTATTTATTGAACAGGTTTTAAGTTTTAAAAGGACAAACTACTTGATTCATTCTAGTTCATTTTCTAATTTCTCTGTTCAAATGTTTTTAATGTTAAGGTTAAAAAGTGGTAGCATTTGTAATTTTTCTCTTTAAGAGTTTTTAAAACAATATTGTTGTTAAAAAACATAAAAAGTTCCATAGTAAAGAGATGCGACAAAATTTTTGATATGACTTATGCAACTTAAATATTTAGGCCTGTTTATCATTTGAAGACCATTCTCTGGACAGAATTGTTCTAACAGGATTAAGAACTAGAATTTTAAATCTTAGAGTTTCTGTTATTTTCAGATTTTAATTCAGAAAACAATGTTTTCTAGCAGTGAATGTGTTATACCTTATGCCATTGCTTCTCAAAAAATTTCTCTGGAGTAGCTCTAATATTAGCACCAAATAGATGCAAAATAGTAGTAAAAATGCCTCATTAAAATGCTTGAAATTTTATAGAAGTCTCATCTGGAATACAATTTTGCATTCTACTTCATATACTACTGGTATATCTATAGTGTTTTATTATATTTTCATATAAAATAAATATTTTAAATAACTTATCAGGCCTATGAGATTTCCATTGCTATGTAACAACCCCAGATTTAGTGGTATAAAATGCAACAATCACTGTACTGTTCTCTGTCATAATTTACAGGCTTGCCTTGGCCTTGCTAGGCATCTATTATGTAGTTGCAGACAGTCAAACTATTCAAAGGTTGTTCCCCCATGTATCTGGTGCATGGGCTGGAAAGACTCAAACATCTGAGGCTCCTCGTGCAACTATCTTTATTTCCCTGTGGCCTCTCAGCATTGCAGCTTCATGTCAGACTTCTTATGTAGTAACTCAAGGCTCCGAAGCACATGTACTGATAGTGTGCCAGAGAAAAGCTGAATTCTCTTTTAAGACATAGCCTTAGAGATCACACAGTGTTACTTTCAGTCTCCTCTATTAGTTGAGGCAGTCACAGAGTCCTACCCCGGTTCAAGGAGAGGGATGTAGACCCTACCTTTTGATGACAGACAGGTTCTGGAAGAGCATGTCAGACAAAAATATAGTTGAGACTATTTTTGGAAAATAAGATTTTCTAGCTGTCTTGACTAATAAGTAACATGTGGTTGTATTGACGCTATAATTTTCAGAAAGCTGGGCTAAATTCAAAAGAGCTGACATTGCATATCTTATTCATCATCCAGGCAATTTTTCTTCCCTGTATACTGTTGACATAATATTTTGAAAATCCAAACTTAAATTTTCAAATCTTTTAATATAATCGTCGCTCCAGAAAGACTTCATAATGAGCTTTCAGTTACCTCTGGAGATATCACAGTTTGAAAGACATGGCTATATACAACTTGAATAAATTACTATCTTGTTTGCCAAAAGAATGGCAATTAGTATCTTGTTCACTCAAAAGAATGATTATAATATAGCATTTCCTTTTGGTATTATGCAGGCAGAAATTAGAGCTGAAGACAACCGAAGCAGGCCCAAGACTGATGTCTGGAAAGCAGGCTGCAGCCATAATCAAAGCAGTTGATTCAAAGTACACGGCCATTCCCATTGTGGGGCAAGTCTTCCAGAGCCAGTGTAAAGGATGTCCTTCTGTAAGTGCAGACAAATATGGGAATAATCATGACATCAGACTCTGTTTTCATTTTGTCTCCAGTGAAAGCATCAACTCATTCAATGAAGACAGTTTCTAGAGAACTACCAGCTACCACAGAGTTGTGATGACAGCAGTCTCACAATATGCACCTGACATGGTGCATGACACATCAATAATTAACAAACAGTTACCATTCGTTCCTCTCAAAAAGTGTTATAACTCAAGGGCAGCCTTTAATAAGTCACATCTAGAATTCAGGGAGGATAGAGGGCTTAATGAAGTTAGGGGGAAGCATATGGTATCAAGAACGTGAACAAAGGCTGAACCTTGAAAGTTCTGTCACATAATAGTTATTTGTCCACAGGTGACATACTTTACTGGCCTCAGTGTTCTGATTATTGCTGCAAGGACTGAAAAAGGATACCAGGATCTTTGCCTAAATTAGGAAACATTTATTTACCCCAGTCTCCCCTACAATTCCTGTCAGAAATGCGATATCTCATCCCCAGGGCAAAGTGTAGATCATCTTGTAACATTCTTAATCCAACAAAGAAAATTTTCCTTTTATTGCATGAATCAGTTATGATATACATTCAGAGAAATGACTTACCATCCAGCATTTCCTTATCTGTAATCTCTTGTCAGAAGAGCAAACCACTGGCTTCATGCTCTGTGTGTAACTATAGGAAGATGCTCTTTCCTTCAATATTACTGGTGTTCAGAAAAGTGAAATCATCAAGATGTAATTCCATAATTTGCTTAAAGTACAAGACAGTAATTGCTTATTAGTTTCTGAAATTGAGTTAGAGGAAAAACGAAACATTTTAAAACACAAAATCATCATTTTCAAACACTGTTTCTTCTTTTACCTGTTTTTTTCCATATGTCATTTAATGATCTAATGTAATTTTCTAATGCTGTATGAGATGGAAAGTATTTAGGAAGGTGGCTAATAATACTAACCTTTTCTTATGCTCTGCACTATTAATTTCTCTCCCGTAGATATTAAACATTATGAGCCATCTAAGATTTTTGATAATATTTCTTAATTATTATAGAAAAGGATTTATTTATGTCATTGAGGAATTTGCTTTTGTAAATTCTATTGCAGCTCTTTAAAGTAAAACAAAAATAAAAACACCTGAATTCATATTGATATGCTCTCTGCTTCAGAAATGACCCAGTAAATCTTTAGTTAAGTGCAGCTGGAGTTTCACTTGGACTATCTTCTTAAGATTAGATAGCTAAAAGGCACTTGAAAAAGAGAAAAAAAAGGATCCATTGCTTATTAGAAGTAATGAATAATTTAAAAACTGGCAGCAAGTTATTACTATAGAGTTAGAGAGTTAGAAGTCACTGATAGGATTTCATAAAACTAGGGGGGAAAGTAGTAAAGTATGAAAAATAAATTCTTCAGTTAGTTTCAAAGCCGAGAGATGCTGTTAATTAGAACTATTTATTAGGTTGTTGCAAAAGTAATCGTGGTTTTTGCCATTACTTTTGTGACAACCTAATACTATTTTTAAAACCGCAATAGAATAACTTAGTGTGTGTGAGAATTACCTTTATCTAAATGCTACTCTAAAAAACATAGATATAAGAAATGAATAATTTAGACCTTAGCAACAGCAAAACATTGAATTTCATACAAATAATAAAATAAAGAGAGAGAATAGGGAGCTCACCGAAAAGTTGATTTTCAGTGAGGTGCAGGTAAATTAGAAACCTGATGCAATTCTTCAGCAGTTCTCATTGTTTTATCTCTGAAATATTTTGCTGTTAATTAAAGTTCTGCACAATTTAAATTGCACTATAGTAGTCAAAGCCTGGCCTTGGATACAATTCCCTTAGTGTAGCCATGAAATGACCTATATACCCAGAAACCAGTTAATTATTGCCCTAGGATCTTCAAGCTAAATATGAATAGACAAAAACAGTCCTACAGAGGAATGGTACACAGAGTGGATGGAAGTCCCAGGGGTGTGATATGGGCAGGGAACTGTCAGATGTATTGAGGTAAGCTACGAAAAGCTGCTTTTGCTTCAGACACAGGGGACGTTTTATTCCAGGGAGAACACCCTTTGTAAATGTGGACGTTCACAGTTATGAGTGGGGTATGAGCCTGCAGTTTATGTTTTGCAGCTCTTGGAGCACTGGCAGTCCACCAGGAAATACCTGCAGCCTGACAACCTCTCCAAGGCCGAGGCTGTCAGAAACTTCCTGGCCTTCATTCAGCACCTCAGGACTTCGAAGAAAGAAGAGATCCTTCAAATCCTAAAGATGGAAAACAAGGAAGTATTGTAAGTTCCCCAACCTTTGTGTGGGGTTGTCTGTCAGAAACATTTCTGGATTGTTGGTTTTTTGAAGTAAGAAAGACCCCTTTTAAACCAACTGCCCCACCTCCAAAACAATTATTTTCTTGTATACATTTTCATCAAAGAGTTATGCCACAGTGCAGTAATTTAATGGTCACTTGACCAGAAATACAATAGCAGATTTTTAGCAGGGACTTGGAATAAACATGTTGTTGTGTTTATGAGTTTAAATCAGGACTAGACTGGTACATAGATAAGTGAAGGCAGGGCTTTGTCATGACATCGTGGGGCACGTGCTGCCTTGTTTTTGAAATTGTGTCCCTCATGCTGTTAATTGACACCTGAACAGATTTGAGTTGATTTAAAAGAAAACAACAAAAAAGCTTTGACTTCTTCAGTTGAAAATGTGATTTCACTAAAGAGCCAATTGGACTATGTTTTACGTAGAAAATTGAGAACTGAGGCAAACAGTGAAAAGAATCTGGAGAAAATAAATCCATACATTACTTAATATTTGGTGAAACTATGATCCATTTTACATGTGTAATAAACAGAGTTGACTTAATTCTTTCCCCAAAACATTGCATCTGTTTCTAAATAGAATGTATTTTTAGTCTATAATACAGAATTTGTGTATATATACAAATTGAGCTTATGATACCAATTAACCTAATTGATGATATAGAACAAGGCCCAATTAATTTGACAAACAGTGAAAAACAGTCATTAACATAATCAAAAATGGAAATTAGCCAAGTTACACACACACACACACACACACACACACACACACAGCAGTAGCAGTCACTGAGTTCAAAGAACTGAATTCCCCAACAGGAGGAAAATTGCAGCTTTTTTCTGAAAAGTCTGTTTATGCTCAATTGCATTTATTTACTTGCCTTAAGGACATTAAAAAATTGATAGGAATTCCAAATGACTAATCAAAGTTGGTTATTCTCTTCAAAAATAAATAAACCAGAAATTGAAAAAGAAGCAAAATCATAAATTATCAGGCTCTGTTTTAATTACAGCATGTTAAAATATATTGGTAGAGGGACTTGTCTTAACATTATTTTTTATATTTTTAAGATTCTTTAAAAATTTTACCACTCTCAAAGTACATAGGCATTGTCTTAACATTAAAGGCAGAAATTACTGAGAATAAAAGTGGAATAATTAGGTATTAATTTAGAGTAGAGAATACACTAAACCTTATTAGCATTATCTGTATCCTAAAAATCTTAAGGCAGCAATAATTTGGAGGACTGCATGATGTATTTTATAAATCAGATTATTTACACAATATCGAACCATATAACATGCAACACACATGCAGTGTAGTGTAATAGAAAGGATACTAAGATGAACTAAAATCAGAAAATCTAGTTTAAATTCTGACCTCCAATAATAGTATATCCTTCAAGGAAGTCTTTTTTTTTTTTTTTTTTTTTTTTTTTTTTGAGACGGTGTTTTGCTCTTGTTGCCCAGGCTGGAGTGCAATGGCGCAATCTCGGCTCACCACAACCTCCACCTTCAGGGTTCAAGCAATTCTCCTGCCTCAGCCTCCAGAGTAGCTGGGATTACAGGCATGTGCCACCGCACCCGGCTAATTTTGTATTTTTAGTAGAGATGGGGTTTTTCCATGTTGGTCCAGCTGGTCTCAAACTCCCGACCTCAGGTGAACTACCTGCCTCAGCCTCCCAAAGTGCTGGGATTACAGGCGTGAGCCACCGCACATAGCCAAGGAAGTCTTTTATATTTAGCTTCTCCGAGCCTCACTTTCAACATCTGTAAAATAGGGATAATAATTCTTTCTATTTATTGTAGGATAGTGAGAGGAAGGGTGGTGGAATGTAACATTTCCCAAACAGCCTATATGTTGTATCCTGTAATTTGCAGGAAGTTAACAGGTATGCAAAAAGGAAAAGATTCTGTGAGCAACTGAGTTTGCAAAACTGGATGAAACCTTGTTAATTTCTCTCTGTTGCAGAATTTTTTAGTATCTTTAATCAGATAATATTCTGGTAAGTTTTGAATATTTTCTAAAACACATGATCTTGAAAATCCCTTTTCTTAAAGCATTTTGTAAGACTAGTGTTAACATGGAAAACACTTTGAGGAACATCGATGTAATTAAGAAACCGTGGACTCCAGAGTCAGAAAAACCTAGGTTTCAATCCCAGCAATGCCATTTACCAGCTATGTGACCTTGAACAAATGACTAGGTGTATCTGCGTCTGTTTCCTAGCATGTACAGGGGAATATTAATATTAAACTGACAGGGATGTTCAGTGGATTAAATGAGATGGTAGTACTAATAACAGCTAATATTTATCAATCACTTACTATATGTCAAGCACTCTTCTGAATGTTTTACAGAGATAACATAATTTAATCCTCCCAACAATCCTGAGGTAAATACCACTTTAGCTTCATTTTACAGATGAAGAACTTAAAGAGAGGTTAGACACGTAAAATTTTTAGCGCAGTGCTTGCACAATATAAATTCAATAAGTATTATGTCTTCTAGTTATCTAAGCTTAATTCACTAGGTTTTTGTTATGATCAAAATAGTACATCATTTTTTAAAAGTATAAACTACTAAGCACATGTCACATTGTCTGGTGTGCTTATATAGATGTAGTATGTAATATTTACATACATGTGTTCATTAGTATGACAACTACTTTTAGAAGTTTTACCGTCCCAGGCTCAAAAAACCAAAGATTTTTGATGACTAGAATATGTAACTAGAGTTTTCCTGTAGGGGCTCCATTCTGCTCACACGTATTGATTGTGGTTAAACATAGAACTATACCATGATGTTTTTTTTTTATTTTTAAAAAGAGGAAAACCTTTCCCCTTGGATTTAAGGTTAAAAGATTTTCCATCAAATAATACTGCTGTAGTTCAATTAGGCACTTCTGAAATATGTGTATTTGCAAAGCTAATCAAAGAAAGAGAATAAATTCGGGGACTCATAGCTTTTATGTATTACTCACATAGGAAAGAATTTGAACTTAATTTATAATTGTATTTATATATTTTTTACTTACAAATCTCCAAATTATACTTGGCTTAGATTAATATAGTAAAATTAGTTTGTATATTCTGAGTATACATTGTTTGAGTGAGAGAGAGGGGCGTTAAAGGAGAAAATTAAAATAAAATGGGGAGGGGTCTTTTTGAGAAAGTCTTAATCATTTTTTCATTTGTTCAAATTAAAAAAAAATCACTTCTTGAGAAAACTCAAACCAATAGAGACTCTGTGAATGGTAGAGATTTTTAAGTATTCCTTCCCCTAAACATTGATAACCATGATTATGCCTTTTTTTATAGACCTCAGCTGGTGGATGCTGTCACCTCTGCTCAGACCTCAGACTCATTAGAAGCCATTTTGGACTTTTTGGATTTCAAAAGTGATAGTAGCATTATCCTCCAGGAGAGGTTTCTCTATGCCTGTGGATTTGCTTCTCATCCCAATGAAGAACTCCTGAGAGCCCTCGTTGTAAGTCAAATAGAAAATAAAGACCCTCAACTCCTATGAAACTTCTTAAGAATATTAACAGTAATTAAAAGTTTCTTAGATCAGAATGAAGGCTATCAACTAGAGACTGCTGGGTATTCATATTCAAATTGGGGTGTTTTCTATCCACCAATTATTAGCCGTACAATAAATTATTTCAGTTAGTGCCTTATTCGCAATTTCAATACATAGTATAAACTATATGGAAATTTAAAGACTGTGTTCACCTATCATGTTATATAGCATAGGACAGAATTTCAGAGGGGAGAAATCTAGGTTATGCTTCAGTAATCAATTTTACAAGATTTGTTTTGACTTCAAAAATTCTCATGATATTTAATACACCTACACTGAAGAGATACAATTCTTCTGCTGTTAAAGATTTATGTTGAAAGCAAAAGCTAGACTTCTCTTGTGTCCAAGAATGTTTTCTGTCTAATTGCACTTGTCTACCTATGATCTAGTGGAATAGTTCATAATCTTTACGGAAAATGTACCCATTGAGAATCTGATAAAAGCGATGAGGCCCCTTTTTACTCATACATAAAATTTTATAACCCTTCCCCCCCTTTTTTTTTTGTTCATTGACCCCATGAATCCAATCCATAAACTTCCAGGGTTAAGAATTCCCTGTACCGCAGGTTAAAAATCCCTGAAAAGGGGATTAACTCTTCAATTCAAAGCTACATAGCAAATGTGTAAGTGTCTCAAAAGCAAAATTCTGAGTTTGCAATCTAGAAACATAAAAATACTTTCCCAAGTATGTATTTATTTTTTAACTAAAAGTGTTCCTTGGAAATATTTAAATGTCTTGGTAACCTGTTTTATCCCTGTTTGGTTAATAGAGTAAGTTCAAAGGTTCTATTGGGAGCAGTGACATCAGAGAAACTGTTATGATCATCATTGGGACACTTGTCAGAAAGTTGTGTCAGAACGAAGGCTGCAAACTCAAAGTAAGTGCAAATCCAGTCTCATGTATTATATCATTCTACACCATCATCCTATTTGATACTTACCATGCTGCCTACTATTGGCACTCCTAGTTCTCTTTACTCTGTTCTACTTACCTTATTTGCATAGCAATTTTTGCCATCTAACATATATTAAAATTCAGTCATTTATTATGTTTATTGTATATTTCCATTTCACTAGAATGTAAGTTCCATGAAGAAATGGATCTCAGTTTTTTTCAACACCAATTGCTCACCAGTTCCTGGTACATAGATAATATTTAATAAAGACTTACTAAAAAGTGAATAGTACAATAACCTCCCTACCCATATACTTTATTGAGTGCCCACTATGTACTCAGTTTTAAATGGTGTGTATGATATACTTCTTGTTTTCAGAGAAATATTAGACTCTAAGTCTATCTCCTAGAGTAGAACTTTGTCTATAAGTAAGTGTGGTTTCCAGTTTTAAGTTTTGATAGTAGGAATTTAGTTACTTCTAATCACAGAGAACTTCATATTTTATTTTCAATTTCATTTGCCTAAAGCTTTTCCGCTTGCCTGAGTGGACTATCAATTTTCACATCTTTCTTATTAAAAAGCAAAAAGCAAAAATACTTTTAAAGTATAACCAAATATGGAAAACCAAAATAGATTAATGTCTAACACAGCCCATCTTTCTATAATGCAAATAAAGATGCTAAATATATAAAAACATAGTATTTTTTTCTGTCCACATTATACAGCCAGTGTCCCATCAGCATTTTTTCTACCTCAGACAGCACTATATATCGTTTTGCTTACTAAGTGCTTGCTATTAAAAATAGTAGGGAAAATGTTCTTGAAACCAAATGGTCCCAAAAGAGGCAAGCCAAAGCTAGAATATACATTAAGTATGAAAAAGATCACTAAAATCCAGTGGTACTGAAAAGGCTTGAGTATTAACTTATTAAGTTCTGGCAGAAATTAAATTTATTATTTTTATATTAGGGAAGCATGACCTCTTATATTTTTCAATTTCCATAATTATTTGAGTAGCTGATTTACTTCAGGTATTTGTGTATTAAATATCTTGGCTAAAGATAAAACCCACATATCAAAAGATCTGTTCAGCAGTATTTAATGAGCATCTACTCTGTGCTAGGCATGATGCTAATCCTCAAATATAAAGATACATGAAATATTCTACCATCCTTAAAGAACTCCTAGTCTGTTTATCAAATATAAACAAATAAATAGTATTGAAATATAAACAAAGTACTCAGACAATACAGAAGATGCAGGAACGTTTTCTGTTTGAGTGTGCTCGAGAAGTTTCCACCAAAATAACAATTTTTGCACTTAATCTAGAAGAGGTTTTTAAGTGAAGAGGTCAAAGTATGGAATGAAGGACCTTCTAGGAGACATACAATAATGTATGAAAAGGCCCAAAGTCAAAATAGGCCTGGTATGCTTGGGAACAGTGAGAAATTCTGTGGGGTTGGAACATAAAATATGTATGTTTCTGGGGGCAGATAAGTGACAATGGAGACACAGGAAAGATGGGAAAAGAGATAGAAGGTGAGCCGGATCTTCATTAATAACAAGCTAAGGAGTCTGGCCTTCATTCCACAGAAAGAAGAGAACAGTGAAGTCTTTAAGCAGATGAATGACATACTCAGATTTTTTATTAAGAAAGAAGCAAGATGTTGTGTGGACTGATTGTTTACTGGATTAGAGTTAGTGAGATCTGACTGGAAGCATTTGCAATAACCTAGGCAAGAAGTAGTAAAGGTCTGAATTAATGTAGGGGCAGAGGGCTGAGGGGAGATAGATTCAAGGGCCACTTTATTTAGTGACTGATAAGATGTGGAAAATGAGAAAGAGATAAGAATCCAGGTGACTCTAAAGCTTTCAGTTGAGGTTACCAGGTGTATGGTGATGCCAACCACTTAAGTAAGGTTTATACAGCCTGGTTTGGGGGTGGGAGGAGAGTAGAGCTATTAGTTTGTTTTGGCCATGTTAAGTTCAAAATCCTTTGGGTCACCAGGCTCAGTTGTCCAACAGGCAGGTGTCCACATTCCCCTGCAGCTCAGGAGAGAAGTTAGGGTCAGAAATAGAGAGTGGCTGAAACCTTGAAAGAGACTGGGGTTACCTAGGAAAGTCATGTAGCATAAGGAAACAGAGCAAAGGATCAAATCTGAAGTTCTTCTGATAATGGACAGCCTGGTTTTCATCACATCTTTAAAATTACCTTGAAGGTAGCTGCAAACCATCTACTATCACTGACATTCAATTTTCTTAATGTTTTTGAGCAAACATTTTTTTTCATCTTTGAGGATAATGAAATTTGGCCATAGTGAATTTACTACAGAACAACTGTAGTAAAGGATCAGTTTTTCTTTTGAATTTTCTGCTGTGAAACACTCATCTACCTTTTACCCAAATCAAGGATATATGAAAGGAAGGAAAGAAAATTATGTATTATATTAAATACGCACAAATTTAAGGTAGCTACTGGGCACACTATATGCATGCTGTGTAAAAGGAACCTGCCATTCTGTGTAGTTCTATAGCCTTTCAGAACTTACTAGCATAAAAGCTACTGTCCTGTGACAGTCTGAATGGCAGCCAGACAAGTGCACAACCAGTACTATGCCACATGTTTCTTTTTTATGTTTGTCTTTTGCTTATGTTTTGACCTCCTGGCATCCTAATTCCTTATTTTCACTGAATTTGTACTTGACAAAATTTAAACCTACAGAAAAGTTGTAAGAATAGTACAATTCCATGAACACCCAGATATCTTTCATCTAGATTCATCAGTTGTTAATGTATTTTCATCTTTGCTTTATCTCTTTCTGTCTTATTTTAGTTGAATAATTTGACGGTAAATCGCAGACATCTGACATTTTACCTCTATATACTTTTACTTCTTATTACTTGAGTGCCATTTCAACTAGTCTCTTACAATGAAAAAAATACATGTATTTACCAAATTGTGAGTTCCCACTGCTATCTCTAATTCTAATTTTAATTCAACACTATATGGGTTATTTTTTCCCTCATTTCATCATTATATTTTCCTTCTCCCACTGTGACAACTGTGGTTTTCGAGAACACCAATATATTGATTCACCTGCTCAATTCTAAAACATACACAATATATTTTTGGAATTGCTACACTGGTATTACTACAGAAAACTAACCAAAGTTCAAGACTTTTACAGTTCTTTCTGTCCTTAGAATATATTCCATCACATCTACACAAAGTTCTATGCTCAAAAGTTACTTGGATTAATTCTTTTTCATTCTCTTCTGTTTAGTCATATTCCAAGTTGATAGACATTTAGTTTCATTTGTTTCTGGTTAAATTGAATTTTGATAATTTTCCATCCTGTTGATTTACTTTTATTTCTTGAACATGTGAAATAGTAATGTGGTTCAAAAGGCAAAACTGTGTTTTAAAAATACTATCAGAGAGAGGTCTCATCGCTTCTCGATGCTTTTCCCTCAATCTCACCTACCTCCACTAGGTAAACAAAATCACTGATTAAAAAAAAAAATTCTTTCTATGTTTCTTTTTGCAACAGTAAACAGATGTTCACACATTTACATACTTTTTTGCACAAAATATATCATTCTATACATACTCTTTTTGTATCTTACATTTTTCACTTAACAATATATCATGAAAATATTCCCTACATAGAGATTTTTTCATTCCTTTTGACAACTGCCTAGTACTCCATCGTGTCTATGGACTATGTTTTATTTAACATCTCCTATGAATGGTCATGTAAGTGGCTTCCTCTATTTTGCTATTACAAATAATACTGAAGTGAATAATCTCAGGCACAGATTTTTGCTATTGTTGAGATGTAGCTTCAGGGATAGAGTTGCTGGTCAAAAAGCAGTTCTGTTTGTTTTTCTCACATTATCTTCCACAGGAATTGTACCATTTTGGCTTTCACCAGCAATTTATGAAAAGGCCTATTTCCCCATAGTCTCACCTACAAAATATGTTAGCAAACTTTTGAATTTTTCACCAATTTGACAGTTGAGAAATGTCACTTCTCTGATTAAGTGTGATGTTTAGCATCTTTCCTTCTATTGGGAGCCTTTTGTTAATACTTCTCCACTCTTTCCCATATCATCCATTCTCCCCAACCCCGTGTATGTGTGTGTGTGTATGTGTGTGTGTGTTTGTGTGTGCTTGTAGCCTAATTTCAGAGGTTATGAATCTGTGGATGAATTAGATCTTAAAACCCTTTATTTTTAAAAAACTTTCTTCAGCCTAGACTCTGTCATCCAAAGACTCTTTATTTTAAACATGAAACTGAAGCCTCTGAAACATATGTAGTGGCAAATATAAGACCAGAACCCAGATGTCCCTATTTCTAATTTGCTTTCCCATTAAACTATTAACTTGCACTCAATCCCCCTTTTTCTCAGACTAGGACAAAAGGACTTTTCTGATTATAGAACATATTTGAAAACTACCTAGTAAAGTACCTACCACATAGGAGGTACTTAAGACATATTTTTGAACTATATTGCAGCACTAATTAAATTTGGAATTAAGTGAAAACAAGCACTTTTAAAACATTTAGAGCCAGACCTTACGGTTGAGCTCTAAGAGGTCTCACCCAAGTTCTTACTTAAGGAAAGGTGTATGGTGACACTAAGGCTCCATCTAATTGTTGCTTTAGCAATTCAGTGAATGAGCAGTTTTTTGAATAACCAATCACGATGAAATTAAAAAGTGGCCTTATATATTCAAAATGTGTTCAAAATGAAATATGCCCATTATTGATAATACTTGTTGCTTCTGAAAAATGTATTAGCATATGTATTTTTTTTTTTTAAAAAAGCACAACACTTTTATCAGGCTTTACTTGTTTGCTTTTATTCCACTGTGTGCCTCAGTCAAGCAACCAGTGCAAAACTTTGTAAAACTGTAGGTTGCTTTCTTGAACCCAAGAATAAAGCCAGTCTTGCTCAAGTCTTCTTCAATGTATGGTCATGTATATATCTAAGGTATATGATTTTTCAGGCAGTAGTGGAAGCTAAGAAGTTAATCCTGGGAGGACTTGAAAAAGCAGAGAAAAAAGAGGACACCAGGATGTATCTGCTGGCTTTGAAGAATGCCCTGCTTCCAGAAGGCATCCCAAGTCTTCTGAAGTATGCAGAAGCAGGAGAAGGGCCCATCAGCCACCTCGCTACCACTGCTCTCCAGAGATATGATCTCCCTTTCATAACTGATGAGGTAAAATCTCCAAGAATATTTGCAACATTTACAGAAGAAAAAAAAAAGCATGCTGAACATGAGTCAAATGCAAATTCCGCTCAAGTCACTTTATATTTTCCCCAAATAGTCTTGTCTCCTGCTTAAAAATAACTCTTAAATTGCATTTGAGGCTATTCTAAATATTCTTACAGGGTAACGTCCTATATCCTGAAGCATAAATATTGAAGCATATTGTCTTATTTTAAGAAACAAATTCTTTTTTGAAATATATTTACTTTTATAAAGTTTTAAGATGCTGTTACATTTTTCAATACTGAAATATCCTGGTTTCAGTATAACTTTGTTTGTTACTACAACTACATTTTTCAGGAAGCCATCTAAATTAAACCTTTGTTAGGGCAGAGAATGTCTATAAATCTCAAGATAAACCATCTGCCGAGAATGGTGTTTCCAGTTTGTAGCTAAGCACCTTCCCACCAGTTTTGTGTTGAAGTTGGTGGCTGCAAATCATGATGGTTAGGGGCACAGGCTTTTGAGAAAGACAGACCTACATATAAACTCTGGCTCTGTCCTTCCCTGGTTGTTTGTTCTTGGGTGACTTATTTAACATCTACATATTTGAGAGCAAAGCCAAGATTTGAGGGAGTTAGTAAAAGGTAAAGGGAAATGAAATTAAAGAAATATTTATAAATGCTTAGTATAGATCCTTACACATTGAATATCATTAGGCAGTTCTAATAATCAATGAAGTTACTTGTTGCTATGGAATGCAATTATTTTGGCACGTTTTCTTCGATGCTAATGTTTTGTTTAGAAAACAAAAGGATCCTAATGTAACTTACAGACTTTGGGTAATAATGAAGTGCCAGGTAGGTTTATTGAATGTAAGAGATGTACCACTGAGGTGCAGGTTGTTGATACAAGGGGTGATTGTGCATGTGTAGGGTTAAAAGGTGTGTGGGAATTCTCTGTACTTTCCACTCAATTTTGCTGTGAACCTAAACTGCTCTTTAAAAAGTCTATTAATTAAAAAGAAGAGAGATGGGAAGATTCTGAGGTACTTTATTGTAAGAAAACATTACTTCATATAACTACCTCTCCCCAGAGCCCCATTGCCATGTAGTATCCTTAAAATTCTATATTAGTTAGGTAACACCAGGTTATGCTGCAATAACAAATGTCCCTCAAAATCTCAACAATTTGTTTAAAGTTTATTTCTCAGCCAGGCGTGGTGGCTCATGCCTATAATCCCAACACTTTGGAAGGCCGAGGTGGGTGGATCACGAGGTCAGGAATTCGAGACCAGACTGGCCAACATAGTGAAACCCCATCTCTATTAAAAACACAAAAATCAGCTGGGCATGGTGGCACACGCCTCTAGTCACAGCTACTTGGGAGGCTGAGGCAGGAGAATCACTTGAACCTGGGAGGTGGAGGTTGCAGTGAGCCGAGATCGTGCCACCGCACTCCAGCCTGGGCAACAAAGTGAGACTCTGCCTCAAAAAAAAAAGTGTTTATTTTTCATGCTATGCCTAATGTGCATAAGGAAGTATGTGGTCTGAAGTTCACTACAGTCATGGAAGAAAGAGATGGAGAAAGCCACCAGCTCTTAACGGCCTCAGCCTAGAAGTGATCCTCATAGATTCTGTCCATGGCCCATTAGCCAGAACTAGTCACGTGGCCCCCACCAAGTCACAAAGAAATCTGGGAAATGTAGTAACACATGTATATTTTTATGAACACTCACTATTCCTGCTATTCCTGCTGAAATGTCCATTTTAAAAATCTAGATGTGCACTAAGTTTGAACATCTTATGAACAGGTGAAGAAGACCTTGAATAGAATATACCACCAAAACCGTAAAGTTCACGAAAAGACTGTGCGCACTACTGCAGCTGCTATAATTTTAAATAACAATCCATCCTACATGGACGTCAAGAACATCCTGCTGTCTATTGGGGAGCTTCCCCAAGAAATGAATAAATACATGCTCGCCATTGTTCAAGACATCCTACGTTTTGAAATGCCTGCAAGGTATAATACATTGCACATGTCTCTCTGTGTGTTCAAGCTTATTTGTGTGTTCATGGGGTACCCATGTAGCTAAGAATAATGATGTGGTCATTATGCAGGGTTACATTGCATAAAACCAAAGAGTGCCAGATTTCCCATAATAGGGCTATTTAGGGGGCCAGATGAAACAACTTCACTTTGGCACTATGAGTCCATGAGTGGGAACTCTGGGTATAATTTTTACTAGGGATGTCTTGTTCAGTCTGGCAAGTGTGTATTGCCAAATGTTTTAAAAGCTAACTGCATTTTCAACAGGATTTTAAAAATAAGTACAACAAAACAATGTAAATTCTTACCAAATGATTTTCATTGTAGCATTTCAAGTGTTAGGAATTTTTGAAGCCTCATTTATCACAGATCAAATAAATTTCCCATTTAAGTTTAAAATCTTAGGCACGGCCCACATTTTAAGCTGATTCAAAATTTAAAGAGTGCAATCAGTAGAGTTCATCACTCTATAACTCTTGCTGAATTAATTTCCTTCCAGTTCCCAAGTCTGTCCTCCCAAATGCAAAGTGGCTCCCCCAAGGTGAGGACCCTGGAATTAGAGGGTCAGAGAAGGAAGTTTCATTTTTCCTGAGTTACATGCAGAACACTACCCCCAGGAAAGATCAGATTTAGGCATTCACCACAGAGCTTGGAAGGGTGGAAAATAAAGAGAAAGAAAATGAAAAAAGACAGCATTAAAAGGTTGAAAGAAAGAGAAACAAGGACTAAGATGGAAGGAAGACATAAGAAACAGGGGTGTGAGTAGGACAGAGATAAGAGCAGGACATTCAGAAAAGAGCAATGGAGCAGGTGAGAGTGAGAAAAGAAGCCAAGTCTCTCTGCAGCCATGTATTTCCAGTTGAACGCATTTAGCTTCTCCATTTCTTTGTTTGCTTTTATGAGACCCTGTGAAGGAGATCCTGGGTGTACTTGCTGCCTTTGTCTTATGGCTGTAGCATTTCTGGGACCCGGAAAGAGGAGACAGTGGGGTAGAGAACAGACTAGAAATTGTGAGGAAAATATCACCAACATTATGGGTCAGAGTCTCAGAACCAAAAACATTAGAGTGGGGAGGAACACTAGAGGCTCCCTTGCTTGGTATCTGTCCACTGTAGGGCTATAGTCTCCCAGCAGGTGGTATTCAAACTTTGCTTCCCTCTCCCAGTGACAGGAAGCTCACCATCTTTGAGGGAACTTGTGCCAGTGTTGTTCCGAGACTCTCATCATTATGTCTTTGTATAACCTGAAATCTTCCTATTGGCTCTGGTTTTATCTCAGGAGCAAAGCAAAATACGTCTAGTCATTCATCCACAAGAAGACCCTTTGAATATCTGAGGATAGCTATCATGACCCTCCTCATCTTTGCTTCTCTAGGCTGAAATCTTATAACCTAGTGATATTGGAGGGGAAACCTCTCAGGATGCCATTGCCTCCCCTCAATTATTTTCTACCTTAGACCTAGGAACAGATTTCTATAGTTGATTATTTTGATGTTTTGCTGTGTTGTCATAATGTTGCTATTACTGATATGATTAATTTTATGTAATCAGAAATGAACATCTTAACACTAATTACTTAGACAAGATGGACGCAATGGGGTAAGCATTAAGACTTACTCCAGAGGAGACAATGATTTCTATATGGGTTTTACTGAGCTGTTTCTGTAATTGGAAACTTCACAGATATAGAAGAAATACTGGAAATGTACTGTCATATGTCATTAGTGAGAGAGACTATTAGGGAATGCAGAAAAACATTTAAAGAAATATTGTGCAATCTCCCCGGTTTGGCACAACTTTCCTTTAAGTGTATGCACTATTTAACAATAAAACTATGACGAATCAAAGCATTTTGCCATGCCTGAAATGTGTCTACTAGTCAACGTAAGCCACCTCAAAGCTGGACACCCTTGCCTTGCTGTCATTTTGATACCAAACTAAATTTCAAATATCTGAGTAATGAAGGGGCTAGCCCTAATCCTGATGCTACCACGCCAGCTGGCACCGCCCTGGCTCTTGGAAAGGCATGAGGAAAATTTGGCTTCCTCTTTTTTGCACTGAGGATTTTTTTTTTCCAAATTTGACTTGGGAAACAGTCACTACAATGAATGTGCAGCTTTTTTTTTTCCTCATATGTTGCAGCAAAATTGTCCGTCGAGTTCTGAAGGACATGGTCGCTCACAATTATGACCGTTTCTCCAGGAGTGGATCTTCTTCTGCCTACACTGGCTACATAGAACGTATGTACACCAAAAATAGGTTCTCCTTCCGTACCCCACAACTTAGCATTGCTGGAACTGCTATTAAATTACAGTTATTGTGTGTCAACAGGTAGTCCCCTTTCGGCATCTACTTACAGCCTAGACATTCTTTACTCGGGTTCTGGCATTCTAAGGAGAAGTAACCTGAACATCTTTCAGTACATTGGGAAGGCTGGTCTTCACGGTAGCCAGGTAACTCACTTCTCATGGATTTTGCTTAATAAAGTATGCAAGAAATCAGGCTGAGGTAAAATAAAACACATATACTGTGGGTAATGCTATAGAATGTATAAGTTAATGGTGGCTTCTGTCATATTTTGCCCATGATTCCCTTAGCTGTAAGAGGCTGTATGGTTTATAGTCACTCAGAGAAAGTTTCAAATTTGAACTTGAAACCTAAGTAATTTGATCCATTGAACTTGACAAATGTCCATTTGTCTTTTCAAAGGTGCACATATTCACAAAACTGAAATCGTGCCAATATTTCTCACATAAACGTTTAAAAATAATATTTTATTTTTATTCACAGATATATTTCTTAGCCTCCTCTCACCCCCAAGTATTTAATTCTAGAATATATTTTCTTTTTCTGGGTGTTTCTATGAAGAGATTGATTCCCCGTAATAAAACCTTTCATAATAGAATATGATGCTCTAAAGAGTCAATCTATATTTCTCCAACACTGCTAGGAGAGAAAAGAATAAAATGTAGGCATTCAACATCTGGCTGATTTCCATCCCTTTAGTGTTATCCAAATTGAGGTGATGGTCTCTAAAGACTTCCTAATAATGACATGTACTTTCTTTTTAGTTTTTATGCACATCAAGTTATAACCTTGTAAATACAGCCATTTAAGTTTTTAAAATGATCCAATGCTATAAAAACTTGAGTTTTTATCAATCTTATATTACTATACCTTTTGGTACTACTGTAGTCAGAATACTATGCCTTTCTGTCCTGAGGAAACACAATCTGTTTTCTGATATGTACTTTGAAATGCAAAACACCCAGGGGTTAAAGGGCTGGGTATGGAGGACAGAAAATATGTAGGATTCCTATTTGTTGTGGAAATAAGTGTGTTAGCCCCCTCATGGTGTTCATCGAGTTTTTTTTTTGTTGTTTTTTTGGCTAGGGAGAAAAGTTTCACATGGAATGGGGTGAGTCATGGCTTAGAGAATACCATGTCCTCACATAGCAGCAGCCTTAGAATGACTCTGCCAACACCTTTCCATCTACTTTTAGATGCTCTGCAAGATAGCTGATGTATTGTATACCACAGTCCTGGAAAGACTAAGAGTCTCTAGGATGACATCATAAAATAGAAAGCTCATGGTCTTCATAGTCAGACAGAAGGGGTATGGGTCCTGCCTCTGACATTCATTAGCTGAGTAAACTTGAGACTTTTTTTGCCTCATCTACAAAATGGGTAATATCATATGTACTTCAAAGAGTGGTTGTGAGGATTAAATGAAAAACTAACCCACCTTATATTCAGGCATAGAGGTTTTTGTCTGTTTTAGTTTTTGTTTCTAGCTGTTGCAAATATTTAAGTTTTTGGCCCCTTGAGAAGTTCTAGCTGCAGCTCAGAAGCTTCACCATTATTTACAGAGCAGGCAGGGAGCTTGTGTCATGAACATTATATTGATTTTATCCAGGTGGTTATTGAAGCCCAAGGACTGGAAGCTTTAATCGCAGCCACCCCTGATGAGGGGGAGGAGAACCTTGACTCCTATGCTGGTATGTCAGCCATCCTCTTTGATGTTCAGCTCAGACCTGTCACCTTTTTCAATGGATACAGTGATTTGATGTCCAAAATGCTGTCAGCATCTGGTGACCCTATCAGTGTGGTGAAAGGACTTATTCTGCTAATAGATCATTCTCAGGTAATTCATTCAGTCTGTGAGTATTTATTGAGTCCCTAAAATACCCAGGCATGTTTTAAATATGCTTAGTTCTTAGAGGATACAAGACAAAATTGTGCCCATCTTGGAGCTCATATTCCAAGCACTTGGCCCTCTTGGTATTGTTCCCCTTTCTCCTTTACTATACATATGTTACAATTTCATTTATTAGATGATTAATAAGTGCCTCTAATTTGAGGCAAAGAGAAAATGTTGATGCTAACAGAAACAAGAAAGGTTAGGACACAACAGAATAGAGCTACCACTGTCTCCTCACTTGGCTTTCTCAGGCACGAGGGCTTAGGTGATATTTATCCTGAAGGCAGGAGCTGAACTATGTGGCCTTATAAGTCACTGATGACATTTGTAATGACAGCGATGATGAAGATGCCTACAGTGCATCATTTTGACCCTGCCAAATTAGTAGAGGCACAAGCAACCACGGCCATGAGCCACATGCAAGAAATCACAAAGACTCTTTGCCCAAAATTCTCATGTATACAAAATCTTAGAAAGATGTGTTCATTCTTAGAGTATAGGAGTACTTTCATTCTCTAGAGCCACATTCTTCAAAATGGTTTTCAATTTTTTGTGGCCTGAAATCTTATGATGCTGTACCAAAAAATGACAATACTATCTTTGGTGCAGTAAGATTTAAGTGGCCAAGATACTGTGGGATGGAGATGGTTTGCCTAATTAGATTTTCTGAAAAACAGAAGAGGGTTAATCTGAATAACCTTTGAATTTGAATGTTTGGTGCTTAAAATTTTTCCTTAATAGTTTGATTTATTTTCTGCTTCACTAAGCACAGCAACATAAAAAATGATATATTTGCTAAATAAAATCTTAGAAGGAATCAAAGTGATCACTGTGTACTCTAATTCATGCTTATTATATTGAGAATATATAAGGAGATTGAAATAAAAATTTACAGATGATTGAACTGACTTGTAAAGTTTACTTTATTGTTTTAATACATTAATGGATAATAGCCTGCATTTGAATTTTGCCTCCGTTACCTTCTTGCTATGTGCTCTTGGGCAGTTACTTAATAGCCTTAAGCCACAATTTCATACTAGTAAAGTGAGGCACCTGGAACAGGTGGTCTGAAGATTTTATCAGCTTTTTTGTTTGCCAGATAATTTGAGGATTCTGATTTGTTAGGTTCTGGTTATGAAATCATAGATTTTAAGGGCTGGGAGATATCTTAGATATTAGACTGTATTAAAACTCCTCCAAAACCTCATTATTTGGGATTAAACAGTGTTAATTTTCTATCTTTCTTGTTCCTCATATCAGCTCAGGATAGCTGTATATAACAAAAACAAAAAGCAATTTAGAGTGGCTTAACTAAATAGTGTCACTTTTATAGTGTAACAAACATTTGGAAGTAGGTGGTCCAACCAGGGTTAATAGGAAACCTTAAGATATCATCAGAATCCAGGCTGCCTTCCTTCAGCTCAGCCATTCTTACTTGTGACTTTTGACCTCATGCTTGTCACCTTGTGATTGTCAGATGGCTGCTCCACTTCCAGCACCACTTCCTCATTCCAAGGTGGAAGAAGGGAAGGATAAGAGCTCACAGAGTCTGACTCTTTTTCAAGAATTGTTTGGAATCCCTGTCTAGGTTTTGGACCAAAACGGTGTTACACGGCTATCTGTAGCTGAGAGGGAAGCTTTTGAACATAGTTTTTCAATGGGTGTCTGAACAAAATTGTTTCCGTCAATACAAATGTAGAAAGGACAAAGAGCAGTGTGTCTTGTATCCCTTAATCCTCAAGTCACACATGAAAAAAACAGTTCTCAAATTATATCAGAATTTTACATTGCACAATTCCAGTTTTAATGAAAGAATCGTCTAAAGGCAGCATAAGTACTGAAAAAGTAGTCCACGTTTTTAAGACACAGAGGACAGCTCAACACCACCTGTATGTGCTTAGCTACCCATAAACAATGCCTGAGGATTTGAATAGGGGTGTAAAACCACGAGGAGTAATCTAGACCTGGGTCAGCAAACTTGTTCTGTAAAGGGTAGAAAGTAAATATTTTACGCTTTGCAGACCACATGGTCTCTGTTGCAGCCACTCAATTCTGTTACTGTAGAGTGAAGACAGCCATCAGCAATACATTAACAAATGAGTATGTCTGTGTTCCAATAAAATTTTATGTACAAAAATAGCCAGTGGGCCAGACTTGTCTGCTGGCCATAGTTTGCCAATCCCTGATCTAGATTATCTTGTACAGTTTTTCTATTCACTATGCTAGGGCAGCTAAGGCAAGGCGTATTCTATGAGAAAGATTGTCCCCTAGCTATTAAACATAGCCCAGTGTCTGTGTGTCAGGTTGGAGTATTTGGCAGATCTGAGGTTATTATACAAATTAAGCTGTCTGAGGCCCCCTGGCTCTGCAGAGCACTCCAGTAATGCCATCCTAGCTTCAGCGGCACATACCACTCTAGGTCAAGTGCTGACACTGAAGGAAGTATTGGCAGTGGGTAGCCCATCACAGCCACCAGGGCAGATGGAATTACTCTGTGCTTGCTCACACTTTCTCTCTTCAGCTAATTGGATTACTCTTCAGAGAAAGATGTCTGATAAAGTCAGTTTAATAAGGGGATCCTCTTTAGCCAGTAAAGAACATATTTCCCTAAATGGAAGCAACAGGATGAGTTGTCAAAATGTCAGCATCTGAGCTATAAGAAACACTTATGGGACCAAGAGGATCAAAGCGGTCACATTAGCTACAAAGTTCTAATATCTTTTTCCTCTAGTTCATAGGAAAGAATCTAAATAAATATGCACTCTGGGCCAAACAAGGACATAAACCTATGCTCTCTCTCTCTTTTGTTTTCTTTTTTGCAATATTTCTTAGAACAGGCTTTCTTGTACACCAGGAGACAAAAGAGAGGTATGAGTTTGTGATAGCCATGAATATTAGTAGAAAAGTCTTCACGCAGACCAGGTGCAGTGGCTCATGCCTGTAATCCCAGCACTTTGGGTGGCCAAGGCAGGTGGATCCCTTGAGCTCAGAAGTTTGAGACCAGGCTGGGCAACATGGTGAAACCCCAGATCTACAAAAAATAAAAAAATTAGCTGGGTATAGTGGGGTATGCCTGTAGTCCTAGCTACTCTGGAGGCTGAGGTGGAGGTGAGAGGATTGCTTGAGCCCAGCAGGTTGAGGCTGGTGTGACCCATGGTCACACCACTGCACTCCAGCCCGGGTGACAGAGCAAGACCCCATCTCAAAGAAAGAAAGAAAAGAAATGTCTTCACCCTAGAGACAATTGGAGTGTTTATTCTGGCTTCATGTGTAGCCACTGAGCCTGATTTTTCCTTTCAGTCTTAAGATATGATGCCTACCATGGAAGATTGGTATGACAATTAAATGAGACACCAAAGCTTTGTAGAACTTTGGGCACACAGTAGGTGCTCAAAACCTGTTAGTTCCACTTACTTTATACTGCTTAAAAATTAGCATCATGTGGCTTAGTCCCTTTCAAAAAGGAAAGAGTGCTTTGTTTTTCTACAGGGGTCAGTGGTTTATCTTTATAAGGGGGTCCAAGAAAATTCCTCTTTGCACATGCATTCTTCTATTGTCCCTTTGTGTAAAGAAGTAGAATTTTCCCAGAAATCCAAGGCACTCCTCATAACCCACCTTGCAATGGAAATGCTCTCTCCCCACAAAAGGTGCGTTGTCTAACAGCCATGAAATGGCCTTTTCCATGGCACTTGATGTATTTTGCCTTCCATTTAATATATGGTTGGTGGGAAGGCCAAGATCCACATCACAGGCCTCTGCTGGACTGGGTGGATGAACAAGATTATAATTTTCAAATTAGGAAGAGAGAAAAAGATGCAAAGAAAGGAATACTTCTGAGGTGAGGCACACCATAGCTTTCATTTGGAAACAATCATGTTTGGAGTACACATGCAGAACTCTCATATTTTGGTCCCATAGTTCACAGGCATAGGTGAAAATGTGGGCATGACTATTGTGTTTTCTTCAGGATAGTTTGTGTCCATCACATTAGTTGTAATGCCTGAGAAAACACCTTCATCCCATGCAACCATATTTTGTTCTATATCAAATGTCTCTTTAAGTATCCTTAGGGCTGTCTCCTAATGTGTCCTGAGCATGGCACTGAGACTGTCATGCTTCCATCAAAGAGTGTCCTTCAGACTGAAAGTAGCTGCATGCCACAACCGTACTTTTTTAGTACACCTGGTTGTAAACCAAGTCCTTTCCTTGGGGTTTCCTGTGACCTTTTTTTGGAAAGTGAAGAGAACTCAGGGAGATCAACACAATCCTTGCTAGAAAGTGAAATCATGGCAGTTATAGCTGGCAAATGCATGGCTTGTTTGGTCTGAGTAGGGCAGTTACATAAAGAAGTTAGTCATCCTGCCGGTTGCCAGGAATTTAAGATCTTTGGAGGAATATCAAAATTAAGGATACTGCGTCTTTTTCTCAAAATCATTATCACTTCCAACACTGTCCCCAGGCAATCTGATTCCAATCCAGCTAAAAAGTTTTGTGCCAACATCACCTCAACTAATGTACATGAAAAAAAAAATGCAAGACTTAAAAGCTAAATGCAGGCAAACAGCACAAAACAATGGGTTTCAGACAACCACAAAATTGCTCAGGGTGGGCCATGTTTGTAAATAATTACTGTTCCTCTGAAAAATGCTATTGAGTTCATGTTGAACTTGACTGTTAACTCAGTGTCATTTCAAATGTCAGACAGCAGGGTATTAGGCTTAGTTAAATTGCTTTGCCTTCTTTTTCTAGTTGGATGTAAGCAATTCCTGGAACTTGTACACAGCTGGCCTCTCTGTAACCGCTGGTTCCTCATCAAATTCAACCAACCTCAGATCAAAAAATATAAATAAAATATAGCAAAATGACAGTATATATTCATACAATTTTTAAAATACAGCATAACAGCAGCATAGCATTTACATTGTATTAGATATTATAAGTAATCTAGAGATGATTTAAAGTGTATGGGAGGATGGGTGTAGGTTACATGCAAATACTATGCCTTTTTATATAAGGGACTTCAGCACCCTTGGATTTTGTTATACTCAGGGCTGGGCAAAGGTGGTCCTATAACCAGTTCCCCTTGGATACTAACAGAGAAACACACTCCACCAGGAGTTTTAAATATTGTCTGTTATTTTCTAGCAGGATGCAGTTGACTGTATTTGACATAGCACATAACTAGAGAAGTGCTGAAGGACCTCGAGAGATCACCTGATCCAAACCTCCTCCCCTTACTTCCCTGGACAAAAAGCCACAGCTAGATTTCTGATGGAGATGCCTTCATTTTCCTTAGTTCAAAAGTTTCCAAATTTAGGTGGATCAGAATCATACAAGGGCTTGTTAAAACATAGATTGCTAGACCCCATCCTCAGAGTTTCTAATTTAGTAGATGTGAAGGGGAGCTGATAATCTGTACTTCAAAGCAGTTCCCAGGCAATGCTGATGCTGTTGTTCACAGAAACACACTTTGAGAACCATTGTTCCTTTCAAAGTGCAGCAATGATTGAAGGAAAACATCCTTCTTAATTGGCACTTCATCACTCTGGCATTTTAATTGACTAATTAATTTAGCAAATCAACAGAGTCTACTTCTGGTGATTAAAATTAGGACAGCATGTTTCCAAGCCTAGAGAAAGACTCCAACATCAACACAACTCAAATGGAATTATCTACAGCAGGAGGTCAAATGTGCCATTGGAAAGGGGGTTAACTAAATTGTACTTATTATTTTTATAACTATTATTATGCTTTTTTCTTCTAGGAACTTCAGTTACAATCTGGACTAAAAGCCAATATAGAGGTCCAGGGTGGTCTAGCTATTGATATTTCAGGTGCAATGGAGTTTAGCTTGTGGTATCGTGAGTCTAAAACCCGAGTAAAAAATAGGTAAGTGTTTATGCATTATACATTTATGAATTACATATAAGACTATATGCAG
The DNA here is from genome assembly GCF_006542625.1 of Nomascus leucogenys. Taxonomy (NCBI): domain Eukaryota; kingdom Metazoa; phylum Chordata; class Mammalia; order Primates; family Hylobatidae; genus Nomascus; species Nomascus leucogenys. Next base: position 81,995,319 of record NC_044389.1, read on the forward strand.
AGAACTTCAGAAATATGTTTTGGGAATTAACCTGACTTTTCAAAATCTATGCTTTCTATCTGTAATCATAAAACGATAGAGTTGGAAGTGATCATAGGAAATTATTCTGTCCATAGCTTCTTATGAGCAGTTCAGTATCTAATATGACTCAGCCAAGAATTTTCCTGCCTTTAAAGACATACATAGACAGGATGCCCTGTGAATCAGATGGTTCATCTTCTTTTGGTATTCCACCAAGAGAAGAAATTTCACTTTAAGGTAAACTTTCCTCTTTTGTTGTCTTCAGTGGGGAAAAATAAAATAGATAATTTCATCTGTGCAGAAACTAACTATTAAATGTTAGGAGTCCTTAAGTCTTTTCATCAGCATTCCTTTTTCTAAATAAAATACTCTAAGCTCCTTTAATTTTTCTAATCTACCTGTGAGATGTAATGAAAGTGTTTTACTTTGAACATAAAACAATGCCTTTGAACTAGTGTGAAGATGAAAATTATTAGTCTTCTGTTTGTTACAGAATTTTTAAAAAGGAAATAGAAATGCAACTAATTTTAATTTTTTGATATTTAAAAACACATTCAGGCAAAAGTGACATATGTGATAAAATCAAATTTTTGATTCATCTTGAACTATGGTTGAAGGAACTGAGAGCAATCAAACAGTAGCACATTTAATGTGAAGTGTAACCCACAGTGTTACTAAAAGGAGCCACAGAATGAAAAATGACACTGGTCATCAAAGTGTTCACAATGTAACTTGGGGCTTCCCACATAATCAGCCATCTTTCACCTCTTTCCAAAGTACTTTCTAGACAGAAGTTTTTCCAAATGAAATGGAATTGAATTATTTGCAAAGAGAAATCAACAACAGCAACAACAAAAAAAGTAACTTGGATTTTTTTAAAAAGTACACAGTATCCTTAAGAATCTACCATTATCTATTTTGTAACCAATCTGTCTTCCATTTCCACTTGTTCATTTGAAAAAATATCTTGCAAACCTTTGCTGAATATAGGACATCAGAATAAGTGATTCAGGGATGAAAACGACCTCTGACCTATTTTTACACTGATCATAACAGCAGCAGGGGTTTTAATTTGCACGGCAAAAATTAACATCCCTGTCAAAACATATGGGCATAGAACTCTGATTTAATTGTGAAAGTAGTTTCTCACAGTTTGATTTAAAGTCCACAATTCAATTACGGTAGAAGTAAGTCTTCTATTGAAATTATTTATCCTCTTCATTATTATCCAGGGCACATTCCCCAGCCAATGCAATCTGTTTATCCAGTTATCTAGAGCATCATTAAAGGAACCGCCATATTTTTCATCTTGGGACCTACTGTACATGCCTCACTGTAAGAATGATTTTTTGTAACACAATATTTTTTCAAATATCTTGGCAATCAAGGGCTTACACCTCTAGAGACTCTTTGGAGAAGGTAATGAAATGGAATTAAAATAGCTGCCTAGAAGCCAACAGAGAGATAGTTAACAAAAAACTATAAGCATCGATTGTCTTCTTGGTGAGTTTAGAATCCATTTTAATATAACGTGGGTATTTCTGACCTGCTGAGAGGACTGGGTTCCAGGAATGTTTTCATTTTGGTCTTTGTTGTGCCCATACAAAACAATGTAGTATCTTACAGACACTTACCGCATCTGCAACTGAAGGCAGGGGAGAGCTCAGGGGAAGGGCAAACCTTCCCTGCCCAATATCTGAGACTCACCAGGCCCTGGTTACCAGCAGAACTCTAAGCACATCCAGGTCACCTCTGAATCCCTTAAGTGTTTCCTTCCAGTCACTGGCATCATACGTTCAGACCCTGTAAAGTTATAGCTGTTAGTCCAATTCCATTAAATATAATATGAACAGGTTTTTTCTTTTTTTCTCAAATGTTTAGGGTGACGGTGGTAATAACCACTGACATCACAGTGGACTCCTCTTTTGTGAAAGCTGGCCTGGAAACCAGTACAGAAACAGAAGCAGGCCTGGAGTTTATCTCCACAGTGCAGTTTTCTCAGTACCCATTCTTAGTTTGCATGCAGATGGACAAGGATGAAGCTCCATTCAGGTAAGATGCAGCATTCAGGTCATGTTCCAGGACCATCCCCAGTGCACCAGGAACTTGCATTCAGTTTAGAATATTCAGTTTCAGAATTAAAAGGAAACAGTAGAAACCCAGGGAAAGATGAATTTTCTTTAAATGAGTAGAAGAATAATTGATAAGGCCAAAAAAAGTCAGTTTCTGGGATACCAAAAAAATCTAATGACCAGTTCATTTGATTCTGGAGATAGTATCATATTCTAATCCAGAAACAATTTATGAAGGAAAGAAAGGCCTATGATTTACCATAGGAGTTGCCACATAGTTTCATAAAAAAATATCAGATACACATTTACCATCTGGTATCTTCACAATAAACTGCTGGACAAAAGATTTCAAATAAAACACCTGGCAATCCATTTACCATCTTTAAGGGCCAAAATGAATTCGCAATTATTAAGTATTCCATATAGCAGCAACTTGACCCTGTTTAAGTTTTGGCTCAAGTTTCAGAGTTTGGGATTCTGAATTTTTTTAAATAATGCTTTTGGTAAAATTGTTAGTGTTTTAAAATACAAAGATCTAATTTCCATGTAACATTTATGCTGTGTCATTTGAATTTTGTAACCATTATTTGTAACAATACTATCACATACAGCTAGAATGCCTTGGGTCTAGGTAGCACAGACCTTTTCATAATAGTTGACCTATGGTAACCATAAAGGTCATTTGTACAGTTAAAACAGCAAGCCACATCTTACATCATCTCCTTTTTTAAGTAGGCCAAAATTGAGCACCTTCATTATTTTACTGACATTTCATGATTCATATTAAAAAATGCATCAATTATATAAAAGTAAACATGAGTAGGTTGTATTCTCACAGAATAAAAGATTGTGCATTATAGTTAAACTATTAAGCTGTCACTAACTTACATTAACTTATATCTAGAATAAACCTCACAAATGCATTTTAAAAACCCCAACCTTCTAATGGTTGAAATGCAGTGACCACCAACCCATCCACATGGTTAATTGGTTTGGTTCCACATTTGCCTTGGGCCAGAGCTCTTAGAATGTTTCTCTGTCCACATTCTCTGCTTAAATCCAGCTGGGCTTGCCTGTTACTCAAAAGGAGAGTGCTCCCAAGGTGGGGCTTCTGGAATGAAGGGTGAGACACAGCACGGCCTGCAAAGCTTAACAGCATCACCAAAAAGCTGAAATGAATTTAGTCTTTCATTCTAGAAAAATGTATGGCAGGACTCCCATATCCCAGGCATTTGAAGTGTTTCTGTTGATATAAAAAGAAATGCGAAGAAAATCACCCATTCATGGAGTAGCCTTTGACACTCATATCCTTTCTCAAATTGCTTAGGAACAGAAACTTCAAGTATACATTCAGTAACTTGGCTGGAGAGGTATAGGGTGACTTAACTGTGTGTGTAATTCTGTTATTGTTGCTGTTGTTGTACAGGCAATTTGAGAAAAAGTACGAAAGGCTGTCCACAGGCAGAGGTTATGTCTCTCAGAAAAGAAAAGAAAGCGTATTAGCAGGATGTGAATTCCCGCTCCATCAAGAGAACTCGGAGATGTGCAGAGTGGTGTTTGCCCCTCAGCCGGACAGTACTTCCAGCGGATGGTTTTGAAACTGACCTGTGATATTTTACTTGAATTTGTCTCCCCGAAAGGGACACAGTGTGGCATGACTAAGTACTTGCTCTCTGAGAGCACAGCGTTTACATATTTACCTGTATTTAAGATTTTTGTAAAAAGCTACAAAAAACTGCAGTTTGATCAAATTTGGGTATATGCAGTATGCTACCCACAGTGTCATTTTGAATCATCATGTGACACTTTCAACAACGTTCTTAGTTTACTTACACCTCTCTCAAATCCCATTTGGTACAGTCAGAATAGTTATTCTCTAAGAGGAAGCTAGTGTTTGTTAAAAACAAAAACAAAAACAAAACCACACAAGGAGAACCCAATTTTGTTTCAACAATTTTTGATCAATGTATATGAAGCCCTTGATAGGACTTCCTTAAGCATGACAGGAAAACCAAACATGTTCCCTAAACCGAAAAAAAAAAAAATAAGTAAGACACAAACAAACCATTTTTTTTTTCTCTTTTCTTGGAGTTGGGGGCCCGGGGAGAAGGGACAAGACTTTTAAAAGACTTTTGTTAGCCAACTTCAAGAATTAATATTTATGTCTCTGTTATTGTTAGTTTTAAGACTTAAGGTAGAAGGCACATAGAAATAACATCTCATCTTTCTACTGACCATTTTAGTGACGTTGTTCCAAAGACATTCAGGTCTCTACCTCCAGCCCTGCAAAAATATTGGGCTTAGCACAGAGGAATCAGGAAAATTAATTTCAGAAACTCCATTTGATTTTTCTTTTGCTGTGTATTTTTGAGACTGTAATGTGGTACACTTTCCTCTAAGGGACATCCTCATATATTAATCATTTTATCTACCTTTTTGGGGGTAAGAGCTCTAGTTCATTTAACTGTAATCTGCACAATAGCTAGGATGACTAAGAGAACATTGTTTCAAGAAACTGGTGGATTTGGATTTCCGAAATATGAAATAAGGAAAAAAAGTCTTTATTTGTGTGAATTAAAAGATCCATGTTGAATATTTGCAAATATTTATTAATAAACAGATGTGGTGATAAACCCAAAACAAATGACAGGTGCTTATTTTCCACTAAACACAGACACATGAAATGAAAGTTTAGCTAGCCCACTATTTGTTGTAAATTGAAAACGAAGTGTAATAAAATAAATATGTAGAAATCATATTGAATTCCTTTTGTCTTTCATTACTTCCAACACCATATTTCTCATTCCTGCCACTTTCTGAGCCTAGACACATACACAGCTAAGCCTCTGCAGCAATATAGGTCAGGCCAGGTTCTCTAGATGGGAGACCAGACCCATTTGAAAAATGGGCCACTGAAAATATCAGCAGTCGGAACCTCTTAAGGACCTGTGAGCTTGAAAACATGCCATAACCCCAGTTTTCATAAAGCTCTGGACCGGCCCCTTTACTGTCATGTTACTAAAAAGGAAGAAAGGAATCAGAAACTAAGGTGGTGGGTGGAACATGGTATACGGTAGCATCAGCCTTGGGGAAACCACTCTGTAAAGATGCTGACGTCGCAGGGAAAGTGAGTTGGTCTAGCGCACTAAGCTGAAGATGTTGTGGACTCAGGCACTTCAGCCCTGTGAGGTTTAAAAAATCACAGCCACCTCTGCAAAATGTAATCATTTACTTAACAGTGACAACTGTGGTGACCTGAATGTTAGTGTTTTGCCATTTTCCAACTGTTTACTGGGCTGCTGAGCCAAGTATCTGCCCACCCAGTGGAGAATGGATGATCCTGAGCAACTCTAACATGCTCCAAAGAAACAAGAAAGCAGCAGCATAGGACAAACGGTAACTCCTTTTTTAGATAAACAAGATAGAAAATAAAGAGGGGTAGAGTGATAGTCCACATTTGGAAATAAGATATTGGAGCCAGAAAAAAAATTCAAACCTCATTTGCAGTCCTCTAGTTCTGACTACTTCTCCATTACAAAAGTCAGCATACAGACACATTTGTCTTCTGAAAAGACATCTGTTTGGGAATTGTATAGCCCCCTAATGTGAATCTCCAGGCCTCTGTCCAGTCAGATGTTTCCTGCAAGCCTTAAGATTAGCCTGGCTTCTTTTCTTCTGTGAAGTGTTATTGTCATTCCCTGGCTCATGCTGCAGTCCTGCCTGTGACAAGTTGCTCCCTGCTTCTCTAAACTGACCACCCTCAAGTAAGTGTTAAAGCTAATACTTACTGAGTGCCTATTATATGCGAGGTATTTTAAAGCATTTTCCATACATTAATTTAATCTTCATAAAAACTATATTTAACAGGTAGCATTATTTCCATATAATAGATCAGCACTAAGAGAAATATAATATGAGTCACATAAGTAATTTGGAATTTCTAGTAGCCACATTAAAAGTGCAAACCAAAACAGGCAAAGTAAACTGTAATAATATATTTTATTTAACCCAAAATATCCAAAGTATTATCGTATCAATATGTAAGTAATATAAAAATTAATAATGGGAAGCTTTACTTTTGTGGGGAAGATTAGGTCTTCAAAATGTGGTATATATCTTGTATATAAAGCACATTTCAGTTTGGATGAGACACATTTCAAGCGTTCAGTAGATGCATGTGGCTAGAAGCTGCTGTATTGAATAGTACAATATTGGGCACACAAGACATCTAATTTGCCCCACAGAAGACACTTTCTCACTTAGAAAGTGAAAGAACCAGGACTCAAATATAAGTAGTTTCACCTCAGAACCTGCTCTCTGAACCCATTATAGGATGTTTCCCACATGCTTTTGGTTTTAAAGATTTGCTGCTAAACGAATACAGACAGTAGGTTATGAAAATGAGAAACATGTGACAGCAGCAATAAAGCTAAGAGTTGTTGCCCTTTCTTTTTTTTTTTTTTTTTTGCGACAGAGTCTTCCTCGGTCACCCAGGCTGGAGTGCAGTGGCGCAATCTCTGCTCACTGCAACCTCTTCCTCCCGGGTTCACGCCATTCTCCCGCCTCAGCCTCCCAAGTAGCTGGGACTACAGGCGCCCGCCATCATGCCTGGCTAATTTTTTGTATTTTTAGTAGAGACAGGGTCTCACCGTGTTAGCGAGGATGGTCTCGATCTCCTGACCTCGTGATCCGCCCGCCTCAGCCTTCCAAAGTGCTGGGATTACGAGTGTAAGCCACCGCGCCCGGTGGAGTAGTTGCCCTTTCTCTGTGGTTGTTCAGGTCTCCTCCTCTGATGGAATCAGAAGCCCACCATAATCAATTGTAGAACGTATCCATCATTCCAAAAAGAAACCTGTACCCTTTAGCTATCACTTCCAATGTACCCATCTCCCAGCCCTAGGAAATCACTAGCCTACTTTCCGTTCCTATAGATTCATTCTGGACAATTCATATAAATGCAATCGTATGTACTATGTAGTCTTTTGTGACTGGCTTCTTTCACTTAGCATTGTGTTTTCAAGTTTCGTACACGTCGTAGCATGTATGAGCACTGTATTCTTTTTTATGGTCGAATAATATTGCACTATACAGTTATGCCATGTGTTTATCCATTCATTAGTTAACGGACATTTGGTTTGTTTCCACCTTCTGGATATTATGAATAATTCCACTATGAACATTTGTGTACAAACTTTTTGGTGGGCATATGTTTACATTTCTTTATACTTAGCAGTAGAATTGGTGACTCAAATGTTAACACTATATTTAACTTTTTGAGAACTGCTAGAATTTTCTCCAATGTGACTGAACCATTTTACATTCCCACCAGCAGTGTATAAGGGTTCTGATATTTCCACGTTCTCAGCAACACTTATTAATATCCCTCTTTTTGATTATAGTCATTCTACTGGGTGTGAAGTTATCACTATATTTTGAATAAATAAAAAAATGTATTTGGCTGCGTATGGCGGCCCACACCTCTAATCCCAGGACTTTGGGAGGCCAAGGTGGGATGATTGCTTGAGGCCAGGAGTTTGAGACCAGCCTGACTAACATAGGAAGACCCTCATCTCTACAAAAAAATAAAAATAAAAAAATTAGCTGGGCTTGGTGGCACATGCCTGTAGTCCCAGCTACTCGGAGGCTGAGGTTGGGGGATCGCTCAAGCCCAGGATGTTGAGGCTGCAGTGAGGCATGATGGTGCTAATGCACTCTAGCCTGAATGACAGAGCGAGACCCTATCTCAAAAAAGAAAAAAAATGATTCAAGTCCTTGCACTTTTTAAAATTGAATATTTTTCCTATTTTTGAATTGTAAGAATTATTTATATATTTTCAGTATAAGTCCCTTATCACATACATAATTTGCAAAAATCTTCTCTCGTTCTGTTGGTGTCTTCACTTTCTTGATAATGGCCTTTGAAGTACAAGAGTTTGTAATTTTGGTGAGATACAATTTATCTATACTTTTTCTTTTTTGTTTGTTTGTTCTTTTGGTGTCATATCTAAGAAACCATTGCCAAATCCAAAGTCACAAAGATTTAACTCTATGTTTTCTTTCAAGAACTTCATATTTTAGCCCTTAAATTAGTCCATCATGGTTAATTTTTTATATAGTAAGAAGTAGAGGATCAAAATTTATTCCTTTGTGTATGGATTTCCAGTTGTGCCATCATTGACTGTTGAAAAAACAACTCTGTCCCCATTGAATTATTTTGGCATCCACAAACATGAAGGCTCATTTCTGGACTGTTAGTTTTATTCCATTAATCTCTATGTCGATCTTTATGCTAGTACCACACTGCCTTGATTACTGTTGCTTTGCAGTAAGTTTTATACTTGTGAAGTGTGAATTGCATATTTTGTTCTTTTTAAAGATTGTTTTGGCAATTCTGAGTCCCTTAAGTTTTCATATGAATTTTAGGATTAGCCTGTCAATTTCCACAAAGCCAGCTTGGGTTCAAATGGAGATTGTGTTGAATCTGTGCATCAAAAATTAATTACATTGTCTCCAGGTCCATGAACACGAAACGTCTTTTCATTTATGCACACCTTGAATTTCTTTCAACAGTGTTTTGTAATTTTCAGAGTATAAGCTTTGCACTTTTTTTGTTAAATTTATTTCAAATGTTTTATTCTTTTTGATGCTATGCTGAACACATTTGTTTCATTTTTTGATTGTTCATTGCAAGTATATAAAAATATAGTTTATTTTTGTATAACATATTGCTCATGTAAAAAATAAATTATGTTGCAACAGTGCTGACCTCATTTATTCATTCTGTATCTTTTGGTAATAGATTCTTTAGAATTTTCTATGTAAAAAATGATGTCATTTTTGAATAAACATAGTTTTACTTCTTTCTTTACCATCTGAATGTTTTTATTTTTTAATTTTCTTGACTAATTGCCCTGGCAAGAACCTCCAGCACAATCTTGAATAGAAGTGGTGAGAGTGAACATAGCAAAGATGACAATGCTGGTGAAAAATGTGGTGGTGGTGACAGCAGTGACAGACACTAATAACCACGGGATGTGAAAGGAAGGCCCAAATCGTTTGGCAGTAGCTCTAGTTCTATTTTCACTAAGTAATATACACTTGTTCCTTGGTATCTGTGGGGGATTGGTTCCAGGACCCCTGTGGATACTAAAATCTGTGGATGCTCAATCCCTTATATAAAATGGCATAGTATTTGCATATAACCTACACGCATGCTTGAGTATACTTTAAAGCATCTCTAGATTACTTATAATACCTAATACAATGTCTAAACGTCACTTCATTCACATGACTTCAACTTAGTAGTCAATGTGGGGCAAATTCAGGTTTTGCTTTTTGAAACTTCATGAAATTTTTTTTCCGTATATTTTTGATTCTCAGTTAGTTGAATCTGTCCGTAGATGGAGAACTCATGAATATGAAGTATTGTAAGTTCTGCTGTGCTTGAAAATTAATAAAAGCTTATTTGAATGTTTAAAACACTTTCAAGATAGTCTAGACGTCCGACTGCACAGAGAAGGGACACACAACTTGAGGTGCCTGTACCAGCACTAAGAATATGTTTGAGATTCAGATTGGTTGAAGCTTCAGTGTTTCTTGTCAACTTAGTCAATTTCCTCCCCCAGAAGGAAGAGGGGAGAGAAAGCCAATAGGACAGGGAGGCCTGGATTAGAAATCCAGTTCCACTACCTGCTGGATCTTGGGCATGGGACTCAACCTATCTGCCATTTCCAAAATGGGTATTATAATCTTTATTTCACGATGTTGTTTTAAGGATTCATGGAGATAATGCATGTAAAGCATACTGCCCAGCACATACTTGGTAGCATTTGGTTAATGTTTTTAATTTTGGAGATGTAGTGACCAATATCTTATAACTGATCAGTTTTAATAAAAAGGAGTTTGTTTGCACTTTATTTCTACCTCCTCCTTATAGGTAGTTGGAGAGCATAGTAGTAATTTTCTCTCTAACTCTCCAGAATTGGTGCAGAATGGCATGAAAACCTTTCCCATGCAGCATCCAGGAAGGTGGGAGGCAGGGGATTGCAGCAGTGAGGAGATTTGGAGTAAGATACTCCTGCATACGTGAAATCTCACCTCTTCTTCTTATTACTGCTACATAAACCTTCAAGCCTCTCAGCTTCTACATTGGGAAAATGAGCAGCACCTCATACGTTGTTGTGAGGATGAAGTAAGGTAATAAGCATGTTCCTGGCACATAACAAGCATTTAATAAGTATTCATTAATATTAACTTTTCATGTGCAGTCTTACACAATTTCTGAGTAAAGCAACATTTTATGTTCTGACTCAATAGAGTGAATCTATTTCTGGACATTCATCCATGAACATCATAAGTTTTGGAATGGCTACCAGTTTTGTTTGTTTATTTATCATGAAAACACTACTTTCACATTATAAAAAATTATTCTTCCATTTTGTAAAAACATGACTTCCATCCATTTCTCTGCATACCTAACTTGACCTGAGATTTCACTGATCCTTTCTTAACCATTTTTTTTTTTGCTTTTGTCCTCTGTAAATATGATAATTACCAAGAAGAAAAGAGTAAGTCTTTTCACTAGGGGGCATGGAATGAATCTAAAACTCATCCACAAAATAAGAAAGTTCTAGTAGAAAGTTTTTGGAGAAAATCTTAAGAGAACTCTACATCATAAGTAAAATGGATAGGATTTTTGAGAGGGAAGAAAATACCAGAAGACACCACTCCAGCTCAGTCATTCTTGTTTAGGACTTGAGCAGAATGTCATATCTATGTTTAAACTTCTACCTATTCTCGGTCTTCATCTTCCTTAACATCAGTTTCTCCTTCCATGTCAAGGCCCCTATAAGAAATAGGGTTGTAACATGAAACTGAAACTGGGTAATTTGAGGAGAGCTCAAAAAACTCTATAAAGATGTGGGCAGGATATAGAAAAAACCACAAGGGATGATGTAGCTCCCCGAGGCTCCTAACAACAGGGATCCCGAGAAGTCAACGGAGGGAGTGATTATTGGCACCCATAGAGTATAAACTGTGTGGAGCTGTGGCCTTGGGTAGAGGGATGCAACCACTCTCACCATCTCCACTGGGTGGAAACTAGGGAAACTCTGTTTTCACTTTCTTTCATCTCTCTGTCTTCTGTTGATGGTACCCCTTAGCTGAATCAGCCAGGAGCCAGAGGGCAAGAGTGTCCTATTAATCTAAACTATATACAAATCAGGTAGAAACAGTCAAAAGTAGTTTGGAGGGGAAAATGAAAGAAATCCAGCCAAGCTTATATGATGAGTCCTTCTCTACAACTTGTTAATTTATTTAATCATTTGTCTTATGCAATATGGAGCATCTATTAGAATCAAGAAATGTACTAGATTAAAAAAAAAACAAGATATGCTGCTTTATCTCAAGAAACTCGGTGAAGTGAGGGAAGCAATACATCTAAAAATAGTTTAGTTCAATTATACAAATGTAAAAGAAACATATTCAAAATCCTAATGGAGCATAAAGAGAAAAAAGATAAAGAAAACATCATCGAGGAGGTGATTTGAATTAGGCTACATGGGTACTTTACCTCAACCCCAGCTGCTACTTAACCAACTGCTATTTTCCTTTAACTTTGTATCAGCTTCCATTACTGTCCATGACATCTAAGACCCCAGCATAGAGTCAGGTCTGCTAGTCTTCAGCTTGAGTGTGCAGAGAAATAACCTGCAGTCTTATAGAGCCTGCTGTAAAAATCACAATCCTATTTGATGAGAGTAGAAAAGAATATGAATATTTAGACTGATAAAAATTCTACTGCTGGAGGTATATTAGCTAATCATTTACCTCCTATCTTGGGATTATAGTTAGTCTAGAATGACACTAGTAATCCTTTGCTACCTTCCTATGCATAAAAGCTGAATTTATTCATAGTTAACTGGAACATGATGTAAATCTGTAAACTATATTCACCCTTCTATTTTTAATAGAAAGATTCCTGCCATAATCTTCTAGGATTACATGTAAAAGTGTGGACATTCTCTTTCCAGAATAGGCTTTAGTTATAAATTAACTGATTTCCTTTGTTAGTGAAAATGAGTCAATGCTATTTGGTTTGGGGGTATCTATCTTTTTAAAATACTTCTCCCACTCAATTTGCCTGAAGGGAGGTGGAGGTTGCCATGAGCCAAGATCATGCCACTGCTCTCCACACTCCAGCCTGAGTGAGACTCCGTCAAAAAAAGAAAAAACAAAAAACAAAAAAAACAGACATTTGTCTTTAATGAGATCTGAAGGAGTTACGGTAAATACAAAGCACTTGTTAGATGAGCAGACAATTCCCAAGAATTAACATTACTTAACATGCCTAAACAAAGTTTTCTCTACCTTTATTATTTAGCAAACATTTTATATTACACTTGTTAAGTGCCATGTACTGCTCTAGGCCCTTTACAGGCATTAAATCAGTTCCCTCTCATAACAACCCTACCAAGTAGGAACTATTATTACACACTCGATTTGTTTAGGTAGAATCAAAACACAGAGAGATTCAGTGACTTGTCCAATGTCTCACAGCTGGCGAAAAGGCAGAGTCTGGATTTAATTCTGAAAGATTTAACTCCAGAGGAGTCTGCTACCTATGGCAAGATCCAGTCTGAGCTCCTAAGACTAGAATTCGATTCTCTTCTCACACTCAGGTTCCACACTTCATTCCTGTCTCCTATGCATGACTCTTCACGAATATCACCTTTCCTGCCCCTGAAATATGCACTGTCCCAAACAGATCTTACCCTTAGCTGTTTGTTTCTCTGTTCTTGCCTTCCCCCTTCCCTTCTGCCCAAACAAATCTTACCAAGCCCAGCTCCTATTACATTTCCTGCACATAGAATCTGCCAGCTATGGAGACACCTGCTTCCCATGTACGCTTATTAAATATACAATCCAACTGGAAATTAACCAAACCAACTTAGGTGACTGCCTTTCTCTGTTGCCTTATGTGATTATTTTTTAGAAGTTTTACTTTAAGATTACTTATGTAAATATCTTTCTAAATAAAGTGTGAGCTTCTCAAACTCAGGGCCATGTATATATCCTCAGCATTCTCCATGCAGTGTATAGTCTGTGTTCAATGACCCCTGAGCTATTCCCTATGGATGCTAAGGGCATCCATAACTTAAACTGCTCTTCAGGATGTCCAAGGTGCCATTTGAAGTGGGCAGATTTCTGTTACAGCCTCCATAGCAAAGCAATTTACTCTCCCCTCATGCCCTGGTACTCTGACACTTCCCTCAAAAGAAAAAAAAAAAAAGATAAATGGTCAAAAAATAAAGGCTAGATTAATTGTATCAATATAGAAGGAAAACAATATTTTTTAAGAATTGTTTTTATGAAATGTTCACAAAACCCTGAGACAGGCATTTATTGTCTCCATTGTTAAAAATCATTGAGGAAAATGAGGATTGGAGAGAAAATATCTCACTGGGGACTAGTACACTAATATAATGGGTCAAGAGCAGAGTTTTCTACTCAGGAATATCAGTCTTGCTGCCGTCCAGGAAGGTGACCAAACTGTGTTGCCAGGGCACAGTGTTCCAGAGCAGTGGTTCCCAAATTTGCATGAGAAGCACCTGGAGGGCTTGTTAAAATACAGATTGCAGCTTCTCACCATTCCCTGTCCATTTCTGATTTAACAGGTGTAAGATGGTCTAAGGATTTGCACTGAAAACAGGTTAAGTTTCCCATGTTGTTGATATGGGGACCACACTTTGAGAGACCTGTTCTAGAGAAACTTGACCCAGGAATGAAGAAAGAAAATGACAATCGTAAGACCACATAAGACCATTAGTCCATTACTCTTTCCTGATGTCTGTAAAGTAGCAAGTGAGGGAAATGTCAAAGTAAAAGTTTATATAATACTTTCTGCAGTGAAATATGTATTTCTGCAAATCACAAGGAGCTGCTCATGCTTCCACCTTCAAGATAATTTGAAATAAGTGAAGTGCTAAAATATGAGGTTTCTAAATGCAGTGTTTGCAGGGCAGCTCTCGTTAGCATAGAATATTTCTAAGGAACTGGTGATTTAGGTGTGTGTGGGGATGGTGGAATTGGGAGATGAAGGGAGGAAGACATTTCAAAATCTCATGTGTCAGAATTTCTAAGAATGCTCATGCCCTTTTGTTTAGTAATTCTAATTAGAGGACTTTACCTCATGAAAATAATCAGAGATGCTTACAAAGATTTATGTTCAAAAATATTTATTGCAGCATCATTTTCATAGCTCCAAACTATAAATACTTTAAAATATGAGATTGATTAAACATATTATAATACAGCTATATGAGAAAAAAGATAGAGCAGTTAAAAATCATTCCTCCAAGAATATTGGAAGACAAAGAGGTAGAATATTGGTGTAAGGAAAATGGATGTGCTGTGGTCAAGAATAGGCCGAGGCAGACATCCAGTCCAGCATGACTCAGTGAGTTTGGAGCAGAGGTGCACAACTCTACTCATTGTGTAACTACGCCAAATGAGGTGCATTAGGTGATCACCCACGTGAGTTCATGCTAGGCTTGGAGCCACTATTGTTTGTAAAAGGTATAATTATCTTGCTAACGCTGTACATATGGCTAGTGCCTGGACTTGCTCGTGCCTAGAAAGAGTAAAGCCACGTCAAAACTGTCTATGTTTCCTTGAGTGTTTTTCCAGCTCCCCCGCACTCGCCCACCAACTCCCCTTGGATCTCAGTTAGAACCTGACAATTGGTAAATGAAGAGGTACAATATTATGAAGCAAAAAAAGTAGAAAACAAAATAGCATGTAAAATATCAAATATACTTATATTTATTTTCTAGAGGCAATTCGTGCAGTGAGTCTCCAAGTAAAAATTTTTCCCCCTGTTTTCTAATTTTTAAAATGTTGTAATTAAAATTTTTTTCAATGAATATGCATTATATTTGTAAATATAATGCATACAAGGAATCCCAATAAATGATTATTTTTAAGTACCCTGTATAACAATGAATTTGAAGTTTTCAGAAGCAGAGGTGCTATAATGGGGAGGTGTATCATAGCAGTTAATGTTTCTTGAATGCTAACTATAGGCTAGGAGTGATACATATTATCTCACAATTTTCTCATTATAATAATACATACGTCATAAATATGACATGTTATATTGTAATACTGTTAAATATATTGTGTTTGTGTATATTATATATATACATACACACTGTAGTATTTTATATACTGTTAATAAGAGTGCTATTACTAAACTTATTTCACAGAGATGATACTGATCTAAGAACTGACTTAAGAATTCCTTTTAAAAAAATAACTGTTTAAAAACACCTCTTAATGAGTATGGTGCTTTTAAAACATGTCCCCCAGTTCTTTGCCACTCCACCCATTGAGAGGTAGAATTTATGTTCCTGTCCATTGAATCTGGGTTCTGTGATTTCCTGTCAAATAGAGATGATGAAAGTGACGCTGTCAGTTTCTGAAATAGGTCTTAAGAAACTGGCACTGTCTGCCTCCTGTTATAACCCAGCCACCATATTCTGAGGAAGCCCAAGCAGCAAGATGCCCAAATGAAGAGGAATCAAGACCCTTTTCTCTAGGGCCTAGCTAAGCTTCCAGCTGACAGCTAGCATCAACTTGTCAGTCATGTGAGTGTGCCGTCTTGGAAGTGGATTCTCCCATACCTAGATTGATACTATGTGAATCACACTCAAATCTGCCATGCTGAGCCCTGCCTGAATTGCAGATTCATGAGCTAAGCAAATGATTTTTGTTATTTTTAGCCACTAAGTTTTGAGGTAGATTGTTTCTCAGCAGTACATAACTAGAGCAATAGGCATGCTTGCTTATGAAAGTAAGATCTTCTGGATATAGTGTAGTGGGTCTGCATCAATAGGGATTCATTAGATAGGTAAACTGCTTTATACAAGAAATTACAGAAACATAGAGGATGGGGAACCAGAAATCTAGGGAGCAGAGGAAGTGGAAGATGAAAGGAGAGGGCTCTAGCAATTAGTAGAGTGTCTGGAGCACAAATAAACTCAACAACCAGTGAAAATGATCTCGTGCCAGAGATGGCATGGGGCTATTTAAGAATAGGAATGCCAGTGGTTCAGGTTTAAGGTGTATGCTAATGCAGCTGCCTGCCGTATGATGAACTACCTGCTGATCTTCAGCCAAATACAGCAAACCTTCAGCCAAATGCTGCCACACATACAGTTGCTGTTTCTGGAATATTCAGGATTGGGTAAGTGTGCTGTAATGAAGGCTGGTGTGGTAACGCAGTGCAGAGAAAAATGGTGCATACTTGATGCAAAGTGGAGATTGTAGTTTGAGAATTCATTAGAAACAAGAGCCGGAAGCCCGAGGTGACTCAGAGGTAACGTATAAGATCTGAAACTGCCCTTAATTTCCTTTCTTGCTCTATATTCCCCAAT
The DNA here is from genome assembly GCF_006542625.1 of Nomascus leucogenys. Classification (NCBI taxonomy): domain Eukaryota; kingdom Metazoa; phylum Chordata; class Mammalia; order Primates; family Hylobatidae; genus Nomascus; species Nomascus leucogenys. The sequence continues at coordinate 82,011,847 of NC_044389.1, forward strand.
GACTAGACAGATGTGAGGAATCCTGGATGTCTGTCTTTGTGGAATATGGGTTCAAGCATTTTGGGGCCTTAATCTTAAGGTTTATAGTGATCTCAATTGACTAGTGGATTATTTAAGGGACATGTTACAGCATTAATCTTCACTGTGCAGTAGGTTTCCAAAATGTATGTCTCTGACATGTAGCTTTTGAGAGGGATGACCACATTACTTTCTGGGGCCTCACCGTGGACTCTCAGGGACACATGTTATCTGTGTTGCTCTTCGGTGTCAGTGGAGTGTCAGACACCTTGGTTGGTGTTCCTTACAATGCTACTTAATGAGCCAAGCTCAGATCAGACTCCTTAGGTTGGCCAAAATACTCTGGGTACAGGAAGTAAAATACTCTGGGTACAGACAAAAATCAATACCAGACTTCTGACCTCCAGAGCTGTAAGATCATAAATTTGTGTTGTCTTAAGCCACTAAATTTGTGGTCATTTGTTACCACAGCAATAGAAAATTAATAGTATCTGGATGTGAAATACTAATAGAGTATTTTAATTAAATGAAGGATTTAAAGTAGAAGAAAATAAAACTATCCATAGCTTGTTTTTTGAGTTAAAATAAAGACAAACAATGCATGTTTTCTTTGAAGTAATTTTTACTGGGGAGAAAAAAACAGTAAAACATTTTTTTTTCCAAAACAGTCAAAATAAAAGACCATTATACAAGATTGCACAATCATTTACAAATGCTGGCAATTAAAGGTAAGTAGCCTAGTCTCACAGAATCCTTGTCTAGTTTACTCCATATTCAATGCACTGAAAATGTGATTCTCAGAGCTGTTGAGATTCAAAGTCCCCTTGGCTGGATTCAAAGTCCCCTTGGCCAAGCTCATTGCATTCTACAATTGAATCATATCAGACCTCAGGCAGGAACTTTTCCACCAAAATTCCTACGTTGAGAGCAGTTTAAAATTTCACATTCTTCCCATTTACCACCAGCTTTTTTCATAGTCCGGTGTATAACATTATCCAATATCCTTCCCCATTAATCACACAATTTACTCTCCTTTTTTCCAACGTAACTTCTACAGTGTTCACATTCTTTTCAACCACTGTTGTCTTTACTATACAATAGTATGATTTATGTGTAAATACAGAAACACACGTCTTCAAAGTGGGGATAAAAAGAAAGCGTGACCTGCTATGGATACAGGTATGGTAAGTTATTCAGGGAGCCCTGGGAAGGACTTTTTGCCATTAACACGAGCCATAAAAAGCAATTATGAAACTTAAAAAAAGAAAAAGAAATCAAATCAGATATGTGTGTGTGTTTTATTCTGCACCATTATGAATTAAACAGGAATAAATCTAATAATGTGTTCTAGTTGCAACACGAAATACTGAATGTTAACAGCTTACAAATGCTGCTCTGAACATTCAGTTCTCTTCTGAGACACAGGACATACAAATGAGTTCAATTTTCAGACTCTTCCCCTGGGCCTAGTACTCACACGTGCCACAGACAGACATGTTTTTTCCCCAGAGGACCAGCATCTGCAATTCTGATTAGATTCAAGCTTAAGGCACCAATTAGCAAGTGCTACATGCTTTATTAATGATTTTATGCACCTGTGAGGTCTACTTAGGACCCAGAAGTTAGTTAAGAATATATAAGCAGTCTCTTGATAATATATATCTTATTTCTACATACATCTCCTTAGAAATTATGTGAAAGCCTAACATATTTTGTGAATTTGATTTTTATAAGCAGTTTTATCAAACAAACTTACACAAAAAATTTCCCCCTCAACAGTACTGATAAAATACAGGGCACCTTTTTCTTTCAAGTATTTGGGTGAAATAGTATACCCTGAGAATTTGGGGTGCAAACCTACACCTTGTAAACTGTAGAAACTCCTCAAGCACCACATAAGAAAATGTATACCGTGATAGTTTTTAAACACAAAGACTATTATTGAATGTTGTTTTCCCATGCACATATACATACTTATCATGAGATTATAGTCAATCTACTTAGGAATCAATACTGTCCTGTCCTGCAGTCCAAAGTATTATTTCAGGTAACGTGAGCATTCAATTTGTAGCAAACACAGACTTTGATTTCTATGAAGTATGAAAACAATTAAAATGTATCTTTTTAAGAGGCAAGGATGATAATGTCAAATTTGAAAATAAGAAAAAGGAATTTATATCACCAGGTATTTCCAGTGACATAAGGATGTATTAGAAATACATGTCAATAATTGAGATTTGTTATAAAGATATAATGTGTAATTTGCTTTAGCTTATTTACTCCACGATAAATGGACATACAGAGAGCCTATGTGCTATGTCATTACCTACATATCTGGGCCTTCACTTAATCCTGAGGGCAATTTCATTGAGTACTTTTTAAAAAAATACATTCTGGTGAATTAAATTTTTATATGGTTACAAATATGTTCAGTTTTCCAGAAACGATTAAAATGGGACATATTTCAAATATGACCATTTTATCAACAAGTAAAAAGTGGGTCTTCTGGAAAACTGAGCCACACATATAACCCTAAGAGGATATTATAAAAGCCAGACTCTGCAATTCTGATTAGATTCAAGTTCAAGGCACTATTTAGGAAATGTTTTACTAATGGTTTTATAGTAATAAAAAATAAAAGGGAAGTTCAGTAACTAAAGGGACATTATTAGGGTAATAGTTTTATGAGTCAGAAGGCTTCATAGACTCTTGTTTGATTCCAGTTGAGCTATAAAAGCAAGGGTATATCACTTCATTCAAATATTCATGCAACCTCAAGAAATGACAAAACAATAAAAATAAAGATTGAGATTTACCTCATGCCCGTGAAAATATTTTTTCCCTATCACTGGAGGTAGTGAATGGCCTAGCAGCTTTGTATGATTTGGTGAAATAGAGAACCATAAAATTATCAACAGATGACATGATATTAATAGAACATTATTTAAAAGTTGCGTTTTTAACCACTTAGACATCACTGTTTCCTTGGCAGCTTCCTAAAAGGTGAAGCCTCTTGTATAGAACAAACAAATGAAAAGCTTTTTCTTTCTTTCCTTAGTTTGTGTCCTGATTTACCTCAGTGTGAGAATTTAAAACTCAAATCTGCTAGCGAGAAACACTGATACATAGATTAGGGGTCCCAAACCCTCAACTCTACCACATTTTCTAGAGAAGGAGTTGTCTCTCTTTTTGAAGGGCTGGTGAGCAGTCACTACTCAACATGGCCACTGGTTTTTCCTGAAAGTCGCATTTGGCTTTAAACCAGTCTTAACAATTTTGGTACTATCCACCCAAATCCTATATAGGTTTCACCAGGTATATTCAAATACTGGAGGTTTCTTGGTGCTGCTTTCAGTAAAATAAGTGTAAGATTTCTGAAAGGGATTCTACTTTCTTGGGTCAATATTAAGTTACCTTATACCCAGCCAATCTCTCCTGAAAACGAGGAAGCTCTGATGTCATAAGACTTGTTCCCCAGTGGAGAAAACTTAAGTCAGTTCTGGGGGGAATTGATTGACGGGTAAGAAGACCTCTAAGATAAAGAAATATCTTTTTCTTGAATTTGGAACAAGGGCATCTTTTTTATACACAGAGACTATGTTTCATATTTCATGTCTCATAAAGTCTATAGCTTCATTTCACAGCTCATCAGCACAAGCAATTGAATCGTGATCAGAGCTGACTATTCCCGCCTCAAACCTTTCCCTATACCCAAGAGAACTTTTTTTCAGAGTAAGATCCCTTAAAGTAAGGCCCTGAAAGTGAAATTAAGTTTTTTTAAGAGTCTGAGATGGGAAGCATAACTACAAAGTAACAAGATTATATAAATCATACAAAACTCAGTCTCCTAGTTTTTTACTCACACTTTTTGTCATAAGTAGCATAAAATTCTGTGGCTTATGAAGAAAAGTTAAGCAGAAAGCAAATATTGCTGATGTTTACAATAATAATAGGGTGTTTAAAAAATTACCAGAATGCTTTATCTTTAAACAAATTGGTAAATAAAAGGAGATTCTTAAAAAAAAAAAATCCTGGGAAAACCTTCAAATTATTCCTTTAAAAAGTAATTAAGTAATATTTCAATGTAACATTTGCCAAGTATATATCGATACACTTATTATAACAAGCTAAATATTTATCTGTTCAATCAAGTCTTCCAGTCTTCAAGACTCCCTGTGAACACTCACTCAAATAGCCTTCAGAATTGGGTTACAACTGAGACAGTACTAAATGTTGATAAAAGATTCTGTGATTTGGATTCTTGACATCTCTTCAAACCTGCCTCATCCTCATAAGGAGCAAGTGCTGTAACTCTAGGTTACTGTTATTGGGATAGTGAGGCTAGGGCTGGAGTGAATCACAGCCACTGAATTAGTGCCATATTCTACTCTACTGCCCCAAACGAGTCACTCTTTAGACTAAACAATCCATGAGAGACATGAGTATGCAACTATGGAGGGAATTACTGAAGAAAAGAAAATTGCTATGCACCCACAAAAATAATTGGATTCTTAAAGGAAAATAGATATTTTATACCTTTCTGAGACTAAGTACTTAATTTTAGATGCAATCATTGGCTTTCCAGTATTTCAAGCCATTCTATTTTAAGGCAACAAATAGTGTTGTGGCATTGTAAAAATGGGAAAAATAAAATAAAGCACAAACATTAAAACCACCATTTTTCACAATCACATTTGAAATCGTGCCAAACCTAATAAAAGAACATATAAAGCATAACCAAGAGAATGGGTAGGTTTGGCTGATATATGATTCAAAGAGCAGACCATCATATTGAAAACTTAAATATGTATTACAACTCAGCCAGCTAGTCTTGATATATTCCAAGAACCTATAAGGAGATTCATGATCCAAATTACTTATTTACTAGCTTGGTTTACAACAGAATCAATCCCATTCTGTTGCATGTTTTGACTGAAGAGTGGGAACAAAGGAATTGTTTGTCTAGTCACAAGTACAGGGGGGAAGGAGGTGAATAAAAAGCTTATATCCTGTGTAGAAGTATAAAAAGAAATAGTCATAAAGAGAAAAAATGCAACCATTCAATCAACTTAATAAAATTAGAATAAAAACTGCCTTAAGAGGATTGTTCAGAAAAATATAGAAACTTACACACTTGGCTTATAAGAAGCAAAAATTAAGAATAACACATGTGGAAGAAGTTTTTCAGATGAATTAATTCTTAGTGCTATTACAATGCAAATTCCAGATTAAAGAAGAATAGTCCATCTTTTTGTCTTGCTCCTATAAAATAAAAAAATTAAAAAAATAGTCAAGGAAAAGATTTTTAGTTCTAAAAGCAAATTTCACTTTTACGAAACAAGAAAAATATTAAAATACATTTTATTTACTGTTTGACTAATTTCAATGTTAATAATGAAGTTAACATTTTAAAATGTGCTTGGCAAATGTTTTTATGAACTTACTAAACATTATGCCAACTTCAAGAAATTGCCCCAAGTGGAACTTGAATCAAATCTAATCAACTCTTCAAAAATGACTTTAAAATTAAATGTTCAGTTTCATTGAAATCATTCATAGAAAAGATAAAATAATATAATAGATATGTTTCTAATATTAGCATGCAGAAATATTTAAGCTAAATGGAAATATTTGAAATTTAGTTATCAATCTTATTAAATGAGTAAACTCCATACTGAGAATTCTTGCAAAGCAAATGACCAGTACTTAAATTATGTGGAGATTCACATAGTACATTTTGTTCAAAATAGGATGTACTGGTTAGAACCTAACTTAGTTAAATCCATTCTAGAATAGCATTGACATGTTCAAAAGCTTACTGAAGGTTAGCCTTTTCTATCTCCATATAAGTTCTCGTATATCTACCAGAACTTTGCCTAAGTAAGTTTTTCTTAACATTTGGGAGTTGATATGTGAACATAATATGAAAACAGAAATAGAGTGGCCTACAGGTAATATTTGTTAGGGATTAAGAAGGCTCATGTGAAAAATAACCTCCAAGAAGTATCAAATAACAGCTATCTAGCCAATTATATACACTCAGAGTAGCAAGGCAAAGGACATTTTAATTCTGTCATCTAGAAACAAACTTGTTTAAATATGTGTTTTAAAAAAGAAGTCTATAAGAATAATTTTTAAGCTTATATGTATATACTCCACATTTATTTTATTGTGTTGTACTTTATATTGAGGAATGACCTGCAAGATGAAAAGGACCGTTGTGAATTTGGAGACCTCTCATTTGCTAAATGTAAGTTTTTCTACCTTAGGACATAAAAAGCAGCAATACAAAAAGAAAATTTAATTACAAGAGGGAGAAAAGAAAATATGGGACTGAGAAGAATAATTTCAATGTGGATCCAAGGGTTTGATAACAACTCTGGCTGAGTCCCATCACTAGGCAAGGTTTGCAAAGACTCCTTGAGCAGTGAGAAGACATTGAGGGGAGACAGAGAGAGAGAAAGGAAACAGTCGAGAGAGATTGCACTATGCGACGGTAATATAAATGAAGGAGAAATCTGGTTATACAATCTGCTAGGATCATATTTAGGGATTGATAGTGTAGATATTGCCTTTTTGGATAGTCACAGAATATCGCTTCTGCTTACATTAATTTCAGAGGAATTTGGTTTGAAATTGAAAAGTAGTAAAGTTGCTCCCAATTCCTGTTAAAGAAAAAGTAATAAAAATCGCCAATATAGCTAACCTGTTAGAGGCCTCACAAACATTTACTGCAGTAGAATGGATCATGAAGAAGTCAGTAAAGATGAAGGGATGACTACACTGTGTCACCAGGGAGTTTAACTGGATGACTTCCCACGGTTTTAGGACCGGAACACATGACAGAGTTCAACAGGGATGCTGGGTCAGATTTTCCCTTTCTCCACGCCGGCCTGTGCCCAGACAGAGGGGAAAATCACCACACACAGCTGGCAAGCTATGCTCAGAGTTGTATAACATTCTGGAAGGCCTTGGGGGATACTAGAGTACCCTGACACACAGCCAACTGGCCTGCCCTGAGAGATCAGCCAGCTAGCTCAAAGAGGACTGCAGAGCTGTGGGCACTGCCTCCGGTTTGGGGAAATACAGAGCAATCCTGGGCACAGGTCCATGATGCTTACCCTGGGAGTCTGCATTGATAAGGGCTGATTTTCTGCTCTGGTTAGGGGCCCTGAGAAGATAAGAAGATTCGGAGGCATTTATGAGGATCTAGTTTCAAGGGAGCTTGAACACTTATATGAGCCGTGTACTATGTACTATGTCTTCTGTCATGGTTTCATAATTCAGTCTTCACTACTCTCCTGAAATGTACCCCATTTTACAGATGAGGAAATTGAGGCTTAGTGACAGCAAGTCACTTGCCTGGACTACACTGTGACTAGTAAGTAAGACTAGTTACTTAGACTAGTAAGTAACAGTATTAGAATCTGAGTTGGGGTTGCCTGACTTCAAGGCACACGTACTCGTGATTTAGTAAAAGCCACACAGCTTCCCTTCAACTAAAATGCTTTAATCCACTGGCATCCAAGAAGATTTCACCCTTACCTTTACAGCCCACATTCTTCTGCTTTACATAAACAAAAATTCTCCCACCGCTGGGAGCCACAGCTCCTAGGAGTCCTTAAACTCGCTCAGGTTTCTTTTTGGGGCATACCATGTTCTAAGGACAGCTAGTTTTTTAATCAAATGAAAAACACACATGGAGTTTTAGTATATGCTGAACACTGACAGATTCAGGGTCAGTTTCTTACCTTATTCCCTTTCCCTGCTCTTTCCTCCAAGCCACAACACACACACACACACACACAAACACACACACACACACCCTCCATGGCAGTAAAATGGCCAGAAGATTCTATTTCCTCTGAATGAAACAGAAGTTTGGAAAATTAGCAGCAGGGCAGTCAGTCAAATTCCAACTGTGTTCTCTTCCCCCATCCACAAGGACTTTAATGTGTCATATAATTAACCCTTTAGCGGACTGATGTGGCCGAGAGGAAAAATGCAATGGCTGAAAAATTTTGGAGAAGTTAGGTAGTGGGAAAGTCCTGACACAAAGAACAGATAAGGGAAGAGGGAAATTTACAACAAAGAACTGAGACCAGAGAGCAGAGAATAAGACAAATAGATGAGCAAGGGGGTGATCTATAAGAGCACGGGCCACGGAGCTCCAAGTGCCTGGATTTCAATAGCTGTTGATCTGGGATAAGTTAATGTTTAATTTGTCAAACAGAGATTAAAAATAGTACCTACCTGTGTTAATAATTCAATGATGTTAAGTCTTGGTATATACTAAATAATTAATACATACTAGCTTTTACTTTTAATTTCTTACTAATTTTAGATAAGTTAAAAAAGAAAATATAAAGGTAATGGAATCGTGAAGAAGGGTACAAAATAGTAAGCTAAAGGAAAGCCACAATGTGATTAAAGGGAAAAGGAGAAAAGAAAAGGCAAAAACAAACAAATACATTAAGAAGATAAAATAAAACAGCAGCTATATACAATAATTGGGAGAGGAAGTCACTACCAAGTTAGTGGGGAAAATAGAAATAAACTAATCAATTCATGAAGGTAACTATGGAATGAAGTGAAAATAAAAGGTCTAGGTTATAGCCTGTAGATTAGCTACCTGGCCTGCATGCACCGAAGCAACAAATTTCCTGTCCTTCAGATGACTTGCCTGGGCTCCAAGTACAAATGCTTTAAGAACATTCAGGTGAGGGAGATGGAGGACTCACCCAGTCCTACCCTTTAAGCTGTCTAATCTATGATAAAAAAAAAAAAAAAAAAAAAAAAACTACAAGAAAAGTGAGGAAAAGGGAAGAAGCAAGGTGGTGGAACACTGAACTAAATCAAGTTGAAGTGAACGGAAAATGAGAAACCACAACAAGAAACAAGTTGAAAAAAAAACAAAGGACAAAAAGTAAATTCTCAAGCAAATGGCAATGGAAAAAAGAGAGACTAGTGGGACAGACACCAGGAAGTAACTCCATCAGAGAAAAGTGGCCTTAGGGAGAAAAGGAAAAGGAGAAATGGACAAGAAGAAGAAGGCTCCTGTGCACCACTGCACTCCAGCCTGGGCAATGTAGTGACCCCATCTCTAAAAAAGAAAAAGACTGGCATGGAATATTTAGGTTTTGAGTCCCGGTTCTGTGACTAAGGAAGGGTCACTTAACCTTTCTGAGTGCCAATTTCCTCTTGGAATTTCAATACAAAGAGACTGGGTTTGATGATCTAAGGACCAGTCTAGGGACTCATTAGAATAATAAAACAGCTCTCCCTGAATCCAGCCCTTGCTCTTGCTACTTTAGTTGCTGATGCATGGGGCCCTATACAGGGGGTAGAAATAACTCTGAGGAAGTAAATAGAAAAGAAAGACCAACAGTGCAGGAGCAACATGAAACACAGGGAGAAAGGAAGAAACAAAGGCTTACAGTAAAATAAATAAATAAATAAATAAATAAATAAATAAATAAATAACACGCAGGGATGAAACAAAATAATTGCAATTCTCTTAGGCTGATATCCACTACTTGTGCCAATGAAAGTTTTCTTTTGTTAATATTACATATTTATCTTTATGCCCTTGTAAATGGCATTTAGTATCAAGTCCCAATTAAAATCTTAAAACAAAAATACAGCATCTAAGTGGATGGGCAGGAGAGCATGTCAGGAAGGGAAAAATATAGCCATGTTCCTCAAATAACAGAAATCTAAAAAGAAAATCTCATTAAAAAGTTGTCAAAGATCATGTGGAAAGGGAACATTAAAAACCAAAATAGGCAGACAAAAAGGCCTAACAACAACAACAAAAGAAAGTGGTGAAGCGTTGCAACTGGTGTGCCTAGTACACTGGTGTGTTGCAACTGGGTTACTGCTGTAGCCATCTGGGCAGTTGGGTCCCAGGTGGTGCACAGCCTTGTCCCTTAATCACAATGTGAGATGAGAGTACTAAATAATAATAAAGTGAATAATATTATCTTTTTAGATGAGTTGTGGCATGGCAAAATCTGCGAAGTACTGGGATATTGACCACAGGATGAAGAGAAGTGAGAAAAACCCACTTATAAATTTTTTTTTAATAAAGGAACATTTATAGGAGAATAATCAGAAAAAGATAACAGCAGCTGTTTATGTCCAAATATATATGGGAAGGAAGAACAGTGAAGCTCCCTATTGCAATGTGGTGCTAAAAATAGACGATGAAATACTTATTATTTGAACTGGAAGGAATCTTAAAGGTTATGACAGTTCTTGAACACTTGTTTTGCAGTTTTGTGTATACAAGTCTGTCTTCCGCTGGAGTGTAGGCCCCTAATTTGTGTTATCTGTATGTGGGTTTACGGCCCCAACAGGGAGTACACAGTGGCTCATAGAATGTAGGCATGTAATTCATGCTTGTTGAATTAGTGCATTTTGTTGAAGCATTCATTTTACAAATGTCCAGAGAGGCAAATGGAAACACAGATGGTTAATGGCCTAATGCCACCACAGAGCAGATCCCAGGTGTCCTTGCTGCCAGTTCAGAGTTCATTACACCTCCTTTACTGTCCCTTTTTCGCTCCATGCATCACACCAGGGAACATAGAGTGGTCTGCAGGGAGCAAGGTGTGGCCCAGGAGTTAAGAGCTGGTTCTAAAGGTCCTCATTCTCTCATTCTCGGGGACCTCAGTAAAACCATTTCTTTCTAAGTCCCAGTTTTCTTCTCTGTGAAATACTGTGGTCAGATAAAATCATTTACACAAATTCTCATTTGAAAAGGGGGCATAAACCTACCCTACCTCAAAACAAATATCTGCAATAAGTCTGGTTTTTAAAGGAAATTTTGACCTGAAATCACCTTTCAAGATTTCTCACACTGACCATCTATATGAGTATCTTGAAATATCTGAACAGTACTTACAATTTTTTTACACAAGGAAAAGAATTACCACTTAAAAAAAATCCATCTGGCTTTTCTTTGGAGGTTGGTATAGAATGTTCAAAATGGCGAGTTTTGAAAAATTTTTAATTCATTATTTCAATTTGGCTAAGTCAACTTTTACCTGCATACAAAAAGCTAATCTTTAGCTGCCAACCAGATTTGGCCTGTCTGTCTATCTTTAGGGCTTTATTTACTAAAATAAATGTCATGCTTTCAAAAAGGGAAACATTTTCAAATATCACTATTCAAGTCCCAAACACTAAAACCTCTAATGTATATCTGTGTCTACTGGAAACAACCCCAAGTCTAATCTCTCTAGACTCAACAGACAGGGGAAAGGCCAAAGGCAGCTGCTTAAGAGGATACTGTGCAAGTGTGTGCCCGATCCTCCCTCCTCTCTTCCCTGTCCTCCCTTCCCCTTGCTTCTGCACCTCCACAGCTTGCACAAAGGCCTCATAGCATTAGCTGGTCCAAAACAGCCTAGGTAAACACACCACCTGTCTAAGCGATTAAAACACTTTTGCCTTTAGGCTACTCTTTTCCTTCTTCGAAACCAATTCTCTAATTCTGAGTCTCCTACCCATGCATATTGAATATTTTTAAAATTTTCTACACTAAGCAAAAGATGACTTATTTGTCTTTAATTTTCTCCCTCCCCTCTTTATCTGTTATCATCACATACTGTCTGTTGCAGACTCTCCCAGAAGAAGAATTTAAATAATGTATTTCTAGATTGCAGCTAAAATGAGGCTTGTGCTTTCAACTGAATTCTTAGAGAAAGATTTAAGGGTTTTTTAAACAGTGTCTAATATTGTCTTACCGTCCAATAAGTGTAATAATATTCAGTAACAATCCCTTAATTTGAACAAAATTTTTATCTTGCAATACATTGTTATATCATCTGATATTTAGATACATGTTTAGGGTTAGATATTATTTATTGTCCCCACTAGAGATGACACATGAGTGCTAAAAAGTTTGTCATGCCCAACATCACACAGCTGGTGAGAAGCTGTGTGACTCCAAAATCCAATGACCCTAACTCCCGAATGAAGGCTCTTTCATGGCACAAAGCAACAATATTCCTGTTCCTTTTCAGTTATAACAGAGAAGAGAGAAATAATGTATTTTTTATTCTAGAAGCATAAATAGGATTTCTCTTCTTTCCGTCTCTCTTTTTTTTTTTTTTTTTTTTTTTGGTTCAGAATATGATCTTACCAAAGACTGAAAGTCCTAGAAGCTTTTATAATATCACCCTTTCCCGATCTGAAGAGAACAGGAGTGTAAGGGGCAAGTTTGTCCCCACACAGTTCTGACACCTTTACGCTCCTATCTGAAGGTGTCTTTGCCCTGTCATGTGTTTGACCTGAAGTGTCCCAGTTTGAACAAGTAAAGCTCACTCTTCCTATCAAGTTCCATGTACTGTATTTCCAGGGATTCCTGTTTGGACATTTGGATTAACTTAGTTGTCAGGAATCTATTTACTCTGATTTCCTTTACCTAGGGGTAAGTGTGGAAGTTGATTCTTTTCTGAAGAAAGAATGCAGACATGAAAATAACAGTTGTGGGGATTAGCAGCAAAGCATAATGTGTTCAGTCTGGAAAGGACTGGATTAAACACAGCAACTCCATGCAAGCAAGGAGTAAGAGCAGCTCCAGAATCCTCCCTCCCCCATAGAGATCAAAGTGTGTGTGTGTGTGTAAGATACATTAGAGACCTTGAGCTCATCCTAAGAACATGTTCTGATTATCTGAAAACTGAAAAACAAGAGCTTAAAAAATACAGCTGCTTTGTATAAGCAATTTCAAAAGGAAGATACAAGAGGAGAAAGAAGCTTTTCTGAAGATTTTAGAAAATGTTCCTACAAGAAAACATCTGTCTTTGCTTCTCCATACTTCCGGGGAGCAAACAGATTGAAGGGGTTTCCAATGACCTTCTGGGATGTTCAGTGCCTCCTGTCCCTGGGACTGTCATGAACAGAGTGAGGCTCAATCCATAAAATCCAAGCTGGGTTTTCATTTCTTTGCCCTGACAACATTCACCACAGACTGAAGGAACAGACCCAAGGTTCACTTCCCTTCTACTCTCAGGTGGGAAAAAACACTCAGGCAATCTGAAAAGGTCAAAGGGCAAAGGCTGACCTTGGGGACTGAAGCCTAGAGAGAGGGGGAATCCTGGCAAAATTATCCCCTTTGTAAACTGGATGCGGTTTTATTCTATTCTCTCAAAACATCCATTTCTAGAGACAGTCTCCTTTGTTTTAAATCTCTTACTTCTGACACCAACAAAAAAATATTGTTCTTACTCTCTTAAACCTGATTATAAAAGTGAAATTCACTTACCAACAGTTTTTCATTCTGCTTCCTGGTGGCTGCTCATCATCTGTGTTCTACCACAAAGCTCATGGTGGTGCCATCAAAGGAAGGGGGAGCAATGATCCGTGGCCCAAGGGGCTGCGAAGTAATGCTGATGACAGGCTTGCCATGCAGCTGGGCAAAGCCCTTGGCCCCTACGAGTTGGGGTGTGGCTGCTGGGGCTGAGGAGGATGAGGAGGCCAGAGACTGACCAGAAGCCATGAAGTATGGGGCCTCGGTGAACGTTGCAGCTGCCTCTTTGCTGGAAGGCTCTGCCACCATTGGGGAGAGCTCACTGCCTCCTGGAGTGTGAGCAATTGGTGTGGGCTGCAGGGCATTGGTGGGCAGCACGGTAGGCAGAAACCCAGGGTAAATCATGTAGGTGGGTCCATAAGCCCCAGGACTCAGGGCCAAGGGAGGCACAGGGATGGACATGGGAGCCACAGCCTGCTGCTGGGAGGTCATGGGTACATCCACATACTGCCCTGTCTCAGGGTCAAACAGTCTCCGGGTCATGGGCTGTACTGGTGTGTCCACCAGATAGTACTGGCCTGTTGTCACATCCAGGAGCATCTTACGCTGGGTCTGTTGAAGCTGTGGCTGCTGGAAGGGGTCTGTGGGGACCGGAGCTGAGCCTGCAGGTGCTGGGGCAGGCATGCTGGGTGGGGAGAAGCAGAGGACCTGGGGCTGGGCCCCCTGTAGGGTGAAGGGCAGCGGCGGCTGGTGGTAGATGGTGGTGGGGGGATGCTCGGGGCTCTGTGGCCCTGGGGGGGCAGCTACTGTTTCCCGGGGGTTGTCAGGTTTGGTACGCCAAGCTGGTCGGCTGGTTCCACTAACCTGAGAGCCCTTGGAGCTACTGGGGACCTGACTGCGGGCACTCAGTGGGGGTAAACTACAGAGAGTGGCTGCTGAGGAGTTGGGGGGCCCCTCCCTGGAAGGCCCAGGCCTGCTAAGAAGCTCCCCTGCAGCAGAGCTTCCTTTAAGAGGGATGGTCAGGTAATTCTCACAGTCACTGTTGCTCTTCTCCAAATTGCTGCCACTTTTCCTGTTGGTCACCTCATCAGGAGGTGCCCGGGTGGCTGGAGAGATCTTGAGGGACCGGAGTCCCTGCGATTTGATGCCCTTAGCTGCTGAAGGACTCTCCGGAGAAGGCCCTTGTGGGAACTTGCCAGCGACACCCCCAGTTTTCTGGATGCTGCTGGCGCTCACTGTGAACACGTTCCGGTTGCTGCGGAGTGGTGGGAGGGGCTGCAGGGGTTGGGTTCTCTCCACATCCTTGTGGACTGGGGGAATATAGAGAGATCGGGGTCTTTCCCTGGCCAGGTTCTCAAAGGCCGCTGCCCTGGCAGACACACTCTCAGCGCTGGGGTTGGAGTTTCTCCGCTGCAGACGTTCTATGGGGGCCCCTCGCAGGACTACACCAGCTTTGTTTCCTGTGCCCCGCTCTTCCACCTCACCCAGCCGTCTGGACAGCTTGTCGTGGTCTCCCTCAGCACCCACTACCCCTTCCCTCTCCTCACTGGCAATGAGCGACAGCACGTGGCTGTCCATCATCATAGGCAAGGGGTCGCTTTTGCGCTTCCACTCGTTCCTGTTGAAGCTGTACAGCTCTTCCATGGACCTCACGGCTGCAGTCAGCTTCTCCAGGGCATTCCGGGCTGGCTTTGTGGCTTTTCCTTCCTCCTTGACCTCCTCCTCCTTGAGCTTCTCTGGGGTCTTCTGGGTGGAAGCCTTGGAGACAATCTTGAGCACAGGCAGGTATGAGCCCTGCTCAGGCTTATTGGGGGCAATGGTAGCCACAGGCAGCCTGCCAGATGCCCTGTGAACCAAGACTGTCCCTTCTGGGGAGGAAGAATTCAAGACTCTGCTGCCGCCCATGCTCTCCCTGGGGTCTCGGTCCATGCTGTCTTCCCTCTGGTTCACTACAGCCTGGCATGTAATCACCATGGGGGACAGGGATCCAGATCCGCCAGCTGCTGCAGACAGCTGCCTGGGTTTGGGTCCAGTCAGCCCCTGCTCTGGGGTAACACTGCCCTTGTCACTGCTATCCCCTGACCCTTTAATTAGTTTCCTGACATCTCTCACCTGGTGGAGGGGGCCTTGAGACTTGGACTTGTCTCTGATGTCTCTCACTTGGAAATGGGGCACTTTTTCTAGGTTGTCCCCGCGGAAGAGTTTCTGCTGTGCCCTGCTGTTGTCCTCGATGGTCTTGAACAGGTTAGAGGCGCTGCCACCAGCCAGCTTGGGCGTGAGCAACTTGGCGATGTTGAAGTCCGAGCTCGGCTGCTGCACACTCCCCAGCCGGATCTTGATTTCGGGAGCCTTGGGTCTGATCACCGCTGTGGAGGTGGCCTGAGCAGCAGGGTACTTCGTGGCCTGCTTCCTCGGCTGCTTGTCCTTGGGTGTCTGCTGGATGTTGGGGACAAAGAGGCGAGACATGATGGTGTTCTTGCTGGCAGAAATCTCCCCAAGATCAGCCCGCCAGTCGCCTCCTTTGGGCAGCTTCAGCTTCCCTATAGGGGCTTGTTCCTCCCGCTTCTCGGCCTCTTTCTCCTTCCATGACCGGAACGCACTGTTCTGACTACGGAGGAAGATGCCCTTGACGGTCTCTGAGGCACTCTTTTTAATTTCACACACCTCCGTGTGTCCATCGGTGAAATTCCGGCCAGGGCCTGCGCTGCGCTCGCGAGGAGTACTGGCTTTGAAGACTGGGGATTTGGAGCCCGCCACGGACCCCTCCCCGCCAGCGTCGGACATGCTGACCACTGTGTACTCAGAGCCGGCCTCTGAGTGACGAGAGCTCTGCCTCTGCAGGCCCCTCTCTCGCTGCCTGTCGCTCCCGCGGGAGCCCTCCGTCTCCTTGGAGGTGCCTGCGAGGTGGTGGGATGTATCTGTGACTTCTCCCCTCTCCATTTTGAACTCGTGTTCCCGCTGCATCTTCTTGGAAATGACATTTTTGAGCAGACTGGAGGCGTACTTGGACTTCTGGGGGCCATCGGCGCGGGAGGCGGGCTTGCTGCCCTCGGAGGTCTCGGAGCCGTCGTCCGTGTATGCCGACCCGGGACCCTTGCCGAGACCTTTGGTGGCCCTGCCGGGCCCAGGGGCCGAGCTGGCTTTGCTCTCACTGCGTACATTCAGGGGCTCCAAAAGGGTGACGACGCGGGAGCCCGTCTGGACCTGCTTCTGGAAACACAGGGGCGTCTCCACATGTTTGATTTCCCCCTCGACTTTGCTGACCACGAACTCCAAGGCCTTGGTCTGAGACTTCTTGGACTGGATGTAGAGCTGGTCGGCAGTGGCCCGGGCCCCACTGCCCTTCCTCAGACCTGCAGCCACAGAGGCCGCGCTGCTCCTGAGGAGGCTCTGCTCCACCCTGGCCCCAACACCCCCACATTTTAAGTCCAGGAAAGTTGACCAGCGCCCAAAGCCCACTTCGGAGAGCGTGGTGGAGGACTCCCGGGAGCTGATGTTCAGAGCCTCAAAGTAGGGGTAAGCCAGGCTTCGGAAGGCCCGGGAGGTCAGGTTACGCACCTCTTTGTCCGCATCGTCCAGTTCGCTCACAGCACTGGAGGCTCCGCTGGAGTAGTCCACCAGCTCCTTCGCCCGGATGGCACCGCACCTGGTTTGCAGGCGAGCAGGGACAGCAATGAATTTCTTTGCATGGTCCTGAGCCACTGCTGCAGCCGGGTTTTGCTTCAGCGAACTTGAATTGTGTTCAGCAGCTGTAGAGACGCGGAGGCTCATGTCGCCTTCATGCTTGGCAGCATAAATAATGTTTTGCTTTGCATGCACGTTGCTAGGCTCATTTATAGCCCGGGAAGCCGGTTTGATTGATAGGAGGATCTGGCTTGCTGCACTCCCACAGCTGCTTGCGGCGGCGGCTGCTGCCCCTGAAGCTGCCTCCGGGGTCTCGGGCAAGGGCTCAGTCAGGGGGGCAGTGCCAGGCCCAGTGGGTGGGGGAGTGGGTCCACTGTCAGAGGGGCCACTGCCCACTTCCGTGCTGCTGGTGTCGCGGCCACTGCGGCCTGCATTGGGGCGGGCCAGGTCGCTGCTGGTAGGGCTGGGTGTCCGGGTGGTGTTGGTGCTGGGAGTGGTGCTGAGGTAGCAGCTGTTGTCGTCGTCCTCTTCGGTCAGACTGGTGATGTCCCCTGGGGTCTCGTCGCTGCCACCAAAGGAAGCATAATCCACGAACGAGTAGATCACGTTGTTGTCCTCGAAATCCCAGCGGGAGGCCAGTCCCACGTCGAAATCCATGTCCTGTTCCACCTCACTCAGCTGGATCTCATGGGTGGTGATGTAGTGAGCCTCTTCGACTTTGGGGGGGTCCCTGCTGCCCTGGGACTTGGCAATAATGTCCCTGCACTCTGTTCCATCTCCTGCCCCTCCTCCCCCTCCTCCTTTTCCTCCTCCCCCTCCTCCCCCTCCTCCTTTTCCTCCTCCCCCTCCTCCTGATATTTTCTCTCCTTCTCCTCCCACGGCCTGGCAACCTTCACTTTCTCCACTCTCACTCTCAAAGCCTAAGGATGAAGAGGAGGTGGCCAGAGCCCCTGTGGATGTGGTGGAGTCCTCCATTTTGGAAAGGCCATCCTCTTCTGCTTTATTCATCGGGGAGGAGGATGAGGAAGATGAGAAGTTGCCACCCTCTTCAGAGGCAGAGTGCTGGGATCTAGAGGGTTCGGAGGAGGCAGGATTGTTCTGGGGGCTTGGAGTCTTGCACTTTTGACTGCTGGGTTCATCTTGGGCTTTCTCCTTTGGGCTCCTAGAGGCCCTCTGACCCCCAGGGCAGTGCCCTAGGGTAAGTTTCATGATCCGGGGACTCTCTCTCTGGACTTCAGCTGAAGCACACATCTCCACATATTTCGTTTCTCGCTGGGAGGAGGCTGAAGGCTTGGGAAGTGGCCACAGCTGCTGCAGCTCCTGGCTGTCTTGAGCACTGCTCACCCCGTCCCCCACCTCCGCCTGTCTTGCTTTCGAATTCAGCTCAAGAGGGGCAGCTTCCATTATGAGCCCTTGCCCAGGTTTCAGCGACAGGAAGAGACAATGGTGAGCGCTGGGGAAGTCTTGGGTCCGTCTCCGGCCCCGGAGGGGCTGCAGAGTTGCCCGAAGCAGGGTCCCACGTATCTGGACTAGCCCCAAGGCTGTAGGCACCGCTGCCACTGCTGCCACCACCTCCCAGTTCTTCAGCCCCTGTGGCGGGGCCGCAGCAAGCCTGAGGGAGGTGGGAAGGCTCCTGGATGAGGCGGTGGAGGTGGTCTGTGGCTGGGGGGCTGCTGTTCTGGCCGAGACTGTGGCCAGTGTTCTGTAGCTGAGCTGTCCTGTCCAGTTGTTTGCCTGGCACCGTCGGCAGCAGCGAGGAGTCTGAATGCCATCGGCCACGGAAGAAGCAGCATCTGTAGGTTGACCCTGGGACTCCCAGAAATGAAAGGAAAGCATGTGCTGTTTCTTGTGAAGCCTTGTCCCTTTCCTGGATGGGGCGAGAGAGGGTCACGTCATTCCAGAAATATTTTTAGTGTCCATTCCCTAGTCATATCGAAACCACACTTGGGGGTAGAAAGAAGAGGCTCTAATGAGTTGAAAAGAGAAGGTTGGGGGTGGAGGAGGCATGTGGATTCTAATTCAAATCAGCCAAATGTTCTATGTAATCTATTATAGCGATGTCTAGCAAGTATGAAATTATTCTTTCCTCACAGCCATCTTTCACTCTCAAGTTTTTGATTAAATGGTTCCCCCCACTTGTTCTTAAACAAAATTCAAATTTTTCATGCATTTCAAATAAATTAAGGACACTTTGGAAATATTTCAAAGTCTCCTTGGTACATATGGTAGCCTTATATTTGCCTCAAAATCTATGCATTTCATTTTCTTTGGAGAGCCAAATCAGATGAGTTTTGGTAGTAAAACTTTTCATAGGAATAGAATATTCCATCCCTCTTTCCCCAACGTTACGCTCTATGAAACACGACCTGTTTGGTTCAAAATAGAAGAATCTCTCCTAGAATCCTTACTGTGGTGACTCACAGTATAAAAGGGCAATTTTCAAAGACCTAAACTTAACACTTTAAACTTTTCATTATAGTCACCAAAAAGGGCACATGGAGCCAAAATTGGCACTACTTCAAATCCCTACAGTGCCTTAATCAATCTCAAAAAGATCCCTAAACTTGTAGAACCATGGCAAGACAATAAACCTCCAATTAAATATAGCCTGAGCTGCAGCCTCATGATTCGGCTACACTGGCTGAATTCCAGGCCTGCAGGGCACTGAGTCAAAAAGCAAAAGAATAACTAATATACTTACCCTTCAAGAGTACAGTGAGGCTTGGAGGGAGATTCAGAGAGGAAATGTGACCCACTGGCATGCCCCATGGAAACGAAGCCGAAATCCCCGTTCACTGGCTCTGAGGTACCTCCATTTCAGACAATTCGGTAGTTGTGCAAGCAAATTTGCCAGTCAACTTAAGATAGGGGTCTGTGCTGGCCATCCTCAGAGCTGATTCCTTGGGTACTATCGGTGGAGAACTATGATGCTTGATTTTGGTGAGATCTGACCCTTGTCACCTGCCAGGCCCAGTTCCACCACTATACATAGTCTATGTGTCAGTTATGCCGATTGAATAAAGCACTATTTTAAACATCCACATTTGCAGGGAACAAAAATAACACCATCAACCATCCCCTTTCAACATGAATGCCACCTCCACACAGAAAAATGTTCTTTCCTCAGAATAGGCACGTGGGTAGGTATGGAGTGGGAGCCCCTAACAACTGAAGCATCTACCTTCTCATACTTGGGCTGTGGACAACACAGGCCTGCCATTATCCTCCCAACTCCTTTCTGCCCACACCACTGCCATTAAAAGTATGACTTAAGGCAAGACTAAAAATACCAAGAATCAGAATGCAGACATAAAGCCAGAGATCCAGGTGAAGAGAGTAAAAGAGGAAAGGAAAAGGAAAGAAACAAAGAAAGGAAGAGAATGAAAGAATAAAGAGAGAGAGAGAACTTGCTAAATGTGCAATCAACTTTTTGATTATAGAGAACCATGTTTTTTTTTTAATCTTAGTTTTTTTTTTCTTTTGAGACGGAGCCTGGCTCTGTCGCCTTGGCTGGTGTTCAGTAGCATGATCTTGCGTCAATGCAACCACAGCCTCTCAGGTTCAAGCAATTCTCGTGCCTCAGCCTCCTTAGTAGCTGGGACCACAGGAGCACCCCACCACCCCCAGCTAAGTTTTGTATTTTTAGTAGAGATGGGGTTTCACCATGTTGGCCAGGCTGGTCTCGAATTTTGACCTCAGGTGATCCACCTGTCTCGGCTTCCCAAAGTGCTGGGATTACAGGCGTGAGCCACAGTGCCCAGCTCTTAGATTCTTAATAACAGTAATTACAATATTTACAGCTAAGACTTACGTAGCATTTACTATGTGCCAAGAACTACTTGAAACATTTTTAAATATGTGTGTGTTAATTTATTTGATCCCCATAACAACTTGATGAGTTAGGTGTAATCATTGTTCTAATTCCTTATAGATGGAAAAGCTGAGGCAGAATGATGTTAAGAAATTATGTGACAGACTTCAAACCCACGCAGTCTGGCTTCAGAGCTTGGACCTTAACCATTATGCTACACAGTGTTGCTGACTTCCATGCTCAAATACTCTACAGGGCACCCAGATTCACAATTAGAAGGAAGCAACTTATCCACTAGGCAATTTCATTTCATCTACATGACCACAAATATACCACATAACTTGTTTGTTTTTTCTGGTTTTTCATATAACAAAACTGTGTACACATTATGTACTCAGGGATTAAGGATCACAATCCTAGAAATAAAATGAAATAACATACAGTTGGCTCCTTCAGGCAAGCTGAGTATTTTCCATGTCCCATTTTAATTTTGCTTTGAGGCTAACCGTGTCTTGGACGATAAACCCTGAACACAGCTGTGAGCACTGTGGTGCATACATACTCCATAGTGGAATAGAAGGCAGAGTTTCTGCCCATCAAGGCAATTATAGTCTAAGGAGGAATTTTTCCAGCACTTTTCATATGGCCTTGTCTGTCATGACAACAGATTTCTGCTGAGTTTCTCTCTGCAGTTGGCACACTACAAAACTGGAAGGTCATATGCCCTAAGTGTAGGTTAAAACATAATTGCTTAATACCCAAAGTTCTGAAAATCTACCTGCAGCATCTTGCTTCCTCCACAGAGCACAGCCCTAGTTAAAA
The DNA here is from genome assembly GCF_006542625.1 of Nomascus leucogenys. NCBI lineage: Eukaryota > Metazoa > Chordata > Mammalia > Primates > Hylobatidae > Nomascus > Nomascus leucogenys. The sequence continues at coordinate 82,033,377 of NC_044389.1, forward strand.
CTCCCCAAGAGGCAAAGAGAGAGCATCATTCTGACAGTAGTACTTACCTCCGAAGTATCTGTGTGGCTCCTTTACTGCTTTCTATCTAAATGAATGCCAGTGTAGGAAAAAATTTGAAGAGAAATATTTTTCAAATGAAGTCAATTTCCAGTCAGGTTTAATTCACACCACAAATTCTCTTTAAAAACCATGTGAGCTGAAAATTTTGAATAGAACAGACTCTATTAAAAGCAAAAAACAACTGATAAATAGAAAAATGATAAAGGCTAAAGTAAAACAATTAAGAACCCCAAACTGCTTTCCCTCTGGCATTTTCAGAGTTCTGGTGTAGTATATGTTACTATGAAAATGGATGTCGTCAGTTTTGTTGAAATAACTTGCAGTCATTAGGTAGCCATAGAACCTTCTATTCCTTAATATGACTACAGTCATTTTTTTAACAGATGAACTCAGTGATTGCTTACCTGATCTCAACTCTTGAGCAATTAACAGTGACTAATGTCACCAGCATTAAACCATATTAAGCAGGCATACTTGCTAGACCAGGCTAGGTACACTTAGTTGATAACTTTATATGGGAATTCAAAGAGTAACAAAGGCAATGACTCAGTATCATTATTTTTATCTCTGCAGAGAAAGTTTCTTAGCATTCCCTGAAAGTGTTGGAGATGATGGTATGTAAAAGAATGAAGGCCAGACTATCCATCAGTTGGTAAAAGGACACAGCTATATTTAGGGTCTCTGACAGTGGCATAATAGGATAAATAAATATGTTCTTCAAAAGGAAGAACAGTTTATCAAAGGTAGACCACTAGACCAGAAATGAAGAGGGAATCAAACTCAGACTCAAATAAGGAGTCAGAAAAAGGATTTCCCAAACACAGACCTTCTCAGGATTTTCTGGGCTGTGGTGGGTGAGGGATATTCTCTGACTACCTGAAATTTTGTGTCAGGCTTTCCATAGACACTTGCACAGCTATTCACACACACTGATGGAAAGGAATCTCTTCTGCGGGCCACAGCTTGATACTCAGAGGTTGGCCAGCTGTTTCTCTTCCTGGCCAAGGTAGGCATGCAAAAGAATTACATCTGAAGGAGAGGCACCGTATTATCTTTCTTCCTGAGGGTGCCAAAGAGTGTTATTTATTTGTCTATTGGGGTAAATGCTTTACATATTTTTGCTCATTAGTCCTCTCAAACATACCGTGAAAGAACAACTATTATTCCCATTTATAGATAAGAATTGGAGGCTGAGTGAAGACATGTGCCCTGAATGACTTTTCATAATCAGTAAGTGCTGGAGGCTTGATTAGAACCCAGCTCTAAGTGACTGGAGCTCACGCTAAGTTGATGATTGAGCATTCAGTCTATTTGGTGGAGGTCACGGGGTCATGCCCACTGCTGGCCAGTTAGCTGTTTCACAGCCTCAACCAGCTGCCTGCACACAGGAACAGTTGGTCACCACGGAGTCCAAGGAAACGGAGTGGCAGGATTAGTATAAAACTATCCCTGTGAATAGAAAAATAGCATGTACCATGAGGATGAATAAGTAGTACTATCTTCTTGTGCAAAGAAGAGCACGTTATTATAGAATCATGTGATACACATTGTAGATGCAACCTCTTAGCTATGCCATTAAAACTTGGAAGGACAGGGAGAAACAATTCACCACCAGAAATAAAACCTTACTAACAGCCACTCAAGCCTGTACACAGAGGCCAGAGGTGATGCAAAAATGTTTGCTACTTTCCCCCTTAAGTCAGGTTATATATCAAGGAGTCACTCCTCTCTGATCTCCCTCCCTCTCCTTCTCCTCTCTGAATGGTCTCTTAGGCATTTGCTCTCCCTTTCCTCACTCCCATTGCCCTTCTTTTTCCTCTTAGTACCTGACTTATTGTTGCAGATAATAGTTTTCATCTGACTTTCTCTTAAGGGAGTTGTGGAAGTTTTGGTGTTTCAGATTTTGCTGGATAATGGAAAATTATTCCTTCCAGACCAGCCTCAGAATGAAATATCGACAGGACAAACAAATCTTTCTCTATATAATACTGGCAACTTCAAGTAGCCTAACCCTAAATCTTGGTCCGTTTTATCCAAGACCTCTGTCTGTTATCCCAGCATGAATGATATAGGACCCCGAAAAGTGAGTGGCCAAGGATACCCTCCCCAGTGTGGAGGGCAGGACAGAAGAGCTGCCTCATTAGGCTTTCAGAAGTTACTGTAAGTTTTTTCAGGTTAATGTTGAAACAGAGTTTCATTAACCAGCCAGCTCAGCTACCTGTCTATAGAATCACATGAAGGACTTATTTCTGTGATTTTTTTTTTTAGAAATAATTGTTTTTCGCCTTTTAATTCTTGATATTGCATTTTTGGGGATAAAACCATGTTTCTGTTTCTGTTTATTCTGGAAAATGTTTCTTCTCCCTACACATCTGATTTCAGACCTCAGCAATTTCAAACACGAGCCTGTAAAGATACACTCAATATTTTATTTTTTAGCTTTCTATTTCTATGAATATTTTTGAAAATTATTTAAGGTATCATGTCTTCGCTTTCTTTAAATCTCACATTCAAACCTTCACAAACCTCAAGTACTGAGATGCAAATTAGAGCAACTTTTTAGAAAACAATCTGACCATTTATATCTATCATACAAAATGAGAAAGACTATGAAGGCTTAATATTATATGCATGAAGGTGCTTGTTGTAGTGCATTATGATAGCAAAAAAAAAAAGGAAACCACCTAAATATCAATCAATAGAGAAATGATTGATTACAGTAAATGCATGCTATGGAACATTGTGCAGACATTAATTCAAATGAACAGTTTTAACCTTGAAAGGATTTCCATGAAGAGAAAATTGAAGAATAAAATGCGTTAGTACCATTCCGTTTCAAAAATAACAATAACAGGCCAGGCGCGGTGACTCACGCGTGTAATCCCAGCACTTTGAGAGGCGAAGGCGAGAGGACCACAAGGTCAGGAGATCGGGACCATACTGGCTAACACGGTGAAACCTCGTCTCTACTAAAAATACGAAAAAAAAAAATTCGCCAGGCATAGTGGCGGGCGCCTGTAGTCCCAGCTACTCGGGCGGCTGAGGCAAGAGAATGGCGTGAACCCGGGAGGCGGAGCTTGTGGTGACCCGAGATCGCGCCACTGCACTCCAGCCTGGACAACAGTGCAGACTCCGTCTCAAAAAAAAAAAACAATAACAATAACAGTAACATCCACTTAAGTAAGCATAGAGTTCTGTCAGCATGGAAAATATTATGGGAGTATAAATACAAAACTAACATTATTTTTGTATGTCTGGGAAGGTAGAATTCAACAAAGGAATGAGTGCATTATTACATTTTCCTTTAGGTAGCTCTGTGTTGTTTGAATTGTTAGAACAAATGTGCTTTTCTTTTATAATAGAAAACATAATTTTATTTTGGAAAAATATATTTTCTCTATAACCTTTCCTTAAGTTAAACCCAGACTAAGCTGAAGCTTGGGGTTAGAGCACAGAACATTCACAATGAAGCAGACTAAAGACAGACATTTTAGCTTAACTTCCTTATTTTATCAGTACCGGAACAGAAGTTTAGAGAAGAGACTTGCCCAAGGTCACACAGCTATGAATAGTGGGGGAAGACTAAAATCCATTTCTCCTGAACCCAAATCAGTGTTTGCTCTTGTGTTGTTCAGACTTTGTCATCAGAGTGACCAGAAGGAGACTTAATTGCATTCTCAAAAAATTGTTGTGTATTCCCTTAAAAAGCAAAAAATTTCATTGTGACATCATATTTTATCTTAAAAACTATGTGAATTTAATCAACAAACTACTGTCACATGTAAAAACATGAATGAATCTCACAAACTTTTTTTTTTTTTTTTTTTTGAGACGGAGTCTCACTCTGTCGCCCAGGCTGGAGTGTGGTGGCGCCATCTCAGCTCACTGCAAGCTCCGCCTCCCGGGTTCATGCCATTCTCCTGCCTCAACCTCCCGAGTAGCTGGGACTACAGGCGCCCGCCACTGCACCTGGCTAATTTTTTGTATTTTTAGTAGAGATGGGGTTTCACCGTGTTAGCCAGGATGGTCTCCATCTCCTGACCTCGTGATCTACCCGCCTCGGCCTCCCAGAGTGCTGGGATTACAGGCGTGAGCCACCGCACCCGGCCACAAACATAATTTTAAGGAAAAGAAGTCAGTGGCAATTAGAACATACTATATGATTCTACTTATATGGAAATCTAAAACAAGACAAAGTAATCAGTGATTAGTTAGAAATCAGGATAGTGGTTAATTTTAGTTACAGTGTCAGAGAGCACACTGGGGCTCTAGAGTGCCGATAATGTTGTATTTCTTCATCTGGGTGGCGGTTACATGGATGCATTCACTTTGTGAAAGTATATTGAGCTGTATCCTTATGATTGTGCACTTTTCTGAATAAATGTTATACAATATAGTCATTAAGAATTCATGTGATTTTTACAATCATGTCTGTTTTCATATGTATATATTTCAAATCTTGAAATAAAGTTTATGGCTTATTAAAATATGCAATATTTGTTTTGTCCTTCACATACCACTTGGTACACTGCAGAGTGCCTCCAGAAGTGTCAACACCCCTAGTGTGAGAAGCAGGGAGTCAGAGCCAACATTCAGGGCGTGGGCAGTACCACACTGCCTGAGTTTGAATAGTGACTCCACCATTCCTAGTCATGTAACTGAGGACATGTAATTTAGCTTCCCTGTATCCCAAAAGGGTACACTTCAATAAGGTTGTGCGAATTAAGTTAGAGAATACATTTAATGCACTTAGTACAGAACCCGGCCCATAGTAAGCACTGAATAAATGCTAATGTTTGGTAACTATTGTTATGCTACGGAGAAATTTTAACCCTTCTCCTACTACATGTGAGTCTCCGCCCCCTACCACACACACACCAGGACACCACACATTGCTTTGCATTTATCAGATGCTCAATATTTTTTAGCTGAATTGAATGCAATAACTCCCTATGGTCTGTAGAAGAAAATTCAATCTCCTTAGTTCTCTTTTAAGGTTGTCCCTCATTTCAGTTCCCATCTATTTTTCCAGTTTTAGTTTGTTCACTGCTTTATATAAATCCTATGTCCCAAACACAGTATCTAAAACTATTACCACATATGCCTTGAATGTCTTTTTATCTCAGGAAGTTTCTTTGCACTCTCTCCATTTCCTGAAATATCCTTCCTCCTTCTCTGTACCTTCTATAATTTAACCAATCCTTTTAAGATTGAGACTAAATTTATCTCCCATGGCAATGCTTCTAATCCTTTTTTTGATTCAGAAAACTCTTTGAGAATTTCACATTTCTCTCTTTTTTTAAAAAAATACCCACATGTATACAAACCATCTAGTTTCTGAAGTTTTACAATCCACCTGAATCCTAGACCAGCCCCCCATCTAGGGTTCCCCAGACTACCAGCACCATCACAAAATGACTCTAATTCTTGATACCCAAAGTAATTACTCTCTGGACTAATACATTTTGATTCCTTTTATTGACATTTGCTTTCATTTGTATGTGTTTTTCCTTTTACCTTGAATGTAAGTCTCTTGAGGATAAAGATATTGTCTTATAAATCTTTGTTTGTCAACAATGACGAGGTAATGTGCCTCTCACGTAAGGAGCACACAATAAAGAATTGCTGACTAATTGACCCCTGATCATCTATATTCTTTTCTCCGTTGATCTCATCCTGGCCCTTTGTTTTAAACATTTTGTGTTTACTGATGATTGCTAATTTTTATGCCTTCGCCTAAACAGTGTCCTCAATTCTAACTCACAAATCCCATGGGCTACTTGACATTTTCATGTGGATGCCTAACTGGCATTACAGAGGTTAACACATCAAAAAGTGAACTCATCATTGTTCATGTCAACCTTCCCCTCAGCAAACCTTATTTCTACCCTGGTCTTTTCCATTTTAATATGTGGCACTTCATCAATTTAGACCTGATTCTTCCCTTTTACGGTGCTCATCCCCATCCCATTTTTAAATAACGCTCTCAAATCAACCTCCAAAGTCCATCCCAAACCCATTCCCTACTCTCCATCTTCAAAGTCACCACCATGGTCCAAGCCCTTACCATTCTTACATGGCTCCAAGCTGCCCTCCTGCTCCCTCACCGTGCCCCTCTGCAATCCATTCTCCAGCAGGCAGAAATATTTTTTTACAAATAGAAATTGGTTGCTACTCCCTGTCTTAAACCCCTTTCCATTTCATTTAGGTAAAGCCCAATCCCCTTACTTCAGGTTACAAGGACACATACGATCTGGTTCCCACCTGAACCTCCAGGGCTGCTCACATTAAGTTCCAGTCATAGGTTCCTCCCCCAGCAAACTCTTCTCTGCCTAGGGCTATCAACTGGCCTGAAAAACTCTTCCCCTTTCCCTTGGCTTTAAATGTCTGGCTCCTTCTTATCCCTCATGTTTTAGCTTAATCATTTCTTCATGGGATATTCTCTGACCACTGTATCCAAAGTAGGAGTCAGAATGACCATGTCCTATCCCATCACCCTGTACCTTACCTTATTATTGAATTCTCTTTATAAAATTATTTTCCTGGTTTGTTGCCCATCTTTCCCACCAGAATCAAAACTGTATACAGGCAGGAATCATGTCTAACATATTTATTGTTTTAATTCTAACATCTAGGACAATACAAGCTTCACAAGGACAAAGATTTTCTTTTTTATTTTTGTTATTTTTATTTTTTCTCTTTTGTTCATGATATTGTCTTCAGTGCCCAAAAAAGGGCCTAGCACATAGTGAGCATCAATAAGTCTTTACTAACTCTGTGATGACTGAACAACAGAAACTCAGCAAATGCTCTTTTGTCTACATTATTGAATCAATAATTAAACAGTCTAACTATTACTTTTGAATAACTGGAGAGAAGCTAGCAAGATTATTTAGGAAAAAATCCTCCTTTATTGAATAGGTAAAAAAACTTATAATTAATGCATCAAAGCATTGTGAGCTATGGGTATTGTTGTCTACTAACATGTTGTTTACAAATAGTTGTAAACAAACTCCTTAGAAACACTTAATTTTCAAAAGTTTGCAAAAATTTCCTCATCTTGTTTACATTATAAATTTGCTTAGTAAAACGCTTTTTAAATTAAAGCAAAGATAAAATACTTAATATGCTGTTATTAAATGATGCAAATTCAGAATCAATAAATTCTGAAGTAATGATTTTAGTTTATAATTCAGCTCAAAAAATGATGAGGCAAATCAAGAGTAGGTCTCTTTGGAGCATGCTATAGCACTTCATTAAACCAGGCCAACAGAATTCTTCCATGTCTGTTGATCAGTCCATATATCATGTAAGAGCCTCTGTGGTCAAAATAGCTCACTGAATACATAGTCTTCAAAAGGTCAGGGGTCATTAATCAAGAAAGACTGTTTACTTTAAGCTCAGAACATTGGCTGCTTTCTGCCAGCAGCCATGGGTGATGAAGGGTGCAGGGAGTTCTGACTTTCATGGCTGAGTGTCTGGGCTTAGAGGGATTACAAAGAAAGAGACATCAGCCAGATACATTTCAGGCCTGCAGACCCTTCTTATATTTATGAGAACATGTTTTCCTAGTAACAGTTTATTTTGCTGAAAATATTTAAATAAAAACCTCCAGAGACTTTTTAGGGAGGATGGTTTTTCATTCCTAGGCAAGTACCTGCCTGATTTAAATGTGGTGTTATTTTAGTCCCTGAAACATATACCCCCTTCCATAAGACTTGAGTTGATCTCTGTACCTTTACCATGCACACAGCCTCTAAGAATAGAAATAGGTGCAGAGGGCTTTTCTGACTAACTCTGATAAGCCATCCTCTCTGTATGCCTTCAGCAGCTGAGGAAGCAAAATTGTGCGCAAGAAAACCATTTCTAACTCAACACAACACACTTCTAATACGATACCTTACAAAACACTCTCTCACTGATTTTGGAATGTGTTCTCCTAGTTGAAAGATATTCTTACCTGGGTTTTCTCCCAATTGTCCTAGTGTAACTAAAGCAACTTCTGCACAATTCTGGATCAAATCTAACAGATTGATCAAATACACTCCTGAGCCACTTTGACTTCTCCTCCTTCTCTATTCCAGGTGAATTGCAGTATCTGAAAGGGTGAGAAACTACTTTATTAGCAAACAGATCTGAATAATACTTGGAACCATGAGACATCCATCCTTTCAGCCTTGTCACTCACTCACAGGGACATTTTAATTCACAGTGGAGTCTCAGGCTGCTATCTGGTTGGGCTTCTAAGGCATGTTAAAATAAAAAGCAGGAAAGGTGAAAATTATCCTTAGAAATTCTTTACATCACTCATAAGGTCTGATTTCAGGACTTTGAGTAAAAACCTGCATAACATAATATGTGAATGCACATACTTGTATGCAATATATAAGTGCACATATTTATTCAGTATATAATAAAGAACATACATGCAAAATAACACTTGGCAACATTTTATTTCCGAGTTCCCCACCCCCACACACAGAGTGGTTGAATTTATATAAATCAAATGCTCTTGAGTTCAAGAAAGTTCTCTATTTCAGAGGTTAGATATAACTTTTGGCCTCTGAGTTCTATTCTGAAGTCTTGCTTCCTGTTCTGTGTCTGAAACAAGTCCATTTGGAACCAGCTGTGCACCTTAGACATTGTTTCCATGGAAACGCTTTCATAAAATACCAATGGCCTTAATTAGACAAATCAAATAAACACAAGAAACATGTATCTAGGAATCACTGACCCATATTATTAGCTAGAAAGGCAGAATTTTTTATTTCCTAGCCATAGCCCTGATCTTTTCAAATTCCTGTTATTTGTTGCCTTTCTTGTATAAAATGATTCATTCATTTGGCTTACTTGTATTTTTTTAAAAAGCCATTAAATGTGTTTTCCATTTCTTTTGGTATTCAATCAAATTTAGGTTATGTAAAATTGCAGGAGTGAACACCCCCTGTATGTGTTTACAGTATTTGTGTTTATAATGGAGTGAAAGGGTAGGGGAATACTGGGCTTTACAGCTTCTGAGCAAAGTGTTTATATCTCTCAGAATGGACTTCTAGAGCACACATTTATCCTTTTGCTGTGAATGGACATTTTCTTACTTAGTTCTAGGTTTGCAGAACTACACTTTTTAAAAGTTCAGCTTCCATGGCTACTGGCATGAAGAAGACAATGCCAATGACTCAATTGCTTAGGCCACAGCACTGTAGAGAGAATAAGAATGATCTCTCCTGTGTCTGGAAGTGGAGAAGGTAGAATATTCTTAGTGAGACACCAGGTGACCTATATTTTACACCACCAGGTGTAAAATATAGCAATAGCTGATAGAGTCAGATTTAGGATTGAACAAGATAATACACGTGAATTGCTTAAAACAGTGAGCCCATCGTTGTTTGTTGCTATCATTTCTATTGCAGTCTCATCACAAAGGACATCTTAGCAATGAGTTTTGATCTTTTGGGGACCATCTAGTAAAGTTTTCATAACTCATTGACCCCAGATACTCCAAAGACACATAAAAAGCTGGGTAGAGTTCTCCTCTAATGCTAGATATTCATTTAGAAACAAGATTCAGCAAAGCATTTATTTGGTAGCCTTTTTTGGGAAGTGGATTTGTGGTTCACCACTTGAAGCATGAGTAGAAATCTGTAAGAAAAATTACTCTGTAAGTCATTTAGCTCAATCCACTTACTTTAAAGATAAGAAAATTGAGACTAAGAGAAGCACCAAATACTTGTCATATAAGTGATAATAAGTAGGTCTTCTTTTCTCATTTGTTAAACTCCATGGGGAAAGGAAATCCAAACTCACATTTAACTATGAGATTGAAACACAGTAAAATTTTGTTAAAGAAAGCGAACTCTATGTGGCCTTTAAAATTAATCCTACTATTGAGATTTAACTAACCTCACAAGGTTTTCAGACTCTTGGCCAAAGGATATGGTTGTACATCTCTACAAAGAGTTGAATAGTTGAACAATTTATGCATTTCATTATCTCTTTACTATCAAGTAAACTAACTGCAGAAAAAGCAATCAATAGGAATCTAAATAATGACCAAAATTAAACTTATAGCTAAAATTGTCCTTTAATTGACTCAATAGTATGTGCTTTTATCATGATAATACCTGCAACATGCCTTCTTTATCATGCGCTATGGAAAACGGTGAAGAAGCTAGGGAGTTATGTTGCCAAATTAAATAATAATTATTAAAGATGTAATTATACATGTTCAAGAAGAAAATACAGGGCAATAAACTGAGAACACTGTAATACAGAAATGCAAAATTTCTATATTTTACCTCATAAAGAATTTACTTACAGGTTAAAAACAAGGAGATCTTTTCCTTTTCCATCATCCTCATCATCATGTCAACATTATCCTCATCATCATTATATCATCATCATCGGTACAATTTAATGAGTAGTTGTTATGAGCTAGCAATATGCTGTTTTATACACACACACATATATATATATATATATTTTTTTTTTTTTTTTGAGACAGGGTCTCACTCTGCCTCCCAGGCTGGAGTGCAGTGGCACGATCTCAGCTCACTGCAAGCTCCACCTCCCAGGTTCATGCCATTATCCTGTCTCAGCCTCCCAAGCAGCTGGGACTACAGGCGTCCACCACCACGCCCGGCTAATTTTTTTTTGTATTTTTAGTAGACACGGGGTTTCACCATGTTAGCCAGGATGGTCTCAATCTCCTGACCTCGTGATCCACCCGTCTCAGCCTCCCAAAGTGCTGGGATTACAGGTGTGAGCCACCGCGCCTGCCTACATATATTATTGTTTTGGTCCTTTGACGCTGAGGCCGGAATCACCCCCAAAAGCAGTGTCAGGGGAATTCCTATAAGGGAGTGTCCCCACACCAAGCTGAGATGGAGCTGGTTGGGATTCCAAAGAAAGAAGCAATAAACGCCAGGGTAATCGGCCCAAAGCATTTATTAGGGGAACCTAATTACAGAGTGCTGCATTAATCCTTGTGACAGACAGTGAGAGAAAAAGGATATTTTACTTAGGTATGTCTGCAGAGAGGGGGTCAGGGTACAGAGTTTGTATGAGGGTTTCAAAATTTTTGCTCGAGGCTGGAGCCAGTTCCTCTCAGTGTTTTGGGCAACAACCTAGAGACCTTTATCAGTGTCTATGAATGTTCAAGGCCCCAGTTTGGCTTCAGGCCTGCTGGGAAAAGCTTGCGGCTGGCTGGGTCACAAAATGGTCAAGGCACTCTGTGATTTTCAGTAAGGACACAGGAAGAAAGCAGGAGGAACTAGGTGATCCTGCAATTATCTAATTAATCCTCATGTTAGTCTTTTAGGTTAGGTGTTTATTATAATCATGATTCAGACAAGAAAACAAAGGCTCATCTTTCTTTAGGTCATACTGGGAATGAATAGCAGGACTGTGATTTAAACTAAAGTTTGTTGATTCCAAGGCCCAACTTTTGAATCATCAAGTGCTATTGTTAAAATTTGGTAAATATCAAGGTAAAGAAATAAAATTTCCAGAATTCTGAAAACATTTTCAAATGGAAATTAAATTGTACACAGAGACACTAGATAAATGAAGTCAATTATTTTACTAGCACTCTAGAATTTGAGAGAAGATAGTACCTTCAAAAGTTTCCATACAACACTGTATTTGTAATCTATTGCTGCATAACACATTATGCCACAATTTAGTGGCTTAAAACAACAAATTTTTACTATCTCACATAGTTTCTGTGAGTCAGAAACTTGGAAGCAACTTAGCTAGTGGGTTCTGGTTCAGAATCTCTCATGAGGTTGCAGTCAAGATGTGGGACAGGGCTCAAGATATACAAAGGTTTAACTGGGGCTGGAGAATCCACTTCCAGGCTCACTCATACACTGGCAAGAAATTTTAGTTCCTTGTTGGCTGTTGGTAGAAGACTTCAGATACTCACCATGTGGGCCTCTCCACAGGGTTGTTTTGAATGGCTTCCTAACATGGCAGCTGGCTTTCCCAGAGCAAGTGATCCAAGAAAGAGAGAGAGCAAGACAGAATCCATGGCACCTTTTACAACCTAGTTTTGGAAGTCACATCCACTATATTGTGGAAGAGGACTACATAAGAGTGGGAATACTGGAAGGAAGAGATCACTGGGGCCGTCTTGGAGGCTGGCTATCATTTTTATCAAAGTGTCAAAGAGCTTACCATCACAATTTTCCATCATTGTTAACTTAAGTAAATGGTCAATTTTACACAGTTGCTATTAGGATGCTTTACATAACCACTACGGCCATTCTAAGGTGCCACTACTGTGTTTATTTTTAGGAAGCCATCATAAAATATTTGGACTAAAGAATATGGACAAAGAGAAATTAGTTTTCTCCCTGGATAGTGTCTTTTAGCAGTCATTATTCAACAACTCTTTATTCTTAGCCCCTCATCCCCTTAATTTTCAAGGAAATTTAAATACTAGATCTACCATCATGCTGACGTTATAGCCAGGTCTTGGTATTGAATGGAGCCACAACAAACATAAGGATCAGCATAAGCTCCTGAAGAATACCCTATATCATATTTCTGTTGATGAAAAGTATTAGGAACCTCCTGACCTTCTTTTCTAGCTTTTAGCAAACCTTAGCATATAGTATTGCAAATATGATGAATATTAGATCTGTTCTTGATAACAAAAACTTAGTGGAAGTTCTCATATGGGATGATCTTAGAAGTAGAAAGTGCCAAAGAATTCAAAAGAATTCAGAAGAAGACAGGTTTCCAGGAGATAAAACTCTCCATTAAAAAAACTAGGTCTTGTGGCCAGATAAAGACATGAAATATCCTAGTTTCATGGAAAGGTAGACAAATTGTTGCAGCCAGGTTGGTGAATCTGTCTTAGGGAAAATGAAACAGACTGGGTTGAAGGCAAAAAAGAAACTTGGTTTAGGATCTATGTACCAGGAAGACTTGCCAGAAATCCAATTTACAGTAAGCTCTTTGACACTTGTCTCTGGTCCCTTCTAAAGCCACAAAAACATCCAGTAGCAACAAGCCATGAAGATAAGGGTCAGCGAGAGCTAGAAGAGATTTGTATTTGATACATCTGAAGGCAATGTGGCTGGGACAGATAGTCATTACTTAAAGGAAGCAAAGTTGTAACAATGGAGATGGGGCCAAGCACCAAGTACAAACCTGATAGGAAGATAGAAGCAAAAAAATCAGTAAGGCAGGATGGCCGATTAGAAGCAGTGGTAGTCTGCAGAACTCACAGAAAGGAATGAAAGTGGCAAGTAAATTTAGCATGTTCAACTGAAATATCAAGCTTCTCACATTGGGACTGACTAGGCAAACAGCTCTGCCCACAGAGAATGAAGAAAAGCAGGGTGGGGTGACGGCCCACGCAGGAGCAGCACAGAGCCAAAGGAACCCACACCCCAGCCAAGAGAAACAGTGAGTGATTGTGTGATCCCACCCTGGAAACCATGCTTCTCCCATGAATCTTTGCAACCAGGATATCCCCTCATAAGCCCGTGCCACCAGGGCCTTGGTTCCAACCCACAGAGCTGTGTGGAGTCCCAGCAGAGCAGCCACTCAGGCACGCACAGAGACCAAGGAGTTTTGCATATTCTGCCCCAGGATTCCCAGCAAGATGGGAGATCGATCCATACATACCCCTAGGAGAGGGGCTGAATCCAGGGAGACAAACAGCATTGTTTTTCAGGCCCTATAAATTAAGAGCCATTGGTTTCTGTCTTAAACCCATTCCACAGCACCTCATAAGGTAAGAGCCACTGGCTTGGAATTCCAGCCAGCTTGCAGCAACAGGCTAGAGTGTGCCTGAGAAGGACTGTGTTCTAAGGGGGAGGGGAAGCTACAATCTCTGTGGTTCCATTGACTCAGCTGCTCCAGCCTGCCAGTTCTGAAGAGTTCAGACGGTGCAGATGAGGAAGGGTCCCCCACAACACAACACAGCTGCACTACCAAAAAGCAGCCAGATTGCTTCTTTAAGTGGGTCCCTATTCCCATTCCTCCTGACTGGGTAAGACTTCCTGATGGTGGTCTCCAACCACCTCCTACACATATAGTTCAGGCTGGCAACAGGTCAGTACCCACCTACGATGAACCTTCCAGAGGAAGGAGCAGACTGTCATCTTTGCTGTTTTGTACACTTCACTGGTGATACCTCCAGGTATGGGAAAAACCGAGGAAACTAGGATCTGGAGTGGACCCCCAGCAAACCACAGAAGTTCTATGAAAGAGTAGCCTGACTGTTAAAAGAAAAACAAACAGAAAACAACAACATCATCAACAAAAAGAAACTCCAAAAAAACCCCATTTAAAGGTCAGCAACCTCAAAGATTGAAGGTAGATAAGCCCACAAAGATGAAAAAGAATTGATGCAATAATGCTGAAAACTCAAAAAGCCAGAGTGCCTTGTGTCCTCAAATGATTGCAACACCTGTCCAGCAAAGACAGAACTGGGCTGAGGCTGAGATGGCTGAAATGACAGAAGTAGACTTCAGAAAGTGGGTAATAAGGAACTTCGCTGAGCTAAAGGAGTATCTTGTCACCCAGTGCAAAGAAGCTAAGAATCATGATAAAACAATACAGGAGGTGATAGCTAGAATACCCAGTTTGGAGAGGAATATGACCGACCTTATGAAGCTGAAAAATACAATGCAAGAACTTCACAATGCAATCACAAATATCAATAGCAGAATAGACCAGGTGGAAGAAAGAATTCCAGAGCTTGAAGACTATCTTGCTGAAAAAAGGCAGACAAGAATAGAGAAAAAATAATGAAAAGGAAGAATAAAACCTCTGAGAAATACGAGATTACATAAAAAGATGAAACCTGTGACTGACTGGGGTACCTGAAAGAGAGGGAGAGAATGGAACCAAGTTGGAAAATATACTGCAGTATATCATCCAGGAGAACTTTTCCAACCTAGCAAGACAGGCCAACATACAAATTTAGAAAATCCAGAGAACCCTAGTAAGATACTCCATGAGAAGATCAATCCCAAGACGCATAATTGTCAGATTCTCCAAGGTCAAAATGAAAGAAAATATGTTAAAAGGAGCCAGAGAGAAAGGCCAGGTCACCGATAAAAGAAAGCCCATCAGACTAACAGCAGACCTCTCAGTGGGAACCCTACAAGCCAGAAGAGATTGGGGTGCAATATTCAACATTCTTAAAGAAAATAATTTCCAACCCAGAATTTCATATCCAGCTAAACTAAGCCTCATACATGAAGGAGAAATAAGATCCTTTTCAGACAAGCAAATGCTGAGGAAATTCATCACCACCAGGCCTGCCTTGCAAGAGCTCCTGAAGGAAGCACTAAATATGGAAAGGAAAAACTGTTACCAGCCACTGCAAAAATACACTGAAGTACACAGACCAGTGTCACTATGAAGCAAAGTGACAAGTCTAAAAAATAACCAGGTAGCATCATGATGACAGGATCAAATTCACACATAATAATACTAACCTTAAATGTAAATGGGCTAAATGCCACAATTAAAAGACACAGAATGGCAAGCTGGATAATGAGCCAAGATCCATAGGTATGCTATGGTCAAGAGACCCATCTCATATGCAAAGACACATATAGGTTCAAAATAAAAGGATGGAGGAAAATTTACCAAGCAAATGGAAAACAGAATAAGGTAGGGGTTGCAATTCTAGTTTCTTACAAGACAGACTTTAAACCAACAAAGATCAAACAAGACAAAGCAAGGCATTATATAGTGCCTTTCAACAAGAAGAGCTAAGCATCCTAAATATATGTGCACCCAATACAGGAGCACTTAAATTCATAAAGCAAATTCTTACAGACTTACAAAGAGACTTAAACTCCCACACAATAGTAGTGGGAGACTTTAAAATTCCACTGACAATATTAGACAGATCATGGAGACAGAAAATTGACAAAGATATTCAGGACCTGAACTCAGCTCTGGATCAAGTGGACCTGATAGATATCAAAGAACTCTCCACCCAAAATCAACAGAATATACATTCTTCTCTTTGCAACATGGGAATTACTGTAAAATTAATCACATAATCAGAAGTAAAACACTCCTCAGCAAATGCAAAAGAACTGAAGTCATAACAGTCTCTCAGATCACAGAACAATCAAATTAGAACTCAAGATTAAGAAATTTAGTCAAAATCACACAACTGCATGGAAATTGAACAACCTGCTTCTGAATGACTACTGGGTAAATAATGAAATTAAGGCAGAGATCAAGAAGTTCTTTGAGACTAATGAGAACAAAGAGATAATGTACCAGAATCTCTGGGATGCAGCTAAAGCAGTGTTAAGAGGGAAATTTACAGCACTAAATTTCCACATCAAAAAGCTAGAAAGATCTCAAGTCAACACCTTAATGTCACAACTAAAAGAACTAGGGAACCAAGAGAAAACAAACCCCAAAACTAGCAGAAGACAAAAAATAACCAAAATCAGAGCTGAGCTAAAGGAGATAGTGACACAAAAAAACCTTCAAAAAAATCAATGAATTTAGAAGCTATTTTTTTGGAAAAAAAAATATAAGATAGATAGACCACTAGCTAGACTAATATAAAAGAAAAGAGAGAAGAATCAAATAAACACAATCAAATGATAAGGGGGATATCACCACTGACCCTACAGAAATACAAACAACCATCAGAGACTACTGTAAATACCTTTATGTAGATAAACTAGAAAATCTAGACAAAATAGATAAATTCCTGGACACATACACCCTCCCAAGACTGAACCAAGAAGAAATGGAATCCCTGAACAGACCAATAATGAGTTCCGAAATTTATACATTAATAAATGTCTTACCAACCAAAAAAAGCCCAGAATCAGATGGATTCACAGCTGAATTCTACAGAGGTACAAAGAAGTGCTGGCACAATTTCTACTGAAACTACTCCAGACAATTGAAAAGGAGAGACTCCTCCCTAACTTGTTCTATGAGGCCAGCTTCATCCTGATACCAAAACCTGGCAGAGATACAACAAAAAACAAAATATTCAGTCCGATATCCTTAATGAACCTTGATGCAAAATACTCAACAAAATACTGACAGACCAAATCCAACAGCACATCAAAAAGCTTATCCAACACCATCAAGTTGGCTTCTTCCTTGGGATGCAAGTTTGGTTCAACATGCACAAATCAATAAATGTGATTCATCACACAAACAGAACCAACGACAAAAACCACATGATTATCTCAATAGATGCAGAAAAGGCCTTCAATAAAATTCAACATTCTTTCATGTTAAAAACTCTCAATAAACTAGGTTTTGAAAAAACATACTTCAAAATAATAAGAGTCATATATGACAAACCCACAGCCAATATCATACTGAATGGGCAAAACCTGGAAGCATTCCCCTCAAAAACAAGCACAAGGCAAGGATACCCTCTCTCACTACTTCTATTCAACCTAGTATTGGAAGTTCTGGCCAGGGAAATCAGGTAAGAGAAAGAAATAAAGGGTATTCAAACAGGAAGAGAAGAAGTCAAATTATCTCCGTTTGTAGATGGCATAATCCTATATCTAGAAAACTCCATCATCTTGGACCAAAAGCCTCTTAAGCTGATAAGCAACTTCAGCCAAGTCTCAGATACAAAATCAGTTTGCAAAAATCACTAACATCCCTATACATCAACAACAGACAAGCAAAGAGCCAAATCATGAATGAACTCCCATTCACAATTGCTGCAAAGAGAATAAAATACCCAGGAATACAGCTAACAAGGGAAGCGAAGGACCTCTTCAAGGAGAACTACAAACCACTGCTCAAGGAAATAAAAGAGGACACAAACAAATAGAAAAACATTCTATGCTCATGGATAAGAAGAATCAATATCATGAAAATGGCCATACTGCCCAAAGTAATTTATAGATTCAATATTATTCCTGTTACATCACCATTGACATTCTTCACAGAATTAGAAAAATCTATTTTAAAATTCAAATGGAATCAAAAAAGAGCCCAAATAGCCAAGAAAATGCTAAGCAATAAGAACAAAGGTGGAGGCATTATGCTATCCAATTTCAAACTGTACTACAAGGCTACAGTAACGAAAACAGCATGGTGCTGGTACAAGAACAGACACATAAACCAATTTAACAGAATCAAGAACTCAGAAATAAGACTTTGCACTTACAACCATCTGATATTCAGCAAACCTGATAAAAACCAGCAATGGGAAAATGATTTCCTGTTTAATAAATGGTGCTGGGATAACTGGCTAGCCATATGAAGAATATTGAAACTGTACCCTTTCCTTATACCATATACAAAAATCAACTCTAGAAGGATTAAAGACTTAAATGTAAAACCCAAAACTCTGGAAACTCTAGAAGAAAATCTAGGCAATACCATTCAGGACATAGGAACAGGAAAAGATTTCATGACAAAAACACCAAAAGCAATTGCAACAAAAGCAAAAACTGACAAATGGGATCTAATGCTTCTGCACAGCCAAATAAACTACCATCAGAGTGAACTGACAACCTACAGAATGGGAGAAAAATTTTGCAATCTATCCATCTGACAAAGGTCTAATATCCAAAGACTACAAGGAACTTAAGCAAATTTACAAGAAAAAAATCAACCCATTAAAAAATGGGCAAAGGACATGAACAGACACTTCTCAAAAGAAGACATACATGAGACCACAAACATATGAAAAAAGCTCAACATCACTGCTCATTAGAGAAATGCAAATCAAAACCACAATAAGATACCTTTTCACTACAGTCAGAATGGCTATTAATAAAAAGTCAAAAACAACAGATGATGGCAAGGTTGTGGAGAAAAAGGAATTCTTATACACTGTTGGTGGGAGAGTAAATTAGCTCAACTATTGCAGAAGACAGTGTGGCAATTTCTCAAAGATCTACAGGCATAAATACCATTTGACTCAGCAATCCCATTACTGGGTATATAGCCAAAGGATTATAAATCATTCGATTATAAAGATACATGCACATGTATGTTCACTGCAGCACTATTTACAGTAACAAAAACATGGAATCAACTTAAATGTAAATTAGTGACAGACTGGATAAAGAAAATGTGGTACATAACACCACGGAATACCATGCAGCCATGAAAAGGAATGAGATCGTGCCCTTTTCAGGGACATGGATGGAGCTGGAAGCCATTATCCTCAGAAAACTAACACAGGAACAGAAAAGCAAACACTGCATGTTCTCACTTATAAGTGGGAGCTGAATGATGAGAATACACGGACACATGGTGGGGAACACCACATACTGGAGTCTATTGGAGTAGTGGGGAGAGTGAGAGCATTAGGAAGAATAGCTAATGATGCTGGGCTTAATACCCGGGTGATGGGATAATCTGTACAGCAAAGAACCATGACACACCTTTACCTATGTGACAGATCTGCATATCCTGCAAATGTATCCCTGAACTTAAAATATAAGTTGAAGAAGAAACAAAAAGAAAACAGCAAGGTGAATAGGAGGATCAGATGCAGGGCAAAAATAGGAAAAGTTTGGAAATATGGCTCTAAAGCAGAAATTGTGAATGATTTACTCCAATCAAGATTTACCTTGACCACTCTACCAAAATTGCTCTTGTAAAATTTACCAATGAGTCCCTGGATTTAACAATTATGTTGATAAATACAAAGGGCAGTTCTCTGCTTTTTTCATCAGCATCTGACAGGGGTGTCCATTTTCTTCTCTTTGATTATAACTTTCATTATTTGGTTTGCAGGCAACTACACTGCCTGGGTATTCTTCCTACCTTGATCATTGGTCCTTCTCAGTCTTTTGAACTTGTTCCTTTCCCAGCACATGAGCTTCTTTTCTTCTCCCTGTAAACATACTCACTTTGTGATCTCACCCAGGCTCATGACTCAGTACAGTTTATACACCAATGATTTCCAAATGAATATCCCCATTCTCACCTCTCCCACAAACTCAGGTTTCTGTCTCTGCTGGGGTGTCTAAACTTAATATGCCCCAAATTAATCTCCTTGTCTTATCCCCAAATCTGTTTTACCTTTTCCATTTCAGCGGATGGCAACTCCTTTTCCATTTCAGTGGATGGCAACTCCATTCTTTCAGACGCTCAGGCCGAAAACCTTGGTGTCATCACCAACTCCTTCCATTCTCACCTCACAGCCAATTCATCAGCAAATCCTATTGGCTCTGCTTTCACAATATATCCAGACTCTCACTGCTTCACCCAACTTCCTCTGCTTATTTCTCTGTTTTCAGTCTCCTTCTTCTCTCTCCTGGTTGCTGATGTAGTCTCTCAAGCATGCTCCATTTCAACATTTTCTCCTATAGTCTATTCTCAAGTCAGCCAGGTTGTTTAGTTTTAAAGTATAAATCAGAGCATTTCATTCCTCTGCTTTAAACCCATTTCCCACCAAGTAAAGCCAGATATCTTGTAATACCCTGACCCTTTATGAGATGACTTTATTTCTTTCTCCCTTGATCCCTGTTCCAGCCACAATGACCTCTTTGCTGCTTTGAAAATACTTTTGTCATTTGTATTGGCTATTCCCTCTGCCTATAACGCTCTTCCCCAATCACTCACATGGCTAACCCCTTCAGGTCTATGCTTAAAGACAAATGCCTCAGTGCAGTCTACCTTGACCACTCTTTTTCAACACTTTAACCTCCTCCCACTCCACTATTTCTGATCCACTTTCATGTTTTTTAAAAATAATACTACTTTCTAACATACTATAAATTTTAGTTTATATTTATCTATTATGTTTTTTCATGGTAAGACTATCTCCCACTGCCGGGGAATTAGTTCAACAAGGGCAGAGTTTTCTGTTTTGTTTACTGGTGTATTCCAAGTGTCTAGTAGAGTGCCTGACATATAGTAGGCACTCTATAAACATGTGTTTAAGAAATAAATGATTTATATATTAAAGGATTGAATCTTAACACTCTGGGGAGAAAAGTCTTCTATAGAAGGATGATGGGTGAAGCAAGAAGCCCTGTCAGAAGCCTAATGCTCCAGTTCTGGTGAAGTCTGTTGGAACTCTGACCAGGTGGTAGGAGCTGTGCAATCTTTTGTGTGGCCCAACCCCCTTGTCTGAACAGAGCTGACCTCACCATTAGCAAGTGCTTTCTAAGTCCTCACTTAGTCCTGGTCTCACTTCCAACACTTGTTAGATAGTATTTCCTTAAAGCCCAGCTCAAACATTAATATCCATGTGAAGCCTTAATCAACTTCTCTCCACCTAGGCTGAATTTGTTGCTACCTTATCTTGTTTTCACATCTTGCCCATATCTTTCATATAATGCTCTTCACACTGCATGAAAATTTGGAGACATATCTTTATATATTCATGATTTTGTGTTTCCCCTGCTAGATCATGAGGTCCCTGAGTATAGGGAATATGTTTTATTGATCTTTCATCTTTGTAACTAAACTAAAATTAATGCCTGCCCATGATAAATGGTCTGCAAAAAAGTAACAATTTTAGATCAAGTTCAATAAATTTTATTTCAGGGAGATATTTTCTTGTCTTAAACAGTTTTAACTCAATCATATAATAACAACACATGCAAGAGGATTCTTTCTTATAGATGTTGTGCATTTTTACAATTTTGAAAATGGTTTTAAATGAGAACGACCACCATTCCTGCAATTAAAAAACTTTTTAATGCAGAAGAGTCGAAGAATAGTAGCTTGTTTTTTTTCTCTTTTGTTTTTGTTTCTTACCAGAAAAAAGATTCAGAATTTTAGATTATCCCTTATTAAGTCTTGAGTTTCTGGCCTTGAAAGTTAAGCATGTCTTCAGCTCTAAAGAAGCAGATTAAGCCAGTTGTGCTGGCAGCTTGAAGCATTTGGAAGCTGGCCAGAACTACCAAAGAATTTTTTTTGCCCTTTTTATTCTCTTCCTTTCCACCAGGCTAGCTCAGGGAGTCCATTTGCAGAATCAAATGAAAATCAATCCCTTTTTATGCAAACCTTCCTGAAACAGCAAGGCTATGTTTGGTCACAACAGCGGAGGTTCGTGCAGTGGAAGCCCTGGTGGTGATTTCTCCCAGCTCAGGGCTTGCCAAAGTCATCTCCACCTCATAGCGATGAAAGGCTGGATCAAACGGCTCTCAAAGCCAACCTCTATTAGACTTGCCTTTTCTAAAAATAGTGCACTTCAGTTAACACCATTGTGAGTTTGCAGTTTACTTGCTGGGGAGTATATTGCCACCTCCACCAAAATTTCATGCATGCATGTATTTATTTATATCTTATTGGACCTTCTTTTATCAGCTAAAACCCCCAGCAAATTTAGTTTTTGTTCTAAAATCTGATATTTAATCAATTCCTGTTCAATGATTTAGAAAAAGTATGAATAAAAAGATTCCTGAATCAGAGCAGGTTGAATGAAAGAAGATTAACCAAAGATAAGATTGAAGTTTCTGCAGTTCTTGGAAAATGCCAACTGAGGTTGCAGAGACCCACTGCCCTGTGTCCTCATGGACACTTTCACAGTCAAAAAAAGGATTGGGTCAATCAAATTAAGATAGTGCATTGCTTGCTACAAATTCTCCTGAGTGGTGTTTACAGATTATAAATATGTATCCTGTTTTATTGTCTGAAAGGACCCTAACAGTGGAGATGCTGACCTTATTTTTGGTTTATGTTCACCTTTGATCCTGACAGAAACTAAATCTCTCTGTTCTGTAGCCAACACCTGATCCTTGGACTTCTGTTCACCCTCACCTAAAAAAAGATAGTGGAGAAAAAGCACATGAAGTGTGCAAAGCTCAGCACTGATTTAGGACAGGAACCAAGGAACATGATCTCCAGTGGAAGCCATGGGGATCACCAAGGGAGGATGTGATGGTTTGAGCTGACTTTAGCCCAAGAGGTCCCCATGCTGGTGGGAGAGATGTGGGAATGTGAATAACCACAAATGGACAGAGTCTACTCTTTGTGGTATATTGGAGAGGTGACACTATGAAACCAGCTTCTCCCAACATTAGGGTCAACTGCATTAGATTTTGTGCAGAGGAAACCTCAGAGTCCCAGTGAATCATGGCCCCTTCCATCCATCGTTTTCAACACCTGTTATTTCTTTCGAAGCTTGTTTGTTCTTCTCTGGAAAATTTCTATTTTATCAGTTTATCAAGTCAACTCAACAAATTAGGATAACAATTTTGGAAAACAAATCTTTCAATCTGAAAGCAGGTAGAAAAAAAAGAAATAAGTGTTATATAACACTAGCTAAAAATGAAAGAAGTGATAACAATAGGCAGAGCAAAATAGGAGAGTTAAGAAGTCAAAATTTTAGGCCGGGTGCGGTGGCTCACGCTTGTAATACCAGCACTTTGGGAGGCCGAGACGGGCGGATCACGAGGTCAGGAGATCGAGACAACGGTGAAACCCCGTCTCTACTAAAAATACAAGAAAATTTAGCCGGGCGTGGTGGCAGGTGCCTGTAGTCCCAGCTACTCGGAGAGGCTGAGGCAGGAGAATGGCGTGAACCCGGGAGGCGGAGCTTGCAGTGAGCCGAGATTGCGCCACTGCACTCCAGCCTGGGCGACAGATTGAGACTCCATCTCAAAAAAAAAAAAAAAAAAAGAAGTCAAAATTTTGTGGATTTTTTTTGTATTTTGCCCTTTTTCTTTTTGTCTTTTTGTGCCTACCAACTATTTGTATATTCTTCAGGTACTCAATTATTCCATCTTCAAAAAGAATGGAAACTAAGGTTTCATGCATTTATAAGATGAGAATCCCACTATAGAAAAATTCCCCCTGCCACTTTTTTTTTACTTACAAAATATAAACGAGGACATGGTTTTCTTCTTTATAAGAGGATTCTTCAGTAGCTTTCTCAAAAATCAGAATTATTCAGAACAAAGCTTTTACAAATAGCTGCCAGATAGTGGAAAGAATTGAAAAATCTCAATTAATGTTCCAGCCACATTGTTTATTAGTTCTGCCTTGAAGACTTGTCAGTTAACATTTTTGAGCTTCTGTTTTCTTTTATGTAAAACAAGGCAACAACACCTACTTCACAGACTTGTTAGTGATGAGATAATTTGTGCAGAAGCTCTTGGTTGAACAGACTCATTTATTTGTGAAGTCAGTGAACATTCATCAAGCGTCTATGTGTCAGGTACTTATACGTGTTAAGCACTGATAAAATCAACACAGTGTGTGTACTTTCATCTGCAATTTTCCTCTCTTACAGACGTCCACCCTGGGTTACAATGCTTAATAAATGTTTAAATAAACTATAATTGCTACACAGTTTTAGAATGTCACCATGATAAAAACTATTTAAAAGTAAAATTTGGTTTCTATGTAGTGTATCCACAACTTATCAGAAATATATCTACTGTGTACAGTAATGGGCAAGTACACATATTCATTTACTTCTTCACATATTTCAGATACACCATGGATTGTGAACAAAGGGCCTACTTCTAGAATACTTACAAACTTCATTGGCTATGGTAAAGCAAAGGAAGGCGCATGTTTCTCAGCCTTTCCCAGAAAGAGAATGGAAAGAAAAGGACTCTTGGTTTTGGGGAGCAGATCCTATGGAGGAGCTTAGCAATCTAGAGACTCTTCCACATTCTTCTGCAGTCCATATCCTGAGCCCCTGAATTGGGCACCATTGTGGAGTGTCCCTACTGGGACTAGTTTCCAAGCTGTGACACATTGATGGAAGTTTTCCCTCAGTCAGTTTTGATACAAAGGGCTTTATATTACCTTCTTATGAGGTCCTTCCCCAGCTACCTGAGAACCTGTTGCCATCGACATTTCTCTCTTACCTCTCTCAGCACCTGTGTGCAGCAATAACTGTTTCAGTCTTACGTTAGATCTTAGGGCTCATATACCTCACATGACGTTTCTCAAGAAGCTGTGTAGACTATCTTTGGAAATTTTTGCTTGCACAACCATAAGAAGAAGAGTTGAAGCATTGCACAACTCAAAGAGGCTTCAAACACATTCTGGTCTATAATCATAGCACATTTTAAAGTTGTGGCCGGGCATGGTGGCTCACACCTGTAATCCCAGCACTTTAGGGGACTGAGGCGGGTGGATCACCTAAGGTCAGGAGTTAGAGACCAGCCTGACCAACATGGAGAAACCCCATCTCTACTAAAAATACAAACTTAGCCAGGTGTGGTGGCGCATGCCTGTAATCCCAGTTACTTGGTAGGCTGAGGCAGGAGAATCACTTGAACTCAGAAGGCAGAGGTTGTGGTGAGCCAAGATCGCGCCATTGCACTCCAGCCTGGGCAACAGGAGTGAAACTCCATCTCAAAAAACATTTTAAAAATTTAAAAAATAAAGTTGTGTTAGTGCACAGCACATCTAGCCATACATGGCAACCCCAATAGGAAAACTAGAAGCGCTACAATATTCCCTAAAACTGAATCTGAAGCTTGACTACATGTGAAATCTACACTCTCTTTCATGCCCCCGAAAATTGTTTTGGCCACTTTAATCTAGCTTCCTAGTCAGTTAGCATTGGAAAGTGTCCTAAGTATAGGCATGCTTAATATCTAGGAATCTATCTCCTCCTCTTTATTTGAATTATCACTGCCTTAGTTCAGGTCTCTATCATCTTTCCCCTGGGTTACTGTTGCAGCCTCCTATCTGGTCTCCCTGCCTCAATCTCTCCTTGTCCCCATTCATTTTCTAGTGTTGACAGGGTGACCCATCTAAATCACAATCTGATCATACCATTCCCCTGCTTGCTTTTAACTTTGATAACTTTCCACTCCCTTCAGAATAAAATCCAAACTCTTTAGCACAGTTATAAAACCCTTCATGATTCTGGCTTTTGTTCTTATCTTTTGCTTCTGTAATACCATGCTTGCTCAAGTCAAGTTAAGGCCTCTGCATTTGATACTCCCTCTGCATAGAATTTCCTTTTACCCTTCCATCTCTTTTAACTGACCAAGCCCAGCTTGGATATAACCTCCCCTGGGAGCAATCTGAAGACAATAAAAATACTTCTGGCTGGGCGCGGTGGCTCACACCTGTAATCCCAGGACTTTGGGAGGCCGAGGTGGGAGGATCATGAGGTCAGGAGATCGAGACCATCCTGGCCAACATGATGAAACTCTGTCTCTACTAAAATACAAAAAATTAGCCGGGCGTGGTGGTGCGTGCCTGTAGTCCCAGCTGCTAGAGAGGCTGAGGCAGGGGAATCGCTTGAACCTGGGAGGCGGAGATTGCAGTGAGCAGAGATTGTGCCACTGCCCTCTGGCCTGGTGACAGAGTGAGACTCCATCAAAAAAGTAAAACCTCTTAGACCCACAGACTACTGAAAAGTAAGGATCTTGAAGAAAAGTTCAGAAAGAAAGAAATTCATGCCTGGTCCACCACACCCCTGATTCACCAGGGTCAGTCTCTTGTGGCAAGTTCAGTAAACTATGTAGAGTAAGGACATGCTGAGCCAAGCTACTATTTTCCTTCCCAACCTCTAGGCCAAATGTCAGGGCTGACACCAAGGAGGTGGGCACATGGGTACTTGTAAGTGCCTCTGGGCTACCACTCAGAGATAATCAGATGTCTAAAAGACCCCATGAGAGGCAGCTGCAAGTCACATGGGAAGTAAAAGATGGAAAATGCAACAAAAAAGTATAAGCTCGGGAAGCAGAAGAACTGAGTTCTGGTCACAAGATCTTTAGATTCCAGTTTATCACTTTAATGCAAAAAGACTGGACTCTGTCATAGGTTGTCATATTGTGCTTCGTATAGCCTGGGACAGTCCTAGATGTTTCTCAAGGACCACCATGGAGGAATAGAGATGGTGAATATAACTCCCCCCAGAACAGCTCCTCTCTTGATGGATATTCTGTTTTTCTGTGTAAGATTTCAACTGAAGAAACGGTCATGCTGCCTAAAACACATTGAAAATCTCAAAAAGAAATTAATAAACAGCAGATGTTCCTTGAACCAACACGTACATCACCTTATCCCAGAGTTAAGTAAGATGTGCTGATAGATGCACTTGGTGGCTGATGGGGCACTGCTGTGAGCTGTTCCCACAGACACCTACCCCTCTACTCCCTCCAGGAGAGCCACTTACTGTCCAAGAATCAGTTGGACTTTGTCTTCAAGCCAGTAAATGCCAGTCATACTTGTTACTTTGATTATATTGATTTAATTATATATTGTATAAGCCAGTGAAATAGAGTGAAAAGAGAGTAGTTTTTTTTAATATGGTTTGACTGTGTCCCCACCCAAATCTCGACTTGAATTCTATCTCCCAGAATTCCCACGTGTTGTGGGAGGGACCCAGGAGGTGATAACTGAATCATGGGGGCCGGTCTTTTCTGTGCTATTCTCATGATAGTGAATAAATCTCATAAGATTTGATGGGTTTATCAGGGGTTTCCGCTTTTGCTTCTTCATTTTCTCTTGCTGCTACCATGTAAGAAGTGCCTTTCACCCCCTGCCATGATTCTGAGGCCTCCTCAGCCATGTGGAACTGTAAGTCCAATTAAACCTCTTTTTCTTCCCAGTCTCAGGTATGTCTTTATCAGCAGCATGAAAAGGGACTAATACAGTAAATTGGTACCAGTAGAGTGGAGCATTGCCGAAAAGATACCTGAAAATGTGGAAGCAACTTTGGAACTGGGTAACAGGCAGAGGTTGGAACAGTTTAGAGTGCTCAGAAGAAGATAGGAAAAGGTGGGAAAGTTTGAAACCTCCTAGAAATTTGTTGAATGGCTTTGAGAAAAATGCTAATAGTGATATGAACAGTAAGGTCCAGGCTGAAGTGGTCTCAGATGGAAATGAAGAACTTGTTGGGAACAGGAGCAAAGGTGATTCTTGTTATGTTTTAGCAAAGAGACTGGCAGCATTTTGCCCCTGCCCTAGAGATTTGTGGAACTTTGAACCTGAGAGATGATTTAGGGTATCTGATGGAAAAAATTTCTAAGCAGAAAAGTATTCAAGAGATAACTTGGGTACTATTAAATGTATTGTGTTTTAAAAGGGAAACAGAGCATAAAAGTTCAGAAAATTTGTAGCCTGATGATGCAGTAGAAAAGAAAAACCCATTTTTTGAGGAGAAATTCAAACCAGCTGCTGAAATTTGCATAAGTAGCAAGGAGCTTAATGTTAATACCCAAGACCACGGGGAAAATGTCTCCAGGCCATGTCAGAGACCTTCACAGCAGCTCCTCCCATCACAGGCCCTGAGGCCCAGGAGGAAAAAGTGGTTTTGTGGGTTGCGCCCAGGGTCCTTGTACTGTGTACAGCCTAGGGACTTGGTGCCCTGTGTCTCAGCCACTCCAGACATGGCTGAAAGGGGCCAAAGTACAGCTTGGGCTGTGGCTTCAGAGGGTGGAAGCCCCAGACCTTGGCAGCTTCCATGTGTCATTGAGCCTGCAGGTGCACAGAAGTCAAGAATTGAGGTTTGGGAACCTCTGTCTAGATTTCAGAAGATGTATGGAAACACCTGGATGGCCAGGCAAAAGTTTGCTGCAGGGGCAATACACTCATGGAGAACCTCTGCTAGGGCAGTGTGGAAGGGAAACATAGGGTCAGAGCCCCCACACAGAGTCCCTACAGGGGCACTGCCTAGTGGAGCTGTGAGAGGAGGGCCACTGTCTTCCAGAAGCTAGAATAGTAGATCCGCCAACAGCTTGTACTGTGCACCTGGAAAAGCTGCAGACACTCAGTGCCAGCCCATGAAAGCAGCCAGGAGGGAGGCTGTACCCTGCAAAGCTACAGAGGCAGAGCTGCCCAAAACCATGAGAATCTACCTCTTGCATCAGCGTGACGTGGATGTGGGACCTGGAGTCATAGGAGATCATTTTGGAGATTTAAATTTTGACTGCCCTGCTGGATTTCAGACTTGCATGGGCCCTGTAATCCCTTTGTTTTGGCCAATTTCTCCTATTTGGAATGGCTGTATTTACCCAATACCTGTACCTCCATTGTATCTATGAAGTAACTAGCTTGCTTTTGATTTTATAGGCTCATAGACAGAAGGGACTTGCCTTGTTTCAGATGAGCCTTTGGACTGGGGACTTTTGGGTTAATGCTGAAATGAGTTAAGACTTTGGGGAACTGTTGGGAAAGCATGATTGGTTTCGAAATGTGAGGATACAAGATTTGGAGGGGTCAGGAGTGGAATGATATGGTTTGACTGTGTCCCCACCCAAATCTCAACTTGAATTGTACCTCCCAGAATTCCCACATGTTGTGGGAGGGACCTGGGGGAGATAATTGAATCATGGGGGCCAGTCTTTTCCATGGTATTCTCATGATAATGAATAAGTATCACAAGATATGATGGGTTTATGTTAAAAAAAAAAAAACACTTTTGCTTCTTCCTCATTTTCTCTTGCTGCCACCATGTAAGAAGTGCCTTACGCCTCCCACCATGCTTCTGAGGCCTCCCCAGCCATATGGAACTGTAAGTCCAATTAAACCTCTTTTTCTTCCCAGTCTCAGGTATGTCTTTATCAGCAGTGTGAAAATGGACTAATACATTTTTTCTACGAATACTAAGAAGTATTAGCATCAGAAAACTAATTACTAACAGTGTTGCTGACGAGTTATGTATGAATGAATTAATTCTTTGGGGAAAGATTGTAAAAATCTAGATGGAAGCTACTCTCAGATTGTTTTATAACTATCTTGGAGTATTAATTCTACTTTAAAGAAATCTGTAATGCATAATACATTAAGAAATTTTACAAGATACAAAAGTGACATCCACATAAAACAGGCAACAACAGAACTCCAAACACCATGTTCACACCAAAATCATTGGATCTACATTAGACATTAGAAAATAAATAAATTTCTATAGTTTAAGATAAAATAAAATATTTAAACATAGATACATATATCTATATGATTCCCCACTTTGACTTTAAATTAACTGCAAGTGCTATCATCTAAGTTTATATGTGCGGAAGAAACAAACGAAAAAATACTTCTTGTGCAAAAATGAAACAACCCACAGTATCAGCTTGTAATCTGAGGTTCCGATGGCATTTTTTTTCTTCCAAACAGAGAAGACACTTCTATTAAAGTGAACACTGACTGGCCTTGCATATGTGCAGCTGTTGGGCTCAATGATCACTATAACACAGAAAACATGGTTGTTTCCAACTACAACAGCTGTCCCTGATTTTTAGTCTTTCTTAAGTTTCAGCAGAGACTGCAGTATGGTCATGGAAAAAATATAGTTGGACAAGAAGAAGAAAGATGGGGGTGTGGAGTGAATGATGTGACCTGGAGACTCTCTCTCACTAGTCAGTATATTTGTAGTGCAACAGGGCTTTGCTTGGCAAGCCCAATGTTACAAAGATTTATTGATTCTGCTTTCAACTGTGATCAGCCACTGAGTGTCTTGTCTCATTTTTGGGGGTAGTGTATGTCTACCATACAAAGCGTTCTTTGCCTAGAAACTATTGTAACTGTTTACCACAAAATCAGTATTGCTATGGGTCAGTAGAAACGTGCCAACTAGGTGGGCATTGATCAAACAAGAGAAATACAGTAGTTCCTTGAAAGATTCACTATATTCTTTGGTGGAAGGTATAGCCATTCTGAAAAGTGAATGGCCTATAAAACAGTTTTGTGAAAGACTTCTTTATTTTATTAGGAGTCTTTCTGACCTATAATTAAAGTACAACATTTAGCAAACAAATAAAGAGCTTAATGTTTGAAATCACATACAAGGCATGAGCCTCCTAAATGGCATCCTGTCACCTGGAGAATCCCAGGTGGAAAAGCAAACAATGTATACAAAACCTCTGAAAAACAAACATCTCCTGTATCTTATCACTCTCCTGACCTTCTCACACCTCTTCCCTATGGCAGCCATTTTCTCAGTACAGATATATTTCATGAATATTAAAATATCTTTTCTGTTTAATAACACAATTGAAATTACATTTTATGTACTGTTTTTCAACTTATTTTATGTGTCTCATTTTTGGGGGTCTTCTTCCTCCCCCCCTCAGCCTTATTAAGGTACAATTGACAAATTGAAATCATATATATTAAAGTATACAATGTGATATTTTGATATATGCATACACTGTGAAATTATTACCACAATCAAGCTACTTAACATATCCATCACCTCACATAATTAGCTTTTTTTCTGGTGCGGAGAATATTTAAGATCTATTCTCTTAGAAAATTTAAAGTATGCCAAAAAATTAGCTGGATGTGGTGGTAGGTGCCTGTAGTCCCAGCTACCTGGGAGGCAGAGGCAGGAGAATGGCGTGAACCCAGGAGATGGAGCTTGCAGTGAGCTGAGATCATGCCACTGCACTCCAGCCTGGGCGACAGAGTGACACTCCATCTCAAAAACAAAGAAACAAAATTTAAAGTACGCAATACAGTAAGACTAACTATAGTCACCATGCTATACATTAGATCTCCAGAGCTTATCATCCTATATAGCCAAAGCTTTGTACCCTTTGAGCAACATCTCCTCATTTCTCCTACTTCTCCCTACCCCTCGCAACCACCATTCTACTTTCTGCTTCTATGAGTTTGATGTTTTTAGATTCTACATATGAGATCATGCAATATTTGTCTTTATGTGCCTAACCTGTTTCATTTAGCATAATGTTCTCCAAGTTCATCCATATTGCAATTTCCTTCCTTTTTAAGGCTCAATAATGTTTCATTGTATATACATGCCATGTTTTCTTTATTCATTTATCCTTTGATGGACACTTAAGTTTATTTTAAATCTTGGCTACTGTGAATAATACTACAATTAACACAAGAATGTAGGTATCTTTTCAAGATACTGATTTCAGGGCCAGGAACTGTGGCTCATGCCTGTTATCTCAGCACTTTGTGAGGCCAAGGCAGGCAGATTGCTTGAGTCCAGGAGTTTGAAACCAGCCTTGGCAACACAGTGAGACCTTGTCTCTCCAAAAAAAACAGCAAAAAGAAATATAAAGATTAGCCCAGCATGGTGTTAGGTACCTGTAATCCCAGCTATTCAGGAGACTGAGGCAGGAGGATCACCTGAGCCCAGGAGGTGGAGGCTGCAGTGAGCCATGATCATGCCACTGCACTTCAGTCTGGGCAACAGAGCAAAACCCTGTCTCAATAATAATAATAATAATAATAATAAAAGAATACTTATTTCATTTCCTTTAGATATTTTAGATATAGACTCAGAAGTGAGATGGCTGGTTCATATGGTATTGCTGTCTACTCTCCCTTCAATTCTGTTTATATTTGCTTTATATATTTAGGTCCTCCAATGTTGGGTGAATATATATTTATAATTTTTACATCTTCTTGATAAATTGACCCCTTTGTCATTATATAATGACCTTCTTTGTTTCTTGTGACAGTTTTTGACTTAAAATCAATTTTGTCTAAGTATAGCCACCCCTGCTTTCTTTTAGTTTTCATTTTTATGAAATATTTTTTCCAACCCTGCACTTTCAGCCTATGTGTGTATGTGTGTACTTAGGACTAAGTTGAGTCTCTTTTAAGCAGCATATATTTGAATTTTGTTTTTATCCACTCAGCCACTCATGTCTTTTTTTTTTTTTTTTTTTTTGAGAGGGAGTCTTGGTCTGTCACCCAGGCTGGAGTGCAGTGGCATGATCTTAACTCACTGCAACCTCCACCTCCAGGGTTCAAGTGATTCTCCTGCCTCAGCCTCCTGAGTAGCTGGGATTACAGGCACCTGCCACCATGTCGAGCTAATTTTTGTATTTTTAGTAGAGTTGGGGTTTCACCATGTTGACCAGGCTGGTCTCGAGCTCCTGATCTCAGGTGATCCACTCACCTCAGCCTCTCAAAGTGCTAGGATTACAGGCATGAGCCACAGCACCTGGCCTTATGTCTTTTAATTAGATATTTTAATCTGTTTACATTTAAAATAATTATTGACAGGTAAGAATTTACTGTTGTCTTTTGTTAATTGTTTTCTGATGATTTTGTAGTTCCTTTCTTCTTTTCTTGATATCTTTCTTTCTGATTTGATGATTTTGCAGTGTTATGCTTATTCCTTCATCTTTTGTATACCTACTAGACATTTTTTTGTGTCATTACCATGAAGCCTACATAAATCATCTCATAGTTAGGACAGTCTGTTTTAAGCTGATAACAACTTAACTGGTAACAACTTAATTCTGATCACATACAAAAACTCTATGCTTTAATTTATCCTCCTCCCATATTCTGTGTTTTAGACATCACCATTTACATCTTTTTATATTATCCATCCATTAACAAATATTGTAACAATAGTTATTTTTAATAGTTTTATGTTTCATACTAGAGGTCAAAGTAATTTACATACTACTGTTACATTATTAGAGTATTCTGAATTTGACTGTATTCTTATCTTTACAGTGAGTTTTATGTTTTTATATTGTTATTTAGCATCCTTTTGTTTCAACCTGAAGAACTCACTTTAGTGTTTCTTGCAAGGCAGGTCTACTGGTAATGAACTCTCTTTGCTTTGGTTTGTCTATGAGTCTCTATCTGTCTACTTCTGAACGATAGCTCTATTAAATATATTATCCTTTGTTGTCAGAGGTTTTTTTTTTTATTTCAGCACTTTGAATATAACGTTACACTTTCTCCTGGTCTGCAAGGTTTCTGCTGAGAAGTCCACTGATAGTTTTATGAGAGTTCCTTACTTGTGACTAGTCACTTTCCTCTTAATGCTTTCAAAATTCTCCCTTTGTAGTTAACTTTTGAGACTTTGATTGTAATGTGTCCCAGTGACCATTTCTTTATTTATCTTAGGTTCTTTAATTATTTGAGTTTGTGGATCTGGATGTTTATTTACCTCTTCACATTTGGAAAGTTTTCTGTAATTATTTCTTTAAATAGGCTTCTGCTCCCTTTCCCTTTCTTTACTCCTTCTGAAACTTTCATAATTGGTTTGCTTGATGGTGTACTATAAGTTCTGTAGGCTTTATTCACTCTTTTTCATTTTCTTTTCTTTTTGTTTCTCTGTAATTTCTAGTGATGTATTTTTGAGCTCACTGATTCTTCCTTCTGCTTGACTGAGCCTACTGTTAAAGCATGCCATGGAGGTTTTTAGTGCAGTCATTGCATTCTTCAGTTCCAGAATTTCTGATTGGTACTTGTTTATGGTTTCTATCTCTTGAACTTATCTTGTTCATGTATTATTTTTCTGATTTTATTTCATTGTCTGAGTTCTCTTGTAGCTAGGTGGAGCATCTTTAAGACAATTATTTTGAGTGCTTTGTCAGACAGTTCATGCATTTTCATTTTTTTAGGGTTGGTTTCTTGTGTTTTATTTTGTTCCTTTGGTGGTGCTGTGCTTCCCTGATTATTAATGATCCTTGTGTCTTTGTATTGGTGTCTACACATTTAAGAAGTAGATGCCTCTTTCAGTATTTACAAATTAGCTTCAACAGAGAGAGCTGTTCTCCCATCACCTTGCCTAGAAATTCTAAGTGGGCCATCTGTTGAGGTCCATGTGTGTGCTTCCTGTTGGAGTACTTAGGTGGACTGACCTCACACCAGGGTCTGCAGGGATGTGCCTGAATCCTGAGTCCAATGGGGTGGGGCTTATGATGGGTCCATAACAATTGGCCTGGAGTCTGTGTCTACAGGGACAAGCCTGGAGACTGGGTCCACAAGGGTGAGCCTGAAATTTGTTTCCATAGGAGCTGACCTGGTGCTGGAGCATGACTTAAGTACGAGTCCACTGGGGCTGGTGTGGTGCTGGGGCAGGCCTGGCACCTGAGTCCATGGAGATGGGCTTGGCACTTGGGTCCATGGGAGTGGGCCTGGTGCCAGGGTTAACTGGAGTTGATGGTGAAGTCAGGTGCTCACTTCACTCTTCTTCCCCTAGGTGGAGGGTATCTTTCTCCATACTGTGGTGCCCAGGTTTGTGGAGGAGTGATGCAGATAAGGTGAAACTGTTCTTTCTACCTTCTTTAGGGTGTCTTTTTTTATATCTATGCTCCACCCAAGTGCTATAATATCTCATATGGATTCCTTAGCTCTTGTGAAGATGTTTTCATGCATGGATGGTTGTTCAAATTGGTGTTTCTGTGAAGGAACAAGTACTGAAAATTTCTCCTCCACTATCTTGCTGATATCACCCTCCTACACTCACTTTTAAGCTATACCACAGTGTACAATTCTATGCATTTACTAAAGCTTATTTAGTTAGATAACTCATGTTTTATTTTATAATTGAACAAGGTCATAATGGAACAAAACCATTTAAAACAATATAGAATGATAAAACTTAAAAAAAAACAAACTTCTGACCATCTGGGAGGTACAATAGCTACTCTGAGGGGTGGGGAAGGGCCTGGCCTCTGAAGACTATCAGTTTCTCTTGAGAGCAGAAATAGACCTGCTGGTGATGAGCTTTTCAATCTTTCATGAAATTCAGGGCTAGTTCTCAAGCTCAATGAGAAGGTGTTTAATTTCTCAGGGAACAATTCACAGAACAGAACTTTAGTAATATCAGGAAATATTTCCCAATATTGTCCTTACCTTTAACTGATCTCTCCTAGTTTATAACACCCCTGCAAAGGTGTTAAGTAAGTTGGAGTCAGAGTTTTCAAAAGCCAGTCTCCTCTGGTGTAGCAGGTGTCAAGCCATTGCAAGGACTCATTATTTCCTTAATTAATTTTTTCCCTTTATTTAGTACCTTGCTTACTGATTTGGGGTAGGCTGAGTGAGCTTAATGGAGTCTCCCAAACTGTAACAGCCAACTGGAGTACAGTTCTTAATGGGATAAAAATAGTCATGCTTCTGGCTTCCATCCATAGGGGTAGTTGCGGAGAGTTGCAGAGTTCCATAAAAAGGGCATTAACATCTTCCAGCCTTGCTGACTTTGAAAACCCTGCCCCTCTTTGGGCTAGCTAATTTCCAGAGACAGTAAACAACTAGCCTGTGAGTGTCTTTTATATGTACACTAACCAATTAAGGTTCCATACCCCCAACCACCTCCTCCACTGGGCTCTCACACTCAGGGCCACTATACCCCTTTCCTGATCACCCCAGGGCATGGCACCAGAAAACTAGAGACAGGTTTATGCCCTAGAGCCTGCTGAAATTATTCGAACTAGCCAATCCTAAATCTGCATACCCTGCCTGTTCTGTTCCTTCCCATGAAAACCACCATAAAGGTTATTTCCCACATTTCCCACTAAATCTCTCTGCCTCCTGACTGACTCTGGTGTTTCTCCATGTCCCAGCCCCCAACCCAACCCCTAACTCAGCTTGGGTGTGGTGTGGCAGGCCCTCCTCCTCTGGGGATATGTGAGAATAACAAACTAAATTTTTAATGACAGTGATCTCCTCATCTGTTGGCCCCACTATGCTTGAATAAAAATAAAGCCTACATTTTCAAACAAATGGGTGGTACCTGCCAACTTGGCTTTGCATGTTGTTCCTTGTGTGCATTCACCCACAGCTTAGAGGCTTCAAGCAACCACTATTCCTCCTGCCAGGGAGCTTTTGCTCTTGCTGTTCCTCTGGCCAGAAGCAACCCTCTTTATCCTGAACCATTCCCCAGACCTAGGGAGCCTCTCCACACTTCAGATATCATCTCGATCATCTAAATCCTCAGAGACCTTCCCTGAGCCCCAGTCTATATTTGGCCCTTTGCCATTGTTCTAATGGCATTCTATTTTGTCTTTGTAGTGCGTAACATAGTCTGTGTTTGATTAGCTGGGAGATTATTTGGTTAAGGTTTGGTTTCTCCTTTAAGATTGGAAATGCCAAGATAGCAGCAGCTGCATCTTTTTTTTTCTCATTATTGCATCCCTATTGCACTGTCTGGTACATGGCATGTGCTCCTTATTTGGGGATTGAAGGGATGGGTGAATCCCTTGGGGACTGTTGGAAATGAGAGAAGGAGTCTTTAAAGAGAACCTAAAGTCCAGCAGAAGAAAATTGGAAGAGATTCAGAGAAATATATTTTATTACTATTAAGATGGCCTCATTTTCCCCAGGCAGCTGAATCATAACAGATGACACAAAGTGTTAAATAAATCCAAGTACATATTTATGATGAAATATTATACAACCATTAAAAATTATGTTTGCAGTCTAATTGTCTCATAAGTATGGCACAGTCATAAAAAGAAATACTACATAGTTACTCCAGTTATACTGCAGATTTATGTTTACTAACATGGAAAAATGATCCTGATATATCGTTCATATTTTTAAAAAAGCAGATTACATTTATAGAACAATTTGTATAGGTTGATGTTGCTTTGCTTAAAAGTGGTATAAAATTATAAACGTGCTTATGATATACAAAGAACTGTGAAAAACATTTTACATTTACATGAAATATAACAGTCTTATAAGGAAATTACTATCATTATGTCCATTTTAAAGATAAATAATAGGAAGCTTTTAGAGGCAAGATATTTGCCTATAATTTAGAGCTAACTATATTAACAGTGATTAGTTATTTTTTAAAAATTTTATTTTTTAAACTTTATTTTCTAAATTTTCTGCAATTAACTTAGGTTAGTTTTTATAATAAAATAATTTTCTTATTTACATATTTTAATGACATTAAAACATTAAAATATTAATTTTGTAAATATTTTCAACTTTTATTAGATTCAAGGGATATAGGTGCAGGTTTGTTACATGGGTATTTTGAGTGATGCTGAGATTTGGGGTACAAATGACTTCATTGTACAGGTAATATAGTAACCAATAGTTTTTCAGCCCTTCCCCCTTTCCTTCCCTCCTGCTCTAGTAGTCCCCAGTATCTGTTGTTGCTGTTTTTATGTTCACAAGTACCCAGTGTTTAGCTCCCACTTGTAAGTGAGAACATTCAGTATTTGGTTTTCTGTTCCTGTATTAATTTGCTTCAGAAAATAGCCTCTAGCTGCATCCATGTTACTACAAAGCATATGATTTCATTCTTTTTTATGGCTGCATAATATTCCATGGGTCGAATGGTAGTTCTGTTTTAAGTTCTTTGAGAAATATCTGAACTGCTTTCCACAGTGGCCAAACTAATTAACATTCCCAACAACAGTGAATAGGCCTTCGTTTTCTCCACAGCCTTACCAGCATCTGTTATTTTTTGACTTTTTAATAACAGCCACTTTGACTTGTGTGAGATGGTATCTCAATGTGATTTTCCTCTCTTTGATGATTAGTGATGCTCAGCATTTTTTCATATGTTGGCTGCTTGTATGACTTCATGTTCTTTGCCTACTTTTTAATGGTTTTTTTGTTGTTGTTTTTTGCTTGTTGAATTAAGTCCTTAAAGATTCTGTATATTAGACTTTTGTCAAATGCATAGATTGTGAATATTTTCTCCTATTCTGTAGGTTGTCTGTTTACTCTGTTAATAGTTTCTTTCACTGTACAGAAGCCCTTCAGTTTAGTTAGGTCCAACTTGTCAATTTTTGCTTTTATTGCAATTGCTTTTGAAGACTTAGTCATAAATTCTTTGCCAAGGCCAATGTCCAGAATGATATTGCCTAGGTTTTCTTCTAGGACTTTTATAGTTTGAGATC
The DNA here is from genome assembly GCF_006542625.1 of Nomascus leucogenys. Classification (NCBI taxonomy): domain Eukaryota; kingdom Metazoa; phylum Chordata; class Mammalia; order Primates; family Hylobatidae; genus Nomascus; species Nomascus leucogenys. The sequence continues at coordinate 82,071,890 of NC_044389.1, forward strand.
TTACATTTACACTTTTAGTCTATCTTGAGTTAATTTTTGTATATGGTGGAAAGTAGAAGTCCAGTTTTCTTCTTCTGCCAATGACTAGCCAGCTATCCCAGTACCACTTACTGAATAAAGAGTCCTTTCTCCATTGCTTATTTTTGTAGACTTTGTTGAAGATCAGATGGCTGTAGTTGTGCAGCTTTATTTCTGGGTTCTCTGTTAAGTTCCATTGTTCTATGTATCTGTTTTGGTACCAGTACCATGCTGTTTTGATTACTATAGGCTTATAGTTCAAAGTCAGGTAATGTGAACCCTCCAGCTTTGTTCCATTTGCTTAGGGATGCTTTGGGTATTCAGGCTTTATTTAGTTCCATATGAATTTTGCAATAGTCTTTTCTAATCTGTGAAAAATAACGTTGGTAGTTTGGTAGGAATAGCATTTAATCTGTAGATTGCTTTGGGCAGTATGGCCATTTTAACAGTAAAGTAATTATTAACATTAACACTTTAATAAAATATACTTTCATAAAATATTACTTATACAATGTCAAAACACAGTAGACTAAAAGCTATATATGGATAATTTTAATTATACTATTTTTAAATGAAGAGAGAATAGGAAATGGATGTTAATATTACAAATGAGATGTATGTCAATATTATAAATGAGACTGTTTTCTCTTTAGGCATTTTACATTTTCGAAATTTCTTACAATAACCTTGCAATATTTGCTGCCATTATCAAGCAATTTGCCAAAGTTGCCTACTGTAGAGCAGCTGGCATTCGGATACTTTCATTTCAGGCCAAATCCCTATAAAGTATCTGAAGCAACCGCAACTCTCATCTGACAATATCGAGCCTCTAAGAAAGAGATTTTTAAGGTCTTTTTCCTATAGCAAAACTAATTTTTATTTCAAGTCATCATTTTGCAAGAGGAGAACACCTTGACCTCAAATTTCATTCTCCTTTCTTCCCCAGATGACCTCTACCTTCACCCCTCTCTGCACCCACTTTTTAGGGATTAGCCACCACATTTTACTATGTCTCAAAATATCAGGGAAAAATTAATATATGTTGGTTCTTCAGAAATATTATTTTTCCTCATATCAGTGGTATAGAAACATTGATAACAGTCAAATCCCAAACCAAACTTACCTAGATTCACCCTTCTGAGTGATCGACACACTAGCCTTTGCTTGGTAGTACTAAGTCATAAAAATGCCACCCTCTTGTGACTTAAAGTCAGCCAGGTTGACATGATCTCTCTTTGATCGGGTTGAGGATTCATTGTCAAATGGCGATGGAATCCTCTTTACCTAGAAAGGGTGGTCATACCAGGTCATCCTGGAGGGAACTAAAAGAGTAATTTGAGCCTAAGCTGGCAGCTGCTTTTGCCTATTAAGTATTCTTTCTGCTCTAGAGCAGATGGTGTTGGCAATGCCACATAAGTTAGCCTGGAAAGACACAAACACATTTAGAAGTTGACTTTGACTTTCCATATTAAATTTCCTTTGAGTGTGTGTACATCTATCTATACACACACACGCACACACACACACAAATATAAACATATCACTAGTATTTTTGTGATGTTTAGTTTGCAGGCTGGTCTGTCAGTGTATTTTTAGTGTCTACTCAAACCAGTGCTTGGCACACACTGAGCACTCAATAGTTGTTTGTTGCATCAATGAATAAACAAATAGTAAATGAATTTACCTTTCCATAAAAGATGACTATTCACAGAAAATATGTCATAGCTATGACATGAGTCAGATGTATCTTATTTATAAAATGACACATGGGAATCTAAAGGGAAAAGAGTGTAACCAGCTGCTTTACTCAAGAGTTCCAGAGTTGGAGTGGAGAAATCTGCTGCAGTGATTCCTCTGGAGTAGGAAATACTTAGGGTTATGCTATGCTGAGTGTGGAGAGGAGAGAGTTCCTTGTTTTGTCTTCGGTGCACCAGATTCATACCAGAGTAGCACTTCTGAGTGGAGGCATGCTAGGACAATCAGCGCCACCACAGAGGATCAGTCAAGCTCGGTTCTTATTCAGACTCAAGAAAACCTCAGAGAGATTCATTTCCTGTATATCCGGGAAGAGCCAGACGTACACACATAGAGAGGTAGTAACTCTTCACGAGGGCTACTGAGTTTCTGGGATCTACTGACCCTGGTGTTGGAGTAAGCCAGGAATTCAATCCCAATAGAGATCTGGTAATAAGATTGGGAATTTGAAACTTGGTGTCTGGCAATGCCTTCTGTTTCCATTATCATAGTCATAATCATTAACATTGCAATTACATTTATCTGAACACCTATAGACCAGGCACTATGCCACATACTTTTTTTCTCAATGTTACAAGCTCTCTGGAAAGTATTATTATCTCCATGTTACAAGGGAGAAAAAGAGTCCCAGAGAGGCAAAATAATGTTCTCAAGGCTTACTGGGAAAAGGCTCACCTTCTCATCTGAAAAATTCTTTGACTCCAGATTGCTTAGAGTTGCAGTTTTAATCTAGACTTTAAAGTGCCCTAGGAGGACCCCTCAGGAGCCATCTCAAGGAGAGGATCATGTGGCAAGTTTAGGGTTTCCTCCATGCAGCACACGTTTTGATGAAGCATCTTTGATTTTGCCTATTTTCAATTCTAGTCAGCCATGTAATATTTAATCTGAAGGAAGGGCTCTGCTTTGATATTTGAAAAAATTCAGAAAAAGAAGGAAAGGGAATGAAGGGGAAAGAAAGAAGAGAGGGAAATATTAAAAAGCTTTGGCTTAAAGAAAAAAATCTAAACTTCAAATTTTGGCATTTCTGGACCTTCAGAAACTTTTCCCAAGACACCATTCCTTATGTAACCACAATCCCTGTTCTTGAGCAGGCTTGAGCCCATCAAACTGGACACATTGCTGTTTCTTAACTATTCCTCATGTCTATTTGCCTCCATGTCTCTTCATTGCTTCCCCAAGCTTATGCTTTTTTTTTCTTTTTCTGCTGTCCATTTCTGGCTGCCTCACAGCCTCCACCTCCTGAAGACTTCACTAGTTTCCCCTGACTGGAAGCTATTTAGCATACTCTGAATGCATGTAACACTTTGCTTAATAATTTTTTGAGGCACTCAATAAGATAGCTATTATAGCCTTGGGCAAGATGGCCGAATAGAAACAGCTCTGCTCTGCAGCTCCCAGTGAGACCAAAGCAGAAGGCAGGTGATTTCTGCATTTCCAACTGAGGTACCTGATTCATCTCATTGGGACTGGTTAGACAGTGAGTGCAGCACATGGAGGATGACCAGAAGCAGGGTGCAGCTTCATCTCACCCAGGAAGTGCAAGGGGTCAAGGAACTCCCTCCCCTAGCCAAGGGAAGCTGTGAGGAACTGTGCTGTGAGGGATGGAGCTATCTGGCCCAGATACTACACTATTCTCATGGTCTTTGCAACCCACAGACCAAGAGATTCCCGCAGGTGCTTACACCATCAGGGCCCTGGGATTCAAGCACAAAACTGGCGGCCATTTGGGCATACATTGAGCTAGATGCACAAGTTTTTTTGTTTTGTTTTGCTTTGTTTTTTTTTGATAACCCAGTGGTGACTGGAATGCCAGCAAGAGACAACCATTCACTCCTCTGGAAAGGGGGTTGAAGCCAGGGAGCCAAGTGGTCTAGCTCAGTGAATCCCACCCCCAAGGAGCCCAGAAAGCTGAGATCCACTTGCTTGAAATTCTCACTGCCAACACAGCAGCCTGAAGTCAACCTGAGATGCTCAAGCTTGGTGGGGGGAGGGGCATCCACCTTTCTGAGACTTGAGTAGGCAGTTTTCCCCTCACAGTGTAAACAAAGGCGCCAGGAAGTTTGGACTGGGCAGAGCCCACCACAGCGTGCCAAGCTGCCATAGCCAGGCTGCCTCTCTAGATTCCTCCTCTCTGGATAGGGCATCTCTGATAGAAAGGCAGCAGCCCCAGTCACGGACTTATAGATAAAACTCTCATTTCCCTGGGACAGAGCACCTGGGGGAAGGGGCGGCTGTGGGCACAGTTTCAGCAGACTTAAACGTTCCTGCTTGCCGGCTCTGAAGAGAGCAGTGGATCCCCCAGCAAAGTGCTCGAGCTCAGCTAAGGGAAAGACCACCTCCTCAAGTGGATCCCTGATCCCCGTGCCTCCTGACTGGGAGACATCTCCCATCAGGGGCCAACAGACACCTCATACAGGAGAGTTCCGGCTGGCATCTGGTAGGTGCCCCTCTGGGATGAAGCTTCCAGAAGAAGGAACAGGCAGCAACCTTTGCTGTTCTGCAGCCTCTGCTGGTGATACCCAGGCAAACAGGGTCTGGAGTGGACCCTCAGCAAACTCCAGCAGACCTGCAGCAGGGGGGCCTCACTGTTAGAAGGAAAACTAACAATCAGAAAGCAATAGCATCAACATCAACAAAAATGACAACCACGCAAAAACTCCATCCGAAGGTCACCAACAGCAAAGACCAAAGATAGATAAATCCATGAAGACGAAAAAAAAAGCAGAGCAAAAAGGCTGAAAATTCCAAAAACCAGAATGCCTCTTCTTCTCCAAACTATCACAACTCCTTGCTAGCGAGGGAACAAGACTGGATGGGGAACGAGTTTGATGAATTGACAGAAGTAGGCTTCAGAAAGTGGGTAATAACAAACTCCTCCGAGCTAAGGGAGCATGTTCTAACCCAATGCAAGGAAGCTAAGAACCTTGACAATAGGTTAGAGGAATTGCTAACTAGTATAACCAGTTTAGAGAAGAACATAAATGACCTGATTGAGCTGAAAAACACAGCATGAGAACTTCGTAAAGCATACACAAGTATCAATAGCCAAATTGATTCAAGTGGAAGAAAGGATATCAGAGATTGAAGATTAACTTAATTAAATAAAGCATGAAGATGCAAGATTAGAGAAAAAAGAATGAAAAGGAATGAACAAAGCCTCCAAGAAATATGGAACTATGTGAAAAGACCAAACCTACGTTTGATTGGTGTACCTGAAAGTGATGGGGAGAATGGAACCAAGTTGGAAAACACTCTTCAGGGTATTATCCAGGAGAACTTCCCCAACCTAGCAAGATAGGCCAACATTCAAATTCAGGAAATACAGAGAACACAACAAAGATACTCCTCAAGAAGAGCAACCCCAAGACACATAATTGTCAGATTCACCAAGGTAGAAATGAAGAAAAAAATGTTAAGGGCAGCCTGAGAGAAAGGTCAGGTTACCCACAAAGGGAAGCCCATCAGACTAACAGCTGATCTCTCTGCAGAAATCCTGCAAGCCAGAAGAGAAGAATTTAATATACTTAAAGACAAGAATTTTCAACCCAGAATTTCATATTCAGCCAAGCTAAGCTTCATAAGTGAAGGAGAAATAAAATCCTTTAAAGGCAAGCAAATGCTAAGGGATTATGCCAGCACCAGGCCTGCCTTACAAGAGTTCCTGAAGGAAGCACCAACTATGGAAAGGAAAAATCAGTACCAGCCATGGCAAAAACAACCCAAAATGTAAAGACTGTCAACACTATGAAGAAACTGCATCAACTAATGGGCAAAATAACCAGCTAGCGTTATAAAGACAGAATCAAATTCATACAGAGCAATATTAACCTTAAATGTAAACAGGCTAAATGCCCCAATTAAAGGCACAGATTGGAAAATTGGATAGTCAAGACCCATTGTTGTGCTGTATTCAAGAGATGCATCTCACGTGAAAAGATACACATAGGCTGAAAATAAAGGGATGGAGAAGGATTTACCAAACAAACAGAAAACAACAAAAAAGCAAGGGTTGCAATCCTAGTCTTTGATAAAACAGACTTTAAACCAACAAAGATCAAAAAAGACAAAGAAGGGCCTTACATAATGGTAAAGGAATCAATTCAACAGGAAGAGTTAACTATCCTAAATATATGTTCACCCAATACAGGAGCACCCAGATTTATAAAGCAAGATCTTAGAGACCTACAAGGAGACTTAGACTCCCACACAATAATAGTGGGACACCCCACTTTCAATATTAGACAGATCAATGAGACAGAAAATTAACAAGAATATTCAGGACTTGAACTCAGCTCTGGACCAAGTAGACCTAATAGACATCTACAGAACTCTCCACCCTAAATCAACAGAATATACATTATTCTCAGCACCACATAGCACTTATTCTAAAATTGACCACATAATTGGAAGTAAAACACTCCTCAGCAAATGCAAAAGAACGGAAATCATAACAGTCTTTCCAACCAAAGTGCAATCAAATTAGAACTCAGAGTTAAGAAACTCATTCAAAACGGCACAACTACATGGAAACTGAACAGCCTGCTCCCTGTATGACTACTGGGTAAATAACAAAATTAAGGCAGAAATAAATAAGTTATTTGAACCCAATGAGAACAAAGACACAATGTACCAGAATCTCTGGAACACAGCTAAAGCAGTGTTTACAGGGAAATTTATAGCACTTAATGCCCACAGGAGAAACTGGGAAAGATCTAAAATCGACATTCTAACATCACAATTGAAAAAACTAGAGAAGCAAATGCAAACAAATTCAACAGCTAGCAGAAGACAAGAAACAACTAAGATCAGAGCAGAACTTAAGGAGATAGAGACACAAAAAACCCCTTCAAGAAAAACAATGAATCCAGGAGCTAGTTTTTTGAAAACATTTACAAAATAGACTGCTAGCCAGACTAATAAAGAAGAAAAGAGAGAAAAATAAAATAAATACAATAAAAAATGATAAAGGGGAGATCACCACTGATCCCACTGAAATACTACCTACCATCGGAGGATACTATAAACACCTCAACACAAATAAACTAGAAAATCTAGAAGAAACGAATAAATTCCTGAACACATACACCCTTCCAAGGCTAAACCAGGAAGAAGTCGAATCCCTGAATAGACCAATAACAAGTTCTGAAATTGAGGCAGTAATTAATAGCCTATCAACCGAAAAACACCCAGGACCAGACTGATTCACAGCCAAATTCTACCAGAGGTACAAAGAGGAGATGGTACCATTCTTTCTGAAACTATTCCAAATAATATAAAAAGAGGGACTCCTCCCTAACTCATTTAATGAGGCCAGCAACATCCTGATACCAAAACCTGGCAGAGACAGCAAAAAAAGAAAATTTCAGGCCAATATCCCTGATCAACACAGATACGAAAATCCTCAATAAAATATTGGCAAACCAAATCCAGCAGTACATCAAAAACCTTATCCACCACAATCAAGTCAGCTTCATCCCTGGGATGCAAGGCTAAGTCAACATACGAAAATCAGTAAAGGTAATCCATCACATAAACAAAACCAATGACAAAAACCACATGATTATCTCAATAGATGCAGAAAAGGCCTTCAATAAAATTCAACACTACTTCCTGCTAAAAACTCTCAATAAAATAGGTATTGATGGAACATATCTCAAGATAATAAGAGCTATTTATGACAAACCCACAGCCAATATCATACTGAATGGGCAAAAGCTGGAAGCATTCCGTTTGAAAACCAGCACAAGACAGGGATGCCCTCTCTTACCACTCCTATTCAACATAGTGTTGGAAGTTCTGGCCAGGGGAATCAGGAAAGAGAAAGAAATAAAGGGTATTCAAATAGAAAGAGAGGAAGTCAAATTATCTCTGTTTGCAGATGATATGATTTTATATTTAGAAAACCCCATTCTCTCAGCCCAAAAACTCCTTAAGCTGATAAGCAACTTTAGCAAATTCGCGGGGTACAAAATCAATGTGCAAAAATCACAATCACTATACACCAATAACAGACAAACAGAGAGCCAAATCATGAGTGAACTCCCATTCACAATCACTACAAAGAGAATAAAATACCTATTAATACAACTTACAAGGAATGTGAAGGACCTCTTCAAGGAGAACTACAAACCACTGCTAAAGGAAATAAGAGAGGATACAAACAAATGGAAAAACATTCCATACTCACGGATAGGAAGAACCAATATTGTGAAAATGGCCATACTGCCCAAAGTAATTCATAGATTCAGTGCTACCCTCATCAAGCTACCACTGACTTTCTTCACAGAATCAGAAAAAATTACTTTAAATTTCATATGGAACCAAAAAAGAGCCCGTTTAGCCAAGACAATCCTAAGCAAAAAGAACCAAGCTGGAGGCATCACACTACTTAGCTTCAAACTATAGTACAAGGCCACAGTAACTGAAACAGCATGGTATGGGTACCAAAACAGATATATAGACCAATGGCATAGAGCAGAGGCTTCAGAAATAACACTACACGTCAACCATTTGATCTTTGACAAACCTGACAAAAACAAGCAATGGGGAAAGGATTCCCTATTTAATAAATGGTGTTGGGAAAACTGGCTAGCCATATGCAGAAAACTGGCTAGCCATATGCAGAAAACTGAAACTGGACCCCTTCCTTACACCTTATACAAAAATTAACTTAAGATGAATTAAAGATTTAAATGTAAGACCTAACACCATAAAAATCCTAGAGGAAAACCTAGGCAATACCATTCAGGACATAGGCGTGGGCAAAGACTTCATGACTAAAACAACAAAAGCAATGGCAACAAAGCCAAAATTGAAAAATGGGATTAATTAAACTAAAGAACTTCTGCACAGCAAAAGAAACTATCATCAGAGTAAACAGGCAACCTACAGAATGGGAGAAAATTTTTGCATTCTATCCATCTGACAAAGGGCTAATATCCAGAATCTACAATGAACTTAAACAAATTTACAAGAAAAAAAACAAAAAGCCCCATCAAAAAGTGGGCAAAGGATATGAACAGGCACTTCTCAAAAGAAGATATTTATGTGGCCAACAAACATATGAAAAAAAGCCCATCATCACTGGTCATTAGAGAAATGCAAATCAAAACCACAATGAGATACCATCTCACATCAGTTAGAATGGCGATTATTAAAAAGTCAGGAAACAACAGATGCTGGAGAGGATGTGGAGAAATAGGAACACTTTTACACTGTTGGTGGGAGTGTAAATTAGTTCAGCCACTGTAGAAGACAGTGTGGTGATTCCTCAAGGATCTAGAACCAGAAATGCCACTTGACCCAGCAATCCCATTACTGGATATATACACAAAGGATTAAAAATCATTCTTCTGTAAAGACACAGGCACATGTATGTTTATTGCAGCACTACTTACAATAGCAAAGACTTGGAACCAACCCAAATGCACATCAATGATAGACTGGATAAAGAAAAGGTGGCACATACACACCGTGGAATACTATGCAGCCATAAAAAAGGATGAGTTCATGTCCTTTGTAGGGACATGGATGAAGGTGGAAACCATCATTCTCAGCAAACTAACACAGGAACAGAAAACCAAATGCCACATGTTCTCATTCGTAAGTGGGAGTTGAACGATGAGAACATATGGGCACAGGGAGGGGAACATTACACACTGGGGCATGTTGGGGGACAGGGGGCAAGGAACAGGATAGCATTAGGAGAAATATCTAATGTAGATGACAGGTTGATGGGTGCAGCAAACCACCATGGCACATGTATACCTATGTAACAAACCTGCACATTCTGCACATGTATCCTAGAACTTAAAGTATATTTAAAAAGAGATGGCTATAATAAAAAACAAAAACAAAAAATAATAATTCATATGAAACTGATTTTATACTCCCTTCAATCAATCACACTTTGGAGTTTGTATAAAATATATCATTTCCACACACAAAGATATTAACTGGAATAATCAACACTTACTTAGTTTCCTAGTTCAGATTATTTACTAACCATCACTACAAAGACTGAAAAGCCAGGATGATTTCCTATTTGGTCTAATTAATTTTAATTGTGTATATAAATATGAATGTATGTTCATATGATAAATATTATATACCAAAATTAGTATGAGATGGATACAATCAAGAACGAGTTTAATAATTGGACAAATTTGATGAAAAAGACAAATTACCCCCGCCAAAACCAACTACTATCAAAATCGACACAAGTGGAAATCAAAGATCTTAATAACTCTTTATTTAATAAAGAAATTGAATTGCTAATTAGAAATCTTTCCAAACACACAAAAATCATGACTCAAATGGGCTCACTGATGAATTCTCTTAAATCTGTAAACAAACAATAATACCAATATTACACAAGCTTTTTCAGAAAATAGAGAATTACATTACAAATTTGCCAGCTTCCCAACTCACTTTTTGAGGATACCATACCCCGGTTCCAAAACTTGACAAAAATACTGCAAATAGAGAAAATTGCAGAACAATACTTCTCAAGAATATTGGTGCAAAAATCCTAAATATATTTTCAACTGAAATTCAGCAATACCTAAAAAGCATAATACACTCTAAGTAAAGTGTAAGTTTAGTTTAACATTCAAAAATCAAGAATGCAACTCAATATTAACAACATATAAGAGAAAAATCATATGATCATCTCCATACACACAGTAAAAGCACTGCACAATATCCAATATCCATTCATGACCAAAAAACAAACAAAGCTCAGTAAACCAGGATTAGAATTAATCTTTCTCAATTTGATAAAAAGGCATATATAACAAGAACCCACAGCCAACATTTTACTTAATAGCAAAAGTCTGAATATTTTCCTTCTAAGATTAAAAACAACCCAAGAATGTCCATTTATACCACTTCCCTTCAACATGTCATTGGGGGGTCCCAGTCTATGCAAAAAGGCAGTGGTACTCAGGAGGATGATTTTGCCCTGCAAGAGATTATTTTGCAGTGCCAGGAGACATTTTTGGTTTTCACAACTCTGGGGAAAAGGAGATGTTACTGTTACCTAACGGGTAGAGGTCAGGGATGCTGTTAAACATTCTGTGATGCACAGGACAGGCTCAAAATGTCAATAGCGCTGAGGTTGAGAAACCCCTCAATAAGACAAGGAAAGGAAATAAAATAATATATAAATTGGAAAGAAAAAATGAAAACCATATTTATCTTCCAGATGACATGATTTTTCATCTAGAAATCATGAAGAAATCTATTTTTATTTTTATTTGTTTACTTATTTATTTTTGAAACAAGGTCTTGCTCTGTCGCCCAGGCTGGAGTACAGTGGCGCGATCTTGGCTCACTGCAACCTCCACCTCCCAGGTTCGAGCAATTCTCCTGCCTCAGCCTCCCAAGTAGCTGGGATTACAGGTGCATGCCACCACACTCGGCTAATTTTTGTATTCTTACTAGAGACGGAGTTCACTATGTTGGCCAGGCTGGCCTCAAACTCCTGACCTCAAGTGATCTGTCCACCTTGGCCTCCCAAAATGCTGGGATTACAGATGTGAGCCACCGTGCCTGGCCAGAAATCTATTTTTAAAAACTACAGTACTAGAACTGGTGAATGAATTTGTAAAGGTCATAGGAAATAAGAACAATATACCAAAAAATTAACTTTATTTTTATGTACTTGCTGAAAACAATTGGAAAATATTTTTAAATTATAGCAACAAACATATAAAATATTTCAGAATAAATTTAATGAAAGATATAAAAGATCTGTATACTTAAAATTATAAACATTCCTGAAATAAATTTTAAAAATCTAAATGAATTTCAGGAGAGATATAGAATGTTCATGGATCAACAAACACAATACTGTTAAGAGGTCTGTTCTTCCCAAATTGATCTACAGGTTAAACCCAGTCCCAATCAAAACACTGAAACATTTTTATAGAAATCAACAATATGATTCTACAAAAAGTTGCAGCACTCACATTTTATTTCAAGACTAATGATAAAGCTACAGTAATTAAAATAATTTAGAATTATCATTAGTATAGACAAAAAATAGATAGGAAAGAGTTAAGAGTTGGGAAACAAACCCTTATATACAGTCAGTTGATTTTCTATAAAGGTTTCAAGACAATTCAATAGGTGAAGAAAAATTGTTTAAACAAATGGAGCTGGAGAAACTAGAATAAATATATGGAAAAAAAATAAACCTCAACTTCAACCATACATTATACATAAAAATCAATTCAGGATGGATCACACACCTAAATGTAAAAGCAAAAATTATAAAGCTTCTAGGAAAAACATAAGAGAACATCTTTGGAACCTTGGGAGACAAAGATTTCTTAGAAGTGACATGAAAAGTACTAATCATATATGAAAAATAGATACATTTGATTTCATTAAAATTTAAAACTTCTATTCATCAAGACACTATTAATAAAATGAAAAGACAAACCATATACGGGAAAAATATTTACATACCTATAGCTAACAAAGAACTTGTACCCAGAATAGAAATACTAAAAAAAGAAAAGGCAACCCAATTTAAAAGTGGGCAAAATATTTGAACAACAATTTACGCCCAGAAAGGAGCTTTAATCCACAGGGAAAATTAGCACACACAAAAATGACTGTTAGCATTCCTCATCTCTATTGCCTTCCACAGGTTGAGTATCTCTTACCCAAAATGCTTAGAACTTGAAATGTTTCAGATTTTGATTTTTTTTCAGACTGTAATATTTGCTTTATACATCCTAGTTGTGCACCCCAAATCAGAAAATCTAAAATTCAAAATGCTCCAGTGAGTATTTCCTTGGAGCATCATGTTAGAACTCAAAAAGTTTCAGATTTCGGAGCATTTCAGATTTTGTATTTGTGATGTGCAAGCTGTACCACTAAGAAGTCTCAAAATTTCACTATTGAAGAAAGATAGGTGATATTCTCTACATTATGAATGCAGTCTAAGACATGAATCCTCTAAGCTTGGATGGTTTTATTTGAAGAGGTGAGAAAGACAAATTTTAAAATTACATTCTTAATGCGGGAGTCTTGAACGTGGCAGATTAAGCACAAATATTTATTTCCTCCCATAAACCCTATTAAAACAACAATAAATGATAAACAATTTAAAAAGAGAATAGACTACAGGAAATGAGGTACATCAATAAACTTTTGGAAGACGAGATGTTGGCTAGGCGGAGTAAAGAAAGCTGAAATATAGGCATCTAAGATGCAAAGGAAGATGTTCAAAAACAGCAAGCCATTTCATCCAGCAGCACCAAGGAGCGTCCCAAGCATTGGATGCACCAGTTACTGTGGAAGTAGATGGTGAGAAACATAGTGAGAAATGATAAAAGTATGTATAAAGAGCATGTAGATTCCCAGGTAGCCTCCCCACACCTCCTCATAGCTAAGTGACTACCTCTGCTCCAATCTAGCAAGGACTGGAAGGTGTATTCTCTAGAGAATCCAGGCAGTCTTTATGGCCAATGACAAAATTCCATTTTAAGCTTTTAAGCAAATTCAGAATTTAGAAAACTTGTATCTGCACAGTAAAGAAACAGTTTCCCATACGTAAAGACTTTTCTGATTAATGGCTTTATTAAGAATGTTTTTATCTGATATTATACAATAAAAAGTGTCAAATTTGGAAGATCTGCATATCTCAGTGAAGCAATATTTTCCAAATTAGCAATATGCCACGCAGAGAGCAACACACACATGCACACTTCATGTGTATGAATATATTTTTATGACCTCCATATATTGAAAACTTTGGGGTTTATATTAGCTTTCCCTGTTTTCTGTAATTGTAACTTCTTTCTCCAGCTTTGTGAAATCTCGCTCCCATTATTCTCAATCTGCTTTCATATTTGGTCAGTCCTCATATGAAAGCAATCTACTGACCTTGCCGGGCTGCTAGAGAACTGGGTGTTCCTATCTCATAAAAGCACCCAACACCTCTGTGAGATGCTGCTGCTTTTGTAAGATGTGCCTTCCTTGCTCAGGCCCCTGGTCCCTATAGTTTTTGGGTAGTATTATTATGGAAGGACAGAAAGGAGGGAGGGGAAAATAAAGTGTCCTTATATTTAATATGGTTGAATTCATTAATCATTTCCTTCATGGTTTGGATTACTTTTGTCTAAAAAATTCTTCCCTATTCCAATTTTTAAAGATATCCTACTATATTTTCTTCTGTAGGTTTATATTTTCTTCTTCCTCACATAAATCTTTAGTCTACTTAGGACTGATTTTTGTTTGTGGTAGGTAGTAGGGATCCAATAATAATAATTTTGTAATGTGGATAACATTTGTTCCATTACCATTTATGGAGGTATATTTCTTTATTATAAAATATACTTTTTAAAATAGTAAAGTGAAAGCAACCTACTTTAGTTTGAAGAACAACAGAAGAAGAGAGAACTTAAACCCTATTATGTCATGTCCGAGCTTCAGTAGATCATGTTGACTACTGTTCTGCTGAGGCTAAGACATGATGTAGAGTTGCATCTTCTGATACAGTTTGCTTCACGCCATAACATTTCCTGAGAAGAAAATTCAAATGTTAAACCAAGATAGGCAATTGTATTTCTGATAGAACTAAAGGATTATCCTGCTTGTGTTACCAAGAATCTATAATATGTTGAAGCAGAAATTGGAGAACTACTCATGTAATTTTTCAGTAGAAGGTTTACACTCATCATTTGCATGTTATACATTTCCTCTGATTAATATTTCCCCTGATTAACATTATGCCTGCACAAATGCTCATGGCTGCCCTTTGACATAAATACTTGTCACAGCTGATACTGATGAACACGGAGTCATTTCTGACTAGCCAACTGGCTATGTTGACTCATCAGAATATAGATTCTCTAATCTTTTTTTAATGAGGTAACATAGCAAATACAGAATGTACTTTAATTAAAATAATTGCAAAAACATAAGAACCTATAGAAATAAATGTTTCATAAAAAATACACAAATCTTAAAAGTTTACAGAATGCTTGTGAGTACATTAAATTCCTATACACTTAGTGAAGTTTAATGTTTTAATGATACCAGCGTTGTGTGCCAAAAATCTAATGTAAAGATTAGGTCTAGGCTGGGAGCAGTGGCTCACACCTGTAATCCCAGCACTTTGGGAGGCCGAGGTGGATGGATCACTTGAGGTAAGGAGTTTATAACCAGCCTGGCCAACATGGTGAAATTCCATCTCTACTAAAAATACAAAAATTAGCTGGACGTGGTGGCGCACACCTGTAATCCCAGCTACCCAGGAGGCTGAGGCAGGAGAATTGCTTGAACCCAGGAGGTGGAGGTTGCAGTGAGCCGAGATTGTGCCACTGCAATCCATCCATCCTGGGTGACAGAGTGAGGCTCCATCAAAAAAAAAAAAAAAAAAAAGATCAGGTCTATTTTAAAATAACTTAAAATAACTTCTTACTTTTCCTGAATCATGGTATGATTATTTCAATTGTTTACATTCTTTGAGCTGCAGTTTACACGTAGTACACTATTTTAAAAACTTCCTATTGAGACATACTAGTGTGTCTTGTGGACCGGGAAAACTACTTTCAAAATAGAGACTATGGGCTCCTTCTGATATTAAGCTTAGGGAGTAATTGATACTTTGAATTTGTCAGTTACTAGCTCTTCTTTTCCCTTGATGGAAACCGTGTCTGTTGTGCTTATAGTCAGTGTAAAATAGTTTTGCTGTTGCTAAATAGTGCGGGTACAGGATACTAGAAAATGACATTTCAGAGTTTCCTCAGGGGTGAGTCACCTAGAACAACCTGGGGCAATGAGTAGAGCTGCTGACGTAAGTTTTGTTACTCATTGAGAGTCTCCTTGTTCTGAAAATGAGCTAAGATTTAAAGGCATCTTTTAGAGAGGAAATAGGAACTTAGGGAACCCATATGGACAATTCCAAAATGAAAAGACAGATATTCTGTTTCTCATAGTCAGAAGTAACTGATAGAGATTTGAAATGAGAATGGATGGAATTTGTCATCAGAGACAGATAAATAATGGTAAGATTTGGCCCTGATGCCAATTTGGAATAGTAGATGAGGAAGCTGATCTTATTTTGAGGGTGAAATGAAACTTAGTATCTCACTAGCTAGTAAATATGTAGTATCAAGTAAATTACACAAGCTGGAGTGAAATGAATGAGGGCATAAGGCTGAATATTTTGAGCCCCAATGCCATACAGCCCACCATGAATGAAGTCAGTGAGATGGTGATGGCTCAAGACAGAAAGCTTGAGAACACATTGAGAAATGGCTTTCTTCCTGAGGGAGAGTGAGTAGGGCAGAAATGAGGACACAGTGAATGTCCTGGGACTCTGAGAATCAATTCTGGATGAGACTGTTACCGTAATTTTAACAGCGTGAATCCACATCTATTTAATCTAGTAAATGTAGACAGGGTGTGAACAAGAAGGAACTAAGGTGGAGTAATGCTTTCCAGCTAAGATACATGTGGTTAGGTTTAATCAGGTGAGGTGAGGTTTAGTCAGGTAAGGTGAAAAAAGCTGTGCTTTCTGTGCCATGCAATTCTATGCTAGAGTCAAAGACTAACCTGCTCAGGTGAAGTAAGAGTGATTTTCCTACCTTGGTGGCAGCATGGTTGGGATGAGAGGTGCAGTGTATGAGTAAGGATGTGGTGTGCAGATGACAGGGGCCATTCTAGCTAAGGATGCTGGAAAGACAGTGGTAGGGCAAAGCAAAAAGGTAAAGCAAAGAGCAGAAAGGTGGGACAGAATCAGGGCAGCTAAGGATTGTAAACCTCATTCAGCCTGGAATTTTTCTCTGCAGATATGTCAACTATAGTTTTTATGGTCATTTGGCAGCTGGTCAGAAGTTTTAAACCTGCAGAGGTTATTAGTGGTTACCTTTGCCATCGCTGAGTAATGATGAATAGAGCATTTACGTAAGCTGCAGCTTTGTGCACACAGCAGTGGCCCTCAATATTACTCTGCTTCTCAAACCTACAGCAAGATTTAGAAAACGTATAAGAATGGATTTAACTTAATGATAGAAATCTCAAAACAGGGCCATACCTTGTGCAGAGTACTAAGTGGTACAGAATGGAAACAGCAAGCCCTTCTTAATTGCCCCAAGCTTGCTAGGGTCTCTTTCTCAGTTCTTAGTTTTTGAAGAAGTAATTTTTCCTGGGCTTGTTTTCTCAACCCAATACCTGGATTTGGGCTTTTGAAAATGAAACTCTTTTTCCCCCAATTCCAGTCATTCCCAATCCCCTTTCCTACTTCCCATGCCCACACACCTCTCTATAACTGGAACACACACACACACGTGCACACACACACACACACGCATATCCATTACCTGCCCTGTGCTTCTGAGTGTTGACCCATCTGGCTCTCATAGCAGAATGCCACAGCCCTGTCTTTATTCCTAGATCTGCTCTATCTGGGTCTTCCTTGGATAAACTCACAATACCAATTGCTTTCAGAAATGAGTTGACAACTACTGTCATTCATACTTGTTTATACGCCCTAGCATCTATACTCAGCACCAAAGAAAGACATGAAAGGAATGTCTATTCCATGGTGTATCGTCTCTTTTCTGGTCAGAGAGGACCTCTAGGCTGATTAAGTTTCTTTCCTTCAAGTTTGATAAGATCTTGAGACAAGCAAATCACACTCAGGAAATAAAAATTTGTACATTGAAATACTTGTTATCAGCACACTGAGAGAAACACCACTGCCAGGAAGAGTAAACTCTAATTTTAACTGGTCTGCAGGTTGTATTTCCCATTAGAAAAACTATTTGTGAAAAAGCACAGTTATTTGTCTAGTGACTACAAAGCTAAAAATTAAGAGAATTGGGTGGCTGTGGGATTAAGACAGAATCTAGCAACTTCTCTTTGCCTCTGGAACTCATCTTCCTGTAATCTAGATTAGTTGTGTGCCACAAAATAGGAGTTCTCATCTCCATGGGCAATGGAGATTAGATCCTAAAACTGCAACCCTTAAGCCTAGTGACCTTCTGTTATTGAAATTATGCTTGTTTCTCTGACTACTCCTCTACTGATTTAACTACAGTGAAGTAATTTGAAGATTTAAGCATAACAATTTTGCTTTGAAAATAAGACTATATGACAGATAGATAATCATATAGTGCCTGAAAGTTATTAGGTGCTCAGAAAATATGAGAAATAAATGACAAATAAGGGAATACAAGTAATTCAAGATTAACTAAATATCTTGAAGAACTTTATGAAAAATGGAATTAGAAGTAGCCATTATTTGTTTCAAATTCCTTTGAAAAGAAAGTAGTTTATAGAATTATGAATTAATAACAATTATTCGTATGCAAAGGACTATTCAGTAAGGTGAGAGAATGCCATGTTGTTCATTTGGAATCTGATTTGTAAGATTCTATTCAAGAAAACCCAGTAGTAACAAGGCAGGGATAAAAGTCTGCCAAATCAGATTGAGCACTTACTCAAAGCTTCTTATTTCCAGATATACTGGGAAAAGGAGCTCTCGGAAACAAGAAAAAAAGTAGAGAATATATGGAGTGTACACATACACCTTTTGAATGAAATGATACTTTATGCATAAACTGCCATGCTTTGAACCATATGATGGTGTTACAATGAGCACAGCTAATTGCCTCAAAACAGGCTTTTGAGCCAAAAGCAGCCATCTGTAGTCTGGCCTGCAGTTCACCAGTTGGCTGGAGCCATAACAATGCATAATAAGGATGCTCACTAGGTGCTCAATACATATTGCAGTCAGATTTTCTATCTCTTTGAGAGTTTAGCTCTAGGAGAAATGCAGCTAGTGGAGAAGAAGAGAACCTGAAGGAGGCAGGAATAAGGCAGCAAACAGAAGCCTTGGGACCACAAGGATGACAGGGTATTTTCTATGGCAGCTGGAGAGATAAGAGCAGTAAGGATAAAATGCTGAGTCACCGCAATGCTGGAACACCAGAGAGTCAACGATGTGCCCTGTTGATGTATTGAAACCACCTTGGCAAAAGTATGACAGTGAGAGAAATCTGACGTGGCTGACTCCATTTTGCTTCTAGCCTCACAGGCTGTCTCTTCGCTCATTCCTGGGCATAGGCCAAGCTAACTTTGGGAGAAATTTAATTGATAGCTTATATAATAATAGACCTTTCTAAAAACTAAACTGTTCTTGTAAAGCTTAATGAAAAGGCACCAAGTTAGGAGGATGAGAGGGGCTTGAATTCTAAATAATTATCAGTCATTATTCTGGAGGTCATAATATTTGTAACTTCCCCTATTAGTCTTGAAGATAACATAACTATTGTAGAACAAAGATTGGCCTCTTGAGGTGTCTTTTCAGGTTTTTGTGTTTCTGACAACCAGATGGCACCACCCAGACGTGCCAACCAGTCCTGTGGCCCTGACCCTAGAACCGACTCAGCACAAGAGGACAGCTTTGATTCTCTACGATTTCAACTCTGACCCAACCAATCAGCATGCTTCCTATCCTAGCCTCCTGTCCACAAAACTATCTTTGAAAAATCTCTAACCTCTGAGCCTTCAGGGATTCATTTGAGTAATAACTCAGTCTCCCACATGGCATAGCTGGCCTTATGTCAATTAAACTCTTTCTTTACGGCAATGCCATGGTCTTGGTGAGTTGATTTTGTTTGTGCAGTGAGTAGGAAGAACCCATCGGGCAGTTACAGGAGTGTGGAAATAAACAAAGAACAACCAAATGAGAAAAGCAAAGGTTATTTATTCTGAGCTTGCTATAGCAAAAGAGTCTGCATCATCCCTTGAGTTTTGGCAGAGATTTAAAGGCAGGCAAAGAAGTGGGAAGGCTTTACAGGGAAAAAAGGGATGGCTTCAGGCAGGCACTGACTGGAGGCTGTTGGCCTGGGGAAGCTATAGGTGGGCTAACCAGAATCAGGTTGTCCTGTGTGATTAGTTAGGGGTATATATTCTGCTTTCTCTTGTCCTAGGTTGGAAGCAGAGATCAAAATTAGGGATGCTGTCAATTATTAATCAAGTCCTGGCTATTTGGGGCCTATTGCTATAGCAGCTACTGTTTAGCTTCCTGGATCATCACTACAGATAGCAGTCTGGCTTCCTGCAGCTCTGACTTACAGCAGGATGCCTTCTTGTGTTGCTCGTTGTAGATAAGGAGCTGGTTTCCTGGGCAGGTTGCTACAAGTTGTGGATCAAAGTTCTATTTTTATATAGGGTCTGGACATTGTCCATTTGCATATCAGTCTCTTGGGAGTCTCTATTGTTTGTATTCAAATTGATCACCTAGTCCTTCATAGGCCTGGCTCTCTGATCACTAAGATGGTTTCTTTTCTTTTCTGCTTCTAAAACCATTTCTGTTTCTAAACTAAGACTATCTCAGCTTTAGAAATTCTCATACCCCAGGAAAGTCTTCAGTTCCAGGCAAACTTGGATGGTTGGTTATCCTGCCAGTATATATCCTTTCATAGCCCTAATTAACTGGGTTAACAAGCAAAGCATTGATGGTTTTTAAGAACTCATCCTGTTCAATATTCTCTGTTCCTAGAAAAATTAAAAAGTCTAACTAACAGAAGGAAAAAGTAAAGTCCTTGTTTTTAATAAGCAGAGTAGTAATGATAGGGACAGGAGGCAGGGAAATTTTGGGCAGATGGGGGCAGGTCACTGGCAAAGGCGCCACCTGCGAGCCTGGAACCACAGCCCAAAGTGAGAACATACATTCCTGTTTTCCTGCTCTAATGTTGCGTTTTCCAAAACCACCCATGGCCTGCCCTGCCCCGCATGCTATGTCCATAAAAACCACAGATTCCACCAGCAGAAGAGAGGAGAAACAATAGATGTTGGAGGCTACAGTTAGAGAGAAGCGGCTTGACTTCAGAGGGACAGCTTGATGGCGTAACTTCAGAGAGGAGTCCAGCTGGAGACAGCCAGACTCCAAGAGGAAATTACCTTCCTGCTCCATCCCTTTTTCATCTCCCCTTCCCACTGAGTGCCACTTTCATTGGCAATAAGATCCTCCACATTTACCATCCTTCAAATTTGTTCGTGTGACCTCATTCCTCCTGGATACTGGATGAGAACTCAGGTGCGGGGGCAAAAGACTGTCACACTGACCCTTCACTGAGGTGTTAACACTTAAGCTGTCCACAGGTGGCAAAGCTAAAAGGACATTTACTGTAACACTCTTCTGGGGCTTCAGGGTTTGCAGGCACCCCCACTAGATGCTGCCACAGGGCCTATGCAGAGTTCATCCTGCCAACAGCCAAAAGCACTCACCCAGGCTCCTGCACTTGCTCACCTGCATGCTCCCTTCTGCAAGGAGTTGAGCACAGCGGGTTTGAGTGAGTGGAGTTTGCCCCTGCCAGAGCTGAAGCAGCCAGCTAGTTCCCTTGCTCACACTCTAGTTCCAGCCCACAAAGGGGTCGGGGAAATTTTCCTCCTTCACTAAAAACTACATTTGTTTATAGATTTATTTAATATTATTTGCATATCAGTGCTGCACAAGGAATCAGGAGGCCTGCATTGGCTGCCAACCAGCTATGTAACCTTGAGTAAATTGCAAAGGAGTGTTGGGGCTCAGAAAATAATACCCCAAAGTATGGTGCTTTGGCATGCTGAGTACTTTGAACTAAAGAAGAACCAAGGTCTCTGATCCTCTTCTGCCCTCCTATCTCTCATCCCTCTTTCTCCTCCAAGTGCAGGGAGGGGCCTTCCTTGAAGTTTGCTTATTTGACTAAGGGAAGTTCCTCCCAAAAGAATGTAATTGTCATGAGCTCCTGCCCTAAAAGTCCATCAAACAAGGAAGATTAACTCATAGGAAAGAAGACCAAAGGTCACTATACCACCTATACTGTCACCTGAGGGACTACCTGTGTAACAAAACACCTTTCCTCAACATATATTTCCTCCCCTCACCCCTTCGCAGCTTGTGTTGACACCTCACATGAAGAAGTCCTAAGCTTCTATTTCTTTCTGTAGCTCAAAATGCCATTTATAGCATGGCATGATGGCATGCACCTGTAGTCCCAGCTACTCAGGAGACTGAGGCAGGAGGATCACTTGAGCCCAGGAATTTGAGGCAGCAGTGAGAGCTATTATCACACCACTACACTTCAGCCTGGGTGACAGAGCAAGACCCTGTCTCTTAAAAATAAATTGCTATTTAAACTTCAACCATCTGGCCCTTCTTTGGGTCTTATATTTTGTGAGGCTCCTGGGCATTTGCATGTAATAAATTTGTATGCTTTTCTTCTTGTTAATCTGTCTACTGTCAGTTTTTTCCAGAGATGCAAATTATCAAAACATCAGAGTAGAAGGAAAGTTCCCTACACTCCTACAGGAGCATAACAGTAATTTTTCCATTTTCTGGAGATAATGTACAGACATGGTTTTGAGAATTCATTCTCTATAGATTTGAGAACATTAATGAACTTTTTTAGCCCAACTTTTCTCATTTGTAAAATGGAGATTCTAATAATCTAGCTTTTCAAGTCATTGTAAGAAGTATATGAAATAATGTATATAAAACAATTATCCCATTGCCTGAAATGTAGTAGGCTTAGAAAAATTTATGTATTTGCAAATTTATTTTGCTTGCTAATACCTCCTGTTTGAAACTAATTTATGTACCTTTGTATTAGTCCATTTTCACACTGCTGATAAAGACATACCCACGACTGGGTAATTTACAAAAGAAAGAAGTTTAATGGACTCACAGTTCCACGTGGCTGGGGAGGCCTCACCATCATGGCAGAAGGTGAAAGAAACATCTCAGTGGTGGCAGACAGTAGAAGAGAAATTGTGCAGGGAAACTCCCCTTTATAAAACCATCAGATCTCATGAGACTTACTCACTATCACAAGAATAGCACAGGAAAGATCTGCCCCCATGATCCAATTACCTCCTACCAGGTCCCTCACATGACACATGGGAATTGTGGGAGCTACAATTCAAAATGAGATTTGAGTGGGGACACAGCCAAACCATAGCAACCTGCAAACTCATATAAGTCCTAACCTCAGAATTTACTATATTTAAAGATACGGTCTTTAAGAGGTAATTAAGTTAAAATGAGGTCATTAGGGTGGGCCGTAATCCAATATGTCTCATATCCTTATAAGAAAAGATTAGGACACAGAAGGAAGAAAATGTGAAGCCACAGGGAGAAGATGGCCATCTACAATGTAGTCAGGAAGAGAGGTTTCAGAAGAAGTCAACCCTGCAGACACCTTGATCTCAGACTTCTAGCCTCCAGAATTATGAGAAAATAAATTTTTCTTATTTAAATTACTCAGTCTGTGATACTTTGTTATGGAGTCCCTAGCAAACTAAACCTCGTAAAGATAATAACATCCTAATTTAAATAAACAATTAACTTGGGCTAGAGTAGCAACATAGTACAATCTGCTAATCAGCTGATTATTGTTTGATCTATATCTGATTTTCATATATAAACAAGGAAATATCATGCAAAGTGTTTCTACTTAAGGCCAGGCGTGGTGGCTCATGCCTGTAATCCCAGCACTTTGGGAGGCTGAGGCAGACAGATCACCTGAGGTCAGGTGTTTGAGACCAGCCTGGCCAACATGGTGAAACCCCTTTTCTACTAAAAATACAAAAATTAGCTGGGCATGGTGGTGTGCGCCTAAAGTCCCAACTACCTGGGAGGCTGAGGCAGGAGAATTGCTTGAACCTGGGAGGTGGTGGTTGTAGTTAGCTGAGATTATGCCACTGCACTCCAGCCTGGGTAACAGAGGGAGACTGCATCTCAAAAAAAAAAAAAAAAAAGTTTCTATTTAAGAGATCTCCTCTTTATAAAGCAATATTTGAATATCCCAGAATTAATGGGTTTTTTAAATGACTGACATTACATTATTTTTGAGGTCTATAAATCTTAAAATTACCTATTTGGAATATTTCTATTTTTCATATACATCTGATTCCTAATTTCAATAAACAAGAAAATAGGTGTTGCAGAAAGCTATCTACGGCCTCCATGAAAAACAAAAATAGAATGCTCTTTGAGCCAGCCAAACAGGAAAAATGCCTCTTAGAAGAAATGATTGTTGCCAAGAAGGATTTCTTTCTGCTTCCCCATCTGTCACCCTCAGTTTCCTTGCATGTGCTCTGGCCCCTGGGTACAGCTAAGGAGCTCCAGCTCATTAATGGTCACACAGGAAAGGACCTTCACCAAGAGAACTGCTGGAAAGGACCAAGGGAGGCTGTTGTCCTTAATCTGTCGTACCTATAATAGATTAGTTTTTGACTGAGTTAAGGGAGGGTAGGACATTTCAATGATTCCAGTTCAAAAGTCAAAGCTGCAATTTCAATTCATTATATTGAAATGTCCTTTTGTCTTAATTGTCTGATAACATTTGGGCACAGGTTATGTATAAATGCTTAACTAGTTTTGAGAGACACTGAGGTTGCTCCATTTCCTACATTCCCAGAGGAGAGTGTGAGCTACTCTCACTAAGGAACCAATCATCAGCCTGGCTTGTGTATAAATTTTCCGTGAAGAGGCAAAAAGCAGTGCAAGAGAAAACACACACACACACACACACACAATGAAACAGGCAGTTGTACCATGCTCGGTTGCAACCCACAACTAAATTAAAGTAACACCACAGTAAATACGCTATAAAACAGTAAGCACATTCTCTCAAGCCAAAGACGTGCTAAATTTGGATACCTCTATGTGGAACACACACCAGAGCTTTGAAAAATGAAAAAACACAACTTGAAACATCCAAGCTGACTGAGGTTTAAAAAACAAACAGCAACATAGAGTATCTGGGAGGGAATAAAATATCTAACTATTCTACACAGAGTGCCAAGGCATCTCGTCTGTACTATCATTTTAAGCTCCAATTGGGTCAGTCATCTACAACCATATCATGTGCTTTGATTGACTACAGTTTGGATATTTGGTCTCCTGTAACATCAACCTCCATGTGACTTCTGAGCTAGATTATCTCTGCTTCCCTGATGTTAGTCAGGGAAAAGAGATTAGAGAGGAGGTTGGAGGGGGCATGAATTCTTTCTTAGACTGTCACAGAAGCAGCTGTTCTCTCCTAGCAGGGGCAAAGCTTCAGTCTGAAGATTTTGGTCACATTGCTTTTTATCTACTTTCCAACTTTGCAAACGTAAATTCTATAAGCATCTGGGCCTTTTGCATTATGAAGAAAATTGCTAGATCCTTGGCTTAATTTTTAAATATCCTTTTAAGTATTTTGAAATCATTTAAGCACACTACAATCTGAGAATACTTAGTTTGGAAAATGTTTTGCTCTCCAAGGGACCGAATGGCATTTCCCAACTCACAATTATAAATTTATGGGAAGGTTGCCTGTGACTCTCTTTCTCCATCAAAGGTCAAGGGAAAAGAGAGTTTATATCTTTAGTTTTTGGAAAGTTTCATCAGTCTGCAAAATCCTTTTCACATTCCTTAGGATTGTGGCAGTGATGTGCCTAACGACTATATCTTCAACAGGTTTAGTAACCATCTTTAAAGGTATGGTTTTAATTCAAATTCAAACTTTTACTCTCCCAAACACAGACTTCTTTCATACTCAGCATTTTTTTCTTGCCTAGTGCTAATATAATTATTTTAATAAATTAAATGCAAAAGGATACAATTTTCAACCACCTCCTTCTACTTGATAAAGTCCTACTCTATCCCAAGACCCACCTCAGAGCTAACAACCCTAGAGAATATTTTTCCAAATGAGTTTAGTTCCATCATCATCTTACAGCATCATGCTTGCCCACTGTCATAACACTCACTGTATCAGCAGTCTCTTACCACTGAATTATAAACTGCTTGAGGAGAGAAGCAGTGTATAATTCCTCTCTGTATTCTCAGGGCCAAGCACAGTCCTTGGAATACAGTTGATGCATCATAAACCTTGTTGAAGTGAATTGTCAAGATTTCATTGAAGTCAAAGACATCATCGGACACCTCTGTTATATGAAAACTCATCTGTGATTAAGGTGCTAAGTAATGAAGTCTCTCCCAAGACAATAATAATGAGTCATGTACCTTTTTTGGGATGCTTTCTATGAGGTTATAGACATGATGTCAGATCTGAAACATGGTGAGGACGATTGCCCCTGGAATTCATAAACATAATTGAGGAAAGAGCTAATGTCAAGGTCCTTGTAACTTTGAGAGCTATAATACTATTATAAAAATGACTAGAATCACATTAAAGACCTTATTCTGAGTTTCCTCTCTCTGTGTTTCATAGAGTGAGGCAAGGATGAAGTAAAACTGAATCAGTTATTTGCTTTTTATGCTTATCTCTATGCCCATGAAACTTTCTTGAGTACGCTTTCTTAGTCACATGTAACATCCCAAAAGGGCTAATCATTTCAGGATAAGTGCTCTGACTTTGATCATGCTTTGTCTTACCATCTTAGGGCCTCATTTAATACATATGTGTAACTTACTATTTGCCAAGCACAACAAATGCTGGAATTGTAGCAGTCATGAGTTACTATTTCATTACCCAAAATTCATTCCTCTTACCTCAGCTTCCTTATTCATATTTTTTAAAGTAATAATGTACCTGACTAAAAATCTTAACTTCCTAGACTCTCTCAGAGTTGGAGGGGTGATACCTTTGCAGACAATAAAATAAACTGCAAGTTTCTGGGAAATAACCCTCATGAATGTAAGCCATTCTTGGGACAGCTCTGTTATTTGAGGCTGAATGAATATCTGATAAGATGGCACAGGCAATCCTAAGCACTGTTGAATTGTGGCAGTCAGAAGAATAGCAGGGCTTAAATGTTGTTGCCTCATATCCTGAGCCTTTTATTTCTAGGCCAATCTGAAATCTTCCCGGTGGGTGGATGAATGAGAAGAATTGAGGAAATACAGCTTCCCCTGTCTCAGGGAAGGAAGAGGATTATGGGCCCGCATTATTACCTTTAGGTCTGAGACACAATGTGGGTGTTGGTTATAAGGGAGTTTGCATGCTAATGAATCGTTTTGGAGCTTGCATTCTGTGGAGGGGTAAAGAAGTAAGGTTGTAAGTGAAGGATCAATTCCTGTGATGCTACGAAACTCCTCCTGAGCAACAGTCTGGCACTTTGAAGGCAGGCAACAAGATCAGTATAGAAGGACACAGAGACTTTTTCTCTCTCTTTAAATCCTTATTTCCTTACAGAAATTGCTATTCTACTGCCCTTTAGAAGAAGGCTGTCCAGGACAAGAATTTCCTTGTTAACAAAAAACTATGGCCAAAAAACAAAATGGTAGCAGAGATATTAAAGAAGTATCTGGTTTGGGGAGCTGGGAGGATGATCCCAAATTAATTGAAATTGAAAGGAAATAGATGATTGCATTTTTGGCCTCTCTTTTACTGTCATCCCAGCCCTTAGGTCATGTTTTATGTTCAAGGCATTGTGATCATCATTCACCTTTGACTGGAAGGGCAAAGTCACTCCTACTGGACATGGGTAAATATAGTAAGACACTTGAAATGCAATGCCCTTGAGAAGCCAGTTTCTTCTATAAGGAGCAACTTCATCTCAATAACAAATAGACAATAAAGGGACCTCCAGCTGGCCTGATGGGTGTTTTGGAACTCAAACAGCTGCTTCCGGATGTATCATTCCCACATTTCACAGCCTTTCAGCGGAAATACTTATTGGCTCACTCAGAGGATAGAAAATCTTTCCAATTAGGCAAGTTGGTGTAAAGGCCTGAGGTGGGAGCTGGCAATGCTTCCCAGAGGAGCCCACCTCGAATGGTAGCCTGAGTTTACGGTGAACGCAAGGACAGCGCTGTGCACAACAGAGGCCTTTAGTCACAGACATGGGACAGGGGTGCCAAGGATGGGTCTTGCTTATTTTTTCTGTAGTATTCCATATCGAGTATTGGATTCTTTAATTTCTCCAAACCAGCATTTATGAGGACAAAACACAAATTCTCCCTAGGCAGGTAGTTGTAAGTGTGTGTGTGTATACATCTGTGTGTGCATGTGTGCATACGTGTGTATGCATGTACCTACATATTTGGTGGGAGGGAAGAAAAAGCCAGTCTCCTTCTCCCTGGAGACTGATTATTTGTAATTATTCAAGACATTTATAAGTAAATATATTTATAATATTGTTTGAATGGCTCAAACATAAGAAGTAGAAGAGATGAACTAAAATTAAAAGTGTGTCTTATAAAATGAACTAACTTAGTTTAAAGAGCAGCTTTTTTTTCTCTATCACCTGCCTACCAGGCCCCAGCCAACACGACTTGCCAAGGCCAGTGACTCAGCAGAGCGTGCATTCAGCAGCTACTGAATGACAGCCTTGGAACAGTTACTGCAGGTCTCTCCACTCCTATGAGCAGCATAGTGACCAATGAGGCATAGATCTTTGCTCTTACTGTTTTCATCTTGAAACGCATACCCACTGCTGTGTGCATTTTCTGCACATTTCTACATTGCCTCAGTGTTATAAAACAATGCAGTAAAGGGCTGTTCTAGAGGCTGCCTGAAGTCTTCTGTCTCAAGCCAGCTATTTGCTTATCTGACTTGGCATTTAGAACAGCTGGACGACTCTGACAAATGTGTCTTGGAGCTGTGCACCAGGGGTACGTTGCTCTATGATATGATTAAGTAAAAGCATATTCTTTCTCTTGCATTGACTTTCTGTGTGCCCTGAACTGAAATCAATCTAATCAGTAAAATCCTGATGCAGCAAATGATAAACCCCAAGGCTTACTACTGCTACTGAGAAAGCCCAAACTTAGCTCCCTTGACACCCTTGAGAGAGTTTACGCTTTACCTGGAAGCCATGAATTTCTCTCCTTGTTGAAAAGCATGCAATTGCCATTAGATGGAGCTCAATGAAAGAAAAAACAGAGGATGGGCTTTTTCTGGGTTAGAAAGAGGTTTTTCCTGGAAAGTCTATTGGAATTGTTAAAGGGGCAGTCTCAGTCTGGTATGTGTTTCAGAGTTAGCCTCCATATTAACCCATCAGACAGCTCTGTCCATGCACATCCATAAGCATTAACATCACTAAAACTAGTAAATATGAGATATAAGGCCCTAGAAAATTATATAAAAATCCAACAGGATAAGCTAATTTATGTTGTATTAGAGTTTAGAGCCCAGATTTCCTCATAATTTGTAAAATGAGATTTATCCAGTGTGTTTTTATTTCCCTCCTCCTCAATCATCCCTACCACCAGGAGGCTTGGTGTTCATACATGAAGAAAGCTAGTCAAAAAGATGTATGGCCTGGGAAAAGAAAGGTAACCTAGTATTCATGTTGGAATGAAGTTTCCAGTCTGGCTTTGTGCAAGGATGGGCATGATGGCTGAGCCAACTACTGCAGCCAGGTAAGATTGTTCCCTTTTGCTTTATGGCTGGGATCAAATCAGAACATGGATGGTCCTGTGTAACAGGAAAAATGTATGTCTTATGGGAAAAAGCCAATGCTTGTGTCATAACCATTTATATGTCATTAAGTGACACTGGGAATTTTCGAAGGACATTTCACTTAAGAACTTCTGCATGCTGGCCGGGCGCGGTGGCTCACGCTTGTAATCCCAGCACTTTGGGAGGCCGAGGCGGGCGGATCACAAGGTCAGGAGATTGAGACCACGGTGAAACTACGTCTCTACTAAAAATACAAAAAAAATTATCCAGGCGTGGTGGCGGGCGCCTGTAGTCCCAGCTACTCGGAGAGGCTGAGGCAGGAGAATGGCGTGAACCCGGGAGGCGGAGCTTGCAGTGAGCTGAGATTGCGCCACTGCACTCCAGCCTGGGCGACAGAGCAAGACTCTGTCTCAAAAAAAAAAAAAAAAAAGAACTTCTGCATGCTGAGATTTTATACTATCATGAGATCAAAACATCAAGGGAAAGAAAATATAAATAAATTACTGCATTTATTTATGTTCATATTAAACCATAGAAAGAGATTTGTAAACTACAAACAATGAAGATACTATGGATTTAAAAATTAGATTTGGTTCTATAAACTGATTTGCATCAATAAGTTTTTAAAAGAAAGCTTTTTTCTCCTTTTTCAATGTGTGTATACATATGATTCTTCCAGCAATGCAGGGACTGCCCATTTGTCCTTTTCTTCCACTCCATATATATCACCTGACACAGCAGAAGATATCTGCCTTTCAAACATTTGTTTGTAAATCAAAATATAATTTAATTGTGTTGGAATGGCCTTTATTACACTGTTGGGAGTAACTTCACAAGCAAAACGTCTTTTAAGGAGTGAATAATGAAGCCATAGTAAGTCTTTTACTATAAATAGGAGTTTATATGCTAAATGTGCATAAAGCCAAATAGTCCACAGAGTCATAAATTGTGGTACCCTCTTACATATATGACAGACATCCCCAGACTAGCCAATTAGCTCATGCATTCCAGAAAGATGTACCAGACATCCTCAAAGACTCATGCTTGGGAACTTAAGGAATCAAAGGGAACTCTGGCAAAGTAAAACCATCTGTTCTCATTCGATAGACCTCAGTTGAGGATCTCACTCACCTTTGCTCCCCACATCCTGATTCTCATTCTGAAAACAACTATCTATCTGGCTTTGAGTCTATATTCAAAAACACATGCTTTTGCTCACGTCCTGATTCTCACTCTGAAAACAACTATCTACCTGGCTTTGAGTCTATATCCAAAAACAAGGGTGGTGAGGTATCAGGAAACAATGGACTTCCTACTGAGCCTCCAGGAGGATATTGCCTCCCAAACGATAAAGGAAGAAATTTCAAGGGGAAGGAGGGCAAGGTAGAAGGAGAGGAAGACAATACAGCATAAAATGCTGTGTATGAGCCTGTGATTCAACATTAGACTCATCAGTAAGGGCCTGCGTGGAAGGTTAATTTAGATTTCTATTTCTGCATTTAACCTCTTTTAAAAAGAAAAAAATGTTGACTCCTCAAGACTCAGTGACAAACTGGGGAGAGAAAGAAGAGGATCAATGATGGTATTGGGTTCCCGACTTGGATTACAAATGGATGGTGGTGTTGCTACAGAAAAGGAGTCCCAGTCCAGACCCCAAGAGAGAGTTCTTAGCTCTCACACAAAAAGAATTCAGGGCGAGTTCACAGTGCAAAGTGAAAGCAAGTTTATTAACAAAGTAAAGAGATAAAAGAATGGCTACTCCACAGACAGAGCAGCCCTAAGGGCTGCCTGTTGCCCATTTTTATGGTTACTTCTTGATGATATGCTAAATAAGGCATGGATTATTCATGCCTTCCCTTTTTAGACCATATAGGGTAACTTCCTAACATTACTATGGCATTTGTAAACTTTTTTGGTGCTGGAGGGAGTGTAGCAGTGAGGACAACCAGAGGTCACTCTCATCGCCACTTTGGTTTTGGTGGATTTTGGCCAGCTCCTTTATTGCAACCTGTTTTATCAGCAAGGTCTTTATGACCTGTATTTTGTGCTGAACTCCTGTCTCATACTGTGACTTGGAATGCCTTAACTGTCTGGGAATGCAGCCCAGTAGGTTTCAGCCTCATTTTACCCAGCTCCTATTTAAGATGAAGTTGTTCTGGTTCACATGCCTCTGACATTTCCCCCCTCCCTTTTATAAGAGAACTCTTAATCCTAAGGGTTGTGGAGGGATGAAGAACCATCTTCTGTAACTTCTTCAGGCTGAATAGGGGCAATGATATTCCTGCCTAACTATCAGGGGTCTCTTGCATTCAGGGTAGAGAGGAGCTCAGTCAGAAAGCATCAATATGGTAAGGTCCATTCATAACTCGAGTTTCAACAAAAGGTGATATCTGCAAGATTAATAAGTCTATAATTTAAGAAAACATTCAGTAAGCTTGTCCCATATTCCTACACAAAGAGTGTAACAGCAATATATTCCACAAAAGCAAATCAAAATAAGTAACGTTATTCCAGGTAAATTAAATTAGAAGGCTTTTCATGAACTGGGCAACTGCTGGAACTAAGCTGATACAAAGTTGTTTGCTGATTGTAATGTGCCCAGAATTAGAATACTGATCCAGATTTTTACATTACCCATCCCTCTTGTTTCTTCTGAGCAGCAGTTAGAGATCACTGGTTGGTTTACAGGAATAAGCAGGGTCAGCCTAAATGCAGAAACAAAAACAATAATGAGACTAGAATTTAATAACAAGGGTACCACAGTTTTTGAAACATAGTATTTCTCGCTCCGGTTTCCCAGTTTTACTAAAGACAAATTATAGTACAACTGATTTGCTTTATTATACTTGGCCTGATTATTTGTATAAAATGCAGCAAGAATAATTATTTTTCACATAGGCTTTTTAATTATCTTTGATGGAACTCTGTTTCATAAGGAATCTCAGATAAGACTTTTTAAAAACTGAGCCCTGCCAAATACCTATGAGTTGAGTAAATTCCTCTCATTTTGAGGAGATTACCTGGGGCTCCCAGACCTGTGAGAAAGTTACATTCTTTACTTACCATATATTAGAAACCCTCTACAAGGATTGTTGTAGGCAAGGTATGAGGCCAGTTCCCCAAGGGGTTTTTAGTGGCTCTGTAAGTCAAGTTAAATTCCCTAAAGGGAAACACACTATTCCAGTCAAGGCCTTGGCAAAATAACCAATTTCTCCAATTGTGTCCTACTACAAAGGAAAACAGACTCTCATTGCACCTATGCAAATAACTATTGCCATAAGTTAAGAAAACTCACAACTAATTTCCAAATTCTGGAGAAATCAGGTAGAGAGAAATAAATATGGTCCAAATTTTGTTCATAGGAGTACACTCAACTGTTAAAAGCTGTAAATAGCTCAAAATAAAAGTTTCCTTGACTCTGAAAAACAAAACAAGGATCAGCAACATTTTAAGCAAAGTTAAAAAGACTAAACTTCTTCAGTTTAGGCCATGTAGTTAACTTCTCTTTGATGGTTATGAACATTTCAGTTCTCTATGAGAGTTCTGAAAGTTTTTTCTTTTATTCTGATGTCACAATCTCCAAAGTTATCAGAAAACCTGCATTTCTTTCTCTTTTTTTTTGAGATGGAGTTTTGCTCTTGTTGCCCAGGCTGGAATGCAATGGTGCAATCTCGGCACACCACAACCTCCACCTCCCAGGTTCAAGTGATTCTCCTGCCTCAGCCTCCCAAATTGCTGGGATTACAGGCATGTGCTACCACACCCAGCTAATTTTTATATTTTTGGTAGAGATGGGTTTTCTCCATGTTGGTTAGGCTGGTCTCGAACTCCCCACCTCAGGTGATCCACCCACCTCAGCCTCCCAAAGTGCTGGGATTACAGGCATGAGCCATCTCACCCAGCCAGCAAACTTGTGTTTAAGAACATCTGCAAGAGTTCTATGGTTGATTATGTAAACCACCTTCTAAAGAGGATTAAAACAAGACAACAATTGTCTGTGGATGATAAAAAGTTCTAGCCACAATTGATAAGGAAATTTAGTTACTTCTGTGACACACAAAATTTTACATAATAATTTTAATTATTAATAACATATACTAATTCATATTAGAATCATAACTTTGAAACATATACCAATAACACTTTTATGCAAATATAGTCCAAAGAAAGCAAAACACTATTTCACATTTGATAATGCTTCCTGTATGATTTTATACCAAATAAGCCAAATTTCACCTTTACATTAATGTGCTATTAATGTTAATCCCAATTTTTAATAAAACCTTATAGACATATTTAATCAACTTTAATGTTTAACCACAAGGTAATATTCTTATAAACCTTTTATAACCCTTTACATTTTTGTGAAACAGCAGATTAATGCTCTAAGAAAAATCTGTTGTGCTTCTATTCCAATGTTTAATTTACAGAAAAATTGAATAATACCCTTTTAACTTTAGCCAATATGTTCACACACAGAATGTCTTACAATTAATTTTTATAAATCTTCCACAACTTGTTTAAACCTTTAGATTTTTCTTACTTAAAACAATCCTTTAACACTTTATTCTAGGCTGAAAAAATCCACATTCCTACAACTTCTTATAATCTTTCACCAAAAATACCTTTTACTTTCTTTTCACACCTTTCACGTAAAATTGTTTCTTTAGTAGTTTTAATTACATGTTATAATGTTAAGTCTTAGCAACTTCTATTTTTGGTGAAAACCTTGGTAAATTTGAGATTTTAATTATGTACTAGATGTGGAGCCTAGCCTAGGACACACCAGTCAGAAGTGCATTT
Source organism: Nomascus leucogenys (assembly GCF_006542625.1). Taxonomy (NCBI): domain Eukaryota; kingdom Metazoa; phylum Chordata; class Mammalia; order Primates; family Hylobatidae; genus Nomascus; species Nomascus leucogenys. Next base: position 82,105,831 of record NC_044389.1, read on the forward strand.
AACAGCTGGCTCTCCAGCATAGTTAGGGGCCGTGGCTCACTCCACATAGGCTCACTCCCAGGCCTTACCTTACTTAAGCAGGCAAGTTTTACAGTAAGAGTCATAGTGGCATTTTATGAAGCATTGAGGTGGCCTAACAACTTTTGAAATGTATATTTCTCACATAAATTTCCTTGCACAAATCCTTTTATGACTTACACAGATCATCTGAGATATTCTTGAACTTTCTGACTTGCCCTAAACATTCCTCCTATTAAACAACCAGTCATTTTACTTTAGGACAAGAATTTACCATACAAGATCCTTTCTTATATAAAATCTCTTTCTTTATGATCTTCCTTGTATAGTTAGGGGACATGGCTAATTCCACATGTCCCCAGGCCTTATCTAGAATCTAATGGATGTAAGGTAGGTAAATTGAACAGTTTTCAAAAGTCAAAGAAACCGTGTGACCTTGAAGCAGTTAGCAAATCTGATATCTGACCGTAATTTAGACCAAATATCTCCATTTTCAAGGCATTTTATATTACCAATAATCTTTAAAACTGTCTTTTCCTAAAGATTACTAAAGTCATGTGAAGAAAAAGGCATTAAAATTCCCATTTTTCTAACAAACTATTTGATTTAAGCACTTAGTTTTCTAAGCCAATTAATTAGAGCTCTTTTATATATAAACATACAACACATATAAATACATAGGCAGACAGAAGATTCAGCACTTGTAAGATTTTTCATTTGCCAGTTTCTTAATTGGATGACTGGCTTCAGGGTGGAGCCCGTAGAGGAACAGGGCCAGAAAAGCATGCCTTTCTAGGGCCAAATAAGCAGCAAACAAAGAGCTGAAGGCAAAGACAGATCCCCAGAATTAAGAGTGCCATTTTTTACTGGTTCCTGGATCCCCCAAAGGAGGGAAATACTATGGGAGAAGACAGAGCAGTGCTTCTACTCTGCATTTCATTGCAAGGCAACCCAAATCCAATTAGCCCATTTTGTAATTAGCCCAACCTTCATGGGATTCCCATCTCCCAGTCGGGGTGGAGGTGTTTCCTTATCTTCCAGGTGGACAACAGCATGCTTCTTTGATCCAAGTGTGCAAAGATTTGGTCAAGTATCCCTCCATAACGACTACTAGCAACCCCTTAAAGTATATTTCCTACCTAGTTATTACACACCAAAACTCTCTTATAATGTGAAGTAATTTCTGATACCCTCAAAACTCAAAACCATCAGATAACACAATGCAAAACAGAACAGAAACCTTTGATTTTGAGAGGGATCTATCTGCTTTTAATTTCTAGGGTTTCATGAGGAAAACAGAAGTTTTTTTCCCAAAACGGGGTGCCTCCTCTGTTTTTCCCAAGGAGTCCCAGGCTACCAGAAGTTATTTTAGGGCCTCTCGTGTGTGCATTAAGAATGGCAAGACAAAAGAAATAGAGAGTAATTCAGTCGACTGAGAAGAAAAAACCTTTTCCCAGAAAAACAAGTTCCAAGAAGAGAATAACATAAAGGCCTTTTAAATATATCTATAGCTTGTTCATCCACTTTTAATTAAGCTGACTTTTAACTGTAGTGCTTTTTAAAAAAATCCTTTCAGATCTCAGCTGGGCATGGTGGCTCACGCCTGTAATCCCAGCACTTTGGGAGGCCGAGACGGGCAGATCACGAGGTCAGGAGATTGAGACCGTTCTGGCTAACATGGTGAAACCCCATCTCTACTAATAATACAAAAAATTAGCCAGGCGTGGTGGCAGATGCCTGTAGTTCCAGCTACTAGGGAGGCTGAGGTGGGAGCATGGCATGAACTTGGGAAGGGGAGCTTGCACTCCAGCCTGGACGACAGAGCCAGACTCCATCTCAAACAAACAAACAAACAAACAAAATCCTTTCAGATCTCTTATTACCCGACTTTAGCCATGCCAAGCGGCCAATATTTCTAGCTTCTGAACTTTACCAAAGGTAACCTCCTAGGTGCTTAGAGAAAGGAAAATTTAAGACAGTCCACAGAAGAGAAGAGAATAGACAAGGTCACTCAGATACTAAACCACAAATGACTTATTTTGTAGGTGGGGAATCAAACACCGGACAGCCACTGTGAAAGTGCAAGACCCTGACTACTGAGCTACAGCACAGGACGGTCGCTACTTCGTCTCCCAGAAGAAGTCTACAGTAGTTAATTTTGAGCTTGAAAATGTTTTTAACTATTTAATATGATTTTTAGAGCTAACTATGACATGAACCTTAAAATTCCTGTTCCCTGAAGGCGGAGACCAAAAGAAAGCACCACCACATGGTTAAAAGATCAAGCTCCCAAGGACATAAAACAAGGTGAGGACTTCATCCAGTTTTTTTCTTTGTTTCAGGGACCCAAAGCCAAGTTTGTTACTGACCAGCTTGCTGGGTCGTCTTGAAAAGCAGGCTTACAGGTGTTCTAAGCCCATGTTTTATCCTAAAGATAAATGAATTCATAGCACAAAATACACCAGCTTAAGACTAGACTTAGAATTCTCAGCTGGGCGCAGTGGCTTATGCCTATAATTCCAGCACTTTGGGAGGCTGAGGTGGGCGGATCACCTGAAGTTGGGAGTTTGAGACCAGCCTGACCAACATAGAGAAACCCCATCTCTACTAAAAATACAAAATTAACTGGGCCTAGTGGCTACTTGGGAGGCTGAGGCAGGAGAATCACTTGAACCTGGGAGGTGGGGGTTGCACTCCAGCCTGGGCGACAAGAGTGAAGCTCTGTCTCAAAAAATAAAATAACTCTTTTTTGCATTAATCTAAACTTCACAGGGGAGATAAATACTGATTTTTTTTGAACCATTTATTCAATTGTTTGCACAGAGAGAAGCCAGAAATCTGATGGGTAAGAAATTCTTACCCTTTTCCCTGCATGTCAGGCTTCTAGGTTCCCTTTTCCTGAGCAGCCCTAGTGATCCAGCTTGCAGCAGCATTTCCCTGGGGGCCAAGTCACATCATAAAGGAAAATTATTATTTTTTCGTTCTGGCCAGAGCAAAATACATGTGATAAAACATAGACATTAGCCACTCTGCTTAGCACCCAATATCAAACTGGCAAGGCTTAAATTTGCCCTCAGATGGGCCCCGTCATCTTTAATCCAACCTCTGACTAGGAGTTTCAACACGTGGTCTCTGGGAAAGATGGTCACCCTAAGTAATAGAAAAGATGAGAAAGGGAAAGGAGAGAAAGACAAGCATTGCCTGTGGCAGGTGGGGAAGGCAAAATTCTCAGGGCGGCCAGAGAAAGATCCACCCATTGCAGCGACACTGAAAATTTCAGGAGGCTGCTGTTGTGAGGGGATTTTTTTCCAGCAGTTTCATTAGCTCTCAAGTTTCTCCTTTTGGTAGAGAAAAAAGCTCCCCATGTCCCACGATCCTGTACATGTCTAACCCTGCCACCCACGGCCATCAGCAAAGAGTTCAAGGCAGGTTAATCCAAAGAGAATAGAAGTTAACATCCCATAGTGCCAAACGTATTCTTAGCCGAGAGGGACTTTACTGAGAGGGGCCTCTAAACCCCTAAATCTAAGGGCCTCTAACCCGAGGTTGGTCAAGTTTCCTTGCATTTTATTAAGAGGGGCCTCTAACCCACTCTGTCGTAGGAAAGACTCTAACTCCCCTAAGCTGGGCCTCTAACCTAATCCCATTCTTTATCTGGGTACCCCACCACTTATCCAAAGTCATCTAATCAGTTCTCCAGTCTATTTCCTTTGGGTCAGGGGTGGCCTCAGTATTGTCCCTTTTGTGGTTTGTGAGAAAGATGTTACTGGACCCCACCACTTACCCAAAGTTAGCCTTTGGGTAGGGGGTTTCTGCAGTATAGTATTGGGGGAACCAGCCCCCAGTATTTCAAAGTAGGTTCTTTTCTATTTTCCCTAAGTGTCAGCTGGTCTGAGAAATAAAGGGAAAGAGTACAAAAGAGAGAAATTTTACAGCTGGCTCTCTGGGGGTGACATCACATGTCGGCAGGTTCCATGATGCCCCCGAGCCCCAAAACCAGCAAGTTTTTATTAGCAATTTCCAAAGGGGAGGGCGTGTATGAATAGGGTGTGGGTCACAGAGATCACATGCTTCAAAAGGCAATAAAATATCACAAGGCAAATGGGGGCAGAGCAAGATCACAAGGCCAGGGCGAAATTAGAATTGCTGATGAGGTTTCATGTCCCACTGTGCATGCATTGTCATTGATAAACATCTTAACAGGAAACAGGGTTTGAGAGCAGACAACTGGTCTGACTACAATTTGCCAGGCTGGAATTTCCTAATCCTAGCAAGTGCTGCACGAGACCAGGGCGTATTTCATCCCTTATCTTCAACTGCATGAGACATACACTCCCAGAGTGGCCATTTTAGAGGCTTCCCTCTGGGAATGCATTCTTTTCCCAGGGCTGTTCCTTGCAGAGAAAAAGAATTCAGTGATATTTCTCCTATTCGCTTTTGCAAGAAGAGAAATATGACTGTTCTGCCTGGCCCTGCAGGCCAGTCAGACCTTATGGTTATCTCCCTTGTTCCCTGAAAATCGCTGTTATCCTGTTCTTTTAGGATGGCCAGATTTCATATTGTTCAAACACGTGTTTTACAAACAATTTGTACAGATAACGCAATCATCACAGGGTCCTGAGGCGACATACATCCTCAGCTTACGAAGATGACAGGATTAAGAGATTAAAGTGAAGACAGGCATAGGAAATTATAAGAGTATCGATTGGGGAAGTGATAAATGTCCATGAAATCTTCACAATTTATGTTCAGAGACTGCAGTAAAGACAGGTGTAAGAAATTGTAAAAGTATTAATTTGGGGAACTAATAAATGTCCACGAAATCTTCACAATTTATGTCCTTCTGCCATGGCTTCAGCCGGTCCCTCCATTTGGGGTCCCTGACTTCCTGCAACAGTATAGTCACTTCCGTGGTTGTCAGAAAGATGTCACAGGACCCCAACACTTACCCAAAGGTAGCCATTGGGTCAGGATTTCTGCACTATATAGTCTCTTTGTAGTCGCCAGAAATATGTTACAGGAAAGGGGTCTCAATCCAGACCCCAAGAGAGGGTTCTTGGATCTCGTACAAGAAAGAATTCAGGGTGAGTCCACAGGGCAAAGTGAAAGTAAATTATTAAGAAAGTAAAGGGATAAAAGAATGCCTACTCCATAGACAGAGCAGCCCTGAGGGCTGCTTGTTGCCCAATTTTATGGTTACTTCTTGATAATATGTTAAACAAGGGGTGGATTATTCATGCCTTCCCTTTTTAAACCATATAGAGTAGCTTCCTGATGTTACCATGGCATTTGTAAGCTGTCATGGCGCTGGTGGGAGCATAGCAGTGAGGACAACCAGAGGTCACTCTCGTGGCCATTTTGTCTTTGGTGGCTTTTGGCTGGCTCCTTTATTGCAACCTGTTTCATCAGCAAGGTCTTTATGACCTGTATTTTGTGTTGACCTCCTATCTCATCCTGTGACTTAAAATGCCTTAACCATCTGGGAACCCAGCCCAGTAGGTTTCAGCCTCATTTTACCCAGCTCCTATTTAAGATGGAGTTAGTCTGGTTCACACACCTCTGACAGTGTTGTTCACTGAAATCAGGGTAGACACTTCTGCAAGTTCAGTGCTAGGTTGATAAATGTGAAATATGTCTGTCTATGTTTGGTAAAAGGCAGTGTTGTAAAGAATAGTGGTACTACTGCCTTATGTTTACATAAAGCAGTTGTCAAAGTATTTTCACAAACACCATCTCATTTGATACCCATAGCATCCCCATGAAATAATTTAGTTGGTTATCAATAGTCCCACTTTAGAGATAAGAATACTGAGGCCTCAAATGGTTAAATAATTTTCCAAAGGTCACAAAGGAGGTATTAGGGTGAGGCTTGAACTTTGGTCTTCTGACTCTAAATCTTGAGACCACTGAATTTAGTACTTAATTATTCTTCTTAACTTCATGAATGTTAGGTTGCTATTTTCCAATTAGAGTATATAGTCTCTGAAGAAAAGGATAATAGTATATATTTTTGTCTTGTAGTTTCTTGATCTTGACACTATTTACCTTTTGTGTCAGGGTAACTTTTTTTGTTACTTTTTTGCATTATAAAGTGTTTAGTAGCACCCCTGGCCTCTACCCACTAAATGGTAGTAAAACACGCCAAGCTGTGACAACCAAATATGTCTCTAGTCATTGTCAAATATTCCCCAAAGAGCAAATTTGCCCCTGGTTGAAAATCGCTGATTTAGTCCTTCGGCCATTCCGGGCACATAGGAGATGGCTGTAAATTTCTGGAGAACTAATGAAGTGTTTTTAATAGAAACTTGTTAAACAATGAAGTTGAACTGAAGGGTAAGATAAAGGACTTTGCCTTTTTAGCATTTGTAACAGTGCCTAACAAGTCAGGGAAGTCTGTGCTGATTAGTGAAATAATGTTACAGGAACAGAGTTGGGAAGAGAAGAGAGGGACATGTTTCTTTTAAAGTAGATATGTGCCCAATTTTGCATGTACTTCCACACCAAAACAGTGAGCCTTGATGAAGGACACACTCATGTATGTTTCACTTGTTTAGAAATCCCAGCCAGTGAGGAAGAGCTCATTAAAGGGCTCTGAGTAGAAGGAGCCTGGGACTTGAGCACCTGGGGACTGGAGTCTATTTCTATCTCTGCTACTAACCAAGTAGTAACACCTTTGGCAGGTCACTGCACTTTTCTGGACTGAGTCCTCATTCATAAAATGAGAAGGTTGGAATATATTATATCTTAGGTACTTTCCAAATCAAATATTTATTTATGATTTTATGATATAGGTCCTCAATCCCCTATTTATAAACCTTGGGATTGCATGTCACATGTTACTGAATTCATGCCTTTCATATTCTTTCAAAGGTAATAAATTGCACAAGCTCTTTTTAAATAATATTTCCAATAGGTGTTGGAGCAACAACCCCAAATTATTTCTTCTGTAAAATGATGGCTATTCACCTTCAATTGGATAAAGATTATTAACAGCCTTGCATCGGCTCAGGTTAGATTTTGTTGCCAAATCAGTTTGTCACAAAAGCAAACAAAAACTTTTCATTTTCAGACCACTAGACTTCAGCATTGTAGATATGTAATTGTGTACATGTACTCAGTTTTGATTATTGATAATTGATTAGGAAGCCCTGTTGTAAATACAGTCTGCTAAATAAATCTAGGGTATACTTCCTTTCTAGCCCTATGGAAGATAAACTTTTATTTTATTTTTTAAATTTTTTTTTTTTTTTTCTTGAGACGGAGTCTCGCTCTGTCGCCCAGGCTGGAGTGTGCAGTGGCGCAATCTTGGCTCACTGCAAGCTCCGCCTCCCGGGTTCACGCCATTCTCCTGCCTCAGCCTCTCCGAGTAGCTGGGACTACAGGCGCCCGCCACCACGCCCGGCTAATTTTTTTGTATTTTTTAGTAGAGACGAGGTTTCACTGCGGTCTCGATCTCCTGACCTCGTGATCCACCCGCCTCGGCCTCCCAAAGTGCTGGGATTACAAGCGTGAGCCACCGCGCCCGGCCTATTTTTTAAATTTTTATCTTAATACTTATCTCTTGGTTCCCAATTTCAAAGCTGCCACAATAACCCTTCTCTCAGACCTTGATTTTTATTCCAATATTTCATCATTATGCAAAACATTATTATCCCAGCAACATGTGTATATGGGAAAATATGAATAAAAATGAAAATCAAAAGAATTCTTTCTTTTTCTTAATAAAAAAGCATGTAATAAATTTCATGAAAGGAGTAAATGAAAATTTATCAAAAAACTAACACACAAGCAATTTAACAAATAAAAGGTTATTGTTTGTTTTATTCTATTTTAATTCAGGTCATATTAACCTGCCCTTTGGTCAAGTGAAAAAAAATATTCAGTAAATGTTTGCAGGCAATGCTACCAGAAAGCTTGTTGTTCCTGGCCAGCACAGATGTCAAGTTCTCAGGTTGAACTAAAGTTTTACTCCTGTAGGTCTCAATTCCCCAAATTGCTATTAATAGTACTGCCAACCATGGCACTTTCCTTCACTCCCTCAGCACTTTCTGTCACAGACTAATAATACTCCACAACAGAAAAACACCATTGGACTAAGTATGTCAAAAGGCTTCACCAAATAGAAAATGTATGTTCATTGTTCTGAAAAAGAAAGCAAGGCCCTTGGAGAAGCAGCAGTTATTAATAAAGTCATACAGTCTTTCCATTAGGAGCTGAGTACAATAGAATTGCCTTGACCCTCTGTGAACAGCAAAGTGTAAAACTAAAGCTTTAGATATTCCAAGACATAGAGAAATTGAGAGAGAGAGAGAAGAGGTTGGGTGAGGGACAGAGGAGGAAGGAAAAGAGTAAGGGAAGAGGTTGTAAATGGTGTTGGTTATGGAAATTTGCCAGGAAATATCTAGCAATTTAGTTGTCTCTTTTGTCTTATTCATTGCTCTAATAATGGTAATATATCTAATATCATAAAAGTAGCAATAATTATTATTATAAATGTCAAGGGCTGTGCTAGGTTTGGGGAGTAAAATGATGAACAAGACATTGGAAGTTTACAGACTTTGTTATTATTATAATTGACACATAATAACTGTATATATTTATGGGGTACAGAGTGATATTTTGATACATGTATACATGTATACAATGTGTAGTGATGGAACCAGAGTAATTAGCATACCCATTCCCTCAAACATGTATCGTTTCTTTATGTTGGTAACATTCAAAATCCTCTCTTCTAGCTATTTGAAAATATACAATCAGTTATGGTTAACTACAGTCATCCTACAGTACTATTAGAATACTAGAACTTATTCTTCCAATCTGGCTGTAACTGTGTATCCATTAGCCCACTTTTCTCTATCCTCCCTACCCCTATTCTTGCAAGCCTCTAGGAACTACAGACTGGTGTTGTAAATCAATAGTAAACAAGTAAGAAAAAATATGTAATTTTAGATAATGATAAATGGTGCAAAGGAAATCAACCATGTAATCAAATCACAAAACTTGTATAGAATACTTTCAATGGGATTCTCTGGGAAGACCTTTCTGGAAGGTGGGAGTTAAACTGCAACCTGAAGGAGGAGAATGAGTAAGTCACAGGAGGCACTCTCACTGCCAAAGCCAGAGATAAGAAGCATTTGGAAGATGGTTAGAAAAGGAAGGAGGCAGGGTGATGAAGTTAGATCCAGGAGTGCAGGGTCTGACAAATCATAGGAAGGTGTCTGTTTCAGAGGAAGAGCAATGGAAAGGGACTGAAGATTTAAGCAAAGGAGAGCTCACTTGGTTCATAGTTTTAAGTAAATATGCCAGCTGCCTTGTGGAAAATGAATTGGGAAGGGGGAATAGCAGAAGTAAGAGCATTGGTAAGAAGGCTGATTTGGATGAGGATATTGCAAGACTATGAGAATGTTCTCAGCAGGTATCAGTCTGAGACATTAAGACTAAGGACTAATCAATGAGAAGATGGGATGACCTTCTTATGTCATCTTCCTTGAAGCTTATAATTTTTATAAGCTTTGCATGCGTGTTTCTATTTCCAACTTGCCATTTCTATATTATTTTTAAAAACTATGTTTATTTCATGGTGTGGATCATTTTTTAAATAATCCAAATATAGATAAGACATCCACAAAGACCATATTGTTAGAGTGGTAAGCATTCACACTGACAGCAGAGGAACAATTCCTCTTTAACTTGTCCAAATCCTGCAGAATGTTAAGGACTTAAATTCTATTTCCTTTCAACCTTTATCTTTTAGGTTAAAAAATTCTAATATCTATCCTGATATGAATTCCCCTTTATTATTGTACCAATGTTAGGCCCTCTTACAACTCGTTTTTTCCAGGTTGGCTGATGGATTTTCTGGAGGTATAGAATTAGTATTGCATTTGAAGCCACACATAGGTATTATGTTTTATTTTGTTTCTTTTGGAGCCAAATTTTACCTTGTCATATGTATTATGTTTAAATGGGCCAACAATTTGATTCAGGTAGGAACTATGGGGAGCAAGGGGGATACCTTTTCGGGTGTTTGTGTTTGTCTGTGTGTGTAAACTTCTTGGTCAGGTTTTCATATGTCTTAGTGAACATTCGTCAGCCTGTTAAGACTGCTTTCATGGTTGGCTGAGTGGTCTCGATGCCACTGATGAAATGAGGATTGATAAGACATTTAATTAGTTATATATTGTTGTGTAACAAATTTCCAAACCTAGCAACTTATAACAACAATAAACATTTATTATTGCACAGTTTCTATTGATCAGGAATTCAGGAGTCACTTGGCTGGTTGGTTGTTGCAGTCAAGATGCCTGCCAGGGCTGCAGTCATAAGTTTGAACAAAGCTAAAAGATCTGCTTCCAGAATGTCTCATTCACATGTTCACAAATTGAAACTGGCTCTTGGCAAGAAGCCACAGTTCCTTCCAAGGGTGGCTTGGGAATCCTCATGACATGGCAGCTGGCTTCCCCCAAAGACAGGAATGCAAGAGAGAGTGAGGTATAAGCCACAACACCTTTTATGACCTAACCTTGGAAGCCATATTTCATCATTTCTGCAACTTCTGGTTGATTACAGGATGTAATTGAATGTACACACAGGCAAAAATACCAGGAAGTGAAAACCACTGGGAACCATCTTTGAAGTAGTCTACATCCTGTCTATAGGATGCAAACCAGAATAGGAAAGGGTAGATTGTAAAGGAGCAGGTGTGGAATCAGACACACCCTATGGCAGGGAAACCAATTGCTTCTCCTTTGGGGGAGTCCCACTGATCAGATGCAGTATCTGAAAGGTATAGCAACAAATGCCACTGCTGGAAGGTAGAGAGCCAAGCAAAGTGTTATAAGGGTATGAATCGGGCAGCAGAACATAGCACCGTTTCAAGCCAGAACAAGAGGTGTTTTGATTCAGATGGGCACTTAGCCAGCATCTGGAAAAACATTATTCATTGTTCACTTATTTAGTACATATTTACTGAACAACAACAGTGCACTGGCCACTAAGGATCTAAGGGGAAGTTGGACACCCTGTCATTAGGAAGCTTAAAACCTAGGAGGGACTATGTAGAGGTAAAAAGGTAATGACGATATCATGTAGTGAGCTCTGTGATTGCAGAACTGCAGAATGGTTCAGATGTCACAGGAGGAATATTTGGCCAAATCTTGAGAGGGGCTAAAGGAGGAAGAGACATTGGATCCAAAATTTAAGAAGGAGTTACCAAGTGAAAGATGAGGAGACAGGGAGTGTTCCAAACCAAAAGATAACACATGGAACAAGAATAACCCTGAATCAAGAAAGGAGTCCTCCTATAGCAACTAAAAAAAAAGTGTGTCTGGAGCTAAGCATGCAACATTGAGGAAATCAAGAAGTGAAAATAGAGTGCAAATCCAGTGACAGAATTCCAGATGGAGTTTAGGGGCAGGACCACAGTCCTGGAAGGGAGGGCAAGCTGAAGGCAAAGAAAGGCAAGCCCAGCCCTGCAGGCACAGGGATTCTTGGGAATTCACCAGACAGGAACTGTGAGGCTGGGACAGACATCTGGTGGGAGGTAGGCTGGCTCAGTCAAATCTAAGAGGGGATGTCTCTTATGATAGTTTATTTCAGAAATAGTCACCCGTGTGAGAGTGCTGGGGCAGAGAGGACTGGGAGTGTGCCAGGAAGGGACCCTGTGATACAGGATGATACATGATCAGAAGAAATGAGCCAGTGGATGCATCCCCAAACAAGAGTGTCAAGAGAATAATGTAGAAGTGGAGAGCTATGGGGAAGGTAGTTTTGAAGCTAAATGTGCAGACTCTGGACAGACATTCTTTCATGAAGAACCCTGAGCTTCTTGCCAGGAGAACAGATCCTTATAAGCTGCCCAAGACCAGACAAGATAATATAAAGGGAATTAATCTGTTAGAAATTAATGTCTCAGGAATATGCAGAAATGTACTTATGAACCCCAGAACCTAAGGTTACAGCAGACCTGGGATAGTTACACTGGATGCTGTTACTTCAATTAAATCAGAGATCTCAGCCGGGCACAGTAGCTCATGCCTGTAATCCCCATACTTTGGGAGGCCAAGGTGGGCAAATCGCGAGGTCAGGACATCAAGACCATCCTGGCCAATATGGTGAAGTCCCATCTCTACTAAAATACAAAAATTAGCTGGGCGTGGTAGTAGGTGCCTGTAATCCCAGCTATTTGGGAGGCTGAGGCAGGAGAATCACTTCAACTCAGGAGGTGGAGGCTGCAGTGAGCCGAGATCGTACCACTGCACTCCAGTCTGGCAACAGAGTGAGACTCTGTCTCAAAAAAAAAAAAAAAAAAAAAATCAGAGATCTCCATGGGCTCAGCTTTCAGTTTTCAAGAGGGGCTCATCAATGGTCCTTGCAATGGGAGAAAATAGGCAAGACCTGGTATCCTATGATTCTTGACTCTTGGCTAATTTGAGGCTGTGCACTATTTCATGCAGTGGTTCTTAAACTTTAGTATGTGTTAGAATAATACTGAAATTCTTGCTAAAATTCTGATTTCTAGGGACCACGTACAGGCTCTCTGATTCAGTAGGTCAGGAGTAGAGCTCAAATATAGGTATTTTAAGAAGACTTGCAGGTGATTCTGAGACCAAAAAGTTGGCAGATCACACTTTGAAAACACTTATTTAGAACTTAAAATTTGGCATAGGGGTGATTAGAAGTATGGGCTCTGCAGCCAGGCTGCCTATCTATCAATGCCCAACTCTGTCACTTCCCATGATCTCCAAGAAGGCCAACAATTTGTGCCTCAGTTTTTTCAGCTGTAAAAGGGGGTCATAATACCCACCTGACTGGTTTATGGCAAATATTAAACAAGTTAGTAAGTATAAAATACAGTACCTGGCACAGTTTGGGTACTCAGCTAATGTTAGCAATTGTCAACTGCAAAGAAGTACCAATGTTGCTTGAAAAAATGTTTAGTGAAATTTACATGTGTGATTCTAACATTACACATGTAGCCTTGTGGATTTTTGCAGTGCTATAGATTCATGGTAAAACAAAGAAGAAAAATTATCTCAACATCATTTCTATCTCAAATAATCTTTCACATACTTCACTGTTAGTCTCTGTCCTTCCTGAATCCCTTAAGCACAGAAGAATTATTTGAAAATGTTAACATGGTAGAAAGTTAGATACAATATTGGAAATGTTGACCAAATGGTGGCAAAGATGACCATCATCCATGTTACAGGGCTCTTGCCTGTCAGCTCTTGGAGGGTGGTGTACATGATGGCCACTGATGGGGTCCCATTTATCCACCCACCCACCTACCCATTGTACTAGTCCATCCACATTATCAGCTTCTTACAGCACAATCTGCACTGGGCACTTAGGTAGACATAATGACAAGGCCCTGACCTCTGAGTTGGTACAGGGAAAACAAGGATGGCAACTTCGACCCCAATAATTATCAGCTATTCTCTCTATAAGAATGTAAGTCAGGTAATACTCTCCCCATTTTTATGAATGAGGAAGCTAGAGCCCAAAAAGTTTACCTGGCTCATAAAATAAGAAAGTTATGATTCAAACCCAGGTCTTTTCCCCCGCTTACTACTCTGTCTTTCTGTACAACAAAAGGAGAGACTATTAAAAATAAAGTTCAGGCTGGGTACAGTGGCTCACACCTGTAATCTCAGCACTTTGGGAGGCCGAGGCCAGTGGATCACGAGGTCAGGAGTTTGAGACAAGCCTGGCCAATGTGATGAAACCCCATCTCTACTAAAAATACAAAAAATTAGCCGGGTGTTGTGGTGGGAGCTTGTAATCCCAGCTACTCGGGAGGCTGAGGCAGGAGAATCGCTTGAACCTGGGAGGTGGAGGTTGCAGTGAGACGAGATCGTGCCATTGCAGTCCACCTGGGTGAAAGAGCAAGACTCCATCTCTAAGTAAGGAAATAAATGAATAAATAAATAATAAATAAATAAAGTTCAAGCTAGAGATTGGAGTAGGACTCAGAGAGAGAGGGAGAGGAGGAAAGCAATACACTAATGATGCACATGAAGAGTAAGCTAGTGGCTTCCAAGTCTAAATGTTTAGGTACCTCATTTGGGGGATATTTTAATGACACAATGAAGACATTAACTATTGTACACATATGATGATTTGAGCTGTACAAACACACAGAAGTAAACTTTATGGCAGCTGTTGAAATAATCATAGTGACATGATTCAAGTGGGGTTATTCAATGGTTGTAAGGAGACACTGAGGAAGGGTATTTTCATACTTGCTTTTGAAAATACGTAGGAGAACCATATCAGAGTAGTTCCATCTATTGAGCACCTACTCTGTAGTACGAATTTTAAGCAGGTTGTCTCACATAATACTGAAAACAACTAAGAGAGGTAGGAATTGGCTTCCACATGAACAAAAGAGTAACTGAACTTCAGCATAGTTTGTCCAGAGCAGCAGGACTTGTAAGTGACGGAAGAGTCATTATTTGAACCCAGGTCTGATTCCAGTCTGCATGCTCTTGATTCTACACCAGCTGCCACAAGTTAACGGACTCAAAACAACTCTCATTCCTTTCTCTTCTGATTCTTTAATGCTAAGTCTGCTAAAACCTATTCTCATTACTTGACATTTCTCCCAAATCTGCTTCTCATGTGTTTCGTCCTTCTGTGAGTCCCTCGGCAATCATCCCAATCAGCCAGGCTTGACTCCTTTCTTCCAATCATCCTCCCCATCCAATCTGTTTGCAAGTCCTGGCAATTCTAATTCTGTCTTCATTTTCATGCCATTCCCCTCACTCCTTGCCAACAGGAACCACCTACTGCAATTCCTCACTATCTCCAGCTTGCTAGGTTGAAAGAACCAATAAAATGACCTCCAGTGATCCCCACCTGCTGTTACTTACACCTTGTGGAATCAGTTCCCCCTGAGTGTGGACCAGGCTTGGCAACTTGCTTCACATGTGGCACATGTGGTGGTATATTGCTTCCAAGATTAGGTAACCAAAAGACTCTGGTTTCCATCTTGCTACCTACCCCTCTCTTGCTCTCTCGATTCTCTGTTGGAAGCTGGCTGCCACGTTATGAGCTGCCCTATGGAAAGGCTCACAGGGAGGAACTGAGGCAGTCTCCAGTGAATGGTCATTGAGGAGCTTAGGCTGCCAGTTCAACAGCCCTTGAGGAGCTGAATCCTGCCAATAACTACCCCCAGATTTCTGACCTACGGAAACTGTGAGATAACAAATGCTTGTTGTTTTAAACTGTTAAATTTTAGATAATTTGTTATGCAGCAATAGATAACTAGTATGTTTTTAAATGGATATTCCCAAATCCAGAATTGTTGATTTTTCTGCTGCCACATTAAACTTCTAGAAATACAGTTCTGTTTATGTCATTCCTGTGTTCAACAACCTTCAAAGGCTTTCCATTTGCCTTTAGAAAATATCTAAGCTTCTCAGCTTGACAGTGATGATGCTTTAGCACCAATTCCCAACATATCAGGTTATTAGTCCATTTTCACACTGCTGATAAAGATGTACCCAAGACTGGGTAATATATAAAGGAAAAGAGGTTCAATGGACTCACGGTTCCACGTGGCTGGGGAGGCCTCACTATCCTGGTGGAAGGCAAAAGGTATATCTTAAATGGCAGCAGACAAAGAGAGAATGAGAATGAGAGCCAAGTGAAAGCTGAAACTCTTAGAGAACCATCAGATCTCGTAAGACTTGTTCACAACCATGGGAACAGTATGGGGGAAACCACTCCCATGATTCACGTATCTCCCACTGGGTCCCTCCCACAACACATGGGAATTATGGAAGCTTCAATTCAAGATGAGATTTGGGTGGCGATACACCAAGCCGTATCAATTAGTTAATAATTAAGAATTATTTGATAGTTGAAGGCAATAATGTATAATTCAGATATCAACTGAGGCCACACTGTTCCCTTGGGGACTAAATAAGATTGGCTCCAGCCACAGATATACATTTTGTAAAAAATCCAAAACCCTTCCCAAGGTTTTTATCAATTCCTGGTGAGTTTATGTTCTCACACTCACCTCTAGCTTTTTTTGCTTTTGCTGAATTAAATCAGTGTATAGATGATCTCTCTATCCCACATGTGCTACTATTCCACATAATGTCAGCCCAGATGTAGAACTCAGTCCCTTTCCTTGACACCCACACAACCACACACATACACATTTCATGTAAGATTGTTATGTAAGTAGATTTTACTAGATTTTGAGGATTTTCTTTACAGCTCAGATAACTTAAACTGAATATTAGACATCACTGTTAAAATATTTTCGAAGGTGAAAAAATAATATAAATTCATTTTGGTGTGTCTTTGCATAAAGAAACACTGGAAAGATACCATAAAAACTAAAAAAGAAATTATCTATGGAGGAGAGGGGTGGAATGAGGTGGATAGGGACAAAATTTGCACTAAGACATTATGTTATATTTCTCAATATTGTTTTGATTTATGAACCATGTAAATGTATTTTTTCAGAAATTCAAAATTAAAAAGTAAAATTTAAAAATTTAAAAATTATTTAGACCCCCCCCCATTAGAATAATAATTCCTCTCCTTCTCCTTCTCCTTCTCCTTCTTCTTCTTCTTTTTTGAGATGGGGTCTCTCTCTGTCACCCAGGCTGGAGTGCAGTGGCACAATCATGGCTCACTGCAGCCTCAGCCTCCTGGGCTCAGTGATCCTCCCGCCTCTGCTTCCCAACTAATTGGGACTACAGGCATGTGCCACCATATCCAGCTAATTTTGTAGAGATGGGGTCTCACCATGTTGCCCTGGGTGATCTAGAACTCCTGAGCTCAAGAGGTTTCTCTGCCTTCACCTCTCAAAGTGGCATGAGCCACCTCATGCTGCTGGATTCTTAATTCTCACTCTCCCCTCCCATTTCTCCTCCTTATCTCTATTTAGGGTTAAGTCCTCTCCTGCTCCAATCCAGATTTTTCTCATTTCCAATTTAGTTAAACTCTATTTTGTCCTTACTCTCAAATTTGGCTCTAAGCCTTTGCACATTAGAACCTCATAAATGTGCTTATATAAACAACGTCCAAAGAGAAACCTAGCCGTGGTACTTTTAAATGCAATTCCTGCCTCACCCTCCCATCCCCAGGATACAGAATAAGAGGGGTCTAGTGAGGAAGAGTTGTTGATGAAGTTGTGATAGCACAGAAAAGTTGGAAGGGAGAAAATCCAATAGGTAAGAAAAAAGAATATCAAAGGCAAACTGTGCTTAATAGAGAACTTTGCTTGGGGCCAACACTGATTGTGTTCTCCAACCTTCTCCTGACATTTTTGTTGAGAATGTGCGTCCCAGATAAGTTAACAAAAAAAGCTTGTGTCTAATGAAACAAGTTTTTTAAGTGACTTCTAATTCTGTAGTATAACTTTAAAATATTGATTTTTTTAATTGAGAAAAGTTTAAACTGACATCTCATGACAGACAATATGCAAATGGTTAATAAACATGAAAGGATGTACAGTTTCATCAATCATCAGGGAAATGCAAATTAAAACCACAATGAGATGCACTGCATGCTTATCATATGGCTTAAATGTAACAGACAATACCAAGTGTCAGCAAGATTGTAGAGAACTACTGGTGGAAGTGTAAATTGACACAATCACCTTGGAAAACTGGCAATATCTACTAAAGCTGAGCCTCTGCAGCACAAGAATATCCTCAGACCCAGCTACTTCCCTCCTGGGTATATTCCAAAGAGGTATGTGTACATATGTCCCAAAATCTAGAAGCTTCTCAAAATGTCATTCAGTAGCAGAATGGATAAATAAATTGTGAATTTCATGCACTGGTCTATTATACAGCAAGATAAATTAGTAAACATAATTTAAGTGGAAGAAACCATACACCAAGAAGTTCTGTCTTAGTCTATTTTCTGCTGCTATAACAGAGTACAATAGACTGGGTAAATTATGAAGAACAGTTTTTCTGGCTCACCATTTTTGAGGCTGGGAAGTCTGAGAACATGGCACCATCATCTGGTGAGGGTTATCCCATGATGGAAGGCATCCCATGGCAAGTAAGTGCAAAAGACAGAAAGGAAATTGGAGCTGAACTTATCCTTTGATTAGAAGCCCTTTCCCTTGATAACTGACCCACTTCCAAAATAATGGCATTAATTCATTCATCATGGGAAGCCCTCATGACCTAATCACCTCCTAAAGGCCCCATCTTTTAATACTGTTACAATGGAAATTAATTTCTCAACACATGAAATTTTAGGGGACACATTAAAACCATAGAAAATTCATATTCTATTATTCTGTTTTCATAAAGATGAAAACAAGCAAAACTAATCTGAGATTTGAGAAGTCAAGAGAGTAGTCATTTTTGGGGAATGGCTATTTACTGAAAGGGGGGTAAAATGAGACTTTCGAAGTCTTGGCTAGGGTCTATTTCTTAATCCAGGTGCTGGGTTCATGGAGGCATTTGCACTGTGAAGATTTATCAAAATGCACACTAATGATTTATGCACTTTTTCTGTATGTGTGTTTACACACATACAGAAATTTGTTGTTTACAAACAGTAAATTATACTTCAAAAAAAACTGTCTGTTTTCAAAGACCTTATCAACGAGCTTATTTTTAGTATCTGGTATGGTCTGAATGTTTGTGTCCCTCCAAAATTCATGTTGAAACTTAGTCCTCCTTACAGTAGTATTAAGAGATGAAGCCTTTGAGGAAGTGATTAAGTTATGAGGGCTCCTCCATCATGGATAGATTAATGCCCTTATAAAAGAACCTTCGGAAATCTGCCTGAACCTTCCATTTCTTCTTCCACGTGAGGACACAGCATTCATCCCTTTTTGTCCCTTTCCACCATGTGAGAACACCACAAGGAGGTGTCATCTTAGAAGCAAAGAGCAGCCCTCACCAAACACTGAATCTACCAGTGCTTTGATCTGGGACTTCCCAGGTCCTAGAACTGTGAAAAAATAAATTTCTGCTCTTTGCAAATGATTCAGTCTCAAGTATTTTGTTATGGTAGCACAAACACAGTATCATTTATCCATATTTTTGAAACTACCCACTTCAAATGTAAATTCCATGAAGACAGGTTTTTGTCTGTTTTTTGCATAAAAATTTGCTAAATAAATTAATGAAGGAATTAAACTCAATTATTGACATCAAGGGCTAACCAATGACTGTCTTTAATTATTAAGAAAAAATTCTAGCCTAGATACTTAGACTTGTACATATTAAAAATCACCTGAACATAGTGATAAAATTTTCATAATATATGGAATATTGTGGGAGGCAGAAGAGCTTAACATTTAACAGCATGTGGTCAGGGAATGAATTCAAATTCAGGCTTTGCCACTCATTAGCTGTGTGACTTTGAGCCATTTATTTAACTCCTTCCAGCTTCAGTGTCTTCATGAGTGAAATGGAAATAATAATGCTAACTACTCCATAAGTTAATGGGAAGAGTAAGTGAGAGTATGGTTTTTAAACACTTAGCACACTGCTGGACATGTATTGAAAGTGTTCCATAAATATTTTCTTTTATTGCTTCAACTAATAGTTAATTTAGTCACAATTTGTATATCATGAAGATATTTTTTAGTTATAGCTTATGTTAAATTTAACTGTAACTTGAGAAATTCGAAAAGCCTTCATTCCACTGATTATTTTTATTCTGCTCCTTAACCAGCTGTGTGACCTCAGGCAGGTCACTTCACCTCTCTGGTGCTAATTTTCCTCAGACATCAAATGAAGAATATGAAATAAGCTATCTCAGATTGAAGATCCTGACAACGCTAACATTCTATATATTCATGTTTTGGCTTCTATACCTTCCTAACTGCATCTTCCCACTATCCCCCAAACCCTTCACACATCCCATATGTTAATTAAAAAGAAGGGCTGACAATTTTAAGCGCTCTCCCACCAGCAGGCCTTTGCTTTTATCTCAGTAGGTCCATACCTATTTGGAGTGCCTCTCCTAGATTTTGCCCTGCTGGATAGCATCTGTCTCCCTTTTCAAATCCTATAATACCTAGTATATATGCCTCTTTTAGTTACTTATTTACATTTTATATCTTATTCCAGACTCTGAGCTCTTTTGAGAGAAACATACTTGTGTTGCCTAAGTGCACTTTGCCCATCATAGATGTTTATCAAGAATTTGTTGAATTAATTCACCTAAGACTGTTAATACTATCAAGCCATTCCTTATACCACAAAAGAAATCGAATATTTTCTTTAAAATATCTGACTAAATGACCAATATCTTATTTAAATTTGAAAAATATTTAAAGTATCTGACTAAATGACCATCATTATTTTGTAGCTCAACATGTTCTGCATCTAGGTTTGACATGAGACACCTAAAACAACTAAATCTGGTAATTACTATACCATGGTGTGGTTTGAGAAAGGATGACCATACATGTCTGTCTGAAATAGTGTATGTTAGTTTCTAAGAGTGAACTTCACTTCCTTCCTACGGAGGTCGGCAGGGTTATGACAGAAGAGCTGACTCTATTTGACTCATGTTGGTCCCCTTTCCCTCTCTGGCCTCCTGGCTATAACAGATGCAAAAAGTAAAAAAGGCTCTGCACAGTTACAGCTAAGCCAGGAGAACCATCCCCAGGGAGAGCTCAGTTAACCTTCCTTAGTTGCTAACTATCTTTTGCAGGTTGTTTCTAAATTAAGTTCTGTAGACGAGCGGCTTTCAATCTTGCCACGCTCAAAGCAGACTGCTCTTGCTCCTGTGAGTAATCCCCAAGGAAATCATAGCCATGATAAGCCATGCGGGGGTGAGAACTAATCTCAAGACCGGAGGGGTTTTCAGGGTAATAGGTTTTTGTTTTTTAATGTCATTTTCAGTTAGAGATGTAACATAATGATGTAGAAGGCTGGCCAATTAAAATGTGGGTATCTTTCAAACAAGAGCCTTCACAGAATGCTTTTCAAAGAAAAGGCAGGTTGCCTCTAAGAAAATCATGACACTTGACAGACAATCAGTCATAAAGACAGGCAGGTGAGCTGAGAACTTCCTTCTCTGCTCCTCTCCGGTTTCACTGCCTGAAAAAGCCAAATGTCAGACCTCTTGTTCTCGGTGGGGATTTTTTGATTCACAGAAGAACTTTATCTTGTGGTGAATCATTGTTACATTGTCAAGGATGATGAAGGATGTTCAGTCAGACATGTTTTGTTGAATTTATTAAAAGGTACCTCAATCTTGAGTACAGCCTTACTGGAGAGCAATCTGAAAATACTTATTCAAGGTTTTTAAATGTGTCTGTCCTGTGACCAAGAAATTGCACTTCTGGACATTCAACATAGAAAAGCACTTAAGGATTTATTCCAAATATGTACTTATAAAAATATTTGTATCATAACTATTTGTAACAGTACAAGTTTGAAAAACCCAAATGCCCAACAATAGAGGTTTGGTTCAATTATGGCACAGTCACATGCTCAGATACTACTCAACTCTTTAATGTTATAGAAAAATGCATGTAGTGACATAAAAAGATATTCACATATTTACCTTAAAAATGTGTTATACCCCATTTTGAAAAACTAAACAGTTGAAATGTGTTGAATAATTACTATGTGCTAGATATACAGTTGGACCTCCATATCCATGGGTTCCACATATGTGTATCCAAGCAACTACAGTTCAAAAATATTTGTAATAAAAATGAATGATTGCCTCTGTACTGAACATGTTCAGATTTTCTCCTGCCATTATTCTTGATACAATACAGTATAACAACTATTTACATAGCATTTACATTGTATTAGGTATTATAAAGTAATATAGAGATGATTTAGTGTATATATGAAGATGTGTGCAAGTTATATGTAAATACTATGCTATTTTACATCAAGGATTTGGGCATCCTTGGATTTTGATATCTGCGGAGGGGTCCTGGGACCAATCTCCTATGGATATAGAGGGACAACTGTACTGCTAAACATTTATATGCACCTTATTTAATTCTAAAACAGTTCTATTAGGTAGGTACAGTATGCATTGCTTAACAATGGGAATACATTCTGAGAAATGGATCATTAGGTAATTTCTTTATTGTGCAAACATAGAGTGTATTTACACAAACCTAGATGGTCTAGCCTACTACACACCTTGGCTACATGGTATAGCCTGTTGCTGCTAGGCTATAAACCTGGACAGCATGTTATCATATTGAATACAGTGGGCAATTGTAACACAGTGTTAAGTATCCGTGTATCTAAACTTTTAAAATTACAGTAAAAATATGGTATAAAGGATTAAAAAAAGAACTACTCCTGTATAAGGCACTTAACATGAATGGAGCTTACAGAACTGGAAGTTGCTCTGGGTGGATGAGTCAGTGAGTGAGTGCTGAGTGAATGTAAAGGCCTAGGACATTACTATACACTACTGCAGACCTTATAAACACTGTACCCTTAGGATCCAGTAGGTTTATTTACTTTTTTTTTTTTTTTTTTTTTGAGATGGAGTCTCGCTCTGTCACCCAGGCTAGAGTGCAATGGTGCGATCTCGGCTCACTGCAACATCTGCCTCCTGGGTTCAAGGGATTCTCCTGCCTCAGCCTCCTGAGTAGCTGAGATTACAGGCATGCGCCATGAAACCCAGCTATCTAGATTTTTTAATAGAGATGGAGTTTCATCATATTGGCCAGGATGGTCTCTAATTCCTGACCTCGTGATCCGCCTGCCTCGGCCTCCCAAAGTAAAAAATTTTATTCAACATTAAATTAACCTCAGCTTACTTGAACTTTTTTGCTTTATAAACTTTACAATTTTTAAAAACTTTTTGACTCCTTTGTAATAACACTTAGCTTAAAACGGAAACACATTGTACAGCTGTACAAAAATATTCTTTCTTTATATATTCTGTAAGCATTTTTCTATTTTTACATTTTTAATTTTTAATTTTTTTACTTTTTAAACTTTGCTGTTAAAAACTAAGACATAATCACATGTATTAGCCTAGGCCTACACAGGGTCAGGATCATCAATATCACTGTTTTCCACCTCCACATTCTGTCCCACTGGAAGGTCTTTGGGGGCAATAGTATGCAGGGAACTGTTATCTCCTATGATAACAGTGCCTTCTTCTGAATACCTCCTGAAGGACATGCCTGAGGCTGTTTTACAGTTAACTTTAATAAGTAGAAGAATTAAGTATACTCTAAAATAATGATAAAAAGTATAGTAAATACATACATCAGTAACACAGTCATTTGTTATCAATAGCAAGTATTATATACCATACATAATTATATGTACTGTGAAAGAGTTTGTGAAGGTTTGTTTACACCCAGTACCACAAACACTATTGCATTGTGCTATGACCTTACCATGGCTACCATGTCACTAGACAATAGGAATTTTCCAGCTCCATTATAATCTTATGGCACCGCCATTGTATATGCAGTCTGTCATTGATCAAAACATCATTGTGCAGCACATGACTGTATTATTATTACCTTCATTTCACAAATGATGAATATGCTCAAGGTCGCGTGAGTGGTAAGAGGCTGAGCCACAGAAAATAAGCGCCTGTGTGAGAGAGAGCAAGTGAGAGAGAGAGAGAGATGAGGGAATGATATTGAAAGGATCTAACAGGATCTGTTGCAAGATATATGTGATTATGCGTATTTTCTTCTTTTTTGTGAATATTTTCTGTGGTTCTTTTTTCTATAATGAGCCTGAGTTCTGTTCATACTTGGAATTTCTTAGTCTCTCAGATGTATTTCTTGTCCTTGATTCTTTCAGGATGGCCTTATATATAAGGGAAATAATTCTGGCTCATGTGATCCCATGGTTGGTGGAATGGTGGGAAGATGTGGATCCATGCAGTGTCTTCTACCTCTTGCCAGGCTCTGCTGCAGAGTGGCTGGTCTCAGTGGCTCCTTGAATGGGTGAATACTGAGTTGCAATGAATCCTATCCTACTTTTTGGAGAGTGTTCCACTATATCTGACCACGTGGACTTTGATCTTGCTCTCCATTGTCAAACACCTCCTCTCCCCAGCCCTAGACTCTATCTACCAAGATCCTCTAAGAGCCACAGTGCTTTCCTAAATCAGCATCTGGGCACACCTGAGCTCCATCACTGCTTTGTGTAAGCTGAGGCATTATCTTTTTAGCTCACTCCTGCTGGTACCTCTATATCGTCTCTCTGAACCTTGTTGAAAATGGTCGTATGTCTGGCTTCTCTTGGAGCCTTCCAGGCTTCTCCAGATCACGTAAGCAAGTAGGCTTCCTCTGGATGATTCTTCCCCCATCACCATTTGAAATCTTCCTTCTCCCATAGCTCATTCTTCCTTCTTCTTTCTATCAGATCGGGAATTTTCTTCAACCTTTATGAACCAGTACACCAGGCCTTGCTCTTCATATGTTGAAAGAGAGGATAAAGGAACTTTAAAATTGTATTCTTCCAAAATGCCCAGCTTTCAAAACCATCATTGCAAAATCCTATTTTGGATGCCAGAAGAATATTAACTTTATCTTGATATTTTCTGTTGCAACAATCTGAAACCTTTTCAGTAAATTAGTCAATAATTAAAAGGATGCCCTTGAAAGACGTAGAGGAGGTCAGTTCAAGAACATTAAAAACATAATACTTGTATTTGAATTTTGCTTGCACATTATTATAGAAAAGGTTAAAATTAAGCAGAAAGATTTTGTGACTAGGGAACAGGACAAATTATGAGGGCTCTCTGAATTATAGAAAAGAGCTAAATTAGGAAGGGCTTGGGAATAATGGTCAGAAATTTTGTCTTTCTATAAAGGTTTGTAGAAAATACTCCAATACATTTTTTGAGAATGCTAGGTGGTGGGCTCTGACTGTGAGTTAGAACAGAAAGGCAAATTTGGAAACAATCACACAAAAGTACCAGTCAAATATGTAGGATACATTGAAAGAAAAGTAAATGAAGCCAACTTAGACGAACAAAAACAGGTGATGATGGAGAACAAGGTGCAACCTCTTGCAACAAAAGTTATCAAGTAGAAGGAGCCTGAGCTTTGAGGTCAAACAGAACACAGATTAAATTCTAGCTTTGCTAATTGCTAACAGTATTAATCAAACTTCTCTCTCTTACCATTGGGTTCTTTATCTAAATAGGAAGATGGCAATACCTAACTTAATGAGTTACACAGAGAATAAAAATCAAATAATGTGAGAATGAGAGTAAATAACATATTTGAATTTCTCATAGCAGTGTGTGGCATGTAATAATGCTCAGTAAATGGTGGCTAAACAACACACACCATCATCGCCATTATTACAAGAAGCAGAGAGTGTATATATATATATACATAACCTTAGAAAAAAGCTCTGGTTGGAAATACCACAGGGGACAAAAAAAAAAAAAAAAAATCTCTGGTCAAGGCCCAGAGAGAGCCATTAGAGATCATTATGAGAATGATGGCTGAGAGTCAAAAAGGAAAATAGAGAGTAACCTAGACAGTTAAAAGTACTCAAAGTGAAGATAAAGGAAAATGGAAATACATGTGGTTTCATATGGACATGGAACCAGGTGTGGCAGTAAAATAAGACTCCACACAACTGCATTTAGAAAAGTCACCTTGCTTTCTCTGATGAGCCACACAACTCTGAAGCAAGAGGGAAGGGCGGGGGTGAGGAAGAAGAGGAGAAAAACATGGTATTCACTGTATTTAGATTTTACACTGATTATGATAGCCATGAAATCCTGTACACATCCTCCACACATGTCGCTTCAATATCCAGGACATAAAGCCCTTTCTGAGCACAGAATATGTTGCAACCTTGGTATGCTCATGCAGCTTCTGCACAGGCCTTATGTCCTTCTTGGTCTTCAATTTTCCCTCTCCCTGCGGGAGAGTTTTGACTATCAAAAAACCTCTACTAATTGCTATATGCCTAGTGCTGTGCTGGGGACGAGGCTCCTAACACATATTGGTGAGCAAGATGGCTTAACAGCTGTGTGTGGCATTTAAAGGACAGGGGAGGATGCCACAGTGAGGCTTTCTTTGTGAGAGCCCTCCAGTTGGCACAGTAGCTAGGAGAGGTGCTCAATATTTACCTCCCATATAAGCCTGCTATTTTTTGCTGTTTCACTCCAGTTCTTTGAATATGTACAGCCATCACCTGTTTGCAGCAGGCTGCCTCCCTCTTTGGGCTCTTTACTCCAGGAGCCCCACACAACTATGTGACCCATTAGCTGACGTTGCTTACTGGCTTGTTTGTTGTCTACCTCTCTACCAGGCAGGAGAGCTTTATCTGGGAACATTCCATCCTTGCATGAATAAAAGTTTGCTCACCTCCCCCAACAGCCCAATATATATGTCTGTTCCCATGCCATATATAGTTTCACAGCTGAGTTGCTATAATTATGACTGAGAATTATTTTTTATCTAAACTAAAGTTAGTATTTGCCTACAATCTTCTCAGTATGTTTTTTGTGGGGGAGGAGGGCTGAAATATCACATCTTCATCTATGCCAATCTGTATGTAATGAAGAAAAGCAATTTTGCACATTCAGAGAACTTGAAAATGAAAGTTTGCATTACTCATACTATAAAAATGTGTTTCTCCCGCAGTACAACTCCAGAAATCCTTTACTCAAATCATTTATTCTGATATAAATCTTATGGCTAAAAGTACAAGCCTTTGGCTTAATTTATTCTTCAATTCTCAAAGCTAAATATTCATTTAATTAATGCTTCATGCTTCAAATCACATTTATCAGCACCACAAAAACACTGGCCAGTCTCAAATCCACCAAAGAGTTCTGAAACTCAAACACAACTGTGACCAAAAGCAGTTTATTAGTGATAGTTATTTGCTAAGAATTGGGGTACACCTTGATAGCTTTGATCCAGTCTATTAAGTGTAGTTCAATAGACTAAATCCATTGTGCCAGGCAGAGGGGAGGCAAAGATGCTTCCAAATTCCTGAAGGTCTGGGCAGATGGCTGGGACACAAACAGATCATTTGACAATTTCAACGCAATGCCTAAGTACTATGGCTGTCTTTTGCAGTGGTTACTTTGGGAATACAGAGAGGGAATATTTTCTCAGGAAGCAGTTTGGCGATCTGAAGGAAATGTCCACGAGAACTAAGGTGAGAAAGATGTATAGAAATTAATAAGGTCAGTCAAGATGCGGATCTCAGTTTCAGCAAAGGAATTTCCCCCTCCCCCGTCACCTCCACCCCTCCCCCCGGCCCAGTCCCCCTCTTCCCATATATGAAGTATGAGTAGGGAATGGTAGGAGATGACACCAGAAAAGTTTTAGGTTAACCATAAACCATTATTACAGTCAGCCATTTTGACCTAGAGAAATGGCTATTTCGTGTGGTTCTAACCAGTGAAGTTGGTCATGGACAACTTTTATACTAATTCCAGGTTAAGGAACTTGAGATTTATCTTGCATAGAATAAACAACTAATGAAACATTTTAATCAGGCGAGTCTCCAGCTCAGTGCTGCATTTTAGACAGATCATTCTCACACACTGAGAAGGTAGCAAAGACCAGTTTATTCCTGTCACCAGTTTCTCTCTCTCCTTTTCTCTCATCTGGGAACCGCCCAGATGAGAGATGGAGGCCTACATCAGGATGAAGGTAATAACGCAGAGGAGGGAACAGATTAGAACATGTGATCACAAGATAAAACCTGTCAGAACTGGGGGCTGGTTCTCAGTGGAGAGAAAAGAGTTAAGTCCCAGGTTTCTTCTTTGTGTGACTAGAGGGAAGCTGGAGCCATTAACTCAGATGAAAAAAGAGAAAAGGAGCAGCTTTAGAGTTTAAAATAGTGAGCATTTTTGACATATTGATTATGACGTATTTGCGGAAAATCCAGAGAGTTGTCTAGAAAGAAATTGGAATACAGGGGTCTAATCCACGGAGAATTCTGGACCAGAAAAGGAAACATGGCGGCCGCGATATCATCAGGGTGAAGGGCTGGTAAGGCAGGAGGGTGGGAAGCAGGCGGTCAAAAGCATGAGTGGCTGACACTGCTTAGAAGCATAGGATTTTTTTTTTTTTTTTTGAGACGGAGTCTCGCTCTGTCACCAGGCTGGAGTGCAGTGGCATGATCTAAGCTCACTGCAACCTCCGCCTCCCGGGTTCAAGTGATTCTCCTGCCTTAGCCTCCCGTGTAGCTGAGACTACAGGCATGCGCCCCCGCTCCAGCTAATTTGTGTATTTTTAGTAGAGACGGGGTTTCAGAATGTTGGCCAGGATGGTCTCGATCAAGATTGACCTCGTGATCTGCCTGCCTTGGCCTCCCAAAGTGCTGGGATTACAAGTGAGAGCCACCGTTTCCGGCCAAAAGCTGACAATTTTCAAGGGGACTTTAAAGACAATGTTTTCTTTACATGCTTTTCAAATGAAAAACCTTAAAAAAAAAACTTAGAAGTCCAAAATATGAAAAAGAAGTGCTTTGATTGAAATGGAGGCGGGAGCTACACAATCCCATGTGCTCAGGCTGCCTACTCCTTTTTCTTCCTAAGGCAGCCCCAGAAATCTCTGAGGAAAACAGTTGAAAGACGAGTGATCTAGACCTCTCTAGAATGGTCAGAAAACTACCTCCTAAACACCGAATCCAGCCCCGCATCTGTTTTTGTGAATAAAATTGTATCAGAACACAGCCATGTTCATTTGTTTTCATTTTTTTCACATTTGTTAGTCATTTGAATTTTTTTAATGACTTTTTTTTTCTTTTTATTGAGACAAGGTCTCACTGTCCCCCCAGCTGGAGTGCAGTGGTGTGATCTTGACTCACTGCAACCTCCCTCTCCTGAGTTCAAGCAATCCTCCCACTTCAGCCTCCTAAGTAGCTGGGATTACAGGCGTGTGCCACCATGCCATGCTAATTTTTGTATTTCTAGATGGGGTTTTACCATGTTGGCTAGGCTGGTCTTGTACTCCTGAGCTCAAGCAATCTGCTCCCATCAGCCTCCCAAAGTGCTGGGATTACAGGCGTGAGCCACCACACCTGGCCTAATGATTCATCATTTTGGTCAGTCATTTAAATGACTGAATTTTTGAATTTTTTAAATGAGTTTTTAAAAGTTTTATTTTTATTTGACATATAATAATTGTACATATTTATGGTATACAGTGTGATGTTTCAATCCATGTATACCACTGGTTTTCTTACTGTCACCTCTGCTTTCACAGCACAACAGCAGAGCTGAGTTGTTACATGGTCTATATGAACCTCAGAGCCTAAAATATTTGCCGTCTTTCTTTTAAGGAAAAAGGTTGCCGACCCCTCATTTAAACTAAATCTTTTATTTTACAAATGAGAAAAGCTGAGGTCCAAAGAGTTTAAATAATATCTGACAAGCTGCTCAAGCTAGAACCCAAGTCTTGGGATATGGACCCTGCTGTCTTTGTTTTTAAAAAGGAGAATTAGTAATCAACATGCCAGAAAGTGAACTGGATATGTGTCCATCCAAAATAAATCTCATAACAACTTTCTTTCACTATTGAACAAGGTGTAGTTTTTAGTATTTTTTAAATTGGTGCTATTAGCCCTGAAATAAATTTAAAACTTCCTTTATCCCATCTGTCTGAGGTAAAACGTTGAATTTTAGTTTTTTTTTTTAAACTAATTATCCTGTTACTAGTTGTTCTTCCCTAATTCAAAGACTAGTTTTAGGGTCAAGCATGGTGGCTCATTCTTGTAATCTCAGCACTTTGGGAGGCTAATGCAGAAGGATCACTTGAGCTCAGGAGTTTGAGACCAGCCTGAGCAACATAGCAAGACCTATCTCTACAAATAATTTAAAAATTAGCTGGATGTGGTGGTGCATGCCTGTGGTCCCAGCTACTCAGGAGGCGGTGGTGAGATGATTGCTTGAGCCTGGGAGATGAAGGCTGCCATGAGCTGTGATCACACCACCGCACTCCAGCCTGGGCAACAGAAGGATATTCTGTCTCAAGAAAATAAAATAAAATAGATATTTTTAAAGACAAATTTTATTTTTAAATGTGAAGTACTGTGCACCCTCTCTCCCACAGTGATATGGGTTGAAAAATTAGTTCCCTAATGTAGAGCCACCAGGATGGCTCACAGAGGTATAACATCTGCTTCAGGTCAGATTGTACCCTCTTTGCAGCCCCCTATATGCCTGGATCCTACCCAGCCCATGGCTCCCACCCCCTCCTCATCACTTTTCATTCATGCATCGCTCCTATTAGTGGACAACATGTAAGAACTGGGGCCAGAAACAAGCTAGGAAAAAAGAATGCAGAACCTTCAGCCCTAAGAGCTGAAGAGATGGACATGAGGCATGAGGGGCAGGGAAGAAAGCGCAGGACCTGCCATTTCCAACAGGTGCAGGCACTTGCAGTCCTGCCTCTGTGTCCTCCCCCTCCATGCCATCCGGTCTTCCACATTTGGGCAGAGAAAGAAACACAAGGCAGGAGGCACATATCACAGAGTTCTAAACGACATTCAGGCAGCACCAACTGGGAAGTGGAAAATTTCCCACAGTTCACCAGAAGGAATTTTAGTGTGGTCCATTAGAGATCTGGAATTGAAGAAACATAAATTCAGTCCTGGTCCATATGCTGACAAAGCAAACTGAAAACTAAACTCCACATTCCTCGACAGATATCCTGTATTTTCAGAGCAATAAATAGAACATGGAAACATGAATTTTAAGCACTTTTTTGTCATGCTTCTTTTAAGGATGATTGGGGGAAGTGATTAGTCACAAATGAAAAGAAAGGGTTATTTTTGTAGAGAAATACGAGCTTTCTGCTGAAGTCTTTAAAAGTGTTAGGGTAAAATTCCCAGTGTTTAGATATATTTATAGATCACATGAAGTGGGGAAGAAGAGTGTGAAGAAGAGAAAAAATTTGTAAGATGAGTCATTTAACTCTTTTTTATAAATGTACCAACCCACTTAATACACCCATTCTCAGTCTTTTTGTGAATCATTTGTTCCATTTCACTTTTTAACCTTGTTGAGTTTAAGTATGATAAAGAAAACCATATGGAAGATGAAATTCAGACTTGAGGTGAATATTTAGATTCATGCACTTATTTATCATATATGTATGGAGTTGCTTACTATGTGCCAGGAACTGTTTTAAGAGCCTTATATGGTTAACTCTTTCTTGAGTAGTTATGAAGTACATCTGAGAAAGAACTAAGCACTAAAATATAAAAGTTGATACAGGAAATACTAGAAAAGTTACGATTCAAAAAATAATGCAAGCAATATGTTAACAACTGGCAACTTTATTTTACTCATCTTACTTCTACAGAGTGGCTCCTCTCCTGAACATTTTGTTCCTTTGTTCATGGTATTTTGGTGAGGAAAACTCCTCAAGGCTTGCCTAGCTTTAGTACTTCCTCTCTCCAAGGGGAGGCTTGCATTAATGATTATCTCACTGCTGCGATTATAAAGAAAAAATTGCTCACCTTTGTATGTTGCTTTTTTATTTTATTTTATTTTACTTTAAGTTCTGGGATACATATGCAGAATGTGCAGGTTTGTTACATTGGCACATGTGCCATGGTGGTTTGCTGCACCTATCAACCCGCCATCTAGGTTTTAAGCCCTGTATGTATTAGGTATTTGTCCTAATGCTATCCCTCCTCTAGCCCCCCACCCCCTGACAGTCCTCGGTGTGTGATGTTCCCCTCCCTGTGTCCATGTGTTCTCATTGTTCAACTCCCACTTATGAGTGAGAACGTGTGGTGTCTGGTTTTCTGTTCCTGTGTTAGTTTTCTGAGAATGATGGCTTCCAGCTTCATCCGTGGCCCTGCAAAGGATATGAACTCATCCTTTTTTATGGGTGCATAGTATTCCGTGGTGTATATGTGCCACAGTTTCCTTATCCAGTCTATCATTGATGTGCATTTGAGTTGGTTCCAACACTTTGTTATTGTGAATAGTGCTGCAATAAACATATGTGTGTATGTGTCTTTATGGTAGAATAATTTAGAATCCTTTGAGTATATACCCAGTAATGGGATTGCTGGGTTAAATGGTATATCTGGTTCTAGATTCTTGAGGAATCGTCACATTGTCTTCCACAATGGTTGAACTAATTTACATTCCCAGGAGTGTAAAAGCATTCCTATTTCTCCACAACCTCATCAGCATCTGTTGTTTCCTGACTTTTTAATGATTGCCATTCTAACTGTTGTGAGATGGTATCTCATTGTGGTTTTGATTTGGATTTCTCCATTTTCTCCCATTCTGTAGGTTGCCTGTTTACTCTGATGATAGTTTCTTTCGCTGTGCAGAAGCTCTTTAGCTTAATTAAATCCCATTTGTCAATTTTGGCTTTTGTTGCAATTGCGTTTTTGCTTTTTTAAAGTTCTTTTATATATGTTATTTCATAGGTTTCTATGAAAACATTTATGTAAATATGCAAATTAATAATACCCCAAATTTAATTATAATATTTTTACACTTCCCAATTACCAAGAACTTTCCATAGATATATGATAGTTGTTTCCTATAATTGCAGTATCCCCAAGTCTTCATTATTTTCTTTTCATCTACTAGAATCTTCTCTTTTCAAGAGTGTGTCTTATCCTTTCTGTTGGATCTTCCTTTGGAACTTTTACCTGTTTCTGACTGCTGTGTTTCCACTCAATCAATAACGTTATTTCACACAATTGTGATTCTGTCTTCCTTCCTTCTTCAATTTGCCTACACCTAGACAACTTTTATTCAGAGATACAGAGTCCCAGTATTGTTGCCTTTCCTCCAGCCTCTCTCCATCTTTTGGTCAAAAGTTTGCTATTGGCCCTGAACACTTCATTGCTGGCCAGCAGTAGGCAGTGTGAGTCTCCCATGCATGGCTGCCATCTGAGCATGTCAATTTCCTGAGCAAAAGCTTCATCCTCAAGTCCACACCTTCCTATACTTCTGCTTCTTTATTTCTTTACATTATATAAAACAGGGGATCTCCCTTAATTCATTCATCTGGTAAATTATGTGTTTGTTGAGCTGCTGGTAAACGCCAGGCACAAGTGTATTACCACTGCAGATCCAACAATGAACAAAACAGAGATCATCCAAGTTCTTATGGAGCAATAGGAAGTAATGATTATTGTTTGGATTGTCCTAAGCACCATGAAGGAAATAAACAAGGATCACTGAGGGATTGACATATTCTGTTGGTTTGAAGCAAGTCACAGGTTCCACCTGCACTCTTGGGGAGGAGATAACGCAGGACTTATTGTTACATGGCAGAGACCAAGGAGGACATCTTAGAATTCTGTTTACCGCAATATCCCTCATAGGGCTGCTATAGTAAGGTATATTAAATAAAATCATGTGGGCCAGGCGCAGTAGCTCACGCCTGTAAACCCAGCACTTTGGGAGGCCAAGGCGGGCAGATCACTTGAGGTCAGGAATTCAAGACCAGCCTAACCAACATGGTGAAACCCTGTCTCTACTAAAAATACAAAAATAGCCAGGTGTGGTGGTGCATATCTGTAATCCCAGCTACTTGGGAGGCTGAGGCATGAGAATCACTTGAAACTGGGAGGCAGAGGTTGCAGTGAGCTGAGATTGTGCCACTGTACTCCAGCCTGGGCGACAGACCGAGACCCCATCTCCCAAAACAAATAATAATAAATAAAATCATGTATATAAAGCACTTAACCCAGTGTCTGGCAGGTGGTAAGCACTCAACAGTGAGCTATAATTATACTGCTTCTTTGCTGTACTTTTAAAAATCCACTGCCAGAAGGATGTCAGCTACTTATAACTAAGCACTGGCAGCACCTTCCAATCACCTTCACAAGATTGTCTCTTAAATATGTTTCCTGATATCTCTCTCTGCTAGTCACTTGATTGGTTTCTCAACCAGCTGGCACTAGGATACAAGACCCCATCATTGGCATCTTCTCAGGCACATTATATCATGGGTGATCTTAAGGAGAAAATTATATTTGTCTGTTGAAGTTTCTTCTATAGTCCTGAACATCATGAGTGTCTTCCCACACCCATCCTTTGGCACATTTGTTATTTCCCCACTGCTGTCTTGAACCTCTGCAGCATCCATGCCATGGCCTCTGCTATTCTTTGCAGCTTTGCAGCAAGTTTGTCTTGAAACCTCTTGGAACGATGTTTAAAATATCGGCAGCTTCCAAAGTCTAATTTTCTTTCGCTGAAGTGAAAAGACTGCCACTGTCCTTGCATCATTGGACTGATCATGTCTGTACCCAAGTTTCTCAGCATCCCATGGGAGCCTGACCTGTGTAAAAAGGAACCTAAAAGCTCATTGCCTGAATGGCAAAATAAATCTAGGGTTCCAAGAGATGCTGTTGTTACTGTGTGAATCTGTCAGAAGGTGAGCATGAAAAATGGTGCAGTTCTAGAAAGGAGGATTCAGCCTCAAGGAGAGAAAATGGAAGAGACCCTAAGAAAAAGCCATAATATATACTAGCCAGGTTAAGTTCAGAGATAGACTCCTACAGCCTGGTGCCCAGAATGACGTCGTGTGAACTGATAGCCTTGAGAAGGGATTAAAGCAAAGAAAGGGAGAACTCTGGTTTGCTTAAACATCACTGCATCCAGACCCATAGGTGGAAATTGTGATTGGTCTGGCAGGTGAGCCAGGACAGTGCACTGGAGGGAGAAAGTGTCCTACTACATGAGATAATTTTTGCATCTTTAACCTCAGCTATATTCAACTTAAAAGTGGCACTATTTTTGCCAAATGGCATATTGTCATGAGTGACTCAACCTTTTAGCAACTAATTCTGGCAAATTTGTTTCTGAAGTATGAGTCATCCTAGTGAACCCTATTGCAGGTCTTCTGAGTACCATTCACAGCATTTTTCTACGTGTGCCCTGGCTGACTCAGGCCATTGCACATGCCAACTATTTTGACACTGCTGCTTTATTATTTGACTGGTAACTGAACCCTAACTTGCATTATTTCCCTTCTCTCTCTACTTTTCCTGCTTCCAAAGCAGTCCCTTAAAGAGTTCTGCTTTCAAAAAATCTGGTTATACAAAAATCATACACATAAAAATATATATATGTACATTAAAATGTTTACCTATACTAGTGGTTGTCCTTGGGTAATAGGTGTACTTGTTTCCCATTGACACATGGTTTGGCTCTGTGTCCCTACCCAAATCTTATCTCGATTTGTAATCCCCACATGTCAAGGGAGGGAAGTGATTGGATCATGCACTTTCATCCGTGTTGTTCTCATGATAGTGAGTTCTCACGAAATCTGATGGTTTTTTAAGTGTTTAGAAGCTCCTCCTTTGCTCTTCTCTCTCTTGCTGCTTTGTGAAAAAGGTGCTTGCTTCCCTTTCGCCTTCTGCCATGATTGTAAGTTTCCTAAGACCTCCCCAGCCATGTGGAACTGTGAGCCAATTAAACCTCTTTCCTTTATAAATTACTCAGTCTCAGGTATTTCTTTATAGCAGTGTGAAAAAGGACTAATACACCCATAGTTGTTGTAACAAATTACCACTAATATGTTTTCTTACAATGCTGTCATTAGTGATATGGTTTAGAATTTGTCCTCTCCAAATCTCATGTTGAAATGTGATCCCCAATGTTGAATGTGAGGCCTAGTGAATGGTGTTTGGGTAATGGGATTGATCCCTCAAGAATGGCTTGATGCTTTCCTCACAGTAATGAGTGAGTTCTCACTCTATTAGCTCATGTGAGAGCTGTTTGTTTAGAAAAGCCTGACATCTTTCTCGCTCCTTCTCTTGCCATGCGATGCCTGCTTCCCCTTTGCCTTCCACCATGAGGAAAAGCTTCCTGAGGCCCACCAGAAGCAGATGTTGTCATTATGCTTCTTGTGCAGTTGGCAGAAATGTGGGCCCAACATAAACCTCTTTTCATTATAAATTACTGACCTTCATGTAGTATTCCTTTATAGCAATGCAAAATGGACTAATACAGTCAGGAAATCCAAAATGAGTTTCATTGGGTTAAAATCCAGATGTCAGCAAAGCTGTATTTCTTTCTAGAGGCTCTAGGGGAGAATCTGTTTCTTTGTCCTTCCAGTTGCTGGAGGCTGCCTGCATTCCTTGGCTCACGGCCCCTTCCTCTGTCTTCAAAGCCAGCCCAACCTTCTGATGCAGCCATCTCTCTGGTCTGTCTTCTGACTTCCTCTTTCATTTGTAAGGACCCTTGTGATTAAATTGGGCTCACCTAGTTCAAGAGAATAATTTTCCTACTTTAAGGCAGCTAATTAGCAACCTTAATTCCATCTGAAACTTTAATTCCCCTTTGCCACATAACCTACCATATTCAGAGGCTCCAGGATTAGGATATGGACACCTGTGTTGGCCATTATTCTGCCCACCACAGTAGGATCGTGGGTTGTTGTTATTGTTTATTTACCTCACATATATTTTTAAATTTCCACATGATAAACATATCTTATTCACATAAATTTTTTTAATGAACTCACAAAATACTATAATTCTCTTATCCATAATCTCCCTTT
Organism: Nomascus leucogenys; assembly: GCF_006542625.1. NCBI lineage: Eukaryota > Metazoa > Chordata > Mammalia > Primates > Hylobatidae > Nomascus > Nomascus leucogenys. The sequence goes on from NC_044389.1 coordinate 82,142,285, forward strand.
CAATGTTCCTCCCCTAACACTACTACCACCCTGTATCTTAAGCGAAAAACAAAGTCACTGAAATTTTCTCTAGGTGGTTACTCATGACCACTCGTGTCTTTTAACAGCTTCATTGTGTCCCCACAGTTGTCTTTGACTTGCTCTTTGGTTTTTACTATTTCTTCTACTTCTGTGGTTGGGAGCAGGGGCAATGTTTGTTTTTAAAATCTTCTCTATCAGAGTCACCATTGACACTTTACTTGGGAGTATTTTGACAGGTTTATAACATATACTTCCAGTGTCTGATATTTAGAAAAGAGAATCAGAATTCTCTCTATCAATCTTGCCTCTTAGGATAATAATAGCTTATACATAGCATTTATGATGTTTCAGGCACTGTTTTAAACACACGTTAGATATATTCAACTAACTCATTTGCCATACACAACAATCCAGTGAGACAGCTACTATCATTGTAGCCATTTTAAAGATAGAAATGAGGCATGGAGGAAGGACAAGAAAGTGTGGCACAGAGGATAAGTAACTTGCCTAAGGCCTCACAGCTACTAAGAGATATAGCTGGAATTCCAACTCCAGAATTCATCCTCTTACATATTTTGCTATATTTATACTCTTATATTTTTATATCTTCCTGTTCCAACATTTAAAAAAATTGTGATAACTGTTTTTGTCTCTCATCCCCTCTGCTTAAATTAACATTTTTTGGAAACTAATTTCTTTTATTAGCATAGCAAAATTAGAAAACAAAGTACAGCATCAGCTGGGTGTGGTGGCTCACGCCTGTAATCTCAGCACTTTGGGAGGCCATGGCGGGCAGATCACGAGGTCAGGAGTTCAAGACCAGCCTGGCCAATATGGTGAAACCCTGTCTCTACTAAAAAAGTACAAAAATTAGCTGGGTGTGGTGGCGCGTGCCTGTAGTCCCAGTTACTTGGGAGGCTGAGGCAGGAGAATTGCTTGAACCCGGGAGGTGGAGGTTGCAGTGAGCCGAGATCATGCCCCACTGCACTCCAGCCTGGGCAGCAGAGTGAGACTTTGTCTCAAAAAAAAAAAAAAAGAAAAAAGAAAGTACAGCATCTTTTACAATCTTTATTCTAGGCACATAAATGCTGTGGATTCTGTTGGTAGTTATTCTTTTTTGGAAGAATATTTAAGCTGATTCTAAGTATTTGGTTTCCAATCACTTTTGTGTTATTTCTGGTTTCATTTGACTGCTTTCTGCAACATAATTAAATCCTGTTCTATCATAATCAAGACAAATATTATACAGCAAAGTAGATGTTTCTTTTATATTAATTTTGGGAAAGAAGAAAGAAAACCAACATATATCGATTGGCTCTTAAGCTGGAAAGCAGAAAGTACTTTTTCAAATGTCTCATTTAACCTTTGCAATAGAGCTGTGAAACAGGTGGTACTATCCCTATTTTGCAGTTGAGAAATGAGACTTTGGAGAATCATTGTATCTACCCTTTACTGATGGCATCCACCACTTTGTTTTTATGCATTATTTTAGTTGATTCTTAGAACAATCATATGATATGGTATTACAAATGAGGAAACTGAGGCTTAAGGAGGTTAAATAAATTTTGTAAGATCATATACCAAAGCTGGTTTCTCTGACTTCAAAAACTATTTGCTTTACTCTATTACACACTGGGATCTTGGCTCCAACTTCTATTGGAGAATCTGCTATTATTGTGCTCTTTAATCTTTGTCTTCATGAGTTTCTCTGAATTGGGATAAATTCAAATGCCTACATGGGCCCAGGCAGGTAACAAAAGGAAGGGAGACAAGCCATGTGTCAAAAACACAGTGTTGGGTTGGAGCAACCAAGAAGGCCGAATAGAAACAGCTCCACTCTGCAGGTACCACCAAGAATGAAAATAGTGAGTGAATTCTGCATCTTCAATTGAGGTACCAAAGTTCTCTCGCTGAGACTGACTAGATGGTAGACATGACCCACAGAGAGTGAGGAAAAGCAGGATAGAGTAAGGGCCCATCTGGGAGCTTCACTCAGCAAAAAGAACTCCCTCCCTCCAGCCAAGGTGAGGGATTGTGCTACCCTTCCCTGAAAACCACACTTTTCCCACAGATCCTTGCAACCCATATATCAGGAGGTTCCCTCATGAGCCCATGTCACCAGGGCCTTGGGTCCCAAGCAAAGAGCTGTGCCGACTCATGGGGACTGCTCGGTGTGCAGCAACTCGAGCAGGCACTGAGACATGGGAGTTTTTGCATACTGTGGCTCCAGGAACCCCAGTGAGACAGGAGATCCATCCATTCCTGTGGGAAAGGGGTTGAAGCCAGGGAGCCAAGTGGCCTTGTTCCCATGGAAACCCACAAGCTAAAACCCACTGGCTTGGAATCCCCATCAGCCAGCACGGCAGGCTAGAGACTGACTAAGAAGACCAAGTTCTGGGGTTGGGAGAGGCAGCCATCATCACTGCAGCTCCAGTTCACCATTTTCCCCTGCCACTGGTGCCAGTGAGACTGGGCAGTTTGGACGAGGAGTAATTCACCACAGCACAGCACAGGAGCTGGGACAGTTTGTGGCCAGACTGTTCCTTTAAGCAGGACTCCAATCCACTCCTCTTCACCAGGCTGGGGCTCCCTGTGGAAATTTCAGCATCCCCAGCCAGGGGTTTATGAACAGAACTCTGATATCCCTGAGAGGAGCTCCTAGGAAGAGTAGTGGCTGCAGGATCATGGATCAGCAGTCTTAGTCTTTTCTGCCTGCTGGCTCTGGAGGGTCAGGGTAGCCCAGACGAGAAGGATTACCCCCAGGGCAGCACACTTGCTCTGCCAAGGGGCAGCCAGACTGCTTATTTCAGTGGGTCCCTGATTCCACACCTCTTGTCTGGATGAGATCTCCCAATAGAATTCTCCAGACACCTCACAAAGGAGCATTCCGGCCAGCATCAGGTCAGTGCCCCGCATGGACAGAGCTCCCAGAGGAAGGAGCAGGCTGCCATCTTTTCTGTTCTTTAGCTTCCATTGGTGTTACTTCCAGGGGCAGGAGAAACCCAAGAAAATGGGGTCTGGAGTGGGACCCCAGCAGCCCTACAGAAGAGAGGCCTGACTGCTAAAAGAAAAATAAACAGAAAGCAACAACATCAATCAAAAAGACCCCAAAAAACCCTGTCCAAAGGTCAGCAGACTCAAAGGTCAAAGGTAGATAAACCCATGAAGATGAGAAAGAATCAACACAAAAAAATACTGAAAACTCAAAAAGCTAGAGTGTCTCTAATCCAAATGATTGCAACATGTCTCCAGCAAGGGCACAGAACTGGACTGAGGCTGAGATGGATGAATTGACAGAAGTAGTCTTCAGAAGATAGGTAATAATGAACTTCGCTGAGCTGAAGGAGTATGTTCTAACTAATTGGAAAGTTAAAAACCATGATAAAATATTACAGGAGACGTTCATCAGAATATCCAGTTTAGAGAAGAACATAAATGATCTGATAGAGCTGAAAAACACAACACGAGAACTTCACAATGCAAACACAAGTATCAGTAGCCAAATAGACCAAGTGGAAGAAAGGATATCAGAACTTAAAGATTATCTTGCTAAAATAAGACATGCAGACAAGATTAGAGAAAAAAAGAATGAAAAGGAATGAACAAAACCTCTGAAAACTACAGGATTATGTAAAGAGATTGAATTTATGACTGATGGGCTATCTGATAGAGATGGGGAGAACAAAACCAAATTGGAAAACACACTTTAGAATATCATCCAGGAGAACTTCCCCAATCTAGCAAGACAGGCCAACATTCAAATTCAGAAAATCCAGAGAACCCCATAAGGTACTACATGAGAAGATCAACCCCAAGACACATAATCGCTAGATTCGCCAAGGTAGAAATGAAGGAAAAAATGTTAAGGGCAGCCAGAGAGAAAGGCCAGGTCACCTACAAAAGGAAGCCCATCAGACTAACAGCAGACCTCTCAGTGGAAACCCTACAAGCCAGAAGAGATGGTGGACCGATATTCAACATTCTTAAAGGAAAGAATTTCCAACCCAGAATTTCATATCCATCCAAACTAAGCTTCCTAAGTGAGAGAGAAATAAAATCTTTTTCAGACAAGCAAATGCTGAGGGAATTTGTTACCACCAGGCCTGCCTTGCAAGAGCTTCTGAAGGAAGCACTCAATGTGAAAAGAAAAAATTGTTATCAGCCACTCCAAAAACACATTGAAGTACACAAACCGATGACACTATGAAGCAACTACATAAACAAGTCTGCAAAATAACCAGCTAGTATCATGATGACAGGATCAAATTCACACATAACAATATTAACCTGAAATGTAAATAGGCTAAATGCCCCAATTAAAAGACATAGAATGGCAAGCTGGATAAAGAGTCAAGATCCAGGACAGGTGTGGTGGCTCACTCCTGTAATCCCAGCACTTTGGGAGGCCGAGGTGGGTGGATCATTTGAGATCAGGAGTTCGAGACCAGCCTGACCAACACGGTGAAACCCTATCTCTATTAAAATACAAAAATTAGCCAGGCATGGTGGCACATGCTTGTAGTCCCAGCTACTTGGGAAGCTGAGGCAGAAGAATCACTTGAACCCACAAGGCGGAGGTTGCAGTGAGCCAAGATTTCACCACTGCACTCCAGCCTAGGTGACAGAGTGAGACTCCCTCTCAAATAAATAAACAAATAAATAAATAAAATAAAAAGTGTCAAGATCCATTGTTGTGTTGTATTCAAAAGACCCATCTCACATGCAAAGACATGCATAAACTCAAAATAAAAGGATAGAGGAAAATTTACCAAGGAAATGGAAAACAGAAAAAAGCAGGGGTTCCAATCCTAGTTTCTGCAAAACAAACTTTAAACCAACAAAGATAAAAAAGACAAGGGCATTACATAATGGTAAAGGGATCAATTCAAGAAGAAGAGCTAACTATTCTAAATATATATGCACCCAATACAGGAGCACCCAGATTCGTAAAACAAGTTCTTAGAGACCTACAAAGAGACTAGACTCCAACACAATAATAGTGGGAGATGTTAACACCCCACTGTCAATATTAGACAGATCATTGAGACAGAAAATTAACAAAGATATTCAGGACTTGAACTCAGCTCTGGATCAAGTGAACCTGAAAGATATTTACAGAACTCTTTACCCTAAAGCAACAGAATATACATTCTTTTCAACATCACATGGCACTTACTGTGAAATTGATCACATAATTGGAAGTAAATCACTCCTCAGCAAATACAAAAAAAAACCAAAAAACCAGAAATCTTAACAGTCTCTCAGACCACAGTGCAATCAAATTAGAACTCAAGATTTAAAAATTCACTCAAAACCACCTAACTGTATGGAAATTGAACAACCTGCTCCTGAATTACTCCTGGTTAAATAATAAAATTAAGGCAGAAATCAAGAAGTTCTTTGAAACCAATAAGAACAAAAAGGCAACATACCAGAATCTCTAGGATGCAGCTAAAGCAGTTTTAAGAGGGAAATTTATAGCACTAAATGTTCACATCAAAAAGCTAGAAAGATCTCAAATTGACACCCTAACAACACAACTGAAAGCAAGAGCAAAGAAACCCCAAAGCCAGCAGAAGACAAGATCAGAGCAGAACTGAAGAAGATAGAGACACGAAAAACCCTTCAAAAAATCAATGAATACAGGAGCTGGTTTTTTGAAAAAATTAATAAAATAGACCACTGGCTAGACTAATAAAGAAGAAAAGAGGGAAGAATCAAATAGACACAACAAAAAATGATAAAGGGGATATCACCAGTGGCCCCATAAAAATCCAAACAACCATCAGAGAATATTGTAAACACCTCTATGCAAATAAACTAGAAAATCTAGAAGAAATGGACAAATTCCTGACACATGCACCCTCTCAATACTAAACCAGGAAGAAGTTGAATCCCTGAAAAGATCAATAACAAGTTTTGAAATTGAGGCAGTAATAAACAGCCTACCAACCAAAAAAGCCCAGGACCAGATGGATTTATAGCTGAATTCTACCAGAGCTCCAAAGAGGAGCTGATACCCTTTCTTCTGAAATGATTACAAACAATTGAAAAGGGGGTACTCCTCCCTAACTCATTTGATGAGGCCAGCATCATCCTGATACAAAAACCTGGCAGAGATACAACAAAAAAAGAAAACTTCAGGCCAGACAAAAATCACAAGATTATCTCAATAGATGCAGAAAAGGCCTTCAATAAAATTCAACATCACGTCATGCTAAAAACTCTCAAAAAACCAGATATTGAAGGAACATAATAATAAGAGCCATATGTGACAACCCCACAGCCAATATCATACTGAATGGGCAAAACCTCAAAGCATTCCCCTCGAAAACCTGCACAAGATAAGAATGCCCTCTCTCACCTCTCCTATTCAATAGAGTATTGGAAGTTCTGGCTAGGGCAATCAGGCAAGAGGAAGAAATAAAGAGTATTCAGTTAGGAGAAAAGGAAGTCAAATTGTTTGCAGATGACATGATCCTATATCTAGAAAACCCCATCTTCTCAGCCCAAGAGATTCCTAAGCTGATAAGCAACTTCAGCAGTCTCAGGATGCAAAATCAATGTGCAAAAATCACTAGCATCCCTATACATCAACAGGCAAGCTGAGAGCCGAATCATGAATGAACTCCAATTCACAACTGGTACAAAGAGAATAACATACCTAGGAATACAGCTAACAAGGGAAGTAAAGGGCGTCTTCAAGAAGAACTACAAACCACTGCTCAAGGAAATCAGAAAGGACACAAACAAATGGAAAAATATTCCATGCTCATGGATAGGAAAAAGTCAATATCTTGAAAATGGCCATACTGCCCAAAGTAATTTATAGATTCAATGCTATTCCCATTAAACTACCATTGGCATTCTTCACAGAATTAGAAGAAACTATTTTAAAATTTGTATGGAACTAAAAAGGAACTCATATAGCCAAGACAATCCTAAGCACAAAGAACAAAGCTGGAGGCATCATGCTACCAAACTAAAAACTATACTAGGAGGGTACAGTAACCAAAACAGCATGGTACTGGTACAAAAACAGACACATAAGACCAATGGAACATAATAGAGAACTAAGAAATAAGACCACACATTTAGAACCATCTGGTCTTTGACAAACCTGACAAAAACAAGCAATGGGAAAAGGATTCCCTATTTAATAAATGGTGCTGGTAGAACTGGCTAGCTATATGCAGAAAATTGCAACTGGACACCTTCCTTACACCTTATACAAAAATTAACTCAAGATGGACTAAAGATTTAAATGTAAAACCCAAAGCTGTAAAAACCCTAGAAGCCACGCCTGTAATCCCAGCACTTTGGGAGGCTGAGGCGGGCGGATCATGAGGTCAGGAGATTGAGACCATCCTGGCTAACATGGTGAAACCCTGTCTCTACTAAAAATACAAAAAATTAGCCGGGCATGGTGGCAGGTGTCTGTAGTCCCAGCTACTTGGGAGACTGAGGCAGGAGAACGGCGTGAACCCGGGAGGTGGAGTTTGCAGTGAGCGGAGATCATGCATCTGCACTCAGCCTGGGGGACAGAGCGAGACTCCATCTCAAAAAAAGAAAAAACCCTAGAAGAAAATATAGGCAATACCATTCAGGACATAGGCATGGGCAAAGATTTCATGACTAAATTGCCAAAAGCAATTGCAACAAAAGCAAAATTGACAAATGGGATCTAATTAAACTAAAGAGCTTCTGCATAGCAAAAGAGACTATCATCAGAGTGAACAGGCAACCTAGAGAGTAGGAGAAAATTTTTGCGATTTATCCATCTGACAAAGGTCTAATATCCAGGATCTACAAGGAACTTAAACAAATTTATAACCAAAAAGCAAAAAACCCCATTAAAAAGTGGGCAAAGGACATGTACAGAAACTTCTGAAAGGAAGACATTCATGCAGCCAACAAACATGAATAAAAGCTTAACATCATTGATCATTAGAGAAATGCAAATCAAACCCACAATGATATACTATCTAATGCCAGTCAGGATGGCAATTATTAAAAAGTAAAAAAACTACAGCTGGTGAGGTTGGAGAGAAATAGGAAAGCTTTTACACCATTGGTGGGAATGTAAATTAGTTCAACCGCTTTGGAAGACAGTGTGGCGATTCCTCAAAGATCTAGAACCAGAAATAACATTTGACCCAGCAATCCCATTACTGGGTACATATACAAAAGAATAAAAATCATTCTGTTATAAAGATACATGCACATATATGTTCATTGCAGCCCTATTCACAATAGCAAAGACATGGAATCAACCCAAATGCCCATCAATGATAAACTGTATAAAGAAAATGTGGCACATATACACCATGGAATACTATGCAGCCATAAAAAGGAATAAAACCATGTCTTTTACAGGGACATGAATGGAGCTAGAAGCCATAATCCTCAGCAAACTAACACAGGAAGAGGAAACTAAACACCACGTGTTCTCACTTATAAATAGGAACTGAACCATGAGAACACATGGACACAGGGAAGGGAACAACACACACTGGGGCCTTTAGGGGGGTTCACGGAGAGGAAGAGCACTAAGAAAAGTATCTAATGCATGCTGGACTTAATAACTAGGTGATGGGTTGATAGGTGCAGCAAACCACCATGGCACACGTTTACCGATGTAACAAACCTGCATATCTTGCACATGTACCCTGGAACTTAACAACAAAAATTGGAAAACAAAAACCAGAGTGATGGAGCTCAATGGAAATGGCAACTCATCCTAGGCCTCAACACCCAAGGGGCACAAGGATAGAACTGAATCACAACATAGTTGGTTTCCCTTGTAATTCTCTGTAGCATTTAAAAATACTATTCTGACAAGGAGGTCCACAGGGAGTCCATAATTGTGAGTCTGCATCCATGCGTCAATATAAAGGTTAAGAAACTCAGCATCCAAAAGCAGTTGAGATTGGCTGGGGGCTCAGGGGCTGTGAAGTCCCTGTGTATGATTTCCACATAGGAACACCAGTCCTGTGTTCTAGATCTTCAGATTTTTCAAGACAAGCCAGAAAGTTAGACTTTTAAATTACACTTTTTAATTTTTCAGTGATGGCAGTCAATTCAGTTCTTCACTCTTGGGCCTCTGCTCTAAACATCCCCATGCTCTGTCTTGTTCATTTTACCTGTTTTCTTCTTCTTTTTCCCACAATTTCATGGAATCTCTTTTCCTCATTTTTACACCGGTTTTTAAAGAAATGGTATATTTCTAACTTTTAGTACTACCTTTTATTACACTGGTAATACCTGTTCTTTGCAGATAAATCAAAAAGTACAGTCAACAGAATTGGTGTCTGAACCAGATCCGTTAAGATCTCACACATTTAATCTCAACCCTCCTATGCCTCAGAATATGCCATTAAAGGGCAATATCGTGCTACATTCAAATCATCTCTCTTCTGGTTCAGAAGTTCCCTCACCATGGCCGGGCACAGTGGCTCACGCCTGTAATCCCAGCACTTTCGGAGGCCGAGGCAGGCAGATCACGAGGTCAGGAAATCGAGACCATCCTGGCTAACACGGTGAAACCCCGTCTCTACTAAAAATACAAAAAAAATTAGCCGGGCGTGGTGGCGGGTGCCTGTAGTCCCAGCTACTGGGGAGGCTGAGGCAAGAGAATGGCGTGAACCCGGGAGGTGGAGCTTGCAGTGAGCCGAGATGGAGCCACTGCACTCCAGCCTGGGTGACAAAACGAGACTCCACCTCAAAAAAAAAAACAAAAAAAACCCGGTTCCCTCACCACTGCTTATTCCAATGAAAGCCTCAGAAAGGCCAGGTGTAGTGGCTCATACCTGTAATCCCAGCACCTTCGGATGCCAAGGCCAGCAGATTGCTTGAGCTCATGAGTTCAAGACCAGCCTCGCCAACAGGATGAAACCCTGTATCTACAAAAAAATTCAAAAATTAGCCGGTCATGGTGGTGCACACCTGTAGTCCCAGCTATTTGGTGGCTGAGGCAAGAGAATCACTTGAACCCACGAGGTAGACGTTGCAGTGAGCTGAGATCACACCACTGCACTCCAGCTGGATGACAGAGTGAGACACAGACTCAGAAAAAAAAAAAAAACCTTCAGGGCACGACCCTGTGTTTTCTTGGGCAAATGTTACCAGCACTGTAGTTATTGATCCTCTTTCATTCGGGGCCAGATGGGTCTGCTTCCTGCTCTTCGAAAGTTAGTTTGTCTGGCTGTTCTTTGTTCATCATTAAGATACCACCTGACTTAAATCCTTAAATATTATATATATACAGTTAATACATTCCTATTGTGAAAACAAAACAAAGACTCATAAAGCAAATGATTCTTCATTCTCCTCCTCAGTCTCCAAAGTAACATGTGACTCCCTTCACCAAAAATTGTTGTAAGATTGGCTTGTATCTTCCAGTCATTTTCTATAAATACATATATATGTTCATATGCAAATATGTAGCTTGGATTTTGGACATAAATGGGATCATGTTTAATATTGAAAGGTGTTGCCTTTCTGTTTTTATATATTTGTGTCAATATATATACATCTACCTTGTTCTTTTTAAATACGCCTGAGTATTCCATAGTGAGCATGTACCATAGTTTAAGTAGTTTATAGGTGATGTGTATTTAGGTTTTATTCAATTTAGCCCCATTATAAATAATGCTTTAATAACATCTTTGTATATGTAGGGTAGCAGAACATACCATCCCCAAATATACCATTTTTGCATTAGGATTATTTTGAGCTGAAGGCAAGTGAAAAGAAGCTATTAAAAATACAAATATTAGCTGGGTGTGGTGGCAGGTGCCTGTAATCCCAGCTACTCAGAAGGCTGAGGCCGGAGAATTACTTGAACCTGGGAGGCGGAGGTTGCAGTGAGCCAAAATCGTGCCACCGCACTCCAGCCTGGGCAAGAGCCACTGCTGTCCCCCTATTTGCCTAAAAGTAGGACATAAATTTGTAAAGGTGTCCTTCTTATCCCCTTTACCAGGAAGGACACAAGTTAATCACTGGAGACAATTCTAGAGCCTTGTCAGCTGGAAGACTGCATCAACTTTATTAACTAGCCCTTATCTTCCATCAGTTTTCTTACAGATTTTCCTTCTTACAATTTGCTGCACTAGAAACTCAGAATCTCTTTTTTTGTCTTCTCATGGCTCTAAAATTTATTGTTGTCATTGAGATGCTGTATAAGTGCAAGTTCTGACTAACCTTTGAGTTACTGAACTCTGAGTGCTCCCATATGTATGTGTGATGAACATGCTAATAAACTTCTGTTTGTTTTTCTCTTGTTAGTCTAATTTACAGGGCCACAGCAAATGAACCTAAGATGGGCAGAGGAAAAATTTTTTTCCTCTTCTACATATATATGTCTTTGTTTATATGTGGGAATATTTATCTAAGACAGAAACTTCAGGATAGGATTACTAGATTGAAGATAATGCATTTACAATTTTGGCAGCTGCTACAAAATTACTATCTAGGATAGCCTTTTAAATATACATTTCTTTCAAGAGTTTCTAAAATGATATAATTTTATTTTTTAAATTTTTTTGTCAGTCTGATGAATACAAAATTAATTTCTCATTTTTAAAATTCACATTCTCCAAATTACTCTTCAGATTATGCATCTTTTCTATGGTTAACATCTATTAACCTTTTTGTTCTAATTTTTGAATTACCTGTCCATATTTTTTGCCTATTTTTTCTGTTGGGTTGATTGTGAATTTTGGTTATAAAACTTTGGCTCATTAAATGAGTCAAAAATATTGTCCACCCTCTGATGGGGTTCAGGACATGTTACCTCAAAATTTGGTGTGTTGGCATTTGGAAAAACAGCAGAAACAGGAAGGTCTCTATGGCCCTCCCCCATCCTTATCCTCTGAAGCAGGCTATAAAACCTAGGAATGATTGTCTGACCTTTCCCTGAAGCAGGTCATAAGACTCTCAGCTGAGGGGTACCCTCCCTATACCTAGAGGAAAGGAACATCCTTATCTCTGAAGAAGAAAGGTCACAAGAAGAATATGAACTAATAGGACTTGCTAAATTTCCCTCAGTTTATTATCATTAGATTGTACTCTTTCTCCAATCCTGTTTATCCACAACTATCCACTTCATCAAACCTAACATGAAAATACATACACTTAACCATTTCTTCAGGTCTTCCACTTCTTACAAAGGCTCCCATGTCACATAAAACTTGTATTAAATAAGTTTGTATGCTTTTTTCTTGTTAATCTATCTTTGTTTTAGGGTCTTTAGCCATGAACCTAGTGTAGATAAAGAAAACAATCTTTTTCCTTTTTTTACACCTCTGTCACCTATCTTTTCATATTTTTTATAATAAGCTTTGTGATATATGCAAAAATCTACATGCATGTTTTGGTTGAAGCTTTCAATCATATTTAAATGACTTTGAGGTTTATTTCTTGATTAGCAAACTTCTCCACTCCAAAATAATGAAAATTGTTTTCTATGTTTTGTGTCTAACAATTTTACACGCTCTTTTCCCCTTTAACGATTTAATCTACCTAAAATTTACTACTAGTAAGTACTCCCAGTAATTACATTTTAAAAAGTGTTGTGTCTTTATCCTCCTTCCAAGCCAGATAAGTACCTTCCTATGCTTCCACTTCTCTCACTCTTCACTTCCATCTCCTCACACTGTCTTCCATGGTTAAGCCCTTCTGGAATTTTAGTTCTGTGTTGTCACCCTGACTCATCTTCCTCTCATACCTCACTTCCAATCTATTGGCAAATCTTGTTATCCTGATCTTCACCATGGATTCAGAATCCTACTTCTTATCACCATCTTCACCATAACCACCCTGGTCCAAGTTCCACCATCTCTTGCATAGGTGGTTATGGTGATCTCTTCTCGCATCTCCTGCTTCCATCCTGCCTTTTGTTGTGGGCTGCATTATGCCCACCTCAAAAATTTATATGTTGAAGTCCTAACCCCCAATACCAAAGAGGGTAGCCATATTGGGAGACAAGTTGTTATAGCAGTGATTAAGTTAAAATGAAGGCCTTAGGGTAGACTCTAATCCAATATGACTGGCGCACTTAGGAGAAGAGATTTGGACACAAATATGCAATTCAAAGGGGGAAGATGATACGAAAACACAGAAAGGAGACAGTCACCTGCAATCCAAGGAGAGAGGCCTGGAATGGAGCCTTTCCTCATGGCACTCAGAATGAGCAGACCCTGCCTACACCTTGTTCTTGGACTTTCAGCCTTCAGAACTGTGAGGAAATGAATTCCTGTTGCTGAAACCACCTAGTCTGTGGTACTCTGTGAAGGCAGACTAAGAAAACTAATGTACTCTTTATCACCGTATGTGCAACACAGCAGCCTGAGTGACCTAGTTAAAACCTAGGTCAACTTAATACCTTTTCTGTGTTCAAAATTCTCCAAAGGCTAAGAGCCCGGCCACTTTCATAGACCCACTGTGATCTGCTACCCCCACCCCACCCCGTCTCCACTGTCTCCTCTCCTGCAGTTCTCACCTCACCTGCTCTGCTCCAGCCACACTAGCTGTTTGGTGTCCGTCATCCTCCAGGCCCTGGCTCCTGCCTCAGGGTATTTGCCTGGGATGGGCCATCTGCCTCGGGTGTTGGTGCCACAGATATTCACTGGGCTGTCTCTCCTCGCTACCTTCAGGCCCTGTTCAAGAACAACCTTTTCAGTGAGGCCTTCCCTGGCAATTTTGCCTAAAATTATAATCCCCCCACACCCCACTTTCTGGCCCCCTTGGCTGCTTTATTAGTCTCCTTAGCCCATATTATTATCTAATATAGGGTATATTTTATTTATCTTTTGATATTGTCTGTCAACCTTCTAGAATATAAATTCCACTAAGAGCAAGGATTTTTGACTGTTGCATTCACTATTTAATCTTCGGTGCCTAACACATAATTGGTGCTCAATAAATATTTATTGAGTGAATAAGTGAATTAGTGTATAAGGAAATGTCCTGCATCAACTAGAACCCTTCCTTCTTCCTAGATAAAAAGCCTTGGCAATGATACAGGATATTTTTGGTGCTGCTTCACCAGTCAGAAATCTCTGAGGTCAGTGGCACCTCTACCCAGGATGTGCTTGGCTCGTGCTACTGGCCCGGATCCCATGGTCCAGGTGTGCTACAACCGGCTTCTGCCTTGGGCACCGGTGTCTGGATGAGGGGGACATGGTGCTGCCTGAAAACTAGGAGTTGCCAGCAATCAGTAGAGCCCCAAAGGGGTGTTACAGCTTTTGCTTGAGGAGTCCTGAGGTCTGAGCCCCTAGGAAGTGTCGTAGTTCATGTTCATTCCCTCCACACGTGGCTTCGGTGAATGGGGGCATATCACAGCTCATTCGGTCCCACCACTCGCAGCTTGGTGAGAGGGGGCGTGTGGCAACCAGGGGCTTTTTCTCCCCCATTGCTAGGTGAGCAGGAAGGAGGGTTAGAGTATTATAACTCTTTTCTCATCTACTGTTCAGGAGGTTCCAGATTCTTATCCAGCGTCCAAGAGGAATGAGGTATGTGGACACCAGAGAGTGAGCAAGATGGAGAAGAATTTTGTTGAGCAACAGAAGGAAAGCTCTCAGCAGAGAGAGGACCCAAGAGCAGGCGGCCTTCTTTGTGAGAGGTGTCCCAAAATGGGTAGACTCATGTGCAGCAGAGCCCAGAGTTTTTATGGTCTCAGAATGGGGGAGTCTGTGCTACTTGGTCAATGAGCAGGCCTGGTAAAAGCACTATTTGACAGGCTAAAAGGCATGGAGGAAGTTCACGCTCCAGTCATGGACTCTACCACAAACTGGCAGCTCAGTCTTTGGGCTTTAGGCTCTCTTTGGCTTGAAGGTCGGGATTCATCTGTACCTACCCTTGTCTGCCCAGGAATTTGTCTGCCTTCTGCCACTATCAGTAATATTAATTTTATCATTCCCTTTCCACAAGTTTACACTGTAATGTAAAACTTTGCTTGGTAGTAAGACCACCTTTGCAAAATTAAGAGAAACCTGTAAGAGAAATCTGACATTGTTGACTCTACCTTTCTTCTAACCTCCAAGCTGTCCTTTGTCATTCCTGGGTATAGACCAAGCTAACTTTGGGAGAAATTTAATTTATAGTTTAACGTAAGGCAAGGATGATAATATTTCTTCCCAAAACTAAATTGCCTTTGTAAAACTAATAAAAGCCCACAAGATTAGGATTATGAGAGGGGCCTGAATTCTGCTAAAATGTATGTGCAGTGAAATGATAACCAACAATTGTTCCAGAGATCACAAGATTTGTAATTTCCCCAATTACTCCTGAAGATAACATCACTACTGTAGAACCTAAGATTGGTTTTTGAGGTTTTTTTCAGACATTTGCATTTCTGACAACGAGCTCAGCTGCAACTGTCCACCCAGACCTGCAACTCATGACTCAACTGGTCCTGTGGCCCCTACCCAGAGGTGAACTCAGCACAGGGGGACCATTTTTCACACCTGTATAATTTCATCCACAACCAATCAACACTCCCCATTTCCTAGCCCACTGCCTGCCAAATTATCACTGAAAAACCTTAACCTTTGAGCCTTCAGGGAGACTGATTTCAGTGACAGCTCTGTCTTCTGCATGGCTAGCATTACATTAATTCAACTCTTCCTTTACTGAAATACCATGTCTTAGTGAACTGAGTTCTCAGTTAACTGGTTTTTGTTGTTGTTGTTGTTGTTGTTGAGACGGAGTCTCGCTCTGTCGCCCAGGCTGGAGTGCAGTGGCACAACCTCGGCTCACTGCAAGCTCCACCTCCCGGGTTCACGCCATTCTCCTGCCTCAGCCTCCCGAGTAGCTGGGACTACAGGCACCCGCCACCACGCCCAGCTAATTTTTTGTATTTTTAGTAGAGATGGGGTTTCACCGTGTTAGCCAGGGTGGTCTCGATCTCCTGACCTCGTGATCCGCCCGCCTCAGCCTCCGAAAGTGCTAGGATTACAGGCTTGAGCCACCACGCTCGGCCAGTTAACTGTTTTTAATCTGTGTAGTCGGCAAGAAGAACCTGTCGAGCAATTACGCTGTTTTTACTAGTGGTGTTAACTTATCACACCATATTTAACTATGATATAATATTATTTAAAACCTTTATCAATGTGAAACAGATAAGAATTCTTTCTTCTTCATAACTGTCAATGGCTCTATATCATAATATATTAGATTTAATATATCAGCCCTTTCCCTGAAAATTAAATCTAATATAAATCAAATAAATCTAAAATAAATCTAATATCTTTGCTAATCCAAAATTGCCCTCATACCTATTTGCAAGGTTTCTTTCAGCAATAAAATTCAAATATTCCATAAATACTTCCTTACTTAATAGCATTTGCATGGTGACAACTATACCATGGTGTTTTGTTTTGTTTTAGAGATAGGGTCTAGCTCTGTCACCTACGCTAGAGTACAGTGGCACAACCTTGCCTCAATCATTGATTTTGGTTGTCAAACCATAGTTTCAACTTGACAAAAAAAGAATTAGAAACCTTGAATTTAAAAATATGTACAGGCTAGGAGCTATTGCTTATGCCTATAATCCCAGCACTTTGGGAGGCCAAGGAGGAGGGATCACTTGAACCCAGAAGTTGGAAATCAGCCTGAGCATCATAGGGAGACATTGTCTCTAAAAAAATTTAAAAATTAGCCAGATGTGGTGAAACTACCTTTGCAAAATTATAACTTAGACAGTGAAAGAGATCTGACCTAACTAACTCTGTCTTGCTTCTAACCTGTTGACTGTAGTCACCCCGTTGTACTGTCAAATACTAGATCTTATACATTCTTTCTAACTATATTTTTGTACCCATTAACCATCCCCACATCCCGTACTCTCCCACTACACTTCTCAGCCACTGGTAGCCATAATTCTGCTCTCTATATTTGTGAGTTCAGCTGTTTTATTTTTTTTAGCTTCCACAAATAAGTGCAAACATGTGAAGTTTATATTTCTGTGCCTGGCTTATTTCACTAAACGACCTCAAGTTCCATCCACGTTGTTGCAAATGACAGGATTTCATTCTTTTGATGACTGAATAGTACTCCATTGTGTATATGTACCACATTTTCTTTATCCATTCATCTGTTGATGTACACTTAGGTTGCTTCCAAATCTTGGTGATTATCAGTAGTACTGCAACAAACATGGTGGTGCAGGTATCTCTTCAGTGTACTGATTTCCTATCTTTTGGGTATATACATAGCACTGGGATTGCTGGGTCAGGGGTAGCTGTATTTTTAGTTTACTGAGGAAACTCCAACCTATTCTCCATAGTGGTTGTACTAATTTACATTCCCATAAACAGTGTATGAGGGTTCCTTTTCTGCATATCTTTGCCAGCATTTGTTATTGCCTGTCTTTTGGATAAAAGCCATTTTAACTGGGATAAGATGATATCTCATTGTAGTTTTGATTTGCATCTCTTAGACAATCAATGATGTTGAGCACCTTTTCCTGTACCTCTTTGCATTCAATGTTATTATTGATAAGTAAGGAATACTCCTGCCCTTTTGTTATTTGTCTCTGGTTGTTTTGAGGTCTTCTCTTCCTTCTTGTGTTCCTTT
The DNA here is from genome assembly GCF_006542625.1 of Nomascus leucogenys. NCBI lineage: Eukaryota > Metazoa > Chordata > Mammalia > Primates > Hylobatidae > Nomascus > Nomascus leucogenys. The sequence goes on from NC_044389.1 coordinate 82,159,883, forward strand.
TAGTGAAGGTGACGTTCTCTGGTAATATGTTTTAATTTCTTTCTTTTTACTTTTTGTGTATCTGTTGTATGTTTTTTGATTTGAAGTTACCATGAGGCTTGCAAATAATACCTTATAACTCATTATTTTAAACTGATTACAACTTAGCATAAACAAACCAACCAACAAGCAAAGAGAAAACTAATAAAAACTCTGCACTTTAACTTCACATTAATGAGTAATAAGAAATTATATGAAGGTACAAAACTCTTTTGTCTACTGACTGTATTTTCAAATAGCTTGTCTTCAAGCTCACTAATTCTTTCTTCTCTTTGATCAATTCTGCTGTTAAGAGACTCTGATTTATTCTTCACTGTGTCAATTGCACTTTTCGGCTCCAGATTTTCTGCTTCTTTCTTTTTATTTCAATATCTTTGTTAAATTTATCTCTCAGGATTCTGAATTCCTTCTCTGTGTGTTTTCTTGGATTTTACTGAGCTTCCTCAAAACAGTTATTTTGAATTCTCTGTCTCAAAGATCACATATCTTGGCCTCTCCAGGATTGGTCTCTGGTGCCTTATTTAGTTTGTTTGTTGAGGTCATGTTTTCCTGGATGGTCTGGATGCTTGTGGATGTTTGTTGATGTCTGGGCATTAAAGAGTTGGGTATTTATTATAGTCGTTGCAGTTTGTACTTATTTGTATTTGTACCCAACCTTCTTGGGAAGGCTTTCCAGGTATTCAAAGAAACTTTGGTGTTGTAATCTGAGTTTTTGGTCACTGCAGCCATAGCTTCTTTAGGGGTAGCCCCATGCCCAGTAATGCTGTGGCTCTTTCAGACTTGTAGAGGTATCATCTTGCTTCCAACCTATTCTGTTTCAATATGCCCCCAGTAAGCCCCTGAACTAATCCTGTCTTTTTCGGAGGTCTTCTCTGACTGTTTCTCTTCTCTCCATGCTACTAACAAGGTTAAAAACTGGGTCATGCCTAAAGTCCCTTCCACTGAGCCTCTATGAATATTATTCATGCTTGGTTAGTAACTGCCCACAAATTATTAAAGCTTCCATTAGTGCAAGATTTGTGTTGTAATATGTTCAGTCTTCAAGGAAATATGTTTTTAAGCAACAATTCAGTCTGCTTTTTAGTTTCCAAATGATTTCTAGGAATCAGAAGCATCATGAGACTGCTCTAGTAGTTGAAGCTTCAATTACATTATATTCTTTGACTTTATTTCAATGGCTTCCAATCAACCAATAAGTATTTACCAAGTGATGCCGTGATGGGTAGCAAAGGACATGCATTACCCAGCCCTAAAAATAATTGCCTTCTGGTCATGAAAATCAAATTAACAGTGAGAGGCAAAAACAAAAATGCAATTTGAGTGATTGAGATGAGTTGTGCAGAGCAGCTCAGAAAAAGGACAGATAATATGATCTGCATGAATCAGCAAGACCTCGTGAAAACAGCATAGGGTCTTAAGTTAAATCAAAGGGTGAATAGGAAGGATAGGGTAGGAGGGAGAGCACTGCTGTCAATAGGAACAGCATAAGCAAAAGCACGGACATTTTCCTGAGGAATTCTATTTAGAGGACAAAATTCTCCAGCCTTCAGCCTTTTCCTCCTTTCCTCCAAAATGCATGGTTGCCTGGCCCTCATGGGGATCTAAAAGTACCCTAAACTTAAAGTTTGAGATAATATGTGGAAGTCTACCCCTGAAACAGTAATGAGCAATCTCTTGGTTTCTCTACTATATTTTGAAGAAAATAAATGAACAAATGTCAGATTCAAATAGATCCCTCAAGAAGGATAATTTTAGTTGACTGGAAGCCTGTCTGGGCACGTACAAGCACACAGATATCAATTACCTTTGGTTACTGAAGAAGAGCAGGTGTCTAAACAAAGCTGCTGCTAGTCAAACTAAATTAAAATGACATTGCACTCCTCCACAGCCCTCGGGATTAGTGAACGTGCAGCAAGCCCAAGAGTGCCTTCCTTACAGATGGCTTTTGAGGACACCTGTACTTTATTAACTGCCACAGTCAATGGCTACATCTGAGCCTGACATTTTGTCTCAAAAGGATCACAAAGCTGGAATGGTACAATACTATTGAGCTTAGAACCTGTGAAAAGTGACTTCAGGTCATTTGTCCCAGGTTCTGGTGACTTCTGGCAAATTGTTAGGTCTCTCTTATCTCCAACTTAATTCTTAGTAAGTTAACCAAAGGTACAACTTACTATTTCTTTGCAATTACTTTTCCAATTTGTCAAAACATGTCTAGTGAGCACTCACTCTGGGAAAGGCTCTCTGCCAAATGTTTGAGGGAAGAAGGAAAACAAAGAAGCATGAGGCAGTTGATGCCCTTAAAGAGTGTAAAATCTCTTGTGGCTACATGCAAGAAATACAAGCTACACAGGGCAGAGTAAGGCTAAGACTGTAAGAGATACAGAATATGCTAAGAGAGATGGGCTGGAAGGATTAACTTTGAGAGGTCTCTAGGATGATTCCTCATAGGTATATTTTGGCAATATTCTTCTGGATTCGCTGGGAAGAGAAATGTTCTAAGACAACAGAAGACAATAAATAAAAAGAGGCACAAGAATATACTGGCCAGGCACAGTGGCTCACACCTGTAATCCCAGCACTTTGGGAGGCTGAGGCGGGCAGATCACTTGAGGTCATGAGTTGGAAACCAGCCTGGCCAACATGGCAAAACCCCATCTCTACTAAAAATACAAAAATTAGCCAGGCATGGTGGTGCACAGTTGTAGTCCCAGCTACTCAGGAGGCTGAGGCAAGAGAATTGTTTGAACCTGAGAAGCAGAAGTTGCAGTGAGTCAAGATCGTGCCACTGCACTCCAGCCTGGGTGACAGGGCAAGACTTCATCTCAAAAAAAAAAAAGAATACACAAATGCATGATGTATTTGGAAAATAAGGAGGAGCCTTGTGTACCTGGAGAGAATATAATGAAAAAAGACATTTAAAATGTAATTTGAAGGTAGATGATAAGGAAATTAAAAGCCAAACTAAGGAAATATATTTTTTTCTATGCATAAATAAAAAGGAGTTATTCAAAGTTTTGAGCAGGAGACTGTAGTATAATCATATGTGGGCATTAGTTTGCTAGCAAGAATGTAAATGATGAAATGGAGACTTTTTTAAAAGGCTAGTTGAAACCAGACACCATATTCCTAGAGTAAGATCATAGAGGCTTGACCTCATCAAGAATGACCAAACATCAAGAATGACCAAAAAGAAGCAGATGCAATCTGTCCGCCAAGGTGCAGAGAGGAGCAGAGGATGGCTCCAACTTTCCGGTTTGAGTTGGTGTTTGCATGCCATGCTCCATAACACTTCTCATCTGCATCCCATCCAATGGAATAGGTCTGCAACCTATTTCCATTCACAAATAAAGAAACTTATACTTGCAGACCTTCTGAACCTGCCCAGACCAGAATTAACTATTAGTAGATGAAGACCAGTAAAGAATCTGACTTCTGATCCGGTAACTGGGAAGTTAGAGGTAATTTCAGGAGAGGAAGAGGAAACAAGTAGGAACAATTCCTAGAAGAAAACACTGGAGGACACATTGGATCTTTTATATATATATATATATATATATATATATATATATATATATATATACTTTAAGTTCTAGGGTACATGTGCACAACGTGCAGGTTTGTTACATATGTATACATGTGCCATGTTGGTGTGCTGCACCCATTAACTTGTAATTTGCATTAGGTATATCTCCTAATGCTATCCCTCCCCCCTCCTCCAACCCCACGACAGGCCCGAGTGTGATGTTCCCCTTCCTGTGTCCAAGTGTTCTCATTGTTCAATTACCACCTATGAGAGAGCACATGCAGTGTTTGGTTTTTTGTCCTTGCAATAGTTTGCTGACAATGATGGTTTCCAACTTCATCCATGTCCCTACAAAGGACATAAACTCATCCTTTTTTATGGCTGCATAGTATTCCATGGTGTATATGTGCCACATTTTCTTAATCCAGTCTATCATTGATGGACATTTGGGTTGATTCCAAGTCTTTGGTATTGTGAATAGTGCCACAGTAAACCTACATGTGCATGTGTCTTTATAGCAGCGTGATTTATATTCCTTTGCGTATATACCCAGTAATGGGATGGCTGGGTCAAATGGTATTTCTAGTTCCAGATTCTTGAGGAATCACCATACTGTCTTCCAATGGTTGAACTACTTTACAGTCCCACCAACAGTGTAAAAGTGTCCCTATTTCTCCACATCCTTTCCAGCACCTGTTGTTTCCTGACTTTTTAATGATTGCCATTCTAACTGGTGTGAGATGGTATTTCAATGTGGTTTTCATTTGCGTTTCTCTGATGGCCAGTGATAATGAGCATTTTTTCATGTGTCTGTTGGATGCATAAATGTCTTCTTTTGAGAAGTGTCTATTCATATCCTTTGCCCACTTTGTGATGGGGTTGTTTTTTTCTTGTAAATTTGTTTGAGTTCTTTGTAGATTCTGCATATTAGCCCTTTGTCAGATGAGTAGATTGTAAAAATTTTCTCCCATTCTGTAGGTTGCCTGTTTCACTCCGATGGTAGTTTCTTTTGCTGTGCAGAAGCTCTTTAGTTTAACTAGATCCCATTTGTCAATTTTGGCTTGTGTTGCCATTGCTCTCAGTGTCTTAGACATGAAGTCCTTGCCTATGCCTATGTCCTGAATGGTATTGCCTAGGTTTTCTTCTAGGGTTTTTATCGTTTTAGGTCTAACATTCAAGTCTTTAATCCATCTTGAATTAATTTTTGCATAAGGTGTAAGGAAGGGATCCAGTTTCATCTTTCTACATCTGGCTAGCCAGTTTTCCCAGCACCATTTATTAAATAGGGAATCCTTTCCCCATTTCTTGTTTTTGTCAGGTTTGTCAAAGATGAGATGGTTGTAGATGTGCGGTATTATTTCAGAGGGCTCTGTTCCGTTCCATTGGTCTGTATCTCTGTTTATAGTTTATCTCTGTTTATAGTTTAAGATCACTGGATCTATTTTTTGTCTATTTTTTTCTTTTATTTATTTATGTACTTATTTTATATATTTTTTTATTATACTTTAAGTTCTAGGGTACATGTGCACAACGTGCAGGTTTGTTACATAGGTATACATGTGCCATGTTGGTGTGCTGCACCCATTAACTTGTCATTTGCATTAGGTATATCTCCTAATGCTATCCCTCCCCCCTCCCCCCACCCCAAAACAAGCCCCAGTGTGTGATGTTCCCCTTCCTGTGTCCAAGTGTTCTCATTGTTCAATTCCCACCTATGAGTGAGAACATGCAGTGTTTGGTTTTTTGTCCTTGCGATAGTTTGCTGAGAATGATGGTTTCCAGCTTCATCCATGTCCCTACAAAGGACTTGAACTCATCATTTTTTATGGTTGCATAGTATTCCATGGTGCATATGTGCCACATTTTCTTAATACAGTCTATCATTGTTGGACATTTGGGTTGGCTCCAAGTCTTTGTTATTGTGAATAGTGCGGCAATAAACATACATGTGCATGTGTCTTTCTAGCAGCATGATTTATAATCCTTTGGGTATATACTCAGTAATGGGATGGCTGGGTCAAATGGTATTTCTAGTTCTAGATCCCTGAGGAATCGCCACACTGTCTTCCACAACAGTTGAACTAGTTTACAGTCCCACCAACAGTGTAAAAGTGTTCCTATTTCTCCACATCCTCTCCAGCACCTGTTGTTTCTTGACTTTTTAATGATCGCCATTCTAACTGGTGTGAGATGATATTTCATTGTGGTTCTGATTTGCATTTCTCTGATGGCCAGTGATGATGAACATTTTTTCATGTGTTTGTTGGCTGCATAAATGTCTTCTTTTGAGAAGTGTCTGTTCATATCCTTCACCCACTTTGTGATGGGGTTGTTTGTTTTTTTCATGTAAATTTGTTTGGGTCCTTTGTAGATTCTGGATATTAGCCCTTTGTCAGATGAGTAGATTACAAAAATTTTCTCCCATTCTGTAAGTTGCCTGTTCACTATGATGGTAGTTTCTTTTGCTGTGAAGAAGCTCTTTAGTTTAACCAGATCCCATTTGTCAATTTTGGCTTGTGTTGCCATTGCTTTCAGTGTTTTAGACATGAAGTCCTTGCCCATGCCTATGTCCTGAATGGTATTGCCTAGGTTTTCTTCTAGGGTTTTTATGGTTTCAGGCCTAACATTTAAGTCTTTAATCCATTTTGAATTAATTTTTGTATAAGGTGTAAGGAAGGGATCCAGTTTCAGCTTTCTACATGTGGCTAGCCAGTTTTCCTGGCATCATTTTTTAAATAGGGAATCCTTTCCCCATTGCTTGTTTTTGTCAGGTTTTTCAAAGATCAGATAGTTGTAGATGTGTGGTATTATTTCAGAGGGCTCTGTTCTGTTCCATTGGTCTATATCTCTGTTTCGGTACCAGTACCATGCTGTTTTGGTTACTGTAGCCTTGTAGTATAGTTTGAAGTCAGGTAGCGTAATGCCTCCAGCTTTGTTCTTTTGGCTTAGGATTGACTTGGCAATGTGGGCTCTTTTTTGGTTCCATATGAACTTTAAAGTAATTTTTTCCAATTCTGTGAAGAAAGTCTTTGGTAGCTTGCTGGGGATGGCATTGAATCTATAAATTACCTTGGGCAGTATGGCCATTTTCACAATATTGATTCTTCCTATCCATGAGCATGGAATGTTCTTCCATTTGTTTGTGTCCTCTTTTATTTCCTTGAGCAGTGGTTTGTAGTTCTCCTTGAAGAGGTCCTTCACATCCCTTGTAAGTTGGCTTCCTAGGTCTTTTATTCTTTTTGAAGCAATTGTGAATGGGAGTTCACTCATGATTTGGCTCTCTGTTTGTTATTGGTGTATAAGAATGCTTGTGATTTTTGCACATTGATTTTGTATCCTGAGACTTTGCTGAAGTTGCTTATCAGCTTAAGGAGATTTTGGGCTGAGACGATGGGGTTTTCTAGATATACAGTCATGTCATCTGCAAACAGGGACAATGTGACTTCCTCTTTTCCTAATTAAATGCCCTTTATTTCCTTCTCCTGCCTGATTGCCTTGGCCAGAACTTCCAACACTGTGTTGAATAGGAGTGATGAGAGAGGGCATCCTTGTCTTGTGCCAGTTTTCAAAGGGAATGCTTCCAGTTTTTGCCCCGTCAGTATGATATTGGCGGTGGGTTTGTCATAAACAGCTCTTATTATTTTGAGATATGTCCCATCAATACCTAATTTATTGAAAATTTTTAGCATGAAGGGCTGTTGAAAATTGCCAAAGGCCTTTTCTGCATCTATTGAGATAATCATGTGTTTTTTGTCTTTGGTTCTGTTTATATGCTGGATTACATATATTGATTTGCGTATGTTGAACCAGGCTTGAATCCCAGGGATGAAGCCAACTTGATCATGGTGGATCAGCTTTTTGATGTGCTGCTGGATTTGGTTTGCCAGTATTTTATTGAGGATTTTTGCATTGATGTTCATCAGGGATATTGGTCTAAAATTCTCTTTTTTTGTTGTGTCTCTGCCAGGCTTTGGTATCAGGATGATGCTGGCCTCATAAAATGAGTTAGGGAGGATTCCCTCTTTTTCTATTGATTGGAATAGTTTCAGAAGGAATGGTACCAGCTCCTCTTTGTACCTCTGGTAGAATTCAGCTGTGAATCTGTCTGGTCCTGGACTTTTTTTGGTTGTAAGCTATTAATTATTGCCTCAATTTCAGATCCTGTTATTGGTCTATTCAGAGATTCAACTTCTTCCTGGTTTAGTCTTGGGAGGGTGTATGTGTCAAGGAATTTATCCATTTCTTCTAGATTTTCTAGTTTATTTGCATAGAGGTGTTTGTAGTATTCTCTGATGGTAGTTTGTATTTCTGTGGGATCGGTGGTGATATCCCCTTTTTCATTTTTTATTGCATCTATTTGATTCTTCTCTCTTTTCTTCTTTATTAGTCTTGCTAGCGGTCTATGAATTTTGTTGATCTTTTCAAAAAACCAGCTCCTGGATTCATTGATTTTTTGAAGGGTTTTTTGTGTCTCTGTCTCCTTCACTTCTGCTCTGATCTTAGTGATTTCTAGCCTTCTGCTAGCTTTTGAATGTGTTTGCACTTGCTTTTCTAGTTCTTTTAATTGTGATGTTAGGGTGTCAATTTTAGATCTTTCCTACTTTCTCTTGTGGGCATTTTGTGCTATAAATTTCCCTCTACACACTGCTTTGAATGTGTCCCAGAGATTCTGGTATGTTGTGTCTTTCTTCTCATTGGTTTCAAAGAACATCTTTATTTCTGCCTTCATTTCATTATGTACCCAGTAGTCATTCAGGAGCAGGTTGTTCAGTTTCCATGTAGTTGAGTGGTTTTGAGCGAGTTTCTTAATCCTGAGTTCTAGTTTGATTGCACTGTGGTCTGAGAGACAGTTTGTTATAATTTCTGTTCTTTTACATTTGCTGAGGAGAGCTTTACTTCCAACTATGTGGTCAATTTTGGAATAGGTGCAGTGTGGTGCTGAGAAGAAACTGTATTCTGTTGATTTGGGGTGGAGAGTTCTGTAGATGTCTATTAGGTTCGCTTGGTGAAGAGCTGAATTCAATTCCTGGATATCCTTGTTAACTTTCTGTCTCATTGATCTGTCTAATGTTGACAGTGGGGTTTTAAAGTCTCTCGTTATTATTGTGTGGCAGTCTAAGTCTCTTTGTAGGTCTCTAAGGACTTGCTTTATGAATCTGGGTGCTCCTGTATTGGGTGCGTATATATTTAGGATAGTTAGCTCTTCTTTTTGAATTGATCTCTTTACCATTAGGTAATGGCCTTCTTTGTCTGTTTTGATCTTTGTTGGTTTAAAGTCTGTTTTATCAGAGACTAGGATTGCAACCCCTGCCTTTTTTTGTTTTCCATTTGCTTGGTAGATCTTCCTCCATCCCTTTATTTTGAGCCTATGTGTGTCTCTGCATGGGAGATGGGTTTCCTGAATACAGCACACTGATGGGTCTTGACTCTTTATCCAATTTGCCAGTCTGTGTCTTTTAATTGGAGCATTTAGCCCATTTACATTTAAGGTTAATATTGTTATGTGTGAATTTGATCCTGTCATTATGATGTTAGCTGGTTATTTTGCTCATTAGTTGATGCAGTTTCCTCCTAGCCTCAATGGTCTTTACAATTTGGCATGTTTTTGCAGTGGCTGGTACTGGTTGTTCCTTTCCATGTTTATTGCTTCCTTCAGGAGCTCTTTTAGGGCAGGCCTGGTGGTGACAAAATCTCTCAGCATTTGCTTATCTGTAAAGTATTTTATTTCTCCTTCACTTATGAAGCTTAGTTGGGCTGGATATGAAATTCTGGGTTGAAAATTCTTTTCTTTAAGAATGTTGAATATTGGTCCCCACTCTCTTCTGGCTTGTAGAGTTTCTGCCGAGAGATCCGCTGTTAGTCTGATGGGCTTCCCTTTGTGGGTAACCCGATCCTTCTCTCTGGCTGCCCTTAACATTTTTTCCTTCATTTCAACTTTGGTGAATCTGACAATTATGTGCTTGGAGTTGCTCTTCTCGAGGAGTATCTTTGTGGCATTCTCTGTATTTCCTGAATCTAAATGTTGGCCTGCCTTTCTAGGTTGGGGAAGTTCTCCTGGATAATATCCTGCAGAGTGTTTTCCAACTTAGTTCCATTCTCCCCCTCAATTTCACGTGCACCAATCAGATGTAGATTTGGTCTTTTCACATAGTCCCATATTTCTTGGAGGCTTTGTTCATTTCTTTTTATTCTTTTTTCTCTAAACTTCTTTTCTCACTTCATTTCATTCATTTGATCTTCAATCACTGATACCCTTTCTTCCAGTTGATCGAATCAGCTACTGAAGCTTGTGAATTCATCACGTAGTTCTTGTGCCATGGTTTTCAGCTCCATCAGGTCCTTTAAGGACTTCTCTGCATTGGTTATTCTAGTTAGCCATTCATGTAATCTTTTTTCAAGGTTTTTAACTTCTTTGTGATGGATTCAAACTTCCTCCTTTAGCTTGGAGAAGTTTGATCGTCTGAAGCCTTCTTCTCTCAACTCATCAAAGTCAGTCTCCATCCAGCTTTGTTCCACTGCTAGTGAGGAGCTGCATTCCTTTGGAGGAGGAGAGGTGCTCTGATTTTTAGAATTTTCAGTTTTTCTGCTCTGTTTTTTCCCCACCTTTGTGGTTTTCTCTACCTTTGGTCTTTGATGATGTGACATACAGATGGGGTTTTGGTGTGGATGTCCTTTCTGTTTGTCAGTTTTCCTTTTAACAGTCAGGACCCACAGCTGCAGGTCTGTTGGAGTTTGCTGGAGGTCCACTCCAGACCCTGTTTGCCTGGGTATCAGCAGTGGAGGCTGCAGAACAGCGAATATTGCTGAACAGTAAATGTTGCTGTCTGATCGTTCCTCTGGAGATTTTGTCTCAGAGGGGTACCCAGCCATGTGAGGTGTCAGTCTGCCCCTACTGGAGGGTGCCTCCCAGATAGGCTACTCTGGGGTCAGGGACCCACTTGAGGAGGCAGTCTGTCCGTTCTCAGATCTCAAACTCTGTGCTGGGAGAACCACTACTCTCTTCAAAGCTGTCAGACAGGGACATTTAAGTCTGCGGAGGTTTCTGCTGCCTTTTGTTTGGCTATGCCCTGCCCCCAGAGGTGGAGTCTACAGAGGCAGGCGGGCCTCCTTGAGCTGTGGTGGGCTCCACCCAGTTAGAGCTTCCCAGTGGCTTTGTTTAACTACTCAAGCCTCAGCAATGGTGGCGCCCCTCCCACAGGCTCGCTACAGCCTTGCAGTTCGATCTCAGACTGCTGTGCTAGCAATGAGCGAGGCTCCGTGGGCATGGGACCCTCTGAGCCAGGTGCAATATATAATCTCCTGGTGTGCCGTTTGCTAAGACCATTGGAAAAGTGCAGTATTAGGTTGGGAGTAACCCTATTTTCCAGGTGCCATCTGTCACAGCTTTGCTTGGCTATGAAAGGGAATTCCCTGACCCCTTGCACTTTCCAGGTGAGGTGATGCCTCACCCTGCTTTGGCTCATGCTCGGTGCACTGCACCCACTGTCCTGCACCCACTGTCCAACAAGCCCCAGTGAGATGAACCTGGTACCTCATTTGGAAATGCAGAAATCACCCGTCTTCTGTGTCGCTCATACTGGGAGCTGTAGACTGGAGCTTTTCCTATTTAGCCATCTTGGAACTGCTCCCCTGTTTTACTAAGATCATTGGATCTTAAACTGCATCATGGTCATCAATATAGAGGTCACTCAATAATAATTAGAAATGCTCAGCTGATGTTCATTTATAGCACTGGAGAGAAGTTATGACTGTGTTTCAGAGACTTGCAAACATTGAGTTTTGGGTCATTTGTTTGTTTGGAAAATTAACCACTGGAAAGACCTAAGACTATTCTGGTTCTGGTGAATCTTCCAAATTGGAGACAGGACAATAGAAAATATTCTCAGATATCAGTTATTTTTCTAGAAAACTTCAGCAGCATATTGAGCCAAATGTTATGTGAAGTCTTGTAACACAGCTATGATGTCCACAATCTTTTGCCTTGTTAGAGGGAGACCAGGAATGGTCTCCTGATGGCACAAAATGAAGTTCATTTATTTTAATTTCAGCTACTAAGGTCCTTACTATATAAGAAATTGCCCTTGGTATAGTATAACAAGTTATGCCTTACCTATATCTAATCTTAAAAATATCCTTTATCTCAAAGATTCTAAGGAGGCAAGGCTTCATCTGTGACCTTGGGGAGCTCCAAACAGGTGGCACACCTCTGCAACGGGCAGCCTGTAAGACCTGCCTTAGGAGCAAAGGCACAGCCAGCCCTCTGACCAAACAGCTTGCTGAAGGGTAACTGGAAGCAAACAGCTAAATGGAAAAATGTGGTGAAGAGTTTTAATCCCTTTTAAAGTAAAGCTAATGCCCTCATGTATTTCCAGAATAATCATTAAAGTATTTATGGGTTGAAAATTTTTAAAGACTCAGATCGTAGGGATTAATACCTTTAAGTGATCTTGCATAGCATCTAATCACCTTAAACAAATTAAGTAATAGCTTTTATTGCTTCCAAAACACTTTTATAACCATCTTTGAATGACAAAAATGAAAGTATAAAGCAGATTTGATACCCCAGATGTGGAATTTTGATGGTTTCATAGTTATATTTTGGCAGTGTGTTGAACCAATTGACATTTCATAATGATACTCCTTACCTGCAAAGGAGTATGCATAGCCTATGATTCCCAAGCAATTGTGAGTTTGTGTAAGCATGTGTGTGTATGTGTGTTTGTGTGTTTGATGCTTTCCCCTACTTAAGGCAGAAAACTTGCATAAGTTTGTCATTTTGGAGATGAATTTTATCCAAAAGAGTTCTTGATTCCTGTGCTATTTTATCATCTCATAGTTTTAGGAAGATGAAAAAGTCATCTGAAAAGAAAAATACACTTAGAAAATTCACTACTTTCTTTGCGTTTTAGGTAGTTTCCATAAAGCTGACATGAATTTTTATGGTTGTTTCTTTTACAAAATAAATGAGCAAATATATAACAAAGACAATATTTTAACAAGACTAAGACTGACCAGTGTGTCTTGTCCTAAAACCAAACAATCAGAAAATACAAACTTTCCAAGAAAGGGGAAACCAACAACAGCATTCTTTGTAAAAATCCAATATTCACCTTCTAATCACTAATTTGAATGATTTTGGGTAATTATACCTTCCCATGATGCATGTATCCATGAGGCAGGGTCAGTGTGGCATTAGAGAGGGGTGGAAAGAACAAATCCTTTCTGGGAGCCTTGGACACTGTCTCAAATTAAGTCCTTTCTGCCCCAGGCCCTGTCTGGCTCATTCCCAAACCATGGCCTCTTCTGCTGAAACTTGTCTATATCTGACAGCTCCTCCAAGTCCCACACTTGGTGGAAAAATACCATCTGCAAATGTTGCTCCCTTCCTCCTGAGGCTGGAAGACACACGTAGTATTCCAGATTTCCACAGTCATTTCCAGTAATTAGCTATTTTTCATGGCAGTTGTCCATGAATCATTCCATTCTTATAGATGGTCAGGGTGAGTCCCAGGGATTTAATGACTTGCCCTCTGCAAATCTTTGACAGAGCAATGACAGAGCCAGGTTCAGAAGGTAAGGCCCCTCAAGAAATGGGTTACCCCACATAAAAATTCAGGAAATGAAAATGTGGCCATGAGCTCAATTTCAGGGGAGAACTTTTAGCTGGGCTAAATATAGTACCCCAATGTGGAAGACAGCCAATGCTCAGGGTGCCAGTTCCCAGGACTCACACAACAGCACTCTAGGATCCTTAATTGCCACAGGTGGGTCACATAGTTCTTATAAACCTCTCCTAAAAATAAACCTTCAATAAGTCTAATTCCAAGTGTTGATTATATTATCATTTAAAATTCAGGATGAAAAGAGGTAGTGGTGAGGAGGAGGAAGAGGTAGTTATTCTTAGGAAATCAGAGGTACATTCCATGAGTTGCTGGGAAGTGCTTTTGAAAATTGTGAATGAAAAGAGTCAAACCCTGTAAAATATTTGAAGAAATTTATTCTGATTCAAATATGAGTCACTAATGACCTGTGACACAGCTCCAGGAGATCCTGAGAACATGTGACAAGGTGGTTTGTCTACAGCTTTGTTTTATACATTTTAGGGAACAAAGACCTCAATCAATACATGTAAGATGTACATTGTTTCTGTCTGGAACAACGGGGCGGCCAAGGGGCTTCCAAGTCATAATCTGTTTGGCAATTCGTTGAAAGATTTATTTTCTAAAAACCTGGAATCAATAGAAAGGAATGTCTGGGTCAAGATAAGGAAGTGTGGAGAACAAGGTCCTTATACTGATGAAGCTTCCAGGTAGCAGGCTTCAGAGAGAGCAGATTGTAAATATTCTGGTTGAAGAGTCTGTTCTATCAGTCTTAAGGTCTCTGTTTTAATGTTTAATGCTGGTCAGCTGTGCCTGAATTCCAAAAGGTGGAGGGTATAATGAGGCATGTCCAACCCCCACTTCCCACATGGCCTAAACTAGTTTTTCAAGTTAACTTTGGAATGCCCTTGGCTGGGGGAAGGTCCATCAGTTGGTTGGTTGGGGGCTTAGAATTTTATTTTTGGTTTTAAAAAAAATAGATTTTCTTTATTCTTTTTATAAATTTCTTACAGACACTTATTTGATTTTGATTTTCTTTTACAGTATTTGCTTTGTTTTATTAAAACCTGAGAAATGTACTTGACGTTCTGTGATCCCTCTTTCCCCCAGGGATGAGGGATGAGGCTACTGTGTGTATCTCAAAATCACAGTTTCCTTCTTGCACCCTGGAGGCACCAGTTCCAGTCAGGGGGAAGTGATTCCGGCATGTAGGCCAGCAAGGTCCTTCTCCAATCTCCGGGGAGCTCCTGACCTCCTTGGGGGAATCATGGGTGGGCAAGCAGGTGGGAGTGAGCAAAGGCCATGAGCCAGATAGACCCAAGTTTGAATCAGAGTTTCCCTCCTCACTGCCACTTCTGTGTGCAAGTCTCAGGTTATTTGTTTCTACCTCAGAAATAATGATACTGAGACGTCCTCATAAGATGCTGTGATAACCAGATGAGGGAATGGTTCAAAGAGGTTAACTAAGGGTTTGGCACAGGAGCCCCTCTCAGTATACTTGTAAGGAATTTTAGCATCTAAATAATCATCATGAACAGTTTAGGTAATAGAAGTTACTGTTACTGCATCTGAAACACTTCTGTAAAACATAATTTAGTACAGGGTATTAGTTACAGGCTAGCATTAGTTTTATAAATGACAGTGATATCGTGGTATAACTCATAGAGAATAACTTATGATTATCAGAAATGGAGGGAAGACTCTATTCTTAACTGGCATTTCAAAAGTGTTCCAATTTTTGTTTTTTTGACTCCTAATTTAAAGTCAAATGAATGTTCTTCTTCACTAAAAGGTGAGTGAATTGAGGTGGCATTCCACTGTGGGACCCCAGCTATAATGAACTGGCTCTTTGTTTACATGTTCACTATAAACAGTGTTCCATATTTTCCTGTGCATTTTTTCCTTTCCTCAAAGCAGACGCCATATATACACGTCTCTCATCCCCTGTGTAGGGAAAGGAAAATTTTCCTCCAAGCTTCCAGCATCTCCAGCTGGGACTGACATAAAACAGATTAAAAAAGAGAAAAGCATAAGAATTGCAATCGTTTTTTGCATATATATGGAAGACTTTACCAAAAAAAACTGAAGACCCAAAGAAGCAGTTAGAACCAAAGGCTTATCTACTAGGCTTGACAAAGAGCAGCAAATTAAGGAAATGCAGCAAAACAAAGGGGCTTGAGCTCGGGCAGTTAACTGGGGAAAAGTATCAAGGAAGATAAGGGTTCCTTTAACAGTGTTTGTTTGCACAGATTTCTCTTAGCCCCAACTCCTCATCTCTAGTGATAAGAACATCTTTCTTTTTCCTGGTACAAGGAGGGTACCTTTCACATGGAAGTTTTATTTCCTGCTTTCAGGAAGAAAAAGGCAAATCAGAGATCAGAGGGCCCTTCTGGCATCTGCTGTTTTTCAAACGCCTTTAACTGAAAACAATCAATATCCCAGAGTAGCCTCTTTTGAGGTGGAGTAGCTGAACTCCACCTGCTTCCCAAATCTAGCAACCGACTAGTGTTCAGTGAGCTCTTAGTCAATGAACTGTCAGATTTATATACAACCATTTACTACTAAGGGATTTCTCCAAAAGACACACTCTACAAGCTGAGTTTTCCAGCTCATCAAAGTCCTCAGATGAGCTTTTCCAGTCACAAGTTAAAAGAGGTCACATGAACCAGATAGTTCCCCAGGTTTCAATTCACTCTTTCCAGCTAAATTCCTACCTTTAAACATAATCCTCAATAAAAAAGTAGCTTTTTTTTTTTGCCACTATTTTGCCCTATTTTTGTTTGAACTTTTTGTTTCAATCTAATTCTACTGTTTTGTATTTTTGTCCTAAAAACTTTTAAACAAAGATTTTTCTCTGACACTTTCAAATTTCCTGAAGCTGGGCAGGCACGCTCATGTGGCTTGTATTTTGTTTATGTGCTTTTACAATTCTAATTATAACCCTTTGGGGAGCCGTTCTGCAAAGGGCTGTATAAAGGAAGAGCTGGATGTGTGGCCCTCATGTTGGCAAGAATTGATCATACATGTCACTTGGGGCTGGATGCAGCTGCCACAGCTAATGCTCAAATAACCCCGGGACAAAGACTCACCCCAGTACATTGTTACGTTTTATTGCGTGCTTAGGAGAAGATCTGATTAAAGCAAGGTGAATGTAGTGCTGTTAGAAATTAGCTGTCTCTCCAAGTTGATTTAGAGACACCAAAGTGTCCCTCAAAATAATCCCCTATCTTGTTCTCTGAAAATGGTCCAAGTCTTTTATTCTATAATTAAAATGTCAAGTTTGGAATCTAAAAATCCCCGCTAACATCATACTGAGCCACCTTTTAAGAAGAGTGTTACCGACAGGTCAGGGAACTGCAATCAGGAGACAGCAAACCGTCAAGGCCCTCAGAAGGAAAAGCTTTGCAGTAGGGAATTTATTTGCACATTTTATTACTGGGCTAGTCCAATGAAGATAAAATGAATTTTCTCATTAAGAGAGCCATGAAGGAGCCTCAGGATTGCTTCTCGTCTCCCAACCCACCACCCCCATTTCACTATAGAGCCTGGAATCCACCATAAACTATCATCCTCTTAGATTACGAACTACCTTTTGTCCTTCACTGCCTATTTTTTGTCATTGTTTGCAAATATAGGTGGGGGGGAGGGCAAGGAGCACATCAGGGTGCTCCCATACCCTTGCTTCTTAAAGTGGCCCCAGCAGAATCAACATCACGTGGACGCTTTTGTCAGTGACGCAGGCCTGAGGCCCCACCTCAGACCTATTGAATCAGAATCTGTTTTAACAACATCCCTAGATGATGTATATGCACATTAAAGTTTAAGAAGCACTGGCCACAGTTTAGAGTAGATTTATTCATTTTTTGGTTTGCATGTTGGGAAGACGATGTATCTTTTCTGGATATTGAAAGAGGATGTGAGAACACAAGAAACTGCAGCGGGCCAGGTGCAGTGGTTCATGGCTGCATTCCCAGCACTTTGGGAAGCTAAGGCAGAAGGATTGCTTGAATCCAGTAGTTCGAGACTAGCCTGGGCAACATAGTGAGACCTTGTCTGTACAACAATTTTTATTGTTTAATTTTATGAAACAATTAGTCAGGTATGGTGGTGTGCATCTGTAGTCCCAGCTAATCAAGAGGCTGAGGTGGGAGGATGCTTGATCCTGGGAGGTTGCTTGATCCTGGGAGGTTGAGGCTGCAGTGAGCTGTGAATGTGCCACTTCACTGAGACCCTATCTCAAAAAGGCAAGCCAAGGCAAGGCAAGTCACTGCATCCTATTCTATATCTTGGTAGATTTACTTGAATATTCCCCAAGGCCCATCAGCTTTTCCATCCTAGGCAAAGTCATTATTTGTTCCTATAGTTGCTGGATTAATACCCTCCACCTGCTGGTGGATGGGTCTCAGTCCTTCCCATTCTTGTGTCTGTCTAAAAGTCCCCAGGAAAAAAGGGACAGTCTCTCATACATAGTTGGCCTCTGCCTGCAGCTCTGCTCACCTGCTGCTCTAGCTCTTGCTCTGTTCTTGGGGCAGCCTCTGCTTCAGGTCTCTGAGGCTTTAATGCTGCTGCATCACAGTCTCCAACCACCCAAATAGTAAGAGGACACATCCCCGACCTTCATGACCCAGGGCAGTTGCATGGTAAACTGATGTCACCTAGAGTTCTTTGCCATCTGCTTAATGGTCTCCAATGCTCACCTCCCTTTCAGGTGACAGCATTTCTCTTCAAATGACCATCTCTATGCTGGACAGGAGGCCAGGGAGTGAGAAATTTGAGAGAAGAAAAGGTGCAGATGGTGGGAAGTAGTGGCCAGAAGGCAAAGCTGGTCACCGAATAGTGAGTGCTCTGTGGCGGAATTGAAGAAATTCAGCTCAGAGTCTGCCATTTATTTATTTATTTTTAGATTTTTTTAGAGACAGGATCTCACTCTGTCATTCAGGCCAGAGTGCAATGGTGCAACCATAGCTCACTGCAGCCTCAAACTCCTTGGCTAACATGATCCTACTGCCTCAGCCACTGAGCAGCAGGAACTATAGGCATGTGCCACCATACCTGGCTAATTTTTTAAAGCTTTTTCTAGAGACAGGCTGTCTTTGCTATTTTGCTCAGGCTGGTCTTGAATTCCTTGCTTCAAGCAATCCTCCCACCTTGGGCTCCCAAACTGCTAGGATTACAGGCATAAGCCACCGTGCTTGGCTGTCTGCTATTTAATGTTAAGTTTTTATGTAAGCTGTGTTATAATGCAAACTTTCCTCCATTTCTCTAAGCAAAACTTTAGTCAAGTCTGCTATCCTTGTCTGTTTGACAAGTCAGCTGCACTCAGAGGCACCATGTCTACTGTTTGGTCAGGTGGTACAGAGAGAAGAGAACAGGCTCAGAAGGCACGCTGGCTGACTGGCTCAGTGGCTTAGATGTCAATGGAAGCAGGAAGTAAGAGGAACAGAAACTATGATATTGTGAGCCCCCAGAATTCATGGAAATCTCCCTGGATTGTCAGATCACTGGATTGGCCACAGCATGTGAGACAGGGAAGCCTGGAGGGGATATTCTTTTTATTAATTAAAGGAAAGGGTTAGGGGACTTGGATCCCCTCAACCCAACAGGCTGAGGTGACTTGGATCACTTAGGAAGCAATAACACTACTGAGCGTCATCATGCCCTTTCCTTCCAGGACACAAAATCTTGCTAGAGAGTAGGCAAAATTAGGCTGAGTTAAGGCCGAGAACAACCACCAAGACCTGCCTGCCCTTGGCTCTGAAGCCATGAATCCTGACCTATAAGGATTCTTCCTCTCAGGGACTCCCTTTTTTACTCCCATAAGTCCAGCTCCATCCCTTTCCTATTTGCCCTTGTCTGTCAGACTGGTTTGTATACTAAGGCTGGATCAAGTTTAGTCGCCCACCATGGGACCTCTGGTCATCTGGATCATCAGTGTCATCGAGCAACCTATTCCCGTAAGAAGGCCTTCTCCGCTGAGAGCACGTGGAGGATCTCCACAGGGAGCCACCAACTCCTGATGCCAGCATAGCTGAGTCTCAGCTGAGCTGCAGCCAAGAGGTACTGAGACAAAAAAGCTTGTGGTTACTTAGTTGATACCTCCAAGCCCGAAAAGACCTCAACCTTTCTTGTTTTTGGAAGTCCTTCTTTCTATCCTTACACAGCCCATTGCTTGTGAGCACATACAGATGGTCCAAGGTAATGGCAGACTTCTTTTGTGACGGGTGTTGACTGACACAAACATGGATAGCTTATTAGGTCACGAGGTACCATCTTTTCTTGGCACAGGCTTATAGCACTCGTTATTGCTCCAGGAGCCCACAGACCCATCACCACATTACTTTTGGTCTGCAGGCTCTTCCACAGACTTGGGTGCTCTTCAACTTTTGCCGGACATCAGAATCGCCTGGGGCAATGTCCAAGATGCAGGCCCCAGGGCCCTGTGCCGTGGGGATTTTGAGGCTGGTGGTGCACAGCCTGTCCTGGGAGAAGCCCTGCTGGAGCCCTTGTCTTTCAGCTTCCAGCGTGTCACCTCCATGCTCCCCACCCTCCAGGGTCTTCTGAAGCTCCTCTTTGCTCTGATGTGACCCCCTTCAGGGCCAGATTCATCCTTTTTGCTTTGGGCGTATTACTGGTTCAGTCACCTATCACACCATCCTGTCAGTACTCTCTTTTATAGTTTTCCTGCTCTCTTCACATTTTTTTTTAACCGCTCATAGTTCCTCGTAATTCTGCTCTTCCTCCTGCTTCCATCCCCCACCTAACCTTCTGGATAAAATTCACTTTGTGTCTGGGCACAATGACTGATGCCTGTAATCCCAGCACTTTGACAGACTGAGGCAGGAGGATCACTTAAGGCCAGGAGTTCAACACCAGCCTGGACAATGCAGTAAGATCCCCATCTCAAAAAAAATCATCTCTATAATGTCTCCTTTAGATAGACAAAACAAAAACATTTACATGTTAAGAGAAACTTCTCTTTACCACCCTTAAAATATTTAAAATACCAAAGATCTCATATTTATATGATTAACAGAGAAAACTCAGACCCACGGGCCAGCCAGGAACAGTGACAAAGTCCACTTCAAAGTTGTTGCTGTGGCTGAGTGATTGTCTCCGTAATCGGGGAGCTGTTCCCAAGCTGCCTTCACTGTAACACTGAGAACCCTGAGGAATTTTCACTATTTCCAGTCACTGTTACTGTGACAGGGCTCTACGTTAGCAGTTTTAAAGTCACCTACATTCCTTATTGTAAATGAAAATTGAAATGCTTTGAAGATTTATATTTACCAAATGAGCTGAGGAAAAAGTAAGTGCTTAAAATATATTGCAATTGCTGGAATGAAAATCATTTTTAGGTATAAAATTGAATTTTTAGATTTCAATCACTTCCTACTCATTTAAATTCTTTCAGTAAAGGTCTCAAAGCTTTAAAGGGAGAAGAGAGCAGAACTAAGAATTGAACCATTTAAAACTTGGTGAGACAGGTAATAAATTATACCTGAATCATTTAATGGTTTAATAGTCTGGCATTTAAGCAGTCTTCTATAAATGTGGTGTTGGGTAGTATCACGTGAATTCAGCTACTTTAATAAAGAACTATACTTTCATAGAGAGGAAGGAAAAAGCGATGGGTCTAATCTTGACTTCAGATAAAACAGCTCCCCCGCGCCCCCCAACGCGGTGTTACTGCCACCTAGTGGTAGCATATCCTCATCACAGAGGTCCTGCCTGTGGAAGTGGAGGGGAAGAGGTGTAGTAAGCACAGCCCGCAGGGCGAATCCACAAATTAAATACACCCGGGGGTTGGGGGTAGCGAGGGGAGCGCTAGAGTAAGGCTATATTTTCTGTAATGTCCATTCTCATTGCTTCCAGGACTATTTTAAGAAATATTTATTTTGATGGGGTTTCAAAGTAAGTCATATGAGGACCTGTGAGCCACAGTTTTTACTCCCGCGGAGTTTGTTTTATGTAGGCTTCAAATAGACAAATAACATATATCTGAGGTTCAAGTTTTCTATTAATTTGATGCTGGCCTGGAAAACATTTTGTGATTTAAAAGAAAGCACTAAAGTTAGCTGTATTACTGGACTCAGCAAGGAAAGAATTGGGCTCAGTCAGAAGTGCCAGAACCCCTGTAACTAGGGGTGAAATCTCAGGCAAGTATCTTAATAGTTTCCAACCCCACTTGCCCAACCTGTTAAATAGGGGAATCGAAGTAGGTTCCCTCTAAGATGCTCTCCATGAAAAGCTCTGACTCCTCTTATTCATTTCTTAAGTCCTACCCCAAGGTAGACCAAACGTTCCGACATTTTGGCTGAGCTGCTCCATTCACTCACGTTATCATGAACGATTTCAAATTTTACCCATTTTCAAAAGCTGAATCTACCCTGGTGCTTCGTGGAAGCTAAGAATCTGGGAGATATCTCAGCTGGCCAGTTGGTCAAATGATCTTTGTTGTTTGCTATTAGCTCCCGTTAGTTAACACAGCAATCTTTTCAGATGAAGTGTGGCCAAGAAGACAAAAAGTATTTGGATAAGGCCCACAGGATCCAAAAGTGTGTAACCTTGTTTAATTTCATTTGGTTGAGTTAGCAGCTACTTTTGCAGACTTAAATGCAAAAGCTGGTGTGTTTGAAGTTTCATTTTTGTCCGGGGTTTCATTACTCAGAAATCAGTGCTGACACAATTAAGCATGACCTTTCCATGCAGATGGTGCCTTGCTTCACCAGCGCAAACAGCATCTGCCACACTCACCCGCAAGTGCACATGTTTGCATATTTTTAAGACACTGCGTCTAAAAATGGGAAAGCAAGTGCTGAAGTAAAGGCTTTGCAGAAGGGAGCATAATATCACTTAATCTGTTTGCATTACCTGTTAAGAAAGCCAGAGTGAAGTTCTAGGAAATTAGGAGACGTGTAAAACACAGCACTCTTCTTAAACCACACATGTGCTCTCTTAACATTATTGGAATAATGTATTAACACTGTTCTATCTGAAGGCATGTTGATTTGCTGTGATAAGAGGTGTTTGGTTAAATATAAATCATCCCCAGCTTCAGCGAGAAAGCCTAATATATATTATGTATGTGTGCAGGATAGCTTCAGCAACCCTGGGTATTTGTTTCTAAAAAGTCACATTATTTCAAAGTTAAAAGTGACTTAGAATAACTTTCCTTCTAATGTAAGAATCTTTTTTACCAGTGACATACAAAGGTGAAGGGGTGCGTGGGAGCACTTTAATCCCTGGTATAGTCAATAAGAATAAAGAAACAGGCTGTGCGTTGTGGTTCATGCCTGTAAACCTAACAGTTTGGGAGCCTGAGGCGGGAGGATTGCTTCAGCCCAGGAATTCAAGACCAGCCTGGGAAAAATGGCAAAACCGTGTCTCTACCAAAAAGTACAAAAATAAGCCTGGTTTCATGGTGCATGCTTGTAGTCCCAGCTATTCAGGAGGCTGAGGTGGGAGGATGGCTTGAGCTGAGGAGGCAGATGTTGCAGTGAGCTAAGATCATGCCACTGCACTCCAGCCTGGATGACAGAGCCAGACACTGTCTAAAAAAAAAAAAAAAAAGAAAGAAAGGGAATAAAGAAACAATGATAAAACCAATGAGAAGTCATTCTGCTCTTTATGGTCACCAGAAACCAGCAGTTCTAACCAATGTCAATGATAGAATATACCTCTCAGCAGAGGCAAACCATTCCTCACTCCCTACCAAAAACTGAACATTTGTGTCCCACAAAATTCCTATGTAAAAGCCTAATCCCCAATGTGATGGTATTTGGAGGTGGAGCTTTTGGGAGGTGATTAAGTCATAAGGTCATAATTCTCATTAATGGGATTCGTGTCTTATAAAAGAGGCCCCACGGAATGTCCCAGCCCCTCCCACCATGTGAAGACACAGCTAGAAGACAGCCAGAATCTATGAACCATGAATCAGGCATTATCAGACCCCACATCTGCTGGTGCCTTGATCTTGGACTTCCTAGACTCCAGAAATGTGAGAAATAAATTTCTGTTGTGTGTAAGCTACCCAGTCTGTGGGATGGGGTGAGGAGAGTAACCCAGGACCCCTAGTGATGAAGGTGGGGAGAGTGACCCAGGACCCCTAGGGATGGGGTGGGGAGAGTGACCCAGGACCCCTAGGGATGGGGTGGGGAGAGTGACCCACGTTATTCACAGTCATGTGAATAAGAAATTCACTTCTGTGTTGAAGTGTTAAATTGTGGGTCTTTCTGAAGTAGCAATTTAGCATACCCTGATGAACACAGGAGAGAATGAGGCAGAGTGAAAAGAACCTTGAGTGAAAATGTTATGTGCTAGTTATTCATCAATTGGCTTCAGCTCCACTTCTGACCTCCTCTCCTCCCCTGGTATCATAGGGGACTGGAAGCCCACAAATTCACTAATTCCCTTGCCAGCTGTCTTCCAGAAAGAATTTGCTAACAGGAAGACTGGAGAAAGGTAGAAATCTGTTTTTTTTGTTTTTTTTTTTTTTTTTCTTCCTTAGGCAGTGCTTTCAGCAGCACGAGCAGCCTTCAGCAATGGTGGGCAGCTGCATGCTCCAAAAGCCTCAGTCCCAGTTTTCAGCTGCTTCAACAGAGTTGTGTCCTTCTGGTCCCACAGACCAGCAGTGGCAGCTAAATGTCTACAGTGGCTTCTTTTTTCTTAACTGGATAGTGACTGATGCACATAAATTCTCTTCCTGGTGCTGCTAATTTCTGACAATTTTCTTAACATTTCTGAGCTCCAATTTTCTTATCTATTAAAAAATAACAAGAATAGCGATACCTGCTCTGTGTCAATAACATAATGTTCATGATATACACATTAAAATGATTATGAACACTCATAATCTAAAGAAATGTATTTTTATGGATCCTGGTTAAGTTTGCTGTTATTGGTCACATCTTTCTCTTTCTAGACCTCCAGGAGCCCATTGAATGTTTCTAAATTGTGATCCAGTCAAATATGTTAGTTATTTTTTCATTTGAAAAGATGAATATAGCCTGCACCAACAGGGGGAGCTGTTCTTTTATAACCACTGAGAGTGGCTGTATTTCTTGTTTGAGGGCAAATCTTTAATTGTTTCAACACTGGCTACTGGGAAGTGTCACCAATGAACCAATTAGCCTGGCTTCCTGAACCATGTAGAACTGATTATCCAAGTCAGGCCGGCAATGGGCTTGGGTACAGGGTATATGGTAGACACAAATGAAGAGTGACCTCAATGTCCCATTAATGTTACTTGACTTGTGCTCACTTGACCTCAGGTTGCTTGTAAAAAAGGTAGGGTCTTAGCCCTTTCTGCCTGAAATCCTCCCCAGTGATTTCTGGGAAGGGCTGGCTTTTTATTTCACTTTAGCTCTCTCGTTAGGTAGGTGACTTTGCATAGTTACCTTCAGTGGATTTACTGTATTATGGTTTTTAGGATGCTCTTAAAATGAGAAAAAAAAATGTGCTTGAGGTAGACCAGGTAGCCCTTTTGATACTTTTAGCCAGGTAATTCTTTATTGTGGGGTACTGCACACTAGGATATTCAGCATCACTGCACACTAGATGCCAGTAGGCTCCCCAAGTTGTGACAACTAACAATGAAAACCACCTCAAAAATGAGGACCCAATTGAGAAGCACCATTTTAGGGGCTATGGATACTATATCAGTGAAGGTTCTCCAGAGAAACAAAACCAATAGTATGTATATATGTGGAGTGTGAGAGTGTGTGAGAGAGAGAGAGTGTGTGTGTGTGTGTGCATGTGTATAAAATAAGGAATTGCCTCACATAATTATGTAGGCTGGCAAGTCCAAGATCTGCAGGGTGGGCTCACAGGCTGGAGAACTACTTCAAGTCCAAAGGCTGTCTACTATAGTACCAAGAAGAGTTGATGCTGGGAATGAAGACCAAATGCAATCTACTGGAAAATTATGTTGCTTGGGGGAGGCTGGTCTTTTGGTTCTGTTCAAATTTTCAACTAGTTGGATGAGGTCCACCCACATTATAGAGAGCAATCTGCTTTACTCAGAACCTACCATTTAAATGTTAATTCACTCAAAAACACTCTTACAGAAACACCCCCAATAACATCTGACCAACTATCTAGGCAACCTGTGGTCTGGCCGAGTTGACACATAAAAGTAACCATCAAAGATATAAGGTGATCAAGACCCTGGAAGTCCCTGCCTCTGGGAGCTCACATTCTAGGCATTGACCCAGATGATAGGCAATTGTTTCAGTTATCTATCGCTGGCTGTATTAGTCCATTTTCATGCTCCTGATAAAGACATACCCGAGACTGGGCAATTTACAAAAGAAAGAGGTTTATTGGAATTATGGTTCCACATGGCTGGGGAGGCCTCACAATCATGGCAGAAGGCATGGAGGAGCAAGTCATCTTATGTGGATGGCAGCAGGCAAAGAGAGCGCTTGTGCAGGGAAACTCCCATTTTTAAAACCATCAGATCGCGTGACACCTATTCACTATCAGGAAAACAGCAGGGGAAAGACCCACCCCATGATTCAGTCACTTCCCACCGCATCCTTCCCACAACATGTGGGAATTATGGGAGCTACAAGATGAGATTTGGGTGGGGACGTGGAGCCAAACCATATCACTGCCTAACAAACCATCCCAAACTTCATGGCATCAAATAGCAAACATCTTATTAAGTGCATGTATTCTTTAGATCCAAAATTCAAACAGGGCATGGTTTGTCTCTCCTCTTTGATGTCTGGGGCCTCAGCTGGCAATATGCAAACCATTAGGAGAGAGTGATTTGAATGGCTGGAGGCTGGAATCATCTGGAGGCTTCTTCAATCAAGTCTGGCAGCTGGACTAGAATGATTCAGGCTGGGCTTATCTGGGACTGTTGACTGGAGCACACACATGAAGCATTCCACATGGATTGGGCTTCTAGGCATAACAATTATGTTCCTAAGGGGAACCCCTGAAAGTGACATCTGGAGAGTGAGCCTTCCAAGAGACCACAATAGAAACTGCAATGCTTCTTCTGACCTAGCCTCAGAAGTGACCCAGTGTCACTTCCACCACATTCTATTGGTCACAAGTGAATCACAGAGGCCAGGCCAGATTCAAAGGAGGGGAGTTAGGTGCTGCCTCTTGACAGGGAGCAGCAAGGTCACATTGCAGAAGAGCATGTGGGTTGGGAGGTGTATGTATGTATGTATGTATGTATCTATCTATCTATCTATCTATCATCTACCTACTATCTATCCATCAAGAGAATTTGCCACAAGTAAGCAAGTATTCTATATAATTTCAGGTAGAGCTAAAAACAGAAGTGGTATTTAGACTGTTATAGATACAAAGGATCTTCTGGGGGTGATAAAAAGCATTCTAAAATTGTATTGCAGTGATGGTTGCATGACTCTGCAAATTTACTCAAAATTATTGTACACCTAAGGAAAATGAACATTATGATATACAAATTATACCTCAATATACCTGTTAAATATACAACTAGCATGCCACAGGCACTGAAGGATAAGAACAGACATGACGCTGGCCTTGGTTCCAAAACAAGATTTTTTTTTTTTTTTTTTGAGACGAAGTCTTGCTCTGCTGCCCAGGCTGGAGTGTAGTGGCATGATCTCGGCTCACTGCAAGCTCCGCCTTCCAGGTTCACACCATTCTCCTGCCTCAGCCTCCCGAGTAGCTGGGACTACAGGCACCCGCCACCATGCCCGGCTAAGTTTTTGAATTTTTAGCAGAGACAGGGTTTCACTGTATTAGCCAGGATAGTCTCTATCTCCCGACCTCGTGATCCACCCACCTCGGCCTCCCAAAGTGCTGGGGTTACAGGCCTGAGCCACCACGCCTGGCCCAGAGCAAGATTCTAAATGCCCCTTTCAGTTACACAGCAATAGATGTCCTGGGAGGGATGGGGTGGCCAAGATGACTGAGGGACATTCAGGGTCTCAGGACTTCTACAACCACCACAGGATAGTGACTATTTACGAACTAGTATGAAAGTATTTTCTACCAATATTAAGAGCTTTGAAAAGCAATAAGCAGGGTAAGAAAATAGAAATGATAGGCTTGAGGCAGAAGGAAAAGCATTTTAGACACGGTAGATAAGGAAGCTCTTTCTGAGAAGGTGACCTTACAACAAAACCCCTGAATAAAGTAAGAAAGCCACAGTGAGATCTGGAGGAAGAGAGACCCAGGAAGAGCGAAAAACAAAGGTATAGCCCTGAGCCAAAAGTGATCCACGCTCAGAGAGGAGAAGGAGGAGGGGAGGTTTGATTGAAGAGAGTGAGGAGAACATTAAACATCTATTTGTTTTATCACGAAGACAGTTGTATCACTATTTAAATGGAAAAGTAGCTAGAATATTGGTAGAAACTGAGACAAAATCTGCAGAAGCCATGAGCTTGATCCATTTCTGTGGCTCTTGTGCACTTTGCTCTACTTTAGACATACAGTGGATGGGGGACACATATTGCCACTGGGAAGTCCTGGGAGAATGGAGCTTTTTCTTTGTGACACCCTACAAGGAGATTCCCAGGACACTTAGGTGTAGGACAAGGATTCCCTTCTACCCCAGGGAACTCTGTTTTCCATCTTTCCTGAAGTGGGTTTTATGAACTACACAGCAGTGCTACTTCTGGAGAACCTTCTCACACCTGAAGTGATATCAAGGGATGAAACCAAGTGACTGAACTGACAAATAGAACAAATATTTCACATTAGAGAAAGAAAGGTCAGAATGGAGTTCAAGACTGAGTGTTGAAAGTGAAAGGTGGGAAAACAATAGAGAAGAGAAATAAAGAAGAAGAAAAGAGGAAGGTTGGGAAGATTTCCACTTGGTTTGTTTCTGGCAGATGTCTTAAGTGTGGTTGGGAAGATTTCTGCTGGTTTGTTTCTGGCAGATGTCTTTGGTGTGCCTGGAGATGGTGCCTTCTAGTTCTGCTGCCCACACTCCCACCAAAGCTTTCCCTGGCTGCTCCCAGCCATTGTCTGAGCACGATGGGGCTACTAGATCTGGCTCTTTCTGCCCAATGCAAATGCTTGCTCTGGGGCAAATCCTTGCTCTGGGGCTCCCCATGGGCCTGACTGAAGCTTTCTTAGAACTGCAGTCCAACGTTCTATCTACCCAATACCTCCCTTTCCTCTATCTCTTCACAGATGCCAGCTTATCCTGAATTGAATAATGGACCCCTAAAATTCTTGTCCACCTGTAACCTCAGAATGTGACCCTAATTGGAAATAGAGTCTTTGCAGATGGAATTAATTAATATGAGTTCATAATGGATTAGGGTGGGTCCTAAATCCAATGACTCATGTCCTTATAAGAAGTCCAGGTGGAGATGCAGAGAGGGGAAGGTGGTGTGAAGATGGAGGCAGAGGTTAAAGTATTGTGTCTACAAGCCAAGGAATGCCAAGGATTGCTGGTGACTACAAGAAGCTGGGAGAGAGGCCTGGAACAGATTCTCCCTCAGAGTCTCCAAAAAAACCCATCCTACCAACACCTTGGTTTAGGACTTCTGACTCCAGAACTGGGAGGCAATACATTTCTGTTGTTTTTAGCCATCCAGTGTGTGGTCCCCTGTTAAGCAGGCCTAGTACACTAACACACAGATCCACATTGTGGTCTGAGACTCACCCTGTCTGCTCTTCTCCTTCTCGCCTCTGTCCTTCATAGGGCACATCCACCAAATAAATCCCCTGCACTTTTAATTCCCTGTTGGTGCCTACTTTCCAGAAAACCTACACTGTCATACACCCCAAAATTAAAAAAAAAATCCAAGTTTTAGGCTTTCAATCAAAAGCTTCAGAAAGAGACTCTACCACTGAGTCAACAAGAATACTGAGCTGCTAGTCCTCCCCACGTACTTGGCTGAGTGGAAGGGGTATAAAGATGAACAAGACAGAAACTCTGCCATAAGTGCTCTCTCAGTCCAATTAGAGGAGAGTTTTGTCTTGAGGACACATAATAAATCAAAATAAAATATCTCAATACAGTGGCAAAAATGTAATCAAGACATGAAGTACTTTAAGGCAGTGCAGGTGCTTAGCAACACGGAAGGTCACCTGACCCAGTATACAGAAGGGATAGCCAGGAAACACCTCTCAAGAAGAGATAACACTTATGCTGAGACTGGAAAATGCACAGGAGTTGCCTGGACAGAACACAGAATAGAAAAGCATTCTAGGCAGACAAAGAGCGTGGACAAAAGCATATGTATTCTTTAGGAGACTAAAATTAAGTTGATCTTAAGTCTCATCCACTTTGGGAAAAAAGAAAGGAGATAACATGGCCAGATAGCTTTTCAGAAGTGGTCTTAGAATTGTGCTGGACTTGAGCATACAACGTGGAGTTGGGGACATATTTCTTAAACCTCCCCCCACCCCTGACCCCTTGTCCAATTAGACTCACTCCTTGTTTTGCATGGGATTTTTGAGACTCTGTATGAAGTTGGGTTTTAGACATAACAGACATGACTGAGGGTCTAAGGCATCCAGCAGAACTCTGCTTAAAATCAACCTCCAATACCCGTGTGGAAAAAATTCAGTGCTGTGAACCAGCACCACTGAAAAGAGATTGTTGAAATAATAAGTAAATTATGCGATTTTTAAAAACATACCTTGTACTTGCTTGGAAGCAAAAGTTGAGGTCCCTTTAATAAACATACTGGATGCAGTGGCTCACACCTTTAATCTCAATATTTTGGGAGGCCTAAATGGGAGGACTGCTTGAACCCAGGAGTTTGAGACCAGCTTGGGCATCTCTAAAAAAATAAATAAATAAACAAGTATTTAAGAATTATATCATTTGAATAATCTAATGTAAAACATATATTACCAAATATTTTTATGAAGGTCCAGCGTTTTGTTGAAACTATCTAGTAAGCCTCCTGTAGCTGTTACCACTGCAAAACTAAGTGTGTAGTTAGTGGAGCGGGCAGGGTGGTAGGGATACTGTGAAAAATTGAGTAAATGACAAAGTGGAACAATGACATCAAAGGAGAGGGCAACAGACAGGACAGCAACATGAGGAAGGGAGAAAGGCAGGAAGATTCAGACAGAAAAGCAGGACGATCTTAGAAAATTCTGCCACTTGCGCTTCCAAAAAAGTTAAGAAAAAGAATAACCAGAATTTGCTAAAAATGGGAATGAAATAGATACTAAAACACCAAATAAAGGGCTCTAGAGAGGGAACAGGAACTCTAGTGCCCAGGCTGTTCCCTGTCACTGCTGTGTGCATATTCAGTATCTCCCTGGCCTGCACTGGCCTCTCTGTTCAAGTGGGCCCTGTCCTCCTCTGTGAACAAACTGTAGCCAAAAGAATTTTAAGTGCTCATTTAGTCAGTTACATATGTATTATCAGAGCTTAGTCTTCAGCAGACTGCCTCTAGACACTCAGGAATTTCTCACTGGCAACCAGTGTTGCCCAGGGTCTCACCGATCCTGGGTGAACAGTGGTAATAGGGAGGAACATGAAGGATAGAACCATTGCACAGCAGCCTCTTGCAATCATCTAGTCCTTTAAGAACAGCTCTGCTGTGCTGCTAGTAGTCCTCAGGCCACACTGTGAGAACAAGTTACAGAGCACCGTGGTGAGTGCTGAGTGAGTCAGGAAGTAGAGATAGGAAGAGAGAGAGAGAAAGGGAGAAGGGGAGAGAGATCTGTAGTCCACAGAAAAGGCAGGAAGCAACATATGTCCTTGACTCATTTGATACTGCACTTTGTCCTACTTCCCAAGGATTCAGTCACTGCCATTTACCTTTAGCATTCCAGGCAGATAGAATCCTGCTCTACACATGAATCTGGGCACAAAGCCATGCAGGTGTGAGTACACCCATGAAGGAAGTGGCACTCAAAGACTCCAGGAGTTCAGGCCAGGCGCAGTGGCTCATGCCTGTAAGCCCAGCACTTTGGGAGGCCGAGGTGGGTGGATCACCTGAGAGTGAAACTCCATCTCTACAAAAATACAAAAATTAGCCGAGCATGATGGCAGGTGCCTGTAATCCCAGCTACTTGGGAGGCTGAGGCAGAAGAATCACTTGAACCCTGGGAGGTGGAGGTTGCAGTGATCTTAGATCATGCCATTACACTCCAGACTGGGTGACACAGCGAGACTCTGTCTCAAAAAAAAAAAAAAAAAGACTCAAGGAGTTCTAATATGCCCCATTAGGTGGACACCAGAATGGCCCCCTGTAACTTTTTCCTACCTTCTTCTCTCCTAATTCTTTTTCTGTGGAGGAAACAATAATTGTCTCTGAATCATCCCTATTCGGAGCATCAAGGATATATTAGAAGGTCTGGGTAAACAAGCAGAAATATTGCAAAAGTGCTAAAACATCAGACTTCAGGGTCGAACTTGTGGTTTGCTTCTGCTTTTTCTACCCGCTCTAAAGGTGTTCCTGATGTAGAAGCTTCCTCAGTGTTCCCTGTGTTGGTGTGCAAGGCAGAAAGAAGATGGGGTAAAAGAGTGCATGCATCCTCCCCTACAAACCAGAGGCTGATAGCATTAGGGAGAAGCTAGGGTTTGGCCTCACACAAGCAGTTTGCACTGTTGTCCAATCCCAGGTGGGGTGGTTGCCTCTTCATTTCCTTTGATAGCAACCGCCTGTTGCATGATGCAGTGTGGGTGTCCTCAGAGGTAACTACCTAAGTTTGCATACTTCCTGACTGACAGAACACTCCTGCCAGTGCCTCCAGGCCAGGGTGGTGGTGTTGGTGGGAGGAGTAAGTAACCAAGTTTCACTTCCTTGCCTTGGAGACTCAGAGCCTTAGCAGGCTGCTGTCTCACAGAGCGAGAGGGTGTCAGGAGCAGCCCAGTTGTCTCTCTCTCTCTACCTCTGTGAAGGGTGCGAATGGGCAGAGCAGAACTTCTAGAAGGGAAGATGAGCACCCAGGATCCCTCAGATCTGTGGAGCAGATCCGACGGAGAGGCTGAGCTGCTCCAGGACTTGGGGTAAGGCAGCAGATCTCCTTTCAAAGTACCTAATGGGTGGATATTGACTCCACACTCCCACCTGCATGCTTTGATTAATGACTATCTTCAGTGCCTTGTTGCCCTCTGCCACCTCAACCATTTATTTTTTTCCACTTTATTCATTTATATCTGTTAAGCATCTTCTTGTTTAGGGCTAATTCCACTGGAAAAGCAGACATTATTTTTCTAGATGTGAAAACAAGTAGGTTGAGAAAATAGGAAAAAAAATCAAATGTTGGACATTCTTTGAGAAGAGGGACAGAATTGGGATGTAGAGGTGATGTTGCCTGGCTTCCTTGATGTTGCTCTGGTTTATGAATAAATGTGCTGTTCAAGAGTTTCTAGCACTGACCCAGGGACAGTAAAAGGACTGTGTTTCTGGTAAGATAAACAGAAAGTCTACTCTACTGTAAGGGAGAGGGACTTTTTCAAAAGATAGAGAATGAGGAAGTTTCTGCAACAGTCTCGCTTGAATGTTTCTTTCTCCTGATACTGCATTTGTTAGCTTTTATATCATATGTATGTCCAGAGAGCCAACTTTGAGCCTTTCAATACCAACAATCCAGGAAGAGGATAAAATTTCTGCTTCAAACAGGTAGTTATAGGTAGGTGGAGTCATTGGACCTCTGTCTTTAAGAAGGGACCCAGATGACAACTCATCCGGGTATTTAATAAGAAACAAGTATTACACAAGAGAGGAATTGGGAATTTCCTAAAGAAACTGCCTAATGCACTGGGAACATCCCAATGAAGGTGGCTTTGACACCTGTGCATGAGGAGAGGCAAAACCTTTACCTTCTGCCTGGATAAATAGCTCTAAATCTTCATAGCAATCCAATGACATAGGAGCTGTTGTCATCTTCATCTTACAAAGGATGAAAACAAGCACCAAACAGGTTTGAATAACTTGCCTGCTAGTCACATATCAATTACATAGCAAAGCTGGGCATCCAAACTGCCACAGGCTACGTCCTAAACCAAAGAAAAACCAAAATAAAGTTGAAATCTCTCTGTGTTAAGGCTGCAGAGATTGTATCTTTTTATGTTGTATTACTGTAAAAGTTTATCAATAATTCCTGTCTTTAGATTATAAAACTGAGGTCTCGGAATTGAACTCTACTTTCATTTGGCAAATCAGATAAAACACCTGGAATTTTCATTAAAGAAAACTCCCCTTATTAGGAAGCCAGAGCTCTAGAATCTCTCTATCCCTCTAGATTGAATCCACAAACAGAAGAGGTAAAAGGCCCTTCTGTGAGCATCCAGCACAGGTGTCACCAAGTCCAAAAGCTAAAGCTGAACTGTGGCCCCCAGTGCCTTACTGAACTATTAAGCTGCAATGCTTTACATGTTCTGTTAACTGTATTCCCAGCCCACTGTAATAGAAAACCCCACAGGAGGAGATAGAGGAATATATTCAATTCTGGTCCTTAGTTAAACAAACAATCCTAGAACCCAGAGTCTATGGTTGAGTACTGTGGGAACATGCTTAGATGACAAAGATTGGTTAGATGCTGTCTCTGTGCCCCACCATGATGTCAACAGCAAGAAGCAACTACAGGTGAACCCCACAGGTGAAATAGGACTATGTCTTTCCTCCATGTGCAAAGAATAGACATTGAATACAAAACCGAGTCACACCACTTCCCTGCAAAAAAAGGGTACATTCATGTCCCGATTTCCCTATTTCAGAAGGCCTGAACAATTAATAAACATGAGGATGATTTCTATAGCAGTGGGCAACCTGCAGTTATCTGGGAAAACTGCTCTACAGTCCTGGTTCTTGACCTTGGCTGCACTCTGGAACAACTTGACACCCAAGCCACAGACTTGACAAATGATTTCAGTATCTCTGGGGGTGGGCGTTTTCTTGTCAAACTCTCCAAGTAATTCCAAAGTGAGACCCTAGGTTGATGATTACTGCATAGAATATGTATCTACCAAATGCATTAGCTAAATGTGGTCTTATTTTTCATTTTAAGTCTGTTGGGTGTGTACTTGAATCTTAAAATTACTAATAGATGTTGATATTTTGTTTGTTGGTTTAGGGGCATTTTGATTAGCAACTTTATTGAGGGATATTTTACATGCCATAAAATATGCCCGTTTCAAGTGTACAATTCAATACTTTTGACTAACTTTACAGAGTGATACAACCATCACCATAAATCAGTTTTAGGACATTTCTGTTCTCCCAAAAAGAACTCTCAGATGTATGGCTTATTTAAGCATGCTCAACAGTGTGCTGGAAAAACACCTAGGAAGAGTTGGGGTGTGGAGAAAGCCCTGATTTCAAGAACTTGCCTAATTCCCTGCTATAAGTACTCCCACTATAGACAATTTCAAGCTGCCAACAATTTAACATCATTGAATTGAATATTTAATAATCAACTTGTGTCAGTACTTGCTCCTGCAGCACCTCACTGATACATTTTTTATAGATAACAATTTGAGAACTCTTGACAATGACTTGTTGCCTCTGCCAGAATACTGAACATAACTCGAATATTATACTGACTTTTTCTTTGAACCTTTAACCACTGGTGCGATAGAATCTCTACCAAACCTTCTGATTAATTTAGTTTCCAAAGACCTCCTTAAAAACAAAATGATTTAATGTAATTGATAGATAAAAGGTGGCTGGTTTTAATGACTTAATTTTTCAATTATTTTTAAGAGGTTATTTGAGTAGTTAGATAAATCCTTACATTTATATTTTTGATAGACATAAACAGATAAGTTAGTGGTTAAATTACAGAAATAGCAGAAGTCTTTGTTCCTGGGCCTCTGTTTTTTTCAGGCTCTGGAATATGTAAATCCTGTAAATTGAGCCCTGAACTACAGCAAATCCATCACTTGCCTTTCTAGGACACATACAACTTGCTCAGAGTACAGGTTTATTAATTTCTAAAATACCTAAATCAAGCAACACAGTGCTTTTCCATGTCTCATTTATAGAGTGTCAGCCTAAAATCATTAATTTTCTTTCATCTAAAATACATTAATGTATCCAGAAGCAAAGGAGAAATAAAATCATCTTAAATTGTTGCTCAGCTTCGCTTACACTTCGCAGTGGAGAGTACGGGCTTAGGGGAAAGAGAGGTGTGGGGAGGGCAAGAAGTGAGGGTGTGGAGAATCGGGGGAGAGGAAGGAGGTGGACCACGAACGAGGAGATGGGTCAGGCTGTTTGCTGCTTGCAAAATGAAAATATGGCAAAATAAAACAAGCAACAAATACTGGAGATATCACCTAAGTAACAAACTGGTAAAGAATAGCTAGTTAAATTACTGAAAATTCCAGCAATTCTTTGGCTTTAACAAAGGTTACTATACTATTTCTACATATAGCTATATATATGTATAAACACAAAAGAAATAACATAAAATGAAGGTGTTTTAGTACACTTTAAATATTCAAATGATCTAGTCAGTCGTAACTCCAAGTAAGAAACATAATAAACGTTCTGTTTTTTATATACTTTCTCAAATCGAAAGCTGTATAAGAAAGTGCCAGTGTTTGGCTGGATTGGCCAGTGCCAAAGAACCAGATTCTAAGCTCTGAATATTTAAATAAATTGATAACTAATTCTTCACGTATAAGAGAAGGTTAGAGTAGATCATGGAGCAGCAAACCTTTTTTTATAAAGGGCTGGGTAATGAACGTTTTAGGCTTTGCAGGCCTTACAGTCTCTACCTCAACTACTCACATCTGCCATTGTGCAAAGCTACCAGAGAACACAGAAACAAATGACCGTGATGGCGTTCAAACAAAACGTTATTTATATACTGAAATATGAATTTCATATAATTTTTATGAATATTCTTCTATTTCCCCCAAGCATTTCAAAATGTACAGCCATTCTTGGCTCTCAGGCCATACTAAAACAGGTATGGAAAGCTGACAGGAATTACCCCTCAGCTGGTGGTTTGCTGACCCAAGGAATAAATGATAATAAACAAAATGAGTCCCTATTATAAGGCAGGCATTTTGTAGACACTAGCTCTGGTCTTCAAAAGGCACTGGTATTCCAGCTTTACACAGGAAGAGACTCAAGAGCAGAAAAATCAGGTTGCCTACAGTCTCGGAGTGTCTGTGTTCAAAACCCATGCTGACTTCACAAACCAGGTTATTTCCCTGCTGTGACAGTCCTAATTTACTGACCACCTACTGTGCACCAGCAGCATGCCATTCACGTGCATAATGCCATTTAGCCTTCACAATAACACTTTCAATACGATATCACCATACTCATTTCATAGATGCAAAAGGTGACTTCAATAAGCTAAGTATACAATCCAGGTCACAGACTTTGTAAGTAGTGGAGCTGAGAGACACACCTAGGAACTTACCCCAGAGCTTTTCACTGCATGGTGCTGCTTTGTAGAGCCCACTGGTCAAAGGTATATATTCTAATAATGGCAATTAGTAATTATTGGATGCTTATCATGTGCCAAGCACTACTTTAAGCCCTTTGCCCATGTGAACTTGTTTAATTTACACATTGCTGTGAAGTGGGTATTATTACTAATGTCATCCCCATTTATAGATGAGAAAAGTAAAGAACAGAGTTTTAATCACATGCTCAAGGTTCCATTCTAACATATCTTCAAATCCAAGAGTTTTGCTCCAGAGCCTTCATGCTTGACTGCTAACGTAACCTCCTGGTTTTCATCAAATTTCTCTCATCTTATTGTACTAGCACATGTTCATAGTGCTTAATATGAACTGAGAGAAGCAAAGAAAGTTCTATGATTATAAAAAGTTTACTATAAAAGACATTATTCTTTCTATTCCTCACATAATATACATGCATATGTACACAAAGCCAGGCCAGCATCCTGGTTAATCAGAACATTATTGAATTTTGTGTAGATTTCATTTTCAGGACTAGAAAAATTTATTCAGCTAAGAAACTAAAGTCAAAATTTCAGTGGAACCTGTTTACAGAGGTGTGACACCAACTACAGCAATACAGCTTGTTCCTCTTCTGTGCACAACTCTGTAATCTTGGATTCTAAAAACGGAAGGTGGTTCTTCTGTGGTTGTATAATTAGTATGTAACTAGTGTACAGTTCCATCTCTTCTTAACTCAAGTGAATTTCCCTTCAGTTGTGGTGTTTTTCTGTTCCTCCGAAGGGTGACTTCCTTCTACTTACAAGTGGAAATCTGTCCCACAGATTGTCCATGTTAGAGGGAGTCACTTTGTTTCATTCATTCACTCTTCTACTGGGTCATAAATCTATCTGTTGAATGATGACGCCAGGCAAGGCAGCATAGAGGAGACTACAATAAAGAAGGCATGGCTGTGCAGAGATGGAGGATTCATATGCATGTAGCGTTAGAATGCAGTGTTGTGTGGGCTGAGGGCTGTGACAGTGTCTAGATAAAACAGCCTCCTATGGAAGGCTGTCTTCTCCACAGTGGAAGTGGAGAAGATGGCCTTGGAGCTGATATGATTTTTGTCAGTTGAAGTTAGAAGAGGTGAAATTTTCTACAGAGAAAATGGCACGAATAAAGGAGTGATGGTAGCAAAATACGCAAGGATTCAGGATTGAAACAGCTCACATGAACTCAGACCCACCCAGTCCCCAAGACCCATCTGGTTTGTCAGCATTCAGGGTGGTCTGGTTCTGGTCTCTACCTCCATCAGTCTCATCCTATGAGAAGCTTCAACTTGGCTTTTCTCTTGTAATTCTGCTTTCATGACCATATTCTCAGACATTTTGTTAAAGCTTGCATTAATTTCTGGCTCCTACCAACTCCCGTAGAGGATAAATTCCTATTGTGAGCCCATAGACCTCTGTCTCCTACTCCCTGATAGAGGCCTGCCTCTACCAGGAGCATAGTGCACACTGCTGGGCCTCACTGGTGTTCCTTGCTCACCACCTCCTTCTCTATGGTCATGCTCCCCCTGACCCTGCCTACTAGTACCTGCCCCCATTATCTGCTGTTAGACCTTCTTTGTTTAAAAAATGTTTATAACTTTGAAAAGTGTAAGAGTAATTGTTACGTAACAGGGGTACCTTAATGGCGCCGGTTCCGGGTTCTTCTCCCCTCCTTGACCAGGCACTATCTGAACCCGCCAAAGGAGGGCCAATCAGAAAGAAGCATCTCCCGCCTTCCCTTGGGCCCGCCCCTAGCCCAATCCACGTAGGCCCAAGGGATATAAAACCCAGCACACCAGCAGCCCTCTCTCTCTTCTCTTCCTTCTCTGCTCGATACCTCCAATAAAGATCTCTTGACCGCGACCGGTGTAGTTTGGTCTCCGCCCGGCCCCTTTCATTGGTGCCGTGACTCGGATCGGGACTCCCCACCCCCCTTGGTGGGACCCAGATCCCTTTTGGGCTCAGTCCAGACCCCGGCCGGTCTTTGCTTATTTTCCTGTTCGCCGACCTCTACGCCCAACACCAGCCTCATCTCGGTAAGTCTCCCCTTCCGGTGTCTGACACCAGTCGACCGGCTCCCGCCTCAGCCGCCCACATGGCTGCTGTAAATCCTATTTTAGACTCGGCCTCCAGGGAGCGGGGTTCCCTCCTTTTCCTCCTCACTCGCCAGGCCTAGGCCCCTTCCCCTTTCTCGCTCCGAAAATCCTGGTACCAGGTGGCCCACGGCCCTCGGCCTCCTAGAGGCCCTCAGTCCTTTCATGTCGGTGACGACCAACTCGAAGGGTCTGACTCACAGCATGGTCATTGGCTGGTAGGGGACGCCCTGCCCAGCCCTTTGCCATATATTTCCGTAAACCCCCTCTTCTCATAATGGGAGCCTCTGCATCCCTGCCGGCCGACTCTCCCTTACAATGCCTTTTAAATAACTTATCAGCCCTTGGTTTGGCTGCTGATCAAAACTGGCCCACCTACCCTCTAGACAACCAAAACAGATGGCCCACTTATGGGTCCTTTGATCCCAACCTTCTCCAGGATTGCTACAACTATTGTGAGTGAACAGGAAAATGGTCAGAGATCCCCTACGTTCATGGCTTCTTTCTTCTACGGGACAAACCCAACCTCCGCCTCCCTTGCAAGCCGCAACACCTTATCGCTGCTCTCAAGCTACCAACCTCTCCTTCCGCTCCCGACTTTGATCCTGCTAATGAACCCCCTCCCCCATACCACCACCCTCCACCTCATCTTCCAGTCGCCGCTCAACCGGTTGAAACCGGCTACCAACCCGGACCACACAAAGACCAAACTGCTTACACCCCGCTCTCATGCATCTCCTAAGTCCTCTTCTCTGGCTTTCCGCCTCTCACATCTTTACACTTTCCTCCGCTGGCGGGCCCTCTTCCCAGCCCTATTCTCACTATGATAGAAAATGGCTGGGACCCTCTCTTCCACATGTTCCACTTCGCCGTCTGGCTCCCACATCAACAAACACACCCCCTTCCTATATTATACCACTAAAAACAATGCCTCCTCCCGAGCCATACATATCGACAACCCCGCCGACCCGGTCTGGGGCCAGTCAGTTACAGGAGGCATATATCCCAGCAATGCCTGGGCATATCCAACTCAAACCATAACTATTTCCCGTTCCCTCAGAATCCATCTCTAACCAAACCTTTAACCAGCTTCTCCTCAGAAACTACCAGCTCCTAGTGACTTGTGAAGA
Organism: Nomascus leucogenys; assembly: GCF_006542625.1. NCBI lineage: Eukaryota > Metazoa > Chordata > Mammalia > Primates > Hylobatidae > Nomascus > Nomascus leucogenys. The sequence continues at coordinate 82,199,613 of NC_044389.1, forward strand.
CACGGCAGACTCCAGAGACAGTCTCACACCCTGCTGACCTCTTAAACGGCCAACGACAAGCAATAGATACCCAGGATTGGAGGGGGGAGGGGGTAGGCCTGCCCTCGCACCCTAAATTAACTACCATCTTCTTTTCTCTTCGGGCAGACCAAACTCTACCCCTAGTACCCCAGATGGCTACAGCAAGCCGATTCTACCAATTCTTAAACACCCTTCGCTCAGACAGCTGGCTCATCACAGACCCCTCCCTGCCCCTTGGCTGCCTCACGGCTTTGGCATAGACTTCACACCCAAGGAGGTGTTCATATATAGCGCCCTACTACTTGGCCTTATACTCCTACTGTGCCCTGTCCACAACCCTCACAGTCCTCCCTTACCCCTCCCCCACAACGCCCCTGTCCAGCAGGAAGTAGCCAGACGAACTACAACGCCCATTTCCCCACTTCTTAAAAAACAAAAAAGGGAGGGATGTTAGGTAACAGGGATACCTTAATGGCGCCGGTTCTGGGTTCTTCTCCCCTCCTTGACCGGGCACTGTCTGAACCCGCCAAAGGAGGGCCAATCAGAAAGAAGCATCTCCCGCCTTCCCTTGGGCCCGCCCCTAGCCCAATCCACGTAGGCCCAAGGGATATAAAACCCAGCACACCAGCAGCCCTCTCTCTCTTCTCTTCCTTCTCCGCTGGATACCTCCAATAAAGATCTCTTGACCGCGACCCGTGTAGTTTGGACTCCGCCCGGCCCCTTTCAGTAATCACTCGTTTTGATAACGGTATGATGATTATTTAAAAGAATGTCACTTTTTAGAGATGTACGTTGAATTATTTAGGGTTAAAGTGTCAGGATATCTGTAATTTACTTTAAAACTGTTCATCAAAAGAGTCAAAATTAAACATTGTATTAAAAATGTGGCAAAAGTTTAAAAATTATTCTACCTAAAATATGGGTATTATTTAAATGCAGTAACATTCATGCTATTTTTCTACTTTTCAGTATATCTGAATTTATTTATAATAAATAGTTGAAAATAATAGTAATATATACTAATTATTAAAAATTAGAGAGATAAAGAGAAGCATCAAAATACAAAGAAAAGCACTAAAATGTCAGCCATGTACTACCACCTAAAATAACATTGTTCATCTTGATTCCAGTTTTTAAAAAAGGTTTTTCTCTACACACATGTACACATATACGGAGATTGAATTGTAATCGTATTATATGTATAATTTTGCTTTTGCTTTTTGGTAGGATATTTTTCCATCATCTCCTTCTTGATCTGTCTCAAAGTAGGCTCTTGTTTCCCTCTGAAAGCATGGATATTTAGGTTGATCTAGATTCCAGAGGGCCTAAAGTAGATTTGGTCAATTAACAATGTGGACTCACTGAAGGTTTGTAGGAATGTGGAATTACATAGTCATCATGTTTTGTTTTTAGGGAGATTAATCTGGTAGTTCAGCATGATGGGTGGCAATGGGGCTAGAGCCAAGACAGTGGGTTAGTGAGGGAGTTTTCAGATTGGTGAGTAGGAAACTAGAGTACTGACCTGGGAATAGTCAGGAAGGAACAAGGGTAGAATCCAGCAATTCCACTGAGCTAAGCAAAATAAGTGACCCATGTCCAAACAAAACTAGTTCTACTGCTTTTGTGTACGTTTTCAAAATGGTATCAAAGAAATTTTGAAAACCTTAATGTCTCACAAATATATTATAACTCATTGTTTGCTTTATCACTATAAATTACTAAATTTTCCTGGGTTTCATGTTACTGCTCCTAGAGTTCTGACTTATACAACTTGATTGCATGTTTGGGTTGATTCACCAGATAATCTTGAAACCATTTTGCAGATGTCAGTCCTGAGGTACTGAGAGGTTTAGCCACCTGCTTTAGGCTAGAGCACAGTAAACTCCTTTTAATGGTGAACTCCTTAGGAGCAGGACAGTGGGTTATTCATCTTTGCATTCTCCATCTGAGCATACCATTTGATAAAGAGCAGATGTTTAAATGTTTGTTGAATTGCCCCAAGTTGAGTCAAGGCCAAGACCAGAACTCAAGCCTCCTGACTTAAGCCAGTGAGCTTTCCACTGCACCAACGCTGATGATGTACTTGCATTCATCACTTTCAGACTCACTCAGTCCCCTTATGCTCAGTGGTTTTTACTGGTGGAATAAACTGACGTTGGTTAGAGGTATCGCCTGAACCATGGAATAGAGAAGAGATAACTAATGAAACAAGAATCTGCCTGTATTTTTTTTACAGACCCCAATGTTCTTGTAGCTCTTTCTTGTAGCTGAAGCTTCCTGAAAGTGACCCTCTCTGTCTCCTATACTAGCCCATAATGGTAGGTTGTCAATGGCAACCACAGTTCGAAGACAATTACCCTGAACCAGCACTTTGTGAGGGATAAGTTACAAGAGTAACCATAGTAAGCTCAGAGTCAAGCTTGATTTTACTTGAAGATGAGCCCTCTTAAGAGAACCTCTGATTTTCATTCCCTGCCTAGTCATTCTAGGCCTTTTCATGGTTTTTTCCAATCCAAATAAAATGTCCCCTGAGCCTCAGTTGATGGGGAGCAGTGGTGCTCTTTTGGTCTTGCAGCCATTCCTGTACTGTGAAGGCTTCCCTGGGGACCGAACAGAAGGATCTCAGCACAGTGAGATGCAGTTTTCACCCCTCCCCAAAGTAGTGGCTCTGTCCCCAAGGTCTGTCCAAGTCTGACTTCCCTGGGTATGTTGGTCCATCTCTGAGTCAGACTCTGGATTTTTCTTTATCTTTGAAGACATCTCTTTATCTTTCACTGTTTTCTCTGCCCCTGTCTCCTGGATCACTCTTTGGGTCTGCATGTGCATTCCCTAAGTCTCTGTCCCCATGTGCTTCTGGCTATCTGTGTGAGCTGGCGAGTCTATCTTGGTCTCTTGAGTTTTGTGTCTCTATCTTTCTAGCTGTCTGTCTGCAGCTCTTTGACTTTTGTGTCTCTGAGACTTCGTGCCACTCTGTCTCTGAATCTCTGAGTCTCCATCTCTGTCTCTGTTTTCATCTTCCAGAGCTTCTTGCCTCATTTCTCAGACTTCTTCAAGAACCAGTCCATCCTGATCTCAAACTCCTACATAATTCTCTCCTCCCTTTCCGTTTTGATTTCCATTAGCTGAGCCTTGACTCCCACCAAAAAACTTGGGACCTGACTTTAACTCACAGATCAATGAGATATTTGCATGCTCCGCCTCTGTCATCACTCAGGTCTGTTCTCTAAAGCCTGGGGCAGCTGGTCTCACCATTTAGCTCTGCTCTTAGCTCATGTAAATGTGGGCATTTAGAAAAGTAATTTTGAAAGATACAGCCCTGCTGGTTCCATCACAGAAACCTCTCTATTGGAGAGACTCTGGAGAATCTTGGCCTCCCCTGTATATCACACTACATCTGTCTGAGACCATGTAAGAACTTCCAAAATCCTTTATAAGGCTTTGGCTTGATTCTCTGTTTGAACAGGGTCCATTGCTATTATCAATGGAAAAATAAGCCCACACTTGTGAACATGTGACTTAACGAGCTTGTGTGGGCAACACCATCTTTCTCAGATATATCACAACCTGATTCTAATATAAATTACAGCACTGGTAGCTCTTGAGTTACATAAGACACCCTAAACCCATGATTTCTAATGGCATAGAGGGCCAAACACTTTACCTTTCACAAAATCAAAGTATCTAGCACCGACCCTATGAACAAATGAGCATGAATGAAATCAGCACCCAAGCAATCCCATGGAATAGTTCAAGTGGTAAGAACAGATTAACCCTTAGAGTGTGGATGCCTAATAAATTCATCTTTGTTCAATCACCATTGTGTTCAGAAAGATTGTGAGGCTAAGTATAGTCTCAGCAAGAAAGACACATCAGTTAGCTGTGCCATGTATGACCTTAGAGAAGGGATGTGGCATGTATGTTATGCATTTGTCATCTTTGGTCTAGATAGTTCAGAGGGGTGTCAGTGTCATATAAAAGTGAGAACAACTTTGAAAATGAAGAAATAAGAGAAAATTTTCTAAAGAAGAATACTTTTGTTGGCTGTTCAACTCCAGGGCATTTGGGCTGTTTTAACACAATCAGGAACTTTTTTTCCCACTTTGCGTTGAAATATATGTCCTCTTTACAACTCTGATGAAACAGAATTGAGGTTCTATTTCATGTATCTTTTTCAGGCAGGGAAAAATATATCATTAAATATGTGAATAATCTGTAGACATGAGTTACTAAGAAATTTTGTTGTCAAGAAATATACTATCTAGCCGGGCGCGGTGGCTCACGCTTGTAATCCCAGCACTTTGGGAGGCCGAGGCGGGCGGATCATGAGGTCAGGAGATCGAGACCACGGTGAAACCCCGTCTCTACTAAAAATACAAAAAATTAGCCGGGCGTGGTGGCGGGCGCCTGTAGTCCCAGCTACTCGGAGAGGCTGAGGCAGGAGAATGGCGTGAACCCGGGAGGTGGAGCTTGCAGTGAGCCGAGATCTGGCCACTGCACTCCAGCCTGGGCGACAGAGCGAGACTCCGTCTCAAAAAAAAAAAAAAAAAAAAAAAAAAGAAATATACTATCTAAATGGATGTGTGGCGTGTGTTTTAAAGTGCAAGACTGCTTTCTGTGTCCACCAGTTCTTCCGGAGTTATTTTGCATCACTTCCCAACAGGGACCCTGTGCTCCAGCTAGGCATTTGGTTGTCCATACACACCAAGCACATGTCAACCCCAGTGCCTTTGCTTGTGTCATTTCTCCTCTCAGAATGCCTCTCACTGCCTCATGAATCCTATATTCATTCTTCAAACTGCAGTTTGTCATTTTCCCGCTCCATGAAGTTTTCCCTGATCATTCCAGCCCACTGTGAGCTCCCCTTCCTATGCTATAATATTTACTGTCCATATCACTAAGATAGCAGCTATTTGGTGATTCTTCTATGTTAACCTGCAGATCCTTCTCTTTTCCATTCTGTTGGTACTGAAAAGTCTCTTAGTACTTTGCTTTGCCCTTCTCTTCAGATGCCAAATTCTGTGAACTCAAACTGTTCACATTATTGAAGTGAATTAAAGTTTTCAGGCCCAAGAGTCCCTCCCATGCATGCTCCTCAAACTCTAAATGGCATAACAATCATGTGAGACTTAGCAGGTTGAGGGAGGGGGCTGAGGTGGTGTGTGGACCATGTTGGCTGCTCATTAGCAACTCTTTTCACTTGGCATTTCCCAGTAGTAAAAAGTTTCTTACTGCACTTGATTTTAAAACCATCACTCTTGGCCGGGTGCAGTCTGTAATCTCAGCACTTTGGGAGGCTGAGGCGGGAGGATCACGAGGTCAGGAGATCGAGACCATCCTGGCTAACAAGGTGAAACCCCGTCTCTACTAAAAATACAAAAATCAGCTGGGCGTGGTGGCAGGCGCCTGTAGTCCCAGCTACTCGGGAGGCTGAGGCAGGAGAATGGCGTGAACCCGAGGGGCAGAGCTTGCAGTGAGCCGAGATTAAGCCACTGCACTCCAGCCTGGGCAAAAGAATGAGACTCCGTCTCAAAAAAAAAAAACAAACCATCACTCTTATAAGTGCAGATGAAGGAAATGACCTAATTGGCATCAGTAAGTCCAATGTGAATCAGCTGTGTGATGCAATTGTGAAGAAACTAATGCATTCTCGGGCTGCCTTATGTGTGCCCAGCAGCCAGAATAAGGGAGCTCCTGTGCTGCTTTGTTTTGCAGATCAGAGCTTAACGTTAAGATAGATTTTTTAAGTTTGAAAGGTTTTCAGAGGAGATGAGGTCTCTGGGTGATAAGGTCCCTGGATGATAAAGGAACTTAAAGCCTGTCATAAAAGGAAAAGTTGAAGATGATGGAAAGAGAAGAAGGTGCATTCTAAATGCTTTCAACTCTTTCTATAAGTATCATCTATGTAACTCCAAGAAGTAGCTCTGAAACCATCTGCTGAAAGCCATCTACACAGCAAAAAATGGCAATTCATTGTTGCCCAAGAGTTTTCTAACCATGAATCACGAACATATGGATTGAGCTTGCCTATACAGGTACCGAGTTGCCCATCATTAGCAATATGTAGGCAAAGATTGGATAAGAGTACTATAGAGTTTAGAAATTATTCAAACATTGCTGTTGTACGTTTCTGACAAGATCCCAGGTAATGCTGATGCTGTTGGTCCATACTCTGAGTAGCAAAGCTTTGCACTGTGATTTAAACACCAGGTACAACCCGTTAGTAGGGTTAAAGTGAATTTAATGGGTCACATCAATATTCGTTCAAAATAAAGAGAAAAGAATATATTCAAGTTAATAGCCTATAGAAAGATAGGTGTTATGTCCTGTAACTTTTTGTTTTTTGTGTGTGTTTGTGACATATGTATGTTTATATATACACAGAGTGATATAAAATGTATTTTGTACTGTGAGTCAATTCAAAAAATTTAAAAGCCTCCCCTTTAAAGAACAGAACAAATGAGGTACAAAGTTAGATTAGTAAATTAAAACAGTAAAACGCAATGGGATAAGAAACTATGAAGTTTCCACTATTCTGGAGCAATTTTCCGGAAGATTCTAGCTCAAAGAGGCCCCAGAATGAAAGGAAAGGAAGCTGAACTGAGGACCAGCTTTCTGGATCCAGCCTGTCTGCATTCTCTGTGGCTGAGTTTATTTTCTGTACCTTACTAAGAGGCACTATGAAAATTCTTTAGTGGGCGGGTGTTTCCTAGTTTTTTACTGTATCATGGAAAAGATAATATCACTGTTTCCTTCAAGTTGAATTGCTGGTTTTCATAATCTTATAAACTCAGTACAGATATTCTTTTGGAGCTTGATTAGTCTTTCTTCTGTTGACTCTATCAGACTTGAGACATAATTATGGCAATGTGTGGGCCTTGGGGAAGATAGAGACTATTAACATTCTTTCTAATAGGAGTTTCTTGCTCTTTTTTGCTTCTTCAGGGAAAATGAGACTAGAAGACTTTTTTTTTTTTTAGTTTCAAAAAATGAACCTATTCTCAACTGCATAACAGTGTGTTCCTACCACTTTGCAAATGTCTAGCATATTCATAATACATTGTTTAATTTAGCAAATCTAGTTTGCTTTTTTCTGTAAAAGTTAAAGAATTGCGTAAAAATTTATGAAAGAAGAAAATTGTTCCAATACATGAAAATAAGAAGGTTTTCTGGCCAGGTGCAGTGACTCACGCCTGCAATCCCAACATTTTGGGAGGCCGAGATTGGCAGATCACCTGAGGTCAGGAGTTTGAGACCATCCTGGCCAATATAGTGAAACCCTGTCTCTACTAAAAATACAAAAATTTGCCAACTGTGGCGGTGCATGCCTGTAGTCCCACCTACTCAGAAGGCTGAGGCACGAGAATTGCTTGAACCCGGGAGGTGGAGGTTGCAGTGAGCCGAGATCGCACCATTGCACTCCAGCCTGGGTGACAAGAGTGAAACTCCATCTCAAAAAAAAAAAGAAAGTTTTTTTCCTAGGCATTCTTACTAGTCACCTTGATGGATGAGAAAACTGAGGTTGCTACTTGCCAGAGGGTCACATAGTGAATAAGGTAAAAATTGTTGGAGCAGATGGACTACCTGAGGGAACGACCAGAGACAAACGCATGGCCTCTCCTCACCAACAATGATAAAAACTTCATTACTAATCACATTGAGAAGCTGAACATAGCTTTTCTATACTATCAAGAATGTTTTTAAAGTGTTCTAGATGAAAGACTGAATTATCATTCCATTCCCCCTATAGAAAATTATATTATTAAATTATTACATGAAGAGACAATCAAATACCAGACAGCAAAAAGATAGAGAAAAAAATTATAAGGTTTGATTCAACAGTTAATTAATACAAATAAGTTATTTTCTCTGTGTTGTGATGTTTGTGATATTTTTCAGTTTTTAAAATTTGTAATTTGCGATTTCTCATTTTAGATAAATATTCCTTTCTTTTTTGTAATTTTGTATAATTTGTCTTAAAGAGACCTCCAGATTTTATAAGCTTCAAGACCATTGAAATCTGCCTCTTCTCCCTAATAACTGGAATATTCAAATTTTTTAAAATTGAATATAGTTCTGGCCCGGCACAGTGGCTCACGCCTGTAATCCTGGCACTTTGGGAGGCCAAGGCAGGGAGATGACCTGAGGTCAGGAGCTCAAGACCAGTCTGGTCAACATGGTAAAACCTCATCTCTACTAAAAATACAAAAATTACCCAGGCGTGGTGGCACATGCCTGTAGTCTCAGCTACTAGGAAGGCTGAGGCACGAGAATTGCTTGAACCCAGGAGGCAGAGGTTGCAGTGAGCCAAGATCATACCACTGCACTCCAGCCTGGGCGACAGAGCAAGACTCCATCCAGGAAAAAAAAAAAAAAAATCGAATATAGATCTAATTATAGAAACTGTAAGGTCCATGCAATTAGATTTTATATAATAAGCTATTGGACATGCATATTAAGCCACAGGCGGCTCTATAAACATCAGACAAGGAACTGTCAGTATCCAGTGTCACACATACAGCCTCAATATCCTCCACCTTCCTCTCTCACCATTCCCAACTGCTGTCCTTCATCACTCACTTTGAATTCTCACATGACTGCATGATATTCTGATTCTCATACACGCTTGGCATTCTCTCACTTCTAGGCCTTTGCTGCTGCTATTCCCACCCATGTTACATCTCCCTGAACAACTGCCGATCCAAACACCACCAGACTTTTAATGGGAAAAAGCCAAACTCTCTCTTTCTCTCTCTCTCTCTCTCTCTCTCTCTTTCTCTCTCTCTCTCAATCTTCACCTAAGTGCCTAGGCCAGTCCAAGTACTCAATAAGCAGTAGTTGAATAAATGAAAGAATACAGCAAATTATTAATAAGGTTATCTCTGGAAGTTGGATTAAGGAAGAAATTAGCCATTTTCTTTTTTTCTAATTAAATTTGTAGTTAATTAATATAGAAATCTATTGTTTTCATTAGAATAAGCTAAATTAGAAAAATCTGATCAAGCTAAAGTCTCCTTTGAACAAATTCTGGTTCCTTCTACAAAGAAAATCATACTTATGAATTTGGTATATATTTTTTTAAACTCTTATTTTATGTTTTTATATATCTTAATATATAAGCGTATTTTTGTTGTTGATTTTTTGTAGGGTAACGTGTTAAAACCAAGTGGTAACATTTGGTGCCTGCAACTGGTTCTTCTAACTTTACAATATATGTTGGGATCTATCAACTGTGGTGTGTGTGTGTATACACATCGTCAGTGATTCTCAGTGGTGGGGTGTAATTGACATCATGAACAAGACAATTCTTAGTTCCTCAAGACTGTATCATTTGTAGGATGTTAAGCATCCCTGGCACCGTCTCACAAAATAACAATAGCACCCCACCTCCCTGCCCTCACTATCTGGCAATCAAAAATATGCTCACACCTTTTCAAACACTTTTGGTTAACTTTTTACATAATCTCATCCTTTTAGCACTCTGCCTTATTTATCATCTCCGTGTCAATGGACATTTAGGATGGCTCTAGATTTTTTACTCTTACAAACAATTCTGCAGTGAACACCCTTGTTCATATTTTCTTCTGCTCATGTATGGGTGTTTCACTAGGTGGAAACTAGAAGAGGAATCACTGGTCATATGTGCAGGTTCAGTTACACCCTATGTGCTAAATTCTCCTCCAACTTAAACGCTTATCAACAATGGACAGTAATAGCCATTGCCCAAATTCTCCAATACTTAATACTATCCAACCCTTTCATTATAACCGATCTGGTGGATAAAGAAAAATATCACATTATTATTTTAATCTGCATTTCTCTGATTAATAGTGGGATTATTTATTTGAAACACATCTTTCTTCTTCTGAAAAACACATACTTTCTCTTCTTTGCATGTATATATTTTAACTTCTACTATATATGCTTTATAATCAGAATAAAAGGTAACACATCCTTAAAAAAAAAAAACAGGTTATCTTTCAAGGCCTATACAGATGTTGGCTCATTCATGGAACCTAATTTCGATCTTTCTTTTTAGAACATCCCTTGGGTACTTTATTCTCTCTTGGATATAGTTTGCAATATGCTTGTCTTATTCTCCTGACTAGATTAATGGTTATTTGTCACCCAGTCTGAGGCTTTTCTATTTTTGTTCCCTTTGACCTGCCTAGCACAATGCCTTGCACAGATTTGAAGCAATGATTGAAGGCAGAAAAGGTTGATTATGGGAAAACTACCAACTTAACTCTATTTTTAACTTTTATGGACACAGTCTTGAATCATCCTTATCAAAGGTGGACATATTTCTATAAAGAATACAAAATGTCATTAGGATATATATTCACTCCCCTGGAAGAAATGCTCATCAGAATGTTCCAGGAAAGGAATGCTTAACTCAATTGAAAGGGGAAGTTTAGGTTTTTGTGGAAAAGCTATTTGGGGAATGAGGATCCTTATTGCACCATTGACATCATGGAATGTAGGTGGCTGCCTGGAAAGCTCTATAATGGGCTTGCCCAGGCCCTGGAGTCTGTAAACTCCTGGAAAGGCAACATTGACTCAAGCAAAGCTGCCACCAAAGAATTGCAGTCTCCAGTAATTTTCCAGACTGCAGCATAGTGTGATTCTTCTTGCATTATACTCAAGTATTTCTTATGTATTTATGGTATATAGTTATTGTTTTTTAAATTATCATTAAAACATTATTAGCGAAAATTGTTATCAGGCTATAATTAGATGTCAAAAGAATTCTATAAATGCTTTAAACACAAACTTCCAATTCTATTGAAAAGAATCCAAAGGAATGTCCAAATCCTTTAAATGTTTTGGAATTTTGCGAATCAAGTATTGCTTTAAATAAACAATCTGCTGGCTCAAACTGAAACTTATGCTGAAATGTTTATTATAAAGTTAATTAGTGGCAAAATATATCTAAGTTTTTATAACCTTGTGGAAATTTCACCTATCAAAAAGAATTAGAATTTTGGCTTCAGTTGAACTTGAAATTTTTTATTGCTTCACTTATAATTCTTCCAATTGTTCTTTGAAAGCATTTTGTAGTGAACAGATTTGAACTTGTCTGGGAATCAGTTCAATGAATGGAGCTGCTTTGGGTAAATAGCTCTGTGATTATTCTTATAAAATGTGTTTCATGCCATTGCTTTCAGCTAGCAAATATATTTCTAATATAGGATGAAAGCCTCTCTGCCCCAAAGATAAAATATGCTAAGAAACATGCATTAGGAAATGCAGATTTAGAAAATAGGTATCTTGGAGACCTATGTAAAAACTTCCACAGGTGCACTTACGTTTACTCTTTATTACTCAGGCTAAAATTTTATGCCACAGGGATGTCTCAGTGGATACCAGTGTGGTTCATGACAACAAGATCCCTTAATGCCAGAATAGGGCTATTCCTCAAAGCTTTTTTACACTATACACACTTCTTTAATAGCATTCAGTTCATCACACTGACATTATTTGTATAATTGCCTGTCTCTCTTTCATCTTCACTGGCCTAAACTATGGTCCCTAGCAGTCAGCAACTGCCTCTGCTATCTAGCTTTCTGTTATCTGATCTAAATAAAAAGTAACAAAAATTATATTTGAGCAACAGGAAAATCATGCCACAGAAGGTAAATTGAAAGTTACAGCTTTGTGGATCTCAATGGCTTTCTGGTAGCAATTAACACATACTAAGCACTGCTTTAGTTGCCAGGCTTTATGGAGCACATCTCACCCATGTTAATGTGTGCAGGACTCACAACTGGCCTGTGCCGTATGCCTATTAGTCATACTATTTTAAACATGAGGAACCAAAGCTCAGATTGGTTAAGTAACATGTCCAAGGCCATACAGCTAGTAAGAGGTACCACCTGGATTGGGACCCAGGCAAAGCAACCCCCGGGGCCACAATCCTAATCATCACATTGTATGACTCTGACATCGTTTAAAATAATGTGAATGACCTGTTGTTGGAGAAAAGACAGATGGTGCAGAGCAATATGCCTAGAAAATAAAAATAATAAAAAATGCTTGTATGTTTGTACAATCAGGAGTGGAGGTACACATCCAATGCCTCTAAATGTGTAGACTATCTCTTAAGAGGAAGCACAGGAAAATGGTTACCATGGTGTCCTCTAGGAAAGGAACAGGGAGCCCGACGGCCAAAGGTGAAGAAAACATGTTTTGCTATGTCTCTTTTGGACAATTTGAATTTTTTTTTTACCATAGATATGTATTACTTTTTCTAAAACACAAAGATCAGTTTGAATCTCCTTGAGCATTCCCTAGCTCTTCAGATACTTGTCAGGCTGAAACAGAACTTGGCGGCGTGTACTTCATATTATAATTCCTTCCATCCGGCTTTGTTTCACTCATGACAATAGACTTTAGTATTATAGCTCAGAGGTTTCGCCGTGAAAAGGTACCACACTTGAAAAAGAGTGTGAGAGACCAAAAAAAGGAGAAGGAAATTGGTAAAACCTATTCTTACGGTATTTTGACTTGGACTTTAAAAAGCAATTCTGATTACAAAGCAACACTGTGTTAGTTTGCTAGGGCTGCTATAACAAAAAACCACAGCCTGGGCAGCTGACTATAAGAAATCAATCAATTTCCTCACAGTTCTGAAGGCTCAAAGTCGGGAATCAAGGTGTCAACGGGATTGGTTCCTTCCGAGGGCCGTGAGGGAGAATCTGTTCCAGGCCTCTTCCTGTGGCTTGGAAGTGACCATCATGTTCATGTGCTATTGTCCCCGTAGGCAAGTCTGTCTCCTGATTTTCACTTTTTACAAGAGGACACCAGTCATATTGAATTAGGGCCCACCCTAATGACCTCATTTTTTTTTTTTTTTGAGATGGAATTTCACTCTGTTGCCCAGGCTGGAGTGCAATGGCATGATCTTGACTCACTGCAACCTCCGTCCCCCAGGTTCAAGTGATTCTCCTGCCTCAGCCTCCCGAGTAGCTGGGATTACAGGTGCCTGCCGCCATGCCAGGCTAATTTTTGTGTTTTTAATGGAGACGGGGTGTCACCATGTTGGCTGGGCTGGTCTCGAACCCCTGACCTCAAATGATCCGCCTGCCTCAGCCTCCCAAAGTGCTGGGATTATAGGTGTGAGTCACCACACCCAGCCATGACCTCATTTTAACTTGGTAAAGACCCTGTCTCCAAACAAGGTCACATTTTGAGGTACTAGGAGGTTAGCACTTCTACATAACTTTCAGGACACAATTCAACCCATGTCACACTACTATTAGTGAACTCTGTGCTCTCCTTTCAGCCCCACCCAGGGATTTCCTTGTCCCGATGTTGTGACTGAGAGCTGGGTCTCTGGGCTACTTATCTTGAAGAATGTTGCTAGGTAATCTTTGCAAGGAAAAGCCAGTGCAGGGGGAGTCATGCCATGGTTTGGCCTGAGTGAAAGCGCTGTTCCCTCCTTTCTAGGTGGTATCACGGCAACCTCACGCGCCATGCTGCCGAAGCTCTTCTCCTCTCAAATGGGTGTGATGGCAGCTACCTTCTGAGGGACAGCAATGAGACCACCGGGCTGTTCTCTCTCTCTGTGAGGTAAGGTGCTTCAGGGCTCTATGGCTTCAGCGTGGGCTCCTCTGTCACTTACTGACTTTATCATCACTCAAATTGCCAGACAGCAAAACTTCCCAATTCCTGTTGGACCACCAGGTTAAAGGATTCCAAACTCTAAATGATGAGGGTGTAAAAAACATTCCTGCTCCATTCATTAGCGGGAAAAAAATTGTTAGAGCTGGAGGAGACATGAGGAATTATTTGATAGAAACCTTTCATGGGGCTGTTGAAGAATGTGAAACCCAAAGCGGTAGAATGTCTGGTACCTCCAAAATCAACAATAGAAGCAGTGCCAGAATCCAAATTCCTGACACCTGGCTCAGTGTCCTTTTCACTCTTCTTTGATTTTTCTGTAAGTGCAGAATGATTTATGACTGTACAGCTTTCATAGTCACAACCTCAAGGAGGCAATATTGCAACTTTAAAATTTTTCCTATAGTGGGCTAGCTTTTCTTATTGAGTCTCCATTTCTCCCAAATGGTAAGAAAGTTAATCCAGTCCCCACCAGGTTCATACAGCCAAATGCAGTCATTGTCCAGCTCTTTCAGGTCCTCCCCACCCCACACCCCCTTCTTTCTGGCTGGCGCCCCAGATCAGAGAGGCTGACCAGGCTTCTGGTAGTCAGGGGAGGCGTCTGGTTCTCAGTCAGGATCTGACACTCTGGCTTCCACTGACATGTAGCAAGTATTCTTGGGTTTTTAGGCACTTCTCCATGGATTAGGCAGGGGATGTAAGGACTCCATTAAATTTCCCTCAGCCACCCACCCATTAGACTCAAACTGTTATTGTGTTACTGTTCTGATGGCACCTCCATATACCCTGGAGAGTCACTCTTCCCTTCATAGTGCAGTCCCTCAAGCTAATCTGGCCTCAGAGGCTTTCTCACTTCTTTCCCAGTCTATACGGTCACTACTGGTCACTAACTCAGTAGCAGCATTCACATTGTCTCTCTGGGCTCTGGGCCTTGTTTCTATATTCATTTTCTATGCTACATAACAAATTGTCAAAAACTTAGGGACTTAAAGCAACACAACTTGATTATCTCGCAGTTTCTGGCTGGATTCTCTGTCCAGGGTCCTACCAGGCTGAAATAAAGGTGTTGGAGAAGCTTGTGGCTCTGATCTGGCATTTAGTGTCTTCTTCCTTCATTTTCTCCTTTCCTCTTCATTCTTTTTCATCCATTCCCTTGCTGCCGTAGAACTGAGGTCCTCATTTTCCTTTTAGCTGTCAGCCAGGGGCCATTTTCAACTCCTAGAGGCTACCCACAGTTCTTTGCCACATGGCACCCGTGGCTGTTTACCACATGGGTGTTTGCTTTCTTGCATGCCAGCCAGAACACATCTCCCTGACTTTTTCTTCTGTGAGCAGCCAGAGAAAACTCTCTGTTTTACAGGGCTCATGTGATTAGTTCAGGCCCACTCAGATAAAGTCCATATCTTAACATCAACTGACTTGGGACTTTATGACCTGCAAAATCGTTTCCCAGTAGCACGTAGACTAGTTTTTGACTGAATAATCGGGATAAAGTGTGTGTACTCCAGGGGCTGGGATTTGGGATCATCTTAAAATGCTTCCTGCCACAGCTCCTATTCCTGGAATAGTGAAAATCTACAGGCCTACTTGAAGTGGGTGTGCTAAACAGGTAGAGGGTGATGGGGTAAGTAGGGGTCACAGAGGAAAAAAAAAGCATATTCATTAACATTTCTCATGTCACCCTGTTATATTTTATTTATAAATTTTCTGAATAACATAGATGCAAAAAATATTAATCCAAGATGGAATTCTGTTTGAGTGGCAACAAGAATTGTGCTTTCTCTGCTCAACAGCAAATGTTAAAAGTTCATCTAATGGTTAAGTTGTAGATGCTTTATTGCACACATCAGAAGTCCTCAACCTTTTTGGCACCAGGGACAATTTTGCCACAGACCGGAGAAGCAGCAGATGGTTTTGGGATGATTCAAGTGCATTACATTTATTGTGTGTTTTATATTTGTTATTATTACACTGTAATGTATAATGAAATAATTATACAACTCACCATCATTCAGAATCAGTGGGAGCCCTGAGCTTGTTTTCCTGCAACTAGGTGGTCCCATCTGGGGGTGATGGGAGACAGTGACAGTTCGTCAGGCATTAGATTAACATCAGAGGCACACAGCCTAGATCCCTTGCATGTGCAGTTCACAATAGGGTTTGCGCTCCTGTGAGAATCTATTGCCTCTACTGATCTGACAGGAGGTGGAGCTCATTGAGAATGCAAACAATGGGGAGCCACTATAAATAAAAATGAGCTTCGCTAGCACACCCATCACTCATTTTCTTGCTACGTGGCTGGCAGGGGGATGGATGGGGACCCCTGGCATGAATCTTCCAAAAATGAAAAGTGAATTAACTTTTCACCTATGTATGTCTCATCTGAGCAATTAGATCATAAGCTTTTTATAAATCAATGACACATATTTCATATACATAAAAAATAAAGAATAAATTATTGATTTTCATTACAAGCACTGGAGAATGCTTATTAAAAAAATGACCAGCAGAGGTGACAAAAACCACAGACTAATTCAGGAGAATGACTATTTTTGTTTTATGAACAAATATTCACTTATTTGTTCATTCTTTTAATGATGAATATTTGAAAGCATTTATTCTGCACCAGCCACTTTGGTAAGTGCTGCAGAACAGTGGTCCCCAATCTTTTTGGCACCAGGGGCTGGTTTTGTGGAAAACGGGGGTTCAGGATGAAACTGTTCCACCTCAGATCATCAGGCATTAGATTCTCATGAGGAGTGTGCAACCTAGATCGCTTCACATGTGCAGTTCCCAATAGGAACTTCACATGTGCAGTTCCCAGTAGGGTTCAGGCTCCTGAGACTCTAATGCCATCACCGATCTGACAGGAGGCAGAGCTCAGGCAGTAGTGCTTGCTCACCCACTGCTCACCTCCTGCTGTGCGGCCTGGTTCCTAACAGGTACCCAGTCTGCAGCCCCAGGATAAGGGGCCCCTGCTGTAGAAGATTCAAATACCTTATTTCAGGGAATTATAGCCTCACAGAGCCAAAAAGACCACATACAAATAACATACTACAAAGTAGAGGTTGATAAATAACACAAAAGAAAGCAAGATAAGTGTTTAGGTGGTTCAGAAGGGAAAAAGCAATTAACTTAAGCTGGAATTATCATGTAATACTTGACAGAGGAGGTGGTACTTGAACTGCAACTTAATGAGTGGCTGGGATTTCTACCAGCAGAGACAAAGAGAAAGACCGTTTCAGGAAAAAGGAACAGTATGAACTAAGGGACAGAAGTGGAAACTCCTTGAAGAGCAGTAGGTCCAGTTGGACTAGGGCAGCAGTTCTAAAGGTGTGGTCCCCAGACCAGGTGTGTCACCTAAGAACATGCTAGGAATGCACAGTCTCAGGCCCCATCTTGGATCTACTGAATCTGAATCTGCAGGGGTGGAGGTGGAGGTGGCAGCAAGCTGGGTTCTCACAAACCCATCAGAAGATTCTGATGCATGCTAACATGGTAGCATGGGCTGCAGTGAGAGGAATAGCAGGAAGTGAGGCTAGAAAGATAGAATGGGGTCAAATAAAGTGAAGAGGCAGATATATATATATAATTTAATACTCTGCCTCATTTCAAAAATGAAGTGGAAAATGACAATGTAGAAAATTTGATATTTTATTCAGTAGGCAGTGGAACATGCATGGGAGGAAAAGGGCTGGGCTCACATAACTAATCAAGCAACAGAGCTGAATTCTGATTGACTCCCAAACAAGCAAGGGAGAAAAGCCCAAGGCAGAGGAGAGTGTGGTGAGGGTGTCACATGTCATTTCTATCATTCCTATTCTCTGCCCTTCTTAAACTCATGCCCCTTAGCAGCATAATGTTCAAGGACTCTTTTGGTAAGTCTAGGAGTAGATAGGGAGAACAGTCTCTTGTCTTCCATTAGAGTGAAAAGTTGAGGCTGGGCGTGGTGACTAATGCCTGTAATCTCAGCACTTTGGGAAGCTGAGGCAGGAGGATCACCTGAGGTCAGGAGTTCAAGACAAGACTGGCCAACATGGCAAAACCCAGTCTTTACTAAATATACAAAAATTAGCCAGGCATCGTGGCAGACACCTATAATCCCAGCTACTCAGGAGGCTGAGGCCAGAGAATCACTTGAATCCAGGAGGCGGAGGTTGCAGTGAGCTGAGATCATGCCACTGCACTCCAGCCTGGGTGACAGAGCAAGACTCTGTCTCAAAATAATAAATAAATAAATTAATTAATTAATTAATAAAAGTTGAAAAGAGCACACTCTGCCAGAAGAAACTAGTGATGCTCTTTAAAATTGTCAGTGGTTTCAATGATTACCTAATTCTCAGCTCTTAGAAAGGGTTAATAGTGATGCTAACATCTAAGATCATATTTCCCTTCAACAAGATATTTATTTGTTAAATAATATTAAACACTTCTTTTTCCCTTTTAGGGCCAAAGATTCTGTTAAACACTTTCACGTTGAATATACTGGATATTCATTTAAATTTGGTTTTAATGAATTCTCATCTTTGAAGGATTTTGTCAAGCATTTTGCAAATCAGCCTTTGATTGGAAGTGAGACAGGTAAGCTATGAGCAGACATTTGACTTATGAAATATTGTTTCGGGATGGAGGAGAGACAAGGCAGATTTCAATTAAAGAATGTCATAGTTGTCATTTATATTTCAGTATTATCTTCAGGAGAAAACAATGTACTTTGTATAAAGTAGATATTTTCTCAGAATCTGTTACTTACTTAATGGATTGATTAAAAGCACACAATTTCTTTAAAATCGGCTCACCATTTTAAAATAACATATACAATACACACAAAAAGAACAAAGGTAAAAATGACTTTTTGATTACTCATAATTTCAGGTATAGGCAGTTTGCATATGAATGAGACCCACAGAAGTAAATTTTGAGCACTTTAAAAACTAAAATTCCCACTTAAATGTTCACAGAGATCACTGAATATTGAAAATATTAACTAAGAAGTGCTCTCCTAAGTTATAAAATTCTGTTTCTATTGTCAAGGTTTTTTAAATAAAATTTTAAGCTATACTTAACTATGGCTGGAAAAGTTTGAATTTTCCTGTTTGAATGGTTAGAGAATTAAACCAGAAAAAAATTCATGTTTAAAGAAAAAAACACAAAAAACAGTCTATCTTGGCACTTGAATTATCTAAGATTGAACATCTTGTTTATTTATATTATTTTAATGAAGTAAAATATCATCCCTGTATTTGTGATATAGAATCACAACACTTTTGTCCTAAATAATGATAAATCTTAGTTAATCAGAGACTAGGAAATTCCAAGAAACTGTGGCACAAGAGGAACTCAAGACTTAATAACACAACCAGTTACCATGAATTTGTACATACATGTTTTCTTGGCAAACTTGCCAGTGGGCTTTCTGTTAACTTCAGTGTGGTGGGAAGAGATGGCATCATTGGCTTCTGTCTTTTCTGCTATTTATGTGGCATGGATAGTCCCTGATGTGACTCACACGGTGTCTAGTATACATGAAGTACACAGCGGAAACTAGAAAATAGTTGCTCTGCTTTATACTGACCACACCAAGCCTAAGATAGAATAATCCAAACTACAAAATGAAGCTATAACCTTTTTTTCCATCTTTCTCCTGGTATAAATTCTCCCAATCAACCCTGAAAATTACTTCACCATTTAACAAGCAGTCATTCTCATGAACAAATGGCCAGTGGAGGTGTATTTATTTCCATTGCTACCTTGGCCTTGGCAAGCATTTCAGTTTCTCAAATCCCTTCACTTCAGTCTCCTTTCCTCCTTGCATCCAATTCCACACTTGATTTTGTTCAGTTATTGGTCACTGGCCATGGAGAGGAGATTTTTAAAGCCAGGGTTTTGTTTTGTGTACCTCTAATTTTTGTCTTTCATATCCGCCAGGTCCTGGCCTACTGCAGGGCATTTTGGGTGAATAAATAAATGAATAAATGGATAACTATGAGTAAGAACTCTTTGTAGTCTTCAAAGCCACTAGAGTTGTCATTTTTCTACTTTCTCTTTTTCCTCTAGCCAAAGACAGCTCCCTTCTTTTAAACTCTTCTCCTAGACTCTGTTTTCAACTTTTTTGATCATTCCCTGTGCTCCTTCCTGGGCCTTCTCCAAGTTAGGGAAAAGATACATATTCTGCCTACTGGCAGATTTCAAAACATTTAAGATCAAAGTGAAGGCAGTGCTTTCTGGTCGAACCTTTCTGGCACTGATCCAATCATCAGGCAAGAGGATCACCTAAGGATGCTCCAAAATAAAGATGTTTTGATATTGCATTTGGGACAATGATAAGCTTCCTTTTAAATACACTGTTTTGAAGTAAAGAAGCCTTATGATTAATGCATTAGGGATTGTAAGGATTTGTAATCCAGACTTCTACAGTAGTTTCTCTAAAACTCAAACTTGCTGTATTATTATCTTGACTACAATTACCATTTTATTTATTACAATATAACTCAGGAACCTAATATTTTTATCCTCTCCACTGCCTCTCCTCTGTTCTGTTCATTACCCAACAAAGAATTTGCTGCTGTTTGAATTCCTGCTTCCGGCCCCTCGTGCCGATGGATATGCACTTGACTTGCTGGCTTCCAGCCCTTGAGTTAGAGTCCACTAGCTTTATTCCTCTTATCTGTCCCAGCCAGATGAAGGGAAAGCCATCAGGGCTAGGAACAACAGGCAAAACCCATGACAGATGAGTGTTCAAATCTTGCCCCTCTGGGAGTAATAGGCCTTGGGAAACAAGATAACGTGCTCAAGTCATGATGACTTGTAAGCCCAGAAAGTCCTCGAGGTTACGGAGTCAGCACTGCAGACTATAAAGAATGGTGAATGGAAACTGACATGCCACCTTCTAAAAATAGGCCTTTTTCTTCTTGTTCATTTAAGCATGGGCTCCTAGTATTGGCTCCCAGTGATCAGAAGATCTTCAGGCTAATGGTTTCATGTTCACCATCAGATGAAGTACAAATACTTCTTATAGTTTATGTTTGATTAACATCACCAGGAAAAGCATTTGTCCACACAATGGACAAGCCCCTCCCAGGGCTCTCAACTTCAGATTACCAGAATGACAAGGACTAGAATTGGATGTTTCAGGCCACTCCTGTCAGCCAGACCCCACCCAGGCCCAGCCTCACCCTGCAGGGCCTAGAGGGTAAGTTTATTAAAAGAGTGACTTTCTTATAATACATGTATCTACTGGCACAAGTGGCATTACCTTTGAGGGCAACAGAAATGATATCCAAATAACCAAAACTTTACACTTTTGCCTTGCAGTTATATATAATGCATTTGGTAGAGTGAAACACAGAATATTTGATTTTGGGTCATAAGAAAATTTTTGCACTCAAAATAGATAAAAATGTTCACCTAAGGGAATTAATGCTATTTTAAGATATCTTTTTTTCCTATTCCCTACTCTTTACGCTCTTAGGATTTCTGTTTGCTAATCTGAAAAGCAAGGATTTCCTAAGCAACATCTAAGCCTCTTGCCAACTTTAAGAGTATGTTATGATAATTTCCCTTTCCCTTGCCATAATCTCTATTTCATCTCTCTAATCTCCATTAAAGTTTGTGTTCACTCTAATTTCTTTTTATCAATACCCATAAACACTCTTAAGATACTTCCAGTTCTCAAAACCTAATAATTTCCCAAATACATGATAGAGATATACAATGTACTCTCTTGCTTTATTTTTCTCAATGGCCCTTTTACCTTCTGACATATATAATTCACTTATTTAAAAAAAAATACCTTTTTTTCCACACTAGTGTGTAAGCTCCATGAAGAAAGGGACTTTTGTCAGCTTTGCTTCCTGCTATGTCCCAGGACCTGAAAACATAAGTACTAATCATTTCCACAATATGTCATGTTGGATGCCCCATTTCCAATGCCTGCATTGCAGTTTTTTGCATGGCAACATCAAAACTAGCAAACTTTTGACAATTTTAATTTTCAGAGTTTATGAAAACATAATTTGAAATGATGTTTTGATGTTTTGTGTTGCATGTATGCTCAGTGATGATTAAATTCAGAATTTGCCTTTCATTTGTGATAGTGTTGCAGGATTTTTCCTTAGTTCAGCTAAAGATTGGGTCCCTCTCCATCCCACGGCCACAAAAATTTAGGCTCGCAGACGGTTTGAAGGGTGAGTGAAGCAGGGTTTTATTGGATGAAAAGAAAGAAAAGCAGGAAACAGGGAAGCTAGAGCACTTCCTGCCCAGCAGTTTGAATTCTATGCTCCTCACAGGAAGAGGAGGGGCTAGGCTCCTCCCCACTGCAAAGGACAGGAACTTCCTAAGGCTTCACCTCAGTGGGCAGGCTGGTTGGAGTTTTTCTGTCTCAATAGTAGGATATCAAATAAAACATATTCATGTCTGTGCATGAACTCTAAACTCAACTCAAATAGACTTAAAAAACTGAGAAACTTTTTTATTAGTATAAATATGTTTGGTCCATTATTAATTTTTTTGTAGCCTCTTGTAATTAGCTAAGTTTCATATATATAGTCTTGAAAATGTAGATGGCATTTATCTTTATGCTTAAATGTCTAAATATGATTAGAACAAAAAAATTACCTTTACCATTACCTTTTGTTTATATTTCAATAATTCTTAACATGAAATTGCCATGTATAATTTATTATATTGTATTGTGACTGTAATCACTTAACTGGCACGAAAAAAATATAATACAAGTCAAGTTCTATGTTTGTGCTTACCCTTTATAGTAATTGGTTCTCAATTTTAAAGATCGCATCTGGTTTTTTTCTAAATGTCAAATCTCCATTTCTCTTTTTGTTTTGATATGGGGATTCCCAATCTTTTGACGACAGCTACCGCTATTATTATTTTATTTTGTGACACCACTCAGGTGGTATTTTTAAATAATGTGGTTAAAATTAATTTTAATTTGAGAATTGGGTG
The DNA here is from genome assembly GCF_006542625.1 of Nomascus leucogenys. Classification (NCBI taxonomy): domain Eukaryota; kingdom Metazoa; phylum Chordata; class Mammalia; order Primates; family Hylobatidae; genus Nomascus; species Nomascus leucogenys. The sequence continues at coordinate 82,222,218 of NC_044389.1, forward strand.
GTTCTTCAGAAAACAGCTGTAACAACTTAGAATTTTGCCAAACTTCCTTAGTTTATGTTTGCCAAAAATACAAAATGTTCTCAGTTTATAGATGAGTTTTGTTTGAAAAAGGAAAAAGCAGCTGAGGAAGGGAATTAAGCCAGCATTTTTAGAGTGTTTGCTAGGTTCCAGGCATTCACCTACATCAACTTATTTCATCTCAACCACCCACAATAATGCATACAACGGTGCTATTTTCAGATGAGGAAATGAAAACTCAGAGGTTTTAAGTCACTTGCCCAAGTTTTCACTGCTGGTAAACATCAGGGCTGAGATTGGAATCTGGGCTAATCTGGTTCTAAAGCGTAGATGCTTTCCATGTACCTTGCTATCTTTTGAAACTGGTCCCACAATAACAATACATTGTTGCCATGGTACAGCGTGGCCTTAAATGGATTTGGAAGAATTCAGAGCTGAGATTGGAATCTGGGCTAACCTGGTCCTGAAGCATAGATGCTTTCCATGCACCTTGCTATCTCTTGAAACTGGTCCCACAGCGACACTGCAATACATTGCTGCCATGGCACAGCGTGGCCTTTAATAAATTTGGAAGAATTCCTGCCACAGTAATGTAGTAGAATGATTGTAGAATATGGCAGGGCTGTAACACATGTCTTAGTCCTATCCCTCAGTCTCTTCTTTATCTCTTCTTTAAAGTCTATAATAATGTGTTTGGTACATGAAGTAAACCTATTGTTCTAAAGAGTGTGAATCAACTTTAACTTCTGCCTTTGTATTTATTGTTATTCCCATTTTATTTACATGAATTGCTATTTCAGAAATTATACCAGAGGAAACTTTAAAACATAAAAAGGCTGAAAAGAAAACATCCCCCCAAATATGCAGGCTCATCTTAGTCATGTGTCTTCAGCAAGGATATCAAACAGCCTATCTAAGTACAACAAGGTAAAATAAAATTTAAAGCTTGAGAGAGAAACTGAAAGAAAGGGAAAATGAAAGGTAAGATCAAACGACAGCAGGAACAAAGTATTTCAAATGAATATTGTACATTTACAGGAAGCAGTACAAGCATTTGGTAACGAAGCTTCTTGATGTTTTTTTCCCCTTATTTGGGCCTGTATGCTTAATTAGATTTACAGGATGTTAGAGTTGAAAGGGAGCTCAAGGACTATTGCATTTTTCCTTTATAAATGAAGAAACTGAGGCCTGGTTAGAAATGGGGAAGCAAAAACTCACATCTCCTTTCTCAAGCTGCCTCCTAAAGAATCAATTTCTTCAAACTTTGATTTATACATGTCAACTCTTGCCCACAATACAGCACAGTATTTCACATGCCCTAGAGGTTTCCATGGTGACTAGATAGAGGCTGAGAATAATTATGCTATAATGAGTAAACACACGAATTCTAAGTTTCAACTCCAGCCTCTGCCATTTGCCGGCTCTGTGTGTCTCCTCAGGCAAGTTACATAATCTCTCTGAGCTTCAGTTTCATCATCTTATGAAACTGATTAGATGGTAGTAGCTCATACTTTAATGACTTATTGTGAAGATTGAATGAAATTAGGCACACAGGACATTTGGAATGATTCTTAGCATAGTATAAGTATTCAATAATTATTATTTATATTTAATAAAACCCTTTTATGGTTATTAATTCCATCAGATTCTATGCAAAAGCTGTATGTTCTTTGATAAATAATAGTTAGTTTAGGGACAATTGAATTTGCATTTATCAAATGTTTGTGATGTCCCCTTTTTCAAACTTTAATCTAGTTCCATAGTGGACTCATATAAGTGGTAGAATCAAGTGAGCACTCCAAAAAGAGTGACTTGACTTGGATATTTGAACAGAACTTTCTCTTACACTGACTAACTGGTATGTCTCTCCTAGTTCAGTGCACTTCACCCTATGAGACTGGAAATTAAATATTAAAACCCCTTCACATGTAAATGAACAGGGCTTAAAGTCAATTTGCAGAGCAGGTGGCAAAGAAGGAAGGAAAAAGATCTTGAATAACCCTATTCTCTCCCACCAACCCCAATAAATCTACTTCTCATTGGAAGGAGGGGAGAGAGGAACTCATTATGCCAGTTGCAGAGCTTATTTTCTGAACCTGAGGGCAGTAATGAAACATGGATGGACATGATCTGATTTTAATTTAATTCAACAAAATGTTTTGAGTGAAATGGCACTGTGAGCCACTGATAACATAGAAAGATAAATCAGATATTATTCTTGCCTTCAAACACCTTACAGGATAGCTGGGGTACCTGATGAATAAGCACTGACCTCATTGCATAAAATAAACACTCTAAACAAAAGTTTTTCTTTAGGAGTTTTGTGTACCCTGTGCTACACTCTATTTCAGATACCAAACCAACGCCTAAGAATTGAGACTGTTCTTACTCTCTTTCTGAGTTCCTGCTGGAATACAAGATAAAGGGTCCTTCAATGAAATTTCATATTATTGCATGCAGTTATATATGTAACTCTTACACATAACCGTAAGTTAGCATTCAGTCAAAGTAAATGGAAATGCCTGCCTCGGTCCAGCTCTGATCATCTCAAAAACGTACCTCCACTAAGCATGGCTGAAACCAGGTTTCATGTCAAAGGCAGGAAACAATAGTCACTTTTACATAGTTCAGAAACTGAAGTGAAACTTACAGCCAAGTTTCCAAGGCCTGTGGTTACTGGTCTTCCTCCCTCTTCTTGCTCTGCTACCCCTGCCTCCTGTTGCCTTTTTCTAAATCTCCCAGCTGAGTTCTGGAGTTCATTTGGTCTGAATCTCAGTAACCCAGAGTCCCTTTCTTCCCGAGCTGAGGCACTATCTTGGACCTTGGATGCAAAGTATTAAGAGTCTGTGGTAGCCACAGTAGATAAGTTTGTTTGTTTGTTTGTTTGTTTTGAGACAGAGTCTCACGCTATTGCCAGGCTAGATTACAGTGGCGCCATCTCGGCTCACTGCAACCTCTGACTCCCTGGTTCAAGCGATACTCCTGCCTCAGCCTCCCGAGTAGCTGGGATTACAGGCATGCGCCACTATGCCTGGCTAATTTTTGTGTTTGTAGTAGAGATGGGGTTTCATCATGTTGGCCAGGATGGTCTTGATCTCCTGACCTCATGATGTACCCCCTTGGCCTCCAAAAGTGCTGGGATTACAGGCATGAGCCACCGCGCCCAGCTGATAAGTTTCTTTTGATTGGAAATGACAGAAACCAACTCTGGCTAGCTGGTTTTTTTTTTTTTTTGGTCTTGTTTTTGATTTTGTTTTTAAGTGAGTAGGGTACAAGAACAGGAGAATAGGAACAGAATTTTTTTTTTTTGTGATGGGGTCTCACTCTGTTGCCCAGGCTAGAGTGCAGTGGCACGATCTCAGCTCACTGCAACCTCCGCCTCCCAAGTTCAAGGGATTCTCCTGCCTCAGCCTCCCAAGTAGCTGGGACTACAAAAGCATGCCACCACACCTGGCTAATCTTTTGTATTTTTTTTAGTAAAGCCAGGATGGTCTTTATCTCCTGACCTCGTGATCCACCTGCCTCGGCCTCCCAAAGTGTTGGGATTACAGGCATGAGCCACCGCACCTGGCCCAGGAGCAGAATTTTTTAAAAGGATATTAACAATATACCCTCCCAGAATTTAAGGGCAAGTTGAACAACCAAGAGACAACAAGGAATCGGCTTAGTAATCATGGCAACTCTGAGGCTTTCAGTCAGTTGATGTGTCTGTCTTGATTCAGCTCTGATCCTCTCAGAAGTGTACCTGCACTCAGCCTTTCTGAAACCGGGTTTCATGTCAAAGGCAGGAAACAATAGTCTACTTCATGTAGTTCAGAAATTGAAGTTGGTGGACCTTCTCTCTAGAGAAGCAATTAAGTGGATCCCCAAGAAGTGAATCCAATTAGTGTGACCAGGTCAGGTGTTCGAAGGCCACGCCAGGTCTGGAGGTATTACATGGTTGTAGGGAACCTATCTCTGTATACTGGGAGGTACAATCTCTGCAGAAGGGGAAATCATTAAGCCTCACAGCCATGCCAAGAAGTCTGTATATTGGCTCTTCCTTGGGCAAGAATAGTCAGCTAAGGAGAACTGTCTTTTAGGACACCAGATTTTTATCAGCATAAGTTGCCGTTTTATAAGTACTTTGTCATCTTCCTCATCTCGCAATTTAGTTTAGCCTCATTTGTGGGGTTACTAGTTAAAATCAATCTACAGTCAGTTTTACTCTCCTGATTGACTCAATACCATTTTCCTTTGTTTCACTTTTGTTGAATTAAACTTTAGAGGAGGTTTTCAAAATAGAATTTGGGTTCCTCCAATAGAGATTTGAAAAGCTGTGCCTAAGGTTGTTGTCCTTTCTTGCCTCAGGCCTGGAGAATTGTGGACCTGGGAGGCTGGTTCATCCCAAGCTCTTTCCTGGTTCAAGCCTGCATTACTGTAGCATTCATTCATTAATTCATTCACTCATCTGCCTTCATTATGTCAGAAACTCTATCAGGTGGTAGGGATACAAAGATAAATTTGACCGATATGTGCGCTGAAGAGGCTCACAGAGGTTGGAAATGCACACGTTGGAAAGGCTGTGGCTGTCTAATACCAAGAGGTGAGAGCACTGCAGGCTCAGGTAGCAGCCCAGCCCAGAGATCCTTACCCTGCAGCACAACTGGCCCCAGTGGCTATTTCAACTCCAGGGACTGATACAGTGGTAGCAGGATAATGCCCCCACAAGATGTCCACATGTCTCCCTGGACCTGTGAATATATTGTTACATGGCAAGAGGGAATTAAGTTTGCAGATGGAATTAAGGCAGCTTATCAGATAACTTTGGGGTGGGGAGATTATCCTAGATTGTCTAAGTAAGACCACTGTAATTGACAGGGTCCTTATAAGTAGTAGGGAGCCAGAAGGGGGAGAACCAGAAAGATGGCAGCAGGAGAAGGATCTGACTGGCTGTTACTGGCTTTGAAGACAGAGGAAAATGGCCACAAGTCAAGACATGAGGGAACCTCTCAAAGCTGGAAAATGCAAAGGAATGAATCCTCCCTAGAGCCTCCACTAGGAAAGCAGCCTTGCCAGTTTTAGACTAGTGAGACCCATTTCGAACTTCTGACTTCCAGAACTGTAAGATGATAAATCTGAGTTGTTTTAAGCTGTTATGTTTGTGGCAATTTGCTACAATAGCAATAAAAAATTAGGCCAGACACAGTGGCTCACGCCTGTAATCCCAACACTTTGGGAGGCCGAGGCGGGTGGATCACCTGAGGTCAGGAGTTCAAGACCAGTCTGGCCAACATGACGAAACCCTGTCTCTACTAAAAATACGAAAATTGGCCTGGTGTGATGGTGGATGCCTGTAATCCCAGCTAGTCGGGAGGCAGAGGCAGGAGAATCGCTGGAACCTGGGAGGCAGACGTTGCAGTGAGCTGAGATCATGACATTTTACTCCAGCCTGGGTGACAGAGCAAGACTCCGCCTCAAAAAAAAAAAAAAATTAACACAGGTATTATTAAGTGAAGTGTGTGCCTGGTCGTATCAACTAAGTACATCTTTCTGGAGTATCATTTAAAGCATTGTTTTCATATTAAGTATTAAATATATGAAGTAGAATGAAAATTAAGCATCAACTTTGAAGATAAAGCATAAGAGTTCAAAATGTATCTAATTTGGGAGCTGCTTTGAACCCAAGGCTTCAGTTCCCCTCTCCTCTTCTGTAAGGTAAAAGTGTTTAAGAGGCACCGATTTAACTATGGTTAATCACAAGTAGTGATTACTAGACTACCACCAATTTTATTCCTAGCAGAATGTTGCATCTAGATCTTTTTTAAGATTTCAAAATCCATGTCCCCAAAGATGCAATCATTCAAATTTTATTTAAGGATTTAAAAATATTCTGTCAAAGAATAATAATATCTAATATGTTATCATTTTCCCACAAACATTTATTTGGTGCCTTCTGAAGGAAGCATAATTATTCTCACTAGTCAGAAAAGGGGCAGAAGCTTGTAATGATTGTCCAAGGCTGATAAGTACTGAATGGTGGTAGTGACAATTGAACCCTGTTCCTCTGCCTGTACATCCAGTGCTCTTTCCAAGGGTCCAGAGTGACTATGAGGCACATCACTGGGAGTGGGAGCCAGCACTGAATTTACCATGCATCTGCAATGTGAGCACTGTGTTCACAGAGCCCCTGAGCCTGCACAGCAGCTACTCTTGATATAGGTACTGCTGCTTTCATTCTGACTGTAAAACTGTAGCCGGCCCCTTCTCCTTGTATGACTGGATCTGTTCTTATGGGAAGATCACATTGACAAAAGAGAGCACAGACAATGTGCAAGAATGGGACCGTTCTGATAATGGCAAAATCCGTTTTTCATTGTGATCCCAATGCTGCAATGCCAATGAGAGGCAGCAAGAGGAAGGGCCAGAGGCTTTCATTCTTCTCTGAGGTCGAGATCAGACACCCTCTTCTGGCTTTTCTCAACAGCTTTTCATTTTACAGCAGCATCTTATCTGGGCCCAAGTATCAAAAGCCACAGTTCTGTTTTTGCAGTCAGACATTTTATGTATTCAAGTATCATAGAATGGTTTTGTTTTGTGTAGATTTTTTTTTTTTTTTTTTTTTTTTTTTTTTTTTTTTTTTTTTTTTGCGACAGAATCTCTCTCTGTCACCCAGGCTGGAGTGCAGTGGTGCGATCTCGGCTCACTGCAACCCCCGCCTCCTGAGTTCAAGCAATTTCCCTGCCTCAGCCTCCCGAGTAGCTGAGACTACAGGTGCCTGCCACCATGCTTGGCTAATTTATTTTTATTTTTATTTTGTATTTTAGTAGAGATGGGGTTTCACTATGTTGGCCAGGATGCTCTCGATCTCCTGACCTCGTGATCCACCCACCTCGGCCTTCCAAAGTGCTGGGATTACAGGTGTGAGCCACTGCGCCTGGCCTGTTTTGTGTAGATTTATCATTAACATTAGGGTGTTTTTTAACCACAGAGGAGATATTTTTCTTTTTCATTTTCTCTGTCTTACTCTAATTCAGGTTCTATACTTTCCAGAATCTTTCAAATCTTTTCAAAGACGGCCTTCCTGATAACCCTTGTAAAATATCACCCTCTCCCAACCCCATCTTTTTAATTCTCTATCCCTTTACCATGCCCTATTCATTTTTTCCATAACACTTCTCACACATAAAATATTTTTTTAAATTTTTTTCTGTCTCCTCTACCTAGAACATAAGCTCCATAAGAGCATTTAAACTCCTTTGTGTGCTGTTGTATTCCCAGTACCTAGACAAGTGCCTGGCACAGTGCGAAGCTCTGTAAATATTTGTTGAATGAATTGCTGAATTCTTTACATCTCTTCCATGTCTGGTACAATCTTAGGCTTGCTATAGAAAAGACCCTAGTAAAATTAAAAGCAAGAAACCATAGCAAGAAGAAAAAAAAATCCCCTTAAGTTGCCTCTTTTTGTAGTTAGTTTCTAGTTTCTGATTGACTGATTGATTGAGGGAAGGATTTCAAGAAGGAAATGTCAGAAACATAGCCTCAGAACTGCTCTGAGCTCTTGGAACAAAGTTCCCCAGCCCCCCATGCCTGGACCCCCTGGGCTGAGCCCTTTTTCTGCCTGGAGGCTCCCCACTCCAGATGGAATGGGAAGGAGGCAATCACTTGTGAACACCAGCTTGTTCAGGTCATGTTCACTTAGTAATGCAAAGACTTTGCTTGGTTACTTTCATTAATTGGGTAGTATCAGAGAGTAGGGAGAATGCTCACTTTTTTGAAATCCACTGATTTGTTACACGTTTATTCTGAAACTGATAGGAAATAAGGGCAATGGAGTGGATCTTCCTCTGCCCCAGTGCATTTGTTCAGTCTTGTTTTCATGGCTTTCATAAAGCCTTCCTGGAAAACTTGCAGTAACTACTTAAGATCTAAATCAAATATCACCTCCTTTACGAAAGCTGTCCTGAATCCTTTCATGGAAAGGTTATTCAGGCAGTCTGGGGACGATTATCATGCTTTGCTCACATGGCTGCCATTGGTCTCATCACCCTGTTCATTTAAACGACCATATCTGTTACCAGTTCAGAGCACAAGGAGGCCAAGGAGCATCTCCATCATGCTTTATATCTCAGTGTCCAGCTTAAGTGCCTTATACATAATTGGTATTTGATAACTGTTGAGAAAATGAGTGAGGGAATACATGAAAAAAACAAAAGACTTTCCAATCCAGCCACAGTTATCCAGTTAGCATTTGGACCTTCCTTCTGGGAACACTGTTCGATTATATATTTTTCGTCTTCATTCAGGCACTCTGATGGTTCTAAAACATCCCTACCCAAGAAAAGTGGAAGAACCCTCCATTTATGAATCTGTCCGGGTTCACACAGCAATGCAGACAGGAAGAACAGAAAATGACCTTGTGCCCACAGCACCTTCTGTAAGTGACCTTCAATGTGACCACAAGCTCTCTCACTGTCTAAAATCAATCAAGTTCAATAAAAGTTAATAAGAGTGTATTTGTTCACATAAAAATTCTAGCTTGGAATATAAAACTTGGAAAGGAATGTAAGATTTGAAGCCTATGACTCAGTTCATCTGGTCCTGGGTAGATCATAAAAATTATAATGCAGCCAGACATGGTGGTTCATGCCTGTAACCCCAACATTTTGGGAGGCCAAGGTAAGAGAATTGCTTGAGCCCAGGAGTTGGAGACCAGCTTGAGCAACATAAACATCTCTACAACAAACTTTTAAAAATATTAGCTGGGCATGGTGGCATGCACCTGTAGTCCCACCTACTCAGGAGGCTAAGGTGGAAGGATACTTGAGTCAAGGAGGTTGAGGCTGCAGTGAGCTGTGATTGCGCCACTGCACTCCAGTCTGAGACCTTGTCTCAAAACGAACAAACAAAAGCAATGTAATAGTAATAGGATTTTAAATACTTAGAAAATGGAACTTAAATCTCTGTCCTTAGTTAACCAAACAACTTCGTAGTAGAATGGAAAAGAGAAATTTGCATTCACGTAGTTTACTAAACTGTTTTCTCCTACAATTTTCTTATATTAAGAAAATATATTTTTTTTAATATTTCAACTATCTATGGAAGACAAATATTCTCCACCTTTACTATAAAAACTCAGTGTATTATTTTTTCTAGCTTTTTTTCCTTTACTGACTGAAGTTTACAGACAGAATACACTTGTGCTTCTTTGCAACACGAGCCATTGTTCAGTTTCAGTGCAATTGGAGCACTCATTGTTTGTCCAAGAGTCCATTTATGTTTGTTCTGTGAACTGTGACTCTGCAGAGGTTCCTCTCCAACACCCTTTTCCCTTCATTATTCTGAAGGCTCTTCTATTTGTTGTCTCTTCCTTGTTTGCTGAATACTCCTGGTATAAGAAACCTCGATTTGGGCAGATGGTAAAGAAGATAATACCCAAATAAATATCAAGAACTAATTCTGGATAGTAATCATGACACTTGAAAAATAATCACTTGAAGGTATTCAGCTACAAATTATATTAAAATAAGTGTAACTTTCTATATCTGCAGTACTTTTCTCTACCCTTGACCAGAGAGATCTTTCTTAAAAAGAAGCCTTGCCACGTGACCTCTGCTTTACATCCTTTGATGATGCCCTTTGTCTTCATGGCCCACCTGGACCCTGCTTGCCTCTGTCTTCATCTCATGCTACTCCCACACTCACACTGTGAAACCTGTCTCTATCGACATTGTGCTCCTTCTCCTCTCCCTACATCTGAAATGCTGCCAACACCATTGCTATCTACTCATGCCTCAAGACTGGTATCAGGGATCATTATCTTCCAGGAAGCCTTTCTTCACCCCCACTAGCTTCTTTTACAGTGCTCCTCTTCTGTGCTCCAGAGCACCCTCTGCTTGCCTTTATTCTAAAATTACCATGCTGTGGGTTAATTACCTTCACATCTCTCTGCCCTCCCCACCAGCCAGAAACATCTAAGGACATGAATCATTGCTTGTCCTTGCAGCTTTACAGCCTAGCCTGGCTCATGGCACATCTTACATTTTCATTGCAGTGCTACATCTCCTCAGAAATAAAAATCCTGAAAATTGACGGATAAATTTATTTTGGCTTTGTTAGAAATGGGGGAGAAGGCATCAGAACTCAGAACTTGAGAAATTTAGGAGTGCAAAACAATAAATAGTCCAAAGGCAGAAAAGACCAAAGAACAAATCAAGATCTACTCTGCAACCAATTCTTGTTTTCCACTTGACCAGTCCCTTCATAATTTCCTCTTTACCCACCCTTACCCTTAATATAGATCACCAGTCACTTCAACATCTCTTTCATTTGCACTGTTAGTTTAACTTCACATTCTCCTCTGCTACACTTCCCCTAAAGATCTCCACTCAAGGTCAAACAAACCATGTCCTACTAAGTGTGTTCTTTATCAGCAATAAAATGCAGATAATACCTAATTTGTGAGATTGGTGTGAGCAGAAGATATAGTATCCTTATGCAGAAATAAACCTCTTTAAAGCACATTCTGGAAACCTTGTTTCTTACCTTCTTTGCTCACTCCAGCTATCAGATGGATTCACCTCTTATAAAATGGAGTTTTTAAAATAGTGGTGAGTGATTGGTTGACAATGACTTGAACTCACACTATATAATGACAAGCTTATGAAGTTGATTGTACATCACTATGGGCAAAAAAACTGTAAAGGTTTCCTAGAGGATCTGAAATGTTTCTCACTACTTCTCATTGGGGAATCATTGGTGACTGGACCAGTATAGCTGCTGGGGAAAGAGTTCTGGTCTGATCAGAATGCTCTTGTCCCTTATTGAACACAAGTTCTAAGCCTTCATTTGCTACCCCAAATGGCTGCATGATGCTGCACCTCCATCTCCAGCCTGAAAGCCCTGAGGGTTTTCAAACTTCTGCATTTTCTTTTTGGGATGTAGTTCTTGCTCAAGGTCTAGCAGTGGAGGAAGAGAATTAAAAGAACTTCTTGTTTGAAGCAAAAGTGAAAGATGCCCCACTGCCCAGAAATGCAGATGACTGTGTAAAACTGTTTAACATCTTTTAGTAACTGCATTTGGGGAAATTGCTATTTATGTCTTATAAACAGCATAACATTGAGTTCCCATGATAGGATTAAATTTAATTAATTCATTTATTAAACAAACTTTTTTTTTAAAAGTGCTTCCAATACACTCAGAACTGTTTTAAGCACTGGGAGTTTGGCAGTGATTTTGACAAAGGTCCTCCTCCCCTCACTGAGCTCACATTCCAGTAAAGATCACAGACAATAATCAATGCAGTAATCTAATACCAGACAGTAATACGTCATGAAAAGAAAAGTAGGATAAGGGGAGAAGAGGGAAGCAGGGGAGGCCTCTGTGAGGAGGAACCATTGGTAAGAGACTTCACTGAAGGGAAGGAGTGACTCACGTCAAGATGTGGAAAGAGTGCTGCAGGCAGAGGAAACAGTACAAAAGCCCTGGAGTGGGAACAAAATTGAGGTGCCTCAAAGGCTAGAAAGGTAGAATTATGGGATGAAGTGAGCTAGAGGAAAAGTTGTAGAAGGTGAGATTATTGAGGTAATGAGGGATCAGATCACATAAGGTAATGGAGTTTTCAAAGAGCAGCACCTCCCAGCTGAGCATTTAAAAATATGAGTGTTTCTGTTGGTGCAATGCTTTGCGGCACTACTATCATGAGTGAGTGTCAAGAGCCATGAAGAGTCTGACTTTACTCTGCTTGCAAGCTAACAAGTTGGCCTGCTGCAGTTTCATGGATGCTGATGGATGACACACGACTTCTAGGTAAGAGTTGAAAAATAGCTTGCTATTCACAGGAAGAGCAACAGCCAGGATATCAGTATTTGTGCTAGTTCCCTGTGCTGAGCCGAAGTTCCCAAAGGGCAACATTGAAAGGGCCAGGTGATATCCACAGTGGGTTGCCCTACAGGAGAGGAACCCTGAGCCTCAGGAACCCAAATCTTTTCTAATGATCAGTAGACATGTCTTTTGCTCTGAAGGGAAATATTTCTCTATTCCAAAGTTGCTTGTATATGCATACTTTAAATATCAGTCTGCAACAAAGAACTGTTAATGCCTTGCTCATAAGACATTTGGAAACTTGACAAGAGACCCGAGGAGAATTATTTCCCAACAGTGATCAGGGGCTAACTACTCTTCTAAGAGTGGTAGAGAATTATCTTGCCCAAAATCTCAGTAGTACCTTTTGTACATAACGTGAAAATTCTTTACCTTCTGAGCTTGTTTAAAAAAAATTCTTGCAGATGGATTGAATGTGATACATGAAAGAAAGAGTAGCAGAGTCATGGCAGAGAAGCCCTGCTATTTACTTAGAAGGCTAACTCTACAGGAGGGGTGGGTTGAGGGGATGAGAAAGAAGAGCTCTATTCTGGACATGTTAAATGTGAACTACCAGTTAGTTGGCTTGGTAGAGATTGAGATTAATATAGTTCAAGTTCCTGACATAATATGTCCTATCTAAAATGTTAGTTTCCTTAGCTTCCCTTTTGTGGTATTTGACATTTTTAACAACTCCCTCCTTCTAAAAATTCTGTTTCCTTAGCTTTGGCAACATCTTTCTCTCTTTATTCTGTAATCTTTGACACATTTTATGGTTCCTCTTCTTGGACACTTTCCTTGCATGTTGCTCTTTTCCAGTATTTTGTTTTTGAAACTCTTCTCAGGTTTAGCATTTTGTTGTTTATCCTTTCAGTCTTTCACTTGGAAAAAAAAATGCATATATATACATATAAACACACACACACACACACACACATAAAATAATGAGCTCTTCATTGTAGATTTGTAATATTCTTGTTTAATTAACTATATATTTAAAATGTTTTTCAAGTAATTACTTAGTTTTCTAAAACACCATTAAACAAATTCCGTAATTTTCCATTATTTGAGTATATAAATTTATTCAGTTAATCCGCTATTATGTTTTAACATGCTTTTTTATTTGAAATAATGTCAAAGTTACAGAATAATTGCTAGAATAGTACACAGAACTTGGTTTTCCCCAAACCATTTGAGAGTAAATTGCCTACATGATGCCCCATCACCCTGAATATTTCAGTGTGTGTTTCCAAAAATAAGGGCAATTGCCTACGTGACCACATAGAGCCTTTCAAACTAGAAAATCAACATTGAGGCTGTGCCACTGTTTCATCCACAGATCTCATTCAAGCTTCACTAGTTTCCTCAGTAAGGTCCTTCAGAGTAAAAGGATCCAGTCCTCAAGCACAAGTTGCACTTATCTGTCCTGTCTCTGGAATATTCTTCACTTTGGAACACTTCCTCAGTTTTTCCTTAATTTCCTGACTTTGACACATCTGAAACTTAAAGGCCAGTTATTTTGTAAATTGTTTCCCAACTTTGGTTTATATGATATTGAATCATGATTAGATACAGGTTTTTTCATGTTGAGTACAAATACCACAAAAGTGAAGCTGTGTTTGCACTTCTCACTGCATCTTCTCAGATGGAACACAATTGCAATCTGTCGCATTATGGTGTGTTTGATTACTTAAGTGGTGTCTGCCAGGTTTCTTCACTCTGAAGTCACCATATTCCCTTTGTTATTAAAAAATATTTGGGGTGAGGTTATTTGAGACTATAAGAATATTCTGTTACTTATTAAATTTTTACTTGCCAATTTTCACATTTACTGATGTTTCTTGGCTGTTTTAATCATTACTATGATTGTCACCAAATGGTGACTCTCTTATTCCTTTTTACAGTCATTGGTTGTCATTCTACTGTAAGGAAAAGCTTTTTATTGTTCAAAATTTTCAATCATTTTTATATCAAATGGTTATAATCATGACTATCATTATTTATTTTGATCCTTCAAAATTTCCCTGATTTGGCCAGTCAGGGAAAGAGCCCTTTCAAGTGGTGTCTGTGTTCATACGACCTCAAAAATAATTTTTTTTTTTTTTTTTTGGAGACAGTGTGTCACTCTGTCACTCTGTCTCCCAGGCTGGAGTGCAGTGGTGTGATCACGGCTCATGAAGCCTCGACCTCCTGGGTTCAGGTGATTCTCCCTCCTCAGCCTCCTGAGTAGTAGGGACTACAGTTGTGCACCACCACTCCCGGCTAATATTTGTATTTTCTTTCTTTTTTTTTTTGTTTTTTGTTTTTTGTAGAGTCAAGGTTTCACCATTTTATCCAGGCTGGTATCGAACTCCTGGGCTCAAGCAATCGTCATGCTTCGGCCTCCCAAAGTGCTGGGATTATAGTTGTGAGCCTCCGTGCCTGGCCTGGCCTCAAAATTCTTTTAAGAACTTCCTTACTTTCTGAATAGCAAGATGATCCGGACTTATCTTGTTTTTTCTTTGTACCCAGCTCTAGAACCAGCTATCTCTCCAAGAAACTCTGCTCTTTTTCCACGGAATAGTACTTTAGAAATTGACATCTAGGTACTATGTGCTTATTGTTATCAGGATGTCACTCTCCCAGCCCACTCAGTGAGCAGAGCTGGGAAAATATGTATGTATATACATATGTACACATACATACTTTTACATCTGTATTTATCGATTCATTCATTCATCCATCCATGAGTTCACAACAATACTTCCAATACCACAAATTTCATTCTAGTGTTTTCCCTTCTCCCACAGTGAGAAAATATGGATCTTATCCTCAGTACATTTACTCATGTGATGATCAGTTGAATATAAGCAATCTCCTATTGTTGTTTCTGCTATCCAGCCCCCACCCCGACACTCCAGTCACCCAGTCATGCTTCAGTAACCAGTTCCGGGCCACTGCTGCTCCCACCCTCACTACAGATGCCCACCTAGCCCAACTCAGCTCTGAAACTGTGCAGTAGCTGCCTCCTCCACCCCTTCATGCAGAAGCCCTCCACACCCTGCCAGGCTTCAATGCCTCGCACACAGCTGCTGCTGCCACCGTCACTGCCATTGTCCACACAGAGGCTCCCTGTGCCCTGCTTGGGCTCCACCACCCGGTACTAAGGTGCTTGAAAGCCCTCCACTCACACATCGATGCCTGCCTTGCTTCACCTGACCTGTTGGCTTCTGACATCATTTAAGGCTGGTAGGCAAGTAGGTAGGTAGGATGTCAGGAAGGACAGTCCTTTGTTTTTGAACATTTAGATGGTACCCCAATGGGGGCTCTTACAAAGAGCTTTTCTACTACAGATCATAGATTTTTAAAGATAAATGTGCTCTGTAATTATTTACTTTCTTACATCTTGAGACTCTGAATAAAATTAATAGTCTCATTGCTTTCCCATGCAGCCTTCTACTTACCTATCAAAACCTTAGAAAAATACTACACTTATAGTATATTGTTTGGGTGGAGGTAAGATAGGATTATTCCCTAGCTTGATTTTAGTAAATAATTCTATCAGGATCTTTTATATAACAATTTACTCCTAGTTATTTTGCCTCTACAGATTTTAACCTGCAACAGCCCAAAATAATTACTTTTTGTCATTGCTATAACACCTAAACTCAATTGAGTCGATTCAATTTATTTAATGTCAAAATAAATCACACCGATTATGAGATATCAAATTCACTAATATTGATTAATATTATTTAAGTGAACATTTGGGTAGTTTATCCTTACTTTTACATCATAAGATTTTAAAAGAAGTGTTTGCTTATTTCCTGCTTTAACTCTTTTTAATGTGGTAGAGATGGTTGTTCCTCTTTTTATTTGGTTGGGAAAATTCACCTCAGAAAAAAATATTCTGGAAATTACCATAGAAAGAACCTTGTTGTCAACCAAATCACTTCCCAATTTTTGTTAATTTTGTTTCTTACTAAGACACATGATAACATCACATTTGAACAAAATATTCTACCACAAATTGAATTTCTTCTGGAATTTATGAAATGATAAATTTCTTGATGTTAGGCTACTTTTCTTATGCAAATTTCTGTTCACACAATTCTCCAGCCTTCCTTATATTTCATAGGTGCTAGGTAAGTGTGTGCTATTATTTTTACATTTGAATTAATGACAACATGAGTTAAAAGAACTGGTTCATTCTTATTTCAGATTCATTTTGGATAAATCACGTGTAAATAAATCTACACTCCTCCTGACAGTCTGTTTCTTGGAACATGGATCTCAAGAGAGTGTGGGGGTGGGGAGGAGGATTATGTGATAAAATAAATGGTAAAAATGCTATTTCTAAGGTTCCCTCTTAAAAATTTACAAAGTATATTAACATAATACAGACTCTGGGAAGCCCTGAAGTAAAAACATCCTTTTAGTTTTGTTAATCCGCTCTCCCAAACGTATTGACAGTAGATGTGTGCGTGTTTATGTGCTAATAACCCTGTAACAATCCAAACAGCTGGATTTCACATGACACACTTTGACAAACACAGACTTTTGTAAGTGAAACGATGTGGTTTATTGTTTGCAAATTGCTAACTGGAGTTAGTAGCTACAGAATGACGCCAGTGGATCCAGTCTGAAAACAATCTCTCACAGCACATGGAAGCTTTTCAAGTGCCTAGGTGAAAAATGATAGACAGTAATTTAAAGATCAAAGGCAAACATTCTTCATTTAAAAATAGGATAGGAAAGGAAGGACAAACGTCTTGTTGTGACAGTTCTGGGGTTCACTCAGTGCTTTTCTTTTTCAGCTGGGCACCAAAGAAGGTTACCTCACCAAACAGGGAGGCCTGGTCAAGGTAAGGAAGTGTGGTTTTGCTCATGCCAGCCACAGAAAAAGAGAACACGTCATGTAGACTCAAGTCTCATCTTGTTAGTTTTTCTTGGAAGCATAATTGCCTGCTTATTTTAACCCACTTGTAATATTTACCTGACTCAAGAGTTCATTTTTATGGCTTATTAGTCAAAATTCTGGAAAATGACTTGACTATTTTTTGACAAAGCCCTGCATAGGTGTAGCCTGTAGTTAAAAGTCAATAAAACATAGTCCTCTGAATGGAATGATTGAGGATGAAGATAGCAAGTTAACTCTAGAACATCTTTCCTTCTTTTTCTAAAACAAGGAAGAAGTCAAAATTGTATAAAATGTTTCCTTAAAGATAGGCCAAAAACATCACTGATGCTACTGGAACTATGTTATAAAATCCAAAGAAAAACACAATTTAGTTCTTACAAGTTCAGAGTATCCAAATCTTCCCCATTTATGAGACTGTACCTTTAGAATTCCTTTGTTTCATCTCAATGTGCCAAGAAGACCTTCATGGAATGTGTCTGCTCCTTCTTGTTTTAGGAGTCACAGTATTTAACCTCTCACAGACACTGGCGTGCTTGGAATTAGCCTAAATAATTTCATTATTTGTGTCCCTTCTAGATCGAATGCTCCCTGAGGACAGAGAGTATTCATATTCATAGCATACTTATGTTTAAATCCTCTGTTACTTCTTTTAACTGGGCACATTGCCACCCAGGGTAGAGTAGGATGCTGTTTGTATATAAGAAGGTAACAGCAGGCAATGACGGTTTTTACCACTGATACCTTGGAGTTCTTAGGCAAGGTTTAGAATGTCACGTGAGTCAGGGTTCCTAAACCTCAGTTTTGTTATTTGTAAGACAAGAATAATAATACTGGCATTGTTTTGTGAGGATTGGATATAATATATAAAGCCTCCAACGATAGTATATCGTCCATATTAGGTACTCAAAGAACAATATTTATTTTTATTATAGAGTTAATAAAATGGAAATTGTAGTGGTTTGTTATAAGTCACATTGAATATTTATGATAGACTAATTCTTTTTGTATTTAAAAATATACTAATGATATATCTGCCTTCATTTTTGTTATAAATCACATTGAATATTTACGATAGACATTCTTTTTGCATTTAAAAATATACTTATGATATATCTGCCTTCATTATGAGCTTAATGCATGAAATTATTTTAATTTTTATAGATATTTTGAAACTTTTTTCTCAGAAATGACACACAAGAATTTTTTCAGGGTTATAGTATTTAATTTTTTAGGTACTTTTAAAATGAAAGTAAATCATCTGGTTCAAATATTACATTCCTGTATTCAAAACTTTGTGTGTGTGTGTTTGTATGTGTGTGTGTTTTTCTCAGACCTGGAAAACAAGATGGTTTACTCTGCACAGGAATGAACTGAAATACTTCAAAGACCAGATGGTGAGAAACGTGATAATATATTTTTCCTTTAAAAATCAATTATCTAGATGAAAGAAACTTATGTCTTTAAAATCTCTGAAATTATTTTTATATCCACCTGAAACACCTAATAAATGATTGGAGTTATGAATTCTTGATTCCTGAAATGAGCAGAGTTATTTTGCAAAGATGAGATGTATATCCCAGAAATTGCTGTCTTGGATTGGCTAAACTATAGCTCCCCAGGGCACATAATTCCCTCTGTTTAGGGCAATGTAATTATTCTCTTGCCACAATTTATTAACTGTCTGTCTGCAGCAATTTGTCCCTTTATTAAAAATACAGTTTCTCTATTTCCCATGCCCATTTCATTAAGCCAATTTAAAATTATTTTTTCTCACTTTTCTTATATAACATTTCTAAGAAAGTAGAAGTTTTAAAAAATGAGAGAAAAGTATGCCCCTCTTCCATGTGTTAAAATCTATCTTCATCAGTAAATTGATGAAGGTAGTCTCTTAATGCCCAGTTTTATGAAAGGCTCATTCCAAAACCAAGGACTTCCCTTGGTAGGGCTTTTCTATTGTCAGTCCTGTTAGTGAAAGGAAATTTGACAATTGCACATAATGGAAGACTTGTCAGAGGAATAACTGAGGGACAGATTTGTCTGTTTTTTTTTTTAATGATGACGTATGTTGCTTTTTATTTTATTTAGTCACCAGAACCAATTCGAATCCTTGACCTAACAGAATGTTCAGCTGTACAATTTGATTATTCACAAGAAAGGGTAAACTGTTTTTGGTAAGTTATTTTATAAAGAAAACGTTTTTTAATGTCTTCTTGCCAGACACTTATTTTGGCTAAGGAATAGAAAGCTGTATATCTTAATGCCTACAAAGTTTAGATCTGAGGGGCATGCCTACATGTAAGGAGTGTTTTCAGCTGAGCGTGACATAACACCTCATTTAAAGTAGCTTAAACAAACAGGCAGGTCAGCTCAGCTTACGTTGTGTGCTGGAGAAGTATGACTCACGTAGAGGATGCCATTCACATCTTAGACAATTTAATTTCTTTGAGGTTTTCTCTCTCATTTTATTTATAACTTTGTTGACTCTAATGATAGGTGACTTGTATTGTTTTGACAATTTCTGGCAGATGGCACAAAAATATTTTGTTCTAACGTAATCAGTATGTTATAAAAATGTTCTAACTGAGAGAAGAGTCTTGATAAAGGAATGTCTTATTTCCCACTACCTTTTATTTTAAAGTTTTTCAAGCATACACAAGTTGAAAGACATATGTTTATATACCCTCCATAGCAGTTATTAATATATCTTACCATATTTGCTTTATCCTAGTCTATCTACTTTTTTTTTTTTTTCCTGAACCAATTGAAAGTAAGTTGCAGACATCATGGTACTTTATTCCTAAAGACTTTAGTATGTGTCTCCTAAGAATAAAATATCACATATGGGACTACAATATCATTTTACACCTGAGGAAATTAATGTTAATTCTATAATATCAACTGAGAATGGGTGTCTTTTTAAAATGTGCGTAGACATGCCCTGTGAGCTAGCAGACCTTTATTTTTCGCATATATCCAAAAATCAGGAGGCAAGCAGCTGTGGTGACAAGACCAGGTCCAGGGTCTCTACTGTTCTCCTGGCCTTTTCTTATGCTGGCTACTTCAGGATTTGAGTGTCTACTACACCTGTAGGTCTCATGTTTTCAACAAAGTACAAAGACAGATGTAGGGATGATATCATCCATGTCTGTCCCTTTTTATCAGGAAAACCAATGTTTCTCCAGAAACTCCCCTGTGAGACTGGGTGCCATGGCCATCCCCAGCAGCTGATCATAATTGGCTTAAACAAATTAGGATTTATTGCTGGGGTTCTGTTAGCAAGAGAAAGGGATAATTATCTCTATTAATAGACAGTTAATAATGTCTCCCATAGGGAGTACCAAACAATGACAATGTCAGAAACCAGTTTTCGAGTATATGCACTGTATCACTCCCTCTCCACCACTGTCCACTCGCCCTCCACTAGACCTCACATCAAGGTATTACAAACTTCTATGCACAGGGACTTACCTCTTACCTATTCAACTTTAATTGCTGGTATCAACAAAATATACTGCTTAGGCTTTAAGATATAGAAACCCTTCTGAAGGCTTTTTCACAAAAAGAAAAAAGATTTTTGGTATTTTTGCATCTCAACTGTAAGTACAGGAAGTATGTTCAGTATGTAATTTAGGGCTGACCTTATCGCTTACATAATTTTAACTAGGTAATCAGACACAGTCAAATGAAAAATTACTATACATCTAGGAAAAGTATTTTGTTCCAGTGGGAAAGTTCTTACTCCCTGCAGCAGAGACTGACTCTTGGCCAGAGATGGGAGAAATAACTAATTGAGTTTTATTGTCTCTTTTTATTGTCCCAATAGTTGAAATTGCCTACAACCACAGAAGGCAGAGGTATCCTCATTGAAGCAAGCTAACACAAATGAGTTCTTTTTAGCAAACTTCTCTGTCTTGCTTATTCTTTGGATCATAGCACAAGTTTTTGAGAGATCTTTGAGAGATCAGCTGAATAAACACATAAGTATTAGAGTTAACCTAAGACATGAACTAGAAAAGGATCTAGGGGTGTCCTGAACATGTTTCTTTCTTCTTCAAAGTTTTATTCGCGTATATACATCTGACTTGGAATAATAATATGAATCTACAACTTCCTTAACATTTCTGCAGTTTGCTGGCAGGAATAGGTGCATATATACCAACACTTCAAGGTACTTACCTGGATCCTTTATCAATTCTTTTTTCCCTTGCAATACTCTAATTAGTGTTCAACTAATATATATATATATAGCTAATGATCTGCAATATCTTATGTTCTTTCTTTTGTCCTATTAGTTTGGTATTTCCATTCAGGACATTTTATCTCTGTGCAAAGACCGGAGTAGAAGCTGATGAGTGGATCAAGATATTACGCTGGAAATTGGTGAGATTTTTAAGCCTTCAGATGTCGAGTCTTGAGAAATAACATGTTGATGATTTCAAACATATTTCTATGAAAAGAGTCAGACTAGCCCCGAGAATCAAAGAGATGTCTGGATGTCTACTTCCAGGCTTGCGGAACAGTCTGTTAATTCTTCTGGGACGTGAGAAGAGATGGAGACAGGGTTGTAAAAAAGAAAGAATTAAGCCATATTTGGGTCTTAGACGTAGAGCCTTAGCCTAATAACCACCTATCAGACTTCCTTTAAGGTGTGTCAGTGAGTTCAGTTTTGTCTGGAGGGGGTCATTTGGAACCAGAAGGTCTGACAGAGGAAAGCTGACATATTTCTCTAGTTGAAAAGCCTTTTAAATTGTTAGAGAAGAAAGTTTGCCAGAGGAACTTAGCTTAGTTTCCAGTGTAAGCATCACTTTGTGCAGGTCAGGGACAAAAGCTGGTTTATTTTGTCTGCTCTCTGTATCTCCCGGGGAGAAGACTGAGTGAGTACTTATAAAACTTCACCAATCTTCTGCGTATTTTTCATGTGCTTGCAAGTTAGTGAGTTGTTAGCCTAGAACTTGTCCTTAAAGCTGACTAAAATTTCCTATAAATACCATCTTGAAAGCTTTGATGATTTCTTTTTTTTTTTTTTTTTTTTTTTTTTGAGACAGAGTCTTGTTCTGTTGCCCAGGCTGGAGTGCAGTGGTGTGATCTTGGCTCAGTGCAACTTCTGCCTCTCAGGTTCAAGTGACTTTCGTGTCTCAGCCTCCTGAATAGCTGGGATTATAGGAGCTCGCCACCACACCTGGTTAATTTTTGTATTTTTAGTAGAGATGGGGTTTCACCATTTTGGCCAGGCTGGTCTCGAACTTCTGACCTCAATGATCCACCAGCCTCAGCCTCCCAAAGTGCTGGGATTACAGGTGTGAGCCACCATGCCCAGCCAGATGATTTCAAACATAAAACATTTTTCTTAATTATTTTTTGCAAAATTTTCTGATATATATGAAAATTCCTTTCTAGATACTGAGACTTTTGCTTTCAGTTATCTTTTCAGCTTGAAATTCAAATAAATATACCATTCATTTTTAAATTGTTCCAATGTATTTATTATTCAGTGAGGGATAATTTGTCTTGTGAAACCTTTGCTCAGATATGAATTAATTTCTTATTCTTTCTGTTTTTAATTATCAAAGTAACACAAAATCATTATACAAGAATTATAGAAAAATATATCAAGTATACACACTTTTAGACTTCTCTCTTTACACATAAATATTTAAAAACAAAATTTAATCACTTGCTAGAAGTAAAAACCACAATGATGTATCACTACACACCCTTCAGAGCAGATACAATGAAGACTGTCAATATCAAGTATTAGCATAAATGTGAAGGAACCAGAACTCTCCTACATTGCTAGAGAGAATGAAAATGTGTACGGCTACTTTGAAAAATTGCTTGGCAGTTTCTTTTAAAACTATACATATACTTACACTATAATTCAGCATTTTCATGCTTAGGTGTATATCTAAGAGAAATGAGTGCATGTATTCACTAAAAAATGTTAATGTTCATAGCATCTTTATTGATAATATACAAACTACAAACAAAACAAATCACTTGCTAGTGTTCTATATTTGCTCACTTCACTTAGCAATATATTATGAACATTTTTCCATATTATTAATTTTAGATCTATATCTTCCTTTTGACTTGTTGAATAGTATTGTATTTTATAGATTACTATAAGTATTAGACCAATTCCCAATTTGTACATGTTTTAGCAATCACTTTACAATATGTGTCCTAAAAAAAAATACAGAAAATTTTTCTGGACACATGGTAATTAGCTTATAGTTGGGGGTGAGCACATGATAATTAGAGTTGTGTGACATCCTTACTAATCAACATGTCGTATTTAATATTTGTTAGAAGCCAGGGTTCATTACAATCACTCAGTAATGGATACACATGTGTGTACTTTATTACAGTCACAAATAAGAAAACAGCTCAACCAAGGGGAAGGCACGATCCGATCTCAGTCGTTCATCTTTAAATAGATCTTTCTTGCCAAGGAATGCTCTGGCCCAGGAGCAAGGTGGAATGTTCCCTGATGCTGTGATCTGCAGCAGGCTTCAAACGAAAACCGACTAAGGATTTTCTTTCAAAAACAAATCAGAAGCAGATGCTGATTGGGACCCATATACCACGTTGCTGACTCACGTTGCTGCCCTTCCATGATGTTGCCATCTCCTTGAGAATACTGAAACAATCACCATTCTGATAGAAAGTGCTTAAACCACCACTCTTAGGTCTGCTCACTCTTAGAACACACAATGGAAGAGTAAGGGCTTTTGTTTTCACTCATTGTGGTCCCCAAGCCTATTGACAGTAGTTGCCTAGAGTCCCACTCTGAGTCATGGTCAGCCTGTCTGACATCCAGGTTGTGCTATTAACCAGGAAGGAAACAGATACTTGGAGGCTTAGATGACTTCTGCAAGATTTATACTGAGATAGCAAACATCAAATATTTTCAGGGGAGAGTTTTGTTTTTTTTTTAATTTTTCCCCCTTTATACAAAAAAACAAGAACATTTCCAAAACTAAAATGGAAAATGCTTGTGGCATTTATTTTCTCTTTTTAAAATGTTCAGAAATTTGGCAGGTCCTTTGCTTCTAATGATAAAACTGTGAAAGCTAGATGTCTTATGGGCAATTAGGTAGTATAATAAAGGTAAATGAAGGTACAATTTTTAAACCATTATTTTCACCCTTTTGGGGTAAATGTTTTAAAGAGTGAAAAAACATAAATTGAGAAAGGGTGATAAAGTAGTAGATAACTTTTAGTTTAATAATAATTATTGTTATTATACTAATAATAATAGAGCACTTGTAAGCACTAAGTTATCTTTATCCAACATTTCTCCAAATGAGCTGAAAGAAACTTTTCAAGGACAGTGTATTATAACAATTCCTTTCCCAGATTTAGTTGTATAGGGTTGGCCCAAGAGATGTAAGAAAAATCTTGCATTGCACCCTAAGCACCCTGGGCCTTATTAAAGAGCAACTTCTATTTCCAGTTGGGGGAGTAACACTAAACTACAAGAAATATGTAATAATGATAGGTAATAACGTGTTCCAAAGCTTTTTCAGACTAGAATAAGGAGACAAATAGAAGAATGAGATACTGGTGTCCACAGTTCATTGGCAGAATCTAACCCCTTCTGTTTTTTTAATACTATTTTTGTTTAGATAGAAGTTTCAAAGAAGATAAAAATGCTTGAAGAGCCTGAGAGTAAAAAGATTATGCTGCAAAGCTATGATATAAACTGCTCTTGCAGTCCAAAGGGATACCTGGTTAAAGAAGTTTCTTATTTAAACATCTCAGATGCAAAAATTACATTAAATTTTTGTATATTTCAACAACATTGTTATGTTTGTATTATATAGGATAAAGCAAATGTCAAGTTAAAATGTAATGTGTTGTTTGTAAAGTAAGAAGTTACTGGCCAGGCGCGGCAGCTCACGCCTGTAATCCCAGCACTTTGGGACGCCAAGACAGGCATATCACTTGAGGTCAGGAGTTCGAGACCAGCCTGGCCAACATGATGAACCCTTGTCTTTACTAAAAATACAAAAATTAGCTGGGCATGGTGGCAGGTGCCTGTAATCCCAGCTACTCAGGAGGCTGAGGTAGGAGAATTGCTTGAACCCGGGAGGTGGAGGTTGCAGTGAACCAAGATCGCGGCGCTGCACTCTAGCCTGGGTGACAGTCAGGTTCCGTCTCAAACAAACAAACAAAACAAAACAACAACAACAACAACAAAAAAACAGAAGTTACAAATGAATCCTCACAGATATGTGTAGTTTTATGTTTGTTTTCTTAGAAACAAATGTGTTTCTTTGAGTGGGTAATACTGTTTTACTATGTTTACCTTTTATAAAACATAACCTGTTTATTTATATTCTTTGGCTTTGTTTATTAAAAAGAGCATGATTTTGCTGTGCATGTACTATTTTGCTATTAAAATTTATTTTTAATATAACTTGAAAGAAATATACAACTGATTAATATCATAAATAGCAATGAAGAATTCACTTCAGTTAGACTATTAACCACAAAGGATTGGAAGTTGAAGAAATAGTCCAAGGCCTCAAGGAGTTCTTAGTTGAATATGGAGAGAACAATAAACACACACACACACACACACATATATATATATATATGACAATATATAGCAGTAAATAAGATCATTACTGTAAGAGAAGTACACAAAGCTATATGATGGAGCAGGTGCTTCAGCAGGGGATACAACAATTTGTTGGAGGGTTTTGACATGAAAAGGGTGAGCTAACATGTACCTGCTATGTAATTAGTACTAGACTAGGTGTTTTGCCTGCCCTCAGCAGTCCTGCAAAGAAATGATTCTAACTCCTAAGTGGAGCCTGTGAGGGTTCCTCATCTATTTCTCCAAGTCCAAAAAGAGGGAGCATGTTTTGTGCCAATGGCAGATCAGAGCGGGGGAATATAAGAGAAAAGAGAGTGGGCTATCTGCATTATACTCTGTCTGCTAACAGGTATGAGCTTATCATTAAGACAAAGTATTCACAGTTATTCTCAGAATTCCCTCTGGGAAAATCCCAGTCCACAAGAGCAGTTTTGTCTGGACCAATGGCGACACCAACATGGTGAGGGAAAGCTAATACAGATGGTCCCTGACTTATGATGATTTGATTTAGGATTGTTCAACTTCACAATGGGTCTATTGGGGTATTAAATGCATTTTCTCCTTATGATATCTTTGACTTAAAATGAGCTTATTGGAATGGAACCCCATCATAAGTCAAGGAGCATCTGTACTGTTTCTGGGGGAAACTTCCCCCTATGCCAGAACACCTGGACATTAGAGAACTCACTGGGGCGGGATCCTTCTTTTCCCAACCACATGGCATGCAAGAGAGTGAGTTCCTCTCTCGTTATTTCTCACAAGGGCTTGGCATGCAGGTCAGGGCATTATGCTGTGTCCCTGTTTCAGGCAGAAAGCAAGAGAACTACTATAAGGAGAAGGTCAGTTCTACTTCCTTCCCTCTCCACTACTTCAGATCCACTGCAGCAAATCCATGTTTCTACCAAACTCTTCCTAGCCAAGTATACTACATAGCAGAGTGCCAGGCTGAGCCTACGGTCTGCTCACTATGAGTTCAGGCTGTCTGACCATGATGTCAAGCAGAGTTTCTTAAACCATCTGTGGCAAAGGATCTGATTTTCTTTCTTTTTTTTTAAATTTATAATCTATCACAGACTGAGATTTCACAGAATTCAATAAATTATTAGAAAAATCCAGCAAAAAATACAAATATCACAATCCCAGTTTATTATTACCAGATTCAATAGACGTAAAGTTACTATGTCAAATTGTTGTAAGTTTTTCAACACTTAAAACTGGCATTTCTGTACTTACCTTGCTAGCAAACAGTGTGCACAATAGCCCAGTCTGTGGACCACGTTGTGAGTAGCACGGGTCTAGCTGACTGGCAGGTAAAAGGAAACAGCCTTCTTGAGAAAGAATTCACCTGAAGACAGGAAGGGTTGAGGTGCACATGCTTTGTTGATGGAATATAGGCATCATTAGACGGGAAAGGTGATTCAGAGCACATTCTTGACTGTTTACTCAGCCCCTCCTCAGCAAAATCTAAAAGAGCTATTTCACCAGATCTCCAGTGCCTGGACAATGAGATTGTAAGTTGTGTCACATTTTCAGCTGTGAACAAAGATGGCACCCTTGGCCTTAAGCAAGGGTTGTGCGCCACAGCCTGACTTAGCAGTAGCAACAATGGCCAGGGTTATGGGGCATAATCATCCCAGAGAGCAAGAACAAAGGAAGAAAAATGGCAGATGCCATGTAGTTTCAGGAGTATATGTGAAGGGTCTATGAGGACTTCCAGAAATGTCTGGGAGGCATTTGAGAATGACCATATTTTCCACAGAAAAAGCAAGATTGGAGCCAGAGAAGTTAGACCAGCAGGTCCCTGATCCCATCCTACAGTTATTTCCCCAGTTCCAGATGCATCATTGGTATAGCCATCCGGGCATACCTTGAAGATACTGCAGGTTTGGATCCACACCACCACAATAAAGCAAATATTGCAATAAAGTAAGTCACACCATTTTTTGGTTTCCCAATTCATACTAAAGTTATTGCTAAAAAAGATTATAATGATCATCTGAGCTTTCAGAAAGTTGCAATTGCTTTGCTGGTGGAGAGTCTTGCCTGGTTGGTGATGGCTGTTGACTGATGAGGGTGATGCTTGTTAAGGGTTGGGGTGGCTGCAGCAATTTCTGAAAATAAGACAAAAATGAAGTTTGCTGCATCAATTGATCTTCCTTTCCTGAAAGCTTTCACTGTAGCATAAGATGATGGTTGACAGCATTTTACGAACAGCAGAATTTCTTTCAAAATTGCAGTCAATCCTCTCAAACCCTGCAATTGCTTTATCAACTAAGTTTATGTAACATTCTAAATCTTTTGTTGTCATTTTAAAATTTCATAGCATCTTCACCAGAAGTAGATTTCATCTCAAGAAACCACTTTATTTGCTCATCCATAAGAAACAACTCATCATCCATTGAAGTTTAATCATGAGATTGCAGCAATTCAGTCGCATCTTCAGGCTTCACTCCTAATTCTAGTTCTCTTACTATTTCCATCACATCTGCGATTACTTCCTCCACTAAGTCTTGAACCCCTCATAGTCATTCACAAGGGCTGAAATCAAGTTCTTCTCCACTCCTGTTAATGTTGATATTTTGACCTCCTCCTGTAAATCACAAATGTTCTTATTTTTGTTTGTTCTTTGGGTTTTTGTGTGTGTGTGTGTTTTTGTTTGTTGTTGTTTTTTTTTTTTTTTTTTGAGATGAAGTCTCACTCTGTCACTCAGGCTGGAGTGCAGTGGTGTGATCTCAGCTCACTGCAACCTCCACCTCCCAGGTTCAAGCGATTCTCCTGCCTCAGCCTCCCGAGAAGCTGGGGCTACAGGTGTGCGCCACCACGCCCTGCTAATTTTTGTATTTTTGGTAAAGACAGGATTTCATCATGTTAGCCAGGCTGGTCTTGAATTCCTGACCTCCTCTTGGGAGGCCTTGGCCTCCCAAAGTGTTGGAATTACAGGTGTAAGCCACTGTACTCGGCCACAAATGTTCTTAATGGCATTTAGAAGGGTGAATCCTTCCTGGAAGGTTTTCAGTTCACGTTGCCTGGATACATCAAAGGAATCACTATTTATGGCAGTGATAACCTTATTAAACATATGCCTTAAATAATAAGATTTGAAAGTTGAAAGTCAAAATTACTCCTTCATCTATGGGCTGCAGAATGGATCCTGTTACTAGGTATGAAAACAACATTAATCTTATTGTACATATCAGAACTCTTGTGTGACCAGGTGCATTTTCAATTAGCAGTAATACTTTGAAAGAATTCTTGTTTCTGAGCAGTAGGTCTCAACAGCAGGTTTGAAATATCCAGTAAACCATCCTGTGAACAGACGTACTATTATCAGGCTTTGTCTCATTTATAGAGCAGGGGCAGGGTAGATTTAGCATAACTCTTAAGAGCCCTAGGATTTTCAAAATGGTAAGTAAGCACTGGCTTCAGGTTAAACACTAGCTGTATTAACCCCTAACAAGAGAGTCAGCCTATCCTTTGAAGCTCTGAAGGCAGGCATCAACTTCTCTTTAGCTATGAAAGTGCTAGAGAGGAGAAGTCAATGACTGGCTCCAAAGCTTCAAAGGATGGCATCTTCTTCCAATAGAAGGCTATTCAGCTACATTGAAAATGTGGTGTTTAGTGTAGGCACCTTCATCAATGATACTAGCTAGATCCTTTGGATACCTTGCTGCAGCATCTACATCATCACTTGCTGTTTCACCTTGCGCTTTTGTTATGGAGATGGTTTCTTTCCTTAAATCTCATGAACCAACGTCTGCTAGCTTTGAACTTTTCTTCTGCAGCTTCTTTACCTCTCTCAGCCTTCATAGAATTGAAGGGAGTTAGGGCTTTGCTCTGGATTAGGATTTGATTTAAGGGAATATTGTGGCTAGTTTGATCTTCAATCCAGACCACTCACACTCAAACTTTCTCCATCTCAGCAATAAGGCTGTCTTGCTTCATATTCATGTGTTGATTAGAGTAGCACTTTAAATTTTCTTCAAAAATGTTTCCTTTGCGCCGGGCGTGGTGGCTCACGCCTGTAATCCCAACACTTTGGGGGGCCGAGGCGGGTGGGTCAAGAGGTCAGGAGATCAAGACCATCCTAGCTAACACGGTGAAACCCTGTCTCTACTAAAAATACAAAAAATTAGCTGGGCGAGGTGGCGGGCGCCTGTACTCCCAGCTACTCCGGAGCCTGCGGCAGGAGAATGGCGTGAACCCAGGAGGCGGAGCTTGCAGTGAGCCGAGATTGCGCCACTGCACTCCAGCCTGGGCCACAGAGCGAGACTGCGTCTCAAAAAAAAAAAAAAAAAAAAAAAGTTTCCTTTGCATTCACAGTTTTTTGGCACAAGAGGCCTAGTTTCTGGCCTATCTCAGCTTTCAACACGCCTTTTTCACTAAGCTTAATCATTTCTAGCTTTTGATTCAAAATGAGAGATGTGAGACTTTTCCTTTCATGTGAACACTTAGAGGCCATTTTAGGATTATTAATTGGCCTAATTTCAATACTGTTGTGTCTCAGGGAAGGGGGTGTCCAAGGGTAGGGAGAGAGATGGAGGAACAAGTCAGTGAAGCAGCCAGAAAACACACATTTATTAAGTTTGTTGCCTTATATGGATGTGGTTTGTCGCACCCTAAAATATTACAATAGTAACATCAAAGATCACTGATTACAGATCACCATAGCAGATGTAATAATCATCAAACCAGTTTGAAATATTGCAATAATTACCAAACTATGACACAGAGACAAAAAGCGAATATATGCTGTTGAACAAATGGTGCCAATAGACTTGCTCAACTCAGGGTTGCCATAAATCTTTAATTTGTAAGAAACACATCTACAAAACACAGTAAAGCAAAGAGCAGTAAAACAAGGTATGCCTGGGTAGATGAACTTAGCTATTCAAGACAGCTAAGCACAGCCTCAGACAATAAAGTATCCTTCATGTGATGAAACCAGAGTAACCGACAAGTCCAGCCTGGTTTGTTTAAATCAGATACTGAAGTTGGCCTTTATTAAAAAAAAAATTAGGGGCAAACTACGATCCAAAAAGACAGGTCTCAAACAAGGGCAAACTGCATGATCAAAAAACTTACAATTTTTTTTCTTCCCTACACAAAGATACCATCTGCAACAATTTCATCATCTTTTTTTTTTCTTAACTGTTCCTGAAATTTTCAAAATATCATCAAGATTTTGCCATATTGTTGAACTCTCCTACACTTAAAAATTTCTTTTTTCTGTTTGGAACACTTTAAAGCAAATTCTAGACATAGTTAATAAATGAGGTATGGCTGTACTCAGCAACTGACAGAACCCCAACATTGGCTCCCTGATCTATAGAGTGTGGGCTATTATAATAGGAAAGGCCAAGTAGAAACCACGAGAACTGCCTCCATCTGGAAAGATAGTAAACCGAAAGCAATCCCACATTCCCAGAGGGACTTAGAGGTTAGTGCCACCATCAAGGACTTGATGGATGCAGTGGTGGTGATTCCACCACATCTCCATTCAAGCCACCTATTTCACCTAAGCAGAAAAAGATAGGTCTTGGAGAATGAGTAGATTATCACAAACTTACTCATGTGGTGACTCCAGTTGCAGCTGCTTTTCCAGATGTGATTTCATTGCTTAAGCAAATTAACACATTCCCTGGCACCTGGTATGCAGCTACTGATCTGGCAAATGCCTTTTTCTCCATATCTGCCCATAAGTCCCACCAACAGCAGTATGCTTTCAGCTGGTAAGGCCAACAACATACCTTTACTGTCCAACCCCAAGGGTATATCAGCTCTCTGACCCTATGTCATAATTTCTCCACAAGGTCTTTGATCGCATTTCCCTTCCACAAGACATCACACTGGTGCATTACATTGATGATATTACGCTGATTGGACCTAGTCAACGAGAAGTAGCAAATACCCTAGACATATTGGTACGACATTTGTCTCAGAGAATGGGAAATAAATATGACAAAAATTCAAGTGCCTTCCAGTTTACCAAAATTTCTAGGGGTCCAGTCGTGTGGGGCATGTCAAGATATCTCTTCTAAGGTAAAGAATAACTTGTTGCATCTGGCCCTCTGACAGTAAAAAAACAGTACATACCTAACAAGCATCTTTGGATTTTGGAGGCAACATTGTTTTCTATATTGCTCATGTAATTCATTGGTCTTACCATGTTCCCCACCATCCTGGAGCAGCTGGCTTGATAAAATGGTAGAATAGCCTTTTGAAAACTCAGTTACAGCACTAGGTAGGTGGTGATATCTTGCAGGGCTGGGGCAATGTTCTCCAGGAGGCTATATATGCTGTAAAATTAGCATCCAATATGTGGTGTTCTTTCTTCCATAGCCAGGATTCACAGATCCAGCAATGAAGGGGTGGAAATGGGAGCCGTGCCACTCACTTATCACCCCTTGTCCACTACCATAATTTTTGTTTTCTGTCCCCAAGTTCCTATGCTCTTTAGGTCTAGAAGACTTTGTTCCAAAACTAGTAATACCTCAAACAGGAGACACAATGATTCTATTAAACTGGACATTAAGATTGCCACTCTGCCACTTTGCACTCCTCATGCCTCTGAATTAACACATAAAGAAGAGAATTCCTGTACTGACTAGGGTAACTAGTCCTGATTGCCCGGGGAAACTGGGCTGCTACTGCACAAGGAAATAAGGAAGGGTATGTCTGGAATACAGGAGATCCACTAGATCTGTTTTACCAAGCCCTGATTAAAGTCAGTGGAAAACTTTAAAACCTATTATAGGCAGGACAATGAATGGTTCAGGTTCTTCAGGAATGAAGGTTTGGAATACCTCACCAGGCAGAACCACAAATAGTCAAGTTGCTTGCTGAGAGCAAGGAAATATGGAATAGGCAATGAAAGGTAGTTAAAAATACCAGCTACAACCACACGTCCAATTGCCAAAAGAACTGTGATTATGTCTATTTATGTATACAAATATGTATATATTACACATACACACATATATACTGAACAAATCTTTTTCCCCCTCCTTTATCCTCTTAGCTAATGTAAGATATATTAACAGTGGTATCCTTACATCACAGTATTAAGGTACAGGATAGCAAGGAAAAAAGTGATCACCAAAGGACTTTGCATCCTCCTTTGGGGAATGGATTGCATCCTCTTCTGAGGAAACCTCCTCCAGGGAATATTTGCGGTTGTACATGTTAGAAGTACAACCTACTTAGTCTTTATTTGGAGACTAAAATATGGTTTAAGATGCATACAGGCCGGGTGCGGTGGCTCATTCCTGTAATCCCAGCACTTTGGGAGGCCAAGGCAGGCGGATCACCTGAGGTCGGAAGTTTGAGATCAGCCTGGCCAACATGGCAAAACCCCGTCTCTACTAAAAATACAAAAATTAGCCAGGCATGGTGGTGCACATCTGCAATCCCAGCTACTCGGGAGGCTGAGGCAGGAGACTTGCTGTAACCCAGGAGGCAGAGGTTGCAGTGAGCTGAGATCAGGCCACAGCACTCAAGCCTAAGTGACAGAGTGAGATTCTGTCTCACAAAACAAAAATCAAAACAAACAAACAAAAACAACAAAAAAAGATGCATACAGGTGCCAAGCTGACTAGGAGTGGACTGTGAAGGTTAGTTTTATGCATCAAGTTGGCTAGGATACATTGCCTAGTTATTATAACACGAATCTAGGTACTGCTGTGGATGTATTCTGGAGATGTACTTAATATTTATAATCCCTTAAATTTAAGTAAAAGATAATACTCCATAATGTGGGTGAGACTCATCCAGTCAACTGAAAGGCTTTAAGAGCAAAACTGAAGTTTCCAAGAGGAAGAACTTCTGCTCCAAAACCGCAGCCTCAGCTCCTACCTGAGACTTTTCAGTCTTCTGGCCCATCCCACAGACAGACTTGCCAGTCCCCGCAATCGCATAAGCCATTTCCTTGAAATAAATACACATATATCCAACCGGTTCTGCTTCTTTGGAGAACTCTGAGACAACTTCCTTCCCCAAATATCCTATTTTATTGTTTGTTGAAATATTTCATTTCTATTATTTTTGAACAGTTAAAAACTCAAAGTACAATGAAGTTTACAATGAAAAGGCTCACTCCTGGGATCCTTATCCCCCAGGTATCTAGTTCCACTCCTTGGAGACTACCAATGTGATCAGGTTCTTCCATGTATGTCTTCAGAGACAGTCTACCATATACAAATAAATAGGAATACATACATATTTTTTCTTTTTATACAGCAATTGTAGCATGCCATAGTTTGACACCATGCTTTTCTCAATAAACATTATTATGCATTAGAGATCCTTTCATCTCAGTACCTAAAGCACTTCTTCATTCCTTTTTCCACTGGGCAAATTAAATGTTTCACCAATCCTCTATAATTTATTATCTAAAGTGAGACATTGAGAGTGAAAGCACTATTAATAATTATCCAAGAACAGCAGGTATAAACTGGTAGTCTTCAAAAAGCCAGAGCATATGGTTATCCTACCTATGGCAGATATTTAGGTTGCTTCCAATTCTTTGATATTACCAAGTTGCAAAGAATATACTTGTAAATACATACTTTTGCACATCTATGTGCTTTGTTTGGTAGGATAATTTCTAGTAGTGGAATTGCAGGGCAAAAGGTTATGTATATGAATTTAAAAGTTTCACAGACTGCCAATTGCTGTACATAAAAAGTATAACAAGTTACACTTCCCTAGCAGGCATAGAGAATGCTTGCCCTACTTATTGAATAATCCTTTTCCCATTGTGATCCCATCTTTATAACAATGTTTTAAGCCCTCACATGTATGTACTGGTCTTTTTTCTGGGTGAGTACATACCATTGATATCTAGTTGTGCATTCAGTTCTGTACTACCTTTCAAAAATAGTTAATCTAGGTTTATATTACCCTTTCAAAAATTTCTCACCAATTTTCACCAACTTATTTTTCCAGATGAACTATGGGATAGTTTATCTATTATACTGCCTCAGAAATTTTAACAGTGGCAGCATTCAACATGTAAAAGTTAAGTAGCTCCATTTATTATCATTTCTTTTTCTAGGATTTTTAGATATACAATTATTACCTGCAAATAGAAATCTGGCCACCTCATTTCTAAAAGACATTGTTTCACGCACCATTGCACTGGCAAAAATTTCCTGAACAACATTAAATAATCCAGATAATGGGAATTCTGGATTTCAATGAGTACATCTAATATTTCAATTGTAACAATTAACTACAGTCATGTGTTGCATAACAATGTGGATACGTTTCGAGACATGCTTTGTTAGGTGATTTCATCATTATGTGAACAGCATACTGTACTGACAGGAGCCCCAGATGGTACAGCCTACTACTACACACCTACGTTATGGTATAGCCTGCTGTTCTGACCACCCTCGTATGTGGTCCTTCACTAACTGAAACATCATTATATGGTACATGGCTGTATTTATAGCTCTTTGCAGGTAAAGCATTGTATCTCTTGCCTCTATTTTCTTGGCCATTTTAAGGCTATTTTCTTGCCCATTTTAGGTGCCCCTAGTCTGTGGTTCTATATCATCCTATGTATAGCTTTATCATAGCACTTTCTATACCTACTTCCTTTACTGAACTCTAAGTTCTACAAAGGAAGGTATCAGAAATTAATCTCATATTTACACTGGAAGGAAGGAGGAAGGATGGAAGGAAGAAAAAGTAGCACATGGCCCAGTGCAGTGGCTCACACCTTTAATCCTAGCATTTTGGGAGGTGGATCACTTTAAGTCAGGAGTTCAAGACCAGCCTGGCCAACATGGTGAATTCCTGTCTCTACTAAAAATACACAAATTTGCCAAGCACAATGGTGTAAGCCTGTAATCCGAGCTACAAGGGAGAATGAGGCATGAGAACAGCTTGAACCCAGCAGGCAGAGGTTACAGTGAGGCAAGATCATGCCACCACTGCACTCCAGACTGGGCGACACAGCAAGACTCTGTTGCTTAAAAAAAAAAAAGAAAGAAAAAGAAGCAGCACGGCACCTAGCCAATTGCCTCACTGCACAATTCTAGGGATAACAATCACACATATTCTACGCGAAAGACAACTCCCAGAGCATAGATGTATGATGAGACATGAATGGTGCTTCTTAGAATTGTGCAATGTGATAGCTCTGCTGACTGGCACACAGGTGCTCAATGAATATGTACTGAACTGTTCCAGGGAAAAACTGATTGTCAAAGAGCCTAGAAAGAATTTAACTCTGAATGATAGACTGCATTCCTGAACATAAAGGGCATATTCTAGAACTGCAGTACCTCTTTCATGCAGATTAAATTAGGTTCATGCCTGAGGTTTCTTGGTTTCTTTTCTTTTTTGTTTCTGAGACGGAGTCTCTGTTGCCCAGGCTGGGGTGCAGTGGCGCAATCTCGGCTGACTGCAACCTCAGGTTTCTTTTCCAATTAACAGTTCATACTACCATAATACAATCTCCAAACCAATACCTACAAGAAACACTCATTATTTATTCATGTGGCTGAAAGAGTAAATTAATTATGTTTAGATTTTTGAAAAAAGTCTGAACAAAAAAAGGACCTATACAGTGCTCAAACTATATTTTTAAAAATACTATTTTATTTTTACCCACATATGAAAAAAATGGCTGTACTATCATGTTTACATACATACTAACATTGGAAACAGAATAACGAATTGTATTTAAATTTTATAAAGAACACACAAACATTAAAACACTGATTGGTTACAGAAAGCAGAGTTTGAGGAAAAAACATTAGCTATAATTTTCATTTTCATTAAAGAGCAGCACCCTCTGAGAATAATCAAACTGATTAGTAATATTCATCTATACTGCAAAATAATATGTACAAAGGAAAGTTAGTGATTGTACTGATTTTGTTACTTTTACCAAGCCATTTTATGTTCCTCATTCAATTCAAAGAAATAAAACATAATCTGAAGAAAAATATGTCCTTATTACTATTCACAATAAAAAGGTGGCTTCATTCTGCAAGCCTGGGCATATTGTACAATTGGGAGCACTTAACGGCTCAAGTGGATCGATGTACCAGTTTGATTCTGATCCACTTAATAGAATCTCTCATCCATATCTGGCGACCAGACTAACTCCATGGGAGCTGTGATAGACTGAACCATTTCTGTGGTATCCCTAGATCTCACTAAATAAGAAAGACCCTACACCAGAAAATATAGCAACTGATCTATCTATAAATTACATCTATATGCTAGCTCTTTAGTGTAAGTTGGAAAAAGGGGCCCTTTCTTGAGCATATGGATAAAAGTATTATTGTAGTCTAAAGATTGCTGGATTGATATTGTGTTGTTATAATGAAGATAAGGTACACACTGAAACCACTGTCAGATTAAGAAACTTCCACAACTTGTCTCAATTCTTCAAATAATGGAGCAAGTTCCTTTTCTAGGCTGACAATTAGTCCTAAAATAAAGAGATTAAGAAAATTACATGTTAGAAAAGTGTTCCTCAAAGTCTGAAACTCAAATTTCCTTATGTCCAAAATACACAGTTACCAAAAGTAAATCAGAACATAGTTTATTTCCCACGACTGAAATAAAATACAGGTTGACCATACCTTATCCAAAATGCCGGGTACCAGAAGTGTTTTGAATTTTGGAATATTTGTACAATACTTACTAGTTGAGCATCCCTAACCCAAAAATTTCAAATACGAAATGCTCCAGTGAGCATTTTCTTTGAATGCCATATTAGTGCTCAGAAAGTTTCAGACTTTAGAATGTTTTAGATTTCAGATTTTTGGATTAGGGATGTTCAACCTGTACTATAACCCTAAATAAAGCAATCAAAAACTCCGCAGTCATTAAGTTTATTTTCAGCATCTATTACTAAAGTGAATGAGTGAAAAATACATAAGTATACATAATATACATAAGTACATTAGGAAATACAGAATAAATTATATGCACTATAATTTGTTAGAGTTTTGAAAGGAAAATCTTAATTTATACCTTACTGCTTCAAAATTTGCATTGACTCAGAAATAATACATACAATTTTTACTAAATAAAGCATACTTTTGTCTCTAAGCAAATCTTAACAGATTACATCAAAAGATAGGTAGATAGGGTGCTTCTATATTGAACAAAGGAAATCAGAAATTTATTTTTATAAATTCAACAAAGCTAAGACATAAATACTTCAAATGAAAAAGTATTTTAAAAATAAATGGCAGAGTACAAAACACACTGGAGTTCAATGATGAACCTGGAAGATAAACATCTAGAAATAAGCATATCTTGCTTCTCCTTAGTTTACTAGAGTGAAAGGCTATCTACCTCAAACAGAGCCTGTTTTATGTTCAAACAAATAAAGGTCTTTCTCTGTCTTATAGAATATAAAAAGCATCTGGACTCTCAAGGAAAGGGTCCAAGTACTAAAACAGTGTTCTGTACATTATCATAATATATAACAACTGGTGACTTAGTATGCGATGATAGGTGATTTATCAAAATTTAAGTATATTTTACAGATATACTTAAAATCTTAACACCATTACTATCCTATATAATTCAGAAAGTGTTTTTACATATAGTATTTTACAGATTCCTAAAATGTTTTGAAATGGAAGAGATCTAATAGATCATCAAATCTAAACCTCTCATTCTAAAGATGAGGTATCTAAGAACAGGCTTCAGTGACATAGCTAGAAGAACTTGCTCAGCTTGGGAGAAAAAAGAAACAGTAAAAAATATGTTACAATTCTCAACAGCAATCAAATCTAAAGGAGACAGACCTTTTAATAAAAATCCTACTTTATATAAAATGAAGTAAAAAAATTACAACCAAGTGAATAGTCATTATTTTACACATAAATATCCAGTGAAGGTATTGGATACAATGGAATTTTACTATTCTCTGTAAAGGGTACAGCTTCCTAGAATTTGTTCTCAAATTCTTCAATTCTCAAGAAGAGTGAGACTATGTTCATCCTATTCATGCTCTTTCAATTCTCAATCATATTCATTTTCCCCATTAGGTAAAATTTTAAAAATTCTAATTTAATAGATTGGTCTATAACTCATCGATCATTTTAATGCATTTTGTTGGGTTATCTTCACCTTGTTTTCTTAAACTGCTGTAATGGGAGCAAGATGTAGCACTCAAGATAACATTTAATTTTCCTGTCTCCAAAAAATAAAAAAAAAAAAATCACTTAACCATACACTTGTCTCATTTGAACTAGAAAATAACACTGTAAGATGGAGAAAGCGTATATTATCTCCATTATACAGATATGGAAACCAGGATTCAGAGAAATCACTTTTCCCAAGACATGGAAAAAAGATAGTGAAACTGGGCCACAAGTTCAAGATTTTTGGCTCTAAATCTACTATTCCTCTTAAGGTATGGTAATTAAATTAATTTTTTAAAATTAAGGATTAAAAGTGATATTTAAGGTAATTAAACAAACCTGTATTGGCACTGCTGCTGGCTATGAAACTCACCACCAAAGGTAAACGATTAAATTGAACCACCTAAAAAGAAAATAAGAGCCAAATAATATGTTGCATTATGAAAAGGTAGTATAACTAAACTGAAATGTCTTAATCTTTCAACAACTTTAAAATCATCAATGTTTTAGCCCAACATCATGGTATTATATTATGAAATAGGAAGGAACTTTATATTTCAGTGAATATTTCCATAAAACAGAATTAGTGATGATCTCTTAGAGACATTAATACCATTTAGCCTGGAAAGTTTTTAAGGTGAAAACATATCTCCATCTTTTTATCTCTAAAGCCCAACAGAATGTCAATTACATCGTAAGGACTTAATAAATAGTTGATAATTAAATGGATAAATGCAGTATTTCTCAGTTATTCAAGTAGTTTTGTCTTCATGTTATTTTCTGGCTCTTGTGTATTACTGTAATTTAAATTAAAGTAACTTTAAATCAACTATCTTAAAAAAAAAAAAAAAAAACTTAGTTTCAACCTAATCCTTATTGATGAAATTAAAGGTCAGATGGTTTGGTTATCTTTTACCTAATACACATTAAAATACATAACTTTTAAAATAAAAGATGGGCCTGGCACGGTGGCTCACGTCTAATCCTAGCACTCTGGGAGGCTGAGGTGGATGGATCACTTGAGGCCAAGAGTTCAAGACCAGCCTGGCCAACATGGTGAAAGCCCGTCTCTACTAAAAATACAAAAATTAGCCAGGCCTGGTGGCACATGCCTGTAATCCCAGCTACTTGGGAGGCTGAGGCGTGAGAATCACTTGAATCTGAGAGGCCGAGGTTGCAGTGAGCTGAGATCATGCCACTGCACTCCAGCATGGGGCAACAGAGCCAGACTCTGTCTTGGAAGAAAAAAAAAAAAAAGAGTAACTTAACATCAGTTGATTAGGAAACATCACTCTAAAGCACAAGGAATTAATTTAGTCTTAAGAAAATGTAGCTTGAGATCAAGAGACATGCAAAAACTAACTTCTTTCCCACAAATAACCTCATTTATTACATATATATATTTCAAAACAATGAAGGAATTAGCAGCAAGAGCAAATTTAATAAACTTTCAAGGAAAGTTTTTTTTATCTGTTACTACAACAAAAAAAGTGTGTCATCTGAGAATTCACAGTTGTTTAGCTAAGGGCACCATCTACTGGAGGTAACAGTGACCTGATGTACTCTTTTTAGGATAACATGTACTTTATTAAATCACTTAATTACTTTTGCATAGTAATTATTTCCTGGTATAAAATGTGAAGAAAATTACAACATTTTAATACAACCAATTTGAAGGCTAAAATTTTACAATTTCATCCGCTTCAAAACTAAAATTGAGAACTACAACACAAACTATTTTATATATAAAAGTCACAAAAATGACAACTGAAATCAGCAAATCATTTGATAATTATGAACTTACCTGGTAGGTGTTATAGTAACAGATGATACTTTTATTTTTTGAAAGTCCAAGTTTGCTCCCTTGGTCTGTTGCAAGGGCAAAAGTGGATAAGAAACCAGGTCGCAAAGCATGCTCCGGAGCATTGTCATTGGCCACTAGAAAAATAAGTGATTTAAATAAAAATTATGCAGAGGATATGGTAGAGAGATTTACAGCCCTTTTTTTTTTTCATAAACCTCTTTTCAAAATTGAGCACAAAGGTTATGTTTCACAATACTGAAAATCATACCACTAATGGGGTCTCACCACTAATCAGGAAAAATTGCTCAATCAAAAGTTCACTGATCACAAGTCAGAGAAGAAATGCTGACTCTCACAATTTTGTTAAATTTTAAAAAGAAAACTAAATGTTTATATTTTCTTGATATCTAACTTAAAACATAGATCAAGTACATTTAACTGGTTATCTGAGGACTAGGCTAGAATAAACTAATGAAAAAAGTTACAAAACTTCTGCTCTTATAAAACCCACAGCAGCAGTATCGCTCATAGATATTAACAATCTGCAGCTGGTTACCTGTTTCATGTTTCTCTCACTCATTAAAAGGTCTGCATGGAGTTTGTTATACTAATGAGCGCAGGGCTCAAGGCTTTAACACAGAGATCCTCATGAAGAACATTAGAGCTGGAAAATCTGAGATTATTTTGTTCCAATCCCTCATTACAGAATTAAGAGAAGGCAAGCAATCTGTCCACAGCCATTCAACAGCCATTTTATAGTGCGTTAGAAAGCACACTGGACCACATATCAGGAGATGATGGGTTCTATTACTGTTTTGTTACTGACTCATGTCCGACTTTGGACAGCAATGTCCAAAGATTATAAACCACAGGACCTCCTTTGTTCTTATAATGTGTTTGCCAAAATTCTCCCAGAAATGGAATCAATGTGTATACACAAATGTTTGTAATCTTTACAAATTCATGCAGTTTATTAATAAGAATCTAAGACATAGCTAACTCTCCATTAAAACTGCTAAGAAGTCCAAATGTCTTTGCACTTTATCACCTTCACTTATAAAATGAAAGAACTACATTAGTTGACTTCTAAACCTCCTTTCATTTCTAAAGTCTAAAATTATCTGATATATATGACAACTCCAGGTGGAAAATTGTAAACAAAATATACAGAACATTATCCAATTTTTAATCTCTGATAAAGCCATTACAGTGTCCCAACAAAACTAGGAACATCCATTCTCCTAATACCATAAAATAGAAATAGTAAAAATTGTCTGAATCCATACTGACTCTCTGTGACATCATGTTTACTTATGATCCAAATACATGGGTATTATCCTAAAACAACTAGCAATTTGATAAAATGTGTGTATGTATGTACGTATGTGTGTGTGTGTGTATATATACACATATATATACACATACATATATATGTAGGGATGTCTGTGTGTATATCCAGCTGAATACATGCTCACTCTCATCACTTAGATTTACTAATGGTTTACGTTACACTGTAAATGTCTTTAATGGGAAATGGATCTGTGATAAATCCATGCTTAAACTCTAAATGTAATATGATACATGTGATACATAATACATTGTAGATTCAAATTCAACCTTTAACATACAAAAGCAAACACTTTCCCCAATACTAAGACCATCTCCCAAATTTACTAAAATGAATTACCATGTTTGCCTGCTGTACTACTCAGATGTAAATTACACACATTTTTAGTCAAAAGCAAAGAAGACATTTGCATTTAAATGTTCAGTTTTACCTTTAATAACAGGTACTCCATCTCTATCTGATACAACAATGGCATGGAGCCCTTCGACACTAGAAAAAGAAAATAGTTAAAATATAAAAAAAGTTAAAATATAAAATTTTAAAAAGTTAAAATATAAAATATTTCATTTTCTCAAACTATGCACCTCAAAGACATAATAATTCTCATGTATTTTCTGAAAAACCACAGACCCCAAAATTCTCCCAGAAATGGAATCAATGTGTATTACAGAAATGTTTATAATATTTACAAGTTCATGCAGTTTATTAGTAATAATCTAAGACATAGATAACTCTCCATTAAAACTGCTAATGAATGATCAGTCCACGGTACACAAAAGCATGAAAGATTATTAGTGGCTATAGTGACAAAAAAGAGCCTTTTTCCTTTTTCATTCATGCAAATGTTAAGCGGCCAGTATTTGTGGCACTTAATACTTTGATACTATGAAAAACAGAAATAAGCACAATCATTGCCTCCACATGGCTTACAATCTAAAAAGTGAGTGTGTTATCAATAAAATAATCTCACAGTAACAAACGTAAAACTAAAACTGGTGGCAAGTGTTAAAAAGTTCATAGGGATATGAGAACCTAGAAAAGAGGAGGTTGATGTAGACAGACAGTAGGCCAGAGAAGGCTTTCTTGGACGCAGTAATACATCAGCTGAGATGTTATGGAACTACGTGAAAAGATGTGGAAAAACTGTTCCTGGCTAAAGAAACAGGGCAAAAGGAATGAAGGCCATGCAGTAATCCTTTCAGCCATGCTTACGTAAGAAGTAGTAAGCGGAATGGTCAAGCTATAGCTCTAAAGTTAGAAAGATCTGGGTTCCAGTCTAGGCTCTGCCACTTATTATCTATGCTATCTTGGGCTAGTTATGAAACCTTTATAAGCCTCAGATTAACAATCTGAAAATAGGAATAACTGTACTTACTTAGATATTGTGAAATTTAATAATACAAGGCACGTAAAGTGTAGGCTGGCACATAATTCAAAAATATCACTTATTAACTAATACCAATGGTGTCAATTGTACACACTGACAATGACATAATTTATCACTACAGTTTAAGTACTAAATTATCAGTGAGAATCCCTGGGAAATTAGCAATTAAGAAATACATACGGTAGAGCACAAAAATACTGTGTTAAAAAATATAAGGTGACACTGCTCAACTTTCAACATTTACGCAAAACCCTTTCATTATAACATAAAACTTATAGTCCTGTAACTATCTTACAGTATCTATAAACTACAACTCAGAGATTTGTTCAATGTCCCTACAGCAACCCGGAATGATCTATTCTTTGTGTTAACTTTAATGTATTAACTAAGGAATAAGAAATACTTATATTAACCTAATGTTTAAATACTGACATTAAATTTTTAAAATTCCCATTGTCAAAAACTTTTAAGTCAGAGAAGTGTTATTAAATGTGAGTGGAAAATGTTACAAACAAAATCATTTGTCTTCCTTACATTAAAAATAAGAATAAAATAACTTTATAAATGACTTTTATACTGTTTTTATCCTATTATTGGCATGATTTCCTATTCATTCAATCCTAAACTTATTTATGGATTAAAATATATCTCTAAGATTAATACATAACATAGGCCGGGCATGGTGGCTCACGCCTGTAATCCCAGCACTTTGGGAGGCCAAGATGGGCAGATCACCTGAGGTCAGGAGTTTGAGACCAGCCTGGCC
Source organism: Nomascus leucogenys (assembly GCF_006542625.1). NCBI lineage: Eukaryota > Metazoa > Chordata > Mammalia > Primates > Hylobatidae > Nomascus > Nomascus leucogenys. The sequence continues at coordinate 82,266,005 of NC_044389.1, forward strand.
AATATGATGAAACCCTGTCTCAACTAAAAATACAAAAATCAGTCGTGTGTGGTGGTGCTTGTCTGTAATCCCAGCTACTTGGGAGACTGAGGCATGAGAATCGCTTGAACCTGGGTTGCAGTGAGCCAAGATCGCACCACTGCACTCCCAGGCTGGGTGACAGAATAAGACTCTGTCTCAAAAAAAAAAAAAAAAAGATTAATACATAAAATAAATATATTCTTCTAAGTTAAAAACTAGATTATATAAAACATATCCTACAGATATTTGTAGATATGCCAATTATTTTGTGCAGTTACCAAAAGCAACATCATTTGAAACAGTAAAGCATTACAAATCCAACTGTCCATCAAGAAGGACAAGGTAAGTTATGATATACACCTACAAAGGAATACTCTGCAGCCATGAGAAAGAGGAAGTTCTCTATGTACCAGGAAAGATTACTCTCAAAGTTACATTCTTAAGTGAAAAAATACACAGTTTAGAACAGAGTATAGAAGAAGCAATAAATTATGTACCAAAATGTGCAGGCATATATGTATGTTGTGTGTATAAATACGTGTATATACATGTCTGCTCATAGGTACATAAAATATCTCTGTAGGTAATGGTGGGTGCCTCTTTGAGGGGAAACTGTGCATGTGGCTGGAGAGGAAGGATGGACAGCTTCTCACTCTATGTTCTTCAGTTAAGTCTTGAATCTGAACTTTGTGAATGTACTACCTACCCCCAAAATAAATTAAAAAGCAGGTAAAAAGAGGACCACAAAAATGTTTAGAAAAATTAGTGCCACCACAGGTAGCTTCTTTTTTTAAATTTCCATGGAAATTACTTTAAATACAACTAATGCTCCAAAGAAAATAAAAGGACTTTCTTTTTGATGGACTTCACAGAGAAATGAATTCAAGAAAGTAGAAAAATTATTTACACTCTTAAGTATATAATTGTAGAAATCAGGTCACAAATATAAAAGCTGTTTGCAATTCTACATACAATGCACAAAGAGTAATATGAATAGACTTTACTAATAATTAAAAATAACTGGCTCATTAAGAGATATTACACTTTTAGAAGAAATGAATTAAATTTTGTGAAATATTCTGAAGAAATCTAAACCTTATGCTTACTAAAACAACCATTTTTTCTAAAAACAAATGTTGCATTACTAATCAAAGACATCAGATTTAGTTTTATACACATAATTATGAAATATTTGGTTGTTTTAAAACATACAAAGTGGGATTATTAAAGCCTGAGACTGCTTTGAGTCACAACCAGATTTTAAATTGCAAACGCAAGAATGATATTTTGCAGAGAATTCAAAAAATGCACAAAAACACACATTCCATTAGTATCCGTAGCTGGCTGACTCTGTTACTGAGAGGCACTGAGGTACAACAGTTAAAAGCATGAATCCATGGCTCTGAAGCAGGATGCCTGCATCCAAACTGATACATCTAGCAACAAATCAAAGTGTATATTCTACTATTCTTCATAAATGTTCAAAACATTATTATTTCTTCATTATTATTGTTCTGGGATGCAGTAAGCCTGTTTTCAATAAATGATATTATGAGTTGAACTGGCTTTTTTTCATTATTAAAAAAAAAAACAGTACTAATACCTTTCCTGCCATTATGAAAGATTTTCATAAAGCTTTTAACAAATATCCTTTAACTGAATTTATTTCTTGGATAAGCACAACAACCTGATATTTCCCCTTTTGTTAAAAGATAAAAGACATCCGAATTCAAAGAAGAAGCAAGCACTTACTTTCCAACTATTTTTGATCAACATTAGAACTGCTCAGTAATATAATAAATACTTTTGGTATTATTCTCTAATTCCTTTATACAGACAGCTTCACCATACCCAGTGTCACACGCTATTATGATTTTCAGAGTACACTTAATAGTTAAAATGAGATCCCCACTGTCTGAAACATTTTTATTGCTTATAATCACAGATGATGTAATTAGAATCAATTATTGCTTTATTTATTAGATCTCCAGGTGAACAATGAGTATCTTTCTGGTGGGTTTATAACTTCAGAACACTGTATGCAATTTTGCTGTTTCTCCAATAAGAGATGCTAACACTCAAAAAAGGATTGTAAATCACTAAGACTTCTAAGTGAATTAACTATGCACTATTAACTATTTCATCATATCACCAGTGTAGTGGGGTATCTCTCCGTCCCAATTTGAGCGCCCTTTCATTATGCTAAGGTAACTACAGAAAAAAACAGAAAGCCCTCATTTTGCACAGTTCCAATATGCACATTTTAGTTCCTATGGTTAAGTAACACCACTCCCTGCAGAAGAGCACAGGTCAAACATTAGTTAGGATGGCATAATACCTCAATAACTACATAAAGTATAAACTTCTCTCTTTAGTCCACAAATCACGACATAAATAATTATGTAATTAACAGATGCACACTCTCATCAGTAACAAGCCACATCATTTCTTTCAAAGTATGTTGATGGTTGGTCACTGTGCATCTGTTATGCAGTTCATGCAGAGATAGCAAAGCATGTAGTTTTGTACCTCCTTGTCTCCCAATGATAAAGTATGTGACATTTAGAAAAAGAGATAATAAAGAGAGGAAACTGGCCAACAAAGACGAAACACAGCAAAGAAATGAAAAGTAATAATGCTGGAAGTGAATTTCAAATAGAAAGTAAAGAGTTATAGAAGAAACAGATGACCAAGGGAATGCTGATACTATCGCTCTAGATACACAGAGAACTCAGTGAAGGCAAACTTGTTGACATAAATGAGGAAAGCGGTTGTGATGAAAATTTACCAGAGGACATGATGCTGGCAAAAAATATTCATATTAAAGGAAATCTCAGAGATACTTCACAACATTGAAAATACACAGACAAAATACTTCATAAAATTAACATATGGCATATAGAATGTATTCAATAACAAATTAAACATTTCTTACCTTGGTAACTTTTTATACAAGAATCGCTTTAGGTCCTGAAAGAGAACATTAAAAAAAATCATGTTATAATAATAGGCCTTCCACTGTTTTCTAGATCCTGTCCTATCCAAATTTTAGGGAACTTCAGTTATCATTCATAACCTTTCTTGCTGTGTTTTATCTTTCTCTGTCTGATTTGGGTGTTTACTAGTCATGCAACTTGGAGTAAGTTAACTAACCTTTTTTCTCTAAGCCTATTTCATTATTTGTTGAATAGGGCTAATATAGAACCTACATCATAAGAGTGTTGTTAAAGTTTATTGAGAAGATGCATGGACTAGCGTACCTAAAAATGGGAAACACAAATACATTTTAGGCATAAAATTACATCATAATTTTCATACTAGTGTTTTACATCCTGTTGCTATTGTGTTCACTTGAGAAGACATTATAAACATCTTTCCATGTTCAAAGACAGACTTTCCACCATCATTTTAATGTTCTTGGGTAAGGTGATAAGACTTCTGTAAGACTGTTGTCTCACGTGACTATCACATTATAAAAATATGCCTTCCATTGTTTCATTATTTGTTGAACTCACCTACTCAACAAATAATGAAACAGTGTAAGGCATATTATTATAATGTAATTTTTAAAATATTCTGTTTAAGGACCTAAAATAAATTCTGTATGACTATGTGAGGCAACATTTTTTTTTTTTGAGACGGAGTTTCGTTCTTGTTGTCCAGGCTGGAGTGCAATGGCGCGATCTCGGCTCACTGCAACCTCCGCCTCCCAGGTTCAAGCGATTTTCCTGCCTCAGCCTCCCGAGTAACTGGGATTACAAGCACCCACCACCACACCGGGCTAATTTTTTGTATTTTTTAGTAGAGACAAGGTTTTACCATGTTGGCCAGGCTGGTCTCGAACTCCTGACCTCAGGTGATCCACCCGCCTTGGCCTCCCAAAGTGCTGGGATTACAGACGTGAGCCACCGCGCCCAGCCTAGTCTTACAGAATATAAGATAAATGACAATGTGTGTCAAGTGTTTAACACGAAACACAGTTAAGACTAAAGAAATAGAAGACTACTTTATTTTTCTAAGCTGGGGCTCACTGCAACTTCCAACTTCTGGGCTCAAGCAATCCTCTCGCCTCACTTCCAGCATAGCTGGGACTACACGGGTATCAATGTGCCTGGCTAATTTTTAAATTTCTTTTTGTAGAACGGGGTCTTGCTACGTTGCCCAGGCTGATCTTGAACTCCCAGCCTCATTTTGAATTCCCAGCCTCAAGTGATCCTTCCATCTCGGCCTCCCAAAGTGCTGAGATTACAGACTAAGCAACCGCATCAGCCAGAAGACTATCTTATTTTGTCTCATTACTCTCTCTCATCCCAGGAATTTCACTGACAATTTAGGTATCAATTTTGACCTCACATGGATTAATCAGATATCTGTTGTTTTGAGCCTCCAACACTTACTATTCTCCAAACCCGAATGATCATTTTATTTCATGTTATGACTACTGGCTTACTTTTGTTCTCATCCTACACACACACACACACACACACACACACACACACACACACACACACACACGTTTACCATGTTTCTAAAGAGGCATGCGTTAGAAATCATCGTAAATTGCTACAATAAACCTAATGAGACATTGTTACCACTTACTGGAAAAAAGTATTGTGGGTACATGTCCTACTGACCGAATTCTCACAGGAAAAGCAGCAAACCATCATTCAGAATTTCAAATGGTAAACATACAGAGCCTCTCTTATGCCCCAGCTGGACTGGGGAGTAGGGAGAATATAATTTTCTCAGTCTCAAGCACCTTAGTGTCCTACACCCCCATTCGAGGCAGAAACTCAGGATCCTGCAAATTCATTCATATTAGTCTCCCACTTCAGATATCAGAGAAAATAATTAACGGGGATGACTGGGGCTGGGAGGATCAAAACAAATTTCTACTTGGGAAGCTCTACCTCTCCCCGCTCAGTATTCCCCTCAAAATTCCCCACTCTTCCCTTCCTCTTATGTAGGGGTGTCACTCACATCCGCCATGATGAACCCCCTTCTCTCGCAGGATCAATCTCCACGCCTGGAAGAGAAACTCCCGGTGACTCTTCCCTCTTCGGCCTCCTCGTCCTCCCCACCCACAACTTAATAAGCGAGATCAGCCCTGGTCAGAACCAGGTAAAACCCCCGCGGTTCTAGAGCTTGGCCCAGCGAGCCCAGCGGGAGTCGGAGTGCCCCAACACCCCCAGCTGAGTAAGGGTACTCAGCTGGCACGCCTTACCTCAGCCCACCCCATCCCTGACCCTCCACCCCAAAGAGGTAGGCCCAAAGAAAAGAAGAGGGGGTCCTCTCCTTCTGTTTAATCTCACCACTCGCGCCACCTGCGGGACTAGGCCTCAAAACCAGGCAAAGTAGCGCCAGTTACCTCGGGTTTCTGGGCTCTCCGGTTCTCTCCGCTGTTACTTAAGGGACAGCTTTAAAGACAGGTTCCTCCTCAAGCCACCGTCACATGATTCATGACCTCTTCTGCACTCCAGGAAGCACTTTTTACGCCGCCGTCGCCCCACGATATGGGATTTCCGGAGGGGCCCGGCGGAAGCTGCGAGGGCGCGGCCGCCGGCCGCGCCCCGCCCCTTCCCCGCCCACCGCGGGCCGCGTCTTGCTCCTGCGCCTTGTGTCACGGGCCGAAGGACGTCAGCTGTGGGGCAGAGGATTTGTACGAGATCGCTGGACCCTAAGAAACCCAGAAAATGCAAGCAAGGTTATGTGTTACAAGACATTCTTGTGCAGAGAGGGTGTATAAATGTCATTAGTTTTGCAGGGTCCGTTATCTTAAAACCTTTTCTTGTAGATGAAGAAATTTGAGGGGATGGTGTGATGAACTGAAGAGCAAGCACCAAATTGCCTGTGATTGGAAGTACCAGGTCCACATGTTTCTGACCGTTTCCTAGGCTCTTGTGACTTCCCCAAGGGTGCTGTTTACTCAAGGCCTTATCTAGATTGAATGGGGAGGAGCCATGGGTATTCTGGAGCACTTCAAGCGTCTACTTTTAACATGCAGACACTGATTACGGGCACCTTCTATGTTCCCTTTTACATCAGAATTTTAAAAAATTACTAAGGTCTCATGTAATAAATAATAATTGAAAAAAATAAAAGCCTTGCCGGGTGCGGTGGCTGACGCCTGTAATCCCAGCACTTTGGGAGTCCGAGGCGGGACGATCCTTTGAGCCCAGGAGTTCCACACCAGCCTGGCAAGATAGGACCCCATCTCTACAAATAATAATAATAATAATAATAATAATAAATTATCCGAACGTGGCGTGCGCCAGGTACTCGGGAGGCTGAGGCAGGAGGATCCCTTAAGCCCAGGGTTTGAGGCTGCATTGAGTGGTGATTGCCCCACTGAACTCCAGCTTGAGTGACAGTGAGACCCTCAAAAGAAAAGCTTCTTTAGAAATCGCATCCTCTTTCAGCTACCACCCTGTTTTTCCTCTACTCCCTTTCATAGCCAAATTTTCAGAAAACTTTAGCCTGGTTTTTAATTGCTGCTTCCGTATGTCACAAATCTAATCAGAGTTCTGTTGATTCTACCTCCTATCTTTGAAAACTATTCACCTATCTATATTCCTACCCTAGTCCAAGCCATGATCATCTCTCTTTTGACAATAACCTCCTATTCTTCTTACATTCTCTTTTGCCCTCCAGTCTCCACAGCAACAAAAATGAGTTCTAAAAACCCAAATCAGATCATTTAACTCCTTCCTTGAAAATCAGGTTTATTGACTTAGGATAAAGTTCAATATCAGCATCATGGTTTATATATCATTCTTACGGGGATCTGGCCCCTATCTTAATTCTCTCACCTACCCTGGATTCCTTATGCTATGATCATACAAGTTTGTTTTCACTTCCATAAAGATTTTTATCACTTTACCAACTTAGCACATTCTGCCTGAGATATTTCTCTAGCATACCTTAATCCTACTAATCTCATCTTTTGCATTTCAGCTTAAATTCACTCTCAGAGAAGCCTTCCCTGACCCTCACTGAATAGTTTAGGTCTTCTAGATAAATGCTTTCATTGTACCCTGTAATTTTCTTTGTAGAATTTATCATAATTATAATTAGTTATTTACTTGATATTTATTTTCTTTGCTAGATGTAAACTCTTTAAGGTTTTTGTCTTTCTTATTCAATGATTAATTTCCAGCACCCAGCTCACTGCCTGGGATGTAGCAACCAATGACATACTTGTTGAATAGTTGAATGAATGAAAGAGTGGCCATATTAAGAGTATAAAACATGATAAAAACAAACATTTTACAGTGAGAACAGACCTTTTTATTAATATATTAAGATAAACTACAGAGACTGAAAGACAAAAATTCATATTTCATTCAGAACATTCATCAAAAATCAAATGCATTTACTTTGAGTTCTCACAGAAAATTTTATTTAAGTCCGATATAACATTAAATATTTTACAAATCAGACATTTCATTTTAAAATCTAATTTATAATCCTGAATGCATTATAGACAAAGTAAGCTCTCCTTTACCAGTTTCGTTTAACTTATACAAGGCTTCCATTATAATTCCATCAAACCTTAAAAATTACCTGCAGCTTTTAAAAACACATAAAGTAAATGGAAAGAAAGTCTTATGTAGCAATCCAAAAACCAATACCAGAAATTGGCAAGAAGCATTTCTTAATACAGATAAACTGCAAAATATCATTTGTGTTTCTTTCTTCTCATTGGTTTAATCATCCTATTCAAAATAATTTTTTGAAACTAATAATTACAATACTCCAATGTCACTGAAAATCTCTATGATTTTAATGGTGTACTTAAATGGCAAAGTAGAATATCAGATTGAAATGTACAGTCTTGTGCTGAAGTGAATGAGACTTGCCATGCCAGATGTCATCTGCTATGTAGTTACAAGACATCTTGGCAACTAGTCGTCCCAGTTTTTACTAACTTACTAAACAAGGACATTTCAAGAAATACTTCTGACCCCTATATATTTCCAGATGGCTGGATATAGAAAGATATAATTGTGTTTGAAGCATGGGCCTTATAATAGGAATCTCTGCATTAAAATATGAAAAAGAGCAACGGAAAGAATTCACACCAATGAATTTGTGTTGACTGATTTTCAAAGTTAGAAATAAAAGTATCCACTGCTAATGGAAGCCCTGCTCTGTGCAAACATAGTGTGGTATATATTAAACAATCACACATTTGAGGTATTAGCTGGAAAAAATATATATATATATACACCTATACATAGACATATCCACAGAATATTCACAAATCTATTGGCCCCAACACCAGCAGATAGTCATATTAAATGAAAAAAATCACATACCAACAGGAAAAAGTTACACATAGGGAATTTACAAAAAATATGGTGCTATAATCCTTAATATAAGGAGTATGTTTTGAATTAATGTTTTGAGGAAAAGTGTTTCCATTTATATGAAAGTATCTATTTAATAGTAATAAAACCAAAAAGGAAGCTGAATTCTAGGACTGTTTTGCCTGCCAAATAATTGAAGGGATGAGCAAAAATTCCTTGAAAAGCCTCATTCTATCCTTTTTCTTTGTAACTAAAAATTAGAATTTAAAATGTTGGAAATTATTGCCAGACAAGTTTCTTTTCATTGGTTTATAGAGAATTTTATGGATTTTAACTAGGCAATGGTCCAATGTGGTCAACAGACATGGTTTTTCAGCTGTTGAATGAAAATTAAAATAAAGATTTATTGTTGATTTTCATTAGTTTTTCTGTTCAGATAAGAAAAAAGATTATGAATTCTCTTTCAGTTTGCTTCACTAATTATGAAGATGGATAGTAATAGGATAGTACGGAACCCAAGCTTCACATGGGGAAGCTCAACAAATGTACAAATTCTCCTCTTAACCATTTGGTCCTCTGACATAAAACTTGCTTAACTGGCAAGATGGCTCACTTGGTCCTCAAGCCAACATCAAGAAATATTTAGCTGTCTTAATACAGATGGGAGATTTTTTTTTTAATGAAATACATAGGAATCCATTAAGTAACATTAGCATGGCATATGTGTTAAATAGCTTCATTTAAAAATGTTACAGATCAACAGAAGGGAAATCAAAAACTTAATCATTTTTCTCAGTAACTACTTTACATACTAGTGTAATTAAAGATTTAACTGGAAGAAAAATTAAGCATAAAACTATAATTAAAGTAAAAAGCTGGTATTCCACATTCCTGTTCCTATGAACACCTGAGCTGACACAAAAGCTGAGTAGTTTAATGCATTGGCATATATATGCCTTAAGGACTGTACTTTTCTCTACCAAATCTTTGTAAATCATAAACAAGCATGTAATGATTATTAAACAAATACTTATTTAGGCATTCAAATGTAATCTGTTTACAAAATATATTATTTTCACTTATTAGATGAATTCAACTTGACATTTTTCATTGTTGAGAATTCAGTTCACATTTAATCAAACTACATTCTGAAATTTACAAATAACTAAATGACTAGCACCAGTCTATTTGGGAACTAAGGAATCAAAAGAAGAGGAGAAAGGTACTATTTTCATTTCCCCCAAACCCTCACAAGGACAATAATGTTTGTGTGTATATGCATGGGTGTATTTGTGTTTATGCAAAAAGGGGTAAAATGTAAAGCATTAATAAATATAACTGCTGCTAAACTGTTAGAATACCAGTTAGAGGAGCTAATAAAGCAATATTCAAAGATTGAGGACTTTTAGGTGGTCATTAGAATGAGCCAATGAAATTGCGAAGTTCATGTAGCTAAAAATAAGATGGCAAAATGTTGGGATTTTTATTATAAAAAAAAAGCAGCAAACATGAAAATCTTTTATCTCAAGATATCTAAACTCTTCTTACTTTATACAATTAACTCCAAATTATAAGACACTTGTTGAGCTTTTATACCATGATATAGATGACATTAAGGACTGAATCTTTACTTGCATACTTCATATGTGGCTTAAATTGTCAGGCACTCAGTCTGTCATTTCTCACTGCAGAAAATTTTATCAAACACATTTTCCCTAGCATTTTATGAAATTTAATGGAATGCAGCAATGCAACTGAAATACTGTCCAAAAGCCATGTATGACTTTATAATATATACTTTATGGTATCACTTAACTTTGTACAATAGACCTATCTCCTTAAAGCTGGGATTAAGGGAAAAAGAATCAGTCAACAAGAAGGTAAGTTCACAGAATTATCAGCCATAATAGTGTAAATTTGCCATTAAAATTAGAAAAATAAATAGATGAAATTTTTTTCACTCAAGTTTTCATAAATTTTCTGATGCATATGAACTTTCAAAGTTAATTAAAATGCTATGAACTTATTTTTTTAAAAACTTACTCTACAGGCTCAACAAAATATTTAAAATTGTATTTTCTCTTAAGCACTGCGTTTTTTTTTTTAAGTTAACATTTCTAAGAGCAAGTTGGTTAAGCTGTCCAGTTTTCCTATGACAGTATGTTGTTTAGTTTAACCTACTAATTCAATCAGGCATTTCTATTGATTCACCTGGAAAAGGGGATACAAGAGAACATTTTTAAGAGGTCATTTTAGCAGTTGTATTCAACAGATGCCATAAATTAACTACATTCAGAAAGAAAACTTAAACAAAGAACAAAGCCACCCTATCTAGCATTCTCTCACTCACAAAGAAGTATCAAAGATATGTTTATGTTCCATTAACTGAGTATGAAGCAAAATCATTAAAATATTACAACTGCTAAACACAGAAGACTAGAAATCAAATAGTTTCATATCCAGTATACAGGCACCAAAAACTTCAATTTTCAGCTGTTTTTTTTTCTAATTCATATTATGGATTTACTTACAAGGAGCTTATTCCTATAGGATTAATTCAGTTACTCAATGGTGAATAGATTTTAGCTCAGAATTTTTAAAGGATGACTTGCTTTAAATTACTATTCTACCTGCTGCTATATTTCTGCTCACACTTGCATGTGGCCAAACAGATCATGCTCTGATCAGATAAGTATACTGTAATCTACTTATATGTTTAGGAGTTGGCATAGAGTTAAAAGGCACAAAGCTGTATTTCAGTACTCATTTTTCTTATTACTTATTTGTAGAAGAACTTCTTTGGATCCTGCTTAAATGATCACCAAGAAACTGCAAATTCCTATGGGGGAAAATGTGAGTCCTCTTTATAAATTTTAGCAGCCCTTCAAGGACATATACATCAAAATTTGGTGGCCTTTAAAGTATTGGAATTGTAAATGACATAACTGCACTTTACTGTTGAAGACCCTTTTAGTTTAATATTTATAGCCATTTCCTCATATTTTCTTTAAAATCTATCAGTATAGTATTTTCATTTCTATGCATGTATATGTATAGTAATTCATAAAACTAAATGGCAAACTGATATTCTACACCAGTTCATTTATCTCAATATATATTTTGGAATATAACGGCAATATTAAAAATATCAATTCCCTCTAAGCTGATAATACTATAAGATTTTACACAAAGTTAAAGTTTTTGTTTTTTCTTTTTGAAAAAGTTTCATTGTTTAAAGTCCACATATTTGACACCTTGATAAGGAAAATGTAAATGTGTCATATAACATTTATTCCATCAATTTAAACTGAAGTGTCTCATGGAGCTAAACACTAAAAGAATTTAAATAAAAAAGCAGTAACCTGTATGTACACAAAATGATCATTCCATAAATATTTACATGACAAGGGAAAAAATGGGGAATCACTAAAACTGGAAATTGCTACAGGTGTGATAATCCTTTCTCAAGACATTTTAGTTAGGAATCATGTAAGCTTTTAAAATGAAAATAATTGTAGAAGCGTAACTAAAATATTCCATTTTAGTTTTCAGTTACTATTTAAAGGAGCCAGTAGGTCATAAACAGTCCAAGATTTCAGGAACCAACTGTTCAGTTTAGTTTTCAGTATCAAATCTTTTCCTTCATCTCTCATGATGAAACCAAACTTACAGAAAAAATAAAGAGTACGCTAAAAGGTATAAATAAAAATTCCAGTTCATCCTCCTTTATAAAGACTGGTAAGCCGCTCTAATTCTTTACAGTTGTCCATGCTCAAGGCATCTGCCTTCCTTCGGAGTCGATCATCACGGTATACTTTTGCTGCATACTGCATATCTGTTTCTGTTAACAAAGAAAAATATTTTGCTAATTGAATGAAATTTTTGTCACCTAGCTGCTTAAGCTCAAGTGATGCTTTACAGGAGCCCTTCGACATATTTTGATTAACTGACTTAAAAAAAAATCCAAATACAACTCCTAAAAGCCATTTTAGTAGGAAAAAAACTTTTTATGAAAACTTTATCTGAAGTCTAGCAGGTAAAACAAACACAGAAAATAAATAAGGATAGAATCCTGTCAACTCATGTTGGAATCCTTTCTCTCTACTCCTGTTCCCCAGTGGTTTAAAAACTATTCCTCTGAAGCATCATCTTTGACTCTTTTCCTAAAAATATTATATGCTTTTCAATAATGCCAGTGGTTGTTTTTGCTGTGGCCTTCTGTTAAGATTTCAGATTATCCCAAGACTTAAGTATTTAATAAAAAACTTAAAATCTTATTCTGAGTTTACTTAAATTAAAAAAATACATATAATAATGTTACTGAAGGAACACAGATTTAAAAAATGCTTGTTATATGATCGTAATATTGCTATTCAGCAAATAAGTACTTCTGAGGCTTCCTTCAGTGTGTGGGACAGCACAGCTACTAATGAACACAGATTAAAAAAATGCTTGTTATATGATCGTAATATTGCTATTCAGCAAGTAAGTACTTCTGAGGCTTCCTTCAGTGTGTGGGACAGCACAGCTACAAATCAAAATTCTTCAAGGAGTATTTCTTGTTTTTTCCTGTTACTCTCAGTCATTTCACTGTTTATTAATACCTGTAAAGACTAGGAGCACTTAAAGAAGATGTAACAGAAAAAGAAATCAGTTACTTTCTGGAACACAATGGCCAAAGTAGAAGACATCTGCTTTATATGGATTAGTCAAGATCACATTCAAGATACACTCACAGTTAAGACAGTATTCCATTTGTAAAGATCTCCAGAAATAATCTTTACTAAATCAACTGGACTAAGATTAACAACTCAATCAATATTATCCTATGCCTTTTATTTACACATAATGCGCTTATATCTATTTACAGATGACTGTTCCCAAAGAAGAAATTTGAGACTTAGATAAACCAAAGTTCACACTGCTAACGAATGGCAGAGTCTAGATTCCAATCCAACTCTCCAATGCCTAGCCTGCATTCTTTCCATTATTTCAAAGTACTGCTTGGGCTGGATAATTTTTTTGTTGTGGGGGGCCTGTCCTGTGCATTGTAGGATGTTTAGCAGCATCCCTGACCTTAACCCGCTAGATGCCAGTAGCAATCCCTTTCCATTCCCATCCCATGATGACACACAAAAGTATCTCCAGACATTACCAAACATCTCTAGGGATGGGCGGGGTGGGGGAAGGGTGGCAACTCACTCCCAGCTGAAAACCTAAAAATCACTAGTCTAATGTAACCTTCTCCACACTGAGGACAGACTGATTTCACAAACTCATTGAGTTAGAAGTCAAAGAGGTCACATCTCTAACTGCCACTATATAGAGGAGAAAACGAAGACCAGAGAGGTTAAGGACTCTCTTAGAAGTTACATTTTATCAACTTTTCCCTAGCAAGGGGGAAATGATGATAACTGCTGACACTTTCTGAGCATTTACTATGTGTGAAGTACTTTATTGCCTGATTTAATTTTCACAACAAACCCCATAAAGTTGGTTATTTCTGAGAAGACTTTGGAGCACAGGGCCTGGATTCTAGAGACAAATTGTCTGGTTTTGAATCACAAACGACCTCTATGACCTTGGGCAAGTTAGTAATCTCTCTTTGCTTCAGTTTCTTCCTGTGTAAAATGAGTATAATCTCACAGGGTTGTTGTGGAGATTAAATGAGTTAATACTTATAACGTGCTTGGGACAGTGACTGAAACAGTAGGCATTATATAAATGATAGCCATTATTTCCTCTTCCCACTCATCATCACCCATTTTACACATGAAATAAACTCACAGAGGTTACAATTTGTCAGCTAAAAATTTCAGAGCTAGGATTCAACTTTACTCAGTTTAATTCCAAAGTCAGTTCTCCTAACACTACACTATATGGTCTACATCATTATTCATAACAATGGTCACAAAAACAAGAACCACAACACTCAATTCACATGCAACATCTCAGCAGATTCTTATGTCAATCTTTATAGATGGAACTGTTCCTTAAATTAAGAAAACTGAGGCTGGAAAAGCCTAAGCAAATTAAGTGTTCTGAAGAGCCTCTCTGTGTACAAAGTAAAGAAAAAAGAAATGTCAACAAAACTCATTGTACATTAAATTCTAAATACAAAAGCTAAATTAATAAAGAGTTTCAAACTTAACTCTGAAAACAGGATGCATCTTAAAATTGATGACATAGTTTATCTGCCAGGATTTTTTTGTTTCTTGGTGGTACATAAAAGAATGATGTGTCTTATGATGGATATTATCAATACAATAAAATTTGGTATTACTTATTCAACCAAATATTTATGGATAACAACAATACACAAGTACCATTTATTAAGGCCTTACTATGTGTCAATTCCTGTGTTAGGCCACATGTATATAAAACACATGATCTCATTTAAGTACTGTGCTCCAATTATGTGCCAGGGAATTCCAGAACATTCCTTGAATAGGTAAATCTACATTAATCAGTTCTAAAGACTGTGAATAAGTTTTAAAATGTTAAAAACATGACAAACTTACTTTGTTGTCTTTCTTTCCAGCAGTTATTTCGAATATTAGTCACATAATCTTCCTCCACACTCTTTTCTACCTTTTGTAATAACATTCCTTTATATTCATTTTTAAAGTCCTTGTTGACATAATAAACAACACCCAAGTTTTCTGTCTGCATTTTAATAGTTTGCCCTGTTCCACTGTAAAAGAGATGCATCATTATTTTAATTAAAATTGGACATTCCAATATGCTACTGTAAACGAAGCGAACAAAAACAATTAAAAATCATTGAAAAGTTAATATCGCTAATACAGGTTGAGCCTCCCTAATCCAAAACTCTGAAATCCGAAATGCTCTAAAATCTAAGACTTTCTGAGCATCGACAAGATGGCACAAGTGAAAAATTCCAAAGCTGACCTCATGTGATGGGTCACCTTTTAATCAAAACACAGCATCATAGGTGGAAACTAAAAGCCTGTAGTTGTTTGTCGTTGCTATTGTTTAACAGCTCACACAGGTATTCTAGTGATGCTAATATGCTGGTTATTTAACCCTGAACACATTATTTTTTCACTGTTAAATACTTATATGTGAATTAGAGTAAGAAAGTGATTGGCCGGGCGCGGTGGCTCACGCTTGTAATCCCAGCACTTTGGGAGGCCAAGGCGGGCGGATCACGAGGTCAGGAGATTGAGACCACGGTGAAACCCCGTCTCTACTAAAAAATACAAAAAATTAGCCGGGCGTGGTGGCGGGCGCCTGTAGTCACAGCTACTCGGAGAGGCTGAGGCAGGAGAATGGCGTGGACCCGGGAGGCGGAGCTTGCAGTGAGCTGAGATCGCGCCACTGCACTCCAGCCTGGGTGACAGAGCAAGACTCTGTCTCAAAAAAAAAAAAAAAGAGAAAGTGATTGCTTATCAGTAGCATATAAATTCAGAGTCAGGAATGATGCCAAACAACCACAGGTTGTCCACATGGGTGGCTGAGATAGTAATACCTTTGCTTTCTGATAGTTCAGTGTATACAAACTTTGTTTCATGTGCAAAGTGACTAAAAATATTGTATAAAATTACCTTCAGGCTGTGTGAATAGGGTATATATAAAACATAAATTTCATTTTTAGACTTGGGTACCATTCTCAAGACATCTCATAAAATATACGCAAATATTACAAAATCTGAAAAAATCCAAAATCCAAAACACTTCTGGTCTCAAGTATTTTGGATAAGAAATACTCAATTTGTAATTTATTTACGTTCTCTCAAATTGCCTAAAACTATGATTTCATGTCACAAAAAGTAACCACACTTTTAAATATACTATGTTTTTATAAAGTTATCTCAATTTTTTGTTAATAAAAATCTTATTTGGAAGTAATAAGGTAATTGTTATTTTTGGACCAATGTGATTTTAATACTGTAAAATCACTGATTTTTATTATTTTTTCTTTATATGTTTTTTATTTATTCATGCTGCTATAACAGCCAATATGATGTTATAGTTTCTTTTATGTTCACTGTATTAAAGTTGTCTAGATTGCATGCTGTATTAAATTTCCTTTATTTCCTGACCTCTTATACATAAAGTATATGGTGAAAAAAATACATCATAAAAAAGTAATATTTGTTTTTATTTAATTGATATTTTGCAAAATGAAGAGTAAAGTCATTTCCCCCTTAATGATATAAATCTATGTAACATCAATCATTGCTCTTTCTGTCTTTAGTTCTGTCCTTTAGAGTATTTTTTGCCTTTAATGTCAACACGTTACCTACCACATTAAATTGTTATCAAGTTCAAATACAGCATTTCTGTCCTTATCCACAGTGGAAGAATAGAAACGTAAATTAACAACATAAGACAAATTTATTACTTAAAGTAACTATTATAAAAATTAGATAGAAATTTAAAATCTGGTACACTTGCAGTAATAGATTTGGCACTTAAAAGTTTGCAAGAGCACAAGCTCTTTAAAGGAAGCTAGGTCAGAAATAGCAACAATTCATTTTTGTAAAACTTCATTTAGCTACTTACGATCTGGGATATAAGGAATAAGGAGGATTAGAGACCATCAACTGGCTTAATAATGACACGAGGATCAATACAATTATGGGCATCAGCTGGATAAACACAGAAAAACCTCCCTATAAAAAATCATCAAAGAATAACAAATTGTAATATAACTGTAGTTGTTAATAATCCAACAGTTGTCATACATTTTGAGGCAAAAAGGGCATTTGAGATCATCTAATTCAGTGCTTTCAAATCTGCATAACCATACCAATGGGGTGATTCTTAAATATAACTGTCCAGGCACATCACCAGGAGATTCTGATTTGAAAAACACTGATAAAATTTGATTTCATTTTATGGATGAGGAAGTCTTCATTTATTTCTCTCTCTCCCGACTCCCTCCCCCGACACACACAGAGATGCTATCAATATGCTGCAGGCTGTAAAACCATTTTTTACCTTGGATAAGAGGGTAGAAGATAGGAGCTGATGAGTGGCAAAGCTGGGGGCCAGGCCTTTTAATTTCTAGTCTAGCGCTCTTTCCATTTACCTTTCCACTTCATGTAATTAAATTGCTATAGGCAATTACGTATAACTGCATTAGAACAAGGAAAGTTACCTCCAATTCAAGTTTTTCAGTATTCTAAATTCTTCAGGGCCAACAATAACAAGTTACCTTCACAACATGCATAGTGCAGGTGTACCTTCATTAGAATCATAGAATAACAAATCTAAAGGGGTCATACTATCCAACCACCCCTGGCTGACCTCTCCTCCTATTCCTACAATGTCCCTAAGGATTTTCTAGTCTCTACTGAACACCTCTAGTAAGAGAAAACTCATTATTTCCTACAACTACTTGCCCTCTTTTCAGACAACTCTAATTGCTTTTCCTGAGCTGAAATTTGCCATTTTGTGATTTCTAGTCATAAACGTACATCTCCTCTTTCCTCTTCTCTTTCATGTCCACTATGTCGATGCTGATGTTGTTGGCTATAACCAGCTCTTCCATTTGAAAAAGAATGTACACTACCTAAAAAATTAAAAGCAAGGTTAAATTAGGGAGAGCAATTATGATCAGAAAAAATACATTTTCTTTCACATTTTTCTTTAATTTTAAAAAATTACTAAAATAATGCATGTGTATTTTCAGTAGTAAATACTTATTGCCCTCTCCTCTTGTAAGTGAAGGGTGGACAGAAATATGAATGATTCTTCCCAATCTGCTTCCTTTACAGGTAGAAGTTCCTTCTTTATGAAAACTTGACTAAGAGTTTCTCTACACACATAGATATAAACCTCTTTTGTTTATGATTAGTTGTTTTTATAAATGTTGGATTATTACTTTGAAACTTTGCTTTTTGCATTTATCAATGAATCATAAACATCTCTAGAAATCAAAAGATAGTATTCAAATTCATTTTTAAAAAATAGCCCTATAATATATCTTGGTATAGATGGACCACAATTTATTCAAACACTCTCTTGCTGATAAACATTCAAGTTGTTTTCATATAAGATGACCAATCAGAAATGGCTACCATTGAGAAACTATGTTATAACTAGCAAAATAACTGCAAATCAAGTATCAGAAGAAAATTTACTATTGCCTGAAAGATTTCTGATTGTTCCTAGTATATTTCCAGTCAAAATTACTAGTTTTAATAATTTTTCTGTAATTATGTATTCTAACATGTCAAAACACAGGTTATATTCAGTCATTAATTTGCATTTATATATCCTCTTTCCTTCAAGGGTGCTTTGCAAAATGTCCTATCAATGAGCCCAACCTTGCCGGGCATGGTGGCTCACTTCTGTAATCCCAGCACAGGATTTGGGAGGCTAAGGTGGGAGGATCACTTGAAGCCAGGAGTTCAAGACCAGCCTGGACAACATAGCAAGACCCTGTCTCTACAAAAAAGTTTAAAAAAAATTAGCCAGATATGTGGTACACGCCAGTAGTACCAGCAACTTGGGAAGCTGAGGTGGGAGGATTGGTGGAGCCTAGGATTTTGAGGCTGCACTGAGCTATTATTGCCCCAGTGTACTCCAGCCTGGGCAACAGAGCAAGACCCTGTCTCTATTAAAAAATAAAAAGAAATGACCACAACCTTTCTCAATAATATTCAGAGAGGGCCACCAGGTCCAATTACATTGCTACATTCATGAAGATTCTCTTAATATTGAATGGGATTTACTTCAGCACCTCAAGTAAATTTTGTAAACAAGACTAAAGCTATAATTTTAAGTACCTTAGAGGAGCTACATTCAAGGAAAATAGATATCCACAATAACAACTCACAGTACAGTAAGTCCTCACCTAACGTCATCAAGAGGTCCTTGGAAACTGCAACTTTAAGTAAACGTGATGTACTATATGCCTTAGCAATTTAACTGTTGTTTGTATCAATTAGCCTGTGGTAAAATTAGTTGTTATACAGAACATTGTTTCACTTACAGTCACAGTTTCCAAAAACCTTATGTTAAGTGACCATTTACTGTAAATGTAAGTGGAGTTTAATACTATTTATGTTGGTACTATAAAATCTATCCATTTAGTAGTATCACTACAATATTTCACTTTGATAGTCTAGTTAAAGTTAGCTATTTCTATTTTAATATAAACTTAAAAACCCACTTACTTTGTATATAACCTATGAATCAGATTTTCTACTGTTTAAATGGAAATAGAGATGAGTACCTCTACATATATCCAAATTAGCCAACTATAATGTTATTGATAAAATATTTACAAAGATCTCTAGAGAAGCAATGTCAAATAGTCATCCAGGTTTAAGTAAAGAAAACCATTCATAATTGTAATAGTACTTACCTAAGACATTGCCATTACATTTCCTGCTTACATTCCCTTTCAGCTTTACATAAAATACAGAGTATCTGTACTCTTCATTTTTTTAAATTAAAATATGTTCTAGGAAAAAGGCAGGCTATTATAAAAGTAATAACCCTAATTTTTTTCTCCTGCTTTCATGAAAAACCATCACAGGATCATAACACTACAAGAAATGTAGGGGAAAAGGTAGATACATCTTTAAATAACGTAACTGGAGGTGAGACTCTGTAGCTTCATAAAATATAGTATCTATAATTACATTAAAATACCTGAAGGAAATCCACCCCCAAAAAATATATTAAACAAGTCTTCTGGAGTTATGTCAGCTTCACAACCTCTATGGAAGTTAAATCTGCCATTGTTTTGGTGGTTACATGCTTGTTCTTCATTGCCTGTGAGATCATACTGTTTTCGCTTTTCTGGATTACTTAAAACAGCATAAGCATTTCCAATCTCTGAAAAAGTAATGAGTAAAAGTTGGTAAGCAAAGTTTTTATATTATAAAAGGCTGCCCCACATAAAAACTAATGTCATGCTGAAAAAAAGACTACCTAAAACTAATCCAGAAACTTGTTAAAAATAAGTTCTTTTAAAGATATATATTGTTTGCAATTACACATATTATCTCTCAATACAACTTTTTATACCAAACAGACAAGACTCTCTACTGCCTTGAAAACAAAGGAATATCCATCTTCCTTTTTTAACATTGTGCTCCATCTCCTAAAATCCTGCCTCTTAAGCCATTCTTCAAGTGGTTTAAACCAATAACAATAGCAGTAGCTACCATTTATTGAGTACCTAAGAACTGCCAGGCTCTGCACCCAATACCTTATTACATTGTCCGTTATTATCCCCACTTTACAAATGAGGGCCCTGAAATTCAAGAAGGTTAAATAACTCATGCAAAGTCAAATTATTCTTAGCAAATAAGTACACTCTTTTTATGCAGCCTATACCAAAAATCTTTTTTTGCACCCTGGAGCCTGAATGAGCTATTCTTTCATTCTATTATCCCGAACAATTTATCCCCTAAAACAGTAAACTCCATAAAGACAGGGACTGTGTTTATGCTTTCATGGCAATATCCCCAAGGTCCAGAATAAAGTCTGAATTAGTTTTTAAATAAATACAGACAGTCCTCAGTTTTTCTATTTCACTTTGCTACCTTCATAACAAAAAAATTCTATTTCCCATCTCACAGTCCCAAATCCAAAAGAGATAATGTTACACAGGTTACCAGAATTTACTTAAAACAGCATAAGCATTTCCAATCTCTGAAAAAGAAATGAGTAAAAGTTGGTAAGCAAAGTTTTTATATTATAAAAGGCTGCCCCACATAAAAACTAATGTCATGCTGAAGAAAAAGACTACCTGAAACTAATCCAGAAAATTGTTAAAATTTACAAATTTACCAATTTACAAGTTGTAATGCTTTGAATCTAAAACTAAGAACTATCTTATTCTTATTCTGACACTTCTAATAGTTAATCACTTCATAAATACATCTTGCTTCTTAAACTAGATTGTAAGCCTCTTGCAATACAGAATATTTTAAAAATAGTTTTTGGATCCCATGCGGTGGCTGCCATAGGTACTGTACAAGCAAACAGATCTCATTAGGTAGTTGTTTTTGGATGATTACACATTACACTGAAATTAATTATATACAATACTCTGGATATTTTCTTCTAATCAAGCTTCTTAAAACTGGGATTCAGAGATTGCTTTCAAATGGTGTGTATACCTTGCTGAATGAAAAATTAGGTGAATGATCCATCTATCTGAGGAGATACTTTCTTCAGATTCTCAAAGAATCTGTGACTCAGAAATGTAGCCATCATTTATGAGTTATTTCAAAGGTAAAGTATAATCAAAGATCCAAACAATGTACTTACAAACAACACCAAGGTATTAACTCATACCTAAAAAAAGAAGCATATCTATCAATCTCTGCTAAAATTGTATTTTTAGTAACAACATCAATTTTAGGATTTAACATCTATAAACTAAAAGGGCTAGCCCATGTAATGTAATAATGCTACTTTAATAGTTTTAATACTTTAAAACTATTAATATATAGGCAACCCAATTATATTTTAAGGCTTCCTTTTTTAGAAAAAATAATTTCTAAACATTAAGATATTTTAGATGGTATTTGAGAAATACTGTCATAATCTATAATTGTACACATAAGACAATTTATATATTGTGGCCAGAGTAGATTTCTATTCATTTACTTTGTGCTATACCCATATAATCAAGATTTTTTTGCAGTTCTTTATTATCTAAATAATTATATCCAAAATTTATTTTGGTATTCAAAAGTTTTACAAAATGCATTTCTACCTCATTGTCACTTATTTCACCAAAAGGTACCTTCCACTTCATTTACTTTTCTTTAAACTTTTAATACACGGATCCACTGTACCTTTTCCCTAATTTTTCCCAATAGTAATATTTTGCAAAATTATCTTACAATATCACAAACAGGATATTGACACCGATATAGTCAGGATATAGAACCAATCTAATACCACTCTCATGCTGCTCTTCCATAACCACATCCAACTCCTCCTCCTTCCCTTCCCAACCCCTGACAACCATTCATCTATTCTCCATTTTGACAGTTTTGTCATTTCAAGATTATATTAATGAAATAACACAGTATATAAATGAGATATTATATGATATATAAATGGAATGAAACCTTTTGGGATTGGCTTTGTAAATCATAATACTCTGGAGATCCAGGTTGTCATATATGCCAACAGTTCATTTCTTTTTATTAGTGAGTAGTAGTCCATCGTTAAGGATGTACCACTGTTTGTTTAACCATTTACCACTGAATAACATCTACTTTTTTTCTAGTTTTTGGCTATTACAAATAAAATTGCTATATACATTCATGTACAGGATTATGTGTAAACATAAATCTTCATTTCTCTGGAATAAATCCCCAGGAGTGCATTGCTGGGTTGTATAGTAGCTGCACAGATTTTTGAGAAATTGCCCAGCTGTTGTACAGAACGGCTGTGTCATTATATATCCCATTAACAATGTATGAGTGATCCATTCCCTGCATCCATACCAGCATTTGGTATTGTCATTATTTTTCACTCTAGCCATTCTGATAAATGTGTAGTGATATCCCATTTTGGTTTTAGTTTGCATTTCTCTAATGACTAATGAATGACAGTGAAAATCTTTCACTGTGCTTATTTGCCCTCTGTATATCATCTTCAATGGAATGTCTCTTCATTTTTTTGCCCATTCTAATTGGGCTGTCTGTTATTTTACTTTTGAGTGTTTGGAGTTCTTTATATTTAATATATTCAAGATACCTGTCCTTTGTCAAATACGTGCCTGGCAAATCTTTTTTTCCATCCTGGAGCTTCTTTTCATCCTCATAATAGGGCAGAGCAAACTTAAAAAATCTTAAAGTCCAAGTTAACAACTTTTCCTTTTATGTACTGTGCTTTTGGGGTTAAGTCTTAAAAAATCATTGCCTCACCCTAGATCCTAAAGATTTACTCCCATTATTGTTGATTAAGTGTTATGTTTTATATTTACATTCATGATCTATTTTGAGTTCATTTTGTGTATAAGGAATGATACTTTTCGTCAGGGTTAATTTTTTGGCCTATGGGTGCCCAGTTGCCTCAAAACCAACTGTTGAAAAGGCTATCTTTCCTCCATCGAACTGCTTTTGCATCTTTGTCAAAAGCCAGTTGGCTATATTAGTATCAGTCTATTTCTGGGTTTCCTATCTTGTTCTATTGATCTATGTGTACATCTCTCTGCCATTACCACACAGTTTTGTTTACTGTTTATCTATACAGTAAATCCTGAAATCTGGAACATTGATTACTCCAACTACATTCTTTTAATAAAAATAAATGTTTTTAAATATTCAGGTTCTTTCTCCCCTCATATGAATTTTAGAATAAAACTTGTTCCTATCTACAAAACAAATCCTGCTAGGATTTTGACAGGAATTGTGTTAAATCTGTATATCAATCTGTGATGACTTGACATTTTTTTTTTTTTTTAAGACGTTGTTTTGCTCTTGTTGCCCTGGCTGGAGTGCAATGGCGCGATCTCAGCTCATTGCAACCTCCACCTCCCAGGTTCAAGTGATTCTCCTACCTCAGCCTCCTGAGTAGCTGGGATTACAGGCATGTGCCACCACGCCTGTCTAATGTTGTACTTTTAGTAGAGATAGGGTTTCTCCATGTTGGTCAGGCTGGTCTAAAACTCCCGATCTCAGGTGATCTGCCCGCCTTGGCCTCCCAAAGTGCTGGGATTACAGGTGTGAGCCACCGCGCCCAGCCGACTTGACATCTTTACTATGTTGAGTCTTCCCATCCATGAACATGATATTTCAGTCCATTTATTTAGCTATTTTCTGATTTCTTTAATCAATATTGTATAGCTTTCAGTATATAAATGTGATACAAGTTTTATTAAATTTACACCTAAGTATTTTTTGTATGACTGTAAATGCTAATATATTATTAATTTTAGTGTCTAAATGTTCATTGCTAGTAAATAGAAATGCAATTAATTTTTTGTATATTTATATTGTGTCCTGCAATCTTATGGGATTCACTTTGTAGTTATAGTTTTTTCTGTAGATTCCTTGGATTTCTACATAGATAATCATGTCATTTGCACATAACAACAGTTTTACCTCTTCTTTTCCAACCTGTATGCCTTTTATTTCCTTTTTCTCTCTTTAAAGCAGTGGTTACTACTTCCTGCATTTTGTTGAATATGAGTGGTAAAGAGATATTCTTGCTTTATTCTTGATCATAGGGGAAAAGCATTCAGTCTTTCACCATTTAATGTTAGCGTATATGAGTTCTGTAGTTGCTCTTTATCAAGTTGAGGCAGTTCCCTTCTATTGCTATTTTTCCGACAGTTTTTATCATGAATGGGTGGTGAAATGTATCAAATGCTTTTATTCCACTGATTAATATAATCGTGGGATTTTTTTCTTTAATTACTGTGGTGGATTACACTTATTGATCTTCAAATAATGAATTGACTTTGCTACCTTGAAATAAACTTCTATTGTTTGGGGTATATAATTCTTTTTATATACTGCAAAATTCTGATATTTTGTTAAGGACATTTGGGTTTATCCCACAAAGTATACGGGTCTGTGGTTTTTTTGTTTTTTTTTGTAATGTCTTTGGTTTTGATATAAACAAGGTAAAACATTTCTTAACATTAACTGGAAAATGTCTCTTCCTCTTCTATTTTCTGGAAGAGATTATGTAGAATTAGTTTTAATTCTTCCTTAAAAAGTTTGGTAGACTTCTTCGATAAGAGCATCTGAGCCTGGATATTTCTTTTTTTGGGAATTTCATAATTACAACTTTAATTCACTGAACAGTTCTGTCTTAGTCCATTTTGTGTTGCTATAGAAGAATACCTGAGACTAGCTTACGGCTCTATAGGCTGAGAAGTTTGTGGGCATGGCCTTGGCTTCTGGTGAGGGCTTTTGTGCTGCATAACGTGGTGGAGAAAATCAAAGGGGAAGCAGACAGGTGCAAAGAGGGGAAAACCTGAGGGGTGTCCTGGCTTTATAACAACCCACTCACTCAGGAAATAATCAATTCCTGCAAGCACTAATCTAGCCTCAAGAGAGCAAGAACTTACTACTGTGAGAACAGCACCAAGGCATTCATGAAGGATCTGCCCCCGTAACACAAACACTTCCCACTAGGCTACACCTCCCAATACTGCCACATTGGGGATCAAATTTCAATATACCAAACCAACACAAATGTCCAACAATGATAGACTGCATTAAGAAAATGTGGCACATATACACCATGGAATACTATGCAGCCATAAAAAAGGATGAGTTCATGTCCTTTCTAGGGACATGGATGAGGCTAGAAACCATCATTCTCAGCAAACTATCGCAAAGACAAAAAACCAAACACCACATGTTCTCACTCATAGGTGGGAATTGAACAATGAGAACACTTGGACGCAGGAAGGGGAACATCACACACCGGGGCCTGTTGTGGGGTGGGGGAAGGGGGGAGGGATAGCATTAGGAGATATACCTAATGTAAATGACGAGTTAATGGATGCAGCACACCAACATGGCACATGTATACATATGTAACGAACCTGCACATTGTGCACATGTACCCTAGAACTTAAAGTATAATAAAAATATATATATATATAAAATAAAAAATAAAAATAAAAAAATTTCAATATACCCAAACCACAGCAGTTTCTATAGGGCTATTCACATTATCTATGTCAGACTGAGTTGTGATGATCTGTATTTTTCAACTAACTGGCCCATCTCATCTAACTTGTAAACTTATGTATATGGAATTGTTCATAGTATTCTCTTATTATCCTTTTGATGTCTGCAGTGATATCCTTGTCTCTGACACCATTTCTGACAATGGTCATTTCTGTCTTCTCTCATTTTTTGATCAGTCTTTCAATTTTATTGATTTTTTTCAGAGAACCAGCTCTGTTTCATTGATATTCACTAGTGTTACTCTTTTCAATTATACTGATTTCTACTCTTATAATTTCCTTTGTTTTGCTTGCTTTGAGTTTATTTTGCTATTCTTTTTCTAGATTTGTAAGGTAGAAGCATAGATAACTGATTTGAGGCTGTTCTTCTTTTCTAACATATGCATTTCATGTTACAAGTTTCCTCTCAGCATTCCTTTAGCTGGTCTTCTCAAATTTTGATTGTTGTATTTTCATCTTTAGTTAGTTCACTGCGAGCTCTGCTTCCCAGGTTCACGCCATTCTCCTGCCTCAGCCTCCTGAGTAGCTGGGACCCCAGGCGCCCTCCACCACGCTCGGCTAATTTTTTGTATTTTTAGTAGAGACGGGGTTTCACCGTGTTAGCCAGGATGGTCTCGAATTCCTGACCCTGTGATCCACCCACCTTGGCCTCCGAAAGTGCTGGGATTACAGGCGTGAGCCACCATGCCTGGCCAAGTTAGATCAATATATTTTTTCAAATTTGTTTTGATATTTCCTGTTTGACCCATGGATACTTAGAAATATGTTGTTCAGTTTCCAAGGACTGGATGCTTTCCTATTACCTTTGTGTAACTGATTTCCACTTTGATTCCACTGTGGTTAGTGAACATACTTGTATGATTTCAATATTTTAAATTAGTAGAGGTTTATCTTATGACTCAGGATATGGTCTATCTTGCTGTGTGTTCTGTGGGCACTTGAAAAGAATTTGTAGTCTGCTGTTGTTGAGCGGCATGTTGTATAAATGTTGATTAAATTTTGTTGAGTGATGGTGGTGTTTAGTTCTTCTATATTCTTGTTGATTTTCTGTCTAATTGTTCTATCAATTATTTATTTTATTTTATTTTTTGAGACGGAGTCTCGCTCTGTCGCCCAGGCTGGAGTGCAGTGGCGCAATCTCGGCTCACTGCAAGCTCCGGCTCACTGCAAGCTCCGGCTCACTGCAAGCTCCGCCTCCCGGGTTCACGCCATTCTCCTGCCTCAGCCTCTCCGAGTAGCTGGGACTACAGGCGCCCGCCACCACGCCCGGCTAATTTTTTTGTATTTTTAGTAGAGACGGGGTTTCACCGTGGTCTCGATCTCCTGACCTCGTGATCCGCCCACCTTGGCCTCCCAAAGTGCTGGGATTACAAGCCTGAGCCACTGCACCTGGCCTGTTCTATCAATTATTGAGAGAGAGGTATCAGAGTCTCCAACTATAATTGTGACTTTGTCTATTTCTTCCTCCAGTTCTCTTAGTTTTTGCTTTACATATTTTGCAGCTGTCTTTTGGTGCATATACATTTATGTCTTAAAGGACTGACCCTTTTATCATGTATATGTTCATAATGTACTTCTCTGGTAATTTTTTTACTCTAAAGCCTACTCGCTCTAATATTAATATAGCAACTCCTGTTTTCTTTTGATTAATATTTACATGATATATTTTTTCAATCTTATTTTTATTCTGGATATAGTGTTATCAAATAATTTTCTTGTAGACAACATACAGCAAAACCACGTTTTGTTTTTGAAACAAGGTCTCGCTCTGTTACCCCAGCTGGAGTGCAGTGGCACAATCACAGGTCACTGCAGCCTCAAACCCCGCAGGCTCAAGTGATTCTCCCAACTCAGCCTCCCAAGTAGCTGGGATAACAGACACGTGCTACCACGTCCAGCTAATTTTTTAAATTTTGTAGAGATGGGGGTCTCACTGTTGGCTAGGTTGATCTTGAACTCATGGGCTCAAGTGATCCTCCCACCTTCACCTCCCAAAGTGCTAGGAATATATAGGCGTGAGTCACTTCACCTAGTGAAAACATGCTTTTAAAATGCATTATGCCAAAAGACTTTTAATTGGCATAGACAGGTCACTTACATGTAATGTAATTACTGATAAGTTAAGGTTTAAGCCTGCCATTTTATTTTTTATTTTCTGTTCTTTCATTCCTGTTTTCTTTTTCCTGACATCCTGTGAGTTAGTTACTTGAACATTTTTTAGAATTCCATTTTGACTTATCTACAGTGTGTTCTGAGTATGTATCTTTGTATAACTTTTTAGTGGTTGCTCTAGGTATTATATATACATTATATATACATAATTTATATGTATTATATATACATAATTTATAACCCTCTGGTGTCATCATTTTGTTAGTTTGAATTAAGTACAGAATCCTTACCTCCCTTTACTTCCCTTTATCTTCCTCCATTTAAAACATAATTGCCAGCCCGGTGCGGTTGCTCAAGCCTGTAATCCCAGCACTTTGGGAGGCTGAGGCGGGTGGATCATGCAATCGAGAGATAGAGACCATCCTGGCCAACATGGTGAAACCCCATCTCTACTAAAAATACAAAAAAATTAGCTGGGTGTGGTGGCGCGTGCCTGTAATCCCAGCTACTTGGGAGACTGAGGCAGGAAAATCACTTGAACCCGTGAGGCGGTGGTTGCAGTAAGCAAAGATTGTGCCACTGCACTCCAGCCTGGGCAACAGAGACTACATCTCAAACAAACAAACAAACAAAAAATTGCCTTATATATTTTCTTTACATACATCTAAAACCTTATCAGACAATGTTATAATTTTTGCTTCAAATATCAAACATAATTTGGAAACTCGAGAAGCAAAAGTATATTGTATTTAACCATATTTTTGCTTACCATGTGTCTTAGTCCATTCAGACTGCTATACCAAAATATCATAAACTGCATAGTTTATAACCAAATCTATTTCTCACAGCTACAGAGGCTTAGATCAAAACACCGGCAGACTCAGTGTCTGGTGAGGGCCTGCTTTCTGGTTCACAAATGGTTCCTTCTAGCTGTGTCTTCACAAGGTGGAATCTGACCTCCCAAAGGTCTCACCTCGTAATACCATCACATTTGTGACTAGGTTTCAACATACGAACTTTGGGGCACCACAAATAATACCAGAGTACCATGTTCTTTCTCTCCTCTTGATATTTCAAGGTTCTTTCCTTTATTGTGTCCTTTTGTTTAAAGAACTTCCTTTAGCTATTCTCTTAGGTTGTATTTGCTCATGACAAATTTTCCCATTTTTCCTTCATCTGAAAAATGTCTTGATTTCCCCTTCATTCCTGAAAGATATTTTTGCTGAGTATAGGATTCTAGGTTGACAGTTCCTTTTCCTTCAGCACTTGAAAAATGTGCCACTTCTTTCTGGCCTCTGTGGTTTCTGATGTGAAATGTGCTGCCATTTAAATTGCTTTTCCCCCTATAGGTAAGGCGTCATTTCAAACATTTATATGATGACTCATTGAAACATCTATATGATCATAAACATTTATAGAGTGTGAGATATTCCTGGTTCTTAGACTGACAAGTAATTTTCAACTGAAACTTCGTAATTTGGGTATTATCTTATGACAGTCTGGATCTTATTTACATATTTTGTTTTTATTGTATTCCTCTGACTCCAGTTCAGAAGAGAAGGGGGAATACCATCTCATTGTTCCTAAGTGGGAGTGGAAGTCCAGGGTTTTCCCCTTGGCCTCTGAAGACACTCAAGGGGAGGGGTCCCACTGGATAGATATGTAAGTTCCCTTATGGGAACATCAGGCCTCCACTCACATCTCCCTGGCTAGGAGGAGAAGAGATACTTCATTACTGTTCTCCATTTAACTTCCCTGATACCATAAAGAAATGACTTTGTTACCTCTGGGTGGTGACTGAAGTCCTGACTGTACATTAGGCTACCTCTGATACTACCCCAGCAGGGAGAATGAGCACCCTTTTACTGCCAGGTGGAGGTGAAAGTCCACATGATCTCCACTGACATCATGACGGAAGCCTTTCTTACTATCCAGCATAAATGAAAGTCTAAGCTATCTAGTTAACCTTCTCTGTTACCATCCCATTAACTACTGTTACTCGCCAAGCGTGTGTGGATTACAACTTGAGTTTTCTATGCAGTTTCCATCAGTGAAAAATGGGCTCATCAGCCAATTCCCTATTCTGATTCCTCTTTGGGACTAATAAACTGGCATTCTGATTTACGGGTAATCTCTTTGTGTATTGAACAATGTATCCTCTCCTCAGATATAAATCACTTCCCAGCATGTTGGTAAGTATTAAGTTTCTAGTTTTGCAAAGTAGAGCACTAAACTCTGAAATGTACCACACGAAAGTGTTGCTAACCTATTCAAAACGCAACACAGGCTGTAGAAATATGTTACATACATTGTTATTCCAAGATGCTAACATGACTTCAATACAGAAGTGGAAGAAATAGTTTAATGTTCTTAGCGTTAATAAAGAATTAACATTGAAATCACTTAGCAGATCACAAACATACAAATAACCCACTGCCAAAATATTTTAAACATTTTTAAAATTCAAAAAATTTTACATTAAATTTGTGGAACTCATAAATCTAAACTCACTTTTAGCTTTTGGGGGAATATATGATAATAAGTTAGCTATTTAAAGATTTCAGTTACTTTTTCTGGTAACTCTGTGACTGCATACATTAGGCTCAAGCTATAAAACAAATTAAACAAATATTTATTCTATTTGACAATTCCATCAGAAATTTCCCAACTTTCTGTATTATTGATTTATAAATTAACCTAAGTGCTATTATCTATGTTATTTTTAAAAATGAAAGTCTTATTTTTGTTTAATAAAGGTGTGTATTTGGAGGAAATAAAATAATGGCACTATTTTCTGGACACATTCTTCAGGTAATAAACTGAAGGAAATGTAATTTGCAAGTTAGTGTTTTCGAGTAAAGCTTTTCCTGTACTTTCAACATGCCACTTTTACTTTAAGGAAACAAACTGAGACAGCTCTCGCTGTCACAGTGGTATTTTACTTTCACCAGCACCACTTTGGCAGTGGCTTTTATTGGAATATATTATTAATTCCCAAATGTATTTTCCTTGGCAACTTCCTTCAAGAAATAAAACTGTTTTGGAAACAATCTTAACAATGTTTTCATGAAGGACCAATTGATTCTCCTATCTTTTTGGAAGATGTTTAAAATGAGTATCTACTTCCAGTTATTCTAAGACCCCACCATTGTACTGTAAACATTTTACACTGGCTTTATGAATGACAAATTCACAAGAATGAACAATCACAAATTTAAGCATTTAATTATGAATTAGAAATTATTACAAATAAATTGTATTTAACAAAATATAAAACTACAAAATCACTTCTCTGACATTTATTAAATTGGAAAAAAATTTAAAGAATATTGGGATGGAAAATAAAAAATAAATAGTAGGCAAGAGGAAAGATTAATTTTTAAAAAGAAAAAAATCACATTAGCTAAAACTACATATATAAAATGAAAAAACTGAGCAAAGTTTAATAGAAATAAAAGAACACTGAGGAGATATTTCTTAAATATCCAAATTCCAGACAGTCTCTTGTACCTTAAAAACTCACAAAAACTATATTTTGCTTTTAGTTCATTTAGAACCAGATGACAATACGCTAGAAGCTCATGCATAATCATCACCCTACTTGTTCCTGGTAAACAAGAAAGCATGCATACGTGCCTAGAAAAGTTACTTGAGACTGTATCAGAACTGGAATGTTGCTTTTGTGAAGCCAAACTGCATTTGTTTGACTTCGGGTATAACTAGTTAATACTGAAGTTTTAAAGGATTTTCCAGACTCTTGCTTACGCTGGTCTCTAAATGCATCAGTCCAAAAGCAGAATTTAATATTCTGAAACACTGTAAAGTGAATTCTAAAGACAGCTTAGTAAAATTGCTTTAAAAGGTTTACTTTACTTTTAAAAGCATCTGTTGCTCCAGGTGCATGGTTTTTGTCTGGATGAAACTTCAAAGCAAGCTTTCTATAAGCTTTTTTCAAATCTTCATCACCAGCATCTTTCGTAACTCCAAGTACTTCATAGTAATTTTTACATTTGTTTATGCTGTGAACAAGAGAGTGTGTTATAATGTAAATTTCAAGGAAGATGGTCATGTAATATCTCTAATTTTTAATTTATTAGAATACTATAAAGAACTATCTGTGGACTCTTTCTCAAAATCTAATGATGGCTTATCCCTTTAAGGATTAGTCTGCTTCATTCTCTTTTTCGACCACAGACCATTCCTCCAACCTCTTCCCGAGTCTAAGAAGAGTAAACCATGAAAATGTCCTTAGTGTAATGTATCACAACTACAGAGAAGTAAAGCAAAGCCCATAATAATTGTGGATGAAAGTCAGAGCATATATTGTAACTAAAATGAGACAATAAGAATAATTTTTTAGTACTTGTAAGTGGATAAAGAAATTCCAAACTCCTCAAAAGTATGTCACAGCTAAGAATGAACATGCATTACATTCCAAAAATTTTGTTCTTGCATAATGTAGATCTAACCAACTATCAAAGCAACAGTTTAGTACATGCAAAACAACTGCAGTATTCTATGGTTTAAATGTCAAATTAAGTTAGCCCAGTTATTTATTTATTTATTTTTGATATAGATGGGGTCTTGCTATGTTGGGGCTGAGGCTAGTCTTGAACTTCTGGCCTCAAATGATCCTTCCATCTCAGCCTTCCAAAGTGCTGGGATTACAGGCATAAACCACTGCACCCAGCCATCCCCATTATGCCAAAGATAATTTATCTGTGTCACTCTCTGAAAAAGATAACATCTCATGATAAAATATAACATGGGACTCAAAAAATGTTATCCCTGATTTTCATTGTGATAAGCACATTTCTAAGGATACATACAGTTTGTACCTTAAAGATTTAACAGATTTAATCCTGAAATCTTTAAAGTATATTAGAATTAGAAAAGAAATACTCTGAATGGAACAGAGAACATTAAGTACATGCAGATGCCAACCTTCTTCCACAACCTAGTAATTTACTTTCACAAAAGCCACAGTACATTTTCAAAATTTTTAGAGAGTACTTTGCAACTTTAGATGTGTTCCATGTGCGGGTGGCTTGATGACAGAGGTAGTGACAGGCAAAATGATCTAGGGTATAAGTGGACACTGGCAGCAAAAGAACTGCAAAGACTGACTCAAAGTTTTCAGAGAAAAGAGACAAGATTGATCTTTTTTTTTTTTTTTTTTACTATTAAACCTATTAGTTATCACAGTGCTTGGCACACAATAGGGTCTCAGTAAATATTTTTGAAGGAAATGAGCCTTAGCTTTCTTTATATAATGAAGGCATCTATCATTTGTTATATGAACTTGGGGGTAAAAAGGGAAAGTAATATAAAATTATACAAATTTACAGAAATTAAAATTGGATTTTTCTACTTTAGATACTTAAAAAACATTAACATACATCAATTTTATTCCAAAAACATGACATTTCCTTTATTTAGTCAATAATATTTATTGAATACCAACTATGCCCAGACAGTGTTCTAGGCATTTGACATGTATCTGTAAACAAAAAAAGAGAATGATCCCACCTGTGTAGAGACTCATTCTCCTAGAAATGTTTTGAAACTATGTGATAGAAAAAAAGGAAATGAGGGGCATTTATAAAACACCTACTGTGTGTTAGGTACAGGTCCACCATCCCATATCAATGTTCTAATATCCATAAAGCTCTGAAAAATCAAAGTTATTCTATAACTAATTTGACTGCATAAAAAACTGAATTGGACTCTAGATTTTGCCTCTAGGCAAAAATCTGACCTGAAAAGATGTGAAGCTACTACAGAATCTTCATTTATCCCATTTAAGTGTGAATACCTGTATGTTTTGCTGTAGAAATGTTACTATTTGTTATGGACTACTGCCCTAGACTCTAAGATGTATAATACATAATACACTGTCATCCCTTGGTATCCACAGGGGATTAGTTCCAGGATCCTCCCTCCTTGAATACCAAAATCTACAGATGCTCAAATCCCTGATATAAAATGGTACAGTATTTACATATAACTTTTACACATCTTCCTATGTACTTTAAATCATCTCTAGGTTATAAATAGTACCTAAGACAATGTAAATGCTACATAAATGGTTGTTACACTATATTAGTTGTTTAATGTGTATTATTTTTTATTGTTGTATTGTTATTTTTCACCAAATACTTTCAATTCACAGTTGGTTGAATCCACAGATGCAGCACCCATAGATGTGGAGAGCCGACTATATTAGTACCTTTCTAAAATATGAAGAATTCTGAATTCCAAATTGCATTTGGTCACAAAGATTTCACATAAAAATTGTAGAATTTTATTATACTGATTATTTTACACAAATTATCTCATTTACTCCTCATTTGGTAGATATTATTCCTATTTAACCAATGAGGAAACCAGTCTTTGAATGGTTAAGTAAATTGCCTAAATTCACATAACCAAGTAACAAATGAGAATGAGGACTTATTTCTTCAACAAAAATTTACTAAGCATTTACTTTGTGTTAGGCACAATTTCAGATGCTACAGTGGTGAATAAAACAGTCAAAATCACATTAAATTTACAACTGGGAGAAGAACAAGCAATAAACAAATATATAAGTAAAATATAATGTATATTATATGGTGATAAATATCTGGAGAAAAATAAAGAAGCTAATAGAAACAGAGAAAGGAAGGGCAGGCCTCCTATTTCAAATAAGTAATAAAGGAAGGCCTCACAAGTTAAGAATTCAAATCTGTTCATCTGACTTGAAAATCTTGCTGTCTCAGAACTGGAATACAGAAAAAAGGATACCCTTCAGATTTCAAAGTGACCTATCATCTTCCTATTTCTTTCTTACAATCAGTATTGAAGCTGACTCTCTTACCTCCTAGATCTTTGCAATTGTTTTTGGTGCTGAACACACCTTCTCTGCCTCTCTTCTTGGTTAGCTAGTTTCTACAACTTCTCCAGACCCTGGCTTAGCTCTTCCTTTTCCTAAGAATCCAAATTCCTCAGGACTAGGTTTGCTGCCCCTCTTATATCCTCCCCACATCCTCTGAACTTAGCCTTATCCCAACAATTACCACAGTGTAATTACCACAATTGCCTCTTTACTTGTCTGACAACACTTCTAGATCACAGATTCTTTGAAGGCAGGGATTATGTTTTGTTCACCATATATGTTGGATGGATGGACAGATGACTTTCAATTTGAGAGCAGAAATGATGAGGATCTAAAAAGTCATATTCAGATCAAATGTGATGAATGCTGTCATGAAAATGTAGTTGGTACTAAAAATCATTTGGAA
Source organism: Nomascus leucogenys (assembly GCF_006542625.1). NCBI lineage: Eukaryota > Metazoa > Chordata > Mammalia > Primates > Hylobatidae > Nomascus > Nomascus leucogenys. Next base: position 82,301,389 of record NC_044389.1, read on the forward strand.
TAGAAGAGAAGCAGTTAACAGAAGTGAAACAGACTATGAGACAAAGTGTAGAGGTACGAATATGGCAGACACTACCTGAATGCAAAAAATAAAAGGTAAATTAAACACTGAACAATCCTAAAGCCTTACTACTTGGTTTGAGTGTGTAGGATGTTTAATTATGTTCCAGATTAAGCCTCTAAATTGTCTTGTTTATAATTACTGAGCACAAAAGCCTGGTCAACTTAAAAAGGCAGCTGGATAGTGTAGACAAAGTAAGTGAAAATTTGCAGTGCTCTAGATAGGGTCATAAAGCTAAGAATTGCCACAGACAAAAAAAAAGGGGGGGTGCCAGACAGGAAAAACAGTTATTTCACTAACTCTTAGCTGTATTCAGCTCCACCATATCTTCTCCACACTAAATTTTTCATTATATATTAGAGAAGAAATTCTTGAGAAGCCAGAAGTTACAGTCATCATCACCAATGGACAGCCTGAAGACTAAGTATTTGAAGTAATGCTCCAAATATACCCATTCACCCAAGTTTTCACATCTGAATGAGAAATTATCATTCATATATCTATTTTCATACATATTGCTGTTCATCATGCTCCTTTTCATCAGCTACATGTGTTTGTCACACTTTTTACAATCTACTGCTTTCTAAAAGAGGAAAACCTTCCCCTGCCTCACTGAAGAATTAAAAGAAATTAAAAAGGAGTAGCCCATTACCTATCTTGGAAGGAAATAACGTACAACAAGGCCAAAAGGATCTGTGTGGAGCTCAACAATGGGACAACTCTGCCTGGTCCAGACTTTGTCTTCTCTTATGTGCATGGAAGCATAGTTGGTGGGAGAGGAAGGTCATTTTTCGATTCTGTTTTTTTCATGTGCGCTATATAGCTAATTATTTAAATATACTCCAAATTTACCTAGTGTTTAAGGAAACATTTATTTATTCCTGAGAAAAAGAATTACTTATTTTATAAGTTTAGCAAAATGATTTCTTCTGAAAGAACTGAAGCTTAAATCAAATCTTAAATTCAAATCCCCATAATTAAATTGACTTAACAGTTGTACAGTGTTTCTAATTGATAAATACAATGATACTCCAGTTAATAATTTCACACTGATCTTGTAAATTCTTTAAATGATATATTAAAGTTTTTCAATGGTATACTAAAAATTTCAAATAAGATCCATGACAACTTTGTCTCAATTATTTTTCAATATACTTCAACTCAAAAAAAGCAAACCGCCAAGTTTAACAGAATATTAGTTTACAAAGTTACACACTTTCTCTTCAGTCTTACTGTAAGCTAGCTCTTACTTATGCAATGGATGCAGTATTATTGCAAGACTTCTCCCCATTGAGCCAAATTGTCACTGAGCAACTTGTTTGCATAATCGTGCTAACCAACAAGATAACATGGCTTTCTTCAGAAAAATCCCCTGTGTATAGGTAAAAGAAAAAACAAAAACATACATCATGTAAGCGTTTGCTGGTGATCTGTACCCTCACTAAAGCAACACTTATGAAGGCTAATATAAAAGTTATATTCAGCTAAGAAACTCACATAAAGTACAGACTGAAGTATTTTGAAAACTTGGGGATTCTCTTAGAGACTGTTCCAATCATATTTAGTCCCCAAAAGAAAAAAAAATACATTTAATTAAAAAGGTATAATGAGATTATTGACCAGAGGACCAATCTCTAATACAGGTATACTACTAAGCTATTTCTTCCACTCTTAAAGAATTCATGGTCTCAAATGTGGCTGGGCCTCAAAGCTAAATCAGCAATATTTCATTCCCTTTGCTTTTCTCCTCTGCAAATATTCCATACTTTTACCACTCTTAAGCTTTCAACCTCATCTCTTTTCTTCTAACTCTCAGAAGACAACCTCATCTCCAATTTGACAGAGAAAACAGAAAAATTCCTTCCACCTTTTATGTCTCCACCTGTCCAACTCTGGCCACATACAGAGTGTATCTACACTCAGCATCATCTTTCATTCTTCCATTATCAAGGTGTCTCCTTGCCTACAGCCAGTTCCTCTGGGCTTTGGAGAACCACACACACAACCACCCACATACACACAAAACCAACCCCACCCCACATATATATATATATATATAATCAATACCAGTACAAAGAGGCATTAATGTTCTTCCTTCCTTATTTTTACCACACCTTGGACTACTTTTCTTTTTCTTTCAAGGCTAGGGTAGAGGAAATGAAGAAACAGACTTTTTAAAATAACACCAGATTTAGGAGAGTCTTCTTTTTCAAAACTTTCAAGCACAGTTTTTTGGTAAACTTTCAAATATATAGGTGATTCTATATTCTTAAAAATATATATATAATACATTTAATTTTCTTTGAATCCTTCATTGAGAATATGTTCTCCCAACATAAATTAAATCCTATAAGCAAATACAATTTGTTTTAGGATGTGGTTTCCAGGAACGTGTTTCAAGCATACTGCTTACTAATAAAAGCTTTTTACGAAATAAATTCAAAAGTAAGTCTCTCACTTATTCACTTCTTTCACTTATTCAGCTACCTCTGACACAGTACTATAAGTATAAAAGTGGTTAGCAGCATTATTTATATTCTCAAAGTGCTTCATTACCATTCATACTAATCAAATACTCTACCATGGCTTTACTATGATTAAGGAATCCTTTGTTGTTCATTTGTTTGTTTGTTTGAGAAGGTGTCTTGCTCTGTCGCCCAGGCTGGAGTGCAGTGGTGCGATCTTGGCTCACTGCAACCTCTGCCTCTTGGGTTCAAGTGATTCTTTAGCCTCAGCCTCCCGAGTAGCTGGGATTACACATGCCTATCACCACGCCCGGCTACTTTTTCTATTTTTAGTAGAAATGAGGTTTTGCCATGTTGGCCAGGCTGGTCTTGAACTCCTGACCTCAGGTGATCTGCCCGCCTTGGCCTCCCAAAGTGCTAGGATTACAGGCGTGAGCCACCACACTCAGTTAGAGAATCCTTTTTTCTCATTGTAATCACTCTCAAATAAAATGTTACAATCAAGCTTTAGCATTTACATATATAAGGACAAATGCAAAATATAAACATATGGGTATTTGATTTTAAAATTAAGGTATGATAACAAATCACTTTCCTTAATAAATAAAACCTGTATCTCAAAATACACTTCAATCACAAATTATGGTAAATAAAAAGTTGAGAATGGGGTAAGAACGTGAAAAAAGAAGTAAAATTAAAAGAGAAACAGACAAGAAAGGACAAATGAAAAAGACAACCTAACTAATTTCAACTACTCTTCACTTGAGTTAGTTCACTATATTATGATTCACTCTCCATGAGAATTCTTGAATTAATCTCTGTTCAAAATCCTTAGTCTTTAGTTTCCCTAGCAAAGTAATATCAGCACAACATCAATATAGCTTCCTTAAGCTTTAGCAGGAAACAAAACAGACTTTAGTGTTTCAAACTCAAAGTTTCATTTCATTTCCAGAAAACCTTTTACTTATAAAATTAAAAAAGCCAGATACCCAAAACCCAGTTTACAGCTTTTCAACTCTAACATTTCTGCGAAAGGACATTATAGTGTCTGCGTATCTATAAAGATAGCCCTTAAAAAAGAATATAAATAGAAAAAAATCCTTCACTAATATAAGTCGGAAATTGAAAATGTTGCTATTACATTCAATATTCCTCTCATTAAATTCTCCCATTTTCATCTATGTAAAATAAAACAATTCTTCATCCTCTTTTAATATTGCTACATAAACAACATATTGTGTGAAAAAGGTGCAATAATTTTTCTTAAAGAAATTATTTGGAAAAAGCTTTGTAACTTGAGGTTACTTTAAAAAATAGAATATTCGGTAGAGTTGGTACTTTACAGACCAGTTTTATAACGAATATGAAGCATAAGACACACCCAGAGTTCAATTCCTTGATGTCTATTCTTCTAATGTTATATTTCGCTTTTTTCAGGTGTTATAACATCAAAAAGTACATTAATAACAATTATGATTGAGATGTAAACCATATTTATTCCTACCTGAGAACTCCATCTACTTGGTCTTTGGTATAGCCTTTTCCACCTTCACCACTACCAGATGTGCTGTCCTTTGTGCAATTAGGCTTGCTTTGATCACCACTACCTGATGGTTTTCGGCAATGAGGGCTATTTCCAGCCGTGCTTCCATTTTTCATAATTATTTCCAATAGTGCTGTAGAAAGATAAGTATACTGTGCCTGTTTACATCAAGGTACATACACAAGATCCTGAGAAGAAAGTTTTAAAGCAGACAAATTATGAAGTGTGTTCTCCAAAAAGATTCACCATAGGATCTATCTTTTTAATTAGCACGCATTCCCCTATGTACTTAACTGTTTACAGAACACTAATAACCATCTAGAAGTAGAATGTTAAGTTAAAGCTAGTAACTTGAGATTATAATCATTCAATTATTTATGACATAATTTTATTTGTCATATCACGTGACACTGCAGATTACCAAAGAAAAGGAGGTAAGTCTTTAAAGTAGCCAGTGAGATCATCCACAAAGTAACAGAAATTTAGACTTCCTGTTTAATTCTCAACAGCAACAATGGAAGCCAAGACACTGCAATATTATCATCCAAATGCTCAGAAAAAATAAACTGCTAACTTGAGTTATGCACTAATTTCCCAGAAAGTGCACAAGATAAAAACATTTTCCAACAAATAGAAAATTTATCACTAAAAGATTTTCACTAGAAGATACTGTAATATATACATTTCAGGCAAAAGGAAAACATTTACAGATAGGCTGAGATGCAAAAAGGAATGGTAAGCAAATAGTGTGGTAAATATGAGAGTAAATGTGAACAATGAGTGTAAAAAATAAGTCTCATCAAGGATTTGCTTTTTAATAATCTAGGGAGGAGAAGCATAAAAGTAGGGGTAGAAAGAATGTGAATGAAATAAGGTTGGCCATATATATTCATAATGGTTCAAGACAGGTGAGTGATAGGGAGTGATTATACTATTTTTTTCTCCTTTTGTGTGTGCTTGAAACTTTCCATAATAAAAGTTAAAACTAAACATAAAAAATTTTAACAAAACTAATGGAAAAAAGGGAAATCCATCATCATTGTGGATTTTAACACATTTCAATCAGTAACTGACATAAGGCGAATTTTAAGAAATCATTGAGGATACAGATGACTTAGACATCAAATTTATAAGCTTTATCTAAGAGATATAACATTATACCCAACTAGTGAATATCCCTTTCTCACAGGCCCACATTACCGCTAGACCATAGAGTGGTCCTTTTCAAATCTCAGAGAATTATTGCCATATATATATATACCACGATCTATTAGCACAATACAGTTATATGAGAAATCAATTACAAAAAAATGTAACTAAAAAAATCACAAATGGGCTGGAAAAGAAAAAACAAAACAAAACAAATCCAGACAGCTTGTGTATCAAAGAAATAATTACAATAGAAATTACAAAATACTTAGAACTGAATAGAAATTAAAATACTACATATCAGAACTTGTGGGTCAACAACTAGCTATCCATATGCAAAAGAATAAATTTGGACTCCATCACACTGGACACAAAAATTAACTCGGAATGGATCATGAACCTAAGTGTAAGAGTTAAAGCTTCAAAACTCTTAGAAGAAAATACAGAAGTAAATCTTCATGATGTTGATTTAGGCAAAATATTCTTAACTACAGAAACAAAAGTAAACGTGGTAAAAGGAAAACAGAAAATGGGCTTTATCAAAATTTAAAACTTTTGTACTTCAAAGGCTATCATCAACAGAATGGAAAAAAATGTTTACAAATAACATACCTGATTTTCAAAAAAAATGTATCCAGAATATATAAAGAATTCTTACAGTTCAATAATAAAAAGATCAAAAACACAAGTTAAAAAAACAGGTGAAGGATCTGAATAGACAATTTCTCCAAAATAAACAAACACATGGTCAATAAGCACAAAAAAAGTTGCTCAACATCATTAGCTATTAGGGAAATAGAAATCAAAACCACAAAGAGATGTATCACTTCACACCCACATCCAAAAGATGAACAGTAGCAAATGTTGAGAAGGATGGGGAGAAATTGTTACCCTAATAAGTTTCTAGTGAGAATGTAAAATGATGCTGCTGCTTTGAAAAATCATCTAGTAATTCTTTAAAAAAGTAAACATAGTTACCATTTGACTCAACAATCCCATTCCTAAGTACATATCCAAGAGAAATGAAAACATGGTATACAAAAACTGATACACAAATGTTCATTGCAACATTATACACAATGGCAAAAAGATACAAACAACCAAATGTCTATCAACTGATGGATAATGATATATCCAGACAATGAAATATTTTCAAAAATAAAAAGAAACAGAGTACTGATATGTGCTACAACATGAATGGACCTTGAAAACATTATGCTAAGTGAAAGACTCCAGTCATAAAAGATGGTATACTATATGGTTCCATTTATATGAAATGTACAGAACAGGCAAATCTACAGGGTCAGAAAGTAAATGAATCATTGCCAAAGCTGGGGGTGCAGGGGAGGGTGGAACTGGGAATAAATGAGGAGTGACTGCTAAAGAGTAATGAGGTGTCTTTTTGCAGTAAGGAAATGTTCTAAAATTGATTTCCATAATTGTTGTGCAACTCTGTTAAAATACTAAAAAAACACTGAATGGTATAATTGAAATGAGTGAATTGTATGGTATGTGAATTATGTCTCAATAAAGCTATTTATATATATATAATTATATGTAAATATTTATAAAACAAATATATGTATACATATATTTATATATAATGTTATATATACACACACACACACACACACACACTCAACTAGGTACCAATCTATCAGTTATTAATGAGAAATATAACATAAATATTCTTTTTTTTTTTTTGAGACTGAGCCAGGCTGGAGTGCAGTGGTGTAATCTCAGTTCACTGCAACCTCCATCTCCTGGGTTCAAGCGATTCTCCTGTCTCAGCCTCCTGAGTAACTGGGACTACAGGTACCTGCCCCCACACCCAGCTAATTTTTTAATTTTTTTTTTAGTAGAGATGGGGTTTCACCATATTGGCCAGGCTGGTCTCAAACTCCTGACTTCAAGTGATCCGCCCCGCCTTGGTCTCCCAAAGTGCCGGGATTACAGGCGTGAGCCACACACCTGGCCAATTTTTAAACTATAGTCTGTATTTAGTCTGCAATCACAATGAATGGAAACCAGCATGGTCTAAGGGAGGTAGTGGTTCACAACATTTAGACATAAAAACTTTTGTGGGAATTCTGGAAAAAAGGCTATGACATCAGCTTAAATTTTAAATCTCTCCAAATTCCCTCATAAAATCAGAGAAAACCTCATGCACAAAATCCCAAAATATAAGGTGGGGAAAAACCACCAACTGCCACAAGATCTGTGTGCGCAGTGGAGTATAATAAAGGGGCATTTGCCAGCCCACAGAACATAAAAAATAAATAAAAATAAAAATAACCAACAGGGACCCTCTTATATAGCACAACTGGGAATTGTGTAAAACTGGCAAAACAGGCAAAACTGGGAAAGGTGTGTAAAAAGGAATGAGTTTTGCCTACTACAATAGTACACAAGTGCAAGGGTCCACAATAAAGCTTGAAGGGCATGGAAGACTCTAGTCACTACATGCCCTCAAAAATAATCAATCAAAGCTCTCTTCCAGAACAAAGCCACGCCAAGAAGAAACTGCTGGGAACAGGACCCAAACTGAAGAGGACAGGGAAAACAGAAAAGAAACGAAAAGAGAAACTCCAGATAAAAGTAGGGAAGGATAAAAGAATGAGAAGATCTTATTTAGCAAGGTGACATTTTTAAACATTACACAAAAACAGAATGATCTCTACGTATTTAGAAAGTCTACCAGCACATAAAAATGAGTAAAACAAAATGACAGAAGTCAAATCTGATACAAAATAAGAAAAAAAGGATGAGTATGTATTAAACCTCTGAAGACAATGAATACACACCACAAACACTTGCTAACAAAACAGGTGAACACTTTAATACTTCAAAATAAGCTGAAAAGACTAGAAAATTGCGTGATATAAAAGAACAATATATATCAAAATTACAACAACATCAGAAATTACTGGCCAGACGCAGTGGATCACACCTGTAATCCCAGCACTTTGGGAGGCTCAGGCGGGTAGATCACCTGAGGTCAAGACTACCCTGGTCAACATGGTGAAATCCTGTCTCTACAAAAATACAAAAATTAGCCGTGCATGATGACCGGTGCCTGTAATCCCAGCTACTTGGGAGGCTGAGGTCAGAGAATTGCTGGAACCCAGAGGTGGAGGTTGTAGTGAGCTCAGATTGAGCCACTGCACTCCAGCCTGGGTGACAGAGCAAGACTCTGTCTCAAAAAAAAAAAAAAAAAAGAAAAAAAGAAAAAAGAAAAGAAAAGAAATTATCTGTTGAAAACTTATGTGATAAAACTCAATAAAAAATGACATTTTAAAAAATCAATTAAAAAAAGACTAAACTAGGAGAAACAAAGACTCATAAATACAACAGATAATGCTTTAAGAGAAAGAAAATATACCAGAAGGAAATTTTAAAATTTTTTTTTAAAAGTCAAAAAGACAAAAAAATTTCAAGAGAAAACAGCAAATATTAACAGTAAAGATCCACCATACATACAATAGGAGTACTGAAGAAAAACAAAAAAATAGAACAAATAAACTTTTCTGACATAAAAACAAAAAATCTGAAACTATTAAATGAAAGGGCAAATCACAGACCTAATACTGACCAAGAATAACTAACACCAAGACATATTCTAATAAAATTAACTAAATATCTAGGCAAAAAGAGCAAATGATTTATAAAGGAGAGGAAATTAGACTGTCATCAGGCTTTGTTCATCAGTAGTACTTGCATAAAACAATGGAGTAACACAGATACAAATGGAAAGAAAATGTACGGCAAAGACTTTGTATCCACCAAAATAACTTCAAGCAGTAAGGCCACAGATGAACTGTTTTCAACATTCTAGAATTAATGGAGCTTAGTTCCCACAAGCCCTTCTGGGAATCCACTATAAAACAGGCTTTAGGAATCCAAAATAATTACATACATGCTGACATAAGGACTGGTAGTAGTAAGCATTAAATGTATAGTTATTTATACAACTAAGACTAAATGACGGTTAAGAGAGAGCGTACAGCATGTAATGACAGTATCTTCTAACACTGTAGATACGGTTTGAATATTTTCTAAATGGTGGGCTTCCCCTGTCTTTCCCTCTTCTAATAGAAAAATTATTAGGCTTCTTCCTTTCCCTTCTCTTCCTTTTGGCATCTGGGGCTGGCAATGCCTGAACCCTGAACCAAGGAAGCTTATTGGGACTCAAGAGACAGTCATGGCCAGGTGCGGTGGCTCACGCCTGTAATCCCAGCACTTTAGGAGGCTGAGGCGGAAGGATCACTTGAGGTCAAGAGTTTGAGACCAGCCTGGCCAACATGGTGAAACCTCGTCTCTACTAAAAATACAAAAAGTAGCCAAGTGTGGTGGCACGCACCTGTAGTCCCAGCTACTCGGGAGGCTGGACAGGAGAATCGCTTGAACCCAAGAGGCAGAGGTTGCAGTAAGCCATGATTTTGCCACTGCACTCCAACCTCGGTGACACAGACTGTATCAAAAAATAAAATAAATTTAAAAATAGAGACAGTCACAACCAAAAACATGGCTGAGCTCAAGAGGGCCTGGACCAATGGCTTTTTATGTACTAAAATACATACAAAGTTTTACATAAAAGCTCGATTTTATATAATGAAGCAATTCATTACATAAAAGGGAAAATGAGCAAATAAGTGGGAGCCACATTTCTCATTCTGTTCTTATTCTCTAACAGAGAACAGAATCACAAATATGGAAATGGAGATGGCTGGAATGAACCCTGTGGCATTTTACTAAAAATGGAAGTGTGTGAATATACTATATGTGTGTGCATGTGTCACAGATACTAAAATTAATATTGACCAAATTACTATAAATATGTGTAGACCACAAATACATATAACACACATATGTACAGAAATATACATACATGCATTCACGCATACATTTATTTCCTGGCTCTGTCCACTGATAGGACTAGAAACAATGACAGTTCGGTAAGCTATGAGTTCATGTAGTATCTATATCTAGTTTCTAAATACCATTGTCCAGTAAAAGGAGTCAGGACTTCTTGGAGAACTAGCTGATTCCTAGGGCAGAGAAAGTAAAATGTGAGCCTGAATTTTTTTTGTGTTAGGAAACTTAAAAATTCAAAGAACAATGAGAACATGTCCAAAAGACACAGGAGCCAGCCTGAAGGGGCTCCCACTAACTAAATCTGAACACAAAATTAAATGATGATAATGACAGATTAAATCGGAAACCATGAATCTGTAACAGACAATTGAGGCTGAATGCTAACTAATAAACGTAGAAGGAATTATGGAATTAGAAAACCACATTTGGCAAGCATCAGAAATTTTTTCAGTAAAGAATAACCAATGGATGCTACAAAGAGATAGTGAAAGTTTGTTGAGTAACAGGACACATACACAGTTTCAAAGTATTTCCCTACAAAACATGTATTCATTACAAAGAAGAAAAGAATAACATCGCCAGGCGCGGTGGCTCACGCCTGTAATCCCAGAACTTTGGGAGGCAAAGGCGGGCGGATCAGGAGGTCAAGAGATAGAGACCATCCTGGCTAACACAGTGAAACCCTGTCTCTACTAAAAAATACAAAAAGTTAGCCAGGTGTGGTGGCGGGCGCATGTAGTCCCAGCTACTAGAGAGGCTGAGGCAGGAGAATGGCGTGAACCCGGGAGGTGGAGCTCGCAGTGAGCCGAGATCGTCCCATACACTCCAGCCTGGGTGACAGAGGGAGACTCCATCTCAAAGAATAACATCATAGTGGGGAAAAACAGCAATCACTAACTTAACTAAGTGATCAAAGTAACCTCACCAGTAAGGACCAAATCAACATCATATGTCTCCTGATATGTTACACTAAGAACACACATCAGCTGGGCACGGTAGCTCACACCTGTAATCCCAGCATTTTGGGAGGCCGAGGTGGGCTGATCACTTGAGCCCAGGAGTTCCAGACCTGCCTGGGCAACATGGCAAAACCTTGCCTCTACAAAAAATACAAAAATTAGCCAGGCGTGGTGGCATATGCCTGTAGTACCAGCTACTTGGGAGGCTAAGGTAGAAGAATCACTTGAGCCCAGGAGGCATAGGTTGCAGCGAGCCATGATCATGCCACTACACTCCAGTCTGGGTGACAAAGTGAGACTCAAAAAAAGGAACACACGTCACTTCCATAGCATTACACCAAAAACAGATACGATGAAATATCAGTCAAACCCAAATTAAGGGCTGGGCATGGTGGGATGCCTGTAATCCCAGCACTTTGGGAGGCCAAGGTGGGAGGATCACTTGAGCCCAGGAGTTCGAAACCACCCTGGAGAATACAGTGAAGCCCTGTCTCTATTTATTTAAAAAAGAAAAAAAAAAAAAAGTTGAGGGAAATTCTATAAACTCACTGGCCTAGGCCAGGCACAGTGGCTCACGCCTATAATCCCAACACTTTGGGAGGCAGAGGCAGGTGGATCACTTGAGGTCAGGAGTTCGAGACCAGCCTGGCTAACATGGAAAAACCATGTTAAAAAAAAAAAAAAAATAGCCGGGCGTTGTGGTTCATGCCTGTAATCCCAGCTACTTGGGAGGCTGGAGAATCGGTTGAACCCAGGAGGTGGAGGTTGCAGTGAGCAGAAATTTAAAAAAAAAAAAAAAAAATTGGCTTACACTCATCAAAAATACCAAGGTCAAGAAAAAAAAAGATGGTATCTGGAAAATATAACATCATGGCCACATAAATGCGACATGTGCTTTTTTTTTTTTTTTTTTTGCCATAAGGGGCATAATTGAGAAAACTGGCAGAATGTGAGTAAGGGGTAAGCACTGATTTCATAAACTTGATGGTTACACTGTGGTTATCTAAGAGAGTGTCCTTGTCTTAGAAAATGTATGCTGAATTATTTAGGGGTAATGGGAGATCATGTCTACAGCTACTGTTAATTGGTTCCAGAAAAATAGACTGTGGTGTGTGTGTGTGTAGAAAGAGGAAGAGAAAGAGAGAAGGGTAGCAGAGAGGGAGAGAGGAAGGTCATGATAAAGCAAACGTAAAAATTTTAACAAATACAAAGCAAATGAAATGTATTTGCAAATTAGTATTCTTTGTATTAAGTTTGTATTATTTTATATTTGTGTAAGTTTGTATCATTCTTCCAACTTTTCTGTAAGTTTGAAATTATTTCAAAATTTTCCAAAACTAAATATACTAATATAAAGGGGCTCCCACTGACCAAAAACCTAAAAAATGGTAACTTGCTAGTTTTTGGAGAATGAAAAAGAACAGCCTCCTTTTCTTGAAAACTGATAAAAGCAATCAAGCATTTGTCATGATTTTCCTATATAAATGATACCACTGCATAACCATAAGACAGGTGGAGGAGGAAGTATCTCTTTATATAAATATTTCGGCCAATAAATAAAAAAAAAACTTTTTAAAAATTGTAGAGCCAGATATGAAAGTGATTATATATGTTTAATATTTAAAAGTGCCCACCAGCTGGGCGCAGTGGCTTACAGCTGTAATCCCAGCACTTTGGGAGGTTGAGGCGGGTAGATCACCTAAGGTCAGGAGTTCGAGACCAGCCTGGCCAACATGAGGAAACCCCGTCTCTACTAAAAATACAAAAATTACCTGGACATGGTGGTGCACGCCTGTAGTCCCAGCTACTTGGGAGGCTGAGGCAGGAGAATTGCTTGAACCCGGGAGATGGAGGTTGCAGTGAGCCAGGATTGTACCATTGCATTCCAGCCTGGGCAACAGAGCGAGACTCCATCTCAAAAAATTTTTAAAAATGAAATAAAACAAAACAAATAAAGGTGGCCACAATGACCCAATGCATGCTAATTAGAAGTTATCTGTGTGTTCCTCCTTTCATTTTTAGCACAAACATGTTCTCCCATGGTTCCTCTGGACATTTTCCATGTTAACACCTAGATTTTGGATATTGCTAAAGCAGAATCATACAGTTGTTACAGATTTTTGGCATTTTTGATAATGAAAATTGTTCTGGAATTTCATGCATAGGGCTTCTGCCTAACAGTAGCTGTGTGCATACATGAGCTCATACTACACAGTCTTTAGCTCCATCAAGTGAAAATGTGGACAAGTTGTATTAGTTCTGGGCCTCAAAATCTAGCTTAATCATCTTAAAAATGGAATCAGCAAAGTTGTCAGTACTAATAATCACTGGAACTGATGCCTAAGAAGATGACTCAGTTCAACTACCATGAGAATTTAGAACACATTGGATCTTTCTGATTTATTAAATGTCTTAGTTATCACATGGGATCTCTTTTACAATAATGTGCAGTGTTACAAACATTAATTGGGACAGTACTTATAAACCAGAGAACATTCACTTTTATGAAATATTTTATCCAATCTTATGCATTTACCTTCCAGACATACTGCTCTACTAGGAGTTTTAACATAATCTGCATGTAATTTAGTATATTCCATATTAAAGACCAATGAAAAAGTTGATATAGAATTTAAAATGTTTATGTTGATAACCCAAAAAGGAAGAACTGAGATCTATTTTTATTCTTAAGTTTCTGTTGCACTCCTATATAATGTCTACCATTAGCTGAATTGAATATCAGAACACATGATTTGAAAAACAAATAGATTTTTTATCTTTCTCACAAAATACAAATAGCTTTTATTTGTGTGCTTATACAAACATGTGTGTTCAGCTTATTAAAAAATGTAACAGGCCAGGAGTGGTGGCTCACGCTTGTAATTCCAGCACTTTGGGAGGCTGAGGCAGCGGGATCACTTGAGGTCAGGAGTTTGAAACCAGCCTGGCCAACATGGTGAAACCCTGTCTCTACTAAAAATACAAAAATTAGCTGGTGTTGTGACACACACCTGTAGTCCTAGCTACTCGGAGGCTGAGGCAGGATAATCGCTTGAATCCAGGAGGCGGAGGTTGCAGTGAGCTGCGACTGCCACTGCACTCCAGCCTGGGCGACAGAACAACACTCTGTCTCAAAAATAAATAAATAAAATAACAAAGTAAAAATCACTTATAAATCCCCTTCCAACCCTCCCCCCAATCGCCCCCAAAAAATCACTATACCCTTTTGGTTACTCTAGCTAGCTAGCTGTCTAGCTTTTTAGACATTATTAAATTAAAAAATATAATAATCTACCTGTTTTTAGCTTAATTTTCTTCAATTGTTGACATATTAGAGATATCACCTTATAGCAATAAACACAAGTCCATGTCATCATTTTTAATAGGTGCATAACTTATGAATGCAATGAATTTAATCAGTTTCCACTAATGGACATTTATACGCTTTCCAAGTTTTTGCTATAAAGACAATCCCTATATATATATATTTTTTTTTTTTGAGCACTTAGGGTGATTATAGAAAAGCTTCATTTGTGAATGTATTAATATAGAAAGCCTTACAGCTATAATATTTTCATTTAGTTATTTAACAAATTATCTTTATTGAAGAGAGTAAAATTAAATAAACAGCTATCATTCCAGAAAATCCAGGCCCACAGATGTCACAAATATATGTAAAATACTGTTAGGCATCATGGGAGTAAAAAAGATAATTAAGATTAAAATGGTTCCTGACCACTTAGGTATTTTAAATGTAAGAGAGAGACAGCTATACACACAGGCAATGTAAGGGATGAAGTCAGCAAGGCAGAAGAACTAAATGTTAACTAAGCATGGAATGAGTAGTTGAATACAAATTGAGATTACTCCTAATTTAAAGCAATTATCTTATGCTCAAATAATTACTCTAACAAATGACAGAAGAGACAAACATACTATCAACTCCAAGGTACTATGCAAGTTTTTTTCCTATAGAAATAATACATGACATGCTTACAGCACTTAAGATAATAAAATATCCTCACAATAAGCCTGTGAAGATTACAAACGAGAAAGCTGAGGCTCAGGAAAGGAAGAGGCAATGACAGAAATGGAATTATTATGTCATATACCAGACAGATTCTTCATATTTCCCCTAGAAGGTAAGCTCCATGAGGACAAGGACTTTGTCTTACTATCCACTGAATCCCCAGTTCTTAGAATATTGTCTGGGACAGAAAAATGAATATTCAGTAAAAATTTGCTGAATAAATCAAACCCCATTTTACAGATGAGGAAATTGAGGTTCAGAAAGATTAAGCTATATACCCAAGGTCACATCGTTATTAAATTAAGATTCAAACCCTGAATCAGTATTCTTTCTTCAACTGTAATATATGAAATAATTTGGCTACTAGTTGAAATTTGGAAATCATTTTTGTAACACTTCAGTTGGTGCTATAGAAATAATTGTTTTGAATGTATAATTTGTACTTGTCACTAAGTTTTAATTAAGTCATAAACACAAAAGACTGAAATTATCTTAAAAAGAATATGTTGGATAATACTCCAGATGTATAATGACAATTTTAAAAGCTACTTTTTAGAGCATTTTAAGTAAGACAAAAAGAGACAGAACTTTGAATTTTTTATTAGATATAAATTTTAAAATGTCGCAAAAAATTAGGAAGAAAAAGGACTTTAAATTGCTATTGTGCAGATAGATGCTGCAAATTATATACTATTCAATACATAATTTGGATTATCATACTTATCCATTCATTACAGTAGATGAATAATGGCCTTTTTTGAAGCTGTAAGCCACCAATTGATTCAAATTACTACAGTGTTCCTGAAAACAATAAAAATGCTTTTCTCTTAAAAAAAAACAAATCTACACTTCAAACTATCTCCCAATTATTATGAAATTGCAATGCAAAGCATTAAAACAGATTGTATCCCTCTCTGAAAATCCAGAACATATCAATAACTCAATAAATGTACAGTTTATTCAGAAACTAGTTACTGAGTTCTGCTTACTGACATTTTTCTAGAATATTTATATTTTCTATGTGGTAGCTATTCATATATATCAATACTTTAAAATATTTGAAAGTTGTACAACTGAATTCACTTAGAAGTCCACTGCAATAAGTAAACTGTAAAATAATATTCTCAACTAAAAACATGGAAAGAAACAATATTCTAGATCCATGTGGGGATTGAGTTTTTTGTCAAGAAAAACTCTTGCCAATTTCTGAAAGTGTCTTATGTATCAGACTTCTTACCTGGCAAAAATAATATTTTAATGGGATAAAAATCCTGGAATCTAGCAGGAATTTAGTCTCATGTTTTACCATGTAAGAATAATGGAAATCAAAATGTGATCTTTTCTTTTGCCTCTCTTAGTTTAAGCATATCCAGACGAACATTCAGTCAACTTTCTGAGTTATAAGAATTTGGTGGTGGACTAGTATAAGTGAAATTCAGGGCTAAAATTTTAAAATCTAATTGTAACCAATAGCTTCAACTTCCTTCTATATGAAATATTTTATCAGGATCTCACACAAATGTCCTTGATCTTTCTCTCTCCTGAATTCTTAAATTGTACCAATAAACATCTTCTAGAATGTTCTATATAAAATACACTTCTCTGAGTACTGGCACATAACTTTATTTCAGCTCACATAAATCCCGTGATGACATCTTCACTTTACATATAACTAAAGAAGGCTCAGACCAGTTAAGTAATTTGTCACTGGTGAAAAAGGAGTCAGAGACAACATCTGCATCTGAACTAAGGTTTTTGGACTACACAGTTATCCCCTATCACTTTATTTGGTAATCACATACTGCCTCACATTTGTACTACCAACTTTCACCCTTATATTTCTTAATTTTTCCAACATTCATGTCTTTAAGAGCAACAAACTGTGTTTTGCTTTGGTATCTTATAATATCTTTTAGGAGATTTATTCAAATTGTTTGCATGACAGAAGCATGATAGTGTGTAAATTTGGATGGGTTTTAAGAATTCTCAGAGCTTCACACTTGCAAAATGGGGATGACACCAAAATTAATTGAGTGCTTACTGTTAAATGCTTTACCTGTATTAACCCATTTAATCCTCACAACAGCACTATGAGATCAGTACACTGTCTCCGTTTTACAGATGAAAAAGCTAAAGGCTACAGAGGTTCCCTACCCTGCTCAAAAATAAGGTTACAAGCTAGTAGGTGGAGTCAGACTTCAAAAGCCAAGTTATTCTGTCTAGACTGCCTACTCACTTAATGTTAAAACTGTCCCTCTAGGACTAGATAATGACTAAATGAAATCATATTCAACAGTAGGGGAGGATTCAAAAATAATTAACTCCTGGCAATGATTTCTTGAGTATGACAGCAAAAGCACACACAAAAAAAAACAAAGCAAAAATAGAAAAAAGGCACTACAACAAACTTAAAAACTTCTGTGCATCAAATAACACCATCAACAAAGTGATGAAAAGGCAACATATAAATAGGAGGAAACATCTGCAAATCACATATCTGATAAGGGGTTAATATCCAGAATAAACAAGGAAATCCTACAACTCAACAATAAAAAAACAAGTAATGTGATTTAAAAATGGGCAAAGGACCTGAACAGACATTTTCTCCAAAAATGGGACATTATAAAAATAGTCAATAAGCATATAAAAAAGATGCTCAGCATTACTAATCATCAGAGAAACGCAAATCAAAGCCACAACGAGATATCACCTCCCATCCAAGGATGGGTACTATCAAAACAAACACAGAAAATAGGTGTTGGCAAGGATGGTGAGAAACTGAAACCCTATGTACTGTTCGTGGGAAAGTAAAATGGTGCAGGCGCTACAGAAACTGTATTGTGGTTCCTCAAAAATTAAAAATAGAATTACTGTATGATCCTACAATCCCACTTCTGGGTATCCAAAATAATTAAAAGCAGGATCTTTGCATATCCTTGTTCATAGCAGCATTATTCATAATAGCCAAGAGGTGAAAGGAACCCAAATGTCCACAGACAGATGAATGGATTAACAAAATGCGGTGTATATATACAATGGAATATTATTCAGTTTTTTTATTGTAGTTTTTTGTTTTTTTTTTTTTTTTTTGAGACGGAGTCTCGCTGTGTCGCCCAGGCTGGAGCGCAGTGTTGCGATCTCGACTCACTGCAACCTCCGTCTCCCGAGTTCAAGCGATTCTCCTGCCTCAGCATCCCCTAGTAGCTGGGATTACAGGCATGCGCCACCACGCCTGGCTAATTTTTTTGTATTTTTAGTACAGATGGGGTTTCATCATGCTGGCCAGGCTGGTCTCGAACTCCTGACCTCAAATGATCCGCCCGCCTCGGCCTCCCAAAGTGCTGGGATAACAGGCGTGAGCCACCGCGCCCAGCCTAATCAGTATTTTTTTAAAAAGGAATTCTTCACATGTTACAACATAAATGAAACTTGAGAACATTATGCTAAGTGAAGTAAGACAGTCACAAAAAGATACTGCATGAATCTACCTATCTGAGGTAACTAAAGTAGTTAAATTAACAGAAACACAAAGTAGAATGGTAGTTGCCAGGGTCTTGGGAGATGGCGCGGTAGGGAGCTGTTTGATTAGTACACAGTTGTGTTGTAAGATGAAAAAGTTCTGAAGAGTCCTTGCACAACAATGTCAATATACTTCACTAATGGACTACACACTTAAAAATAGTTAAGACCGTAAATTTGGCGGGTTTTTAAACCACAATTTAAAAAATTATTAACTCTTTTCTTTCATTTTATTTTCCAGTCCTCATGGGTATAGTGTTAGAAGGCAATGTAATGGAAAGGATAGACAGAAAAGTAAAGAGCACAGGGCTTCAACGACGTAGAGAAAAAAATTTAAGAGACAACAAAACAAGTAGCCCCATATTTTCATTAATAATTTTCTACAATTAATTGAATCTATCGATAACTTTCTTAACCTGGAAATACTAATGGCAAGGCAACAGTGTAGCGGTTAAAGGCCTTTTCGAGTCTGAAAGTTCAGCTACTATTCTGACTTTGCCACTAATTGTGTGACCTTGGGTAAGATATTTTCATTCATTCGCTAATTCATTCATTAATTATCAAAAAGTCTGTTTCCACGTGGGTAAACCTGGTCAAATGAATCCTGCACCTCTACACAGAATTGTTCCGAGGAATAAATGAAATAATCCATGCAAAATGTTAGGCACAACTATTGGCACTTTGTGCTCAATAAATGTTGGCTATAATTACTCCGAAGCCTATCGAGTAGGAAAATAAATAAACTGAATTCAACTAAAGGAAACCCAGTACCATATTCCTCAGAGATTTGGTTCGTCGATAATTATGGTGTTATCAAATCAGATACTCTTCAGCAATCATTACTGACTCTTGACCATTCTTGCCGAATGTGTGCTCTTCTCTTTTAAAGGAACTCTCTCCCAGGGAAAAGCAATGTCATCTCAGGTATTCGATGTTTGCTTTGGGAACAGTTTTCTACAGATCTCAGAAACGATGGAACCTGAGATTAGCCACTAGAGTACACCGTTCCTCTCACTTCGATAGGGGCCTAGGCCTTATGT
The DNA here is from genome assembly GCF_006542625.1 of Nomascus leucogenys. Lineage (NCBI taxonomy): Eukaryota > Metazoa > Chordata > Mammalia > Primates > Hylobatidae > Nomascus > Nomascus leucogenys. The sequence goes on from NC_044389.1 coordinate 82,321,029, forward strand.
GGGACTGAGAATGGGGAGACAGGGGGCCACATAAACAACACAGATACAAATAAAGCCTCACTGTGGTCAGACGGGACCAGACAAGTCTCCTCCAGGGAGAATGAAACCTGGACATTTAGGACAGCCGAACGCGGAGTCGGCGGGCAGGCGGCTGCAGAAGAACATCGCGCAGCATTCCCCGAGCCCCGGCCGGGAGCCGGGGCTGGGGCCAGGGCGAGGGTGTGTCGGGATGCTCCCCACCGGGCCTGGGGCTGGGGCTGGCTCAGGCAGGCCGGGGGCCCCGCAGGCTTCCAGGAAGAGCCGAGGTGGGGGCAGGGGCGGGCTACGCGGTGGTCTGGGGATTGGGCAGGAAGAGAAGGGACGCTGAGGTCTCACCGCGGGCCGAGGGCAGTGGGTAGAGCTTCTCGGCCTTCTGCAGGAAGCGCTGGGCCTTCTCGCGGTTGCCGGCGTTCAGGGCCTCCCGGGCGATCTCGACACATTTCTCAGCCTCATCCTTGTTCCCCTCCATAGCTTGCTCCTTCTTCCGTTTCCTCCGGCAGCGCAGCTAAGAGGGGCGGAAGCCGCCGCCGCGGAGGAGGCGAGGCGGGACCGGCTGGGGGCGTGCGGCGGCAGCGGGGAGGAGCGCAGGGGACCGCGGCAGCGGCTGCGACGGCCCGGGCGGACGGGCGGGCCTCGCAGCTCCGCCTCCTCACGGCGGCCTCCCCGCCCCTCCGCGGGCCCCTAGGGCGCGATCCGCATCCGTCCCGGCCCAGGACCAAGCTCCTGGGCCCAGGCGTAGGAGCTGACTCGGTGGTCCGCGCACGGCGCCAGCAGGCTCGAAGCGGACCTGCCCGGGAGGCGGACGATAGCGGCCGGGCTGCCCATCGCGGGGAGGGGTTCCGCCCGGGACCCTATTGCTGACATTGGAAGCTCCGTGCCCTGTGACCTCCAGGCGCGGCCCTCGCAGCTGGGGCCAGGAGGACGGGATGGGGAAAGGGGACACTCGTTTTCAGTAAAATTCCCAGGACTTGGAGGCCCCGCCTCTGCGCCCCTCAAGCGAGGGAGGATGCGGTCAGGTGAGGACCAAGGTGTCAGTCAGTCCAGTCTCAGCACTTCCGGTTTGAACCTAATCTTAGGGCTTGTATGACAGCCTTATTTCAGCTGCATTTTTTCTGACCCAGATGTCAGGCTATCCAAAGTACAAAGCAGTTTAATTTGTAGCTTGCTAAGAGTGGTGCAGAGCGGCCTTAATCCTGTGTAGCCAAAGCAAGGGAGGAGAATCAGCCCCTCAGGCGCTGCCCTAACAAAAGCAAACTTTTGATTTCACCTTTTCCTTCCCATTTGCATAACATTACCACTTGGAAGTACCGTGTCATGTTAGTCTTCACGGTGGGGGTGGGGGAAATGTTTGCTATGTGCAAATTTTTTTTTTTTTTTAAAAACATGACAAACTGTCAAAATGTCCTGCTCAACCCAACCACAAGATAACAATTTTTACATAATGCTGTGAGTCAAGCTGTTAATTCTGCTAACAACTACCATAACTCGGTACTTTCAAATATGAAACCCTGCTTCTCTTCGATAAAATGGAGATAATATATCCCCAGTGATGTTACTGAGTACTTAACAGTTTCAGACTTCAAAGCAGTGCCTCGCACGTAGCACTATTATCTTTAAAGTTTAAATTCGGAGTTCATTCTGTGGATATACAGGAGATTCCTACCTATTCCCTCCCTCCCCAAGTCCACCACACTAACAGCATACTAGTGCAGTGCTGTCACACAGCAAGCAAAGCCAGTGTACAAACTGAAATGGTCAAACTTAGCCTAAGAAACTGACAATCCCACTCCGGCTCCTGCCAACTTTTTAAATTAAAACTTTAGTAGCTCATTATATAACATTAAAAAAATATACTTGGGCTATCTTTGTTGATCTACAGATTTGACAGTTCAGTCACAAAGAAATGTGCTTAGTTATTGCTGCTAGATGAGATACTCAAAACAAGTTCCTATTACAACCAAGCAAATTTAATACACAACTAGTTTGGGATATGACCTTTATTGAGCTTATCCACCAGAGTGGAAATAATGTCTGTACAAAACCAAATGTTTGTTACTATAACTTCTGCATCACAATTAAAATCCAAACAGTTTTTTAAAAACAGTCAACTCAATCAAAACCCACTACTTCAGAATCAATAGCTTCTTTGAAGCCACAGTAACACTTAAATATGGTTAAGACTCGAATGCAGAAATTTGGTTGGTTGGAAAGCTAATTAAACTTCCAACTTGCTCAAATAGAATTACAAAAAGGCAAAATTGTGTTTTTCACAGAGATACAGTCCACTGGAATCACCAACACTGGACAGCTGTTAGAGTATTTAGAGTCCTGAGATAACAAGGAATCCAGGCATCCTTTAGACAGTCTTCTGTTGTCCTTTCTTCCCAATCAGAGATTTGTGGATGTGTGGAATGACACCTAGGAGAGTGACAGGAATTAATTCTACTTAAGATTTTTTTTTTAAATCACAGTATTTGAAACCAATAAAGTATATACTGTTCAACCTGAAAGGTATCTTTAAAAACGTGCAGCCCAAGTATGAAGTAAAAATTCACTGAGTTATACATATAAATCAAATTTCATGATACAACCATACTTCCATCATTGAAAATATACTTAAATTTCCTCTTCTAGAAAAACTAATAAAGAAAGCAGCAAAGAATTCCTTCCTCTGAAGAAACTTTTTAAAATGTTAGAAGTTAACATACCACCACCAGCAATTGTAGCCTTGATGAGAGAATCCAACTCTTCATCTCCACGAATAGCAAGTTGCAAGTGACGAGGGGTAATACGCTTTACCTTTAAGTCTTTTGATGCGTTTCCTGCCAGTTCAAGTACCTAGAAGGCAGAATCTGTATCAGTTGCCTTCCAACTTTCCTTTGGCCAAGATTCAGAGAACAGAATAAAACCCTCACAAACGTAGATCTACCAACTGGAATCGTTCCCCACTATCTGACTGGCAAGATATACAGGGGGCACGCAATTTTAATTCCAAGAGCAGAGAACTCAAGCTCAGTAGGATCCTTGTTGAACACCAGCTCCCTCTAGCGTTCTCTTAGGCCTCTCGCCGCGTTCACGGCCTGCGAGTTTTCTTGCATCACTTTCCTCCTTCCCTCTTGCCGCCTCCCCGCCCCCCAAACCTTCTCCGGATTATAGGCGTTCACCCATTTACCTCTGCGGTGAGGTACTCCAGGATGGCTGCGCTGTACACAGCGGCAGTCGCGCCCACACGTCCATGACTGGTCGTCCTAGATTTCAGGTGTCGATGAATACGGCCCACTGGGAACTTAAATTGTAAGCATACACAAACATAAATACACAAAAATGAGAACTCGAGATGGGGAAATTACATGCGCGCCAAAGCAAGGGGCAAGGGCGCAGCAACGCGTCCCGACATCGAAACACGTGATTCCTCCCCCCCATATTTATCGTATGGGCAGCCCAAGTCGCGACACCGCATCACCCACGCATACTCAAAACGCCCATCGAGAGCGATGAATAACAAAAAAGGAAATGCAAAGAAAAACATCATGACTCCCAGACTGCACGAACAACTACTGACCTGCAAGCCGGCTCTCTGCGAGCGGGAAACCGCCTTTGTCTTGGCCTTTCCGGAGTCCTTTCCAGCCTTACCGCCAGCCTGCGGCGCGCACACGCCCGCGAGCGGAGGAGGAACGGAGAATATAGAATTACCAAGGCGGCGCGCCCATCCCCCACCGCGGCGCGTCCCGCCGCGAGCGCGTCCCCGCACCCCGCCGGGGTCTCAGGCCCGCGGCGCGCCGCAGGGGCGACCCCGCCCGTTCGCCCCCCGCCGCGCGCTCGCCACGGCCGCGCGCCTCCGCCCGCCCGCCGGCCCCCAGCGGCGCTGCGCGCGCCACCCAACCGTCACCGCCCGCCGCGAGATCCGAGGCTGCTCCGCTAGCAGCCGACAAAACACCTCCCCCCCCACTCTTCTAAATCCTGTCTCCGCGCGTTCCCAACCGTCGCCACTTCACCCCCATCCCTCTGTGTAACGGGTTTTTCTCCCGCCGGCAAAAACCCGCGGAGTCATCGAGCGTCTCTGCGAAGTTTACCATTTCGAATTCCGCTGAAGCTCAAGCAAGCAAGGCAGAGAAAAGGCTAATCGGACCCACGGTGAGATCCCACCACCTACTCCTTCGTCGCACCGCGATTCAAACTGCGCTGTCTCCCGCCTTCCTTGCTCCCTTTATACTGCAGAATGTTCCCTCATCCGGGAACTCGGATTGCTCATCCCACCAATGGCTGCCACCCGCCCTCGGGACGCGTCCTTGAGACTTTAGCCAATGAGCAAGCGAATAAAAGGGTGGAGGGGCGGGCGCTTCTAAGCTCCAGCCGCGATTGGGGTGTGGGGAGCGAGGCGGGGGAAGGCGGAGGGATGGGAACCGGGGAGAAGAAGGGCACCGCGGCGGGAGGGAAGAAACAGAGCGAGCTACGCTGCGGGAGCGCAGTTACCAGCCGGCTGCGGTCACGTGCTTGGAGGAGGAGCTGAGACCTCAGGGGAGGGGCGCGCGGTAGTGCCCCGGGTCCCCTAGCAGGGCTCTGGAGACCACGTGAAGTCTCCTTGGTATGTAGCACGCCACCCCCACCACTCCCAGCCCCACTCCCAGCGCCTCTCGGGCGGAGACCTGCGACCCGCAGCCGCCTTCCGGGACCCCGGGCACCCCCTCCCTACCCCCTCAATCCCTGGCGGCTCCTCCCGTCTGACAGGTGGCGCGAACGCGTCCAGTGAGAGGAGTCTGAGGTTTGCCCTGACGTTTACCACAGCCTTAGTAGAGATTCCGTGTTTCTTCTTTCTAGGCGAGTCCCCAGCCACCAACAGATCACGACCCGCTGCTCCCACTTTATTTTCAGCCGGGTCTTCGACCTCTCTCTCACTACTTATGAAATCCCCCACGGAATAGTTCTGTGACAGCAAACGGTGAAGCCAAGTTACCTCACTGGTCACGAAACCCTTTTTGTCTATACTTAGGGAGCTTCTGGCGAGGCAGTATTCTTTAATCAAATCATAAACCATATTTTTTGGAGACTACACATCAATGGATTGTACCTGTAGCCTGGTGTGTAAAGCTCATTTAGTGAAACCTCAGAGCTATTAGGTGTCAACTTTTCTACGGTAAATATTTTGCCACATGACAAATATTCGGCAAATGTCGATGGAGTAACTCTGACATGATTTTCAGGCAGTTACAGAGGGTCCATGCAATGCAATCAATTGCAAATGATGAGGTTAAAATAATGTTACTGTACACACAGTACTATCCTTCCAACTAGTAGATTATTAACACCTATGTATATCTCCAGCTGCTTGGGGACAGTAGTGTCTCAATCTCATTTGTAGTGTTTTAGTGTATTACACTTTGTTTGTTTGTTTGTTTGTTTGTTTTGTTTTTGAGACGGAGTCTCGCTGTCGCCCAGGCTGGAGTGCAGTGGCGCGATCTCGGCTCCCTGCAGGCTCCGCCCCCCGGGGTTCACGCCATTCTCCTGCCTCAGCCTCCCGAGTAGCTGGAAATACAGGCGCCCGCCACCACCCCTGGCTAATTTTTTTGTATTTTTAGTAGAAGCGGGGTTTCACTGTGTTAGCTAGGATGGTCTCGGTCTCCTGACCTCGTGATCCACCCGCCTGGGCCACCCAAAGTGCTGGGATTACAGGCGTGAGCCACCGCGCCCGGCCTACACTTTTTAACATAATTGAATAGTTTCAATGTGACGAACATTTTGAAACATATACTCTATGCTGGGCATGGTGGCTTACACCTGTAATCCCAGCACTTTGGGAGGCCAAGGCGGGCAGATTACGAGGTCAGTAGTTCAAGACCAGCCTGGCCAACATGGTGACACACCATCTCTACTAAAAATACAAAAATTAGCCAGGCATGGTGGCGTCCACCTGTAATCTCAGCTACTCGGTAGGCTGAGGCAGGAGAATCGCTTGAACCCGGGAGGCGGAGGTTGTGGTGAGCCAAGATCGCGCCACTGCACTCAGCCTGGGCAACAGAGCGAGATTCCTTGTCAAAAACAACAACAGCAGCAAACATATACTCTGAAGTACTTTAGATTGGGTTTCAATTTGAAAGATTTTATCGAATTAGAGGACCTCCCAATTTCTGTGAGATAAATTCTAGAGAAGAGCTTCCCAACAATTTTGACATTGAGGTTTATTATTTCTTGGAACCAAGGAACTCTTATGATGTCGTCGATAGCAAGACTTCATCCGTTTTCCTACTGATAATATAATAATGATATATTAAGCTATGAAACCTGATATAATAGTTCACGATGGCTCCAGGGAAGCTTTGTGATATGTAATAAACCAACATTAATGCCATCTCTAGTTTAGATAATACTCTGCCAGCTCTTTGCTATGAAGCCCAACAAAAGGAATTTACTGTTGCCTTGCTGAATAGTGGTTAGGAGGATGAACTCAGAAGCAAGTAGAGATGGATTCTGTTCTGCCTCCTCCTCACTGTGTCATCGTAGTTACTAATCTTTCTGAACTTCGAGTTCCTCTTCTGTGAAAAGATAGTATCATCTATTTTCACATGGTTGAAAGATTAAGGAAAAAGGTATGCAATGTACATAGTAGCATGTGTTTGGCACGTAGTTAGCCGTCAGTAAATAACTGCTATTATTTCCTACATTGGATGCTAGAGAGGGATGAAATAAAGTATCTTTTGTTTCTAAATCTTTTTTGCTATTTGGTATATTTTCTTTCTTCGATGTGGAAGCAGCAAGCTTGAAACCTGCCCAAAGTATACACAATCAAGTCTTCCAACATCCAAACTAAAATCCAAAATTGGTTTAATAACTCAATAGTTTTTCTTCAGAGAACAGGACAGTATTACTTTCTGCACTTTTCTCAGAGTGGTGTGATGATTTCCTACTCTCTTTCCTCCCCCCCCGGAAAAGGTATGATACAAATATGTTAATATTCTTGGTTTATCTTTTCAGTTCCTGTGTTAATGGTAATACATGTATATAATATACTTAGCCAGAGCTATGTAATTATTTTTGTTTAATGCCATACCCAATTAGTTCTCTTGCCATAAAAAAAATGAGATGCCAAGGCAAGAGGATCACTTCAGCCCAGCTGTTAAAGACCAGCCTGGGCAACATAGCGAGACCCCATCTCTACTAAAAATACAAAAATTAGCCAGGCATGGTGGCCCCTGCCTGTGGTCCCATCTACTCGGGAGGCTGAGGTGGAAGGACCACTTGAGCCCAGGAGGTTGAGGTTGCAGTGAGCCATGATTGTGCCACTGAATTCCAGCCTGTATGATAAACTGAGACCCTGTCTCAAAAAAACAACAACAAAAAATCCTAATATGAGGTAGGCGAACCCACTATTATTGACTCTTTCTTTAATAGCCTTTTCCTAACTAAGCCAGGTTTTCCATGACTAGTTACTGTCTCCTTTGAAACACTAGCATGTATGTTAACTACTATTGTTCTTGTCTTTTTATGTAGAAAATTTGAGAGTCTTACAATTGGGAATTATAAATTTCTCAACTACATCTTGCTTTAAAAACATACTTTTAAGAAAATATGAGTAAGTTCTCCAGTTATTTCCAAGGATATTAGCCTAGATCGATAATGGCAAAATCCTTTTCATCAGGAAATCCACATTAGAATCTTGGTTCTCTCTGCCTAGGGCATCCAGGAAAAATATGTGCCTTCAAGGATTCACACAGCTGTGAATAACTGAGTTCCAGTGTGGTATTATGCAAAATATTGAACTAGAGTAAAAGAATGAGGGTTGAGTTTGGGTAGCCACTTACTTGCTATATGGCCTAAAGTATGTTAAACACTGAGGCACAGTTTATTCATTTATTAAATAGGGATTCATAACAGCAGATAAACCAACTTGATAGAATTATGAAAGACTTTCATTAAGTGTGAAGAATATCTAGAGTGATGTAATAATATTTTTGGCACCGAGGCCATAGTCCTTCCTGAATTCTGTTTAGGTTGAGAAGCCTATGTGTTTAATTCAGTGTTGATAAAACCAAAACCATCAATTTAAATTCCAAATTGCCCAGCTTTGCACTTCTCATGATCACAGATTGCACACAGGTAACAATTCACAAATGCAGGGAATAGATTACAAAGATCAGCAGAATCTACTCAACCCAGATCCACTGCCATTTCAGGAAAACCAAAGATCATGGGACCCAATACCCCTTTTAATATAGCACTAATTTACTTTTTCCATACATTAGTCCTCAGAATTTTTGGAAATTTATTGTTTTAAAATAAAAAAATCAAGATTCTTATATTATTCTTTTATTATCTATTATTGATATCAACATTGATCTTTAGGATTTTCAGCGCAGGGGAAGGGAGTCCATGTGTTGAAATTTTTTTCCTAAATAATAGTGTATTTGCCTAGGCAGTGGGTCCTCCTTCTCTGTATTCCTGTGTTCTACATCTGTGGATTTAACCAATTGAGGATCAAAAATATTCACAACATAAGCTGGGTGTGGCCAGGCGCCGTGGCTCACACCTGTAATCCCATCACTTTGGGAGGCCGAGGCAGGTGGATGACTTGAGGCCAGGAGTTTGAGACCAACCTGGCCAACATGGTGAAACCCTGTCTCTAATAAAACTACAAAAATTAGCCACGTGTGGTGGCATGCACCTGTAATCCCAGCTTCTCAGGAGGCTGAGGCAGGAGAATCGCATGAACTTGGGAGGCAGAGGCTGCAGTGAGCAGAGATCGTGCCACTGCACTCCAGCCTGAGTGACAGAGTGAGACTTGGTCTCAAGAAAAAATAATAACAATAAGCTGCGTTTGGGGTGTGGCGGTTCATCCCTATAATCCCAACAATTTGGGAGGCTGAGGTAAAAGGATCACATGAAGCCAGGAGTTCAAGACCAGCCTGGGCAACATAGCAAGGCCCTGTCTCTAAAATTTTTTTTTTCAATTAGCCGGGCATGGTGGTACACACCTGTACTTCCAGCTACTAGGAGCTTGAGGTGGGAGGATACCTTGAGCCTAGAAGTTCAAGGCTGCAGTAAGCCATGATCACACCACTGCACTCCAGCCTGGGTAACAAAGCAAGACCCTGACTTCCTTTCTATTTGAAAATTTTAAAAAGTATGGTTGCATCTGTACTAAACATATACAGACATTTTTTCCTGTAATTTCCTAAACCATATAGTGTACCAACTATTTACATAGCATAGGCATTGTAATGGATATTACAAGTAATCTAGAGATGATCAAAAGCATACAATGTGCATAGGTTATATGCAAATACTACTATGCCATTTTATGCAAGGGATTGAGCATTCATGGATTTGGGTATCCAAGCGATGGGGCATGGGGACAGATCCTAGAGCCAGTCCCCCACAGATACAGAGGGATGATTGTATTAGTATTTTTGTGACACTTATCTCCACAGCTAAATTATAAATACACACAGTAATGCCCCTATTGCATATTTCTAACATAGTGACCAAGGAAATTGTTGTAGAGATTTAACACATTTTTATTACTGTATTGTCTTCTTTTGTCTGTATATATGCAACTGAGATGGAAGGCAATACCATACATTATACTGCATGATACATAACCATTCCCTAATAACAGAATATATGATATCACTAGATTGGTGCTGTCAGCCTGTTAGGTAAAATAGAGCATAGCCATCAAGTCATTCTACTTTCCAGGCAATATGCCAAGAATAGCAGTTGGGAGATGGGATATGTAGTGCTTAGGAGCTTCCCTCAATCTAGCTAAGAAGACTAAACAGGGAGGAAAATTCAAACAATGTCTTAATCATTAAAACCACATTAAGAAGGCTGTTACAGACTGGGTGTGGTGGTTTTCGCCTGTAATCCCAGCACTTTGGGAGGCCGAGGTGGGTGGATTGCTTGAGGCAAGGGATTCGAGATCAGCCTGGCCCACATGGCGAAACCCTGTCTCTATTAAAAATATAAAAATCAACTGAGCATGGTGGTGCATGCCTGTAGTCCCAGCTACTCGGGAGACTGAGGCATGAGAATTGCTGGAAGCCAGGAGGCGAAGGTTGCAGTGAATGGAGATCATGCAACTGCACCCCAGCCTGAGTGACAGAGCAAGACTCTGCATCAAAAAAAATAATAATAATAAAATAAATAAATAATAAATTAGAAGGCTGTTACAAAATAAGTATCTGATTGGCTGCCAAATAAACAGTACCTCTAGTTTAAAGGACAGAGACAATTGCAGGCTGGAGCATTTTGAAGAGTTTATGTTTAAATGGACTAAGGAGAGTGTTTGACTGGAATGGTGAATTGGTGTAAGAAGTAGCAGTTAGAAGGTAGGACACATAGTGTTTTAATCTGTTTTGTGCTACTGTGATGAAATACCTGAGACTGCATAGTTTATAGAACAGAAATTTATTTCTCACAGTTCTAGGGGCTGGGAAGTCCAAGATCAAAGCAGTGGCAGGTTTGGCTGTCTGGTTGAGGGCTGCTCTCTCCTTCGAAGATGGAGCCTTGATGCTGTATCTTCTAGAGTGGAGAACACTGTGTCCTTACATTGTGGAAGGCAAAGAAAGTTGAAAAGGGATGAACCCTCTCCATGAAGCCCTTTTATGAGGGCACCTAGTCTCAATCATGAGGGTGGTCCCATGACTCAATCTCCTCCCAATGGCCACACTTGCCAACACTTTTGCATTGTGAACTAAGTTATAACATAATTTTTGAAGGGGACAAAAACATTCCAACCATAGCTAATGTTCATCAGAATAAAGCTAAATTTGGTGTTGAAAATAAGTTTTGACCAAAAGGTATAAACTGCAGTGGTGGGTACAACATCCAGGAAGTTTCCCTAAATGAGGCAAACCGATTTCTTATTTTTGCTGACTGGATTGAAGACAGAATTGGAGAGCTATCTTGAACCATGAAATGAACTTAGGAATATAGGCCACACATAAGGGAATAACAAGATAAATGGAGCAAAGGTCTTTGATACTATGGAGTGTCAAACCTACCCTGGATCTCTCTGAACATGGGCATCTATTTTGTTTGAGCCCCTTTTATTTTGGGTCATCTGTCACTTGCAGCTGAACCGAATCCTAACTATTATAATAAGTCAATGCCCTAAATACTTGGAGAAGGATAGCAGACTTTACCCTGAGAGACTGAGAAACCAATGAATATTTCTGAGAAAGAAAGAATACAGGGTTCCTCATTTTTAGGATACTAATTTAATATGGGTTACAGGGCAAATCAGAAAAGAGAAAAATTTTGTTAGAAGGCTGATAAAGTTGATATCACTTAGGTATAAAGCCTATGATACAGTTTTGCTGTGTCCCCACCCAAATCTCATCTTGAATTCCCATGTGTTGTGGGAGGTACCAGGTGGGAAGTAATTGAATCATGGGGGCAACTCTTTCACGTGATGTTCTCATGATAGTGAATAAGACTCACGAGATCTGATGGTTTCATTGTTTTTTTATGTTTTGCTTTTTTTGAGAAAGAGTCTCCCTCTGTCACCCAGCCTGGAATGCAGTGGCACGATCTCAGCTTACTGCAACTTCTGCCTCCCAAGCTCAAGCCTCAGCTTCCCAGAGTAGCTGGGACTACAGGCGTGCACCACCACACCCAGCTTTTTTTTTCTTCTTTTTTTTTGTATTTTTAGTAAAGATGGGGTTTCATCATGTTGGCCAGGCTGGTCTTGAACTCCTGACCTCAGGTGATCCGCCTGCCTCAGCCTCCCAAAATGCTGGGATTACAGGTGTGAGCCACCACATCTGGCCGAGATCTGATGGTTTTAAAAACAAGAGTTTTCCTGCACAAACTCATTCTCTCTTTGCCTGCTGCCATCCATGTAAGATGGGACTTGTACCTCCTTGCCTTCTGCCATGATTGTGAGGCTTCCTCAGCCATGTGGAACTGTAAGTCCAATTAAACCTCTTTCTTTCGTAAATTGCCCAGTCTCAGGTATGTCTTTATTAGCAGCATGAAAACAGACTAATACAGCCTAAAACTTACATAACACTGAAACTAAGTGAAGGTTGTAAAACATCTTGAAAGAAAAACACTAATATTTTGTTATTAATATGCTATTTAGGAAGATGTAGGGGGGATGGTGGATACTAAGCACATAAGAAAAAAACGCCAGGTTTTTGAGGTTGGTGGTCTGGGATATAAAGTACAAAATCATCTATAGGAATAGGGAAGGTAAAAGGATAGATGCGAATTAAGAGGGATAGAGAAAGAGGTAAGTCAGGGAAGTTATGAAATATTGACTGTACATTGACCTTAGGGGAATCCAAGTAGAATTTCCTACTAAGTATGTTGGCAATAAGAGAAAGCAATCATTAAAGAGTCAGGAAACAACAGATATTGGAGAGGATGTGGAGAAATAGGAACACTTTTACACTGTTGGTGGGACTGTAAACTAGTTCAATCATTGTGGAAGACAGTGTGGCGATTACTCAAGGATCTAGAACTAGAAATACCATTTGACCCAGCCATTCCATTACTGGGTATATACTCAAAGGATTATAAGTCATGCTACTATAAAGACACATGCACACGTATGTTTATTGCAGCACTATTCACAATAGCAAAGACTTGGAACCAAACCAAATGTCCATCAGTGATAGACTGGATTAAGAAAATGTGGCACATATACACCATGGAATACTATGCAGCCATAAAAAAGGATGAGTTCATGTCCTTTGTAGGGACAGGGATGAAGCTGGAAACCATCATTCTCAGCAAACTATCTCAAGGACAGAAAACCAAACACCGCATGTTCTCACTCATAGGTGGGAATTGAACAATGAGAACAATTGGACACAGGGCAGGGAACATCACACACTGGGGGAGGGGGGAGGGATAGCATTAAGAGAAATACCTAATGTAAATGACGAGTTATTGGGTGCAGCACACCAACATGGCACGTGTATACATATGTAACAAACCTGCACATTGTGCACATGTACTCTAGAACTTAAAGTATAATAAAATAAAAAATAAATAAATAAAAATTTTGAATTAAAAAAAAAGAAAGAAAATTAAAAGGCAGCCGAAGAAAAAGACCCAGAAAAGTAAAGGGTGATTTCACAATGGGCACAACGACTTCATACTAAACTAGAAAACTCTCTTTAGTTATAACATGTAACAAGATGGTGTTCACATTTCTGCATGTGTATTGCTAGCTTTGCATAATGAACATCAAATCTGTTTTTGATCTGTAATACTTGATTGTTTACTAAAGATGAAATGTTGCCATGGATTCTGTGACTAAATTGGGTATTATGAAAACTCTTGGTTATTATGTACATTTCTTATGCCCAATGTTACAAAAGAATCATAACTGAGAAAAACTCATTGGCTAAATTCTTTACGTTTGAAATTCCATACAGCTTTCTTAAAGGGAATCTAAGTGCCACCTTTGTCCTAAAAGGGAGGCTCCACAAAATAGAGTGTAAAGTTATGCAACATATACTTCACACCCCTCCACAGATTCAGCCTCAGGGCAGAAACCATATAAAAGGTGTGACCAACACACCTTTTACTGAAATCTCAAAGCAGATGTATATGACTCCTCAGTCCGTTCAATAGGATGAAAATGGCTCAGAGAAGAGTCCAAAGGCTTTTCTTTCAATAAATAATCCTGAGATAACTGGCAAGCCACATGTAGAAAAATGAAACTGGGTCCTCATCTCTCACCTTATAAAAAAATCAACTTATGATGGATCAAATACTTAAATCTAAGACCTGAAACCATAAAATTTCTAGAAGATAACATTAGAAAACTCTTCTAGACATTGTCTTAGGTAAAGAATTCATGACTAAGTACCCAAAAGCAAATGAAACAAAAACAAAAATATATAAATGGGACCTAATTAAACTAAAAAGCTTTTGCATAGCAAAAGAAATAGCAGAGTAAACAGACAACCCATATAGTGGGAAAAAATATTTGTAAACTATGCATCTGACAAAAGGACTAATATCCAGGATCTACAAGGAACTCAAACAATCACCAAGATAAAAACCAAATAACTTAATCAAAAGACATGAATAGGCAATTCTCAAAAGAAGATATAGAAACAGTCAACAAACATATGAAAAAATGCTCAACATCACTAATTATCAGGGAAATGCAAATTGAAACCACAATGAGATACCACCTCACTCCTGCAAGAATGGCCATAATTAAAAAATAACAGCTGTTGGTGTGGATGTTGTGAAAACGGAACCCTTTTACACTACTGGTGGGAATGTTAACTAGTACAATCACTATGGAAAACAGTATAGAGATTCCCTAAAGAACTAAAATTTGAACGGCCATTTGATTGAGCCATCCCACTTCTGGGTATCTACCCAAAGGAAAAAGAGTCATTATGTGAAGAAACATGTACATGCATGTTTATAGCAGCACAATTCACAATTGCAAAAATATGAAACCCTCCTAAATGCCCATCAACCAACAAGTGGATAAGGAAAATATGGTATATGTATATATGTCATAAATACTACTCAGCCATAAAAAGGAACAAAATAATGGCATTTGCAGCAACCCGGATGGAACTGGAGGCAATTATACCACGTGAAGTAACTCAGTAATAAAGAACCAAGCATCATATGTTCTCACTTATAAGTGGGAGCTAAGCTAAGAGGATGCAAAGGTGTAAGAATAATATAATGGACATTGGGGACTCTTGGGTAAGGGTTGGAGGGGGTGAGGGATAAAATACTATATATTGGTGGGCACAGTGTACACTGCTCAGGCGACGGGTACACTAAAATCTCAGAAACTACCACTAAGGAACTTATGTAACCAAAAACCACCTGTTCCCCAAAAACTACTGAAATAAAATGTTTTAAAATAAAGGCTTTTCTACACCCTTAGAGTTTCTCAACTCTGTTTTGTAGTGGAATGGGGGGGTAGAGGAGCTTAAAGTTATTGGTTAGCACAGCATAACCTAGTGGAAACAAATACAGCTGTCAATGCATCTGAGAATTATCTTGGTAAATATTGTATCTATTGTTATTTAATTACTGTTATTGGAATTTAATATTGTTAGCGCCCAAGCAGAGAATAAAAGAGCAGTGCTTTTGTGCATAGGAATAGATACATGGTTATCAGATAATGATTAGTGAGTCAGCAGATTTAGGATATTTGAGACATGATATTGAAGATCAGTTGCTCTAAAAGACTTCCTAAGGATTCATTTCAACCTGAAAACATCCAAGGTAGACATGAGCAGAGCTTATCTTTATTTTAAAAGATGAAAAAATAGATTTAAGGGACATTCAGGCATACAATGACCAGATTCAGGTCCTCCATGCTCTTTCTATAACTTTGTACTTCTAAATGAAACACTTCTCAGAAGAGGATTTAATTAGTGCCTATGTCTCTACATATCTGTGATTTTCTTTGTCTTTAATGAAATATGTAAACTCTATTATTGAACAACTTTTAAGACATCAAGGACATTCTTTCTAGATGAATATTGTTTTCATTGTTTCCTACTGTCCTCATAGTTTGTGAAATAGTCATTTCTTCCATAATCCTTCTCTACTGCTCAGATTCTCAGTAGGAAATAGAGACAATCTCTTCCTCCATTAATAGATTAGTCCAACATCTCTAGGCAAGAGCTGTCCAGGGGACTTCTCATATTTCACCACAAGATATAAAAATTTACATGCTGGCTCTTTGTTTAGTTTTTTTTTTTCTTTTCTTTTTTTTTCTTTTTTTTTTTTTGAGACAGTCTCGCTCTATTAGGCTGGAGTGCAGTGGCATGACCTTGGCTCACTGCAATCTCCACCTCCTGGGTTCAAGCGATTCTCCTGCCTTAGCCTCCCAAGTAGCTGAGACTACAGGCACTTGCCACCATGCCCGGCTAATTTTTCTATTTTTGTGGAGATGGGGTTTCACCATGTTGGTCAGGCTGGTCTCAAACTCCTGACCTCAAGTGATCCGCCCGCCTCAGCCTCCCAAAGTGCTGGGATTACGGGCGTGAGCTACTGCACCTGGTCTAAACTATAGTTAAATTTCCAAAGACTTGTTGAAAATTCCAGATGACTAGTATCTGAAATATTGCAGCTCTGTTCTCAGTTGGCTGTGGCAATTTGATTGTCCTACAATGCTCGGGGACATAACTTGAAACTACAGTTATAAACAAGCAACATTTTTATTCGGACTGCATATTTTGGAGGTGGCCAAATCTCCCCAAGTCACCCCTATATGCTGAAATTTGTTTTGAATGATAGCTAATGTAAAAATGTAGTCTTTTTTTTTTTTTTTTTGGAGATAGTTTTGCTCTTGTTGCCCGGGCTGGAGTGCAGTGGCGCGATCTCAGCTCACTGAAACCTCTGCCTCCCAGGTTCAAGCGATTCTCCTGCCTTAGCCTCTGGAGTAGCTAGGATTACAGGTGCCCACCACCACACCTGGCTAAGTTTTGTGTTTTTTTAGAGACAGGGTTTCACCATGTTGGCCAGACTGGTCTGGAACTCCTGACCTCACATGATCCACCTGCTTTGGCCTCCCAAAGTGCTGGGATTACAAGTGTGAGCCATTGTGCCTGGCCCATTCATTTTTAAAATTGTAGCTGTCATTAGCTTCCTCACTCCATTTGCTTCTCACATTTCCAAAACCTACTTTGAGTGGACAAGGCACCATTGCACTTACATGATCTTCATATGGATTATGGATTATAAATATGTATATAAACATTGGGGTAAAAACACTGAAGAATATGAGTAGGGAATCAAAGCCCTGAATGGCTGAGACTGGCTCACTGTTCACCAGACCCATTTCTTCTTCCGGAGGGGTGGCCATGTGATGGGTTCTTGTTAGTGTGTCTAGAAGTGACATGTGTTATTTCAACATGGAGGCTTTTAAAAAGTAGGTGTGCCTCCTATGCCTTCTTTTTCTGTATTTGAGAGTTGTACACATATGACTCCACAGGATAGAAGAGGTTAAATTCACAAGATTGATCACGTGAAAGAATACCTGACAATCAGGAACACTGACACTTAAATTGTGTTAAGCTATCACAATTTTGTTGTTTTTTTTTTGTTATAGTAGTTAGCCTTCCCTAACTAGTATGCCTGGTCTACAGTCACAACACAGTCAATGTAAAGACATTTTAAAGAGATTTATATCTATGTAATAATTCATTATTAGGACACTAGTCTCATTTGCTAATTAGCATATAATAGAAGAAGTTTCGGCAAACATTTTCTCCTACATAACCCTTATTTTAATCATTCTTTACTTTTAAAAAGACTGTGCTTTGCAAAAATAAGAAGAAAATTATTCACAAGATTATTTATTGTGGCATTTGCAACAGCAAGTGATTGGAAAGAACTATCACATGATCATTGATAGATAACTTAGTGAAAAAAATATGGTACATCGACCCAATGACATAGGATGGAGCACTGAAAAGTAATGAGGAAAATATTTACACACAAATATAGAGTCAGCTCCAGGATGTATTATTAAGTGAAAGAAATAAAATGCAGCAAAGGGTATGTAGTAAATTATGTGAGGGATAAAATGTTGCATAAATGGTCATATTTACAAAACAACAATAGTGGATGAATAAATGAAAAATTAATAAAAATTATTACAGTGAATGGAAGGGCAGAGAGGACAGAGAACAAGTTTGAAGACTCTTCCACTGGCCAAAATGGAGTACATTGAGCATCAAAAATAATAATGAACACAAGTTTGAGTCAAACCTATTGGATTTTTAAAAAGTAATGAGTTCAAATTGAAGAGAAAAAAGAGAGTTCAGAGAGAAGACAGAGGAGGAGAAAGAAAAAGGCAGAAGGAGAGGAGGAGAGAGAAAAAAAATTTTGCTGGATGCTGTTGGAAGTGTCCACAGCACCAACTCATTACTCGTATCTCAAGACTGATAATTAAAGGTGAAGAAGTAGGCCAGGCAAGGTGGCTCCCGCTTGTAATTCCAACACTTAGGGAGGCTGAAGAGGAGGATTGCTTGAGCCCAAGAGTTAGAGATCAGCCTGGGCAACACAGTGAGATCTCTTCTCTAAAAAAAAAAAAAAATTAGCTGGGCACAGTGGCACATGCCTGTGGTCCCAGCTGCTCTGGAGGCTGAGGTAGCAGGAGAATTGCTTGAGCTAAGGAGGTTGAGGCTGCAGTGAGCCATGTGACAGAGTGAGATCGTATCTCAAATAAATAGATACAAATAAAGGTGAAAAAATAAGCATTTATCCTGTCTGTATGCTATGAATTATGTTTCAGTTTATACTGAACTAACTGATGAGAAAAATTTCTCTGAACAAAAGAATCTCAGCTAATAAATGCAGAAGAAATAATATAATTTTTTTAAAATCTCAATTTTTAAACCTTCACATGAATCATTTAAAGGTCATTAATCTACTGTAAAATCATTAGATGAAAGTTTAGGAAATTTACAATGAAGGAATATGGCTGTTACCCCCCCATCAATCTTAGTATTGTAAAACTAGAACAACCAGGTAAACCAAATGCCTCTTGATGTAATCAACATGAAAATGAACTACACAACCCCACCTATGAAATATTCTTAAAAAAAACAACTGAACCCATATCTGTTCAAGTCTTCAGGACTAATTTCTTGGCACTGAAAATAAGCCACCAAGCAGACAATGCAAAGAAGCATTAGCCACATCCACAATGTGTAAAATTGACCTGGTTTTTTTCAATAAGGCAATGGAATTCAGGGAAGGAGAAAAAAGAGGAGAAAACTATTCTAAATTAAGAGATATTTAAAAAGAATTGCGAGATAGAACAACCCAGTAAAATGTGTGAACCTTGGTTGGAAGCTGATATCATTAAACCTCTAATTAGTGGTAGTGGTTTTTTTTTTTAAGGTTTTACATAATTGGGGAAATTTGAATACAGACTTAGAACTAGGTAATATGAAGGAATTATTGTTAATGCTGTTAGAGAAAACAATGGCATTCGTTTATGTAAGAAAATGTCCTTTGTTTTATTACTTTTAAAGAAAGCACATTAAAATATTTAAGGGTAATATAAAATGATTTCTGAAATTTGCTTTAAAATGCTCCAAAAATTTTTTCTAATGCAGGAGGCATAAACAGTACAGCAAAATATTTATAATTACTGAAATTAAATACTTATTTGAAATTTTCAGTAGAGTTCAAAAAGAAAAAATTGGTAATGAAATTGCTGCAGATGCTGTCTCTGTGTAGGAAGAAAAAAATGGTAAACTTTGCTTTGTGGTCATCAGTTTGCCGTTGTTTGGGACCTTTTCATATCATAGTTTTTACCCTTAAAAAAAAAAAGAAAACTAACCCCAATATCCTGTTTAAACAAACCAAGCTTCGCTTCTTAGCCACTCTGGCTTCACCACATAAACGATACTTTATTGTTTGAAGTTGTGCTGAGCTGTCTTTAATAGCTAAGTTTATCTACATATATAAATATTCTGACTGTAAATTTTGTTTTGTTGGGCTATACTAAAATAACATGCAGAGAACTTGAACATGAACCACAAAAGGTAAGAAGCAAAGATGCAGCAGTGGAAAAAAAGAGGAAAATTGAATTCAGAACAAACTAGATTGGACATTTATGCTTCCCAGCTAAGAGACATTGGTCTAATCAACCTATGTGAGCATTCCACTTCTCTTGGGCAGAATGGGACTATTGTGAAGACTGCATGAGCTAAGTCATGTGCTTTTTCAACCGTAATGCATCATACCAAGATAAAATATTATTAGCATGAAGAATGAATGCTGGCAGTATTTCATGACTATTTTCCTTTTACAAAAGTGAAAAATTATCTACACTGATTTTTAAAAGTAATTAAAAATAATTTACAAAATTTCCCCTAATAAACAGCAATAAGAAGCACATTTGGTCTGCCTTTACATATTTCCATCAGTAGGAGAATCAGATCTGCTCAACAAGCACAGAGTTCCACTTTGGTTTTTGACTTTGTTCCTGCTAAGAATCATTTTATTACAGTGATATTAGGTCTTACTTAGAAAAACTATTATTCTGTCTCTTCAGGTAGAGTTAACTACACTGAAAATTTCCATTAGAAAGATACCAGAGTAAAGAAATAATTTTATAATGCAGAAAATCACCACAGTTTTACTGTTTTATACCCTATCTTTAATATATCAAGTTTGTTTGTTTTAATTTCAGCACCTAATACAATTTCGACTCTTCAAAAACTTACAGATAAATTGAGTACTATACTCAGAAGCCACAGGCAACATTAACTGTGACTTAGATGGTTCTGAGTAATTTATAATTCAATTTGCAGTCAATATTCAGTGTTGTTATGCACTTGGACTCAGCTTTTCTGGAAATTGTTTAAGGCACGTAAACATCCTGCATTAATGAAAAGTTGTTCTTACAATATAATTGTGAGTCATGAAGAGAGAACTGAAGAAAACACCACCTTTTTTCCTTATCCTTTCTTTAGAAAAAGAGGCCACATGAAAGAACATGAATATCTCTTTAAAGTAATTAATGGCTTAAGGGCTACAAAGTACTTTGAAAACAAAAGCAAAAATTTCTCCTAATAAACAGCAACAAGAAACACATTTGGTCTGGCTCTAGTATTTCCGTCAGTAGGAGAATTAGACACACAAGGATAGAGTTCCACATTGTTTTTCGTTGTTGTTGTTTGTTTGTTTGTTTGTTTTGAGACAGAGTTTCGATCTTGTTGTCCAGGCTGGAGTGCAGTGACACGATCTCGGCTCACTGCAACCTCTACCTCTCAGGTTCAAGCGATTCTCCTGCCTCAGCCTCCCAAGGAGCTGGGAATACAGTCATGCACCATCATGCCTGGCTAATTTTGTATTTTTAGTAGAGTTGGGGATCTTACCATGTTGATCAGGCTGGTCTCAAACTCCTGACCTCAAGTAATCCACCTGCCTCAGCTTCCCAAAGTGCTGGGATTATAGGCGTGAGCCACCGTGCCCGGCCCACATTGGATTTTTACTTTGTGCCTGCTAAGGATCATTTCACTACAGTGATGTTAGGTCTTATTTAGATAAACTATTATTCTGTCTTTTTAGGTGAATGGTAGAGAAAATAGATTATATTCCTGTGGACACTGCTAGTACTTTCAATACCTTTATAACGGGCTCATTTGTATCTCTTTACTCTCACTTTTCATTATTTTTAATGGTCTCAATCTGGATGATTCTTTTCCCATTTAAAAAGCCATTATTTATTAATTGATTTATTCTTGAAAAGGCTAAACTTGTCAATGTTTCAACATTTAAAAGGCTAAAAAAAAGTGGTATAGAGTAAAAATTCTCTCTCCCACTCCTGTCCTTCAGTGGCTCAGCAATGTGTTTTCTCCATAGTTTCCCTGATCACCTGCTTTTGTTTACAAAGCTTTTGTTGCTTCCTCTATCTGAAATGTGCTTCAGATAGCTGTCAATTTTTGCACCTTACTTCTTCAAAATATGGCTCAATACTCTCCTTTAGTGAACATTCCCTGAGCCACCGTCTCCAAAATTGATCTCTTATTCGTCTTGATTCTGCATCATTGAATATGGTTTGTACCCTGCTTTCTTTAATATACTTTAAATTGCTAATGCTCCTAAATTACTTTCATATTTTCTGGAATGATTTTAGATTTTTGAATAGCCTACAGATTTACAGCGACTTGAAAGCAAGAAATGACTTTTATTTTATTTTTCCTACGTAGTAGTCTGGATCTATGCAACTAGTTGGTGCCTAGTATCTTCTGTATCCTCAAAAAGCATTAACTGGCATTTCTCAAAATTTGGTGCATATCAGAATCCTGGGGCCGAGAATGGAGGAGAGGTGGAAAGTGGGGAGCTTTTGAAACTCATGAATGCTAGGATTCACACCATACCAATTAAATCAGAGTCTCTTGGGAGTGAGATTTGAGCATAAACAATATTTAAAACCTGCTGGATGACTTCAATGTACAGCTATGTTTAAGAATCAGTGATCTAACCCACTCCCTGCCCTCAATTTCAGTGACGACCTCATTCCATGAGAATCTGCTCTTCCTACCAGTGTTATACAATTCTCCCTGCATCTGCACCCATCTTCTCCTGCTTTGCCCCCACTACAGCTAAGAAAGAATTCCTCTGCTTCCCATAGGCCTCCTTCCAGCTGCCACATTGTCTTTGCTCCCTTTCACAGAAACCTTTTCATGGGATTTTTCTTTGCAGGTGGTTGTCACTTTTTCGCCTCCAAATCTCTCTTCAACCACTTATATTTGACTTTCATTCCCATCAGGCCTCCCAAATGGTTCTTGTCAGTGTTACTTGTCATGTTGCCAAACCCCAGGGTCTGTTTTCTGCCTTCTTACCTCTCAGCAGCATGACCACACTTTCCTCCAGATACCGCCATTTCTTGACTTCCGGGATACCATATGGTTGCTCCTCTTCTCCTTTTATTGCTTTCTTTTGTTTATTGTCTCTTCACTACCTGACTTCAAGATGGCACTTTCCCAGGTCTTGGTCCTAAGCCCTCCTCTTTCTCCACATATTTCCATGTACAACTTTTAAGTAGAGATGATTTCAGATAGTAGATGATTGAAAATTTTTTACCTTTATAGTTAAGTACAGTCGTCTCTGGTTATCTCAGGAGATTGGTTCTAGGAACCCTGGTGGATACCAAAATCACCAGATGCTCAAGTCGCTGATATTAAATGTTGTGGTATTTGCATATAACCTATGCACATACTCCTGTGTACTTTAAATAATCTCTAGATTACTTATAATACCTAATACAATGTAAATAGTTGTTACACTGTATTGTTTAGGAAATAATGACAGGAAAGACATTCAGTACAAACACAATTTGTTTTCCAAATATGTTTGATCCACTGTTGGTTGAAGCCATGGATGTGGAATCCACGGATAGAGAGGGTCCACTATTTATTTCACCTTGACAGGTAAGTATTAGAAAAGACTACAACCTGAAAATCAAACTCACATTAAGGTTAGAAAATGAAGAAGAGTGAGTTCAAATAGCAAATCATATGGCAAATTTCAGAAAATCTGCTTTTTACACATCTCTTTTCTTTTCCTAAATTTCTTCTCAAGTACACAGCTATCTTCACTCTTTCCAAAAGCCTCTACCTATGGTCAACCATTATATCTTCCCCTGCACCCTTTATAATTTTTCCCCCAATCATACTCTCCAGCCTTTTGGTTCCATTCTCCCCACTCTTCATTCATCTCTGGCAGAAGCACATCTTGCTGATGAGCTTCCAGATGCCCTGTATTGAAACTGCATATATTACTGATGAGTTAGGTTTCACTTAACTGGGAAAGCTTCAAAATAGGGAACAAATATCTTGCAAGGAAGCCATTGAAAATTTGCTGGATATAGACGAGATACTCTGGGAAAGAAAGAGGTGTGGTAATAAAACAATATACAAATATTTTAAATAATAAAGTCCGTCTTAGACTTGTTGTCTAAGAATCTAGGATAATTCACATTTAAGAATATTGGTATTCTTTGGGAGCCCAGGAGCCACAAAAGCACCTGGGTCAAGATCAAAGCTGGCATCTTGATCACCAAGCTAACTTATTTTAGCATTACCAATATATAGTCTCTCTAATTATTAGATTTGCATCTCTAAGATTCTAATATAATGGTCCTAATATAAAACTACTATTTTCTAATAGTTTGGTTAGAATCTTTTTATTTTATTTATTAAATTTGATTTTATTTCTTAGAGACTGGGTCTCACTCTGTCACTGAGGCTGGAGTGCAGTGGCACAATCATATCTCACTGCAGCCTCGACCTCCCATGCTCTAGTGATCCTCCCACTTCAGCCTCCTGAGTAGCCAGGACTACAGGTGTGTGCCGCCACACTCGAATAATTTTTTTATTTCTTATTTTTTGTAGAAATGGAGTCCCACTATGTTTCCCAGGCTGGTCTTGAACTCCTGGGCTCAAGTGATCCTCCCGCCTCAGCCTCCCAAATTCCTGGGATTATGGGTGTGAACTACTGCTCCTTGTCCCATAGAATCTTTCTAACTCTGACATAATAAAATAAAATTTAACCTGACAGAATATCTCCAATAATTCTATTTTTACTTAATAATTCTAGTAGTACCTGCAGGTCATATTTAGATTATATATACTAGATTATAATAAAACTGCAAGCAATATGTTGTTTCTGTATGACAGGAAATAAAATAATACAAATACCAATATCTTAATGATTAACCAATTTCTGTTTTTATCCTGGTACTAAATTTTGGCTTTATTTGTTTTTGCCATTTTCAATGGGGTTCTTTAGTATGGAGAGCATTCGGTCATCTCTTTTCAGAGTCAACAGACTATATCACCAGATAAACTGCCAATAAGCCAGATAAATAGGATATAAATCCTCAGTTTCTTTAGAGTAAAAAAAATGCTAACTTATATATTTATGTAATGATTTTTAACAAGTCAGCCCTGTTTTTTCCTGCTCCGCGATGGCCAACTAGATGCAGGCAGGAGGAACATCTGCAACCGAGTGACCGAGACATTGGTAAGACTGGTGCACTCCTAGCAGAACTTCAGAGGGAAGCCATTAAGAGCAGACAGAGAAAAGACACACATGCTGAGCTGAAGGGGAAGGAAACTGGGAACCTTGCACAGGGCTACTGTTCACCAAGACTCATTCCTGGTCCCCAGAAACTCCTAGGGAAGGGGTGACTTGAACAGGCAAGGAACAACCCACTTTTACCACAGTACTCTGGAATCCTGGCAGGAGGAGACCCTGTGATCACCATGGACACTTGTGTTGGCAGGGAGAGCTGCTTAGATAAGTGGTTGGGGCAGAACTACAGCCAGCATGGAGCCCAGTTGGTTTGATTTGAGAGCATCCTTAGTGGAGCAATGCCAGGGACGCCCATTCCCCTAGGTTCGACTTGATCCCATAGGAGACTCAAGCCCTGGTGGTACTGTGCAACCTGAACTCTGCTGGGTGGTCTTGCCTGTGACATGGGGCCATCTGACCTGAGCACTCTTCATTCTGCTGGTCTCTCCTGGGGACCTGGCTTGACCACGCCTGCTTGCAGTGCAGCCCCCAAGTACCTCCTAGGGACCCACATCATAGCTTCTGGCTGGTGGACCTGGCCTGACCAGCAGAGTGCTCTAGCAGGGAGGCTGGCAGACTCTCACCAGCCCACTTGCACCCTCCCCACTTGGCAGCCTGCCCTGTGTGCTTTGCCCTGTGTGATGGCCACTCACTCATGGCCATCCCTCTGCATCACTTTGCTGGCTCGGGTGGACCTTACCTTTCCTGTCTTATCAGTGTGCATGTACACATGCACCCTGCCATGCCACTGCTGCCTGCATAAGTGCACCCATCCTTCCCCCAACTCCACTGCCATTGTCGTTGGAGCATTGGCAGGCACGAGCCCGCTAGCCCTGCCCTGGCTAGTGCTCCAGCCCTGTGCTGACACTGCTGCTGGCATGAAACATAGGCATGGAAGACAGTGGATCCACCTCCACCCTGAGGGCCACCTCCACCTACAGGAACAGGCACAGAGGGCACACACAGTCCTGTACCCACTGGTGCCCCACCCCTGTGCTGATACCACCACAGGTGTGAACACGTAAACAGTCACCAGCAAGGGTCCTCTGTCCCCTTGAGCTGTGCTGCCACCACAGCTGCTGTGAATGCCGGCACAGCAGCCAGCACCCTGGCACCTACTAGCACCCTGGCACCTACTAGCACCCTGACACAGCTAATGAGTATGCAACCCCTGTGCTGCTGCTGCCTCTGCTGCTGACTTGTGCACACGAGGATAAATTCTGCTACCACCACCCTGTGAAGTGTTTTGACTGGCACCACCCATTGGAGTGTTGTGAATAGCAGTCTGGGAGCACCTCAGCTCCTACAGTGCAGCAGGTTCCTAAACTCAAGAAGCCAGAGAACAAAGCTGCGGCTCAATGCCAGTCCCCTAGAGCTATAGCATGGAGTCCAGGAGTCCTGAGCTGAGCCTTAGCCCCCTAAAATCTTTCAGAAATGAAGCCAGTCGACTGAACCCATGTTATACCACAATCAAACCCCCAAGGTCATCAAACAGGATAAAATAAATAAAAACCCATCCAAAAACAGCAACCTCAAAGATTGAAGGAACATTATTAGCCCACACAGATGAGAAAGAAGCAGCACAAGAACTCTGACAGCTGAAAAAGTCAGAGTGCCTTCTTTCCTCCAAAGGATCACAGTAGTCCTCCATCAAGGGTTCATAACTGGGCTGAGACGGCCAGAAAGACAAATAGAATTTATGGCTAGGAATGAAGATCATCAAGATTCGGGAGAACATTGAAACCCAATCTCAGGAAGCTAAGAATCACAATAAAGTGACACAGGAGCTGATCGACAAAATAGCCCGTATAGAAAAAATGTAACCCACCTGATGAGCTGAAAAACACACTACAAGAATTTCATAATGCAATTGCAAGTATTAACAGCAGAAGAGACCAAGTGGAGGAAAAAACCTCAGAGCTTGAAGACTGGCTTCCTGAAATAAGACAGTCAGACAAGAATAAAGTAAAAATAATGAAAAGGAATGTAAAGAGAGCAAATCCACAACTTACTGGCAGCCCTGAAACAGGTGGGAAGAATGGAAGCAACTTGGAAAACATATTTCAGGATATCATCAGTGAGAACTTCCCCAACCTAGCTAGAGAGGCCAACATTCAAATTCAGGAAATGCAGAGAACTGCCACAAAATACTTCACAAGATCATCCCCAAGACACATAATCATAGATTTTTCCAAGGTTGAAATGCAAGAAAAAAATGTTAAAGGCATCTGGAGAAAAAGACAGGTCACCTACAAAGGGAAGTCCATTAGACCAACGGTGGACCTCCCAGTAGGATCCCTACAAGCCAGAAGAAATTGGGGGCCTAGATTCAAAACATTCTTAAAGAAAAGAAATTCCAACCAAAAATTCCATATCCACCCAAACTAAGCTTCACATGCAAAGAAGAAATAAGATCCTTTTCAGACAAGCAAATGCAGAGAGAGTTTGTTACCACCAGAGCTTCCTTACAAGAGCTACTGAAAGAAGCACTAAATATGGAAAGGAAAGATCATTACCTGCCGCTAAAAAAATATATCTAAATACACAGATCAGTGACACTATTAGCAACTACATAAACAAGTTAACATAATAACCAGCTAACGACACAATGACAGGATGAATCCATACATACCAATACTAACCTTGAATGGAAACTGGCTAAATGCCCCAATTAAAAGGCACAGGGTGGTAAGCTGGATACAGAAGCAAGGCCCAATGATATCCTGTCTTCAACAGACGCACCTCACATGCAATGACAACCATAGGCTCAAAATAAAGGGATTAAGAAACAGCAAATGGAAAACAGAAAAAAGCAGGGGTTGCAATCCTAATTTCATACAAAACATAATTTAAGCCAACAAATATAAAAAAAGACAAAGAAGGGCATTACATAATGGTAAAGGAGTCAATTCAACAACAAGATTTAATATCCTAAATATATATGCACCCAACACAGGAGCACCCATATTCATCAAACAAGTTCTCAAAGACCTTCAAAAGACTTAGACTCACACACAATACTAGTGGAAGACTTCAACACCCCACTGACTGTATTAGACAAATCATTGAGGCAGAAAAACAACAAAGATATTCAGAGCCTGAACTCAACACAGGACCAAATAGTCCTGATAGACATCTACAGAACTCTCCACACAAAAACACAGAATATACATTCTTTTCATTGCCACATGGTGCATACTCTAAAATCAACCACAAAGTTAGACATAAAACAATCCTTAGCAAATGCAAAAGAACTGAAATCATATTAACCACTCTCTTGAATCACAGTGCAATAAAAGTAGAATTCAGGACAAAGAAAATCACTCAAAACCATGCAATTACATAGGAATTAAATAACCTGCTCCCAAGTGACTTTTGGGTAAATAACAAAATTAAGGTAGAAATCAAGAAATTCTTTGAAACTAATGAGGACAAAAATACAACATTATCAGAATCTCTGGGACACAGCTAAGGCAGTGTTAAGATGGAAATGTATAGCACTAAATGCCCACATCAAAAAGTTAGAAAGATTTCAAATTAACAAACTACATTACAACTAAAAGAACTAGAGAAGCAACAGCACACCAATCCTAAAGCTAGTGGGAGACAAGAAACAACCAAAATTAGAGTTGAACTGGAGGAGACTGAGACACAAAAAGCCATTCAAAAGATCAATGAATCTTTTGATTCATTGTTTCTATGAAAAAATTAATAAAGGGTCGTTTCTATGAAAAAATTAATAAGATAAATATATTGCTAGCTAGACTAATAAAGAAGAAAACAGAAGATCCAAATAAACACAATTAGAAATGACAAAGGGGATATTACCACTGACACCACCAAAATAAAGATGACCATCAGAGACTACCATGTATACCTCTATACACACAAACTAGAAAACCTAGAAGAAATGGATAAATTCATGGACACATATACCCTCCTAAGACTGAACTAGGAAGAAATTGATTCCCTAAATAGACCGATAATGAGCTCTGAAATTAAATCAGTAATAAATAGCCTAACAACCAAGAAAATCCCAAGACCAGATGGAGTCACATTCAAACTCTACCAGATATACAAAGAAGAGCTGGTACCATTCCTACTGAAACGATTCCAAAAAATTGAGGAAGATAAACTCCTCCCCAACTCATTCTAAGAGACCAGTATTAACCTGATACCGAAACCTGGCAGAGATACAATAACAACAACAAGGCCTCAGGCCAATATTCTCAATGAAAATTGATGCAAAAATCCTCAACAAAATACTAGCAAACTGAACCCTGCAGCTTTTCAAAAAGCTAATCCACCATGATCAAGTAGGCTTTATCCCTGGGATGCAAGGTTGGTTTGACATATGCACGTCAATAAACATGACTCATCACATAAACAGAACTAAAGACAAAACCACATGATCACCTCAATAGATGCAGAAAATGCTTTCCATAAAATTTAACACCCTTCATGTTAAAAACTCTCAATAAACTAGGTATTGAAGGAATACACCTCAAAATAATAAGAACCATCTATGACAAACCCACAGCCAACATCATACTGAATGGGCAAAAGCTGGAAGCATTCCCCTTGAAAACTGGCACAAGACAAGGATGTTCTCTCTCAGCACACCCATTCAATGCAGTATTGGAAGTTCTGGCCAGGGCAATCAGGCAAGAGCAAGAAATAAAGGGCATCCAAATAGAAAGAGAGGAAGTCAATCTATCCCTGTTTGCAGATGGCATAATCCTACATCTAGAAAATCCTGTAGTCTCCTCCCCAAAACTTCTTCAGCTGATAAACAACATCAGCAAATTTTTAGGATACAAAATCAACACACAAAAATCACTAGCATTCCTATACATCAAAACAACCAAGCTGAGAGCCAAATCCCATTCCCAGTTGCCACAAAAACAATAAAATACCTAGGAATACATCTCACCAGGGAGGTGAAAGATATCTAAAATGAAAGCTACAAAACACTACTCAAAGAAATCAAAGATGACACAAAAAAATGGAAAAACATTCCATGCTCATGGATAGTAAGAGTCAATATCTTTAAAATGGCCATGCTGCCCAAAGCAATTTACAGATTCAACGCTATTCCTATCAAACCACCAATGACATTCTTTACAGAAATAGAAAACGCAATTTTAAAATTCATGTGGAAGCCAGGTGCAGTGGCTCACACCTGTAATTCCAGCACTTTGGAAGGTTGAGGAGGGTGGATCACAAGGTCAAGAGATCAAGACCATCATGGCCAACATGGTGAAACCCCGTCTCCACTAAAAATACAAAAATTAGCTGGGTGTGGTGGCACATGCCTGTAGTCCCAGCTACTCGGGGTTGGGGGTTGGGGGTGGGTGCTGAGGCAGGAGAATCGCTTGAACCTAGGAGGTGGAGGTTGCAGTGAGCAGAGATCATGCCACTGGACTCCAGCCTGGTGACAGAGCAAGACTCCATCTCAAAAAAAAAAAAAAAAGTCATGTGGAACCAAAAAAAGAGCTTGAATAACCAAGGCAGTTCTAAGCAAAAAGAACAAAGCAGGAGACATCACACTAATAGAATTCAAACTATACTATAGGGCTACAGTAACCAAAACACCATGGTACTGGTACGAAAGCAGATGCATAGACCAAGGGAACAGAATCAAGAGCCCAGAAATAAGGCAGCACACCTACAACTATCTGATATTCAACAAGGCTGTCAAAAGTAAGCAATAAGGAAAGGACTCCCTATTCAACAAATGGTGCTGGGATAATGGGGTAGTCATATGCAGAAGACTGAAAGTGGGACCCTTTCTTACACCACATGCAAAAATCAAGTCACAATGGATTCAGAACTTATATGTAAAACCCAAAACTATAACAATCCTGGAAGATAGCCTAGGCAATACCATTCTGGACATAGGAACTGGCAAATATTTCATGACAAAGATGCCAAAAGCAATGACAGCAAAAACAAAAATTGACAAATAGGATCTAATTAAAGAGCTGCACAACAAAGTAAATTATCAACAGAGCAAACAGACAGCTTACAGAATGGGAGAACATATTTGCAAACTATGCATCTGACAAGTTCTAATAACCAGTATTTATAAGGAACTTAAACAAATTTACAACAAAAAAACCAAACAACCCCTTTAAAAAGTAGGCAAAGGACATAAACAGATGCTTTTCAAAAGAAGACATATATAGAGCCAACAAGCATGTGAAATAAAAGCTCAATATCACTGATCATTAGAGAAATGCAAATAAAAATCACAATGAGATAACATCTCACACCAGTCAGAAGGGCTATTATTAAATAGTCATTTAAAAAAATAACAGATGCTGGCGAGGTTGTGGAGAGAAGGGAACACTTATACACTGTTACTGGGAGTGTAAGTTAGTTCAACCATTGTGGAAAGCAGTGTGGCAATTCCTCAAAGAGCTAGAAACAGGACTACTATTTGACCCAGAAATTCTATTACTGAGTATATACCCAAAGGAATATAAATTGATCTATCATAAAGGCACATGCACATGTATGTTCATTGCAGCACTGTTCCTGATAGTAAAGACATGGAATCAACCTAAATGCACATCAATGGTAGACTGGATAAAGAAAATGTAGTACATATACACCACAGAATACCATGCAGCTATGAAAAAGAATGAGATCATGTCCTTTGGAGGAACATGGACAGAGCTGGAGGCCATTATCCTTACCAAACTATTGCAGGAAGAGAAAACCAAATACCACATGTTCTTACTTATAAGTGGGAGCTAAATGAGACACAAAGAGAGGAACAACACATTCTGGGGCCTTCCTGAGGGTGGAGGGTGGGAGGAGGGAAAGGATCAGAAAAAATAACTGCTGGGTACTAGGCTTTGTACCTGGATGGCCAAATGATCTGTACAACAAACCCCCATGACATTAGATTACCAACAGAACAAACCTGCACATGTACCCCTGAGCTTCAAATAAAAGTTTAGAAACAGACAAAACCAAACAAAAACCAAATTAGCCCTAGCATTTGTGGAGGCATACATACTATATTCCTGAATATTTACATGTTTAAAGTTAACAAATTATTGAGTAAAATGTTTTATCATCCTACATTGACAAAATTATATTTATAACATTTTTAAATGTGAAGAACTATGTTACTTTTAAATAGCTGCAAGTTAGTAAATGTAAAAGATGATTTATTTTAATTATGCTTGGCATGTCTGGCCTTCTAGTGATAGGCCAGTGATGTTTGAATGGTATAAAGCAAAGATATATATGATGAATACATTATTATATATTTATTTCATAAGAATTGCTTTTTCTTCATTTTAGAAAAATTGCTAGTTGTGTTATAATCAATATTTTCATTTAATTTGTATTGACAGCATGCCAAATGAGATGACATTGCTTGATTTATTAAAACTTTTTGATAGATTTTAAAATTAATTTTAATTGGCCAAACTATCACTCTGCTGAAACAATAACACCTGGAATTTTTAATGAAATTCTTAAAGCAATGCTTGATTTAGTAATGGATCATGAATTTTACATATAATGTTTGAGCATTGGTTTGCATATGATAAACTAATATTACCCCATACGATTTTACAAAACATTTAAAATTTCATTGCTATCACTTATGTTGTAATTTATATTGTCTTTTAAGAAAGATCTAATCTGTATACTAATGTAAAAAACTGATAGCACAGTCAACTGATGCTGTATCTAGATTTATATATTCGGTTATGTAATATTGAAAATTGTTCCTTAGCCACAATGTACAACTTGGTGATTATCATGCTAATTTATGAGTATTTTCAGAACCACAAATGGAACACACAAACAAAAACAGAAATGTTCACTCTAGGCACTACTGGGATTTTGGGGGTTTTTTTGTTGTTGCTGTTATGCAAGAAACTATTACATTGTCCTCGTTTCAGAATTGCCTTGTAGATATGTGATGTTGTCAACAAATAGTTCTATTTCTAAACAAAGAAGTATATTTTTAGGTCGTAAGAAACAAAGCCAAATCTCTAGTTTGTTAGATTCTAATGATAGAAGGAAAAGGCAGATACCTTAAAATATCACAGATATTTGAAATCATAAATTGAAAACACATATCTGCCTACCAATAAGATATACAGATGCCATAAATGGTTGATGTTA
This sequence comes from Nomascus leucogenys, assembly GCF_006542625.1. Lineage (NCBI taxonomy): Eukaryota > Metazoa > Chordata > Mammalia > Primates > Hylobatidae > Nomascus > Nomascus leucogenys. The sequence goes on from NC_044389.1 coordinate 82,353,759, forward strand.
ATTTGTAATTAAATAACATTTTTAGAACAACTTTACTTTAAATAGTCTTAAATGTACATAATAGTGCCAAATTTCTATGACTCAACAATATTTACAACTGCCATTTTCAATACAAGTGAAACTCATGAACCATTATAACAGCAAAATATTGATTTAGCAAGGAGTAGTCTGTTGAATATTAAGAAATAATTAATATACAGGAAGTTTTTATTGACAACTCTGTGGCAGAATCTCAATATAAACAAGATACAGATGATTTTAAATCAACCTCCCCCACGCATATATATACATGCAAAGCATGGCAATGTATTTTATTGCTAACTTGTGAGATCTATTTTGTTACTTCATTGATATCCATTTATATACTTACTTTTGGATTTTTTTTTTAATTAGAAGTTAGGATGAAGGAATTAATTGAGTTCTAAAAATCCCTAACTCTCTACCTTGTTTAACATACTTAGACTTAAACAGTGAAACTCAATAGCCTTCTGGGTTTTTGATGAACAAAGAGCTATCAATTTATAGAGCAAAAATAGAACCTGTCCCTGAACAACCAACTATATTCAGTAACTTAATGACTATTTGAGTACATATCATATGCCAGCCACTGTTCTACACATTGATTTACAGCAATGAACAGAAGCAAATCATCCTACCTTCAAGGAGCTTACATTCTAGAAATGGAATGGAGTGGGGGTGGGGGCGTAGAGAGCAAATATATCAGTAAATTATGTGGAATGCATGAGGATAAATACTGTGAGGAAAATAAATTAGGATAAAGGAATGGGAGTGCTGGGCAGAGGTTGTAGTTTTAAAGAGATTGTCAGAGAAGAACTTACTGAGAAAATGACATGAGTCATAAAAGAGGTTATTTTTAAACTTTTTAAATTTTGAAATATTGTCAAATGTACAGAAAAATTACAAGTACAATGCAAAGAATGTTATTTTCTTAAATCATTAGACAGTAAGTGGCTGACCCATTACCCTCAAATACTTTGAGGTATATTCTTTACAAACAAAGACATTCTTCCTACATAAACCATAGTATAACCATTATAATCAAGAGATTATCATTTCTATGTTACAAGCATCAAATCCATATCAAGTTCACAGACCCCATTTACATTTCTCCATTTGTCCCAATAATGTCCTTTATTGCAAAAGGATCTATTTCAGAATTGTGTGTTGTATTTGTCATGTCTTTTTTTGTCTCTTCAGTTTGGAATTATTCCTCAGCCTTTCTTTGAATTTCATGACCTTCACCATTTAAAACAAAGTTACAGGACACTTATTTTGTAAAATGTTTTTCAATTGGATTTGTCTGATGTTTCCTTATGGTTATATTCAGATTTTGCATCTTTGGCAGGAATATCTCAGAATTCCATTCTATCAGGTCGCTAATAATTTCAATTTGTCCCACTACTGAGGCTATTAACTTGAATCACTTAAGGTATAGTCTGCCAGCTTTCTCCACTGTGAATTATTCTGGTTTTTTTTTTTTTTTTTGTAATTTCTAAGTATTTTGTGGAGAGGTACTTTGAAACTGCTCCACACTCTATTTCTCATCAAATTTTCTATGTATTCATTTATTTATATAAATTGAAGCCATGCATAATAAATTTTTACTACTGTTACTACCAGGCTTAAGGGCCCCAGATTTGCCCAGTAGGAGCTCTTTCAAGCTGATGCCCACATGCTTTACCTGTCCCTATTTTTCTAAGGCACTTCCTTGCTTTTGAGGATAAGATATTTCAGGCCCATCTCGTACTTTGTCAAGCCCATCCCTGAAATCAGTCACTTCTTCAAGGAAGACTTGATTCCTTTTAGTGGACACTGATTTTTAAGCCATGATCTGGGTGCTTGGTGTGATGATTCCTATTGCGGGTAGGGTGTGTGGATGGGGTGGTAACTGCTCCAAGGCCCTATCAGTGGTTAGATGTAGGAAGTATATGTATGTGGACACATACACATGTGCACACACATATATGTGTAAATACACATATACAGATTTACAACTGCATTATTTTCTACATCTATCTCTAAATATTGAAATCCATGAGTTACATTGGCACTTTCAATTCCAATCCAACACCACAGAATCCAACCTAGTTTTCTCCTTTTTGTGTTTATTTCATCAATCTGCTGCTCTGCCTCTCCCATGTAGAAGCCCCCCACCTCCCCCCGCCCTCCTGAGACGGGGTTACCTCCTTCCCATCAAATGTGCATCTTCCTTACTCAGGCTTATATACCACATCAGGCTACTTTCCTTGCATGGATGCCTTCTTTATTGTCCTTGAACTCTGACACCCCAAGCGAGGTCTCCTTCCTATATGGACTCCCTCCTTAATCCACTTCAGCTTTGAGACCCATAAGTTACCCCCATGCATGGACACCCTCCTCAGGCTCTGCTTCACTGCAGGACTACCTCGCCAGGTAGATGCCCTCCTCACTCTCTTCGGGCCCTGATAGCCCATACCACATATCTCCTTTGTGTAAGGACCTTCCTTACCCTGCATAAGCTTTCACATCCTGACCCAAGTCTCTCCCCTCTCCATTGCACCCATTTGAAAGCCCCCCTCATGTGACTTTGGCTTTGACACGTGATGCCAGATTACTCTCATTAAAGTGTGTCATCCTCACTCTTTTGGGCTCCAAGTCCCCATGCCAGGCTCCCTCTGTGTGGGGGCCTTTCTCACACCACTTGGGAACAGACATCTCATTCTAGCCCCCTTTTCCTGTGTGGATGCCCTCTTCACCCTTCTCCCATTGACACCACCTGCCAATGTGGTTGCCTTTCTCATTCTTCCTGGGTTTGACATCTCATGCAAGTCAGTCCCTTTGTTGATTCCTGTCTGGCTCTGCTCCAACTAATGTTTTTAAGACTGAATTGCTCAAAAAAAGAAAGGGAAATGGAGGGAAAGGGCAAGTGAAGGGGAGGGGATGGGAAAGAGAAAGCTGAGTTTTATTATATTTTAATAAAAATAATACATGTGTGTCACAGCACTATGCCAGTCTGGAATCAGCCTTCAATTTGAACCAGACTCCAACTTTTGTTTCTAAGCCTCTGAGAAAAATAGTTGCCATGAACCTCAATCTCCTGCATGATTGCAAATGTGTAGAATCACTCCACCAAAAAAATATTTATGTAGTTTCTATGAAGACACAGAAAAGTCACTATTGATAAAGCTTTTCATATTTCAAAAGGATTTCCTCATATAATAACACAGTAAGTAATGGTTATACTACTGAATGAGCCGTCTATAAAAGGCAAAGTGAGGACCCATTTACTTTATTTTTCAAGACAGAAAAATGCAAAATACTCACCTTAAAACGTTTCAAAAAATGGCTGACAATTAATTTAGTGCTTACATTTTAGTTATCTGGAAAATTCACACGTGGAAAAACTCCATTTCATTTACGTAGTATCACTGGAAAATAAAGTGCTATTGCATGTATTAGAGCCAAACTAAACTCAAGGTCCTAGACTGTTATGGCCTCCAGCCATTTGCTGGATCTTGGGGTAGTCACTGTAATATTCAGGACCTTTAGTTTCCTCACCCATAAAATTAGAGTTAGTCTAAACTCGAAGATAATTGCCAACTCTAAAATTCTATGTCTTAAGGCAGAAAAACATACAGGCTTTTTATCTCCTAAAAAAGTTTAAAATATGTATAAATCAGTAAAGGATAAAGTACCTATATTTTGTATTAGTAATTGCCCAATGGAGCAAAAGGCACTGATTAGAAATGAAATCGAATCATAAGATGCCCACACAAGTCCAAGAATAAGGTGTGGTTTTCTCTTAACTGGTAGTATATTTAAATAATGGAACATGGAGTCCGTAAGTAACTGATTTACCATTTGTGACCTACATTAGCTATTGGAGATTAGCTGCTGGAATTTCCCAGAAGGTAATTTCCCACTACTGCTTGTTTTCCCCAATGTATGGTCTACTAGAAGGCACACTAGACTATGAATCAGAACAGTAACTAACATTTGATTTGTATATTACATCTACTATAATTATCTGTCACCCCAATTTCCCCCTTCTTGCTTCAAGTCCATTTATATAAGCTGGCTGCTCAAGGATATCACTTTAAGATTTAGAGGTTTGGGTTTATTTTTCCCCGACTTAAACCAATCATATTTTCTCACTTGGGATGTTGAAGCAAAGAATACTGAAACTTATTTAGATATAAGTGGAAATCAAAAGACTACATTTAAAATTGTTTCAGGAACCTCCAAACTACTTTCCACAATGGCTGCACCACTTTGCTCTCCCACCAACGGTGCACACAAGGGTTTCAATTTCTCCAAATACCTGCTAACACATGTCTTGAAAAAAATTGTAGCCATTCTGACAGATGTGAGGTAATATCTTATTGTAACTTTGATTTGCTTTTCTCTAATAACTAGTGACACTGAACATTTTTTCCTATGCCTGTTGGCCATTTGTATGTCTTCTTTGGAGAAATGTCCATTCAAGTTCTTTGCCCATTTTTAATTGTTTGTTTTTTTACCACTGAGTTGTAGGAGTTCTTTGTATATTTTGGAGATTAACCCCTCATCAGATATATGGGTTGCAAATACTTTCTCTGCTTCCACACGTTGCCTGTTTATTCTGCTAATTCTTTCTTTTGCTGTGCAGGAGCTTTTTAGTTTGATGTAGTCCCACTTGGTTACTTTTGTTTTTGTTGCCTGTGCTTTTGGTCTCATAGCCACAAAATTCATGGATCAACTATCATGGAGCTTTTCTCTTATATTTTCTTCTAGGAGTTTTACAGTCTCAGATCTTATGGTTCTTCCTTGTTATTGTCTTTAAAATAATTATTTTTATATTTAAAATTTTTAATATTTTATTATAGTGTAATAAAACATTTGTATTACACTATTATAATAACATAATTGATAGTAATATCTAAAACATTTTAGTGTCTATAAAGATAAACATACATTTTACAGTGTTTAGGATACTTTTTCCCCTAGATTTATTCAGATATATTTGACAAATAAATATTGTATATATTTAAGGCATACAATATAACGTTTTGATATACATAGACATTGTGAAATGATTGCTATAATCAGGCTAATACAACACCTCGCATAGTTACATTTTTTCCCTGTGGACACCTAAGATCTGCTCTTAGCAAACTTCAAGTATACAATATAGTATTATTAACTTTAGTTACTATGATTACATTAGCTCTCCAGAATTTATGCATCCTGAATAACTGAAGTTTTGTACTCCTTTAACCAACATCTCCCCATTTCCCTTGCTTTCCAGCTCTGCCAACCACCATTCTGCTCTCTGCTTTTATGAGTTCAATATTTTTATTTTTTGTGTTTTTCTTTACTTTTTTTTGTGAGTTCAATTTTTAAAGAATCTACATATAAATGAGATCATGCAGTAATTGTCTTTCTGTGTCTGGTTTATTTCACTTAGCATAATATCCTTTAGGTTCAACTCAGGTCTTATGTTTAAGTCTTTAATCCAATAATCCTACTGTTATGATCTGAATGTTTATGTCTCTCCCAAATTCGTATGTTGAAATTCTCACCCCCAAGGTGACAGCGTTATGAGATGGGGCCTTTGGGGGGTGATTAGGTCATGAGGGCAGAGCCCTTATGAATGAAATTAGTGCCCTTGTAAAAGAGGCCAGAGAGAGATTCTTCACTCCTCCTACCATGTAATGTTAGAGTCTATGGTAGCTATCCATAAGCAAGTAGGCTCTCATCAGACACTGAATCTGCCAACACCTTGATCTTATACTTCCCAGCCTCCAGAACTGTGAGAAATAAATTTCTGTTGTTCATAGGCCATTGAGTCTATGGTATTTTGTTACAGCAGCCTGAACAGACTAAGACACTGTCTTCAATGTATTTATCCAAAAGAACTGAAATCAAAAGCAATATCGTGAAGCACTCCTATGTTCATTGCAGCACTATTCACAATACCCACGATGTGAAAACGACCTAAATGTCTATGGACAAGACGAATGTATAGAGACAATGTGGCATATACATACAACAGGATACTTTCAGCCTTAAAAAGGAAGAAAATTCTTCTGGCTGCCAGAGGCCAGCAGGATTGGGAGCAAAGCAGGGTGAAATGTGGAGTTACTAATCAACCAGCATAAAGTTTCAGTTAAGCAAGATCAATAAGCTCTACAGATCCACTGTATAATTTGTACCTACAATCAATAATAATGTATGTACACATAAACATTTGTACAAAGGTAGATCTTATGCTAAGCGTTCTTATCACAATAAAATAAAATTTAAAAAATAATTTGACAAAGGAAAAACAAGAAAAAGACTACACTAAGAGATCTGAACAGGTAGATGTGGGAAATGATGGGTCACATGCATGCTTTGATTATTGGCTGCAGATAAACTGAAAAAGTTGAGGAGGCCAGGCGCAGTGGCTCACGTCAGTAATCCAGCACTTTGGGAGGCCAAGATGGGTGGATTACGAGGTCAAGAGATCGAGACCATCCTGGCTATCATGGTGAAACCCCGTCTCGACTAAAAACACACACAAAAAATTAGCCGGGAGTGGTGGCAGGCGCCTGTAGTCCCAGCTACTCGGGAGGTTGAGGCAGGAGAATGGCGTGAACCCGGGAGGCGGAGCTTGCAGTGAGCTGAGATCAAGCCACTGTACTCCAGCCTGGGCAACAGAGCAAGAATCTGTCTGGAAAAAAAAAAAAAAAAAAAAAATTAGCCGGGAGTGGTGGCAGGCGCCTGTAGTCCCAGCTACTCGGGAGGTTGAGGCAGGAGAATGGCGTGAACCCGGGAGGCGGAGCTTGCAGTGAGCTGAGATCAAGCCACTGCACTCCAGCCTGGGCAACAGAGCAAGAATCTGTCTGGAAAAAAAAAAAAAAAAAAAAATTAGCCGGGTGTGGTGGCATGTGCCTGTAATCCCAGCAATTCGGGAGGCTGAGACAGGAGAATCGCTTGAACCCAGGAGGCAGAGGTTTCAGTGAGCCAAGATTGTGCCACTGCACTCCAGCCTGGATGACAGAGAAAGACTGCATCTAAAAAAAAAAAAAAAAAAAAAAAAAAAAAAAAGGTTGAGGAGAGACGTGAAAGGAAATGAGGAAAATACAAGTACATGATCTCAATTTGCTTTCACAGCTACTGTGGAGTAGTAGTAACATATTATTACCACCAACTGCAATTTACAAATTAAGAGACTCATACTTAGGTAAATGACTGATTTTTCACAGATTATACGGCTAATTACTGCTACAGTCATTTTTGAACCTTAATGTTTTGATCTAAACTAGTTCTCTTTCTACTGCACTGCGCTGATAGTACTGGCTCTGCCATTAGTTAGCATGACCTCGGGAAAGTCCATTAAGTTCGCTGAGTCTCAGATTTTAGGTCTGCAAAGTGGGGTTAAAATATGAGCCTTATCCTATTTAATAGGATTAATACTACATATCTTATTTGTTATTGTGTTTTATAGTTTGTAAAAGTCACTGATGTATAATTTCATAAAATTTCTTACAAAAGTACTATAAGAATCAAATGAGCATGTATTGCTAAGAGAATAGATTTTATGTTATGTATTCTTATTATAAAATAATAATAATAACAAAGAGGGTAGGAGGAAACTATTAGAGGTGATAGATGTGTTCATGGCGTAGATTGTGGTGATGGTTTCACAGGTACATTCTTATCTCGAAAGTCACCAAGTTATATATAGTCATTTGTCATTGTGGTAGGTGGAGGGTTGGTTCCAGAACCCCCCAACCCCTAGTGGATACCAAAATCTGAGAATGCTCAAGTCCTTTATATAAAATGACATAATATTTGTATATAACCTATGCACATGCTCCTGTATCCTTTAAATTATCTCAAAATTACTTATAATACCTAATATAAAAATGCTATGTAAATAGTTGTTATACTGTATTGTTTTAATTTGTATTATTTCTTATTGTTGTATTTTTAAAAATATGTGGGACCTACAGGGAGGGCCAACTGCACATTAATATGTACAGCTTTTTGCATGTTAATCATAACTTAATAAAGTGGTTTTAAAAAATCAATGTGAAAGCAGTTGCACAGTAATTATCATCTGCCTCTGCTTCCATATACTCCTTCACATCCCTGAAGTTGTTGAAATTCTTGAGATTTTAGTTAAGATTTAAAGGTTGCCTGGGGAGAAATTTCAAATGGACTCCATAGCCTCTGATAATACTCACAATGAAATAAAAGCATAATAAGAATTTTATAATCTGCAAAGTCCAAATCTCAAACAGCCTTTTAGGACCATTAACAATCTATCCACCATGACATAACATTCATCTAAACATCCTCCAACTTTATCATCCCCAGGCCTAAGTGAATTCTTCCTTTATGTAGTCCTGTTTGGGGGTTCTATGAATAGTCAGTTCTATGCCTGTGTCTCAACACAAGCAGCCTCCCCTGCCTAGAATACACTCTTTGTGTTCTCTATCTTTCCAGGATAGGTAAGATCTGACCTCCATCTGATTTCTAACTACACTAGTCTCCATTCATAGTTTCTGTTCTCTAATCTCCATTAGTTCTTATTGTCTACAGCAGGGGTCAGCAAACCATCTCCCCAAGCCTATTTTTGTAAATAAAGTTTTATTATAACTTACATATGGCTGTTTTCACACTACAAATGCAGAGTTGAGTAGTAACAACAGAAAGCGTATGGCACATAAAGCCTCAAATATGTACTATATAGGAAGAGTTTGCTAACTCCTAGTTTATAGCATATAAAAACCTGAATTGCCATGATGGAGAAAGCACATTGTGTTTTTGAAATTATTTATTATTTACAGTAAGTTTTAAGGACATTTAGATTACAATAGCAAGTTGAATGAGTATTTTATTGCTATCCCTTTCAGATGCAATTTAGAAATTCTACTAAAAGATGAAAATGATAAAAATATTTTAGTGTCATAGCAATGATAGCTCATCAGAGCCAAATAATATAATATTACACAAGTATTATGCAATATAATAACTAAGGTAAGGTAAAGGTGAGGGTTAAATAGCAAAAGGTAACTCTTAGCAGGACACATCAATGACACCTACTGAACAGAGAAAGCTGAAGATCACAATCAGGACAATAACCTAGTGCCTACTGTTACTGCAAGCAGGGCCAAACATCATACAGATTGATAATCAACCAAGTCTGTTAGGGTCTGCAGGAAATAGCTCCTTATTTGTGGTGAGGATGAATGTTAAGGAAGAGCAATTTCTGACTATTAGGAAAGCACTGGATTGCATGGAGAGTACTTTTGCGTTCTGTCAAATGGCACCAGCTGAGAAGCACTTGTCTATGGACTCCTTGTTTGTCTGTAAGCAATATTTTCCCACACATACTGTCTATTTAAGGCTATGAACAAAGCCACATACTTTCACCATTCACATAAGGGATAGTGTTTCCTTATTATGTGTTAAGGCTAAACCGACATTTGATCCCACCCCTCTACATAACTTTATTATTATTATTATTATTATATGAGATAGGGTATCACTCTGTTGCCTAGGCTGGAGTGCGGTGATGTGATGATAGCTCACTGTAACCTTGAACTTCTGGGATAATGTAATCCTTTCACCTCAGCCTCCCTACGCACTGAGGTCATAGGCATGAGCCACCATGCTCGGCTCTTTTTTTTCTATAGAATAGTTTCAAGGAAAGATTATTTCCCATGGAAACAAATATGGTCCCACAGCTATTAAACTGAGAGAACTCTTCAAATGTTACTGAATAAAAGTTTTTAAAAATGAAGTGTCCTTTCTAAATTTCTCCATGAGTCCTGGTAGAAAGCTTTCACTGTCCTCCTCCTCCATAAATATACATTAAAATGTAACTTCATAATTATAAAAATTTTAAATAATTTAGGCATTTATGCCTTTTGAGAATTTAATTTTTAGTTATGCATAAAGATGATCATTTCCTTCACACTTGACAGCTGCCTTTCTACTTATTTTAGTAATAAGTTATTTCAAATTCAATTGATATTTTAAAGAAAAAAATTATTTTAAAACTTAGGCTACATGGAGAAGGTGCCCTTATGGAGTTGGGACATAATTTCTAATTTCATGAAACTAAAGGTAAATGATTGATTTTTTTTTTAGCTTTTAAAAACAATTGTGGTAAAGTATACATAATATAAAATTTACCATTTTAACCATCTTTATGTGTACAGTTTAGTGGCATTAGGTACATTTACATTGCTCTGCAACCATCAATACTATCTGTCTCCAGAACTTTTTCTTCTTTCCAAACTGAAACTCCATTATCTGCTAAAAAATAACTCCCCATTCCTACTTCCCCCAGCCCCTGGCAACCACCATTCTACTGTCTGTCTCTATAAATTTGACTACTCTAGATACATCATAGAAGTAGAATACTTGTCTTTTTGTGTCTGATTTATTTCACTTAGCATAACACCTTCAAGTTTCTCCATGTTGGAACATGGGTCAGAATGTCACACCTTTTTAAGGCTAAATAATATTCCATTGTATGTATATACGACATTTTGTTTATCCATTCATCCGTGATGGACATTTGAGTTGCTTCTACCTTTTGTTTTTTGTCACAACGATGCTGCTACGAACATTGGTGTATAGATAACAGATAAGTCTGATTTTTGTTTTGTTTTGTTTTTATTGAAAAAGCCCTCCTTTTTTTTTCAGAGACAAATGAACATTTATTTTTATGCCTTTCTTCCTATGTGTATTTCAAGCCTTTTTCAAAACAAAACCCCAGGAATCTCCAGATTCAATTATGTCCCTGGGCTTGGTCGACTGCTGCAGGAATCTTAGGGAGCCTTGTACAAATGCTAGAGTTACTCATTTACCAACATTAAATCCTAGGATAGAAGATGCAACAAAGCAGGACTCCTTCCTCCATGGAATGTGCTGATTTCAGACGAGGCGGCAGCCAATGTAGAAAATGCTGAAATTTTTCCTTGGAATTGGACTGTGATGAGAGGTGCTTGCCATGAAACATAAGCTACTGTCTTTTCTTTTTTTGAGACAGAGTTTCGATCTTGTTGCCCAGGCTGGAGTGCAATGGCTCAATCTCGTCTCACTGCAACCTCTGCCTCCTAGATTCCAGCGAATCTCCTGTCCCAGCCTCCCAAGTAGCTGGGATTACAGGCATGTGCCACCATGCCCAGCTAATTTTTGTAGTTTTAGTAGAGACGGGGTTTCTCCATGTTGGTCAGGCTGGTCTTGAACTCTCGACCTCAGGTGATCCACCTGTCTCAGCCTCCCAAAGTGCTGGGATTACAAGAGTGAGCCATCGCGTCTGGCCAGGTACTATCTTTTCTTTGACCCTTCCTTTCCAGTTTTTGAAGATAAGGCAGGAAATAATCTTCTCTAAAGATACTTGATAAAGATTCCCCAAAAAACAAAAACACATGCTTCCACTTCATTGATAAAAATTACTGCAATTTGGCACCTGGGTCTAGTTCAGCTGGTGGATGAGCTGATTGATGCATTCACCCCAATAGCCAGGTGTGCCTATCTCCTTGAGGAAGCCCGCTCTATTTTTGGTAGCATGAGGGGCCACTGAGAGGTGGAAAGGGCGCAAGAACCATGAGCTCTCCTGGAAATGCTTCCCTGGGAAGGCAATTTAATGAATGAGGTCTTCCAAGCAAATGACGCCAAACGTCCCCAGGTGCTCCTCAATCACTGTGTTGTCTGTCAGAGGGATGGTTTTATTCTTGACCTTGGCTTGTCCACATTTCAAAATGAGTTCCTGGGCAGACTTCAGATTTGGAAATCCCCAGGTCACATAAGGTTCCACTACACGCAGCACTTTTAGGTTCTAGGGGGTGACTTTTACAAAGACACCACTAAAAATTTTCTTTAGGGGAAGTCTTGCAATGGTTCTCTGCACCAGAAAACTCAGGCTATCGGTCCTTTCGATGCGTACATCAAAGGCCAAGGAATGTTTATCTGGCAATTCCAAGGCATGAGGTTTCACTTCTAGTCGTCTGAGACACAGCTTGTCACGTTTCTGCTGCCAGGAATCATGTAGGAATGATTCCAGTCGCTTAAACCTGGGCCCTTTTCCTTTCCTCTGCTCCTTCTTTGCCAAAAGTGCCTGCTTTGCCTGGGTGGCTTTGAGGGCTTGATAAGCCTTCCCCTTCTTCAGGAGATTTTCTGGAACCAAAGGGATTTTTCTTTGCTCTTGCTCCACCATCTTTATAGTGGTGCAGCTCAAAAAAGCCCTCTTATTTAACGAGTATTTATAGACTGCCTAATACTTAGTAGATACTGTGCTAGGTGCTGGGTACACACTGTTGATCTTAGAGCTTATCATTATGCCTTTTTATTTCTTGGATGTATAGGGCCCATATCATTGAAACCTAGGTTAATAAAAAAAACTAATCGGCAGTTATTATGACATAGCTATTCAGCAATCCAAATCCATAATGCCAATATTAATGTATTTGGGGATTAAAAGTGAAATACACAGAAAATATTTTCTCATAAACTATTAAAAATCATATTACAGAGGTTTAACATTTAAATGATTATGCACTTTTTGAAAGCAGCACCTTCTTTTAGTTATACAAAGCATGTTTCCTTTGTTTTAACAAAACATTCTCATCTGAAAATTCTCTTGGGAATGGAAGGAACATGTATATCTAGCCTGTGAGGCAGCGATTGGTTGCTTTTTCACTTCATACTAAGCAGAGTGATAAGAAAGAAGAAAAAAGTCTCCACGGCAACCACTTTGATCATTAAAGTTTGCATTAAAAGGAGAGAACTAAATCTTGCTTGAACGTTACTGTTTTTTGCTAGGTTCTCTGGCAAGTCATTTTGCCTCTCTAAACCTGTTTCCCAGGGATAGTAAATACTGTATCTACTTTGCAGAGGTGTTTCAAGAATGAAATAACTCATATGAGGGCGTTTTGTGACTCAAGCGCTACACCAATGTAAGGGTTTTAAAAAGTTGTTATTTTGCTAACATGCCCAGATATTAAATTCTAATAGCTACAAAGAAATGCCAAAATCTCTCAACATCCTGCTGTTTGTTAAAGAATTTAATCTAAGTTGTAAAAAGCTTTCCCCAGTGGAATTCAGGAAAGCTATTTTGAGTTAAAAAAAATGTGTCCTACAAATTTTTTTTCCCCTGAATTGGGCCATGTGCTGAAAAGTTTTTTCTCTATCATGCAGTGAAGCACATGGCTCCCTTCACAGATCACACACAAACCCTTGTGACACAGAAGGCCCCCTGCCACACACTATTCCACTTCTACAGCTTCTACTAACTCATCCTAGTTCTGCCCCTATACGCACACAGAATATCCCTAATTAAATGCTCCTCAAATATTTAAAGAAGGTTATCAAGTCCTTTAGCTATGGCCTTTTCTCTGGAAAAACTAGGTTTTCAAAAATTTTACCTCTTATATATTTAAATTTTTTATTTTCTCTATTTCTCATAGTGTCTAGAGTGGAGCCCAATATTCTAGATACAGTATGAATATTAAAGGAAAAAAATCACTTTCCTTATGCCGAGCCTTATGCTCCTATTAATATGTTCTAGGTTCATATTAAAGTTTTAATCTAAAATCTTGGCTTTTTTTTTTTAAAACAAGAACTGATAGTTGAGCCATATTTTACTCATTCCTTTTTCCTGTAATGGCTTTTTAAGGTTTCACTGCAAGAGTTTCATCTATTCTATTCTTTGTAGATTTTGTCCTGTCGGATGCGAAACTGAAAGAGTATACAGAAAACATTTTTGATTCCCAGTTTTGCTTTTTTTTTTTTTTTTTTGAGACAGAGTCTCGCTGTCGCCCAGGCTGGAGTCCAGTCGTGCGATCTCTGCTCACTGCAACCTCCGCCTCAGCCTCCCGAGTAGCTGGGATTATAGGTGTCTGCGGGATTACAGGTGCCTGCCACCATGCCCAGCTAATTTTTGTATTTTTTTTAGTAGAGATGGAGTTTCACCACGTTGGCCAGGCTAGTCTTGAACTCCTGACCTCAGGTGATCCGCCTGCCTTGGCCTCCAAAAGTGCTGGGATTACAGGTATGAGCCACCGTGCCCAGCCCCAGCTTTCCAGTTCATGTAAAACCTGTCCTTACTTCTTTACTCTCCTTGAATTAGGTGAAACCCAAGAACAGTGCTTCTGCATCCCAGGTATTAGCACTCCTTTTACTCGAACTAGTTTGAGTTGGCTTCTGATGTTTGCACCCAGAACAGCCTTGGCTGGAGCACAGCATTAACCCAACTTGACCTTACTTTACGTATCCTTTGTCTGTAGAACTGAAGTCCAGCTGAAAGAGTTGTACCGAATGTATAGAAATTTAGCTGCTCTGGCTATGGGATTACAAGAGAAGGGGAAACATGCTTCCTTCACTTTGTTTCACCTCTTTTATACTGAACATGGAAGAAGCACCTCCTTCCACATATGGAAGGATTACTTCTGGAGAGCAAGCAATTCATGTGTGTAGTGGAAAAAAAAGTACTGAACGTGGATCTGAGGAAACATTGGTTAGGGGAACATTTATCCTAATTCCCCTGGATTCAGGCAGTGTAAATTCAGGCAAGTCACACATTCCCTAGGTTTCAGTTTCTTCATATGTAAAAATTAAAGAGTTAGGAGGATTATATATGATGTCTAAAGTCTCTTTCTGCTTGAAATGTTAGCTTAAACATACCTCTGGCAGTGCATACAAAGAACCACTTTGCCATCTGCCGTTGGAGCCATCTTTCTCATTTCTGTGTTGAAAAGACATTTCTCCCCAAATCTTGGAGACAGCCAGGGCTGTCAAGGTGTGTAACGATGCTCCATGGATTCAAGACCCCTCTTCTTTCTCTCTAATTTGTATCTCTTTTTCTTCACTGAACACATACAAACCTTCTTCCTCGTTGTTCTTAAGACTTTGAACAAGTCCATTCTTGCTTTGCCAAATTGTCCCAGGCCTGTGGTAAAATCTAGGGTCAGAGGGAAAGAGTTTTATCTACCACATTGTATCAGCAAAAATAACAGACATGGGTTATTTAACTAGAAGCAAATTTATGGATATTTTCTGCATGAATCTAATTCCTAATAAAGTACTTATTTTTGGAATTTGGGGTTTATTCTTATAATTTTTTAAAGATTTTTATATACTTATATTTCTTTATAGTTAAAAATGATTTACTATATCCATGCATATATGTATAGTCTACTTTAGTACCTTTTGTGATTTTAAAATCAATAATACAGAAATGTATTATAAAATTCAAAAAATACAAAAGGGCATAATCTACCCATCTGCCCTATTCCCTGGACACCCAATTTTCCTATTCACAAGTAATCCCTACTTGTATTAACAGGTTTTTTAAAAAAGAGACCTTCTAGAGATATTCTATTCATACACAAGCATATACACACAAATATAGTCATAAAGATCATTATAATTATTGTTTTCCCCTAATGGTAACATACTATATAAGTAAGCATTTTTTTGTCACTTACCAATAAGTCCTGGCTATGATTATGATATCAACATTTGGAGACCTTCCTGGCTTATTTTAACAGCTTCATAGTATTCTATTTTTTTGATATACCAGAACTGATTTAATTAGTTCTTGATTGTGGTTGCCATTAATATCCTTTTACTTTTTTAGTTTTATGCATGTGTATATCTATTTGCAGTGTTAATTCCTAGAAATAGAACTGCTGGGCCAAAGGGCAGCTGCATGAGTCATCTAGATGTATGCTTCTGAATTTTCCTCCCAAAACGTGGTTGTCCTGATTTATATTTCCACAGGCAACATGAAAGGGCCTATTTCCCCACATTTATTCTAACATAGTGCATTATCACTTTTGGGGTCTTGCCATTTTGTGGGGTGAAAACCATTATATCACTATACTTTTAAATTGCATTCTATATTATATTATCTTCTCTATTAGGGTTTCTATTTAGTTATCTTAAATAAATATTTGATATAGATTTTTCAAGTTACGTAAAATACGGGCCAAACAATGGTGAGAAATCAAGAAGGTTTTTAATCTTAAAACTCTAAAAAACAAACTTCAGAACATCTAATAAGTTGTCTTTCTTTCTGCCTCTTATTCTCTATTTTCCTTGCCTATTTACCTATATCTGTCAACCATTCATGAAGAATTTAAATCTACATTTAATATTTCTATTTACTGAGTAAAATGTTTTGATCCCTTTCTTTATTATAAAAAGCAAAATAATTAGATAATTCTATATTTCTTAAAAGATAAATTTAAAACAACCATATCCTTTAGGTTAGTCAGTTTTTGGTTGGAAGCAACAGAAACTATGGCTGATTGAAGCACAAATGGGGTAGCTCTAACTGCAGGTGAGCAGGCTCATCAGCCATGAACAGTGTTCAGAATCATGCTACAGAATCACACAGGCATCGCCATTGTTGTATGCTATCCTCTGTGGTTTGATTATTCCTGATTACCGACCTTGGGTGCTGTGCTGGTACAATTGCTCCTGTTACCTCAGAAAATGGATGTGGCTGCTACTGGCTTCTCCAAAATGAAATTGGAGCAGCCCTGCTTCTTTAGGCTTACAACATCTGATTTGGTCAGTGCAGGCCATGTCTGGTCTGTGGCCTTGGTTGGGTGTCCATGCTGTGCCTGTAAAGGAGGTTGTGGAAACCGTTATTAGGCATTTTCAGCTTCATAGTTAGAAGCAGGCTCATCTTCCCCTCTAATAGGTGGGGACACCCTATCACTGAAGGTTGGTAAAAAAGGTTGACAATTATCATCAATAATTCTCAACTGGTGTTCTTTTCCTCCAGGTGATGGTCTTTAAAAGATTGTTACTTGAGAATCACAAAACTAATATTCTTTTTCTTCTCTTGGCCTGAAATATTGAGGGTTAAGGAGGAAAATAATTGGTCCTCTTTTCACATAGCCTGATAGAATTTTGGCTGGGACAGGGAAATAGGAAGATGCAGTTAGAGAAATAACTGCCAATGCCAATATTTATGCCCGTAAGTACCAATTTTTAATCTTCTACTTTGATTATTAAAGTATACATTCTCTTTCCAGGGTCTTAGTTTTTCTCAAAAATAATTTAACACACTAACAGTTTCTGGATGAAAATAACAATGTATTGTTTTTGTATTTTCTAGAATCAGAACAGTAAGTTAGGGCTAGCTGCAAAGAGATACATGCCTAAAAGGAAGTTAATATAAACCATTTCTACCAGTCTAATTGTATTAGTTTGCTAGGGTTGCTGTAACAAAATACCACAGACTTGGTGGCTTAAACAGCAGAAATTTATTGTCTCACAGTTCTGGAACTACATGTCCAAGCTCAAGGTCTCAGTAGGGTTGGTTCCTTCTGAGGGAAGGATTTGTTCCAGACCTCTCTTCTTGGCTTGTAGACAGCAACCTTCTCCCAGTGTCTACACGTTGTTTTCTCTGTGTAACTGTTTTTGTGTTCACATTTATTCTTTTTATAAGGATACGAGTCCTGCTGGATTACAGCCCATCCTAATGGTCTCATTTTAACTTGATTACCTCTGTAAAGATTTTATATCCAAATAAGGTAACATTCTGAGGTACTGGGGATTAGTACTTCAACATATGAATTATGGGGCAGTGGGACACAATGAACCCATAACATGGATCTTTTTGGTGATCTAAATAAAATTTGTGTTTAAGAGAGAAGGCAAGGAAGCTGCAAACGACCAGATTGGCTGTTTTGACTTGTGATTTCGGAAAAAAGTAGTGCTGAGGTCCAGGGGTTTGAGATGATAGGATTCCTAAATGTGGGCAGGACCAGGAAGACCTCTCTTAGTTCAGAATTGAAGGTTGTAATATTTTTAAAGAATAATTTGTGGACAAGATCTAAGCACTTAAATCTAAGCAGAATTTAGTAACTATGTGTCCTGTATGTAGTACTAAAAAACTTTTTTCTTTTTTATAATTTTAAAATGTGGAACTTCTCCAATTCTCTTTCTAGGTGCTAAAAGTAATTCTGAAAACAATTTGGCAATTAATATTATAATAGAACTTAATCCAACTCATTTTACTAAATTTTGCTTTGATTATAGAAAATTATATACAAAATCTCAAAATGAGTATTTTTACATGAATTTATCCAATCAAATTAAACCACAATTTTTAGCACCTACGTACAAATCAAGGTTCAGTAAAAAAAATGTTCTTAAGTTAGAAAGTTTTGATGAAATCTCAAGTTTTCCTGCCTTATCTACCACTCAGGACTCAGAGACAATAAGGTAAACTATATAAAGCTCTATGAGTCCAAACTATGAGCAAAGACTCTCACTTTTAACTTGCGTAGACATTTGGCATATTCTCTGTTGGTCTCAAGCACTTCAGAATTAAAACAGAGATGATTGCTGAGATGTTGCAAGGAATTAATAATATATGTAAATACAATTGACCCTTGAACAACACAAGGTTGAACTTCACAGGTTCACTGACAGGTGGATTTTTTTCAACCAAACACAATGGAAAGATAGTATTCGCAGGATACAAAACCCATATTGGGGGGGGGGCGACTTGAGTATGCATGGATTTTGGTATAAGATGGGGTTAACCAAGGGATTACTGTACTGTCACATTTTATGAAACAGTTTTGCTAAAATTACAGCCTGAAACTTTTTTTTTAATAGATTGAAATCTAAGAGAGTTGACTCTCCCTTCTGAGTCTCCTTTGTACTCTGTCTCTTTAGGTTCCTACCACGTTCTACCTTGCATTTTGGCAAATAACACATACATTTCTACCATCCTCTGCACTAGGATTATGGGAAGAATGTATTCTCTTCATTTTCTTTGGGAGCTTCCTCTTAGTACCTTGCAGAGTGAGTCACTATAAATGTGAACTTTGAGACATTTGAATGTGAATGAGCAAAGCAACCACATGATGGCAGCATGTTAAAAGAGTGAAGAATTATTTACTTGAAGCCATCCTTTAAATTTTTAAAAATTGGTGTGAACAAAGAAGAAAACCTCATATCTACCTGCTTTGTGAATCCCGTATTCTAGTCAACTCTTACAGATGCAGGAGATGAAGTTAAGTGACCAGTTTTCAAATCTCAAAAACAATAAGGAACAAAAGAACAGAGAGCTCCGAGTTCTTAGATTTTAATCTAGAACCAGACAGTCAGACTGACTCATTCTTCAAGCTGAGCAGTTTTTGGTGTTCAATATGGGGATTATTTGGTGAATTATGCAAAGCAGAATGATAACTTATGGATAGTGCCTAAAATTAATGTCTAGTAGTTACACAGATGTTTTTGGTTGCTCCACAGATTACTAAAAAAAAAAAAAAAAACAAAAACAAAAACAAAAGAACTCTCAGTTATCTACATGTGCGTGTAATGTGTTTTTGAGTGAATCACCAAAACATTGCAATGATTAATTTGAACATCTTTGCTTTGTCATCTGTGATTAAGGATTTATTTTTTTCATTAGCAAACAAGTAAGTCAACATTTGTTGAAAGTCTCCAACTGCATGATAATTGCCTAGGTAGGAGAGAGAAAATGCGAGAAAGCTTTTGTATTAAAAAAGTCTAGGTGGGATTAATTCAAGGCCTAAACAATGTCATAGACATATCTGCCATTTTTACACTCTCATTTCTGTTTTCTTTTGAATTGGCTGTATTCCCAACCATGCTTTCTTTTGTGATAGCAAACATGACTCTAGGCTACCGGTTTATCTACTTCAAAAAGGCACGGTGGCTCACACCTGTTATCCCAGCACTTTGGGAGGCCGAGGGGGGCAGATCACGAGGTCAGGAGTTTCAGGTCAGCCTGGCAAACATGGTGAAACCCTGTCTCTACTAAAAATACAAAAATTAGCTGGGCATGGTGGTGGGCACCTGTAATCCCAGCAACTCCGGAGGCTGAGGCAGGATAATTGCTTGAACTCAGGAGGCAGAGGTTGCAGTGAGACAAGATCGCACCACTGCACTCCAGCCTGGGTGATAGAGTAAGACTCTGTCTCAGGAAAAAAAAAAAAGGGTTCTCTTTCTCAAAGGTTTCAGCAAAAGTTCTGGGGCTCACTCCTATTGGCCAGGCTTGTGTCACTTACAAATTCCTGAACCATTTTCAGTGCTAGGAAAAATAGAGTGCTCTGATCTGCTAGGCAGATCACAGGCTCATTGCTAGACCCAGACTTGAACCACTCCCCTACTTCCCCAACATGAACTGATAATGGAAGAACAGAGGTTTCCCAAAGGAAAACAAGGATGCTGTTACCAAAGCAAGGGGGAAGAAATGTCAGGCAGGCAGAGACAATAGCTAACCACTAAAAGAAATTTAAAAGATGCAATCCTTACCTTCAATAAGTTTATGAACTTGAAAAGAATTATGAACTGAATAAATATTATCAAAAACAATACGTTTAAAGTCGCTTTAGAGCTTTTGAAATACTTATTTCATGTGATCCTTTCAAGAACGTTTTTAGGTCAGTTCTATTTTGTAGTTAAAGTCAAAGAGAAACACAGACATTAAATTATTTGCTTACCTGATGCTTATCATGCCCAACGTAGAGCTTATATCAAAGTTGAAACTCATATTCATATTTCCCAAATGACAGTTTTACTTATATATGATAGTAAAGTTTATGAATATTTATATATGGGTGGTAGAAAATATGTTTGTATTATATGATCTAGTATGCAAGAATCAAACTATGTTTGACATGAGAAAAAAAATCACCTAGCACGGTGTTTCTCAAATTGTGTTCTGCCTACATTATAATTTCCCAGGTTGTTTGTTATGAATTTCAAGGCTTCATTCATGAATCAGAATATCTACAGATGGGGCCCCAGGAATTCGTGTTTTTTAACAAGAGGCTCAGGTGATTTTTATGCAGTGATGTTTAAGAACCTCTAACATATTTAACTGCAGCCTTAGAGACCTTATACTTATAGAAATGAAAACAGAGATCGGCAAGATATTTCTCAGGTTTTGTATCCTATTCTGGTCACCTTTCCTTTTTTGTGCTTTTCTCTTCTTTCTAAGTTAAAATAGTCATCAATTAGAAAGGTTAGGAATTACACCATCATTATATCTAATTTGTGATCTTCCATATTAATCAGTGAAAAAGAGTATTCGTTTTCACAGCAAATAACTAAAACTCAAAACTTAGAATTAAAAAGGATCTTAGTTGAACTGCCCTGTGCTCAGATAAGGAAATCAATTTCTCAAAAAATAAAGTGACTTGCATAGCTAAGTCAATTAGTATTGACAGCCCTTTTAGAATCTACTCATTTTTAAGTGACTATTTCATTTGGAGAAATGGTCATGAAAGTCAATTAGCATTTATAATTAAAACTCAGCTTTAGTTAAATTTAATTGTGTGTGCAGCAGAGTATAGAATTCAATTTGAAAATCCTGAACCATATTTTATGACTTGTCTTCATTAGCAGTTATTGGAAATTTGCTCTCTCTCTACATGTATTCCTCATTTAATTCCCACAACTCTAGGAAGTAGGTACTAGTATGCCCATTTTAGAAATGAGAAATAGATTAAGAAACTTATCCCAGACCAGTGTTTCTCAAACTTTATGTGCAAAAGAATCATCCAAGAGTCTTGATAATTTGCAAATTCTGACTTGGTAGGTCTGGGGTGAATCCTGAGATTCTGCATTTTTAATCAGCTCCCAGGTCAAGGCCAACACTGTCGGCTTGTGGATCATACATTGTGTAACAAGGTTCTAGATTACATGTCCTAGGGTCTTAACACTGCCTGTCTGACACTGAAACCCATGCACGTAACCCCTATGCAGAGTATGCATTGACTTTTCTCTTTACTACATTGTAATTTACTTCCTACAGATGGAACAGTGACACTAGTTCTTGATGCATATACATTTGTGATGCAATTTTACCCTTGAGGAATACCCAGGGAAGCAAAGCATTACTGGGACCATCATTCTCATCCTAAAGGCTCTCTTCTACATCTGCCTCTTCTGGCACCACAGCTCCCAAGAGGAAAGATAGAGGTGGCAATGGCAGCTGACAATTTATCTTATTCTTTGGAATCTCAGGGTTTCTCCTGCTCAATGAGTGCAGCCATTCAACTCTGACTTCTCCTCCTCGATCCTCCCATGAATATGTAGTATATAAAATCTTACTATGCTTCATGCTTTCTTATGCATGTTTATTTAAATATATATATATTATATGCATGTGCTTTCTTTGCTTCTCATTTTGCTTGGTATTCACCGTTCATTTTCTTCCAGTAAGTCTTTTTATCCTATTCTTCGTTTGTATCCCCAAACTTTTCCTTTGTGGTTATGCTATAATTTCAACATTTACCAAAAAAGAAGATTCAAGTTAGCCACTTTTCTTATTATATTACTTTGGTTAAATCAGCCTGGCCTAGAGGATTTCCTTTTCACTGTTTTCCTTCTCATCAGGTGAGGTAGTTTGACTGACTTGGTTTGTTCAAGCAAAAGGACAATGGGAAATAAATCTGGGTGTTCAGCATAAAAAGAGCTAATGACAAAGCTATTTTTAGGGAAAGGGACTTCTTGTCTTTCCTATGTTATTCTTTATGTCTGTTTGATATCTCTATTTTCTGGCTCTTATCTTTAAAAGACAGCTGCTTTGCCTCAGGCATAAATCAGAAGAGGAAAACCAGCTTCTGGACCTGGAGAGAGGATGAAAGGGAATAGGAATTGAAGGAAGTGGAAGGGAAGAATAAGGACCACTGGAGAGTCCCTACTAAGCCAAACATAACAAACAAAAGTCCTCTACTACTGAGGAAGACAGAACAGAGAAGCCAGCAGGGGAAGAAAAAGATGATGCTGCTCTTGATGCCTCAAAAACAGCAAGGAAGAACCCAGGCAACTGATGTACACACCCTTGGAACAAATCTGCCCCAGAAGTACAAGACACACTCTTCGAATTCATGGAATAAATGGGAGGTGAGTGTTCAATTCCAAGACACAAGACAGAATTGAGCAAGAGGCAAGAGGGAGGAATGCTACTACTTGTAAGTCATAGTTACGTAAAAACAGCAACCACATTGTGTTTTTCTGTAATGCTCTAGATCTGTGGTCCCCAATATTTTTGGCACCAGGGACTGGTTTTGTGGAAGACAATTTTTCCACTGACTAATGATTCAAGCACATTACATTTATTGGGAACTTTATTTCTGTTATTATTACATTGTAATATATAATGAAATAATTATACAACTCACCATAATGTAGAACTGGTGGGGGACCTGAGCTTGTTTTCCTGCAACTAGAGGGTCCCATTTGGGGGTGATGGGAGACAGTATCAGATCATTAGGCATTAGATTCTCATAAGGAGTGTGAACCTAGACCCCTAGCATGCACAGTTCACAATAGAATTCGCATTCCTATGAGAATCTAATGCTGCTGCTGATCTGATAGGAGGTGGAGCTTGGGCAGTAATGCTCTGTAGCCCCACTGATCACCTCCTGCTGTGAGGCAGGGTTCCTAGCAGGCCATAGACTGGTACCAGTCCGTGGCCCAGTGGTTGGGACCCCTGCTCTAGATTTAAGTGTTTGTAGATGAAGTACTTTAGCTTTCCTGGAAAATGTATTGAAGATCAATTTATTCAAGGTTATCATACATTTAAAAAACCCCACAAAACTCTTAACCCCTGTAAACCCAGTAGGTTTGGGAGGCCAAGGTGGGAGGATTGCTTGAGGCCAGGAGTTTGAGACCAGCACGGGCAATATTGAGAATCTCTGCCTCTACAAAACGACTCTCAAAATTTTATATGTACACACAAATTTGGACTTCCTGAATTAACCAGTTAATAGATTTTAAAATACACATTAACCCAAGAGGTAAATAATTCATCAAAATTCAGTAAAAATAATTACTTGACACCAGATAGCTAGATTTACATTTTCCAATTTTTTAGCTAGTTGCTAGAAATCACATAAACACAGTCTGATTTTTATAAATTTGGCTGAAAAATTGAAGGACTATCATCAATTTCAGTTAATGTTTCTTTTTAAAAATTAGTTTAAGTTTGATATTGAAAATATAAAGCTTTTCAAAAATTGAAATGCTGCATGAAAGGAATAAAAATCATGTTATAATGTTAGTAGAGTTCTCAACCAGCTCACTCATATTTTGACATACTCTTACCCTAAGGTATTAAAGAGTGGATTATTTAAATACAGGTAAATAAAAGTGATAAGAGTTACAGAAATGGTGAAAGAAGGGAATGCTAGCAATTTTATGGTGGCCAAATAAAAACAATGTATTTATCAGTAGATAAAAATGTGCAGATTAATTCTTATTTTAGACATCTGTGGCAGCTAGAAGTACAACTTTAGGCTCTTCAGGAATGACAGTTTTGATTTATATTATTCTCCACAGCTCCATTTAAGTACACTACTACTCTCTCTGCATTCCTTTTCTCTTACTTGATGGCTAATGGGCATTGCCATTCCTTGATATCTCTCAAAGAAATAAAACTAGAAGGATTTTTAAGGAGCGTAAAAATTCAGCTCCCAGCTGTGTACACACACACACACACACACACACACTCACACTCACGAAGTTAGAGAGAAGCTCATAAAAGCAACAACAATAAAAAGCCAGGGAATGTATAAATGTAGAACCTGAGTTTCTACAGAATATTCTTGAACAGAAACTACTAAACTACTGTAATTGTTGTGCTAACAGACAACACTGATGTCTGAGTGAGAGTTTAAGTATATGAAGATTATAAGACTATTGATAAATCTTCATATATAGCTTTTTTTTTTTTTTTTTTTGAGACAAGCTCTCACTCTGTTGCCCAGGCTGGAGTACAGAGACATGATCATGGCCCACTGCATCCTCGACTTCCTGGACTCAAGCAATCCTCCCTCCTCAGCCTCCCAAGTAGCTGGGACTGTACACGCATGCCACTACACCCAGCTAATTTTCTCTAGTTTTTGTAGAGATGAGGGCTTGCTATATTGCTTAGGCTGGTCTCAAACTCCTGGGCTCAAGAGATCCTTCCACCTTAGCCTCCCAAAGTACTGAGATTATAGGCATGAACCACCATGCCTGGCCACATACAGCACTTGTAAAAAATTTTATAGTAATATATTCATGTGGTACAAAATTGAAAGGTTATGTAGTAATCAGAAATCCCTCTATCCTAACCTTCATCCACCCAATCCTCCTCCTAGAGGCAACCACTATTAGCAATATCTTGAATATTTTTTCAGAGATACAACAAGAAAGATTTTAATCTCCCTTTAGTCCCTCAGTTGAAACTTAAGAGGTGTAGATTTCCATTGACTTAAAAACAACGCAATGGAATTCTAGTCTTTGGTTCAGATCTGAAAACAACTTCCATTTATCAGTCCAGAAAACTGAGAACTTACTGGATATATCACTAATGGTTCAGGATTCCTCCTTAGAAGAGAGTTCTTTTCTCTAGCAACAAGATAAATAGCTGGTTTCTTGGACGCTGTCCTTTCTTTACAGGCCCTATTTCATTAGTTCATTGCCTGGTAATTACAGCTGCATGGAAATAAAAATGTAAAATGAGTGTGATTTCCTTGTATAGATTGAATAATATGGGTAGCCCTGGATTGTGAAAGGAAACAGATTGCTCTTTGGTTTTTGTTGTTATATCCAAGGTTTCCTATTTGCTTTGGGTGAATTATCACTAGCCACCTAAAAACACACTGATTAAAAAAAGGGAGAAGTCACACATCTCCCTCCTGTGCAATGCTGATAAATTTATATGGCTATTTAAATAGTCATATGAAATATCAATTATTAATAACAGCAGTAGATCTTTTGAGTTCTAAGAGCTTTAAAACTGATGATCTCTCCAAAACATCTATAATTTGCAACTATTTATGGTACAGCAGAAAGACCTCATGAAAATATTTATGGCTCTTACAGTGTCAAAATTTTGTTTTGTTTTGGCATTTACAGCAGTTAACTAAATGCTAGTTCTGTGTTAGTTCTCATTGCTATAAGTGTGGGAGTAAATTGAAACAATTGTGACAAACATACCATGATGGCAATGAATGATGAAAACATTATTTTCATTCCCTGCTTTCATGGAAATTTTTCCAGGTATCAAACCAAGAGGTGGATTACTGGATGCCAAATAGGATTCTGCAGCTGAAAGCTCCTTTTAATTTTGGCAGAACAAATAGTTATAGTATACAATGATAGAATTGAAGGTGGAAATGTCACATCTCAGAAAGTATGCTAATAGTATTGCTAGCTATGAATTATTACCTTTAGCATGTGCCAGCAGGAAATCACATAGATCTAAACATGTTCAATATTTGTTTTCCTAGGTCAACCATCTAAGATGTTCTTTGTCATTATTTATAAATCATATTTGAATTTCTGAATATAAAGCAGTCAATTTTTCTACTATTTAAGCTAAATTTTTATTTTCAAAGCTATGCACATACATAGCTTAAAAAGTCAAATATTTCACAGGGCTAATAATTTAAAAATAGCATTATTCTGTTCCTTCCCCTGATTATTGCTCCTCAGAGAAAACCATTTTTAATTCTCTCAGCTCTTTTTCCTGGTGTCTACTGCTATATGTCTAAGAACACTCATTTAATGCTATTTTTTCAAATTTTTATTATACTATTGGTTAATTTCTTATTTCTAACCCCTGCCCTCCTACCCCCTCAATCACAGTTACCTTCTCCTTCTCTTCTCAGTATAGCTACAGCTTTATCTGGCTAAACCACTGTTCAGTTTTCATTATGACCAATTAGATATCATTCATAGCTGATGCATGTAGCATATCAGGATTGTAATTATTTCGTCTACCACTTTGTTTTCTGGGTATTTACAATTGTATCTTTTTTAAAAATTTTTGCTTTTTTTCTGTGTGCTCATGGCTACCAGAGTCATCCTGTGTTGCTTCACAAAGTGTTGACTTCCTCTTAATATAGTCTAACACTTCAGGAAATCTCAGTTTCCCTGTTGTCTTGAAGATACACTTTCCACCCTGCTGCTCCTATCTGGGCTACTTGTCTTCCCCATCTGCCCCTCAGCTGTCTTCCTGGGATTTCCTGTCACATCATCTGGGATATTTCCTTTACCTTCCGTCTGAGATCCTTATTCCTGGATCCCAAGACTTCCTCTTTATTGATTTACTCTCCTGTTTTGAGTGGGGTGTATTTTCCAGTAGCTTCCTGAGAGACTGCCTGAGAGGTGAACTTTGAGACCTTGCCCATCTGAAAACGTCCTGATTCTACCATTGCACGTGATTTATAGTTAGACAGGATGTAGAATTCTAGGTTTGCAATACTTCATTCTTAAAATTTGAAGGCATTGTTCTACTATGTTGCAGGTACTAGTTTTGGTAGTGAGACATCTGGTGCCTTCAGATTCACGCTTGTTGGTATGTGACCTGCTTTCTCCTTTCCACCTCTCCAGAAGCTTTTAGCATCTTCTTTTCTATATGTGATGGTCTGAAGTTTCTCAGTCTCCTATGCATTTATAGGACTATTTTTCTTCCCATTGTGCTGGACACCTTGTATCATGGTGTCACCTTTCAGTTTGGAAACTCATGTTTTTTAGTTCTGGAAAATTTTCTTGAATCATTTGTTGAATACCTTCTTCCTCTTCTTTATTTTTTCTGATTTCTTTATGAGACTCCCATTATTTGGAAGTCAGATATCCTGGAAAAAAATGCCATAATTCTCTTTGACCTTTTTGTTGTCCTGTTCCCTCTCTCTCTCACGTGGCTTGTGAACATAATTGTCAACTTGATCAGTAAAAACCATTGTGGCAGTGCAAAGGCAAATTCAAAATTGTTATCTCTGGTTATTTTTGGTGTTTTTTAAAAACATGTTTCAGCTATTTCAGTTTTGTCATTTATCAATGTATCTTATGTTTTTATATTCCTCAATAAATATTTGAGTGCCCTACACTGGTTTTTCCTGATGAATTGAAGCTAGGACAAACTAGAGATAATCAGTAAATTCATTAAATTGAGTTCAAGTTCTGCTCCACTCAAACTCATTCCCTTTATTCATTCAAACATTAAAAGAACTACAGCGTATGAAGCAGTTAGCTGGGCAGTAGGTACACAAAAATAAATGAAAACAAACAAAATGTCTTTTCCTTTGTGGAACTTATAAAATGTGAATGTATGTGTATGGGGATAGATGGGCAGGGGAGTATCATTGCTACTGCAACGGGGGTGAGTACATATGTTGTTACTGAAGAAAACGAAGCTCATCTAACCCTGGCTTGGGGACAATTCATTCACACTGTCTGTGGTCTATAGAATGGGTTGGAGGACTCAGGACAGTCTTGGAGATGAGCTAAAACACCAATCAATAATTCAAGTGAGATGGTGGTGGCCTGAATTAGGTCTATGACAAGAAGGAGAAAAGTGAATTTTGAGACACTAGGAGTTTAATTAGGCAGGACTTGGATTGCATTGAATTAGAGGAAGTGAAAAAGGGGTGAGTGCTAAGGCAGAAGATAGTGAATTTAATTTTGGAAAAGTTTAATTTTATGTGGGATGTGCAAGTGGGGATTTGAATCAGAAGCTCAGAAGGGACAGAAGCCCTGGAAATAGATTCTTGGGTGTCATTCACATATGGTACTGTCTGGAGCCATGTGAATTGAGAGCACAGGAGGAAAGTGTGTCAACTCAACAAGGTCAGAGAAAGTTTGATGAAGAAACCTAAGGGAACATGGAGGTTTAAGGGCTAGAAAGAGAAGAATATCCCACATATGTCAAGAGAAGAGAGGGTTAAAGAAATGAATACTTGGCATGATCAAATGCCACCATACATTCATATAAGGCTTTATGATATGTGTGATTTTGCATGTATTTTCTTACTTAATCCCTGTAGTGGCTTTATGGTTCATCTATCTTACTTTTCCACATTTTTCTAAAAATGTTTAGATAAGAAAACGGAGGCCCAGGAACACAGCAATTTGTTCAAGATTACAAAAGTTGGCTGGGTGCGGTGGCTTACGCCTGTAATCCTAGCACTTTGGGAGGCTGAGGCAGGCAGATCACGAGGTCAGGAGATCGAGACCATCCTGGCTAACACGGTGAAACCCTGTCCCTACTACAAATACAAAAAAAAATTAGCTGGGCATGATGGCACATGCCTGTAGTCCCAGCAACTTGGGAGGCTGAGGCAGGAGAATTGCTTGAACCCGGGAGGCAGATGTTGCAGTGAGCTGAGATTGCCCTACTGCACTCCAGCCTGGGTGACAGAGCGGGACTCTGTCAAAAAAAAAAAAAAAAAAAAAAAAAAATTACGAAAGTTGTGAACAGCAAACTTGGGTGTTGAACAGATTTCTGGAGTTTCTCAGGTGCAGAGTGGTGTGCCCAGACTGCAAAGTGGAGCAGTTAATGTGAGCCCTCACTGTGTGCAGGCACGTGCTGAGTGCTTTGTGCACATTATCTCATTTAATTTTCAAATCTTATACTATAAACTTGTTAACATTATAATCCCCATTTAAGGAATGAGGTAGAGGAAGCTCAGAGGTTAAGCAACCTACCCAAAGTCACAAAACCAGTAAATGGTAGAAGCAGACGAATTCAAGTCCATTTGCTGTATGACACATGTATTAACAATTCCATCATTACGTATGAATTTCTTTGATCCAAAGACTTTCCTGATTTTTTTTTTTTTTTGCCTACTAATGCTTCTGGGCTGCATAAAGATAAAAATCTCAATAAATAATAGTTATTTTGAAGGGCCTACAATGTGGTGAGGTGCTCAGCTAAATAATTTATTTGTAGTCTATTCAGTCTTTACAAACCTGAATGGGAAAATATTTTTACCCCCATTTTACAGATGAGAAAACTGACCCCCAGAGATTAAATAACAATACACATTGTACATGTGTTTCAAAATATCACTTGTTTTGAATTTATGATTTAAAATTTTTTTTTAAATCACATGGGTCCTATAAATATGTACAAATATTACATATCAAAATGCTTTTTAATTAAAAAAATAAGGACAGAGTTGGCATTCTAGCTCAAATCCTTTTCGTTTTCTTCTTCTCTTCTTTCTTCCTTCCTTTCCTCCCTTAGCCAACCCTCCTTCCCCATCTCCTCTATCCTTCTCTTTCATTTGGCTTACTGCTTCTTAGGTGACAATAAGAGTGAATTTAGAATGAGACCTTTAAGAATGGGATATAGGTCAAGGCACTGGGATTCAGAGGAGACAAGGGGTAGGCACTTTGCTAGTGTAATTGTAATGTTTGGAACTCAGTTAAAATGTTCACCAGACTCTGGTGCCCTGGTATACCCACATAGGGGCTTGTGTGATTGAGAACTAAGGTTTTTAGACATTTAGTTTGAAATATAATTAACTGTGTATATCAAAGTTTGTAATTTGAGACTAATAATTGAGAATAAAATTGATGGATAATTAAGTAAAATAAAATATATCTTAGACATAAAGAATAAGAGACCTTAGTGGTCATTCATAATTTGTTTCATTTTTATATAAAAATTATTTGCTTCCCATACACAAAACCTGAGCGCTCATCTACTTGCTGATTTATGACACGAAACTGGAGTTACTTATGTCAAAGCTCTGCTTCGTTTTTTTTTCTTTTTTTGAGATGGAGTTTTGCTCTTGTTGCCCAGGCTGGAGTGCGGTAGTATGATCTCGGCTTACTGCAACCTCTGCCTCCTGAGTTCAAGTCATTCTCCTGCCTCAGCCTCCCAAGTAGCTGGGATTACAGGCGCTTACCACCATGCCTGGCTAATTCTTTTATTTTTAGTAGAGATGGGGTTTCACCATATTGGTTAGGCTGGTCTCAAAGTGAGCCACTGCACCTGGCCCGAAGCTCTACTTAGAAGGACAGCAGTGCTCTATGTTCAAGACAGAGCTTTTCTCTGTACCTCAAAAACCAGTTGAAAAAGAGCATTGCAATATTATATGTTAACTGTTCTGTAGACCAAAAATGTTGGTTGTATTGGTGGCAAAACCTGAAAGAAATCCACAAAGCAGAATTAGGTAGATACTGACCCCTCTCTCTTGGAACTTTATACATTCCGCATTTTTACTAAAATGCTTATGATGCTGTTTCACGATTTATTTATATCTCTGCTCTACAACTTTGAAATGCTTGAAAGCAAGGTTTAGGTCATATGTTTATCTTTGTAACCACAGAGTTTAGCACAAATTATGTCCTCAAGTTTACAGATTTAACTAACCATAGTCAGGGACTCAAATTTTGTATAGCCAGGCATATGTGCTAAACCAGAAATTGTCCCAGTGTTTTCCTCACTTCACTTAGGATCACATATGTTTTTTTTTTTTTTTTTTTTTTTTTTTTTTTTTTTGAGACGGAGTCTCGCTCTCTCACCCAGGCTGGAGTGCAGTGGCGCGATCTCAGCTCACTGCAAGCTCCGCCTCCCGGGTTCACGCCATTCTCCTGCCTCAGCCTCTCCGAGTAGCTGGGACTACAGGCGCCCGCCACCACGCCCGGCTAATTTTTTGTATTTTTAGTAGAGACGGGGTTTCACCGTGGTCTCGATCTCCTGACCTCGTGATCCACCCGCCTCGGCCTCCCAAAGTGCTGGGATTACAAGCGTGAGCCACCACGCCCGGCCGGTTTTTTTTCTTTTTTTTTTTTTTTAATGCAGAGTCTCGCTCTTGTCACCTAGGGTGGAGTGCAGTGGCACGATCATGGCTCACTGCAGCCTCAACCCTCTAGGCTCAAGTGATCCTCCTACCTCAGCCTCCTGAGTAGCTAGGACTACAGACATGCACTATTATCAGATAATTTTTATATTTTTTTGTAGAGACAGAATCTTGCTATGTTGCCCAGACTAGTCTCCAGCTTCTGGGCTCAAGTGATCCTGCTGCCTCAGCCTCTCAAAGTGCTGGAGTTACAGGTGTGAGCCACCACACCTACCCACTTAGCATCCTGTACAAATTTTACTGTTAAAGAATTTTATGTTTTAATAGACTTCTACCAAGCAAACTACAATTTTAAAAATAATCTTTGGCTTCTGTTCATTGTTGATACATACATATACAATACTGGTTGAAAAATTCCAACCAAGAATGAAGAAATGTGATGTTTTGGTTAGCATTGGTAATGCTATTGTGGTTAACTATTATTCTTATTTAACCACGTGAACTACTAAAATATCATTCAACTTCATTTTTTAACTGTAACATTTATTTTAAAGATTTATCCATATTGATATAGCTACACTTAAGCCCATTCTTCCTTAAAAACATGCATTAGAATGTCAAACCTCTAATACAGGTTTAGTGGTTACCCCTGGGAAGAGAGGAGGGAAGAGATGAGGGTAGATATGTTTCTATTTCTGTAATGCTTTATTTCTTTAAGAAAAAATCTGAAGCAAATATGGCAAAATATAAACCTGTTAAATGTGGCTGGTGGGTACATAGTTATCTAATTCATTTTCTGTATGTTTGAAAATTTCATACTTTAAAAAGTGAAATAGCTTATTTCAAATGCCTCTTTTAAACAAGCACCCATGTAAAATGGCATTAATACATTTACTTATTTTTAAAAAGTTAAAAAAAAAACTTCTAAGGTTGAAAACATTTGCCCTTAACTTTAGAAAAACTTAAAAAAATCAGAGTAAATATAGAATTCTAATTATAGACAATAGAAAAAGACAGATCAAGAGAGAATTGAGGCTCTCAAAAATTGAAATTTTGATATTTACAGTTAAGATTTCATTAAAGCCTATGCATCCTAAAGTACCACCTTTACTTAGACAACTCAATGTTTAGTATAGACATTTGTAAATTCCAGAACTCACACCCAAGAGTCTGCTTTACAGTTTTTCTCTGAGCCCCATATGATCCAAACGAAAGTCATGGGCCCCTGCACTGTCTTTAATGTAATACACATAAACCTAGTTCTCTTATTCCAGTGATTGGAGTCATGCAAGTCAGAAACTCAGGGAAGTTTCTTAATTGCCATGCCTTACAATGTCAATATTACTTCATCACGAGTTTTTTTTTTACAGCAGTCTTTTAAAGATTATGTCTATTTTATGAAGATTATTTCAGTTAAATTAGCTGTGTATCCATAAAGCTACTTAAAGTGGCATACATAAACAGAGGCACAGCCAATATGTGAAAGTCAACACTGTGGAACGCTCATTCTTTCCTTATATTACCTCACCTACCCTAAATGAGTCATGACACCTGTCATACTGACTGAGTGAATCCCTAGGATAAATATTAATGAAGCTTAAGTTTTTAATATGTGTTTGTAGAAGTTTGAACACTTTTTCCTTGCTGTCCGGTGGAACATCTTGTATACTCCATATTGGAGACTGCAACTCTATACTGTGGTCAGAATATTTTTGAAACTCAAAATGATTATGTTTCTCTTTCCTCCCTATCCTTCATATATTAACTTTCCAGAGACTTCCTATTTGCTCTAAATATGAAGACCAAAATCTTTAGCATGGCGTTTGGTCAAGTCTTTTCACAATTTGTCCTCCATCTCCCTCTTCAGCCTCACCTTACCAAAAGCTAACCTTTGCTCTTTGATACAAAGATATGAAGAAATGCACCTCCCTATGGTTTGATCCTAGCACTTATCTCAGTTGTAATTTTACTTGCATATTTTATTGTTTGTTTAGTATCTATCTCCTATACCACAAGCTATATAAGTTATTTTAAGAACAATCAAAAAGAGAAAGAAGATAAAGCAATTTCTCAAAAGATTGATATTTTCACAAGACATCAGCCAATAAACCTAGATAAAATATCATGTGTAAAAACACCAAAGGGTCAAACAATGATGGGAAAATACAAAAAAGTAATATTTATTGTTTATAAGAAGAAAATAGAGGCTTTAAAAAATATCTTATTTCCACTTTTTTTAGGCTTTTTAAAATTAGAAAAAATAATAAAAAATGGCCATAACTTTATTCTGGAGAAAGGCTCAGACCCACCACTTTGAGATGATGGTATAAAATTATAGATGACAGTGACAAAACTATTCAATGTTTATTTCTTTATCAGTATCGCCATTTGGATATGCTGATTGTGAAATATTGCCTAGCTGTTCTTTATAGCTATTCTTTATAGATTCTTTATATGTACATATATACGTATGTGTATATATGTACATATATGTATGTGTGTACATATATGTATGTGTGTACATATATGTATATGTGTACATATATGTGTATATGTGTACATATGTGTATATGTGTATATATGTACGTATATATGTATATACGTACATATACGTATATATGATATATACGTATATATATGTACATATATATATATACACGTATATACATATATATAGGCCAAGATGAATTATAACTTTAGGAACAGAAAAAATTAGCAGATGGATTTTATAAACCAATAAAATATATATATAAGTATATATATGTAAAGAACTACAATTTGCTTTTTAAATTAAAAAATTAAACTAGTTTCAAGCCTATAGAAATGTTGCTAGAATAGAACAAAATTATTTTTTATTTTCAGACAGGGTCTTGCTCTGTCATCCAGGCTGAAGTGAAACAGAGTGATCATGGGTCACTGCAACCTTGACCTCCTGAGCTCAAGCTATCCTCCTCTCTCATCCTCTCAAGTAATAGGTGCCATCGTGCCCAGACAAATTTTTAATATTTTATAGAGATGGGGTCTTACTTTGTTGCTAAGGTTGTTCTCAAACTTCCTAGCTTAGCTTCCCATAGCATTGGGATTACAGGTGTGAGCCACCTTGCCTGGCTTGAACAAAGCAATCGTTTTTATTTGGATGATTGCTTAATATTTTACTATGTATATATATTTATTGCTTCTCTCTCTCTCCCCCGATCTGATGTCCCTCTACTCCCTAAATACTTCAGTATGTACATGCCCTAAACTGGGACACTCTGCTATAATAGTAACAATATACTTGGCTGCCAATAAGAAAATCAACATTGATAGAACACTACCATTGAATCCACAAACTTTGATCATATTTTGCCAACTGTCCTGACAATGTTTTCTTCCTCTTTTTGGTACAGTATCCTACACAGGAAATTGCATTGCATTTAGTGGTCATGCCTCTTTAGATTCCTTCAATTTGGAACATTTTAGTGTTTCACTCTCTCTCAAGTCCCTCGGTTTTAAAGAATGGATTCCTTTTATTCTATGGGACAACCCTAAATACAGGCCTGTCTGATGTTTCCTCATGACCAGACACAAGTCATGCATTTGTGGCAGGAATATCACAGAAGTGATGCTGTGCTCTTTCTAGTGCCTCATATCAGGAGGCACCACACAATGTTGATCTGTTCCACTGCTTGATCTTGGGTGCATGTTTATGTTATTGTTTACTAGATTTCCAAAGGCTCAATTTTTCTTTAAGACCAATTAACATTTGATGGCAAGATTTCTAAGATTTTACACTAATATCCTGTTTCTCATCGAGTTTCCCACATCAGCAATTGCGTTCACTGACAATTTCCACCTGAGTCAACCATCATAATGAGGGTTGCCAAATGGCTGCTCATTTGCTTCTTTCTACAATTATTAGTTGACACTCTACTATAACAAATACATATCTGTTCTCATATTTCTTTATTATTTATATTAGTATGGATTTATGGATTCCAGCTTTAGTTACTGAGTTTTCATTTGATAATATTATTGTTTATTGTGATGTGGATATTATCCCAGATTTGACCAGTTTTATCCTTGTTAAGCTGGCTTCTGTATCCTTTTGACATATCTCCATCACTCATTGCATATGTTTTTTAGAGATAACAAAATGCACCAGGTACTTTTTTTCATTCCATATTCCAGCCCTGGAATTAGCCGTTTCTTAAAGGACCCTTGATTTCTTTTTATAAAGGATAGTATTTATTAAAGGAATGAAACAATGACCTGGGTCCCCTGGAGTTAGCCATTTCTTAAAGAACCCTTGGTTTATTTATTTATTTATTTATTTATTTATTTATTGAGATGGAGTCTTGCTCTGTCACCCAGGCTAGAGTGCAGTGGCACGATCTCCATTCACTGCAACTTCTGCCTCTTGGGTTCAAGTGATTCTCCTGTCTCAGCCTCCCGAGTAGCTGGGGTTACAGGCATGTGCCACCACACCCAGGTACTTTTTGTATTTTTAGTAGAGACAGGGTTTCACCATGTTGGCTAGGCTGGTCTCAAACTCCTGACCTGAAGTGATCCACCTGCCTTGGCCTCCCAAAGTGCTAGGATTACTGGAGTGAGCCACCATGGCCAGCCGACCCTTGATTTCTTTTAATGAAGGACACCATTTATTAAAAGAATGAAACAATGATCTGGGTGCTCATGTTCATCATTACCGAGGTGTCATTGCATTGGGAGTTTTCAGTAGAAAGAGCTAGGAAAGGATGTATATATATACACATGTACATGTGTATGTATACAAGCATATGATTGTAACTATTTTTTATTTATGTACGTGTGTGTGTGTGTGTGTGTGTGTGTGTGTTTTCATACCTGACTTGATGCTGATACTTTTAATTCTAATCCCATACCTTGGGGTTCTTTTTATTTATTATGTATTTTTATTTTTAGAGACAGAGTCTTACTCTGTTGCCCAGGCTGGAGTGCAATGGTGAGATCATGGCTCACTGCAGTCTCAAACTCCTGGGCTCAAGCAATCCTCCTGCCTCAGCATCCCCGTAGCTGGGACTACAGGCATGTGCCACCATGCGCAGCTAATGTTTTTTATTTTATGTAGATTGGGTGTCACTATGTTGCCCAGGCTGGTCTCAAATTCCTGGCCTCAAGTGATCTTCCTGCCTTGGCCTCCCAAAATGCTGGGATTACAGGCATGAGCCACTGTGCCCAGCCAAGATTCATTTTAGTCTGCTTCCTTTACATGGTGCAAATTTCTTCTCAGATATTAAGAAATATAGTTTTTAATATCTTCACCTCTTTCCTTTCTTCCCTCTTCCTTCTTTCTTTCCTTCTTTTTTTCCTTTTTTGCTTCCTCCCTTTCTTCCTTTCTTTCTTCCTTCCTTCCAAGACATAAGGTCTTGCTATGTTGCCCAGACTGGACTTGAACTTCTGAGTTCACACCATCTTTCCTCCTTAGGCTCCAGAATAGCTGGAATTACAAACATGTGCCACTGCGCCCAACTGCAGTAGTCTTCTAATTGGTTTCCCTGCTTCTTCACTTGCTCCCATATGGCTAATTCCCTATATAAAGCTACAGAGATTTTCTAAAACATAAATCATAGTCTCTTCTCTGCTAAAAGTGTGCCAATGGCTTCCCACTAAAGTTAGAAAAAAAATCTTTGAAACTAAAGATTGGACTGTCTTAAAAGCAAACAGACTATATAACAGGCACATGTCTTAATCTGTTTGCTATAACAAAATACCACGGACTGAGCAATTTATAAACAACAGAAATTTATTTCTGACAGTTCTGGAGGCTAAAAAGTCCAAGATCAAGGTACTGGCACTGGTGCATGGTAAGACCTGCTCCCGGCTTCCAAGATGGCACCTTGCTGCCATGTCGTCACATGGCAGAAGGTGGAAAGGCAAAGATTTCTTCAACCTAGAGCCCTTTTTAATAATGGTTCTAATGCCATTTAGAAGGGCAGGACCTTCATGACTTAATCACTTCCCAAAGTCCACATCTCTTAATACTGTTGCATTGAGGATTAAGCTTCAACCTGAACTTTGAAGGGGACATAGCAGCATAGTAGACTTTTAATAAATATTCACCAATTGAAAGAATAAATTAGAATTTCAAAACAAATTGAAAATGAAGAAAGTAAAGGTATACACTCTCCCATCTCTATCACGCTCACATCCAAACAGCAGATGCTCTTAGATCTAATATCAGCGTTTTCAAAATTGGATTACTTTGCTGTTGTCTCTATTCCCACTATGGATCATGCTCCCATCATATCTTCAGTATTGCTTGCATTTTCACGATAGTTCCCTAACTGTTATTTCAGTTTCTGCCCTTGCCTCCCTTCACTCTATTTTCACAGAGGCCAGAATAATTCTGTTAAAAAATGCCAGATCACATCACTTCTCTCTTAAAACCCTTCAGTGGCTTTCCATTTTACTCTGGGTAAAAGCCAAAGTGCTTTAAATGGCCAACAGGCCCTGTATTCATTATCTGTTGCTATGTAACAAAGTACTCAAAACTTAGTTGCGTAAAACATACATTTATTATCTCATGGTTTCTGTGGGTCAGGCATCTGGGCCCAGGCTCTCTTGTACGGCTGCAATCAATTTATCAGCTGGGGCTGAATTGTTGAAAGGCCTGACTGAGGGAGGTTCTGATTTCAAGCTCACGTTGCTGTTGTCAGGCTCCGGTGCCCTGCTGATTGTTGGCTGGAGACATCAGTTCTTTGTCATGTGGCCCAATCCATTTGGCTGTTTACAACATGGTAGCTTACTTCCCCCAGAGTAAGGGCTGTGTGTGTGTGAGGGAGAGAAAGACAGATATTCCCTAATGTCTTTTGAGTCTTTATACTTTTCTATGGCATTTATTGTATCCAATATCTCGTGTGTTTTACTCATTGTCTGTTTCCTCATTTCTCTATCCTCATTACAATATAAGCTATAATACAGCAGGACATTTTGCTTGTTTCACTGACTATTTTATCTACAGTGATCAGAACAGTGTTAAACACATTCAAAACAAATACTGAATAAATGAAATCATTTCAGAAAAGATTTGAGGAGTCTCAAAAACAGACATCCATCTGCTATGAAACCCTGTAACATACAGAATTACTGTAAAAGGCTGTAGTGTATTCATGAAACAGAATCCAGAGATTACTGTATAGGAAGAAAAAAATTAGAACAATCCTACCAAACATACACCAAAAAACAAACAAAAATTCAACAATATACAAAGAATATTATTAGTATTTAATATATATATACACATAAACACAAAGACTGTCATACAGATTTTGTCATATATGGTTATGTATAATCACCAATAATCACCAATTTTCAAGTTCAGTTCTTGGTCTTGGAGTCAATAATAGATCTGTACCCTTCATGCCAGCACAAGAGACCTAGGTTTTTGGGGGTAGACGCAGCGTTCCTTTCTTCTCTTAGAAATACATTGCACCTGAAAGGGAAAATGGTCAACCCCACTGTATTTTTTCCAGGTTATGAGCTCCTCCTTAGAAGCCAGCCAAGCATGCCCAGGTGATGGGTTAAGGCTACTGAGCTTTCCATGGTGCTAGTGCAGTTTGCGGTCTTGCTGTATTTCATAGTTGCCCCACAAAATTTATTTCCCTGTCAGCCATGGATAGCTGTATGAATTGACATCTCAGAGGGTATCTGCCAAGTCTCTGGAAATGCTAATGGCCACGCTGATTAGATTGGACAATGTGAACTTGTTTTGGGCATCAATCCACTGAGGTACAAGCTTCTCATGATGGGAAAAGAGGGCTTCCTGAAGAGAAGTAGAGAGCATGCTCAAACTGCTAAGAAGGGTGATGACAAAGCTCCTGCTAAGGCCCTGGTTCTTTTAGGAATTATCCTCATATTGTCAGCTCAGGCTATGGTTTGGGCTGTGAGATCTCATCTTCCTTGGTCTTCTGTGGACCCACTGGCTTGCCAAGACCTCTTTAGGAAGGAAGCTTCAAAAGTGCAGTCTGAGGGTCTGTCATTTCTATAGAAGCAGCTGGAGATATTGGGAAAATGGGCCAAGATTGTGGCTTCTCCAGACTGCAACAGAGCAGGACAGGAATTTTCCTCTGCTCCAAATCTCAGCCCCTCACCGTGTCCCTGCCCAAACAACAAACGCATACATTCTTTTTTTCACTTCTGCTTTTGCTTCTGCGTCAGTTGTTCTTCTTTTATAAACTGCCAAGATCCTATTGATCAGCATCCAATTCATTTAATTATGCAATCCAGTTATCTTGTATCACCTAGAAAAAGTACATAAAGACTGTCGTAAAATAAAAGACTAGTGACAATAAAGATTTTTTGCCCAACAGAGGCCATTGAAGGATATACTTCTTCTTTAAATCATGTGAAATTCATCCTGAAATGCTTTTCTCATAGAATATACTCATTTCTTTCATATCTGAACCATAGCTGAAGTAGTAGATTCCCATGCTTTTCCTCCTGTCTCCTTTTTCTTTTTTGCAGCTCCTGGCCACAGTGGGAGCCATGATCTCTCTCCTTTACATGTGGCTGTATTCCCAGAGCTTTCATTTCCATGTGGCACATTTTTATGCTCATTTTAGGTACCCCAGTGCTCAGCATATTGTTGGGCAAAGATACCTGAAAGGTAGGGTAACTTTGTTTTTCTGGTGCTATTCTACTGGTGGAAAAGAGGTGGGGAGAGGTTTGCTGGTTAGAGTTCTAAAAGTAATGGCAAAAACCTCAA
Organism: Nomascus leucogenys; assembly: GCF_006542625.1. Taxonomy (NCBI): domain Eukaryota; kingdom Metazoa; phylum Chordata; class Mammalia; order Primates; family Hylobatidae; genus Nomascus; species Nomascus leucogenys. Next base: position 82,394,052 of record NC_044389.1, read on the forward strand.
TTAACTTTGCACCAACCTAATATATCTGTAGGCTTATAGGTTTTAGCATTAAGTAGTTAACTGAGCCCATTTTAAAAAATATAATATCTTGTTTACCTAGGAGCTGGTATAGTGAAGGATGAAGAGAAGGCAATGCATTGGTTTAGGTAAGACGATGACATCTGCCCAAAAGCAAAACTTCAGAGTTACCTGTTCAGAAAGTACAGGTTGAGCATCCCTTATCCGAGATGCTTGAGACCAGAAGTGTTTTGGATCTTGGATTTTTTTTATTTTGAAATATTTATATTACACTAACTGGTTGAGCATCCCTAGCCTGAAAATCCAGAATCTGAAATGCTCCAGTGAGATTTTTCTTTGAGTGTCATGTTGGTGCTCCAAAACTTTCAGATTTTGGAGCATTTCAGATTCAGATTTTCTGATTAGGGATGCTCAACCTATGCTGAAATAGAAAACCTTATAATTTTGGTGCTCTTTCCCTAGAGCAAAAATAAGCTAGAGATCTAAACTCTCTTAATATTAAAGTCTTGGTACCCTTTTTACTTTTTCCACTTGGTGATGAGGTAGGAGTACTGGTGGAGCTATGGAGAGGGTGGGGCCAATGCATTTTAAAACAGTCTACACAATGTAAGCAAACAGCAGATTAGATTCAAAAGAGCCAAACTGGGGAACGTGGACCAATCTAGGTCAAGATTCAGAATGTCAATAAGTTTATTAACAATGCTCTGTGTTAACGTTACTTTGGTTATTAAGGTTTTGAGCTCTTGACTATAAAATGTACACTAATTTGAAATTTACAAACTGGGCTACATGTTAGACTCACCTGGGGAGCTTCTGAAAAGTGCTGATGCCCAGCTCCAGATTGATTTAAATGAGCAGAAAAAGATCCCTAGGTGAGTGTAATATGCTGCCAGCTCAAACTACTCCAGAAGTCTATAATGGTTAATAAAGTAAACATGAACCAGCGGAAGAAGGCATTTCAGGAACATATTCTAAAGCTTAAAATCGATATTCTGATAAAGTTCACCTGACAACAGAAGAAACACCTTTGAGAATCAGGAAGGGAGTGACATGGTTCCAAAGTGGCAAAGTGTCATTGGTGATTAACTGCACTTGGTTGAAGCTCTTGCCACTGGGAGTATAGTCCGTACGCCCACAGCATTGGCATCGCCAGGTGGGCACTTGGTAGGAATGCAGTCTCTGAGGCCCTAACACAGACCCACTGAAGTAGAATCTTCATTTTAATAAGATCCTGGGGTGACTGATATGTACATCCAATATTGTAGCCAACAGCCACAATGTGGCCATATAAAAGTAAATGAATTAAAACTAAATAAAATCAAAATTTTAGTTCATAGTTGCACTGTCTACATTTCAAATATTCAATAACCAGTACTGGCTACTGTACTGGACACTGCAAATATAGATCGATTCTATCTTTGGTAAAAATTCTACTGGAAAGTACTAGCAATTTACATACATGTTTCAGCAATTGGAAATAGTGCTTAAGGGTCAGTTTACATGTTATTGAATTTCTAACATTCCCAGATAGTCCTTTCCAGCACTTTGATTGCCTGTATAGTTTGGAGAAAAGAGTATAATTATATTAATATTTGGAAAAGCTGATGAATTGATTGAAACAAATATGCAATTAATTTTTTTAAAAGTACTGTACTTGTTTCAAGTAAGAAAAACATTTTTTTTTTTTTTTTGAGACAGAGTCTGCCTCTGTCACCCAGGCTGGAATGCAGTGGCGTGATGTCAGCTCACTACAACCTCCTCCTCCTGGGTTCAAGCACGCCTCAGCCTCCCAAGTAGCTGGGATTATAGGCACGTGCCACCATGCTCGGCTAATTTTTTTTTTTGCATTTTTAGTAAAGACTGGGGGTTAGTCAGGGTTCTCTAGAGGGACAGAACTAATAAGATAGATATTTTTATATAAAGGGGAGTTACTAAGTAGTATTAACTAACATGATCTCAAGTCCCACAGTAGGCCATCTGCAAGCTGAGAAGCAAGGAATCCTGTCTGAGTCTCCAAGCTGAAGAACTTGGAGTCCGATGCTCAAGGTTAGGAAGCATCCAGCATGGGAGAAAGATGTAGCCTGGGAAGCTAAGCCAATCTAGCCTTTTCACATTTTTCTGCCTGCTTTTATCCTAGCTGTGATAGCAGCTGATTAGATGGTGCCCACCCTGCTTAAGGGTGGGTCTGCATTTCCCAGCCCACTGACTCAAATGTTAATCTCCTTTGGCAACACCCTCACAAACACACCCAGGATCAATCCTTTGCATCCCTCAATCCAATCAAGTTGACACTCAGTATTAACCATCACAAGTCCACCCCTTGTCAACTTTAACCAATACACATCTCCTGAGATCATACATAATCTTCAAATAAAAACAATAATAAGCTCATAATTATGCCTAACATAATGCAACTATCCTTCACACAGCCAGAAACGCACCACTCCCCAACCTAAACACTATTACATAAAGTTAAGGATACTCAAATGCTGATAGGAAGTAAATAAATCTTATGTCACATGATAAACGAAAAAGGAAATAAAATGAAGCTATTTTCTTAGTACAGGTGTATACACGCACACACGTGTTTTTAACAAAAGAAGGAGGAAATACTCATGACAATTACAGTCTCCATTTCTGCAACTGGTCACGGGGCCATTGATGATTACCTTCTTCTACTACCCATTTGTATTTCCTTTACCTTCATCAAGCACCTTAGCAGATCATGGTTTTTTTCTTACCTTCTTCTACTACTCATTCGTATTTCCTTTGCCTTCATCAAGCACCTTAGCAAGTCATGGTTTTTTTCTTGGTGGAGTGACCCAAACCTTCATTCCTGAATGGTCTGGGCCAACTGCTTGGATTGGGCTATTGTAGTTTCCCATTGACCTTAATCACAAAGCACGATAATACTAAGAGATGCCCTAAGGGATCTCCTGTATTCCATGCATACTCTTCCTTACCTCTGTTGTGGAGTAGTAGACTGACTTCATCTTGATAGCCCGGGTCAGTCACCCTAGCCAACACTGTAACTCCCTTCTTAGCCTGTTGACTTAAATGTAGGAGGAGCCTAAAGTATCCAGGTGGCAATCTTAACTTCTAGTTTAATGGAATCACTGTGTCTCCTGGTGGCAACATTTCTCCCACTGGAACTAAGACCTCTAGGCCAGCAGAATGTAATGTCATGGAAACAGGAAGCAAAAATTGTGTTAGTGGATCACTAGGGGTGATGGTAAGTGGTGCCACTTCCATTTCCACCCCTTGATTCCTGGACCCATGAATCCCGGCTATGGGAGAAACAGTACCATATATTGAATGCTAATTCAGAGCATACATGGCCTTTTGGAGAACTTTGCCCCAGCCCTGGCAAAGTATTGTCACCTAGTTGGCATTGTAATTGTGACTTCAAAAGGGCATTCCACCATTCTATCAATACAGCTGCTTCAGGATAATGGGGAACATGGTAAGACCAGTGAATTCCATGAGCATGAGTCCACTGCTGCACTTCTTTAGCCATAAAGTGAGTGCCTTGGTCAGAGGCAATACCATGACTGTGGATAAGGCATTCCGTGAACCCATGGATGGTAGTCTTGGCAGAATCATTGCATACAGGATAGGCAAACCCATATCTGGAGTGTCTATTCCGTGAGGACAAACCTCTGCCCTTTCCATGATGGAAGAGGTCCAATATAATCAACTTGCTACCAGGTAGCTGGCTGATCACCCCAAGGAATTGTGCCATATCGAGATCTTAGTGTTGATCTCTGTTGCTGGCAAACTGGGCACTCGGCAGTGGCCGTAGCCAGGGCAGCCTTGGTGAGTGGAGGTCCATGTTGCTGAGCCCATGTGTAACCTCCACACCTGCCACCATGGCCGTGTTGTTCATGGGCCCATTGGGCAATGACAGGAGTGGCTGGGGAAAGAGGCTGAGTGGTATCCACAGGATGGGTCATCTTATCCACTTGATTATTAAACTTCTCCTCTGCTGAGTTACTTGTAGGTGAGCACTCACATGGGATACAAATACAGTTTTTGATCACTTAGAGAGGTCTATCCACATACCTCTTTCTCAAATTTCTTTGTCACCAATTTTCCAATCATACTTCTTCCAAGTCTCTGACCATCTAGCCAAACCATTGGCTACAGCCCATGAATCAGTATACAATTGCATATTTAGCCATTTCTCCTTCCATGCAAAGTGTACAACTAGGTGCACTGCTTGAAGTTCTGCTCACTGGGAAGATTTTCCTTCACTGCTGTCCTTCAGGGATATCCTAGAAAGGGGCTGTAGTGCTGCAGCTGTCCACTTTCAGGTGGTGCTTGTGTATCGTGCAAAACCACCTGTCTTCTCTTAAAAAAGCCCTAGTCTTCTCTTCCTCTGTTAACTGATCATAGGGAACTCCCCATGAGGCCATTGGTGCATGCTGTGGGAGAGAAGGTAGGGTGGCAGGAGTGGAGACCATGAGCATTTGAACCACTTCCTCAAGTAACTTACTTGTGCCTTCAGGACCCACTCGAGCCCAATCACGTATATACCACTTCCATTTAATAATGTAATGCTGCTGTGCATGACTTACTTTATAGCTAAATGGGTCATAAAGCACTCAGTTCATGATAGGCAGTTCAGGTCACATGATGACTTGATGACCCATCATCAAACCTTCAGTTTCCACCAAAACCCAGTAACAGGCCAAGAGCTGTCACTCAAAAGGAGAGTAGTTATCTACAGAAGTTGGCAGGGCCTTGCTCCAAAATCCTGGAGACCTCCGCTGTGATTAATCTATGGGGGCCTGGCAAAGGCTCCAAACAGCACCCCTATCTGCCACTGACACCTCAAGCACCATTGAATCTGCTAGGTCATATGGCCCAAGTGGCAGAGCAGCTTGCACAGCAGCCTGGACCTATTGTGGAGCCTTCTCTTGTTCTGGCCCCACTCAAAACTGGCAGCCTTTTGGGTCACTGGATAAATGGGCCAGAGTAACACACCCAAATGAGGAATGTGTTGCCTCCAAAATCCAAATAGTCGACTAGGCGTTGTGCCTCTTTCTTGGTTGTAGGAGAGGCCAAATGCAGCAACTTATCCTTCACCTCAGAAGGAATATCTTGACAGGCCCCACACCACTGGATCCCTAGAAACTTGACTGAGGTAGAAGCTGCCTGAATTTTTGTTAGATGTATTTCCCATCCTCTGGCATGCAAATGTCTCACCAATAAGTCCATGTGTTTTCTACTTCTTGCCCACTGGATCCAATCAGCATAATGTCATCAATGTAATGGACAAGTGTGATATCTTGTGGAAGTGAAAGGCAATCACCGGCTGTCCGAATAAGATTATGATACAAAGGCAGAGAGTTGATATACCCCTGCAGTAGGGCAGAAAAGGTATATTGCTGGCCTTACCAGCTGAAGGAAAATTGCTTCTGGGGGGCTTTATGGACAGGAATGGAGAAAAAGGAATCTGCGAAGTCAGTGGCTGCATACCAGGTACCAGAAGATGTGCTAACTTGCTCAAGCAATGAAACCACATCTGGTACAGTTGCTGCAATTGGAGTCACCACTTGGTTAAGCTTACAGTAATCCACCGTCATTCTCCAAGATCCATCTGTCTTCTGCATAGGCCAAATAGGAGAGTTGAATTAGGATGTGGTGTGAATCACTACCCCAGTGTCTTTCAAGACTTTGATGGTGGCGCTAATCTCTGCAATCCCTGCAGGGATGCAATATTGATTTACTATTTTTCTAGGTAGAGGCAGTTCTAATGACTTCCATTTGGGCTTTCTCATTATAATAGCCCTCACCCTACCAGTCAGGGAGCCAATGTGGGGGTTCTGCCAACTACTAAGTATGTCTATGCCAATTATGCATTCTGGCACTGGAGAAATGACCACAGGATGAGTCCAGGGACCCAATGGACACACTGTATGTTGGACCTGAGCTAAAACTCCATTAATTACTTGACCTCCCTAAGCCTCTACTTTAACTGGAGGACCACAATGACATTTTGGGTCCACTGGAATCAACTTCAGCTCAGAGCCAGTGTCCAGTAGTTCCCCAAATGTCTGATCATTTCTCTTTCCCCAGTGCACAGTTACCCTGGCAAAAGGCCGGAGGTCGACTTGGGGAAGGATGGGAGAAAAATTAACAGCATAAGTTGTCAGTAGTGTAGTGGGGTCCTTCCTTAAGGGGACCTGTCCTCCCCTTCATTCAAGGGGCTCTGGGCCTGTAAACTAGCTCAAGTCTGGAAATTGAGAGATCATGATTCTCTGTTTTTATAATTCAAATTAGTCTTTTGTCCATTCCACCTGGAAGTTTTCTGCTTATCTAAATTGAGTAGGAATGCAGAAGCCTTACTAATAATTTCAATTCTAGGAACACTGTGATTAATTAGCCATTGCCAGAGCTCTACACAAGTCAGACTATTCTAATTTCTGCTTTGCCTCTGCTGTCCATTATAATAGCTATGCCCACCTTGCCTTTGATGGTTAAGTGCCATCACTTGGCCTCTGCCACCTTGGGATCCAATTATTCTCATTGTATTTAATTTTGTAGTTGATTGACTGCCATTCCCACTGTTAGATCTGCCACACAGAGAAGAGCAATTACAGGACTCTTCAAAGATGCAGGTGCTGCCCTCACAAATCTATTTTGCAATGCATTGGTCAGGGTATATCTTCTGGACCCTCCCAATTGAAATGTATAGTTTAAAGTGACTCCAGCATCCTAATCTCCCTAAGCCTTTGGATCCCCTCCTCTACATTAAACCAAGGGAGATCAGGCATTTCCAGCTTGCTCACAGTGGGCCATCTTTTAATCCATATTTCAGCTAACCAAGCAAATAAACTATTGAACCTTTTTTTAACTCCCCAAGCTGCAACATTAAATGCAGAATCCCTGCTTAGTGGACCCAAATCAATAAATTCAGCCTGATACAACTCTATTTTTTTTCCAACATTATACCACACCCTTATTATCCATTCCCATGCCTGTTCTCCAGATTTCTGTTTACATAAATTACAAAACTCAAGCAGTTCTTTTTGAGTGTTGCCCACCTCCTCCTGGATCACACTCTGAACCTCACCTCTAGAGGCCTGCCAGGACTTTAGTTATAGGTCTAGAGGCAAACAGGAGTATTGAGGGTGGCTCCTGAGGAGAATCAACATTATCTTGCCTGGCAACTGCCTCAGGGGAAGCCATCACTGTTGCCTCAGGCAGCATAGGGTTTATCTCCTCAGACAAAGGTGGAAAGACTAATGGCAGCATGGGTTGGGGAGGGGATGTTGCCACTACTGGGGATTTGGCAATTGTTTCTTCTGGCAAAAAAGTTTCATCATAGTTTACAAACTCAGTGTCCCCAGTTTCATCAGGGTCCTCCCACACATCCTCATTCCAAGTTGCAGGGTCCCATTCTTTTCCAATCAATGCCCTCACTTTAATAGTAGACACCTGGCAAGGCTGTGCATGCACCTTTCATTGCAGGTCAGCCACTCGCATGAGAAGAGCTTGTGTCTGTTTTTCCACAATTTCAGCTCTTTCTCTTCAGGAGATAAGACTCACTCAGGACAATCTTGGCAGACTTGAGGCTCAGTATCTGCTTCTGAAGCCAGGAGTTAGAATCCCTAACTTTGTAATTTTCTTTCATCACTTTGTCCACTGAACTTAGGAGCAACCAACCAACTTCATTATGTTCCTTTGTTCTTCACATATGGTCAGAGGTATTATGTATAGAGTCACTAAACTCCTTGCCTCTCATGAGCAGTGAATCAGGAGTATCAAATGCATGTATTTTGCATAACTCTCTAAAAAGTTCATGCCGAGGACTATCAGTGTACTCCATAGTTTTAGAAGTAGAGTCCTTAGCATTTTGGGGTTTAATCATATTAAGCAGTGAACTCCATAAACCCCAAAACCATCTTTAATATTCTGTTCCTCTGGAACCACTCCTGGTACCAAAATCTGTATTAGGGTTTTCTAGAGGGATAGAACTAATAGGAGATGTATATGTGTGTGTGTGTGTGAGCGTGTGTGTGTGTGTGTATGGGAGTTGTTAAGCAGTATTAACTCACCCAATCACAAGGTCCCACAATAGGCCATCTGCAAGCTGAGCAGCAAGGAAGACAGTCTGAATCCCAAAGCTGAAGAACTTGGAGTTCGATGTTTGATGGCAGGAAGCATCCATCATAGAAAAAAGATGTAGATTGGGAAGTTAAGTCAGGTAGCCTTTTCATGTGCTTCTGCCTGCTTTTGTCCTAGCTGCTCTGGCAGCTGATTAGATTGTGCCCACCCAGATTAAGGGTGGGTCTGCCTTTCCCAGCCCATTGACTTAAATGTTAATCTCCTTTGGCAACACCCTCACAGACACACCCAGGATCAATACTTTGCATCCCTCAGTCCAATCAAGTTGACAGTATTAACCATCACACAGGGTTTCACCATTTGGCCAGGCTGGTCTTGAACTCCTGACCTCAAATGATACACCCACCTAGACCTTTCAAAGTGCTGAGATTATGGGCATGAGCCACCATACCTGGCCAAGAAAAACATTTTAATGAAGGAGGCTTATTATTGTTTGGCTAGATATATGGTAAGATAGAAGTAATGGTTTCTAGTGATAGTCTTTATTGGTGCTGTCCTTGGTTTTATGAAGGGGATGCTTTTTTACAAGGTTGTTTCTTTGTTTTCTATAGCATGCTTCCTCCCATCACCAGTCCCCTTTCTTCTCCTTTCCTTTTCAGACAAGCCTCCCAGCAGGACCATCCTGGTGCTGCCTTTTACCTTGCAGTAGGAACACTGAAAAACATGACTGGCTCCATGGAACCAGGATAATAAAATTTACTGTCTTTTCCCTTCTAGCTGACATGTCATTCTTTCCAAAGATGCCCCTCATATACTACCTGCAATTCACAGGCAAAAACATTTTTTATATAGCTCACATTCTACTTTTGCCTTTCTATGTTCTTACATTGCTGAGTTACAATAAAAGTCACAAAGCAAGGGAATACAATATTCATATATGTGCATATTTCCCACTGACTAAATTCTTCAGGCATTCTGTGAGCCTGAGATGAAATGCTGGGTTATTTCATGGTCCTCACACTCTCCTGTGAATTCTTATGGCCCTCTTAAGTATCATCTTTACAGCCTTACCACATTTTCTAATAAATAGAATAGAACAGACACAAATATAAGGTAGAGAACTCTCTTCGGGCACAAATATCTTTAGTGTCTATTGGACTAATCCTCTTGATTACTCACAGTTATAAAAATAAATATACCACTACTTTCTCTGGAGAAGTTTTTCTTAATGTTTTTGAATAGTTCATAGTCTATGACATTTTCATGCAGCTATTTTGAGTCGGACACATTTTTTGATAGGGTCCCAAAAACAAACCATTACACTTTCAGCTTGTTTTCTCTTTTTTTAAACTAATGCAACTGACATCTACTTCATTTTCAATTAATGTGTACAAAGACCTCCTGCAACTCCAGCATTTAATCTTCTACCTCAGGCTAAGAGGTAGACAAGGTTTAGAAAAAAATGTTCAGTAAGGGGCTGAGGATGGAGTGAATTTTGGAAATTTGTATAATAGTCAGGGATGCTGGCTGCACAATTGGTAATAAAATTTTGAAATGACCATTTTGAGGCAGCCAAGTCAAAATGGCGAAGCCAATATGTTCTATTTTACAACTGACGGTTACCAGATGGGAGGTTGTATGGAATCCCTCTCCAGTTAGCACTCCCAAGCCAAAATATAGAATTTGCTTGCAAGAGAGGGGTGCCTCCAACATTACATAAGATTCCTGGCTAGAAAAACTTCTCTAAATAGGGAAAAATAATCTAGCTAGGCTCTGGTGTTTTAAGAATATTTCTTTGGGTAGCTCTGATTTTATTATGAAGATTCTTGTATTAGTCTATTCTCATGATGCTATGAAGAAATACACGAGACCAGGTAATTAATAAAGAAAAGAGGTTTAATTGACTCACAGTTCTGTGTGGCTGGGAAGGATTCAGGAAGCTTACAATCATGGCAGAAGGGGAAGCAAACATGTCCTTCTTCACAAGGTGGTAGGAGAGAGAAGAATGAGAGCTGAGTAAACGGGGAAGCCTCTTATAAAACCATCAGATCTTATGAGAACTTACTATCACAGGAATACCCCTATGATTCAATTATCGCCCACTGGGTCCCTCTCACAACACGTGAGGATTATGGGAATTATCGGTAAAGATGGGGACTCAGTCATACCATATCATTCTGCCCCATCCCCCCACAAATCTCATGTCCTCACATTTCAAAATACAATCATGCCCTTCGAACAGTCCCCCAAAGTCTTAACTCATTCCAGTATTAACTCAAAAGTCCAAGTCCAAAGTCTCATCTGAGACAAGGCAAGTTCTTTCTGCCTATGAGCCTGTAAAATCAAAAGCAAGTTAGTTACTTCCTAGATACATTGGGGGTACAGGCATTGGGTAAATACACCCATTCCAAAATAGAAAAATTGACCAAAACAAAGGGGCTACCAGCCCTATGCAAATCTGAAATCTGATAGGGCCCTCATTAAACCTTAAAGTTCCAAAATGATCTCCATTGATTGCATCTCTCATATCCAGGTCATGCTGATGCCAGAGGTGGGATTCCACAGCCTTCGGCATCTCTGCCCCTGTGGCTTTGCAGGATACAGCCCCCTCCTGGCTCCTTTCATGGGCTGGCATTGAATGTCTGTGGCTTTTCCAGGTGCACAGTGCAAGCTGCCAGTGGATCTCCCATTCTGGGGTCTGGAAAATGGTGGCCCTCTTCTCAAAGCTCCACTAGTCAGTGCCCCAGTGAGGACTCAGTGTGGGGGCTCTGACCCCACATTCCCTTCCGTGCTGCCCCAGCAGAGGTTATCCATGGGAGCTCTGCCATGTAGCAAACTTCTGCATGGACATCCAGGTATTTCCATATATCCTCTGAAATCTAGGTGGAGGTTTCCAAACCTTAGTTCTTGACTTCTGTGCACCCACAGGCTCAACACCACATGGAATCTGACAAGGTTTTGGGCTTGCACCCTCTGAAGCCATAGCCCGACATGTACCTTGGCTCCTTTTAGCCATGGCTGGAGTGGCAGGCACACAGGGCACCAAATCCCGAGGCTGCACAAAGCAGGGGGTCCCTGGGACCAGACCAGGAAACCATTTTTTTCTCATAGGGCTCTGGATGTGTGATGGGAGGGACTTACATGAAGGTCTCTGACACTCTGACATGTCCTGGATACAGTTTCCCCATTGTCTTGGTGATTAATATTGGGCTTCTTGTTACTTATGCAAATTTATGCAGTGGGCTTGAATTTCTCCGCAGAAAATGGGGTTTTCTTTTCTTTTTTTTATTATTATACTTCAAGTTTTAGGGTACATGTGCACAATGTGCAGGTTTGTTACATATGTGTCCATGTGCCATGTTGATTTCCTGCACCCATTAACTCATCATTTAGCATTAGGTATATCTCCTAATGCTATCCCTCCCCCCTCCCCCCAACCCCACAACAGTCTCCGGAGTGTGATGCTCCCCTTCCTGTGTCCATGAGTTCTCATTGTTCAATTCCCACATATGAGTGAGAACATGCGGTGTTTGGTTTTTTGTCCTTGCGATAGTTTACTCAGAATGATGGTTTCCAATTTCATCCATGTCCCTACAAAGGACATGAACTCATCATTTTTTATGGCTGCATAGTATTCCATGGTGTATATGTGCCACATTATCTTAATCCAGTCTATCATTGTTGGACATTTGGGTTGGTTCCAAGTCTTTGCTATTGTGAATAGTGCCACAATAAACATACGTGTGCATGTGTCTTTATAGCAGCATGATTTATAGTCCTTTGGGTATATACCCAGTAATGGGATGGCTGGGTCAAATGGTATTTCTAGTTCTAGATCCCTGAGGAATCACCACACTGACTTCCACAATGGTTGAACTAGTTTACAGTCCCACCAACAGTGTAAAAGTGTTCCTATTTCTCCACATCCTCTCCAGTACCTGTTGTTTCCTGACTTTTTAATGATCACCATTCTAACTGGTGTGAGATGGTATCTTATTGTGGTTTTGATTTGCATTTCTCTGATGGCCAGTGATGATGAGCATTTTTTCATGTGTTTTTTGGCTGCATAAATGCCTTCTTTTGAGAAGTGTCTGTTCATGTCCTTTGCCCACTTTTTGATGGGGTTGCTTGTTTTTTTCTTGTAAATTTGTTTGAGTTCATTGTAGATTCTGGATATTAGCCCTTTGTCAGATGAGTAGGTTGTGAAAATGTTCTCCCATTTGGTAGGTTGCCTGTTCACTCTGATGGTAGTTTCTTTTGCTGTGCAGAAGCTCTTTAGTTTAATGAGATCCCATTTGTCAATTTTGGCTTTTGTTGCCATTGCTTTTGGTGTTTTAGACGTGAAGTCCTTGCCCACGCCTATGTCCTGAATGGTATTGCCTAGGTTTTCTTCTAGGGTTTTTATGGTTTTAGGTCTAACATTTAAGTCTTTAATCCATCTTGAATTAATTTTTGTATAAGGTGTAAGGAAGAGATCCAGTTTCAGCTTTCTACATCTGGCTAGCCAGTTTTCCCAGCACGATTTATTAAATAGGAAATCCTTTCCCCATTGCTTTTTTTTGTCAGGTTTGTCAAAGATCAGATAGTTGTAGATATGTGGCATTATTTCTGAGGGCTCTATTCTGTTCCATTGATCTATATCTCTGTTTTGGTACCAGTACCATACTGTTTTGGTTACTGTAGGCTTGTAGTATAGTTTGAAGTCAGTTAGCATGATGCCTCCAGCTTTGTTCTTTTGGCTTAGGGTTGACTTGGCAATGCGGGCTCTTTTTTGATTCCATATGAACTTTAAAGTAGTTTTTTCCAATTCTGTGAAGAAAGTCATTGGTAGCTTGATGGGGATGGCATTGAATCTATAAATTACCTTGGGCAGTATGGCCATTTTCATGATATTGATTCTTCCAACCCATGGGCATGGAATGTTCTTCCATTTGTTTGTATCCTCTTTTATTTCATTGAGCAGTGGTTTGTAGCTCTTCTTGAAGAGGTCCTTGACGTCCCTTGTAAGTTGGATTCCTAGGTATTTTATTCTCTTTGAAGCAATTGTGAATGGGAGTTCACTCATTATTTGGCTCTCTGTTTGTCTGTTATTGCTGTACAAGAATGCTTGTGATTTTTGTACATTGATTTTGTATCCTGAGACTTTGCTGAAGTTGCTTCTCAGCTTAAGGAGATTTTGGGCTGAGACAATGGAGTTTTCTAGATATACAATCATGTCATCTGCAAACAGGGACAATTTGACTTCCTCTTTTCCTAATTGAATACCCTTTATTTCCTTCTCCTGTCTGATTGCCCTGGTCAGAACTTCCAATACTATGTTGAATAGGAGTGGTGAGAGAGGGCATCCCTGTCTTGTGCCAGTTTTCAAAGGGAATGCTGCCAGTTTTTGCCCATTCAGTATGATATTGGCTGTGGGTTTGTCATAGATAGTTCTTATTATTTTGAGATATGTCCCATCAATACCTAATTTATTGGCAGTTTTTAGCATGAAGTGTTGTTGAATTTTGTCAAAGGCCTTTTCTGCATCTATTGAGATAATCATGTGGTTTTTGTCTTTGGTTCTGTTTATATGCTGGATTGGATTACATTTATTGATTTGCGTATGTTGAACCAGCCTTGCATCCCAGGGATGAAACCTACTTGATCATGGTTTTTGATGTGCTGCTGGATTCAGTTTGCCAGTATTTTATTGAGGATTTTTGCGCCAATGCTCATCAGGATATTGGTCTGAAATTCTCTTTTTTGGTTGTGTCTCTGCCAGGCTTTGGTATCAGATGATGCTGGCCTCATAAAATGTGTTAGGGAGGATTCCCTCTTTTTCTATCAATTGGAATAGTTTCAGAAGGAATGGTACCAGTTCCTCCTTGTACCTCTGGTAGAATTCAGCTGTGAATCCATCAGGTCCTGGACTCTTTTTGGTTGGTAAGCTATTGATTATTGCCAGAATTTCAGAACCTGTTATTGATCTATTCAGAGGTTCAACTTCTTCCTGGTTTAGTCTTGGGAGGGTGTATTTGTCGAGGAATTTATCCATTTCTTCTAGATTTTCTAGTTTATTTGCATAGAGGTGTTTGTAGTATTCTCTGATGGTAGATTGTATTTCTGTGGGATCGGTGGTGATATCCCCTTTATCATTTTTTATTGCATCTATTTGATTCTTCTCTCTTTTCTTCTTTATTAGTCTTGCTAGCGGTCTATGAATTTTGTTGATGTTTTCAAAAAACCAGATCCTGGATTCATTAATTTTTTGAAGGGTTTTTTGTGTCTCTATTTCCTTCAGTTCTGATCTGATTTTAGTTATTTCTTGCCTTCTGCTAGCTTTTGAATGTGTTTGCTCTTGCTTTTCTAGTTCTTTTAATTGTGATGTTAGGGTGTCAATTTTGGATCTTTCCTGCTTTCTCTTGTGGGCATTTAGTGCTATAAATTTCCCTCTGCACACTGCTTTGAATGTGTTCCAGAGATTTTGGTATGTTGTGTCTTTGTTCTCGTTGGTTTCAAAGAACATCTTTATTTCTGCCTTCATTTCATTATATGCCCAGTAGTCATTCAGGAGCAGGTTGTACAGTTTCCATGTAGTTGAGTGGTTTTGAGTGAGTTTCTCAATCCTGAGTTCTAGTTTGATTGCACTGTGGTCTGAGAGACAGTTTGTTATAATTTCTATTCTTTTACATTTGCTGAGGAGAGCTTTACTTCCAACTATGTGGTCAATTTTGGAAAAGGTGTGGTGTGGTGCTGAAAAAAATGTATATTCTGTTGATTTGGGGTGGAGGGTTCTGTAGATGTCTATTAGGTCCACTTGGTGCAGAGCTGAGTTCAATTCCTGGGTATCCTTGTTAACTTTCTGTCTCATTGATCTGTCTAATGTTGACAGTGGGGTGTTAAAATCTCCCATTATTATTGTGTGGGAGTCTAAGTCTCTTTGTAGGTCACTCAGAACTTGCTTTATGAATCTGGGTGCTCCTGTATTGGGTGCATATATATTTAGGATAGTTAGCTCTTCTTGTTGAATTGATCCCTTTATCATTATGTAATGGCCTTCTTTGTCTCTTTTGATCTTTGTTGGTTTAAAGTCCATTTTATCACAGACTAGGATTGCAACCCCTGCCTTTTTTTGTTTTCCATTTGCTTGGTAGATCTTCCTCCATCTCTTTATTTTGAGTCTATATGTGTCTCTGCATGTGAGATGGATTTCCTGAATACAGCACACTGATGGGTCTTGACTCCTTATCCAGTTTGCCAGTCTGTCTTTTAATTGGAGCATTTAGCCCATTTACATTTAAAGTTAATATTGTTATGTGTGAATTTGATCTTGTCATTATGATGTTAGCTGGTGATTTTGCTCGTTAGTTGATGCAGTTTCTTCCTAGCCTTGATGGTCTTTACAATTTGGCATGTTTTTGCAGTGCCTGGTACCAGTTGTTCCTTTCCATGTTTAGTGCTTCCTTCAGGAGCTCTTTTAGGGCAGGCCTGGTGGTGACAAAATCTCTCAGCATTTGCTTGTCTGTAAAGTATTTTATTTCTCCTTCACTTGTGAAGCTTAGTTTGGCTGGATATGAAATTCTGGGTTGAAAATTCTTTTCTTTAAGAATGTTGAATATTGGCCCCCACTCTCTTCTGGCTTGTAGAGTTTCTGCCGAGAGAACAGCTGTTAGTCTGATGGGTTTCCCTTTGTGGGTAACCCAACCTTTCTCTCTGGCCACCCTTAACGTTTTCTCCTTCATTTCAACTTTGGTGAATCTGGCAATTATGTGTCTTGGAGTTGCTCTTCTCGAGGAGTATCTTTGTGGCGTTCTCTGTATTTCCTGAATCTGAGTGTTGGCCTGCCTTGCTAGATTGGGGAAATTCTCCTGGATAATATCTTGCAGAGTGTTTTCCAACTTGGTTCCACTCTCCCCGTCACTTCAGGTACACCAATCAGACGTAGGTTTGGTCTTTTCAATAGTCCCATATTTCTTGGAGGCTTTGTTCATTTCTTTTTATTCTTTTTTCTCTAAACTTCCCTTCTCACTTCATCTCATTCATTTCATCTTCCATCACTGATACCCTTTCTTCCAGTTGATCGCATTGGCTACTGAGGCTTCTGCATTCTTCACGTAGTTCTTGAAACTTGGATTTCAGCTTCATTACCTCCTTCAAGCACTTCTCTGCATTGGTCATTTTAGTTATACATTCGTCCAATTTTTTTTCAAAGTTTTTAACTTCTTTGCCATTGGTTTGAATTTCCTCCTGTAGCTCGGAGTAGTTTGATCATCTAAAGAATTCTTCTCTCAACTCATCAAAGTCATTCTCCATCCAGCTTTGTTCCATTGCTGGTGAGGAACTGCGTTCCTTTGGAGGAGGAGAGGCACTCTGCTTTTTAGAGTTTCCAGTTTTTCTGCTCTGCTTTCTCCCCATCTTTGTAGTTTTTTCTACTTTTGGTCTTTGATGATGGTGATGTACAGATAGGTTTTGGGTGTGGGTTTCCTTTCTGTTTGTTAGTTTTCCTTCTAACAGACAGGATCCTCAGTTGCAGGTCTGTTGGAGTTTGCTAGAGGTCCACTCCAGAACCTGCCTGGCTGGGTGTCTGCAGCGGTGGCTGCAGAACAGCAGATTTTCGTGAACCGCAAATTCAGCTGTCTGATAGTTCCTCTGGAAGTTTTGTCTCAGAGGAGTACCCGGCCGAGTGAGGTGTCAGTCTGTCCCTACTGGGGAGTGCCTCCCAGTTAGGCTGCTTGGGGGTCAGGGATCCACTTTAGGAGGCAGTCTGCCCATTCTCAGATCCCCAGCTGCATGCTGAGAGAATCACTACTCTCTTCAAAGCTGTCAGACAGGGACATTTAAGTTTGCAGAGGTTACTGCTGACTTTTTGTTTGTCTGTGCCCTGCTCCCAGAGGTGGAGCCTACAGAGGCAGGCAGGCCTCCTTGATCTGTGTTGGGCTCCACCCAGTTCAAGCTTCCTGGCTGCTTTGTTTACCTAAGCAAGCCTGGGCAATGGCGAGCGCCCCTCCCCCAGCCTCACTGCCACCTTGCAGTTTGATCTCAGACTGCTGTGCTAGCAATGAGTGAGACTCCATGGGCGCGGGACCCTCCAAGACAGGTGTGGGACACAATCTCCTGGTGTGCCATTTTCCAAGCCTGTTGGAAAAGCACAGTATTAGGGTGAGAGTGACCCGATTTTCCAGGTGCCATCTGTCACCCCTTTCTTTGACTAGGAAAGGGAACTCCCTGACCCCTTGCACTTTCCGAGTGAGGCAATGCCTCGCCCTGCCTTGGCTTGCACATGGTGCGCTGCACCGACTCTCCTGCACCCGCTGTTTGGCACTCCCTAGTGAGATGAACCCGGTACCTCAGACGGAAATGCAGAAATCACCCGTCTTCTGCGTCACTCACACTGGGAGCTGTAGACCAGAGCTGTTCCTATTTGGCCATCTTGGCTCCACACCTGGGGTTTTCTTTTCTATCACATTGTCTGGCTGCAAATTTTCCAAACTTTTATGCACTGCTTCCTCTTTAACATTTTGCTACTTAGAAATTTCTTCTGCTAAATACCCTAAATCATCTCTCTCAAGTTCAAAGTTCCACAGATCTCTAGGGCAGGGGCAAAATGCCTCCAGTCTCTTTGCATGACAACAGTGACCTTTACTCCAATTGCCAACAAGTTCCTCATCTCCATATGAGACCACCTCAGCCTAGACTTCATTGTCCATATCAATATTAGCAGTTTGGTTGAAGTCTTTCAACAAGTCTCTGGGAAGTTTCAAACTTCCCCACATTTTCCTGTCTTCTTCTGAGCCCCTCATACTGTTTCAGCCTCTGCCTGTTACCCAGTTCCAAAGTTGCTTCCACATTTTCAGGTATCTTTACAGCAGTGCCCCAGTCCTGGTACCAATTTACTATATTACTTTGTTAATACGCCGCTCTGAAGAAATACCCAAGACTTGGTAACTTATAAAGAAAAGAGATTTAATCGACTCACAGTTCTGCATGGCTGGGAAGGCCTCAGGAAACTTACAGTCATGGCAAAAGGGGAAGCAAATCCATCCTTCTTCACAAGGCAGCAGGAGTGAGAAGAATTAGAGATGAGCGAAGGTAGAAGCCCGTTATAAAACAATCAACTATCATGAGAACTTACTCACTGTCATGAGAATAGCATGGGGGAAATTGCCCCCATGATTCAAATACCTCTCACTGGGTCCCTCTCATGGCACATGGGGATTATGGGAACTACAATTCAAGATGAGATTTTGGTGGGGACACAGCCAAACTATATCAGTACTCATGATGAAACCCAGGTGAAATGGCAAGTGTTTCCCTCATCACCTTACAATGAGTTTAAACACCTGTTACTCTGGCCCTTAACTCAAACTCTTGAATCTGCAGGTGCTTTTGGTTTACTCTTTCTTAGCACTACTAAATAACTATTTCTTCTAGGGACATAGAAATGCTCCTTAATGTTGCTGCAAAACGGGGGATCCAAGAAGCCCAAGCACTTCTGGAGAATGTTATTTGGACTAAAAGCAAGCTCTTGCCAACGGAAATAACTGGGAGTTCTTATAAACCATAATGTGTGTCCTGCATGCTCTTCCTGGAATATGGGATGTTCTGCTCTCACTTGTCCACTGTGGCCTTGCAATGCTTTGTGGCACTTTCAATGGAAGCTCCTTTTATTTATAGTCTCATATGCTGCTGCAGCATTAATTTGCGGTTAAAATCCTTTAAACGAAGTGTTACTTATATGTTTTCCTGGGATCTGAATTTGACCTCTTCTGGATAGAGGAGTATTTTATTTGGGTTTCATTACTACTCACTTAAGCTAAAGTTTCATTCAAGCCAGTGAGGATTCTATAACGTGGTAAGTGGAAAATAACGAAGAAACCTGTCACACCAGAGATTGGCTTCTTGGATGTGTTAGTTGGCACTCCCAGATCCACTGAAACAGCTAAACTCATTATTAGCCTAATCTATGACATGTGACGTTCTGCCTAAAATAAACCTGTTTTCATTTCTCTCCATTTCAATTTTCCGCTTTATTAGGTTTCTATGGTATTTTATTATACTCACTTTTTGTATTACAAAAAGTCCTTTATGGGGGTAAAAAAGGCTGTTATTTTTGTACATTGATTTTGTATCCTGAGACTTTGCTGAAGTTGCTAATCAGCTTAAGGAGATTTTGGGCTGAGACAATGGGGTTTTCTAGATATACAATCATGTCATCTGCAAACAGGGACAATTTGACTTCCTCTTTTCCTAATTGAATACCCTTTATTTCCTTCTCCTGCCTGATTGCTCTGGCCAGAAGCATTCTTGTACACCAATCACAGACAAACAGAGAGCCAAATCATGAGTGAACTCCCATTCACAATTGCTTCAAAGAGAATAAAATACCTAGGAATCCAACTTACAAGGGATGTGAAGGACCTCTTCAAGGAGAACTACAAACCACTGCTCAAGGAAATAAAAGAGGATACAAACAAATGGAAGAACATTCCATGCTCATGGGTTGGAAGAATCAATATCGTGAAAATGGCCATACTGCCCAAGGTAATTTATAGATTCAATGCCATCCCCATCAAGCTACCAATGACTTTCTTCACAGAATTGGAAAAAACTACTTTAAAGTTCATATGGAACCAAAAAAGAACCCACATCACCAAGTCAATCCTAAGCCAAAAGAACAAAGCTGGAGGCATCACGCTACTTGACTTCAAACTATACTACAAGGCTACAGTAACCAAAACAGCATGGTACTGGTACCACAACAGAGACATAGATCAATGGAACAGAACAGAGCCCTCAGAAATGATGCCGCATATCTACAACTATCTGATCTTTGACAAACCTGACAAAAACAAGAAATGGGGAAAGGATTCCCTATTTAATAAATGGTGCTGGGAAAACTGGCTAGCCAGATGTAGAAAGCTGAAACTGGATCCCTTCCTTACACCTTATACAAAAATTAATCCAAGATGGATTAAAGACTTACATGTTAGACCTAAAACCATTAAAATCCTACAAGAAAACCTAGGCAATACCATTCAGGACATAGGCGTGGGCAAGGACTTCATGTCTAAAACACCAAAAGCAATGGCAACAAAAGCCAAAATTGACAAATGGGATCTAATTAAACTAAAGAGCTTCTGCACAGCAAAAGAAACTACCATCAGAGTGAACAGGCAACCTACAGAATGGGAGAAAATTTTTGCAACCTACTCATCTGACAAAGGGCTAATATCCAGAATCTACAATGAACTCAAATTTACAAGAAAAAAACAAGCAACCCCATCAAAAAGTGGGCAAAGGCCATGAACAGACACTTCTCAAAAGAAGACATTTATGCAGCCAAAAAACACATGAAGAAATGCTCATCATCACTGGCCATCAGAGAAATGCAAATCAAAACCACAGTGAGATGCCATCTCACACCAGTTAGAATGGCCATCATTAAAAAATCAGGAAACAACAGGTGCTGGAGAGGATGTGGAGAAATAGGAACACTTTTACACTGTTGGTGGGACTGTAAACTAGTTCAACCATTGTGGAAGTCAGTGTGGCGATTCCTCAGGGATCTAGAACTAGAAATACCATTTGACCCAGCCATCCCATTACTGGGTATATACCCAAAGGACTATAAATCATGCTGCTGTAAAGACACATGCACATGTATGTTTATTGCGGCACTATTCACAATAGCAAAGACTTGGAACCAACCCAAATGTCCAACAACAATAGACTGGATTAAGAAAATGTGGCACATATACACCATGGAATACTATGCAGCCATAAAAAATGATGAGTTCATGTCCTTTGTAAGGACATGGATGAAACTGGAAAACATCATTCTCAGCAAACTATCACAAGGGCAAAAAACCAAACACTGCATGTTCTCACTCATAGGCGGGAATTGAACAATGAGAACTCATGGATACAGGAAGGGGAACATCACACTCCGGGGACTGTTGTGGGGTTGGGGGAGGGGGGAGGGACAGCATTAGGAGATATACCTAATGCTAAATGATGAGTTAATGGGTGCAGGAAATCAACATGGCACATGGATACATATGTAACAAACCTGCACATTGTGCACATGTACCCTAAAACCTAAAGTATAATAATAAAAATAAAAATTAAAAAAAAAAAGGCTGTTATTGTGGTCAATGAAAGGGAAAAGGACAAAGTATAAGACCTAACATTTATTGACCGTCTGCCACATGCAAGATATTTTCTTAGCTGTTTAACATATATATATATATTTGAGACTGAGTTTCGCTCTTGTTGCTCAGGCTGGAGGACAATGGCATGATTTCTACTCACTGCAACCTCAGCCTCTCAGGTTCAGGATATTATCCTGCCTCAGCCTCCTGAGTAGCTAGGATTACAGGCGTGCACCACCACATCCGGCTAGTTTTTTCATTTTTTAGTAGAGACGGGGTTTCACCGTGTGGGTCAGGCTGGTCGTGAACTCCTGACCTCAGGTGATCTACCTGCCCTGGCCTTCCAAAATGCTAGGATTACAGGAGTGAGCCACCACGCCTGGCCTGTTTAACAAATATTTCAACATTCACTAGTTATAAAAGTCTTATAAGGTGGATCTTATAATTCCCATTTTACAGAGTGAAAACAGGTGTAGAGAAGTTGTGATATGTGCAAAGTCACAGAGTGAGTGATACAATGGGGTTTTTAGTGCTGGCAGTCTGATTCTAGAGTCGACATTTTTAACCAGTTCTACCAACATTACTCTCCCAAGTCATTAACATCTCTTGCCTAATAACAAAGATGTTCTAAGAACATATAACTGGGTTTATTACTGGCATATGGTGAACACTTATCTTAGCCAATAACTCAGCCCCATTTTCTGACTATGATTTTTTTAAGGACAAACCACATAGTCCTATTCTTCAAAAGTGGTATTTTTAACCTTAAATATAATTAGCTGTATTTATCTCATTTAGATTATAGCACAATTGTCTCCTTGGAATACACATGCTGAAACACAAAGTGAGGATGAGAAAAGTGTCAGATTGGAATTCAATGTGATGATTAAGCTGTGTTTAAAATATTTGTTTCCCCTTTGATTGCCTTGTTTACACTGTATACTTATGGAATTGACTGTGAGCCTTCGGCAATCTTCTCTTTGTCCAATGTGAACACATAAACCTTTAAGGATGTACATGAAATGGTCACATGCAATTTTAAATTCTTTAATGTAGAAAATCCCAAATTCATAAACTAAATTCTTCACGTGAGCCTTTGGTAATAGTATTTTTATATTCTCTAGAAGCACTTTACTTACTTACATTTTTCCCAGAGAAACCAGTCTTCATTTCAGTTTATGTTGTTCAAGATACAACTCTGGAAATTTTATTCTGTGCCACAAACACTTACATAATACTAGGACAATAATTTCAATCATCGTGTTAATGTGCATTTTTTTAACCTTCACAGTAATATCCACTTAACTATCTTGCAATTTAAATGCTTGTTTACAGTAACATCCCAAACTTACAAGTATGAAAATATACTATAGGAATATGATCACTAAATAGTGTTTTTTTATTTTGAAAAATTCCTTTAGGTGTTTTCTATAAACGTCTCCAACTAACATTGATGTAGCTTGTTTTAGGGTTCTAATGTCTTCTAACAGTTCTTTGTTGTTGAAATAAAGTAATAGGGTGGTTGAAAAAGCATAACAACAATTAGAAAGACTTTGTAAAGCCTCACATATAAAACCCCTTCACTTTTAACTTTGATAATACTTGGGTGTAAGATCGGGAATAACCTACCAGTCCATTAGGGTTGAAAAATAATGCTTCATGCAAAACCAGAGAATTGATGGATGAGGATTCCCCTTAATCCAAAGCTCTGCTTCTACTTCCTTTGCTGTATCTGGGCAAAAATTCAGGGGGAAAGCAAGACATAAGAAAGAAATTGGATCATAAAGAGAGTGAGAGTATGAGAGAATGAGAATGGATTTGCATGTGTTTGGCTGGTTCAGATACCCCAGGTTCTGCTTTCTTTCTTCCTTCCTCTGTGCTCCTTCCGGGCCACAGAGGTTGAGAACTTCTGCACTCTTGTAGATGCCCCAGGTTTCCTATTTAGCTGTTCTGATGTCTTGATCCTTTTTCTCAAGGTCTGCCTTAATGTTAACATAAAAAAATTTTACATTAAATATGACATATATTTACAATACACATATCTTAAATCTACAACTAAATGAATTTTACATATATATTACCCATGTAACTACTGCTCAGATGAAGATGCAGATTTGCAATATTCCTTCCAAGTCAATACTCCCAGGTAACTGCTATCCTGATATCTATTCCTACAGATTAGTTTTTCCCACTTGTGAATACCATCATATTTGTTTGTAAATTTGGTTGTAAATATTATACTGTACATTCTTTTGTATCTAGATTCTTTCACTCATGATCATTTGTGAGATTTATCCTTGTTGTTGCCTGCTGCTGGAATGAGTTCATTCTCATTTGTATGGTATTCTGTTGTATGATTACACCACAATTTATCTTTCTACTTTTGATTGGCATTTATATTACTTCTAGTTTCTGGCTATTAGTAAAAAAAAGTACCTATGAACATTATTGTTCATGTATTTTAATGGATATACTCATATCTTTTGAATATATACCCAAGAATGGAAATGCTGGATTATAGGGCATTCATATCTTTACCTTTGGTTAGGTCTGCCAAACATTTTTCCAAAGGGGTTTTGTCATTTTACACTCCCACCACCAATTTATGAGAATTCCAGTTGCTCCACATTCTTGTCAACACTTGGTTTTGTCAGTCTTTAAATTTAAGCCATTCTAGTCAGTGAAGAGTGGTATCTTATCATAGAAATTTGAATTTCTCTGGCAAGTAATAATGGGAAGCACATCTGTTTGGAGGCATTTGAGAAAGGGAGTTGTGTACACAGTACAGCAGGTACTGCACTTAAGACTTCCAAAAAGAGGCTGCCTGATTTCTTGGAGGTGAACTTTCTGTTGTGGCCACATTCTCAGTGACTTGAGACAGACTAATGTTCAAACCTAAATTGTAAATAGATGGCTTTTAATGATCTGACCAGAACTAGGATTTTAATTGTAGGTTGTTACCCTGTGATTTTCTTGTATAAGAGACATAAACTTAGCCAGGAACTCATAGCTCTTTGAATTTAAATAGGATAATTTTCTTATAATCATGCTTTATTACAAATAATCTTCTAGGCTACAGTCTATACAACCTTGCCCTAGTAAGCAATATCAAATTATGCTACATATATGTTATTGGTAAAATCTATTTGAATTGTGATTCAAATATGGCAATATTTTTATTATTACTACAAGCTGTTATTTGGCATGTGATAAAACAGAGTTAAACTGTTGGTGAACGGCTTACACAAGTTACCCAATGACAGTATATTATCTGAATTAACTTTTCGGATTCTTAGCCCAGTGCCCAAACTTACTACAAGAAAGTACTGATGCAGTGTTTTACATTTTTTTTTTCATATCTGTAACAGATTTATTTTTTAAAGTAATGGATTTTGAGGGAAAGAAACATGGGACAGAAGTATGGAATACAAATATAAGTGTGTTGCTAATTATCTTATAACCACAATAAACTAATACAGAGAATGCCCTGTACAAAACACAATAAAGCTTCAAAGATTGAAGTGTTCCTTAGCAAGGCTGAAAATTTTAGTCTCTGGTATTTGTAATTTAGGCTGCTGTCCTCATTTCTGAATGAGTCACTCTGTGTGTGTGGCATATTCTATGTCTTTAACCAGATTTGAACAGAAGAATGCCCATTTGGCCCAGGTAGAAGTAGATGTAGTGTTTGGTTTCATGTGTCAGGCAACTACCAAAGTTCCACCCCATGAAGCAGTGTCGGGTGAGATTGTACTTCTTGTCAAACTGCTTCTTGATGTGGGCTGAAATAGTCTTTTTTATGTTCTCCAATGCCTGCATAGCTCATACCACTAAGCCCTGCTGCATCTCTTCCAATGTAACTGCATTTTTTATTACAGCCTTTCAATTTCACATGGTTACTGTGGAGCAGAGGCTGGCCAACTGGAGTAGTCTCCTTGGGGAGGTGCTAACATGGCTCAGGCCCTGTGGGAGCTATGGTCACTACTGGAGCCATGGTACATCTAACACATTTTATATTCTTAATGAGACTCTGTATCTAGTCATGTTCTTTCTGTGCCTAAAAAAGCATAGAAAGTCCTTCTCATGCTCTTTCCCCACCTCAATTTTCTCAAGGAAGCAGGAGAGCACATTTGCATATACCAGCATTGGAACCATTATACCAGTTTACTTATCTTGAACAAGTGGCTTAACCTTTCAGAGCTCCAGTTTCCCCAGTTGTGCAATAACTACTACCTCATAGTGTTGGTTTGAGGATGGATTAGCTAATGTTTAAAAAACGCATAGCACAATCCTTCACATGAGGTAATGACACTGAAGGTAGTTATGTTAAAGTTGTCAGGCATGAGAAAACGAGAAAATAATCACTTTCTGTCAGAGGTGGACTTACAGTGAACCAAATGCAGTTTAAATTTTAATGAAGTTTAAGGGCCTCTTGCAAGTAAGTATACTCAAAATAAGATATTTTAACTACAATTGGCTAGGATGACTCTTCTCATTTTGATTTCATCTCCATCATATTTGCCTTTGTTTCAACTGGTATTGGAGGGCTGTAGGCATTCTTGGCTTTCAGTTGTGGGAAAGTTGAGTTGGGAATATGTTTAGTTTCGGCTTATGAGATATATTTGATTCACATTTCTATACATAGTTGGGTTACTTCTAGCTGTCTTGGTGTTGGAATGGCTTTTAGAAAACCTCTGACTGCCCACTGTGCTATGTGCAGATGCAAAGGCCAGAGGTGTGGCCAAATGGTTGGATGTGTGCACAGTATCCAGCTTCAGAAGAATGTGAGTGGTAGAGGAGGAAATGGTTTGATATGTTCCTTAGATGCACTTAGTGGAAAATTCTTCTCAACCTTAGAGCTCACATGTGAAAGAAACCTGGATGGAAGTGTTTCTAATATTTGACCACAATCCTAAAACTTTATGTAAAGTTACCAATAATCTGTCGTGAAACCAAAAGATACTTTATTCTAAACTATTGATAAAATAAATTTTAACACATTGATAAAATGAATCTGTTTTAAACTATTGATAAAATAAATTTCAAAGATGCACTGAAGTCCTATTCTGTAATAGATATTATGAAATAATTATCATCCATAAAGATGCTCAAAGAGCATGAAGTCCAAAACATAGGAAAAAGAGACTACTAGAAGTATGTCAGGACATTAATTAATAAAATTATATTATTTTTCTGGCCTTTTGGTTTTTGTAGTATTTATCAGTTTTTAATGTATTCGTTGTGTTTTTTTTTTTTCCTCATCCCTAATGCTTTTGTCAGTTTAGATTCACAAGTTTGCATTTTTTTTTTCTTAAGGAAATTTTCAGATTGTGAAAGCTTCTGGCCACACACTACCTGAATCCACCCTTGTTTGTGATCATATACCCTGTTGCCAGTGACCCAGAAGGACCTTGTAGACACACCTTTCAGTTTGTGGTTATCTTTGGCTGTGATTTCTGATGTACCATGAAATCGAGAAACCTGAATTACATAATATTTGCAGGGACAGGAATTTTTTTTTTACATTTCATTCTGATTCCACATTGCTTCATTTCTTTTAGGCAAGCCAAGTATGTATTGCCTTTGCATTACTGAAGGAGAAAATGGGGGTTCTTTGTCCTCTTTTGTTCCAGGGTAATTACGTAAAAGAAGCTGACTCTATAGATTCCTGACCATATGTAATGAGATGACAAACTATACATCAGGTAGAGGGACTATTCCCCAGAAGTAAATTGCTAGAAACAACAACCGTATAATCATTGTTACTTTATAGGTAAAGAAACTGAGATCTAGCTGATTTATCAAGGACACAGTGATTGGAATTAAGTCCAACTCTGGATTAACTCAGTTCTACAACTTGCTGCTGCCTTGCTAAGTGATTCACTTCAATGATTCACTTCAAAAATATGAAAGAAGATTTACCTTGAACGTACTTGGATATTGATGTTTCCTTGGCAACAGATTCTAAATTAAAAGCAAAATAGTGATTGAACATATGCAGTTTTGTTAAAAAATTGTGGGCTCTGAAGAAGCAGCCTCAGAAATTCTTCATTCTTTGTTAATTGAAAAGAAAAGTTTTATTCTTGGATACTGCCATGTAGCAGTTATTTTAGAAAAATCTATTTTCTAGGCAGGAAAACAGGAGGCCATTCCCCTTTTCCTCTGAATCTCCCTCTGCTTTGGCCTTTTTTACTTTCTTGTAGTAAATCAGAGTCACGTGTATAATCAGCACTTAACACCCACCTCATTGAGATCTAATCAACAGTACCTGTCTATAATTGAAGGGATTAGACATAATTTAGTTGCAATTAAATGCAGCCTAGTATGAACATAAGGTAAATTATTAATAGAATATCCATTTTTTTTGTCTTGATACTTTAAATTCCTTGGTTAGTCCAAATCATTCCAGTGCTACATTCCTTGTATAGCTTTTCTTTTAAAAAGAGATGCTTTTACGGAAATGCTGTGGTTTTGTGTCATCTACTTCCTTTGAGGGATGCTATAAAATAGAACCCCTTTAAACGTAGGGATATTGTTGGCTCTAGCATTGCTAATCACAGTGTGGTTCAGGCCAGAAATTTTGGGGTCACCTGGTAGCTGGTTAGAAATGCAGAATCTCAAATCCCACCTCAGAGCTAGTGAATCAGAATCTTCATTGTAAGATCCCAGGTGGTTTATATGTGCAATGGAGTTTGAGATGCACTGTTCTACATTGCTTGGTCTATTTTCTTGAGGACTTGCAGGATAATTTACTTCAGAAATAACCTAATGGTTAAGTTCCTCGGCTTGAGGTAGGCAGAAAGTTTGCTTGATTTGGAGGGTGCTTGCCCCAATTACTGATTTTGTGTTGTATCCATCTGTTTTCATGCTACTGATAAAGACATACCCGAGACTAGAAAGAAAAAGAGGTTAAAGTGGACTTACAGTTCCACATGGCTGGGGAGGTCTCAGGATCATGGTGGGCAGTGAAAGGCACTTCTTACATGGCAGTGGTAAGAGAAAGCGAGGAAGATGTACAAGCAAAAACCCCTGATAAAACCATCAGATCTCATGAGACTTATTCACTTCCCTGAGAACAGTGTAGGGGAAACTTCCCCATGATTCAAGTTATCTCCCGACGGGTCCCTCCCACAACATGTGGGAATTGTGGGAGTACAATTCAGATGAGATTTGGGTGGGGACACAGCCAAACTGTATCATCTCATCCTTGGCCCCTCCAAATCTCATGTCCTCATTATTTCAAAACCAATCATGCCTTCCCAACAGTTCCTCAAAGTCTTAACTCATTTCAGCATTAACCCAAAAGTCCACAGTCCAAAGTTTCATCTAAGTCAAGGAAAGTCCCTTCCTATGAGCCTATAAATCAAAAGCAAGCTAGTTACTTCCTAGTTACAATGGGAGTACAAATATCGGGTAAATACAGCCATTCCAAATGGGAGAAATTGGCCAAAGGAGTTACAGGGTCCATGCAAGTCCAAAATCCAATGGGGCAGTCAAATTTTAAAGCTCCAAAATGGTCTCCTTTGACTCCAGGTCTCACATCCAGGTCACGCTGATGCAAGATATGAGTTCCCATGTTCTTGGGCAGCTCCATCCTGTGGTTTTACAGGGTACAGCCTCCTTCCCAGCTGCTTTCACAGGCTGGCATTGAGTGCTTGCATCTTTTCCAGGGGCATGGTGCAAGCTGCTGGTGGATCTACCATTCTGGGTTCTGCAGGACGGTGGTCCTCTTCTCACTGCTCCCCTAGGCAGTGCCCCAGTAGGGTCTCTGTGTGGGGGCTCTAACGCAACATTTCCCTTCCTCACTGCCCTAGCAAAGGTTCTCCATAAGTGCCCCACCCCTGCAGCAAACTTCTGCCTGGGCATCCAGGCATTTCCATACATCTCCTGAAATCTAATTGGAGGTTCCCAAACCCTAATTCTTGACTTCTCTGCACTGGCAGGCTCAACACCTCGTGGAAGCTGCCAAGGCTTGGGGCTTGCATCCTCTGAAGCCATGGCCCAAGCTCTACATTGGCCCCTTTCAGCCATCATTGGAGCAGCTGGGATGCAGGGCACCAAGTCTCTAGGCTGCACACAGCATGAGGACCCTGGGACTGGCCCATGAAATCATTTTCTCCTGGGCCTCCGGGCCTGTGAGGAGATGGGCTGCCGTCAAGTCCTCTGACATGCCCTGGAGACATTTTCCCGGTTGTCTTGGGTATTAACATTTGGCTCCTTGTTACTTATGCAAATTTCTGCAGCCTGCTTAAATTTCTTCTCAGAAAATGGGTTTTTCTTTTCTATCACATTGTCAGGCTGCAAATTTTCCAAACTTTTTTGCTCTGCTTCCTTTATAAAACTGAATGCCTTTAACAGTGCCCAAGTCACGTCTTGAATGCTTTGCTGCTTAGAATTTCTTCTGCCAGAAACCCTAAATCATTTCTCTCAAGGTCAAAGTTCCACAAATCTCTAGGGCAGGGGCAAAATACCACCAGTCTCTTTGCTAAAACATAATAAGTCACCTTTACTCCAGTGTCCAACAAGTTCCTCATCTCCATCTGAGACCATCTCAGCCTGGACCTTATTGTTCTTATTGCTATCAGGGTTTTGGTCAAAGCCATTCAATAAATCTCTAGGAAGCTCCAAACTTTCCCACATTTTCCTGTCTTTTTCTGAGCCCTCCAAACTGTTCCAGCCTCTGCCTGTTACCCAGTTCCAAAGTTGATTCCACATTTTTGGGTATTTTTCAGCAATGCCCCACACTACTGGTACCAATTAATTGTATTAGTCTGTTCTCATGCTGCAGATGAAGACATACCCGAGACTGGGAAAAAAAGAGGTTTAATTGGACTTACAGTTCCACATGGCTGGGGAGGCTTCAGAATCATGGAGGGAGGTGAAAGCACTTCTTACATGGTGGTAGTAAGAGAAAATGAGGAAGATGCAAAGGTGAAAACCCCTGATAAAACCATCAGATCTCTTGAGACTTATTCATGGCCATGAGAACAGTATGGGGGAAAGTGCCTCCATGATTCAAATTATCTCCCACTGGATCCCTCCCACAACATGTGGGAATTATGGGAGTAAAATTGAAGATGAGATTTGGGTGGGGACACAGCCAAACCATATTATGTGTCTTTGGGAAATCTATTTAACTTCTCTAACTCCCAATTTTCTTCTCTGTACAATGAAGACCATAATATGATCTACCTCATAGGGTTATTGTGGTCATCAAATGAGAAAATACATGTAAATTAATCAAGCCCCAGTATTTGCATATGAGAACCAATAATAGCTATTATTATTGTTATTACTACTATAATAAATTATTATTTTCTTCATTGAATGGTTTTGTCTTATCAAATAATATAACTGATTATTTTGGGGGGGAGCAGGGTAATGACTGCTAGGAAGCATAGAGCCAAATTTATACCCCTTTCCAGACAGTATTTGACATTTTAACTGACCTTACTCCAGCTTCATCTTATTATTTTATTTATTTATTTATTTATTTATTTAACTGAGACAGAGTCTCACTCTGCTGCCCAGGCTGGAGTGGCGCCATCTTGGCTCACTGCAACCTCTGCCTCCTGGGTTCAAATGATTCTCCTGCCTCAGCCTCTTGAGTAGCTGGGATTACAGGCACATGCCACCACACATGGCTAATTTTTATATTTTTAGTAGAGATGGGATTTCACCATGTTGGCCGGGCTCGTCTTGAACTCCTGACCTCAGGTGATCTGCCTGCCTTGGCCTCCCAAAGTGCTGGGATTATAGGCATGAGCTACTGTGCCTGGCCCATCTTATTATTGTTATTATCTTTTTTAGGGACAGAGTCTCACTCATTCTCCCACTCTGGAGGGCAGTGGTGTGTCCATACCTCATTGTAACCTCAAACTCATAGGCTCAAGTGATCCTCCTACCTCAGCCTTCGGAGTAGCTGGGACTACAGGCAGGCACCACCACCTTGGCCTCCCAAAGTGCTGGGATATCTTATTTATATTTATATTTCTTCACCTCAATTTTCTTATATTTTTATATTTTATGTTTACCATTGTATCTTTGTAAGCTACTTCAAAATCATTTTATATTGAGTATGACGTAACAATAAATTAGTAATCACAATTAAAAGTTTGTTACTCCATAACTTTTGGTCCAAATTACGTTGACAGCCTTTTCTTATTTTTCTTTCTACCAACCCCTTGGTAGAGTCATATTGGTCAATCTCATAACCCTTGTAAGGTAGGGGCACTTAAGACAATTTTTAAAGAAATGCTGTTTTCCTCACATTGCCTTCTTTTTTTTTTTATCATTATATCCCAAGCATAATATGCTACACATAATAGATGCATAATACATTTCTTGAATGGGTATGTAAAAATTTATATCATATCAATTTACATTTCTTCATGCTCGCTGTTAAATTCAAACCTGGAATGAGCTTTCTTTATCCTTTTGATTTGTCCAGTAAAGAGACCCAGATCAAGTGACACCCTCCACTTGAAGACTTTCTTGACCCTTGTTCCAGACAGGGGGCTCCCTTCTCCAAGAACTACGGAATTCACTACGTGTCTTACTCAGGTGGCACTTGACATTTCTCTTTATGTTGGTAGCTATCCTTGATTAAAAAGCACAAGATTTGGAATCAAGAAGTTATTGGTCCAATACTGTTTGGATTACTTACAGGCTGTGTGACTACAGAAACTTTCTTACCTTCTCTAGGGCTGTTGCCTCTTCTGTAAAATGGGGAAACTGAGTGTTGTATTGCTAGCATAGATAACATATGTGGATGTTTAGCATATTATAGTTGATAACTGTGCCTTTTTTTCCAAATCAGATTTAGTAACCGTCTCCTGTAGAATCAGCAGGGAATTACGACAGGGTTATGAATGAAGTCCTGTTCCTATCATTCTCAAGGACTGTTTTTGCCTCTGGGCTCCCCTGACTGATGGAGCTGCAGGGGTTGTATCTATTGATGATTTGTGGTGAATGTAGCTGTGATTAAATATTGTCTAGATTTCATGACTTGTCATGATGGCAGAGGAGGAAGGTAAGAAATATTTACTGTTACCCAGGGAACATTGCACAACACAGTTTCAAACTCTTCTTGGATTCCCTTTCGTTGTTTTTATTTCCCCTCTTTTTATTTTATAGCATTATTTCTCTTTCTTACATTTCTCTTCCTAAGAATACATTTTAGAGACCAGAATTAATTTATTTTTAAGGGAGTTCTGTTGATTTTTTTTCACTTTCAGACATTTAAAAAATAACCTCCAACCTCTTTGTTGCTGTATACAGGGGCATATTTTTAAGGTCTTGAATTGCAAAATGCCTGAGAGTCAAACAGAAACATCTTTGAGTGTCAGAATTCTGAAAAAGTGATTAATGAAGCCAATTCTCTCATGAAAGATGATACAAAGTTATCACATGAGATACTTTTCCTATTCACTAAATAACTAGAAATAACAAGATAACTGGAAAGTTAATCTGTATTTTCAGAAAAATTTTCTTATGAGTATATACTCAATAAAAGAAGAGTGTTTTGAACAATAAGGAGGCTGGTCCATCAGAGAAGTATGCTTATTTTACATCTGATATGGGTGGGTCTCTACTTATTCTAGTTCTTTCTCCATATGTTAGTTGGGGAAACCTTTGAGATTAAATCTGATCATCTTGCTTTCTGCCTGAAATCCCACTGACTCCTTATTGCCCACAACATTAAATCTGGGATAAAAGGCCTTGCTTGATATGGCCCCAAATAATCTCCCACCTCAGCTTCTGCCCCTGCAGCGTGGGTTCCAGGAGCTCCAGCTGCACTGCCCACAGGTGATGCCCTTTCACTGCGGGTTCTTTCCAGAGGTCTTTCCCTCTGCCTGCTCACCATCAAGAACCAGACCAAATGGCCTTCCTCTCTAAAGCCTCACTGGACTCCCCCAAGCTTAAGCAATTATTTTTTTCTTTGGGGTCCCATGACAATTTATATATAACTTTGTAAGGCACTTACTATTCTGGCTAGTTATATTTCCATTTATAAATGGCTTTATTTATTTGGTTTTTAGAGATACAGTCTCAGTTTGTTGTCCAGGCTGGAGTGCAGTGGCACAATCATAGCTCACTGCAGTCTCAAACTCTGGGGCTCAAGAAATCCTCCTGCTCCGGCCTCCCAAAGTGCTGGGACTTCAGGTGTGAGCTACTGTGCCTGAATGCTTTTATAAATTTCTTATTAGCTTATAAGTGATTTGAAGATAGGTACATTGCTTCTATCTTGTTTGTATCACAGGTAACTTGTAGTACAATGTCTATCATGTAGAAGGTACTCAATAGAGATTAACTGAATGGCTGCATTCATCTAAATTTATATATTTTAAAGGAAGACCATACATTTTTCTTCTCTCATCTTCAATTTAATTTTGTTACTCTTAAATATATTTAATAAATATTAATGCATATTAGCTTTCTATACATATTTATAATGAGCAACGGTATATTTGAATTAATTTTAAAATAAGCTGAAATCACATTGATTTTTACAATTATGAGTTTTGGAAAACATATTTTCAATGTTTTCTCCTTGTGTAGACCTGTTATTTGAAAGGAAATGTCAGCTCCAAGATGCCTCAGGTTGCCTGTGAGCTCCTCTGCTGTTTTCAGCTTGTCAGTGAAACTGCAGTTCAGATTCCCTATTGGTCACTTAACTGATCTTTTTGGGTAGTAAGGGATCAAGACTATCCACAGAATGCTGTAACCATGGTGATAAGATGTCCTATTTTAACTTTTCAACAGAAAAGATGAGATGCTCTAGCACTTCTGTGCCTGTGTTTCCCCGTGGAATTTTGGGGAGGCATTCAAGCATTTAAGCAATAGAATCAGGCCTTGAACAGATAATTACGTTTTACTTTATAGCAGTACCTTTTAAATTAGGGGTGGTGACAGACAGCACATAGAGTTCATGATGAGCGAAATGTGAGGTTCAGGGCAAACCAGGGAGGCTTGTCATTCTTATACACAGACTGAGAAAGAGCTCCTTTAAATCAACAGTTTTACTTTTTAAATAATATTGAAGTACTTATCAAAAATAATGACCTTGTACTCTTTTTGAGGATGACAAAATACAACTGTAATGGAAGATGAATGTGAATCTTGCAGAAAAATCAAAATATTCATTTAGACTATGTTTTCCAAGATTAGTCTTAGACCTAGTTAGAACGAGCAGAAGTGTACCTTGCGAGATTTAGGAGGCACTAGGAGGGTGTCCAATATCTTCCCTTTTCTTTAGTGTGAAAATCCAACTTGCCAGAGTTTTTCCCTTTAAAGGTTTATAAGCTATTACAATGTAAGCATCTCTGGAAAGGCTTCACAGTAGGGGAGAGGCCGAAATTTAGTGGCCTGTGAAATCAAACTGGTTGGTAGCTGTGTTTGGCCTGAAGACTATCTTATATATGTTTTTGAACCAACATTTAATCATAAGGAGACTTCACATAAATACCTACATTACTCTATTACCTTTAAACAATAGGGGATGTGGCAGAATGAAATCCTCACAGGGCTGGAGCTGAATAGCTGCTGTCCTATTTAAGTAGGCCACATTCTGTCTAATTTGTCACAGCCTCCACCCCTCCCACCCTGACTTCAGATAGAGTCCTTTAGGCCTTCCTCACTCATTTACTTACACTCCCAACCCTCGTAAGTAAAAAAAACAGAGTAGCCTCAATAACTGTGCAATTCAGAGGCTGATGATAAGGCATCTGCTTCATGTTTCGCCTGGGTTTACTTTCATCTCTAGGAGCGCTCTCAGAACATTAAGACTTTCCCATGCCTCTTCTCTTCTGTTGTTTCTACCCACATTCTCCTCTGGGATATTATCAGAAAATAAACACACCAGAGGAAATAAAATATGCATTTCCAATATATTTTCCTTCAAGCATTCACTAAAAAACTTACTATTGGCAGGGAACAGTGGCTCACACCTGTAATCCCAGCTCTTTGGGAGGCTGAGGCGGGAGGATTACTTGAGGCCAGGAGTTTGTGACTAACCTGGGCAACATAGTGAGACCCCATCTTTAAAAAATGTAAATAAATTAGCCAGGTGTGGCAGTGCATGCCTGTAGTCCCAGCTACTTGGGAGGCCAAGGCAGAAGGATTGCTTAAGCCCAGGGGTTCAAGGCTGCAGTGAACTGTGATGGCGCCACTGCACTCCAGCCTAAGTAACAGAAAAGACCCTGTCTCTAAAAAGAAAAAAAAACCCAAACACCTATATCTATATTTCTAGCACAAACACACATACACACACAGGCACACACACACACATGCACACGCACATATATATGTATAAATGTGCCAAAGAAATTCCACTTGTACTTGAGGCTAGCTTGAATGGAAAGTTTGAGTTTTCCTGAGTGTTGAGTACTACCTCAGCTGGGAACACATTGTGGTTGGGCCTGAAGAACGCAGCAAAATCAACTCGAGGCATGGAATTTATTCTGTAAGTACAATCAGTGTGGAAAAAGGTTGAATAATCTGTCTCCAGACCTTATTCTCCAGAGAAGAGGCACTGTTAAGGGTCCAAAGGCTCTCCCTGACTTCTCCTGCATCTTCTCCTTCACCGGCATTTCCATCAGTAAATCTCTTGCACCTCTAGTCTTGTTTTGGCATCTGCTGCTCAGAAATCCAAATTGACACATGGTAAATGGCTGAGTATTATCAGCAGGTATCAAGAGGAATTATAAAACAATCCATGCTGAAGACCTGAGGAGGACTATGCGGGTGAGGTAAAAGAACACCAAATGATCAAAGATCAACTTTCCCATCAGCATGGATATTTTGTCTCTAGATAGTGTAAGGACAAAAATGAAAAATAGAACAAGATACTAGTGGCTGGTCTTTGGGAGTAGTATTGGAACAAAATCTGGTGGAGACCAAGCATAAATTTATGAGGGGCTGAATGGAAATACAAGCATTAAATAATAACAGTTGGAGATGCAATATGTATAAAAGGTTTCCGTGATAAATTGCCAAATGAATGTTATGGTCAATAAATGCTTTGAGTTCAGAGAGTGAGAGACCACATGGAAGTTTAGAAGGTTTTGGAAATATTTTCAGGATAGACATTTTTCCGAAAAGCTGGATATCACAACTGGTTAAGATCTGGTTACTTTTACTGCTAAAGAAGTGGAAACAGAGGAGGTTGAAATAGAGGAATCATTTGAATGTTAGGGAAGGTAGTCACCATGCAATATTTTGAAGATGTGTTTCTTGAGTGGAGTCTCAAGACCTCTGAGGAATCGTAAGTTATTTATAAAATTTAAAAACATTGTTTTCATTTTGATGTTAATCTTAAAAAATTGTTATTAACGTATTTAGGATCCTGGCATCATCTTCTGAGAACCACCTCTCGATTTCTTGGCCTCTTTTTGTATTTGTGTTAATAATTATGTTGGCACAAAACAGTACTACTTCAGTCATAACAGGCTGATGAGAAAAAACAGAAGTAGACTACATATGTGAAAGAACCATTCTTGTGATATGCTCTTATGTGCTCAAAGATAGGAGGCCGAGCGCGGTGGCTCGCACCTGTAATCTCAGCACTTTGGGAGGCTGAGGCGAGCAGATCACTTGAATTCAGGAGTTAGAGACCATTTTGGGCAAATGGCAAAACCCTGTCTGTACAAACAATACAAAAATTAGGCTTGCAGGTGTGTGCCTAGGGCTGTTGAGACAGCAGTGAGCCATGATGGCGCCACTGCACTCCTGGAAACAGAGTGAGACTTTGTGTTACAAAAAAAAAAAAAAAAAAAAGGCCGGGCGCGGTGCCTGACACCTGTAATCCCAGCACTTTGGGAGGCCGAGGCAGGCGGATCACGAGGTCAGGAGATCAAGACCATCCTGGCTAACACGGTGAAACCCCGTCTCTACTAAAAATACAAAAAAAATTAGCCGGACGTGGTGGCAGGCGCCTGTAGTCCCAGCTACTCGGGAGGCTGAGGCAGGAGAATGGCATGAACCGGGGAGGCGGAGCTTGCAGTGAGCAGAGATCGCGCCACTGCACTCCAGCATGGGCGACAGAGCGAGACTCCTCCTCAAAAAAAAAAAAAAGATAGTTTTCCTTGGGGTTGGGTCTTTTGATATTTTCATCAATATGAGCTGCTGATATGATGGTTTCTCTAATTATGGGCCAGTTAAATTGAGCACATGCAAATCTCTCGAGGACAGACATTAAATTGGGAGCTACCATCCATTCTCGTTTTGAGAAATAAAATATTTAAAATATTCTCTCAAGTAAGAAGCACCAATTTCAATCCAAAGTCTAAGCTGCCATTATTTTCTAGAATAGGAAAATTAGCATTTGATTTCTCTCTTGCTATGTCTGGGAGACTTATCAGAATAATAAGAGAGATAGTGTGGTCTTCAGTAAACTTAAGATTCATAAATTCTTCCAATTCTTCCATTGTATTAGCTAAATGGAATTCTGTGGTAGTGCTGTCCTGTAGGAAGAAACCTATGCCCCCGAAGACACCTAACCTCCAGGTAAAATGCAATTAGCTCAGCACAGAAAATATAATTAGCATCCTGTCCATTGTATGTGTCAGATAGCTCTGGCAGGAGCCCATTCATCTCAATCCCTATTCCCGCTCATCTCCTTTGTATTGTTAAAATGGTTTTTAACCAGAACCTGTGCTGCCAGGAGGTATGTTCTCCTTTTGTTTAAATCCACTCACTGAATGTATTTATTGAATGCTGCTATGGGCTGCTCACTATGTTAGATGCTGTAATGAGCCCCACAGACACCATCTTTGCCTTTGCAGAGGTTATAGCCAAATGAGAACAGAGACATGAAATGAGTAATCATGTAAATGACAAGTGTGATAGGGCTTGAGGATCTCATTATAAGGGAAAGGAAAGTTTGGGGGCTCAGAGAAAGGCTCCCAGAAGAGCCCAAGGGTCTTTAAGCTGAGGCTTGATGGTTGAGAGAGAAGTCACTAAGCAAAGGGCAAGCAGAAAAGCAGTGGGACGAGAATGTTTCTAGTACAAGACGGAGAGGCTGAGTGGTGCCCCAAAGAACTAGCATTTGGGGTATGGGTTGGACTGGGTGGGAACAGCTCAAGTGAGTTCCGCCCTCAGTCTCAGATCTTAAAGGGCCCTGTAAGCTGGGTAAAGATTTGGGTCTTTATTCTAAAAACAGTTGAAGGCAATTAAAGATTTTAACTTAGGAGTAATAAGACTGGCTCTGGGTGGGGAATTCATTCCAAGTGGCGGCTAATCTTTTTGGGTTGTTTTGTTTTGTTTTGTTTTTTGAACCTCCGCCTCCCAGGTTCAAGCAATTCTCCTACCACAGCCTCCCGAGTAGCTGGGACTATAGGCACCTGCCACCACACCCAGCTGATTTTTTGTATTTTAGTAGAGATGGGGTTTCATGGTGTTGCCCAGGCTGGTCTTGAACTCCTGAGCTCAGGCAATCCGCCTGCCTCGGCCTCCCAAAGTGCTGGGATTACAGGCGTGAGCCACCACACACGGCCCTAATCTTTTTTTTTTTTTTAAATTATACTTTAGGTTTTAGGGTACATGTGCACAATGTGCAGGTTTGTTACATATGTATCCATGTGCCATGTTGATTTCCTGCACCCATTAACTCGTCATTTAGCATTAGGTATATCTCCTAATGCTGTCCCTCCCCTCTCCCCCCACCCCACAACAGTCCCTGGAATGTGATGTTCCCCTTCCTGTGTCCATGAGTTCTCATTGTTCAATTCCCACCTATGAGTGAGAACATGCGGTGTTTGGTTTTTTGTCCTTGCGATAGTTTACTGAGAATGATGTTTTCCAGTTTCATCCATGTCCCTACAAAGGACACGAACTCATCATTTTTTATGGCTGCATAGTATTCCATGGTGTATATGTGCCACAGAAATGATGCTGCATATCTACAACTATCTGATCTTTGACAAACCTGACAAAAACAAGAAATGGGGAAAGGATTCCCTATTTAATAAATGGTGCTGGGAAAACTGGCTAGCCAGATGTAGAAAGCTGAAACTGGATCCCTTCCTTACACCTTATACAAAAATTAATTCAAGATGGATTAAAGACTTACATGTTAGACCTAAAACCATTAAAATCCTACAAGAAAACCTAGGCAATACCATTCAGGACATAGGCGTGGGCAAGGACTTCATGTCTAAAACACCAAAAGCAATGGCAACAAAAGCCAAAATTGACAAATGGGATCTCATTAAACTAAAGAGCTTCTGCACAGCAAAAGAAACTACCATCAGAGTGAACAGGCAACCTACAGAATGGGAGAAAATTTTTGCAACCTACTCATCTGACAAAGGGCTAATATCCAGAATCTACAATGAACACAAACAAATTTACAAGAAAAAAACAAACAACCCCATCAAAAAGTGGGCAAAGGACACGAACAGACACTTCTCAAAAGAAGACATTTATGCAGCCAAAAAACACATGAAGAAATGCTCATCATCACTGGCCATCAGAGAAATGCAAATCAAAACCACAGTGAGATACCATCTCACACCAGTTAGAATGGCCATCATTAAAAAAACAGGAAACAACAGGTGCTGGAGAGGATGTGGAGAAATAGGAACACTTTTACACTGTTGGTGGGACTGTAAACTAGTTCAACCATTGTGGAAGTCAGTGTGGCGATTCCTCAGGGATCTAGAACTGGAAATACCATTTGACCCAGCCATCCCATTACTGGGTATATACCCAAAGGACTATAAATCATGCTGCTATAAAGACACATGCACACGTATGTTTATCGCGGCACTATTCACAATAGCAAAGAGTTGGCCCTAATCTTTTTTAAGAGTGCAATCTGATTATGTCATTTAATGTTTAGTGGCTTCTTCCCGCTGTCAGAATGGCTTCTAAACTTTTTAATAAGGTTTACAGGGCCCCTCTTGAACGAATACCTGCTACTTTCCTAGGCTCATCTTTGATTATCATGGCCCCCCTGCCACCCCTCCCCTGCCCTTTTCTTCCTACTGCTGCTCACACCACACTCCTCCCCTGCTCCAGCCCAGGACCTTTCATGCTTTTTTTTGACCTCGACCAAGTAAATAATTCTCAGCATTTTACAGTGTGACTCAGTATGCATTTACACACATACACATACATCAGATAAAAGCTTTATGGAGCAATAGAGGAGGAATGCTAGTATTTTCCCTTTTCTTTCTTATAAATGTGGTTTTACACTTACCAAACAGACTTCATGACCCACTCTACTCAGTAGTTCTTTCATGAGCCAGTTCTCCCTTTTTGTCTGAGACTTTGCACATGTGCTTACTTCTGAGTAAAGCACTTTCTTCCTGCTCTGCTGCTTCCCAGGGAATTCCTGCTCTACTTTCCGTCTCAACCAGAAAGTCTCAGGGAATCTTTGTTAACTTCTCAAGTCCAGCTTAGGCACTATTTCTAAGACTTTACATTGCCTTCTCTCTGCCTGTTTTCCACAACTACCCCGCTTTCTTTTTTTTCCTTTTTCACAACTATTTATTGAAAGCCTACTATATGACAGGCACTTTCTAGGCATGGGAGTAGGGCTGCCTTCATGGGGCTCTGTGCTCAGAGGAGCCCCACACTTGGTTTAATGCTCTGCTATTGCTGCCTTGAACATCTTAATATTTTTTTATCAAGGGGTCTCACATTTTCATTTCATACCGAGCCTCACAAATCATGTAGCCGTTCCTGCATTGGGGGTGCAAGGTACAAAATAGACCCAAATTCCTACCCTCATAGAGTTCACATTTTCGTGCTTGCTGCAAGCTCATCTCTTACCTTAGTAGTTGTCTCAATGTATAGTATTTGACTATTTACCTTCGTGTCATCCCAACTAGTCTGTAAACTCCTAGAGGGCAAATACTCCTTTGCCCAACTATTTCCAGCGTATATTATACTGACTGGCACCCTTTAACCTTGTATACACTAAAAGTTTATGTAGAATGAATGAATGAACAAATATGTTGCCTCCAACACTTGTCCTATAATACATGGCTCCCTTGATCAATGCTATCCTTGAGGCTCCTTTGACAAGTTTTCGCTTGTGTTAAAGCTCCGTCACTGGCTATGAAGCCCATCAACTCTGAAGTGATAACTTTAGAAGAGTTACAATTTTATGTACATTAGTGAGTTTTATTTACACTTATGATTGTGATGAATTCACCAAGCAGACTACTTCAACCAAGAATTTGAGGCCCAAGTATCATTCTCAAAGTGAGCACAGAAAGTTTGAAATGTTTTTGAGATGATTAATGACTTCAACTGGAAGAGATAAAAGCAGAGGAAGAGCATCAGGACATGAGAACGCAGGGAAACTGAGATGAAAAGCTTGCTTATGCTTTTTAATTCTCTTTAAAATATAACCTAGTTACTCTAGAATTTATTTGTAATAATATTGGTTCAAACTTGAAGATAGAGTTATAGGATGACTTCTTAAGATGTTATAATCATCAGTTGGGCATTATTATTTTCCCGAGGAAACCAATTTTGGTCAATAACTCCAGTATTTAAAACTCCAGGATGTTTGTTTTATGTCTGTATCTAGTTTGAAGAATGGTATACAGGTTATGTTCAAATACTTGAAGTTTCTATATACCTTAAAGCACTTTTAAGGGTTAATAAAAATACATGCCCTATCCTTATCTCTTACCTTTTACTGCCATCCTGTGGCAAATTTATTTTCTAGATAAAAATCCATTTGCAAAACCATGTTTTCTATTTTTATCATGGGTCATGGTTTCAGATTTTATCAGTCCTCAGTTAACACAGGCACACTATAATATACACATATTTAGTAGCATTTTGCTTTATTGGAATGTTCCACAATGCAGTAGCATACAATTAATAATTGTGAGATTTCACGAAACATTTTCCTAAAGGACTCCCCTCAATTATCTCCTTATTTCTTTCCTCAGTAGGTTTTCGGTGGATGCTTGGGCAGTAACAGTTTATCATAGCTTCAATGAGACTTCCTTGGTTGTCTCTCTGTATTTGGAATACTTACAGATACTTTCTGCTGGAACCCAGATTTGGATTTCCTTTCTTGGAAAGGAAATTTCCTCTCTTTTGATCTTCTAGTCTTCTACTAAGTTCCAGCATTCTTCTTGGCGAAATAAAAGGCACAAGCAAGATCAGGCAGGGTGCTTATGACAGAATGTGCTCATGTGTCTCCTGGTTGTGACCATCTCAGGTCAGCATCTCTGGATAAGTAGGGTCCACAGGGGGCTCGGGGAGATAGTGGGCAATAGTGTCCTTGTTTGAAGTTTGGCGTGGCCTCTATGACTAGGAGGCTGACAGCAGGTAGGTTTCACAAGGGTAAGTTTTGTTCATGCTGTCTACCCTAAACCATTAGGACCTAGATTCTTTTATAGTGGAAAATAATAAGTCTGAAAAATAATAACAACAATGCTAATGGCTAATCCTTTGGAGCCCTAATTTATATGCCATGCCATGTTCTAAACACTTTACATGCATTATTTCATATTTCAAACTATCCTATGAGTAGAGGCCATTATTATTCTTATTTTACAAGTTAAAAAAAAAAAAGCCCTAAGTCTTAGAGTGACAAGATGCCTTGTTTAAGGTTGCTCAGCTGTGGACTGGAGGGCTGGTGGACCCAATGAGTGAGTCAATAAAGTGTTAGGTTGGATGCCCAGTGTATGTACTTCAGTTTTTTCTTCCTTCTAAATCATTTCCTTACAGCTCAAGGAATCTTCCAGAAGTTGCATTTTCTTTACTTTTTCTTATAACTCATTCAATATAGCTTCCACTTGTTTGTTTGGAAAGAAAACCTAGGGATCATGAGATGTCCTTCATTTATCCTGGGCCAGGTACTAGTAGTAAAGTTGTACTGTTTTTCTACTGAAAAAAGTACATCTCCAGTCTTTGACAGCACTTGCACTGATAATCAGCTTGGAAGCAAAAAATGCTTCCCTAGACCAAAGACAGAGTCCCATTTTTTCTTTCTTCTTTCTTTCTTTCTTTTTCTTTTTCTTTCTTCTTTCTTTTCTCTTTCTTTCTTTCTTCTTTCTTTCTTTCTTGTTTCTCTCTCTCTCTCCTTTCTTTCTTTCCTTCTTTCCTTCTTCTTCCTTCCTTCCCTTCTTTCCTTCCTTCCCTTCTTTCCTTCCTTCCTTCCTTCCTTCCTTCCTTCCTTCCTTCTTTCCTTCCTTCCCTTCCTTCCTTCCTTCCTTCCTTCCTTCCTTCCTTCCTTCCTTCCTTCCTTCTTTCCTTCCTTCCCTCCCTCCCTCCCTTCTCTCTCTCTCTCTCTTTCTCTCTCTCTCTCCCCCTCCCTCTCTTTCTTTTTCTCTCTTTCTTTATTTCTCTTTTTTTATTTTTTTGACAAGGTCTCACTCTGTCAGCCAGGCTGGAGTGCAGTGGTGCGATCATGGCTCACTGCAGCCTAGACCTCCGGGGCCCAAGCAATCTTCCCATGTCAGCTTTCCAAGTAGCTAGGACTACAGGTACGCATCATCATGTCTGGCTAAGTTTTTATATTTTGTAGAGACAGGTTTCACTGTGTTGCCCAGGCTGGTCTTGAGCTCCTGGGCTCAAATGATTCTTCTGCCTCGACCTCCCAAAGTGCCAGGAGTGCCATACCTAAATCATTCTCTGATAACCATAATAGGGGATCCCTCTAAACAATTTTTGGTAAAAACATCGTGCTAAAGTAAACTAACCACAGAATGTATTTTAATGTACATTTATTTTCTACTTTTGGTTTTGTGGAAAATTCAAGTGTTTAATTTCCTGCCACTTGGCTGTTAACATGACACTCTTATACTGGTAATAGACACTCTTGTGCAGGATTGGATGGGGTTTAATATGTCCAAATGATATTTCATCATTCTAGGATTATGTTCAGTCTCTCTGTCTAATACATGCTGGACACAACATGACCTTGTTTACTGGTCCTGATTTTCCAAAGGACCTTTGACATTCTTTCAGAATAATGGTTCTCTATTGAAATTTTAGCTACATATCTTATTCTGCATTTTTATTATGCTGCTTTAAGTACTCTCCCATAAATTGATCTTCATCAAACTTTTTTTTTCTTATTCATGATTCAACTTATTTCATGGTGCTCAACGAGGTCTGTCCATATGTAATAATAAACAAAATAACCTTATATTTTATATCTGTAATGATAAATATTTATTGCATGTTTACTATATGCCAAGCACTGTTCTAAGTGCTTTCTGTGTCTTTCTCATTTAATATTCACAACCCTATGAGATTTGTACTATTATTGTCTCCAATCATAACAAATACTTCATACTTCCTCCATAGAGGAGAGGAGTGAGGCAAGCATGGAGAAATGAATCAATTCACCCAAAGTCACATAGTTTGGAAGCAGCAGAACAAATGTACATGTAATAAATATTGATTGCTTTTGAAATTTTGTATCCTAAATTAAAGCTATTTTTAAAACAAAACAAAAGAAGAAACATAATCTTAATCCCTTATATCTCATTCCACATCTGGTTTTGATCACTTATATGTCAATGGAATCATTTTTCTGTATCAGATTCTCCC
Organism: Nomascus leucogenys; assembly: GCF_006542625.1. NCBI lineage: Eukaryota > Metazoa > Chordata > Mammalia > Primates > Hylobatidae > Nomascus > Nomascus leucogenys. Next base: position 82,438,799 of record NC_044389.1, read on the forward strand.
CTGGCCACCAGCCTAATGAGGGATTGTATTAGTCTATTTTCATGCTGCTGATAAACACATATCCGAGACTGGGCAATTTATAAAGGAAAGAGGTTTAATGCAGAACTCACAGTATCAGGAAAGAAGAGTCACTATAAATGATTTAAGATAGGGGTTATTATAGGACTTACACCTCATACCTCCTATACCTTTCAGTGAAGATCTGAAGGGGGAAGTGCAAAAAATGGAGGAACAACCACTAACCAGCCCTCCTGAAGCACCATGTCGATGGGTAAGTCGGAATTTCAAGGAGGAGCTAAGAATCCAAGTGCATCTAGCAACAGGAGTGGGGCCACAAAGAGGGAGATGGAGGAGAATCCTATGGGAAGTGATTGCCCCTGTAGCTGCCCCTTCTGTGGGTCTGTTATTGGTCAGCAGGCCCCCAGTGAGGAAGAAGGGCTGGGAGCTGAGTTGAGGAGACGAAGTATAAGCTGCAACCTCCTGGCACTTCTGCATCTGTCTGTCACCACATTTGATGGCACAGATCTTTTGAGAAAATTAGATGCTGCTTCACTCTGCTTCCAATATCTTGTTCAAGTTCCTCTTTTGACCAAGTTTTACTTTAATCTGCACAGGGTAGAGAACTCTGGGATATGTAGTTCCTAGCTTAGTCAGGTTGTCAATAGAATAAACCAGCACTGCCATCTATAAATAAATCCTTAGGCACTATATTGTTTAGTTTTGGCTTCATTTTATCATAATAGGAAATATGCAGCATATTTTTTTCTATCACTTGCTTGTATCTTTTTAAATTATTGTTAACATGAAATTTGGGGAATCCTTCTTGTTGTTTCATTCACTTTTAATTACTGTATATGATATTCCAAAACATAAATATATAATTTATCTGTATAGAATTAGATATTTGTTTTTTCCCCCAAATATTGCTCTTATGAGTAATGTTTCTATGAATATTGTACATCTTTTCATGCTCTTGTGCAAGTCTGTCTTTAATACATACATGTAGGAGGGAAATTGCTGAGAAGTAGGGTATGCTATGTATACTTTATTATATATTTTAAACTGTTTTCAAAGGGGGTTGTACTGATACATTCCCACTAGCAGACTATAAGTGTTTCTGTTGCTAAACATCTTCATATGAAGATACTTGACATCATATATTTTAATATTTGCAAAATCAGGGCAGTATAAATACCATTTGATTTTGGTTTCAATTTGTTTCTGTAATTACTAATGAGACTAGACATCTTTTTTTGTGTGTATTCACCATAAGTATTTTCTCTTCCCTGAAATGTCATCTTTCACCCTTTTTAGTAGTTCTTCATACATTTTAGATAATGACTTTTTGTTGGTTATTTGTATTGCAAATATTCTCTTGCAGTTTATGGTTCATGACCAGTATAAGACTTCTCTGTCTTGCTGTTCTATTCCATTCATCTACCTACCTATCCCTGTTCATTTTCACACTAGTTTGTGTTATCACGTTCTTAATTGTGTCTTTTGATGAACAGAAAGCCCAAATTTTAGTATAATTAAATGTGGCTATTTCCTCCCCTTATGGTAACTTTGGGTCTTACATAAAGCATCCTTGTTTTCCTCCAGGTCATAAAGATATCCCTGGTATTGCCTTCTAAAATTGTTCTGGTTTTGCCTTTTACATTGAAGTCTTTAGTCCTTGTTATGGTTTGAATGTTTACCCCCTCCAAAACTCATGTTGAAATTTAATTGCTATTGTAAGAGTATTGAGAAGTAAGACTTTGAAGAGGTATTAGACAAGAAGAGCTCCACCCTCATGGGTGGGATTGGTTTACTTATAAAATGGCAAATTTGGCTCTCTCTTTCTCTCTTACTCTCCCACCTTCTGCCATGGATGATGCAGCAAGGAAGCCCTGGCAAGATGCCAACACCTGAATTTTCCAGTCTCCAAAACTGTGAGCCAATACATTTGTTTCTTATAAATTACCCAGTCGGTGGTATTCTATAGCAGCCAAAATCGACTAACATAGTCCTTAGTTTCCCACAGATACGTAATACATATTTATAATAGAGTTTTAATATATGCATGGGTTTGTTTCTGGCCTTTAATCTGTTACATTGGTTTTGATATCTGCAAAGGAAAATGTCTCCATCTTGTTCCTCTTTAGCATTGTCTTGGTACTTCTCATGTAGAAAAACCATATGCTTTTCAACATAAATTTTAAAATCAAAATGTCAAGTTCCCTAAAAACATTGGTGGTAATTTTGATTGGAATTGGGGAACAATGGAAATCTTTACAAACTGCTGATTTGTTCCCAAGAGATATGTTCTTCCTACTCGTAAGTTTATGGCTGCCGTTTGAAGACTCTATCACCCTTTTTGGCAGCTAGTTTTGGCTATGTGAGGTACAGTACTTGTAAACTAGCTGCAATTATTCCCTTCCCTGTATTCATACTCTCTTGCAATGTGACTTTGCTGCTTCTCCTTTCATTATGCAGAGTCTATTTCACACCTTCTGAGTATGAGCTGGCCTCATGACTTGCTTTGCCTAACAGAATGCAGTGGGAGTGATAATGTGTCAACTCTGAACCTAGACCTCAATAGGCCTTTTGTACCATTGCCCTCTCTTAGAATTTCACGTTTGTCTGTGACTAAGCTTGGGCTGGCCTGATGGATGGTGAGAGACACATGGCTAGTCACCTCATCTCCTCAGCTGACAGTCAGTGAACCCCCAGAAGCAAAACCACCTAGCTGACCTGCAGATGATGAAAGATGCATGAGGGATTCTAATAGAGACAGAAACTACCCAGCTGAATGTAGTCTACATTGCCAACCCACAGGATAATGAGCTGAATAAAATGGTCGTTACTTTAAGCCACTAAGTTTTCAGGGTGGGCTGTTACTCAGAACTAGCTAATTAATACCATGTGATCAAGTTCTTACCAGTATAATGTAAGCAGAAGTGACACATACTCATTTTGCTTCAATAGCTTTCCCCATACAACAGGCCGATATGGAGGTCAGCTAACTTGGACCATGCAGATGCAGACAGAGCTCTAAGATAGTTGATCTCAAAGTGTGGTCTGCAGACTCTTGCAAGTTTGCAAGACACTTTGAGGGTCTGAGAGGTCAAAACTATTTTCACTGCAATATTAATTTGTTATTTGCTTTATACATTATGTTGACATTGGCTCTGTGGGTGCAAAATTAATGGTGGGTAAAACTGTCACTTTAGCACAAATCTAGGCAGTTCACTGTATTGCAAAAGTAGTCATTTGATTCATCACTACACAGTAGTGAAAAGTGCCAGTTTCACCTAAGGTGTTCCTTGATGAAGTAGTAAAAATCATTAATTTTATTAAATCTTGGCCTTTGAGATTATATCTTTTTAATATTCAGTGTGACAAAATGGCAAGTGTGCATCGAATTCTTCTGCTGCATGCCTAAGTATGGTGGGTGTCTCAAAGTCTGTGTGTGTTTGAATAGCTGAACTTTCTTTTTGTTGTTTTGTGGTATACCACCATTTGTATTTAAACAGGTAGACAGAAAAACTATGGTTATTTAGACTTGGGGATTTCAGCAGACATTTTCTGAAAATGATTGAAGTCAGCCAATGTTAAAATTTGAGCAGGTAAGCAAAAATATGTTTAAAAAAACTTATATTTGCTGCCATGACCTCGATAGCTTCCAATATGTAAATACTTCTGTTGATGATGTTGGCAGTATATTAATTAATATGTTTTTAAAATATTGCATAATGAAGTGTGTCAATCCTGTAAAATTATACGAGAGTTATACCAAAACTTGGTAAGTTATAGGACAGTTGCAGGGTAGAATCTTAAACCTAATATTAATGAACTGTTCATGTCTTATTATATTAAAATCTATTGGTTTATCACGCAATTTGAACCTACATTAACTCAGTTAACCAGTATTTTCTAAATGACCAATGGGTATTACAACCTCACACATAGTAAAAAAAAAAAACCCCATGCAAATTGCATGATAAACCAGTGGATTTTAATATAATAGAACATGAACAGTTCATTAATATGAGATTTAAGATTCTACCCTGCAACTATCCTATTACTTGTTAAGTTTTGGTATAACTCCCCTATAATCCTATAGTATATTCTATCCTAACTATTCTATAACTTGTGAAATTTTGGTATAATAGCCAACAGCAATAGCCATAATTGTCTCAAAAGACTATTAGAGTAGCCCTTCATTTTCCAAATACAAAACTGTGTGGCTGGCTTTTATTCATCCATTCTCTAAAATCTCATCACCTGCCTTTGGGAGGGAGGTGGCAGGGGATTTTACATTCTTGCCCAAGCTTAGTGAAAGAAAGGGATATTTGGTGGACTTTGGAATGTGTTCCCTGCAGTTATGAGAACTGGTGCCTGACTCTTTCTGAGAGAACTAAGGTGAACTGTGGTTTGGGGTCTGATTCTTGTCCAGAAAGTCTAGAAGGAGAGATAAGGGATGACTAATTGCTTTGGCAGTGGTTGCTGCCACTCTGGGATAAGCCTGCCTCAAATACATTGTCAAGGCAAGGGATGCATTTTTCAAATGGACTAGATGTGGGCTGCACAGGAGTAGTGATCCAGTGGAATTCTGCATCTGTCCCATAGGCCTCCTGGAATGGAGTCCTCAGCAGAAAGAGTATGGAAGTATGCCCGAGAAAGGAGTTATAAGTGACCACCTAAAAGGGAAAGTCATCCTTCTGGGTCAGGGATACTGCAGGAGAGAGTGGCACAGTGGTGAAATACAGAGAGAGAAACCCAGTAAAACCCCACCAGAGAGGGAGGTCAGCTGAACTCACTAGCCAGGAGCATGCAATATGAGACCAGTTCATGATAAGTTAGTCCTTTCTTGCCCCTTTCCATTTCTCCCTCCTCTGAACCCACACAAGAGGGTCAGGGCTCATGACCCAGCTGGGGAAAGCATTGTGAACAAACAGAGAAGCATCTACCACAAGTACCTTTCTCATTGCAGACTTCCAGCCTTATGATGGAGCCAAGGAGAGAAGGAGCATTTAGTCAAGTTCAGAGTTTTAATTATTGTATGTGGCTGCACATATAATATTTGAATTAGACTTTTTCTCCAATTATTTTTATGGTGGTAAAATACATATGACATAAAATTTACCAGCTTAACCATTCTTAAGTGTACAGTCTGGTGTTATCAAATACATTCATAATGCTGTACAGGCATCACCATCATCCATCTTCACAACTCTATCATTCTGCATAAACAATAACTCTTCATTGCCCCGGGCCCCTGGCAACCACCATTCTGCTCTCTGGAACTGAGGGTTTTTTTTGGTGTGACTAAACTCATTGTATAACTGTCACTGAAGAGTGGAATTTAAAAATTCTTAGACCTGATAGAGTTTTTATTCTGGTGTAGGAGACTACCCAGCTGAATAAATTTTAGAGAGATAATGGAGAGCCAAAAGCAAAGTTGTATTTTGATTATGTCATGTATCATGCATGCATTTTCAACATATCCAATATTAAACTCATTTGTTTTGTATATATATTTTAATTTTTCAGGTTTTCTTTTCTTTTTAGAGATGAGGTCTCACTTGGTAGCCTAGGCTGGAGTGCAGTGGTGCAATCATAGCTCACTGCAGCCTCAAACTCCTAAACTCCAGTGATCTCCTGCTTCAACCTCCCCAGTAGCTAGGCCTACAGGTATGCACCACTACATTTGGCTAGTTGTAAAAATTTTTTCTAGACAGGCTCTCACTGTGTTGTTCAGGCTGGTCTTACACTCCTGGCCTCAAGTGATCCTCCCACCTAAGCCTCCCAAAGCTCTAGGATTACTGGTGAGCCACTGTGCCTGGACCCAGGTTTTCTTTAAGAGGGTACATTTCCACCAATAAATAGTTAAGAAAATAACTCAAATGATTGACAAGTTCATGGGTGTGTAATTAAATAGGCAGGAGGCCATTAGCCTGAGGCTCTCTGAGTACTTTCAGTTCTTACATAACAAATTACTACCTAACTTAGTGCATAAACAAGCTGAAACCCAAATTAGGAGTATATTTTTTTCTAACAAATAGCCAGGTTTCAGCCAATCACAAATAGTACAGCTTTAGCCAATCACTGGCAGTCAATTGATAATACCATGCCCAAATAAGGCAAATGCCTCATCACACCATGCCCAAATAAGGAAGATATTTAGCTGTAACCAGTCAGGTGATTTCTCTATTTTGCTTCTGTGTTTGGCCTGTGAAACCTCACTGCTCACACTACTGGATGGAGCTCTCTGAACCTGCTCTGGTTTTGAGTGTTCCTGAGTCATGAGTCACTCTGTGCAAATAAATTTTGTTAAATTTATTGTGTCTAAAGTTTTTCTTTAAACATGGGAAAGGTAATGAATTTAGTTTGGAAATGTTGGCTTTGAATTATCTGGCCAGGAAAAAAGTGGATTGGACAATTTGCAAATAAAGTCTTAGAACAGTGATGAACAGACAGTAAGAATTACATGTTATCTATTATAATGATTGTTATTTTGCATCTAAATATATGATACAAACCTATTCACTTCCCTGCCCATATACCTGATGCTCATACCCAATAATTTAAAGAGGAAGAAAGCAATCAAATAAAAAATACCAGTTTTTCTGTCTGAAGTAAAGTATGTTTTCTAATCTCTTCTCTTCCTACCTTGAAGCATTAGATTAAAGATCCTCTGAGATTGTAAATCCTGACTATATTTCTGTGTGCTCCAGGTGTCGATCACTATTCAGGCACTTCTTTGGCAATTAGTGGAGTAGTCTTCCCAGTATTTTATAATCTAGTTCAGTTTATATTAATTATACTTTGGTAGCAGTGCCATTATGTGAATGTTAATTTTATTAACAATATATTTTGACTATGGTGGATCTGCAAATTAGAGACAATTTCAGTGTTTCTTAAAACTTTATTATGTTGTACTTTTGCTGAGTAGTAAAGCAGAAAAATGCATTTGAGGCACATCATCATATAAAAGCGTAATTATCTTCATTTCATTTATGTTAATTGAGCTTTATTTTCTGGAAAACGTTTTAATATTTTGATTGAATTCTTTAAAAATAGATCTGACAAAAATAAAAGACAATTAATTTTGATAGAATATCATTTTTATTGGCAAATTATATGTTTAGCAATCTAAATTACTCACTAATTTTTGACCAATTATGTAATAAAAGAATCCAAAGAGTTGAAGTTCAAAATCTCAAAAAAGGTAGCATTTGCCTTGGTCTTAATTGATTCATACTGATTTATAAAATCATCCTATATTTATCCAACATTAGTCTTTCATTATGCACTCTCCATTGTGGGAGAAAAAGCATCTTTTCTTTTCTCTTTTGGTAAGCAGTAGTATCCCTAAGGTCTTCTGAAGGTCAGAATGAGATTAGGTTAATTTGTTAAGTTATTAGTCTACTCAATAACTGCTTAGGAAGAACCTATCATGGGTAGGTGCTTAATAAGATACTGGGCTTATAAAAAAGAAGAGGAAGAACAATAACAAAAAAAATTTTTTGTGAACTTATACACTGTTCCTGCATTGTAAACAGATAAAAACCATGTAAATGAATAAATTAATAATATAACTTCTAGAGAATGGTAGTGCTATGAAGAAAATAAAATATGGCAATGGAACAGAGAGCAACTCTTTCTTTATTAAAATAACTATTCTTCTGTTATTCCAATTGATAAAAAAGCTTGTAGTTCATATTACTGTCATCTATCTTGATGTTAAATAATTTACTAACATATATTGAGCATGTACTTTGTGCTAGGTACTGTTAAGCATTTATATGCATTATCTCATTTAATCCTCAACACTCTCCAAAGAGTATTATTAATATTTGCATTTTACACATTAGGACACTAAGGCTTAGAAAGGCTTATTGTCTTACTTCAGAGCACATGAGTTGTAAAAGGTAGAGCTGGGAATCAAATCTAAGTCAGCATGAGTCTAAAGTTGCACTGTTCAATATAGTAGCTATCATCACATGTATTTAATTTAAATTTAAATTAATTAAAATTTAAAATTTAGTTTTTAATTGTACTAGCCACATATTAAGTGCATAATAGCAACATGTGGCTGGGGCTGCCATATTGGACTGCACAGACATAGAGTGTAATCCATAATCTCTCAATATTGCAGAAAGTTCTATTGAACAGCATTGCCTAGAGAACAGCTCTTATAGATTCAACTATACTTCCTCCTTCTCACTATGTGAAGAATTATTTTAGTCAAGTGTCCAACTTTTCTGTCTTTGACTTTCAGGAGAGCAGTGTAAATATTTCTTTTTGGGTTTTGGATTGGTATTAAACATTTACTGAATGTCTATTATAGGATTTTTTTTCTATAACTCTCTTTTGTCCTCAGGGAGTGGTGCTTTCCTTTCCTTTGGAGAAATCCAAAGTTTTTGTATTACTCTATTGTGTGCATGTCTGCTTTCAGCTATTCGTCTAGCATCATGGGTCTTCTGCTACCCCAGCTTTGCTCCCAGTCATCTTGCAATACCACTTGAAGCTCAGCACCACTTAGCACCATTGACACCTTTTCTCCCCTGAGGCCAAAGATGGACGGATGGGACAAGTTGCATTTTCCTGTCACCACCCACTGTCTTCAGCAGCCCTAAAGCACTATCTGAGACTGGGAATTTCCACATCAGAGAATGAAAGCAGAGGAAATTACAACTAGAAGAGACAGTTAGCTCAACTGTACTTTACCTTGAATCTCAGAGAAATTAGACCACAGCTCCCCAGCCACCCTAGCTGCCAGGGGATAGCATGCCTACCCTCAGGGTATTTTGGGCTTTTTTTGGTCATTGTCCCATTGTCCCACAAAAAACACCTCTTTTTTCTTTTTTTCTTCTTTCTTTCTTTCTTTCTTTCTTTCTTTCTTTCTTTTTTTTTTTTTTTTTTTTTTTTTTTTTTTTTTTTTTTTTTTTTTTTTTCTTTCTTTCTTTCTTCTTTCTTTCTTTCTTCTTTCTGTCTTTCTTTGTCTGTCTCCTTCCTTCCTTCCTTCCTTCCTTCCTTCCTTCCTTCCTTCCTTCTTTCCTTCTTCCCTGTCTTTCTTTCTCTCTTCCTTTCTTTCTTTTGAAAGGGTCTCACTCTGTTGCCCAGACTGAAATGCAGTGGTACAATCATGACTCACTGCAGCTTCAACTCCCCAGACTCAAGTAATCTTCCCACCTTAGCCTCCCACGTAGCTGGGACTACAAGCACACCAGCATGCCTGACCATTTTTTATGTAAAACGTTTTTTTTTTTTGTAAAGACAAGTGTTCCAGTGTGTTACCAAGGCTGCTGTTGAAATCCTATGCTCAAGTGATACTCTTATTTCAGCCTCCCAAAGTGCTGGGATTATAGGCATGAGCCACCATGCCCAGCCAAAACAACCCTTTTTCAAGCAAGCTTCTTAGTGTAAAAAAATCTAGCTCTCCTCTCCACTGCCAAGTACAAAAATCCCAGGAAAGTCTACGCTTTAAGGGAAAATGGGATGTATGGGTGAAGGAAGCGTTTGGCTGTAGTCCTTTAGTCAGGGGAGGCCTCAACGTGAGTTTTCTTCTTAAAACTCCCACCAGCAAAATCGCAGACCTGCTGGCTCCTTTACTAGATGTTTTAGTTCATTTTGTGCTGCCATGACAGAATACACAGGCTGGGTAATTTATAATGAACAGAAATTTCAGAAATTTTTTATGGTCCTGGAGTCTGGGAAGTTCAAGATAGAGGGGCCAGCAACTTGTGAGGACCTTCTTGCTGTGCCATCCAATGGCAGAAGGTGTAAGGGCAAGAGAGAGCAAGAGGGGGCCGAAGTTTTCATTCACAAGGGCACCGACCCCACCCACAAGGGTGGAACTCTCATGGCTTCTTAAAAGTCTCACTTCTTAATTTGGTTATATTGGCAAATAATTTCAAAATGAGTTTTGGAGGAGATAAAAATTCAAACCATAGTACTGGCTAACCTATAATGTAAGCAACAGCTTCTAAGAGAAAGTATTAATGTTATTCTCAGAGATGGTAAAGTCTAAACTGATATTGAAGTAAGAACATTTTCTTTATTAGTGAGAAACCTGCCCAGAGCAGCTCTAGGCATTCATAACCACCAGAGTAGTACAGAATGGCAGTTTTTTGTTACTCTGGGATGGGTGCAGCCTAGGTTATAGTCTATACTTAGCAATGGGGTTTTGTCTGATTAAAGGCTGTGAGTGTGGGGACAGGGTTACTCTGCTAATTCCTCCAGCCACATAAAGATGAAGTCCATGGCCCTCTACTCCCAGCCTAATGAGAAGTCAAGTAAACACCTCAACACAATCCAATGGACTATGTAATGTTAGGCAGAAGTGCCATAGGAGGTACAGAAGAAATCTGTCATCATCCCTGGGGTTATTAGATGGACAGCCTCAAGAACAGCCTTGGGTGGAAGTGACATTTAAGCTCAGTCCTTAAGGATAGTCATTAAGGTAGATATTTGTCAGAAAACAAAAGGGTGATTGGGAAAAATTATACAGAGGCATGGAGAAGAAAAGTCTTAGATAGTATTCTCAGTTTATTAGAATTTATTTTATTCGGACAAATGTGTTCAGTGGCTTTGAATATGGTATTAAAATATAATAAAATATCAGAGGATAATCCATTTATCACATTCTTTTTTCATTGTTTGCCTCTATACTTTTTTCTTCAATTTCCAGAAAAAAAATTATGACATACCTGTTATGAATGAAACTACAAACTATGTGTACTGGAGTTGAAACAAAGATCAATAATGAAATAAGCTTCCGACTTTAAGGAGCTTACCTCAGGTGAGGCAAAGGCAAATACACTGAAATATAGACAAGTTAGAAAGTCAGCTGTATTAGAAGCTAAATATTGGCAAGAGGCTAGGGGATTTCAGGAGAAACAAGGATAGTGGGAGATCAAGAAAGTCTTCATAGAGAAGGTACCATTTAAGTTGAGACTTGAAGGCTGTATATGGGATTCAGAAATGCAGAGGTGGGGACAGGCAGAAGGAAGAGAATAGGGAAGCAGGGAGCGTAATGATTCAGAACATTGCCCTGGAGCTAAACTTGTCTGGGATCACAGCCAGGCTTTCCTACATACTATGTGACCTTAAGCAAGGTGCCTCAAGTTCTTCATTTCTAAAACAGGGATAATAGTGATAGCCACCTGACAATGTTTTTGTAAAGATTAAATGAGTTAACACATGTAAAGCACTTAGAAGAGGGGCTGGCATATAATGAAGACTCTTTGCGGGTTGGTTATTATCATTATGATCAAAGATTGCACATATTAGGGAATAACAAATTGATTTGCCTAGAATACTGACTGTGTGATGGGTTGGGAAGAAAGGGCTGGAAGGGTAGGAAGGTGAAAGATTATGACTAGCCTTAAATATCAGCCTCAGAAATATGGACTATTATTCTACAGATATTAAGGGATCACTGCAAGTTTTGAGCAGATAAGAAACATGATCAGTCTATTTATATATTTAAATAAATTATCACATGAATAAACTACCATAATTCTACCATTCTCTCCAACAAATTACTTACTGAAGATACAATTGATGGCAAGAAATCCAGAAGTGTTAATTTATTTTGGAATTGGGATAGGTAGGTTGGTTTTGTTTATATCCACAGGATTGTATAGCTGTTGCTTTTGCAACAAATGCAGAATTTGTGGTTTATGTTTTAGAACTGGGCAACTCAGAACAGGCCATTAATCAGTGTTGAAAGCATACCTCCATAGTTATTGTCCAGGTCTATAATAAATAGTCAATACATTTTTAAATATATATGAACATGAATACTTATTTTGGTTGCTTTTGATGCAGAAAATAAACCAAGAGAAGACACAGTCCTCACTGTTCTAAAGCTTATAATCCATTGGGCATTACAGACAAATGTATATCACTTTCATAACATAGTATGGTAAATGATTACTGACTAGATACCTGGATTTAGAGAGATATGAAAGCTGAGATGTGATAGATGGTTCAGAATTTGCTAGGCAGAAGCAGGCTGCAGGTTTCAGACAGAGGGACAGAATGTGTAGAGACCTGAAGGCAAGAGAAAACATGGACAGGGTTTTACAAATATGTATATATGATTGGGAATATCATTTATCAGTATGAATATTTTCACTTATTGTTTCTGAAGTTGTATTGTGGACAGCGTCACAAAGCCAGGTGGGCTGCATGAAGTCTGTTGGCCGTGAGTTGCTTATCAATGCATTAGATGAAAGACACTTGAGAAATAAGTCAGTGAAAACCCAAGGAGGTAGCTTGAGTTAATAATCTGAAACTCACGTGAGGAGGAAGAATATCCATAACACATATCAAAATTTGGATGTGGAAGGAGAAGAGCTCAAGAAATCTTATGATTCATGCTTACCAATTTGCTGGTAGAAGATTTTGTATGTAATTTATATATACATAGTGTATATTGCCAGACACAGTGAGTTTCAAACATAGGGCATTCTAGTGTGTTTGGTTTTACAGTATTAGGTTAGCATAGTGTTCCTTAGTGTTTTATTTTGATGGCTCTGCTTGACATATAGTAAGCACTCAATAAATATTTGCTATGACTCTATTATCATTTCATCATTATTAAGGACAATGTGATTCAAGATAATTTAACAAAGAAGTCATGTAGAAGCCACAGTTGGAAAACACCACAAATATAGTCAGCTCTTGATTATTTTTTCTCTCTCCCGTAGTCATTTTATTTTTCATGGTTTTTTACACAAAAGAAATACAGAAAGATGTGACTCAACTCCAGTAAAAGATTAGTGTTGGGAGTTGTTCAGTTTTGATTCCCTGAACAAGGCCTATTACCATCACCTCTAAACAGAAAGTGCTGGTAAATTACACATCAGGGGATTTTTCAATAAAGCTGCAGATAGAAGACTGTTCAAGTTAGAGGGATGAAATTGTTGTCTATATTGTTAGAATGACATCAGACTGGCTGAAATACTAAAGGAAGGCTGCTACTTTGATTAGAGTATATTTAGGAAATGTATTCAAGGATGACTCAATGCAAAAATTTAAAGACACCTGCAAAGGAGCTTGGGAATAAAGGATAAAACACCTGGGAAGATTAAAAATAGAAATAAAACTCCCCCACTGCCTCATGCCCAAATTCACTAATATAAGCAACCACTCCATATCCCTCTTCCCCAAAAAAGCTTCAGAGTTTCCAGATTATGGACAAGAAAATATTCATATTTTTATTTAGTATACAATCATAATTTAGGCAAGCTAAATGGAAAAAAAAACCTTTGTAATTAGTCATACATCTTATACATCTTATGTTTATCACAAATATGTTTCTGTTTTCCTTCTAACTTTTATTTTAGGTTGAAGGGGATATGTGCACAGGTTTGTTACATGGTTATGAGTAAATGGCATGTCACTAGAGTTTGGTGTACAAATGATTTTTTCACCCTCCTCCCACCTTCCACTCTCAAGTAGGCCCCAGTGTCTGTTGTTGCCATCTTTATGTCCATGAGCACCCAATGTTTGGCTCCTACTTATAAGTGAGAACATGCAGTATTTGGTTTTCTGTTCCTAAATTAATTTGCTTAGGATAATGGCCTCCAGCTCCATCCATGTTGCTGCAAAGTACATAATTTCATTCTTTTTTATGGCTGCATAGTATTCCATGATGTATATGTACCACATTTTCTCTATCCAATCTACTGTTAGTAAGCATCTAGGTTGATTCCATGTCTTTGCTATTGTGAATAGTGCTGCAGTGAATGCATGTATACAGATGTCTTTATGGCAGAATGATTTATAGTCCTTTGGGTATATATCAAGTAATGGGATTGCTGGGTCCAGTGATATTTTTAAGTTCTTTGAGATGTCTCCAAACTGCTTTCCACAGTGACAGAACTAATTTACATTCCCATCAGCGTGTATAAACATTCCTTTTCTCTGCAACCTCACCAGTCTCTGTTATTTTTTGAATTTTTTTAATAATAGCTATTCTGACTAGTGTGAAATGGTGTCTCATGCAGTTTTGATTTGCATTTCTCTAATGATTAGTGATGTTGAGCATTTTTTCATATGCTTGCTAGCCACATTTATGTCTTCTTTTGAGAAGTTTCTGTTCATGTCCTTTGCCCCAAAAATACTTTTTTTGGGGGAACTTTGCACCATGTTTGTAAAGCAGACATTTAAATGGTATTAACTTGTTTAACTCATATTTACTGGACACCTTCTAAGCACCAGGTATTAAGCAAAGTGCTAGAGATACAGTAGTGAATAAGACTGACTTACTGCCTGAAGGAGGAGATAATCATTAATCAACTAACCATACAAGTAAATGTCAAACTATAACAGTGATAAGTACTACAAACAAGAAGGGTATGCTCCCTGAGACTGTACAGTGGGGCATTCGACCTAGTCTGAGGTAAAGGAAGGTTTTCCTCTGAAGGTGTTGTTTTGAGTCAGATCTGAAGGATAGATGGGGTTTATTAATAGATAGATAAGGAGGGTAGGCCATGGGAGAAGAGTGGCTCAGACAACAAAAGAGAACATACAAAGACTCTCTGTTGTAAGGGAGCCTGATCTAATCAAGGCACTGGCAGCAGGCCAGTGTGGCAGAGCTCAAAGAGTGGGGGTGAGCACAGTGAGATGAGGCTACTGAGGTACACAGGGGTTAGCAATACAACACCTAATTTTAAGCTGGCACATGACTACTTGGAAAAAAGACTATATTTCTCAACTTCCTGCAGCTGGGTTTGGCCACATGGTTAAGTTTTGGCCAATGAGGTGTAAAATGAAGTACAGGTTGCAATTTCCAGCAAGTGTCTTTAAAGTGAGAAGGCATGTCCTTTCCCCCTACTTCATCCTTCCTATTGACAGAAATTTGGATTACATGGTTGGGGCTCAAGTAGCTCTTTTGAAACACGAGGTGATCTTGGGATAGAAACTCTGCATGGCAGAACCACAAGGTGAGACAGGAACCTGGGTCCTAACACTTAGAGTGCCATGGTGGATGTGGCCTGACTACACGACTTTTTAGGGAGGGGAATTAAAATGTCCTTCTCTCTTGTTTATGCCACTATTAATCCTGATTTTTTTTTTCTGTTACAGAAAATGCAGACTAAAATTAGCCCAGCTAAATCCACTGAATGTACTCTACTGCCAGTTTTTTTTTAATTTTTCAATGATTGTAGAGTGGAGAAGATTATTAGCTTTGTTAGTCAGTTTTTGTATCACTATAAAGAAGTACTTGAGGGTATTCTGCTTCTGGTGAGGGCCCCCCAGATCTCATGACCTTTTCACATTTTGAAATACAGTCATACATTCATGATAGTTCCCCCAATTCTTAACTCAGTCCAGCCTAACTAAAAAGTCCCAGCCTAACTAAAAAGTTGAAATAGCTCTTTCAACTATGTGCCTATCAGATAAAAAATAAGTTATGTACTTCCAAGATACAATGGTGGTAGAGGCATTGGGTATACATTCCAAAAGGAAGAAATTGGCCAAAAGAAGGGATAACAGGCCCTAACCAAGTCAGAAACTCAGCAGTGCAGGCATTACATTTTAGAGCTTTAACATAATTCTTGACTTCATGTCCCACATCTTCGTGTGAGGCTTGGGATCTCAAAGTTCTGGGAAGCCCCACTGCTGTGGTTTTGCAGGGTGCAAGCCATGTGGCTGCTCTCACAGGTTGGAGTTGAGAGAGTGTAGCTTTTCTAGGTAAAGGGTGCAAGCTGCCAGTGAATCTACCATTCTGCAACTCCACTAGGCTTCCTTCCTGCAACTCCACTAAGCAGTGCCCTGGTGGAGATGCTGTGTGGGGGCTCCAAACCCACATTTCCCCTTAGTATTGCCCTAATAGTGCTTCTCTATGAGGGCTCCACTCCTATGGCAGGCTTCTGCCGGGCACCCAGGTTTTTCCATACATCTTCTGAAATCTAGGTGGAAGCCACCAAGCCTCCTTCATGCTTGCATTCTGAGCATCTGCAGGCTTAACATCATATGGCAGCCACCAAGGCTTATGGCTTGCACCCTCCAGAATGGTGGTCCAAGCTGGACCCGGGCCTCTTTGAGCTGAAGCTGAAACTGGACTAGTCAGAATGTGGGGTGCAGTGTCCCAAGGCTGCTCAGGGGACACTGCACCCAGGAGGGCCCTGGGCCTGGCCACCAACATCATGCTTTCCTCCTAGGCCTCTGGACCTCTGAGGGGAGGCTGCCCTGAAAACTTCTGAAATGCCTTCAAAGCCCTTCATCCACTGTCTTGGATATTATTAGCACTTGGCCTCCCTTTTAGTCATGCGAATCTCTACAACATAGCCTGCTTGGATTCCTTTCCTGAAAATGCTTTTGCTTTCTTTACCACATGGCCAGGAGGCAAACTTTTCCATTTTTTTGCTCTGCTTCCCTTTTCATTATAAATTCCAACTTTAAGTCATTTCTTCACTCCTGTATCTAATCGTAGGTTGTTGGAAGCATCCAGGTCATGTCTTGGACCACTTTGCTGCTTATAAATTTCTTCTGCCAAATATCTTAGGTCATCACTCTTAAATTCGAACTTCCACAGATCTCTAGGTCATGAATCCAACCCAACCACATTCTTTGCTAGGGTCTAACATATGACCTTAACTCCAGTTCCCAATAAGTTCCTCACTCCCATCTTCCTTACTTCATCAGGCTCATTTTCACTCCATATTTCGATCAGCATTTTGGTCACAACCACTTAACAACTTTCTAAGACGTTCCAAACTTTCCTTCATCTTCCTGTCTTCTGAGTCCTTCAAACTCTTCCAACCTCTGCCCATTACTAAAAGCCACTTTCACATTTTCAGGTATCTTTTTTTATATTATTATTATACTTTAAGTTTTAGGGTACATGTGTACAATGTGCAGGTTTGTTACATATGTACACATGTGCCATGTTGGTGTGCTGCACCCACCAACTCGTCATTTAGCATTAAGTATATCTCCTAATGCTATCCCTCCCCCCCCCCCACAACAGTCCCTGGTGTGTGATGTTCCCCTTTCTGTGTCCATGTGTTCTCATTGTTCAATTCCCACCTATGAGTGAGAACATGCGGTGTTTGGTTTTTGTCCTTGCGATAGTTTACTGAGAATGATGGTTTCCAGTTTCATCCATGTCCCTACAAAGGACATGAACTCATCCTTTTTTATGGCTGCATAGTATTCCATGGTGTATATGTGCCACATTTCATTTTCAGGTATCTTTATAGCAACATCCCTCTGCTCAGTACTAATTTTCTGTGTTAGTCAGTTTCTGCATTGCTATAAAGGAGTATCTGAAACTAGGTAACTTGTAAAGAAAAGAGGTTTAATTGGCTCACAGTTCTGCAGGCTGTACAAGCATGGCTCCAGAATCTACTTCTAGTGAGGGTCTTAGGAAGCTTATAATCACGGCAGAAGGCAAAGGGAGAGCAGATGATGTCACATGGTGAGAGTGGGAGCAAGAGAGAGAGAAACGGGAGGTCCCCGAGTCTTTTAAACAATCACATCTCACATGAACCAACTGAGCAAGAACTCACTCATCACCAAGGGGATGGTGCTAAACCACTCATTAAGCATCTGCTCCCATGATCCAATCTCTTCCTACCAGGCCCTGCCTCCAACATTGGGCATTATTTCAACATGAGATTTGGAGGGGACAAACATCCAAGCCCTATCACCAGCTAACAGGAAGTTCTATTTGGCTGCCTCCTTGACTTTATTTTAGCACAGCTGTGAAGCAACTGTAGCATGTTACACAGGGTAGGGATTCTTCAAAAATATTTAGGCAAAGTGTGAAAACATGAACGATTGTATAATGAGTTAAAAAAAACTCAGATAATCAATATGTATTTTTCAGTTAAGTAAAGCCTCCTTCCTTGAAGAATGGCTCTCAATTAAAGGAAGACAGGAATCCAGGAGGAAGGAGAAAACATTCTATGTCCTTGTTTAGTCTATGTACATCCTGATGAACTAATGGCTGTACTTTGAAACGTAGAAGGCCCTGGATAAAGCATTCTCTACGTTAGTGTAATTTCACATTTCCTAGGCTACATCGACTTAGGGCAGTTGTTTTCAAATTTTCTTAGTTGCAAAACAGTTTCTTAGGCAAAAGCTTACATGGAAGCTATAATATAGAAAGTTGGAGGGCATATAGCTGCTCTGATTAACAGAGATGTCAGGGACAAAGAACCCTGCCTGAGTCTCCTCCAGCCCCCCTCCAGCTGTGTGTGGCTCCCGCACAGGTTTTAGTGACACATCTTAGGGTTCCAAAGAGTATAGTTTGAAAAACAATTTTGGGGATTTTAAAGGCACAAAGTAATGGTTGCAAAATGGCATTTTTTTTCTGGCTTTACCCTGACCTCTTAAAAAGTCCAATGCCCCTAAGATTCTTCTCAAATTTTTCTGGGTATTTCTGGATGGAATCAGCTAAAATGTCACTTACTCTTGCCTAATCATCCTGTTTGGAGTTGCATCCCTCAATTATGTTTTAAATATTGGTAAATGTTTCTATTTAAAATTTTTAAATTTCAATAGCCTTTGGGGTATAGGCGGTTTTTGGTTATGTGGATGAATTGTGTAGTGCTGAAGTCTGAGATTTTAGTGCACCTGTCACCTGAGTAATGTATATTGTACCCAATATGTAGGTTTTTTTTATTCCTCACCCTCCTCCCACCCTTCCCGTTCTGAGTCTCTAAAGTTCCTTATTCCACTCTGTATACCTTCGTGTGCCCATAGTTTAGCTCTCACTTATAAGTGAGAACATACAGTTTTTGGTTTTCTATTCCTGAGTTACTTCACTTAGAATAGTGGCTTCCAGTTCCATCCAAGTTGCTGCAAAAGACATTGTTTTGTTCTTTTTTAATGGCTGAGTAGTATTCCATGGTGTATTTATACCACATATTCTTTATCCTCTCATAAGTTGATGGGCACTTAGGTTGGTTTTCTATCTTTGCAATCATGAATTGTGCTGCAATAAACATGCTTGCAAGTGTTTTTTGTTTGTTTGTTTGTTTTGTTTTGTTTTGTTTTTTTGAGATGGAGTTTCACTCTGTCGCCCAGGCTGGAGTGCAGTGGTGCGATCTCGGCTCACTGCAAGCTCCGCCTCCCAGGTTCACATCATTCTCCTGCCTCAACCTCCTGAGTAGCTGGGACTACAGGCGCCCACCACTATGTCCGGCTAATTTATTTTTGTATTTTTAGTAGAGATAGGGTTTCACTGTATTAGCCAGGATGGTCTCGATCTCCTGACCTCGTGATCCGCCCGCCTCGGCCTCCCAAAGTGCTGGGATTACAGGCATGAGCCACAGCGCCTGGCCAAGTGTTTTTTGGATATAATGACTTCTTTTCCTTTGAGTAGATACCCAGTAGTGGGCTTTCTTGATTGTGTGGTAGACCTACTTTTAGTTCTTTAAGAAATCTCAATTCTGTTTTCTATAGAGGTTGAACTAATTTACATTCCCACCAGCAGTGTAAACGTGCTCTCTTTTCACCACATTCACACCAGCATCTATTGTTCTTTGACTTTTTAATAGTGGCCATTCTTGCAGGGGTAAGGTGGTATTTCATTGTGGTTTTAATTTGTGTTTCCCTGATGATTAGTGATATTGAACAGTTTTTCATGTTTGTTGGCCATCTATATGTCTTCTTTTAAGAAATATCTATTCATGTCATTTGCCTACTTTTTGATGGGATTATTAGTTTTACTCTTGCTGATTTGTTTGAATTTCTTGTAGATTCTGGATATTAATCCTTTGTCTGATGCAAAGTTTGCAAATATTTTCTCCCATTCTGTGAGCTGTCTGTTTACTCTGATGATTATGTGTTTTGCTGTGCAGAAGATTTTTAGTTTAATTAGGCCCCTTTTATTTTTGTTGTTGTTGCTTTTGCTTTTGTGGTCATAAGATCTTTGCCTAGGTCAATATCCAGAAGAAAGTTTTCCCTAGGTTTTCTTCTAGAATTTTTATGGTTTCAAGTCTTAGATTTAAGTCTTTGATCTATCTTGAGTTGATTTTTTATACAGTGAGAGAGAGGGATCCAGTTTCATTCATTCTTCTAAATGTGGCTATTCAGTTTTCCCAGCACCATTTATTACATAGGATGTCCTTTCTTCAATTTATGTTTTTGTATGCGTTGTCAAAGATCAGTTGGTTGCAAGTATTTGTCTTTCTTTCTTTCTGGGTTCACTATTCTGTTCCATTGTTCTATGTATCTACTTTTATACCAATACATGCCATTTGGTAACTATAACTTTGTAGTATAGCTTGAAGTCAGGTAATGTGATGCCTTCAAATTTGTTCTTTTTGTTTAGAATTGCTTTGGATATTAGGGCTCTTTTTTGGTTGTATATGAATTTTAGGATTTTTAAAATTCTGTGAGAAATGATGCTGATATTTTGATAGAAACTGCATTGAATCTGTATATTGCTTTGGGCAGTATGGTCATTTTCATGCTATTGGTTCTTCCATTCTGTGAACATGTGTTTCCATTTATTTGTGTCATCCGTGATTCCTTTCAGCAGTGTTTTGTAGTTCTTCTTGTATTAGGAGGTCTTTCACCTCCTTGGTTAAGTATATTCCTAGTTTTTTTTTTTTGCAGCTATTGTAAAAGAGATTGAGTTCTTAATTTTATTTTCACCTTGGTCTTTGTTGGGGTATGGCAGTGCTACTGATTTCCGTACATTGATTTTGTAACCTGAGACTTTGCTGAATTCATTTATCAAATTTAGGTGTCTTTTGGAGGAGTCTTTACAGTTTTCTAGGTATATGATCTTTACCGCAGGGCCATGTTTGACATATTTATTTGCAGGACTTTTCACTCTCAAAAAAATTTTTTTTTGTTTGTCTATTTGGCAGTGTATAATCTCTTTTCTCTTTGTAAAATAAGCTCCATGAGATTAGGGCCTTTGTTTGGTTTACTGATGTATCTCACTGGTGTCTGGCATGGAGAATGTGTTCAGTCAATTTTTTTGAAAGTGTATTCATTTCCTAGGGCTGCCTTAAAAATTATCATAAACTGGGTGATGGAAAACAACAGAAATTTATTCTCTTATAGTTCTGGAGGCCAGAAGTCAAGCTGAGGTGTTGGCAGGCCAATGTCCCCTCCACAGACTATTAAAGAAAAATCCTTTCCTGCCTCTTCCAGCTTCTGGTGGCTCCAGGCATTCCTTGGTTTGTGGCTGTGTAATTCCAATACTTGCCTTAGCCTCTATATGTCTTTCATATCTGTCTCTCTATATCTCACCCCTGTACCTTTCTCTGTTTTCTCTCTTGTGGCCCAGGCTGGAGGGCAATGGCGTGATGTTGGCTCACCGCAACCTCCACCTCCCAGATTCAAACGGTTCTCTTGCCTCAGCTTCCTGAGTAGCTGGGATTACAGGCATGCACCACTACGGCAGGCTAATTTTGTATTTTTAGTAGAGAAGGGGTTTCTCCATGTTGGTCAGGCTGATCCCTGTGTCTTTTATAAGGATACTTGTCATTGAGTTTAGGGGTCACCTGGATAATCCAGAATGATCTCATCTCAAGACCTTTAATTTAATGACATCAGCAAAATCCCTTTTTCCAAATAAGATCATGTTCATGGGTTCCAAGAGATTGGACATAGACATATCTTTCTGAGGTGTAACCATTGAACCCACTACAGAAAGCATGCTTAAAAGATTCATGAATGACAAGCTAGCCCTTGGAAACCTGTGCTGTCTGGGGTGATGTTTCCTGTCACAGCTAATGCCAAAAGTGATAGCTCTACCTCCAGTGACCACTAAGGCAGGGCAGTCAGCAGGGAAGCCAGAGATACTGTTATAGAAGAATTTTAGACAAATTCATTTAACAGACTTTATTTGATCAAAGAACAACTCGTGAATTGAGCAACACTCAGAACCAGAACAGGTTTTAGGGAGCTCCACCCAGCAGTGTGAGCAGTAAGCTTTTATAGGGTGAACACAGAAGAAAAAAAGAAAAAATCATCTGATTGGCTTCGGCTAGGCATTTGCCTTTCTGGGCCATGGCGTGTTGAGGCATCTGCCTTATTTGAGCACGATCTGATCAGTTGGCTCCCTGTGATTGGCTTGAGTGTCAGCTGTTTGTGATTGGTTAAAACTTAGCTACTTGCAAAGAAGAAAATATACTCCTAAGTTAGGTTTTGGCTTGTTTATGTACTAGATTAGGTTGCGGTTTGTTATGTAGGACCTCAAAGTATGAGACAGCCCCAGGCCAATTGTCTCCTGCTTATTTAATTTAACAACACCAAGATTGCAAATCTCTGAAAGTATGCCTAGGGTGCTGTCTCTAGGTTATGCTGAAGCTGCTGGTGCCTCATCTGTTAGTGGATGTCAAGCGTGGTGTTGCACTGTCTTCTCTAATTGCCAAAAGAGGAGTTAGCTTTGGCCTCATCATTGCAAGGAAAGAACTGAGGCTTGGAGGGCTGAATTGAAGATTAATCTGAATGACTAAAACTATGTTGTTTCCAAAATCACCCCGTTCCGCTTTGAAACAAACTTGTGTTTTCTCAGTTTCTCCCCAAAAGGAAAAGTTTCTCACCAGGAGTGTCGTGGGGCTTTGTGTATATAAATCCCTGCTGGGTCCGTATCTATTCTCCACACATGCCTGGAGTCGAGGCTGAATCATTTATTATTTATTCCCCAGCATGATATAGCTTTATTGCTTATGTTCACTGGGGTTTGGGAAATAAAGACTCAGGAAGCAGAAACACACCAGCTACAAGAGTCTGACATTTGTTTATGAGCAGGACAGCCTTGACTTATTATTCTACTTCTTCTCTTGCGTCTCTGGGAACAGATCTAAGAAGTGGGCCCTTGTATGCAGTCACTGAGACAGCTGTTCCCATGAAAATCAGGGCTCATGGAGGACATGCAAATGCTTCTCTGTCAGTCTTCAGCCTGCTTGCTCTGCCTTCTGCTTTCCTGGTGAGGATTAAAAGAGGATTTCAGAGCTCTCTTCCAATTTGATGCCATCATTTTGATGTCTATGCCACCCGTAACTCCAATTTCTAAACTTGAGAGCTGTACAGGCCTGTTACAAAGTGGTTACCTTCTAACCACTAACTTCCGAGAAAAAACTTGGATCACTGAGAGAACGAAGACAAATATAATTGAAGCCCAGGTAATTTTCCTGAGGCCTCATGATTTCTTTTTGCAGAGAAACCTATGATAGCTGGTGGCCACTAGGGGTCCCCAGCAGGCTTTTTTAATGAACCAGAGGCACCCGTGCTCCTCACCCCTCCCTTTCCTTCACACAGATGCCAGGGGTAAAAACAACTTTAAGCTCTGACGTCAGCCAGCCAGGGGAGCCACCCTGTTGTGCCCATAGGTATAGCTAAGCTTCTGAGAACTGGGGCCTGGTGCTTTCCCTGCCAGCCCAATTTTCAGCTTAAATCATTGCCTTAATGTTATTTTAATGTGCTTGGGGTCCCTGGGGGACAGAGTGGGTGGCAGGGGAACAGCGGTTAATTTCCTTTGGAGTTTGGAATGTGCCTGACACTTCTCAAGTACTCGGGTGAATATGAGAGTCTGTAATCCTTGCAAGAGCAAGCAACTTTGGGGGCTTTCTTATTTGGCAAACTTCAAGGCAAAGTTAAATTTTTGCTAGGGGAGAGGAAAAAAAAGGAAACATTTATTAGAAGTCTGATATATGCCATGGGCTTTACATTTATTATATAATCTTAAAAATAACCTCATCAAGTTGGAGTTATTGTTCTAAATGCTCATATTAGGAAGGAGACATTCAGATTAAACAATTTGCCTACTGTTTACAGCTGATAAATGACCCAGGTAAGACCACAGCAGTGGTCAATTCGGATCCGCAATCCAGACTATGCTGTCGGTATCCTTCAGCCTTCTGGTTTTACTGTGAGGGCTCTCGCAAAGGAATCTACTCATTGTTTTACCTGAAGCTTTTAAAGTACATAACCAAATCCAAATCTATAAAGGTGAAATAGCACTTTTCTAGATAACAAAATTAAAGCCTGAATGTAGTCAAGCAAATGCTTATTAGGGCTATTTTGTCCACCAGGTGCTATGTCTAATGCAGGTTCTGTTGAGGGCCTCACGTGCTTAATTCAGAGTAAGAACAAACAAACAAACAAAAAAACACTATTGTTAGGGCAAACGTATTATTTTGACCAGAATGACATAGATTGGCTGTGTCCACATCAATTAAAGTGAGCAATTATCTGATGAATTGCTGCTGAAGAGAAACACGTGATTCTTTACCATATTACTAAAAGGGTAGATTGACAAATAAAGAAGAATGTATCAGGCTTGAAGGTTGGCCAAAAATTGCCAGTCAATACCCTGGAAGTTTAGCAATAGGGAAATATCATAAGGGTTTATTTTAATCAGCCCTGTCACAGTGCCCAACCCAGTGCCTGGTGTAGTGTAGGCTCTCCGTAAAGGCAGAACCAAGTTGAATGATGTTTTTAAAAATGTTTATAGGCCCACTGTGAACATCCCAGTCTCCCTTCAGCTGAAGTCATTTTATGTTGACTCAAAACAATCTGCCCTCCAAACGAAAGTGTAAAATAAGAAACCAAGGCTTAGATGCTTCAAACACCAAAGCACCCTCTTCTCCTATACCTCCTAATTGTGAGTAGAGTAAGGTGTTTGGCTATTATTAGTCTCCCAGTGCTTACGTATTTGCAGGAAGTATGCCTCATCCTCAAGTATTACACCTTCTGCATAATCTAGTTTTATCATATAGAAATTCCAAGGATTTATGAAGGTGAAATGACTCTGAAGTCCCTTGGATGAGGCTTATTAAGTGGCCCATTTCTTCTGAAATTCAGGGAGCTGAACTACAGGAAGAAGGATGGATGGTCAAAATACATAGTATGTAATTTTAAGTCACTTGCACATGACTAAAACCTTAACCATGGTCAACGTAGGAGAAAGTGATAATGATGTAATTTATTTGTGCTCACGTTGCCATCTTTCCACCCAACAGTGCCTTAAAATAGATACAAAGGATAAACTAGTAGGATCCTTTGTAAAAACGTCAATGGCCACTTTCAAAGGAAAACAGAGTAAGGAAAGGAAAAAGAAGATCTGAAAAGGAACATTCAAAGGTGGGGTCTTAATTTCATCTGTGCTCATGGGAGACAGGGGGTGTCATCATTTGGTAGAGAAGATGTCTGAAAATTCAGACTCTTGAAAAGAACAATGTCAATCTATTCTCACTTTTAAAATTTGGAAAAGAGGAATGGTAATAACAACATTTACCATTTATTGAGCCCTTCTTATGTGCCAGGTTCTAACCTGAACTGAACTCTAAAATAATTTCTCTTGATCATTAGAAGTTTGATGTTATTATCCCGATGTGTATGAGGAAAAAACTTAAAGAAGTTAGTATCTGCCTACCCTCCTACAGCTCATGAGTTTTGATGGTTTCTTGAGTTGTTGGGAAGATTTGCTAATGCTGGTGGTCTTACTGTGCTTTTTCATTTTGGCATGTGGTTATGGGTTAAAGAGTGGTGGCCTTGGCTTAGGGTTAACGAAAGTAATATTAATAATAGTTGCAAGTTATTGAGTGTCCACTGTGAGCCAGTCTCTTCACACTTATCAT
Source organism: Nomascus leucogenys (assembly GCF_006542625.1). Classification (NCBI taxonomy): domain Eukaryota; kingdom Metazoa; phylum Chordata; class Mammalia; order Primates; family Hylobatidae; genus Nomascus; species Nomascus leucogenys. Next base: position 82,464,355 of record NC_044389.1, read on the forward strand.
CTCTTAATTTTCACCAAATTATCTGCAAGGTAAGTTTTATCTTTTCATTTTCACAGAGGAAAGATTCACTTGACTGAGGAAACCGAGGTTTATGTTGCAAGAAAGTGATGAAACCAGGATCAAAGCTGGCTTTGCCTGTGTTCTTTCCACCTTCCAGGCCCCACTGTCCTGTGAGGATAATTAGCAAACGCAGACGTGCTCGCTCGCACAGAACACGCTCCCTCTGGTGGAAGTCAGAGAGGTACACAATGAGGCCCTTGTATGAGTCAACCCTTTCTGGGTTTCAGGAGAATCTGACCTTGTTTCTTACTTTGTCATCTCCTGTTCCTTAGCTAGAGACCTTAAATATGCATCTTCTATTTGTGACTCTGTTTTTCTGTTTTGCTTATTATTATTAAAAATAGCTGACAAAACAAACAGTAGGGCAACTTACAAAATATGAATGAATGACACATACCCACAGTCTCTCCTTTTTTTGTTTTATTTTGTTTTCTTTCCCATTTTAGACACTTTGGGTGGTTAGCAAAATCTACCAGAATATATCTTACTTGTTTTCAAGATCTGTCAGAAAATTGTTATGTTGTCTTGGATCCTGAGCCTGCTGTTTAGCCCACACCCTTGTTTGGCATGAGGTGAGACTAGGAATAAGAGAATAAACAGTTGCTTGTATAACATTTTCATAGAGAGGAAGTTATTATACGACACCCAAGCAGAGAAACTCTTCTTCTTAATCCAGGATGACTGAGGAGGCCAGAGCTCTCCTTTCTGCTCTGGAACCATGAGCCTGCATTCCCTCGCTGCCTTTGGCACCTTGGCTTTCTACCTTCATGTTCTGAATATGTTGTTTTTCTCTCCCATTATGCTGTAAACTTTGTGATAGTGGGGACCGAGTTCCCTAACTGTTTTTATCCTGTTTCTAGTAGTAACTGGTTTTCAGTCAGGCTTGGTGGAAACAAATATAAAGAAGATAAATAGATTGGATATGAGTTCAAGTACCTGACAAGGAATTTGGACATTATTTTATAGTCCAGTAGTTCTTAACTTTTTTTTTTCCCTAGGCCAGCGCCTGGGGATGTGATACACTCTGGCCAGTGATTATTATCCTCTTTTCTTGAGTGCATGTGAGTGTGTTTTCGGGGGAGGGGAGAAGGACAGACACAGGCAGCCATCTAGTAAGAACTTCCAAAGAGAGGCATCTAGTTTTTGAAAAAAAAAAAAAAAAAAAAAAAAAAAAAAAAAATCCCTTCATGGCATGTGAAAACCATCCTTCCAGCCCCAACCAGGGCAGTGGAGAGTGAAGAGCCACTGAAGTTTTTGAGTGGGAACATATTTTTGATGCCATTGTTCAGGTGTACTGGGCTGGGAGTAGGCATGAACTCAGAGATAGGAGGAAATTGTAGTCCCTTTATTTTAACACCGTGAAAATCTGAGCTATATTGTGGATAAGGAGCTGAAGAGGAGAGGTGAATGTGAGACATACAATGAAGGAATAGTTGATAAGAGGAAGAAAGGAAGAATCATTACTACCTTTAGAGAATCTGAGCTTCCCTGATGGGGAAAGAGTGATTCCATTAACAGTTACAGGGTAGTAAAATGGAAAAGCCAGAGCAGAAAACGTTTTCACTTTCTTAAGTTGACATCAGTTAGAATTAACTCTTGTTTAACTTTCATATTTGTAAATAGTTTTGTAGTCAAGCATTCCTCCTTACAAATATTTATTTTGTTGGAGGATGTTTAGTTTGCTAGGTACAAATAATTTGATGGCACAACTGTTTTTGCACGTTTCATCCTCTCTGAATTAAGACTCTTTATTTTTCATGAAATCTTTATTGATGCTAACATGTGAGAGTGAATACTTACAGAAATATGTGTGAGTGATGACAGTTTGAACAGATGGAATTTGTCAAATTCTCTTAAGTTCAGATTCATGTCTATAGATCAGTTTCTACAATCCAGATCATAGTCCTTTCTTTCATGGGGAAAATATCCCATGGCTTAATGGGGCAGATACTCTTCAGAGATAGCTGTCAAATCCTCTCCTTTCTTTATGCGTGTGCAGCTTTTTTCTAACAGGAGGTGGGTTCTATCTCTCTTTTTCTGAATCTTTACAGGCTTTGTGACAGGCTTTAACCAATAGGAGGTGGCAGAAGTGAAGCTCTGCTGCTTCAGGGCCTTGCCATTAAGAGGCTTGGCAGTGTCTGCTTTTGCTGTCTTGGATCTCGGCCTCGATGCCGTAAGGAACTCTAGGCCATCCTGCTGAAGAGGAAGGTCATGAGGTAAAGCTCTTGAAGATGAGAAATCATGGAGAAAGAGAAGGCATGTGAGGGAGAACCACAATGCCCCAGCTAAGAGCCAACACCACAACTGGAGACACGCTCAGCCCCTCCACCTGCTGAGTGCACCACACAGAGCAGACACGATCCAAGCAATAATAAATCACTGTTTGCATCATTAAGTGTTAGACTGGTTTGCACATATTGGTTAACTTACTTACTTATCTACTTAAAATTCCTTTTTATCATGTAATGATTAAAAGAAAAAAATAAATGTAGGTTACAATGCATGATAATAAAACAAGCACTTATGTGAACTCCCCAAGTGAGAACTAGAATGTTTACAAAACTATTGAAGCTAAACCTGTGGCCCAATCAGAGATAATCACCATCTTCAATTTGGCTATCCCCTTGCTTAAAAAAAAAGCATCGTCATTTATCTGTCACCAAATAACATAGCAATTAATTGAAGCAGGAATCTTTGGAGAAAGCTGTGTTCTGAGCCCTATCTCTTTGCTAATCTCTGAAAGGGAGGATATATGGGGATTATAGCTCAACTTCAAGGCTTGAAAAAGAGATTTCAAGTGGATGACTCAGAGAGCTCTGTGTGTGCCCCCTGCCTCTGGGAGTTGAGTGGACAGAGATGGACTGGCTAACTGCTTTATTGGTGGCTAACTGCTTTCTTTGGTGGCATAGCCAGGAAAGTTTCTGTTGCTGAGGGATTAGCCTGCATTCCCAAGGTTTATCAAAGAAAAGTTAGTGCTAGAGTTTTTCACGGACCAGGGGCATTGAGAGAGAGAGAGAAATTTTTAGTCGTGACCAGAATGAGCATCCAGAGAGCCAAAGAGACCCCAACAGCAAGAAACCAAGTTCTGAGGTTCTCAAGGGTTGGTGAAGGAAAATCAAATAATAACCCAGAAGAGAGACTCACAAGCTTAGTTAGAGTAACTGCAGGACAGAGGGCCCCAATGATACAAATCTCTGAAAAGCCCAAGAGAGCCCCCACAAGATAGTTTTCTTTAAACACCTGCCACGTCCAGAAGGCCCAAAGACAACTCATGATCATACTAGTCCAAGTCACACATTTCTTACACTCTTTCATCTCCTCTCTCTGTTCAAAGAGAGAGGAGATGAGCAGACCCTCTTTCTGCTCAAAGTGTGGTACCAGGACCAGTAGTAAGAGCATCACTTTAGGGCTTGTTAGAAATGCTGAAACACAGGTCCCACCCAGATCTATTGAATCATCTGCATTTTAACAAGATCTCCAAGTGATCTGAATATGCATTAGGGTCTGAGGAATATGGAAAACCCAAGTTGGTGTTCACAAATTGATAGAGGTGCGGTGGGGAAAGCTTCCTGGGAATGAGGAAAATCAACTGCCCTCTCCCACTTGAAATAGATGAAAGCCTTTCTCATTAAACAAATCTTAGAGAGAAAGTGGGCAATGAAAGTAAAGTTGCATTTCATTTACATCCCTCGTGTTGTGTGTGTTTTAAATATCAAGCACAGGCATTTGATAAAGGCTAGTTTATTTCTTCCCTTTTCGACTTTTATAATAGCTGTTTCTCAAACTGTAGTCTGCTTCAGAATCTCCTGGGCTGCCTGAGCTTCAGCGCTAATGACTCGGACTTTGGACTCCACCTGTTTTGGTTTTTTTTTTTTTTTTTTTTAGAGAAAGAGTCATACTCTGTCACCTAGGCTGGTATGTAGTGGCATGATCTTGGCTCACTGCAGCCTTAAACTCCTGGGTTTAAGCAATCCTCCTGCCTAGGCCTCTCAAAGTGCTGGGATTATAGGCATGAGCTGCTACTCCAGGCCTCATCTGCACTTTCTATAAGCATCCTAGGTAATTCTTATATACACCAACACTTAAGATGACTGATCCTAGCACTTGCTGGGTCCCTAGACTTTGCCCTGTGGCTACCATTTCTTTCTCACCCCAGTGTTCCTGTATTATTACTCTAAAGCTTGTCATATCAAAACCATGGGGGAGGGGAGAACAGCAATGAGAGGAAGGGAGGGTTAATTCCATACTGTTGCTGAATGAAGACCATTACCCTCAATCTTTTCCCGGCTTCTGCTGTCTTGCTGTGTGTATACATAATCCCATCTTTCTGTCCTAGCCCACCTGATTTCCCTGTCTCCTAACCCTCTGATAGCCTTAACACACACTAGGAAGCACAACCTGAAAATGGGGTAAATCCACTTGCCCTGCAGCACTTCTGGGGAGTGGGAGGACCAGCTCTCCCTGCCAGGGCTGTATTTGTAGGTGGAGGTTTGCTCTGAAGCCCAGGTTGGAATGCCAAATGAATTTTGTTACAGAACGTAATGGAGTGTTCTTACTTACACTTTAGATCAGAACTGTGGACTGGTCTGAGAAAAAGGCCAATATTAGCAAGGGTTTTTAGTGAAAAGTCTATCGATTTGACTTACAAATTTGGGAGACTTTAACCCATTTTCAAACAGCGGACTGCTTCTGATACTGTGTCAAAGCTTGCAGAAGTTAAGGTGAATCTGTTCATTCACAGCCTCCTTGGGACATGATAACGTCTTTCTAAACAAAAGAAGCTTAGAGACATCTCAGTAACACCTGCAGATGCCTCAGTCATTGGCACATGGCCACTCTGAATATGATATGGCATTAAATTCCCCAGAAAGACCAGCTTGTCATAAAAAGTATATTTGTGGTTCTGAATGCAACTATCATTTGTAAAAAGGGTTCCAGAATCAAATGTCTAATCATTTCTTTTTGTTTAAGATAGGCTTTGTGATATTTCTTAGGCTGTAGGGGAGGTGGAAGGCTGGAGGCTGCAGGAAGGTAATGGGCATGTGGAGAGCCCTGCTGGAGCTCTGTCTGAGCTCCTCCTGGGAATAGCTTCCCTAGAGAATGGAACTCCATGGCCTCCACATTTCTGAGGGATTACCACAAACCTGGTTGCTGTCAGGAACAAAGCAAAAGGCAGAGTGATCCCAAAGCCCTCTTGCCCAGAATGTCCTGCTGCTGACATGAAATGCAACTTACAGAGGAGGGAAATGTCATTTTCACACACTTAACCACAGGTATACAGAGGGCTCCTTGGTGTCTTTCTTATCTTTTCCGTAAGCACCTCACATCCACAGGGAGAGAAGCCAATTCTCTCTAACAGCCTTGGAAAAATACTTGCTCACCAGTGAAGGTTATGCGAGTCCTACATACAGTTTTATATAGAATTTGGAAAGAAGCAATTTGGAAGCCTTGATCTGGGAAACTAATGTTTCTCATATAAAATAGAGTCATGTATATTGCATTTTGATAAAATAATGTGTTATGTGGATAAATGTAACATATTATGCTTGAATATTTATAAAATATTTCTTCTCTAAAGCAATGTGGTTTAGTGAAAGAAACATGCATGTTAGCATGAGTCAGAGATAGGTACAAATTCTGATTTGCCTACTAGGGAGTTCAGTGTTTTGGGGCAAATCATTTGCAGTCTATCAGAAGTTTTCATCTACAAAATACAAATAGTAATAGCAATCTCACAGGACCATTGTGGGATTAAATAATATAACAACATTTAGCATATACCTGCACATAACAAAGACCCAATAATATTTAAGACATTTCCAGTCAAATTCCATTTTCATATATACAGTAAGTTAAAAGCATCTTCTTGTTAACAAAATCAGTTAATTGTGATCAAAGTATTAGGAATGTTTAAAGTACAGAATTTTGTTTCATTTTTAAAAAAATGGAGTCAGGGTCTCACTCTGTTGCCCAGGCTGGGGTGAAGTGGCACAATCATAGCGCACTGCAGCCTCCAGTTCCCGGTCTCAAGCAATCCTCCCACCGCAGCCTCCAGAGTAGCTGGAACTACAAGAGTTCACCACCAAGTCTGGCTAATTTTAAAATTCTTTTTATAGAGATAAGGTCTCACTAAGGTTCCCAGGTTGCCCTTGAATTCCTGGACTCAAGTGATCCTCCCACTTCAATCTCCCAAATTGTTGGAATTACAAGTGTAAGCTGTCACATCCAGCCCAGAATTTATTTATGATGGTGACCTATTCTATGGGCTAATGGAATGTATTTATTTTATATTTTGTATTTAATTAGGTTTCTTGATTGATTACCCATTGAAAAGTTATGGATTGAAAAGTTATGTCAAGACCTAAAGGAATAAGGAAATCTCCATGAACCGTATATGAGTCTAAAAAATAATGTAATGATAGTGAAGAGTAAAAGATACTAGATGGAATGAAAAGTTGATTACTTGATTGCTCCCAAGCTTCCTTTTTTCCTGAACCTCAAATAAAGCTAAATTTCATTGTTTTTCATTGTAAGTTCTCAGGAAAATAGGAAAAAAATTCACAACATGAGGGAAGTTGTAAGACATGGGAAATGATAGAGTGCTTTATACCCAGGCCTGCGGAGCCTGACTCCCCTGATGAGATGGTAGGTAGAAACCTCATTGTATTTTCCCCTCTACTTTTAGTTTTGAGGGTATTTTGAAACTTACCAAATGTTCTTATGTCTCTATTTTGTCAACGGATGACCACCTTTGATAATGACTCTTCACTCTGGTCATACTTCAGAAGATGCCAACAGGACAACAGAGCAGCAGGTGCCCTGCCTCAGGTGGACAGCCTCCAGTCTTGGTGATGAGTATACATTGTGTCATCTTCCACATATCCATATAAATCTCATACATATTCATTTTTACTTTAAAATATTTATATTTGTATGTTGAAATATGTTTACTTAAGAAGAACATATTAAGTGCCTATGTGTAGCTTTGTATTATGCCAGCTTCACTAAACTAGAAGTATGTTTTCCAGAATTCACTTTCCTGTATGTTTCAGGGTAAGGGTTGTCCACAAGAAAAATTCTCATAGGATTTGGGAAACAGAAAAGAAGCACAGCCATTTTTTGTATGCTCTGAAATTTGGTGCATGGTGCCAGTCATGACGGCAGCCTGTGCATGCTGTCACTGATCTGCTTGGCCTACCTGGGTGGCCAGGTGGATAGCACCTGGGTCTGCAGCTTCTCCAGTTCTTGCTGGATTGTCTGCTCTGGCCACTCTGTTTCCTAGCTCTATGTCAATGGGGATTAGCTTCTCTTGCAGGTTACCTGTGTTGTTGAGGTTGGAGGTAGTGAGAGACAGATATTGGTTCCAGTCTATCCTTGCTCTTTCCCACTTTGCATCCAGCTGTTCTTCCCAACTAGTGTTCCAGCTTGCATATTGCAATCTCAGGCCCCACCTCAGATGCAGAGGAAAGATCTAGCTACTTTATTTTACATTACTCATAGTAGTACTACTTCTCTGGTTGACCCCTGACTGATACAGTCTATATATGTCAGACACTGTGCTGGGTTTGGAGATAGCAATGGTGAGCCAGTTCAGTATTGACCTTTTTTATAGAGCTTAAAGTCTAACTTAGGATATTATTATTACAATACAAAAGAAATAACACATGTTATTTTTAATTTTCAGTCAAGCTGAGGGTATTTAATAATGCTTTCATTTTTATAGTCCTTTTTTACTCTTCAAAGAGCTTTCTTGTTATTTACTCACTGTCACATCTTTACAGCTGTGGAGAAGACTAAGCAGAGATTTAAGAACACTCCTATCCCAAGGTTGCACAATTTTAAGTGGCAGGAATGTAGTCTTCTGATTCATATTCCAGTGCTTGTCTTAATGTGAAAGTTATGAAAATAAATCAAATTTCATACTTTCATGGAGCAAATGTTACTATCAGATCAGTTGTGTCTACATTTCACCACAATATTTACCAATCCAGAAAAAAAAAAGCCAATATGAGATACTTGGCACCACGTAGGAAACCACATTGGATTTCTCAGTTTTCAAACAATTATCCTGACATCAGATGATGTGACCCTAGAAATATGAAAAAAATAAAATGTCAGTTGTCTCGGTGACCTTTTCTTTGATGCTAAGCTTCATATAATAGGCATCTACAGGTTTCACTTTTAGACTGCGTTCTTCCACAGAGTGGCAGGAGAGATGCTGAAATTTGTGCCAATATTTCACTGGAGGTGATCATTTTCAATCTATGTACATAGGGACACAGCTGGAATGACAGACACTTCTGCCAATTATGCCACCTAGATGGATTTTGACAAAAAAATGACAGTCATGACAGCATTTCCTCCAGAGCCTAAAAACTGTGAGTGGGTCAGAAGAGTTATCCAGTTGGCTCTAGATTCTGTCTCCTAAGCAACCAAAGGCAGGGTTGTTCCCCTCTGTGATGTCATTCCCTGAGAGTCAGAGTATGTGTCTATCATCCTTAATGTGGTTTTAAAGACATTTTATTATAAAGCTAATATATGCTGGTTTGTAAAATTAAACCCTGTATAAAGTTGTGGAGAAAAAAATATCTCCCGTGTCCCCTCCCCTATTTCTACTTCCCAGAGTCTGTCATTCTCAAAAATGTATATATATATACACACACACATTTCCAGACATTTTAAAGCCTATTTATTCATTCAACAAGCATTTACAGAGTGCCTACTAACTACCGGGCAGTACTCGTGGTATTGGAGTTATAGCAGAGAACAAAACAGACAAAAGTTTATTTGGTTCCTGGCAACATGTACATATTCGTTTTCATTTAGTCCCTGGCAACACATACATGTTTGTTAGCCAATATAACTCAACACCTATAGCAAATAGACCCCAACTATTTAATAGCTCCAAATTATAGAAATTTATTTCTTGTGAATGTAACGTGATTGGGCCGTGAACAGTCAAGCAGGAACTCAGGAAGATAGAGGCACTATATCATCTTTAAGAGATGGATTCCAAGCTTTTGGAATAGTGATCTGTATTTTGGTCAGAGAGGGGTTGTGGAGGAGAACATGAGGGAGAATTTTTATGAGCTAGATTTGGGGGTTAGAACACCACACATTCACTCCACATTTAATTGGCTAGAACTCCATGATCTCAATACACCATTTATGTTTGACCTTGGGCAAACTATTGAATATTTCTGTGCCTTAGATTACTCATCTGTAAAGTGCAGATAATAAGAATTTGTTCTTTGTAGGGCTGTTATACGGATTAAATGATATAATACATATAAAGCCTTTTGAACAGCTCCTACCACAATGTAAAAACAATGAACATTGGCTGGGGAATGTAGTCTTCTATTTGTGTGCTGGGAAAAAGAAGGCAAGATCATTTAAGGAAAAGGTAGTTGTTTCTGCTCAATAGATCTAAACTTATTCCTTTGCACAAGCAGGATCAAATTTTAACTACTCTTCTGAAACAGTGTTTAATATATTTCAAATAGTTTTCTATGTTGGAACTATAACTCAACCTATCATTTTTAACAACTATTTAGTATTTGCTTCCATTCCGTATGGATGTAACATAATATATTTAACTGTATTGATTGACATTTAGGTAGTTTCTAGTTTTTATATTACAAACAAAGCTTTAATTATTCTCATTCACAGACAGTGGTGCATATCTACACTGTATGCTGAAAATTCTTGGAAGTGAAATTCCTAACTTGCACTATTGTTAAAACTTTAGAACAATTAAATTTAGCAGAGTTTATTGAGCAAAGAACAATTCTCAAACTGGGCAGCACTGAGAACCAGAAGTTCAGAGAACTCTGCTCAGCAAGGAGGTCAGGGAACATTTATAGAAAGAAAAAGAAGGTACCCAAACAGCTTGCTTAGCTGCAGCTGGGTGCTTGCCTTATTTGGACATGGTCTGATGCGCTGGTAGCCTATGACTGGCTGAAGCTCAGCTACTGTGATTAGCTGAGATTCAGTCTCTTGTTACTTGTAATAATTCCTGAGTTAGACTTTCAGTTTGTTTAGGTGCTAAGTTAAGTAGCAGTTTGTTCTGTAGGAACTTAAGGTACTAGGCATTCTCACACCAAATTTGTTTAACTTAACACCATATGACAATTAATAAAAACATTTGGCTACCAAATGGGGTTTGCAGGAAAATTACTCTAGTCTTTTGTGAGGTCTTATTGATGAATTACAAGTCCAGACATCATTATTACATTATCTATTTTAAGGCAAAATGGGGGAATATTAAAACTGTTTAAAATTTTTGTATCAGGGCAAAATAGTTCAATTTCTAAGGGAATAATAATAGCTGCCATTTATTGAATGCCCATTGTATTTCTAATTCTTTTAGAAATCTCCTAAAAGATTTAACAGATAATAAAACTAAGGATCTTAGAATTTAAGTAGATTGTCTCAAGTCACATAGGAAGTTTATGGTAGAATTGCTAGTTGGACTTAGTTGTGCCTAATTCCAAAAGCCTTTTTCTGTGTGAGTCAGTCTCCTAAAGAGAAAACTAATGCTCCTCAGGACTCAATCTGCCATGAAATGGGAATAGAGCTTGAATTGGCCAGGTTTTAACTGCAGTACCACCACCACCTCGCACCTAGGTGTGGAAAGTTCCTCCCTATCCCTCAGTCTTCAGTTCACCTTACCTTACCAGTTCACCCAGAGCTGGGAGGACCCCTGCTCGGTCAGCACCCAGCACCTGGGTACTTACCCGCTTGCAGCATCTTCCCCATCCTACTCAGATTGCCACTTCCTTAGCTTCATCCACGCAGGCTTCTCTAGGTGTGGTCTGTAGAGAACCATATGGAAATCATCTGGTATACTGGTTTAAAATATGCTCTGGGAGTTGGATTCAGTAATCTGCATTTTAAATAAGCTCCCCAGGTATTTTTATGTACAATGATTTCAGAACCATTTTCCTTAGCTTTTCAAGGGAGACTGTCTATTCATTGTTATTTCCAGGGGTTCTGATATTTTATGTGCTCATTAAATATTTCTTTAGAAAAACTAATGAACCAGGTTGTAGTTCCTGAACAAAATCTGGCCTATCTCAGTAGCCTTGGCTCTGAGCACATGCTTAGTACATCGTAGGAATTCAATAAGTGTTTGATAAAAGAAGTTTTAAATGGATGAATAAATGGCAAGGAATTATTCATGGACTGATTCTGTTACTTTCAGCAATTCATAAAACCTCTCTGAACCTGAATTTCCACATTAAATAGATGAGATAATAAGACTCATTCCCATATCTCCCAACTCATTGTGGATACCAAATCCTTAAATGAAATTATTTGTATAAACCACTTAACATGATGACTGGCATAGAGCAACTGCTGAATTAAATGGTGTCCATTATAACAATAATAATGCCTGTAAAAATGCTCCATAAAGCTCCATGCAGATATCAGGCACTACAAACACTATGATTATTTCCATTATGTACTTTAATCAAGCTGACAATTGTGCTTTGCTTGCCTATTAAATAGGTGGTTTCTAGGAATACCAGCAGGAGGTGTTTGATATGCAAAGGGTTCAGAGAAATGCAGGAGGTAAGTTGCAGCCCCTACTACTTGCTTTCTGTGTGGTCCAGCAGAAAATTTGGGCCAGGACAATATCTAGACTGATTGACTGACTCACAGAGGCGATGGCATCCTTCCTTGAGGAAGCGGCTGTCTTCTTAGCCAGCTCTTCTAGAGGACCATAAAAGGCACTCCTGGTCAGGTTGGGAAGAGAAGGAGCTGATGAGAGCACACAGGCCTGATGAGTAATCTCCAAGTATTTCTTGCCCTACCGTGAAAATAAAACAGAAATTTCACATGAAGGAGTCAATTTCAGGCCCTGGTTTTTGATATTTTGCCAGCATAAGGGTTTTATCATCCTTCCACTGACAAATCACATTTTGATCCACTTCAAAGGGCTTTTCCATTAAAGTGACAAATAGCCAGAGCTTAAGGGAGCCCTCCTGTCTGCCACACATTTGCAAAGCTGCTCTATGGGTCTCCATGAAAGATCTCAGGTTTAATGGATTTTTTTTTAGTAAACTACATGTTTTGAGGCTAGTGCTTAGAAGTTTTGGATGATGACAAAATTGTCTGAAGGAAGGAATTGGCAGTGGACATATTTCAGCTGTAAGTGGAATCCTGTAGTTGAGCAGATACTTCCCAAGAAAATTCATGGGAAAAAAATGACCATCTAAAGGAAGAAAATCAATCACAAAACTAAGCATGTTCTGTAAATCATACAACATGACTATCAAAGAAGCAAATACTAGTTAATGTATCATATGTATTTCAGGACACCCACTAATCCGCACAATTTTCAGGGTAAGTTTTTTCTGTAAAATCTCTACAGTTTACTGTCATGTTCCATGTTGAGTGACACTGTTCCACAGGTTAAGTGTAATTGGAGGAGAAATGGGCACCATGTTCCAGAAAGCTGTTTGTGTAGGCTGACCAGGGATCTACTACAGGTGTGGACTGGCTCAAGGTGATGAGCTAGTCAGTTGGATGTGCAAATAGAAGGAAGTTGCAACTGGCGTTTAGCACAGCAAATTAATCTGAGCATGGTGTGGCCATGTTGGCCACACGCAAACTCCAGGCAGAAGATGCCTGGCTGCTAGGAGAACTTGAAGCAGGTATGCAGGGAGGTCACAGTGACCTCAAGAAGCTGACAGAGAGTAACCTTTGTTCCTTATGGCTTCCCACTTCTGGATCTTGGAGGATAGTCTGTTCTTTGCCCTTGTTCTGAGGTTGCTCCAAGATTCCACTGTGTATAAAATTCCCTCTTGCTTGTTCAGATAAGTTTTTGTTCTTCTCAACCAAAAGAAATCTAATGAGAGCTCTTCAATCTCACTGACTTCCCTAACCCCACCTCATGCTTTTCTTCCCTTTGCTCTCTGTCCTTTTTCTGTGTTTGGAACAAGTTGAGCTCTTGCTTTCTTCCAGTCATTTGCGTTTTTATTCTCAATACCTGGAATACCTTTCTCCCAGCTCTTTGTACATGGGATTCATTCTTCTCCCTGCATCTCAGCTCTAACCTCCCCTCCTCAGAGAGGCCTTGCCTGACCACTCACTGTACAAGGTTATTCCCCAGTTATATTCAGTCTCCTCATGCTGTTTATTTCCCTCATAGACTGAATCACAATGGCTCTAATTTGTTCTTTCCCATGGCCTGTCTCACTAGCATGTAAGCTCTACAAAGACAGGGTGCTTGTCTGGCTGCAATTTCTTCCCTAATCAAGATGTTGTTAAGGGTGTCATTCATTGCATTATACAAAGCCTTCTTTATTTCTTTCTGGATTTTTTTTTTTTTTTTTGACGGAGTTTCGCTCTTGTCACCCAGGTTGGAGTGCAATGGTGCGATCTTGGCTCACTGCAACCTCCACCTCCCGGGTTCAAGTGATCTCCTGCCTCAGCCTCCTGAGTAGCTGGGATTACAGGCACCCACCACCACACCCGGCTAATTTTTGTATTTTTAATAGAGATGAGGTTTCACCATGTTGACCAGACTGGTCTTGAACTCCTGACCTCAGGTGACCCACCCGGCTCAGGCTTCCAGAGTGCTGGGATTACAGATGAGAGCTACCATGCCTGGCCCATTCACTGCAATTTCTTAGTGCTTGTCAGAAGCATTCAATAAATATTTGTTGAATAAATTGTTGAATGAATGGGATCCTGATAAATTTCTTAGTTCCAGATGCTGCTGAGGATAGGCCTTGGTACTTGTGTACTGTGGGATAATTCTGTGCCCTTGTATTGAACCCCTTCTTCTAAGCAAGTTTGAATGGGAGTTCTATAAAATCAAACATGTTTTGATAATTTTTCCCACTAATTTATATATAACTATGAGAGAAACGTTTAATAAATATACAAATATTTGCCCAAATGAACACTGTTGCATATACAAAGATATGGCACTATCAAATACAGCCATTGGAGGCAGGCAGTTTTCCCAAGTGGAAGCTAACAATTGCTCATTGGATGATATACAAAATTCCTAATTAGGCATATGAAAAATGGTGCTGTTGTTTCAACCTTCAGTTTGTTTGAAAGTTCAGTGCACAAAGTCATATACCCCCAAGGCTGTGTATGTCAAGTTAACCTGACAGAGAGCTATTCTGTTTGTGCCAATTTTATGCTTGAATTTCCTCTAAACAGCAGTGATTTGTCTAGAAAACATCTCCTATCTGTATGTATGCAGAAAAGCTATACTCACTGGGATGTCTAGATTTATTGTTGATGCATTATTATGGTCTTGAACTCCTGGGCTCAAGTGATCCTCCTACCTCGGCCTCCCAAAGTGCTGAGATTACAGGCATGAGCCACCATGCCAGGGCAATTTTTTTTTTTTTGCTTATGAATTCACCTTATTTTATATATAAGGCAAATGATACAATTTTGCACTTCATGTTTTAACAATCTATTTATTTACTGTATTGAATTTGAGCTGGACATATGGGATTGCCCATTTTACAAGTAAAGCTCAAGAAGCTAAATGCTTTCCAGAGTTTACAATGAGTGAGGGGCAAACACTGGGATGAGGGCCTCCAACCATCCAACCATCTCATCAAAAGAGTAATTAAAAATTATTCATGCAGGATTTGCAAAGAAAATAGAAAAACTGGGTTCTGCGCCCTTAATCCAACACCTTCCTAAAAGATGTAAAAGAGTTGAGGTTGAAGAAAGAGAATGAGAAAGTATCTTTGTGGAAAGCTGTTGGAGGCCTGTGGCATTTTCCTTCCCCTTCCCTTCAGTGATGTAGGTAGCGAAGTGCTTTCTTTTCACCTCAAGTCTAATGAGAATACTTTTGAAGGGGCTGAATTCAAGTTTGCTACGTGTCTCCTAGAATTTGAGGATACACAGGAGACTGGTGGTTGACTTGCACGGAAGAAAAACAAAGGCAGATATATCAGGAATTGCTTATGATGGCAGAGTGAGGACAGTGGGCAGCGCTGGAACGTGGATTGATGTGGGAAGAATGTATGAGCTCCTGCTGGCCAGGTGGCTGCCACAGAAGGCAGCCAGGTGAAAGCTATATGAAAAACTCTTCCCAAGAGGGAAGCCTGCCAGGATGGGAGACCAAAGCAGTAGGAAGCTATGGGTCTACACTAGGGCAAGGAGGTAGGAAGTAGAGGATACAGAAAGGTTAGCTGGAGGATGTATCACCCTCGAGGAAATGGTGCAGTTTAGTGTTCAGCTCTAATGATCCACTGTGGTCAGAAAGCACCAATGTTAGACCACAACAGAACTACTCTAGCAAGACCTTTGTTTCTTTTTTGTCTTCACTTCCTTGCCAGCCTGCCCCAGTGGGTGGGGTTACTGTGGTAAAGGTTAGATGGGGTGAAAGAATTAGAAATGTGGCAAGGGACTTGAGGGAAAAACTGGTACCATGGAAACAGAGAAGGTTGGCCGGACATCCCAATCCCTTCCCTGCTGCAGATTTCTGCCTGAAATAAGTCTGAACTAACAAACCGAAGTAAGAGTATTACATTAAATGGGACTGCTATTATGTCTAAAAGTAACTGAAAAAACTATGTGACCCACTCAAGTTCTTATCCAGGGACAAGAAGAAAGGTAAGAGGGTTTGCAGCAGGTATTTGTGATAAAGAATAGACTCGGAGTTTCCACGCTTTTGAATTCTATTTGTTCAGCATAATAGTTATATAAACAATTAAATACAACATGATAATTACATATAAAATTTAAGCAATAATACGTATAGTTTAATAATACATATTTTTAGTTTCTGGCTTGGGGACCACACTGTGAATCCCATTCACCTAGACCCCAGTCTAACTTGCTCCTCCCCAGACCATGGAATTCTGCTTGTCACCAGTGACATTTCAGGTGTCATTAGTTTTAAAGACTATTTCTGCTTGTGCCACTTATGACCAACCTTAGCATTTCCTTTGCTAATACTCCTATGACGTCTTAGAATCTTGTGGGTTTTGATTGCTTTTCCTACCCAAAAAGAAAGATGTAATATTTTTTAGCTGAATTTTTCTTTTGGGCTAAGTAGGTTTTATGGTGTAAGCAAACAATACTTATTGAAGACTTTTTCATTAATAAAACAAAATAAAGCAAAATAATACAAAGATTCTTCTACTTATACCTCAGGTTACCTTCTAGAAGCTACCTTGTAGCAAAAGAATCACCTGGCTGTGTCTGCAACTACCACTTCCCATGGAGTGGCTAATTGTAATTTTTGCTGTTGCTCATTTAATTTTCTCTGCCAACCATATTTACATTTAAAACAGTAAAAAGAATTTTTCCTCTTTTGGAAGGAAAAGGTTACTTTGTCAGTAAATGCTTCTTTTATAGAAGCGCAGGCACACATATTAAAGATTTTCCTGTCAAACAAGGATACCGTAGACTCAAATCTCAATTAGGTTTTAAAATATTCCAGATTGTACAACTTCTATGTCTGCATATTTTATATCACAAAGTCAGGTGTCTCATTTTGCTCAATTTCTTTACTTACTTGAACCATCATTCCAACTCCAAGTGGTACATCCTTGTGCAGTATTATGCTTTCTAACAGATGATAGAGTCGTCACTCTGTTTAAGGCTTGCATAGTTTTGGTGTATGTTATCGACATGTAGAGATTATACGCAGATGGCAGATTGTGGCCATCTTGCAAATATATTTCTATAATCATTTTTACAGATGGGAAATGCAATGATAAAAAAGGAAAGAATTGATTCTAAAGCACAGAAAATATGTTCAAACAGCTTCCTTCCCCAAAACAAACTTGACCAACTTTGCGTATGATCTTGGCATGTGCTCTTATGTTTAAGGCAGTGTTTGATTTTCAGGTTTTCCATGGCTTTTTTCATGCCCACAACATTTCTTTTCTGATTTTGGCAGTCCTCATTAGGTATTTAAATTAATAGTCAACAAATCATACAAATAGGAAGTAACTTTAGTGAAATTATGAGAATTAAGTTGAAGATGATTTGACTGCTTATAGCCAATATATGTCTGTCCCTACAGCTTTTTCTTTTTCTCCTTCTGTCCTGATACAATTGGCCATCAAGATTTTAAGTGTAACCACTCTGGAAGATTCCCAGATGTCCCAGTATAAGAAAATGTGTACCTAGCATTTGAAGAACCCTGTTTTGAGATTTAATCCATTTGCACACTTGGTTAGCTCTGTTAATTCAATTACCTTAAAAAGTAGCAGAGATAAAATTCACCAGAATCTAATTTCATTTCATTTCCTTTTTCTCTTTCCTGAGTCTTATTATTGCTTTATTTGCAGTTGGTTGGAATTTTAGAGAAATTTCTTCGTTTAGAGAATCTTCTTCATTAAGTGCAAATCTCACAAAGTTTACATTTAAAACAACAAAAAGAATTTTTATCACAAATGCTACTCAATAAGGAGTCATAAAAATTTAGAGATACCTTTTTCTAGAAACCTTGTTTTCTTTTCACTTCACATAAATCAGTTATTCTTTCTTTTAAGTTACTTCCTGAATAACAGAAACCTCTGTTAAATATACTTTTCTAAAGGTCCAAAATACAACCATGAAAAGTCTTTGAGAGCCCTTTCTTTCAGGCTGAGTCAACATGAAATAAAACTTTATAGTAGACTGAGAGTCTCTTGGCCTCTGCATATCTACCTTTGATGTCTCCCCTCTTATCCTCCAGTGATATATCAGGACAACTCACAGGTCTCACAGCTCCTCCAGGACACCCAGCTAATATATTTGCACAGAAAATGTTACCTAAAAAAAAAGAAATTCATCTCCTTATCTCTAAGAGGGGCTATGTAATAAAATATTAAACAGGTTTACATACATACCATCCTCCCCTCTGTAGAAATTCCAACACTAGAAAATACTGGCAGATGGAAATGATATGGATAGTTTCGTGCTGCCATTAAATTTCTTGGAAACTTCTAGAATGGCTACTGGGGCAGTCAAAGATAGTTTCCTCTGAAGTCTTGGATGAGAGCAGTTTTTTGATCAAATAATTCACTTTCCTTTTTACTTTTAGCATGCAATGTCTTTAACACCCTTGCTTCTATAATGAAAAAAAATATTAACAATGTGTTTTAGGACATCTGCTACAGCAATAGCTGATTGGCCTAGAAATAGATAACTGACCCCAAGGCCAGTAGGCCATGGACTGCTCAGCAGCCTGTCAGGGCTGGCTGTAACAGATGAGCCCAACCAGTCAGATTCTCTCCGGTGATAGTTTTGTATTAAGAAACCCAGAGACACCTGAAGCCAGCTACAGGACTTGAGCAGAAAAGTCACATGAACTGTTGTTGGAGCCATTGTTTTGGAGCCATATAAAAGATAATTAAACAAAGAAAGCAGATCAAGAGACTGAAGAATGAAGCCGACTCACAGAAAAAAGCAGATGAGAGAAATGATAAAGTCCTGGGATGGGAAGAGAGAGCTAGGACCTTGAGTTTCCTGGTGTTCGTATTCCAAGAAGCCCAGCTTGCCTTGCTTCTTGAGATTGAAATCCATGAAATCCCTGTATTCTCCTTTTTTTTTTCTAAACTTGAATTAATTTGAGAAGGTTTCTGTTCTTATATAGTAGGATAATATTTTGACATAGTAACTGAGATTTTATTTTTGCTCCAGACTTCCTGTTCTTCTTTCCCCCTATTTAGGTAGCAGGGAAGGCCTTCTATGTTCATATCCATGGGTAGGGGTTTTAATCTCAGAAATAGAAAGTAAGAAAAAGATTCAAGGCTTAACACTTGAATTTATCAAGTAGACGTTCACAAATGCATGGCAAAGACAATCACTTTGACAGGAAAGAGTTTTCAAGGATCAAGGACAAAGACCTTGGCATCCTTGGACCACCGAGGAGGACTGGAGGAAGGAAGAAACCCTGAAAGACTAAGATTTGCCAAGATCCTGATTAAACCAAGACATCAATGAATATGTCTGAGTATTACCTAGAAATGAATGAATCAAGTTTTCCGCCATCAGGGGAAAATTGAGGCTTATGAGGAAAATAAATCTATTTATTGAAAATTTTAAATTTGAAGTAAAAAAGATATCAATTTTTCTGAGTTTATAGCCTGTTAAAATCATACCCAGAATATCAAGCCATAAGGAAACACAGAAATTTCAGGAGGGAAGTTATACAAAGAATTAAGGCTAGGCACGGTGACTCACACCTGTAATCCCAGCACTTTGGGGGGCCAAGGCAAGCAGACCACTGGAGGTCAGACGTTTGAGACCAGCCTGGCCAATATGGTGAAACTCC
The DNA here is from genome assembly GCF_006542625.1 of Nomascus leucogenys. Taxonomy (NCBI): domain Eukaryota; kingdom Metazoa; phylum Chordata; class Mammalia; order Primates; family Hylobatidae; genus Nomascus; species Nomascus leucogenys. Next base: position 82,483,670 of record NC_044389.1, read on the forward strand.
ATCTGTACTAAAAATACAAAAATTAGCTGGGCATGGTGGCATACACCTATAATCTCAGCTACTCAGGAGGCTGAGGCTGAGGCAGGAGAATTGCTCGAACCTGGGAAGCGGACGTTGCAGTGAGCCAAGATTACACCACTGCACTCCAGCCTGGGTGACAGAGCCAGACTTCATCTCAAAAAAAAAAAAAAAAAAAAAAAAAAAAAGTATTAAAACATGTACACATAACAGGTTGGGATGGGCATTCTTGCATAAAATACTGTGGGAGTCCCCATCTATCATAGATCAGAATAATAGCTGACATTTACTGAATGCTTGCTACTATTGAGTTCTGAAATAAGAATTTTACTCTAATATCTCATTTAATCTATATCTATCACATGGCAGTAGGCTAATTAGCATCCCGATTTTATAGATGAGAAAACTGAAGCCTAAAGACATCAATGCCTGTGGTTTCAAAGCCATCAAGCTAAGTTCTATTAAAATTATATTCCAGCTGCCTACCCTAAGACTATAAGCTCCTTTCACAAGGTCTGAGTCCTAGCACAATCCAAGATCTATCTTTGCAGTCATTTGTGAAGCACTTTGGCATTATGAAAAAATTATGGACTTTGGACTCAAATTTGAGTTTTAAATTTGGCTCCATTAAATCAAAGCATGAGAACTTGAGAAAGTTAATAAGTCTCTTTGAGCCTCACTTTTCTCAAATATAAAAAGTATTATGCTTCACTTGTAACAATGTGAGAATTAAATCATCTGGTGTATGTAATCAGTACATAGTATGTGTTTGTTTTTGTTTTTGTTTTCTGAAATGGGAGTTTCACTCTTGTGGCCCGAGCAGGAGTGCAATGGCGCCATCTCGGCTCACTGCAACCTCTGCCTCCTGGGTTCAAGTGATTCTCCCACCTCAGCCTCTGCAGTATGTGTTTTGATGGGAGCTGCAATGGATTGAATGTTTATGTCCTCCCAAAATTCAATTGCTGAAATCCTGACTTCCAAGGTAATAGTATTAGGAGATAGGGCACTGGGAGGTGATTAGGTTATGAGGATGGAGCCCTCATGAATGACATTAGTGCCCTTATAATAAGGGAGGAGACCACCCCTCATATTGTCTTATGCCCAATTTCTGCCTCCAAAGAAGAAAAAGTAAAAACTAAAAGGCAGAAATGAAATCCACAAGTAGACAGCCTGGCGCCACACCCTGGGCCTGGTAGTTAAAGATCGACCCCTGACTTAATCGGTTATGTTATCTATAGATTATAGCCATTGTATAGAAAAGCACTGTGAAAATCCCTATCTTGTTTTGTTCCGACCTAATTTCCGGTGCATGCAGCCCTCAGTCACATACCCACTGCTTGCTCAATCTATCACCACTCTCTCATGCGCACCCCCTTAGAGTTATGAGCCCTTAAAAGGGCCAGGAATTGCTCGCTGGGGGAGCTTGGCTCTTGAGACAGGAATCTTGCCAATGCCCCCGGCCGAATAAACCCCTTCCTTCTTTAACTCGGTGTCTGAGGAGTTTTGTTTGCGGCTGGTCCTGCTACAATAAAAGAGACTCTAGAGAGAACCCCTAACTCTCTACCAGGTGAGAAAACAGCAAGAAGGTGCCATCTATGAGTAGGCCCTCACCAAACACCAAATCTGCTGGCACTTTCCTCTTGGACTGCCCAGTCTCCACAACTGTAAAGAATACATTTCTGTTGTTTAAAATCTACTGAGTTTACAGTATTTTGTTCTAGCAACCTCAATGGACTAAGACAGGAGCTATTATACCCCTGATATCTACTTTACAGGGGACACTCAACAAACATTTGTTGAATAAATGAGTGCATAAAAACCACCCATACCCAAGCATTCAGAACACAATATTTATTTTATAATATAAAGATTTTGAACTGAGACTATAATATTTTTAGAGATAGCATTATCCTTTAACTGAATTGGAAGAAAAAGGAACATTACAACGGTTTACTGTCTCTTGATTCCTACCCATATTTTATTTAGAAAATATGCCCATATGAAAGATACCCTGGTGGTAAAGCATTAACAAATTAAACCAAATGTCATTAAGTCTGTCTCATTTCTCAATCATGTGGAACTTCAGTAGCTCCCACAAGTGGGCATACTAATTCACTGTGCTCTGTATTTTTCCATTTGTCAATTGCTTTCTATTTTGCTCTGCTTTTTAAATTAAGGATTGGCTACTTAGGCTGCAGAAGAATCCTTTTTTGCTGCCTTCTGTTTTCCAAAGTTTAACGGGAGATGTCTCATTTGTATTTTTCAGACACCCATGACTTGTCTTATTCATATTCATGAACCCTCCTGGTTGTTCTTTTTCTCTGTGAATTGCTCTTAACAGACAATTTTCCCTCAAACCCTTTGCATTCACACAAAGCTGCTTCCAAAACCAAAAGGAACATTAGCAGCAGGTGAAATCTCCATTACTGATGGTTAGAAAAGAATGCTAATTGATTTAAAATATTAAACATAATTTCCTCTAAACGTTTGCCCTAAATATTTTACCTACAGATATTCAAATTCAGGTCTTTTCTTAAGATAAGAATGCTTGTATCTGAATAGGAGCCTTACAGTAGTAAGATAATTGTGATGGATTACTTATGTTGGGACTCAGAAAATGACACCCTAAAGTATGCTGCTTTGGCATGCTGAGTACTTTGAACTCAAGAAGATTGGAAGGCCTCAGAAGCAGACTCAGAAGCAAGTTCTTTCTGACCTCCTGCCCTCCTGTCGCCTGCCCATTCTTCTCCCACAAAGCGAGTCACAGACACCAGAATTCCTCTTCCCTACCGTGGGTTATAGAAACAAGAATCTCTCTCCCCCAAAAGCAAACCATAACACTTAGAAATATTACTCTAACCTTCCCCTGACTTTCTGTCTAGGAGCTGGCCACAAAGAAATTTTCTGACCTACTTTGTCTAATAGTTGGTCATAGACCCTCATTCCAGAGGGACATAAGATTCTCATTCCAGTTGGTCATAAGACCCCATACCTGGTAGGAAGAAATGCTACACAGAGAGGCCAAGAAGTCTCTGGACAGGCTTTGCTGGGTATCCCCCCACCCCCAATCTATCATCATTAGACTATATCTTTCATGCGCGTCCGTGTGAAGAGACCACCAAACAGGCTTTGTGTGAGCAACATGGCTGTTTATTTCACCTGCGTGAAGGCGGGCTGAGTCCGAAAAGAGAGTCAGCGAAGGGAGATGGGGTGGGGCCATTTTATAGGATTTGGGCAGGTAAAGGAAAATTACAGTCAAAGGGGGGTTGTTCTCTGGCGGGCAGAGTGGGGGTCACAAGGTGCTCAGTAGGGGAGCTTTTGAGCCAGGATGAGCCAGGAGAAGGAATTTCACAAGATAATGTCATCAGTTAAGGCAGGAACAGGCCATTTTCACTTCTTTTGTGGTGGAATGTCATCAGTTAAGGCAGGAACCGGCCATCTGGATGTGTATGTGCAGGCCACAGGGGATATGATGGCTTAGCTTGGGCTCAGAGGCCTGACATTCCTGTCTTCTTATATTAATAAGAAAAATAAAATGAAATAGTGGTAAAGTGTTGGGATGGTGAAACTTTTGGGGGATGGTAGGGAGAGATAATGGGAGATGTTTCTCAGGGCTGCTTCGAGCGGGTTAGGGGCAGCATGGGAACCTACAGTGGGAGAGATTAAGCTGAAGGAAGATTTTGTGGCAAGGGGTGATATTGTGGGACTGTTAGAAGAAACATTTGTCATTTAGAATTATTGATGATGGCCTGGATATGGTTTTGTATGAATTGAAAAACTAAATGGAATAAGAGAAGGAGAAAAACAGGTATTAAAGGTCTAAGAATTGGGAGGACTTAGGACATCTAATTAGAGTGCCTAAGGAAATTCATCATAGTCCTGTCAGCAAAGATTATTTATTTACTTCAACAGTTAAGAGTGGCAGTGAGGGGATAGCACCAGGAGATATTAGCTGTGATGGCTTGGAGAAACAGTGTAAACCGGCTGTGTAAACAAGAGCAGGGCATGTATGAGTAGTTGAGAATGGTGAATAGGAGTATGACTAGACAGAAGATAGTAGGGAGGACAAGTTTTTTGGGGGCACAGTCTAAGTTAGTCTGGTGTCTGGAATGAGACTGGGGCCTAATAAAAAGGAGCATCTATACAGGAGCTCAAATGGGCTGTACTCTGTAGTATTCTGAGGACAGGTCTGACTTCTGAGAAGGGAAAGTGGTAAAAGTATTGTCCAGTCCTTTTTAAGTTGGTGGCTGAGCTTGGTGAGGTGTGTTTTTAAAAGACCATTAGTCTGTTCTACTTTTCCTGAAGATGGAAGACTGTAAGGGATATAAAGGTTTCACTGAATACTAAGAGCCTGAAAAACTGCTTGGCTTATTTGACTAATAAAGGCTGGTCTGTTATCAGACTGTATAGAGGTGGGAAGGCTAAACTGAGGAATTATGTCTGACAGAAGGGAAGAAATGACTGCGGTGGCCTTCTCAGACCCTGTAGGAAAGGCCTGTACCTATCCAGTGAAAGTGTCTACCTAGACTAAGAAGTATTTTAGTTATCTGACTCAGGGCATGTTGAGTAAAGCTAATTTGCCAGTCCTGGGTGGGGGCAAATCCTTGAGCTTGATGTGTAGGGAAGGGAGAGGGCCTGAATAATCCCTGAGGAGTAGTAGAATAGCAGATGGAACACTGAGAAGTTATTTCTTTGAGGATAGATTTCCACGATGGAAAGGAAATGAGAGGTTCTAAGAGGTGGGCTAGTGGCTTGTACTATAGCATAGCCTGCCTTTGCTGGTGTGTGGCGATTAGGCCTGGTGGAACTGCCATCAATAAACTAAGTGTGATCAGGGTGAGAAACAGGGAAGAAGGAAATGTGGGGAAATAGGGTGAACATCAGGTGGATCAGAGAGATGCAGTCATGAGGGTCAGGTGTGGTATCTGGAATAATGTGGGAGGCTGGATTGAAGTCCGGGGCAGGAACGATGGTAATTGTGGAGACTTAACAAAGAGTGAGTACAGCTGAAGGAGCCGGGGAGCAGAAAGTATATGCATCAGGTGTGAGTAAGAAAATAGATTTTGGAAATTATGAGAGCTGCAGAGAGTGAGTTGAGCATAGTTTGTGATTTTTAGGGCCTCTAAAAGTATTAAAGCAGCGGCAGCCGCTGCACGCAGTCATGAGGGCTAGGCTAAAACAGTAAGGTCAAGTTGTTTGGGCAGAAAGGCTACAGGGTGCGGTCCTGGCTCTTGTGTAAGAATTCTGACTGCACTAACCATGCCTAGGAAGGAAAGGAGTTGTTGTTTTGTAAGGGATTGAGGTTTGGGAGATTAAATGGACAGGATCAGCAGGGAGAGCACGTGTGTTTTTATGAGAATTATGCTGAGATAGGTAACAGATGAGGATGAAATTTGGGCTTGACTGAAGTAATGGGAGCTGTCTGTGAAGCCTTGCAGCAGTACAGCCCAGGTAATTTGCTGAGCCTAATGGGTGTCAGGGTCAGTCTAAGTGAAAGCAAAGAGAGGCTGGGACGAGGAGTGCAGGGGAATAGTGAAAAAAGCATCTTTAAGATCGAGAATGGAATAGTGAGTTGTGGAGGAAGGTATTGATGACAAAAGAGTGAATGGGTTGGGCACCACAGGGTGGATAGGCAAAACAATTTGGTTGATAAGGTGCAGATCCTGAACTAATCTGTAAGACTTGTCCGGTTTTTGGACAGGTAAAATGGGGGAATTGTAAGGAGAGTTACAGGTTTTAGAAGCCCATGCTGTAGCAGGCAAGTGATAACAGGCTTTAATCCTTTAAAGCCTGCTGTGGGATGGGATATTGGCATTGAGCGGGGTAAGGGTGATTAGGTTTTAATGGTATGGTAACGGGCATGTGATCAGTTGCCAGGGAAAGAGTAGAGATTTCCCATACTTGTGGGTTAAGGTCAGGGGATACTAGAGGAAGACGCGAAGGAGGCTTTGGGTTGGGGAGAAGGGCAGCAATGAGATGCGGCTGTAGTCCAGAAATAGTCAGGGAAGCAGATAATTTGGTTAAAATATCTCGGCCTAATAAGGGAACTGGGCAGGTGGGGATAACTAAAAAAGAGTGCATAAAAGAGTGTTGTCCAAGTTGGCACCAGAGTGCGGGAGCTTTCAGGGGTTTAGAAACCTGGCCATCAATACCCATAACAGTTACGGAGGCAAGGGAAACAGGCCCTTGGAAAGAAGGTAATGTGGAGTGGGTAGCCTCCGTATTGACTAAGGGGGCGGACTTACCTTCCACTGTGAGAGTTACCTGAAGCTCGGCGTCCATGATTGTCTACGGGGCTTCCGAGGTGATCGGGCAGCATCAGTCTTCAGCCACTAAGTCGAGAAGGAGTCAGTCAGAGAGCCCTGGGCCAGAGTTCCAGGGGCTCTGGGAGTGGCTGCCAGGTGAGTTGAACAGTCTAATTTCCAGTGGGGTCCTGCAGAGATGGGACATGGCTTAGGAGGAATCCCGGGCTGCAGGCATTCCTTGGCCTAGTGGTCAGATTTCTGGCACTTGTAGCAAGCTCTTGGGGGAGGAGGTTCTGGAGGAAAGCCTGGCCACTGCGGTTCAGGCGTTTGGAAGTTCTTGTGTGCTGGAGATGTGGCTGGTGTTTGTCTCACAGCGGAGGCAAGGAATTGCAACTTTTTTCTATTATTGTACACCTTGAAGGCGCGGTTAATTAAATCCTGTTGTGGAGTTTGAGGGCCGGAATTTAATTTTTGGAGTTTTATTTAATTTCAGGAGCAGATTGGGTAATAAAATGTATTTTGAGAATAAGATGATGGCCTTTTGACCTTTTAGGGTCTAAGGCTGTAAAGTGTCTCAGGGTTGCTGCCAAACGAGTCATGAACTGGGCTGGATTTTTATATTTGATGAAAAAGAGCCTAAACACTATCTGATTTGGGATAAAGAAAAAGGAGCATTAACCTTGACTATGCCTTTAGCTCCAACCACCTTTTTAAGAGTAAATTGCTGGGCAGGTGGAGGAGGGCTAGTCACGGAACAAAACTGTAAGCCAGACCAGGTGTGAGGAGGGGAGGTGATAGAAAGATTGATTATAGGGTGGAGGAGCAGAGGCTGAGGGAGAATTGGGACCTAGCTCGGCCTGGTGAGGAGCAGCCTGGGGAGGAGGGGAGAGGTCAGATGGGTCTGTAGAAAAGGAGTATTAGAAAGACTCAGTGATGTTTGGGGTTGGGACGGAGGGGACAGGCAGGAGGGAAAGAAGGAGGATTTGGGATGAGTTGCATTGGGCACAGAGACTAGGAAGGGACCGATGTGTAAAAGAATGCCTGGACATCAGGCACCTCAGACTGTTTGCCCATTTTATGACAAGAACTATTTAGATCTTGCAGGATGGAAAAATTGAAAGTGCCATTTTCTGGCTATTTGGAACTACTGTTGAATTTGTAGTGGGGTCAAGTGGCATTGCAGAAGAAAATAAGGCATTTAGGTTTTAGGTCAGGTGTGAGTTGAAGAGGTTTTAAGTTTTTGAGAACACAGGCCAAGGGAGAAGAAGGAGGAATGGAGGGTGGAAGGTTGCCCATAGTGAAGGAAGCAAGCCTAGAGAAAAGAGAGAGTAGAGACATGGAGGGAAGGGGTTCAGGGGTTCTTACCTTCCAGAAAAGCAGGAATGGGGTTGGGGTATGGATATAAGGGGTCAGGATGCAGAGATAAGTGGTCGGGGTGTGGAAATAAGGGATCAGGGCACAGAGATAAGAGGTTAGGGCACAGAAATATGGGATTGGGGTGCAGAGATATGAGGTTGGGGTGCAGAAATAAGGGATTGGGGCACAGAGATATGAGGTTGGGGTACTTGCCCCTCTAGAAAAGTGGGACTTGCCACTCAGGGTGAAGGGGAAGGGGTTGGGGGTTTCTTGCTCCCCAGAAAGGCAGAGAAGGGGTAGAGACATGGAGAGAAGGGGTTGGAGTACTTGCCCCTTCTCCAGAAAAGCGGGACTTGCCACTAAGGGTGAAGGACCAAGGCAGGTGTCCCTGCATGGTCTGACACCTCTGAAACCTGGGTGAATAATCAGAGAGGCATCCCTGCAATGATTAAGCATCAAGGGAAGGCTGCCTTCCCAGTCCGTGACTGGCGCCGGAGTTTTGGGTCCACAGATAAAACATGTCTCCTTTGTCTCTACCAGAAAATGAAAGGAATTGAAATTAAAAGAAGGGAGAGATTGAAGTGTGGCACCAAGATTGAAAGGAGAAAGAGGTTGAGAGATAGTGTGGGAGGTTGGAGAAGAGCGTAAAAAGGGGCCACTTACTGGATTTGAAATTGGTGAGATGTTTCTTGGGCTGGTTGGTCTGAGGACCTGAGGTTGTAGGTGGATATTTCTCAGGGAGCAAAGAGCAGGAGGACAGGGGATTGATCTCCCAAGGGAGGTCCCCCAATCCGAGTCACGGCACCAAATTTCATGTGCGTCCATGTGAAGAGACCACCAAACAGGCTTTGTGTGAGCAACATGGCTGTTTATTTCACCTGGGTGCAGGGGGGCTGAGTCGGAAAAGAGAGTCAGCAAAGGGAGATAGGGGTGGGGCCATTTTATAGGATTTGGGTAGGTAAAGGAAAATTACAGTCAAAGGGGGTTGTTCTCTGGCAGGCAGAGTGGGGTTCACAAGGTGCTCAGTAGGGGAGCATTTGAGCCAGGATGAGCCAGGAGAAGGAATTTCACAAGACAATGTCATCAGTTAAGGCAGGAACAGGCCATTTTCACTTCTTTTGTGGTGGAATGTCATCAGTTAAGGCAGGAACCGGCAATGTGGATGTGTACATGCAGGCCACAGGGGATATGATGGCTTAGCTTGGGCTCAGAGGCCTGACAATATCTTTTTGTCCAAGCATACTTTTATACAGCTATCCATTCGTCATTGAACTTAAGCAAAAAAAAAAAGTTTTCAATGTGTCTTTGGATCTTCATTTCTGAAAGCTCCCATATCACATAAAACTTTGATTAAATAAATTTGTTATGCTGCTCTCTTGTTAACCTGTCTATTGTTATGAATGTGTCAGCCAAGACCTTTATGATAGATGAGGAAAAGTATCACACCTTTTTCACCCCTAAACTTAGCGAGCCAAAAAATAACCCCCAGATTACTGTAGGATTGATACCAGCCTAACTGTGACAAAGATTCTTTGCTCAACTAAACTTTAGTCAGGCTTCTAGACCCATCTGTGTGCTTTTGTAAAATCAGAATTTAGCATGAACTTTCCACCCTCAATATCTGATCACCCTGTTTTTTGTTTTGTTTTGTTTTTAAACCAGGTTCTCACTCTGTCATCCAGGTCAGAGTGCAGTGGTGTGATCACACCAGGATAATATTTTTATTTTTAATTATAAGTTAATTCTTCTTCTTTTTTTTTTTTTTTTTTGTAGAAATAAGGGGATCTCGCTGTGTTGCCCAGGCTGGTGTCAAACCCCTGTGCTCAAGCGATCCTCCCACCTCAGTTTCCCAAAGTGCTGGGATTGCAGGCAAGAGCCACCATGCCCAGCTGTGATCACTCTTGACATCTGATTCGGTGCCTCTCTTCTGCCAATCCCAGTTGCTGTTTGATCACCCAAGGCTTCTCTTCAGCAAGAATCTTGTAAGGTCAGTTTAGTAAGAATCTTCCTTACTCCTAATGTTTCCTCTTAGTAATTTTCCATCCACTGACCCCAAGCCTGCTTCTTGACCTTCTTGACTATAAATTTCCACTTGCCCATGCTGTATTTGGAGTTGAGCCCAATCTCTCTCCTTCACTACAAAATCCCGTAGCAGGGTCCCTATGCTTATTGCGATGGTCCGGAATAAAGTCTGCCTTACTGTGCTTTAACAAGCATCACTGGGTAATGTTTTCTTTAATAACTGAGAAAAAAGACCTTTCTCCTCCTCCTTCACTCCTAATTTTTCTAGTTCATCCTGTGCTTGTAATTTATGTTTCCTGGGCCGTAGCAGTGCTATTTAGGAAGATGATTAGAATTCAAAGTCTTTTAGCATAGGTCTTAGAGATCATAGTTTTGTGTTTGTGTTTGTGCTTTTGTGAAACTTCCTCAAATTTAAGTATTAAACAAATGGAGATTCAGGAAAGAGATTTGACTAACACTGCATGTTGTGGTCTAAATGTTTGTGTCCCCCTCAAATTCGTATGTTGAAATTGTAACCCATAAGGTAATGGCACTTGAAGGAGGGGTGTTGGAGAGGTGATTAGGTCATGAGGTTAGAATCCTTATAAAAGAGACCCCAGAACTCTAGCTACCCACTTCCATGTTGTGAGAAGCCAGAAGAGGGTTGTCTGTGAGGAAGCAGGCCTTTACCAGGCACTAAATCTTCTGATGCCTTGATCTTGATCTTCCAGCTTTCAGAACTGTGAGAAATAAATTTTTGTTGTTTATAAGCCATTTGGTCTATGGTATTTTGTTATAGCAGCTCTAGGACTAAGACAGCCATACTTCTAGTTAGTTTCAGAGCTTGGTATAACACCCAAGTCTCCAAACTCTTTTACTAACTACAACACAGAGTGTAGTCTTCATGAAGTCAGGGGCAAGTCTAATGGGAACCATTCAGCGGGCTTAAATTGTATTTAACACACAAGCAGTTCCTGAATTAACTTCACCCACGCATTTTATATTTCCTTTTGAATGAGCACTTGGGACAACTTCTTGCTGCAACAGGGGCTTATCTCTTGGCAGCATCTCAGACTGGGAACTCCCTCTCAGGGGCCTGAGATGCCCTCTCTCCTGTTCGCCTTTTTCCTGCTAACTTTTCTGACAACGAGTTAGCATTTTCCCTACAATGGAGAATTCCCTCTCAAGAGCCTGAGATCCCTCTTTCCTGTTTGTCTTTTTCCTGCTAACTTTTCTCACAATATTTTGGCATTTTCCCTATAACAAATTGGCTCAGAACAGGGAAATATGTCCTCTAATTGCTCAAGAGGGGGATAGCTGGGCACAGGTAGGATCCACATTCAGCTTTAGGGCTGCCAAGCTAGTGGGATATTGATATCTCCATTTGAAGCTCAGGATACATTGTCTTGAAACATGACTACAGTGGGGAAGTTGGAAGGAGTACTGTGTAGTGGTTAAAATTATGAGTTTTTGAAGTCAGAAGGCCTCTCATGAGTTGTTTCACCAACAATTAACAGCTTGAGCTTGAACTTCAGTTTTCCCAACTATATATTAGAGATGATGATGATAAATTACTTCTAATTTATTAGGTATAATTTATTTGTTGTGGTTAAGATTAAATAACTGGAAAATATTAAATGTTTAAAACATGCTAGTTTTTTTTCTTTTAGTTTTATGATATACTAGTAACACATCCAGGTTCAAAGTGAGTTTAAAAAGCCTTTTGTGGATTTGCCTAGAAATCAGCATATATTTTATAAGGTTATTTTTATGAGAAACATTCTGATTTCTGAAAAGATTTTGAAATCTTGCCTGTTTGTAAAGTAGGGCTGCCCATTTTCTCTCTCTCTTTCCTCCTTCATGTGTCTTCAATTGGATATGATGACTGGAATATCCTGGGCCATTTTGCAGATTTTGTTTCTCTCATAAATCTGTTTTTACAAAGATACTCTGCACCTCTGTACATATACAAAATTAAGCAAAAATCTGGTTTTGCTCTTTCCAGAGCCCAAATGGATGGGGTGGCCAGTTCTGTCATTCACTTTGCCCTGTAGATGCAACTCGAGTGCATTCACCCACTCCCTCCCTCCATGCATGTGTACTTGCCATCTGCTGGCATGGCACGAGGGTGAGGGCTAGTGCCCTGGAGGAACCAAGGGAAGGGAGTTCTGATTCGTGTACTGGGACCCAAAGCCCACTTTAAACACCCTGAGCAGTTTTAAAGGCTGTTTTTGAGAGGCTAATTTTGAATGATAGAATGTTTGTTATTTTTTCTTAGAGACGGGGGTCTCACTATGTTGCCCAGGCTGGTGTCTAACTCCTGGGCTCAAGTAATCCTGCCACTTCAGCCTCCCAAAGTGCTAGGATTACAGGCGCCAGCCAACACACCCGGCCATAGAATGTTTTAATACTACAATTTTCAAGGGAAAAAGAGGTCCAGTGATAATGAACGTTTTGTTATCTCCTTTCATTGTATGTCTGACCCCTCTTGTGATACAATTTTGCCTAGAAAACATGATTTACTCTATACATAATTCAAAAAGTGCAAAGATCTATAACCAAGAGTTTTTGTTGTTTGTTTGTTTCGGTTTGTTTTTGTACATACAGAAAAGTATGAGACTCCACAGCTGTACATATGGCATGGGCATAGATAGCAGGTTCCCAGAAGAAATGTAAAAGAGAGTGGTAACTGTTAATAGTAACTCATAGAGAATCCCTTTGCTTAATGTGTTGTGGAGCAAATTAGGTGTGTTTTATTAGTGCAGATTTCATAAATGTCTGGTGTTATAGGAAGCAATAAATTTAAGTAGAACCATATGGAATTACAGTTGTTTCTTCTTATCTATGGGGATATGTTCCAAGACCACAAGGGGATGCCCGACACCATGGCTAGGACCAAGCCCTATTGCTGTCAGTTGGAACCCATTTCTGTTCCTGTCTTTCACCTACAAATGTAATGCCTTTTTCATTATAACTAAGCACGTATCAAGCCATAACATTTGCAGTTTGAGGTGCAACAACAAAACTAGCATCAATTTCTTTCCTTCTCACAATTTCACAGATAGGAGATTTATTGTTGCCAAAGATCTTAGTAACCTCAGTGTATAATTTCTTTCCTTAAGTCAATAACTTCTTTCACCCTTTCACTTAAAGGAAGCACTTTACAGCTTTTTTTCAGCATATCTAAATTGCCAGCATCACTAATCTTGAGCTGTGGAGCCATTATTAAGTAAAATAAGGGCTACTGGAACACAATCATTTCCATACTGTGACAGTCAGCTTAATGGCCCAGCCAGCTACTAACTAGTGGGTAGTGTCCACAGCATGGATTTGCTGGACAAAGAAATGATTCATATTCCCCACTGGAACAGGAGGGCATGAGATTTCACCATGCTACTCAGAATGACACACAATTTAAAACCAATGAAATTTAGAGCTGGCCTTAAGTGAAATAATAAATAAAAGAAAAAAATAACATGACAAATTGCTTATTTCTGGAACTTTCCATTTTATATTTTTAGACTGCAATTGACAGCAGGTAACTAAAGGCATGGAAAGTGAAACTGCGGAAAACGGAGGACTACAGTACTTGAATTCTTCCTATGTTTTCTAAAGGTTTTGGATTTTAAGGAGGCCCTAGATATGTGTTAAAAAATATTTAGAATTCAGAAAAAAAATTTAAAAAAATATATTTTTTAAACCGGAAGACGGAACACTGAACAGAAATCAAGTGGCACTTTAGCACTTCCCAAGACCCAAGAAAAATAGTAACTTTCAGCAAAGGTGCCCAGAGTAAAGGATACAGGCGGAGGAGCTGACTGCATGCTCACATCCTCATTTCTCCTGTCCCCTACACACAGCAGGCCAATTCCAGGGCCGAGAACACGATACCGGCTTAGAAAGTATTTGAATGCTGGAGTTGTAAGACGGGGCTCAATGGTGGCTTAATGGAAAGAAAAATCGACCTGTCAATCTTATTCCACATTTGAGCAATTTGAATCATTAAGTTTCCTCATAATATTGAGATCAAATCTGCCGATGTGCATTTTTATTCACTGCATCTAATTCTGCCTTCTTTTACAAAGTATTGGCACATTTCCTACAATTAATTGTGGTATAGAATAAATTGTATGCTTTTTTTAAATGACAGCTCTTCAAATATTTAAAGACAGCCAGGTTGCATCTCTGTGCACTTCATTTTTACCCTATCCCAAGCCATTTTAAATTTGATTTATGTAATTAAATATCACTAGTCTCTTCACCTATTCTTTATATGATCTGTTTTATAGACACTTTTTTTCTCCTGGCTTCTGGAGGCATTAGTCAATGGGCCTCATTCTCAGCAAACTATTGCAAGGACAAAAAACCAAACAACGCATGTTCTTACTCATAGGTGGGAATTGAACAATGAGAACACATGGACACAGGAAGGGGAACATCACACACCGGGGACTGTTGTGGGGTGGGGGGAGGGGGAAAGGATAGCATTAGGAGATATACCTAATGCTAAATGATGAGTTGGTGGGTGCAGCACACCAACATGGCACATGTGTACATATGTAACAAACCTGCACGTTGTGCACATGTACCCTAAAACTTAAAGTATAATAATAATAATAAAAGAAAAACGCTATTGAGAAAAAATCAATAAAATTTGACATGTTGATGAAAAACAAAACAAAAACACAAAACGTTGGACTGAACAAAATACTTCTGATTGAGGGTGGCCATTTAAGAACACCAAGGGACTATTCTTGTCCTGGGCTCTGTACTTCTATTAATGGAAACTAACTTCCCATTGGGGTTTCTTATAGCCACATCTCACCATAGGCTCAATCTAAACTTTCACTCAATAAAAATCCTGTCTTTTTCATGGTGCATTCAGTAAATCTCCTGTATCCCTCTTTTCTGAGGTTAATTGAAAAGTATTATCTTGGAATGTTATTCTTATCCATATATGGTTTGGCTCTGTGTCCTTACCCAAATCTCATGTTGAGTTGTAATCCCTAGTGTTGGAGGTGGGGCCTGATGGGAGGTGATTGGATCATGGGGACGGACTTCCCCCTTGCTGTTCTCATGATATTGAGTGAGTTCTCACGATATTGAGTGAGTTCTCACAAGATCTGGTTGTTTAAAAGTGCATAGCACTTCCTCTCTTAGTTCTCCCTCTCTTGCTCTCCTGCTGGTTATGTGAATATGTGCCCGATTACCATTTGTCTTCCACCATGATTGTAAGCTTCCTGAGGCCTCCCAGAAGCAGAAGCCTGTACAGCCTGCAGAACCATGAGTTGATTGAACCTCTTTTCTTTATAAATTACCCAGTCTCTGGTAGTTCTTTATAGCAATGTAAGAATGAGCTAATACACACCACTATTAAAATTTATTTTATTTTATTTGTTTCACCCTATTCCAGCATGATCTCTTCTTTTTGAATTTTGATTTTTGCCATCAGCAGCATGTGTTCTGTAAAGGGGCATCAGTGCCTCTTCCTTTTTATTTTTTACCCTATTAGAGATTGTCTTAGGTTGAGTTCCTTGGAGACAGATTCCAATATGGAATTACATGCAAAGGTTTAACAGGCAGTGCTCTCAGCAACAACACTTGTACTGGTGTGAGGGAAGCAGGACTGAGAAGAGGTAGAAGTTGAACTGCAATGCAATTGCCACAGAGACCTCAGCCAATCCTATGGGCATCTCTGAAGCTGGGATGGCCATTCAGTTATGTTCTGTATTCAAGCAAGGGAACCAGGCTTTGTACACTGGTTTTGATCAGTCACTGGATGTGGGCTTCTCTGGCAGGAAACATAATTTTGGATGAGACAGCTCCCTTTGACTGAAAGAATTGCTAGCTGGAACTCTCCAATTCATCTGAAGGAGCCAACAGCAGACATTATCAGCAGTTGGGAGAATGAGTACCTCTGTCCTGAATGGGGAAATCTAGGTGATGCACCCTAGCATCTATTACAGAAGGGCACCAGTGCACTCCTGCCTTTTGCTGCAATTATGGTGTTTTTTCTTAAAATGAAAAAATAATTCTATGTTTCACCTCACAATCCTTCCCTTCTTTGTCCCCACCTTTACAGATTCCCACAGTCAAGGCAACCTGATTCAAATATAATTCTATAAGAAGCTGGACTAAGGACATATATTCATTCATTCAATATTCATGTGTGTGTGTGTTAGAGACAAGATCTTGCTCTGTTTTCCAGGTTGGAGTGAAATGGCACAATTATAGCTCACTGCAACCTCAAACTCTTGGGCTCAAGTGATCCTCCTACCTCTGCCTTCCAAGTAGCTAGGACTACAGGTATGCACCACCACACCCAGCTAACAATATTCATATTTATTGAGCACCTACTATTGTGTCAGGCATTCTTTTACATGCTGGGAATGCCACAGGGAGCAAAACTTCCCTTTCTCATAGATCTTATATTCTAGGTGACAGACTCTCGGCCATACTTAAATTTTTAGGTCTCCTGTCATGACTTAGGTTTTGTCATTGAGCCAAATTAACTGATACTCTTTACTTTTAAGCTAAGTCTACAACCTTTAATAAGTGCCTTAGTCACACATGGGTATACAGTCCCGGCTACTTCCTCAACTATTACATTTTCCAACTTTCCCAGAAAAGTTTGAATCTTAGCTGTGGAGTCAACTTTTAGCAAAAGTAAAGAAGTGAATGATAAATTAAAAAGCAAACTAAAATAATTGTTTGATATTGTGCAGACATAATAGCCAAGTGACTGATAATTATTCCATTCCCCAGCGCTTTTATGGATATTTAGACACAACTGTCAGAAAACCTCAGGTGATGTTGTTCTTGAATAAACACAGGACTCTAAAATGTCTGTCTTTAATTCTTCCTGCTCGGCACTTCTAGATAAATATGATTTGCTTTAAGATCTCAGTCTTAAAATGAAATTGAGAAAGTGGCTTTATACTAAGATCAATCTTAAAAAATGGAGGAAGATTAAGATCAATGAGATAATTTCTTAAAGTGGTACAATCCCCACATTTTAGAGAGTAAGGCTACATTATTTCAGGTGGAATGAAGAAATAACTGCCCTAGCTATACAAAATAAAATCTGTTGGAAAGAAACAAAAGCCGGTGGTTAGAATAGGAATGGCTCACCATTTTCCAGACTTTTTTCCTCCAGACTTAATGAGTAGTTATCCATATAAACCATACAACATGTTTTGAAGCTTACAATCATTTTTTCTTGATATCGTTGTTAATTAAAAATTTGGTGACTAAATTCAACTTTTAAATAAGTAACATCACCATTTTTATTCTTTCATATGAAGGTGGGAAAGGATAATTGGTATAACTAATAGACATAATTATGTTTACTATTATTCCTGCTTTCACAGTTAGAATCTCATTAAGCTTTCTGTGAATATTGTGAAAATGACTGAGATACTTCTCAACTTCTTCATACATTTATAGCAATTTTCTCTTTAAAAACAAAGCAAAAGTTAATTATGCAGATTTATATTCTGACCCATTCTTGTTGATACTGAATAAAAGCTCCACATAAACAAGAAACAAGAAACATAGTCACAAATCAGATACTGTTTCTTCTTTTCAGTGGAAAATTGTGCTTCCACACTGGTGAAAATCTAAGGCTGAGAATGTTGCCATGAAATATTAAAATAATTAATCATTAAAAATTACCTAGCCAATTACACAAATTTGTCAAAGTAAATCTCCTAGCTAATTCTCGCACTTAAGTCACAGTTCAAGTTAAGTTCACTGACCAACATTTTACAGAATAAGTAACTTTACATGCAAGACTACTTGGTATAAAGCTGGTAATGGGGTCATTGTTACATGAAGGAATTTGTTCATTTCATTCCTGAACTTGTCTGTACTTTTTTAGATACTAATGAAAGATACCTCAAGAAAAATATACCATAGAGATTTTTTAGCCAACGACATAATCACCATTATAATCTTTATCTCACCATCATCATCATCAGCAGCAGCATCATCAATTTTACAAAAGTATTGCATAACTCTCCATTAGTAAAGGTGATATTTTGTGATTTTTCCCACTATAAGTCATTTCTTGTGTTACATTAATTAGTTCCAAATCACTTAGAATGAAAGATTTTAGTTATGAATGATCCTTTTTTATATTTATTATCTTATTTTAAAACAGTTTATGATTAATATGTCATTGAAAAGAACAGTGTTGTTTTTGGTGTAGATGAAAAATAATATTAACTGGAGGAATGCTTCTTCAAACATTTATTTAGGAACTGGTTCAGTCAAGTTTCCAGGTATATTAGTCAGAACTTTCCAAAGAAACAGGACTATCCTATATGGATATTTAAATATTTATTATAAGGAATATGCTCGCATGATTATTAAAGCTGAAAAGTCCAAAGTCTGCAGAGCGGATATTCCAGTTTGAGTCTGAAGGCCAGGGCTGCTATAGAACCAGAAGAGCTGACATCTGATTTTGAAGGCCATCAGTTGGGAAAATTCTGTCTTACTTGAGGGAGGCAGGGTCAGCCTTTTGTTCTATTCAGGCCCTTACCTGCTTAAATGTGTCCCACCCATATTAGAAAGAACAATCTGCTTTACTTGGTCTACTGATTAAAATGTTAATGTCATCTAAGAAACACATTCACAGAAACACCCAGAATAATGTTTGAGCAAATACCTGGATACTTCATGGATCAGTCAAGTTGACACATAAAATTAACCATCACACCTGGTAAGCAGAGGGTATCAGGTAGTGTTAGGGGAATTTAAGTCCTGTCTCAAAAGAGATGAATGGCAGAGATTGAATTGCATAACTGAGTCTAGTAGGGGACTTAATTTACAAATCGACCTTCAGATGATTATGTGATAGATGTTGATGTCTGGCTACGCACATTATCCTTTAGGCCATTAAATAGAAAAGGTGTGGTAATTTGCTTTAAGGTCTCAGTCATACATGGCTTATTTGCATAATTATTTTAAAGATTTTTTTGTAGTCTTCTCCTCTGACCTTCACACATACAAAAAAAATTTGTAGAAGATGAACCCCATGCTACTGCAATGATTAGAAGGAAGGAATCATAATTTTTCCCACTGAGAATATTTTCTTTAGCCTGAATTTATGGTATAAGCTATTTTTGGTCAAAGTGATGGTTTATAAGTAAAAAGTCTATGGAGAAAATCAAGTGCCAGTCAGTAATTTATAATTAATTAACTTTCACTCTTGAAATATATTTTCACCGAATGCAGAATTTTATGGTGACAGTATTTCATTCCTTTCAGTACTTCTAAGGTGTCATTTCATTTTCTTCAGCCTTACTTAATTTCCAGTGTCTGCTGTTATTCTAATCTTTGTTCCGTATGTACAGTGACTTTTTTACACTAACTGTCCTTGGGATTTTCTCTTTATTTTTGTTTTTCAGAGGTTTTAAAATTTTTATACTTTTTAACTTTTGTGAGTACATAGTAAGCACACATATATAGGAAAAAGATTGAGTATGATGTGTCTAGTGTTTTTGCTTTTTTGTTTGTTGTTATTTTGGTTTATCTTAATGTTTTCTGAGCTTCTTGAGTATGTGATTTTAGAAATCTTTTATTAACTTTGAAAAAGTTTTTGCCATTATATCTGCAAATATTTCTTCTGCCCTGTTCTCTCTTCTTTTTCCAGGGTCCAGTTACACAATTGTTTTGTTTGATATTTTCCCCCAGCTTTTGGATTCTGTATTTTTTTAATTCTATTTTTTTTCTGCTTGGGTTTTGGTTTGAGTAATTTTTATTGACATGCTTTTAAGTTTGCTATTTTTTTGTCAGCTGCATTGCATTTATGGATGAGTCAATCCAAGATATTCATTATCTCTGTTGAAGTATTTTTTATTTCTAGCATTTCTATTTGACTCTTTCATATGCTGTCTATATATCTGCTGAATTTATCCATCTGATCATATATGTTATTCATGTTTTTTATTAGAGCCTTTAATGTAATAATGTTATTTTAGATTTCCTGTCTGATACTTTCTATACCAATGTGTCATAGCTAAATTTGATCCTGCATTATTTCTTGATAATGAATCCTTTTCCTTTGCTTCTTTGTGTATCTTGCCATTTTTGGTTGAAAACCAAACATCTTATATAGAAGAGTATAGTCTAAAATAAATAGTACTTACATTTGGGAATGGGAATACCACATTTTTCACTAGGCTTTCATGTGTGGCAAGTTGCGTTAATCTAGTTAGAAGTTGACTTGATTTGGGATTTTGTTGTTGCTTTGGTTACTTTCAGTGCACTATTGGCTTCAAATTTCTTTAGTATTACTTTGAGTTTAGGATGGAGGCAGTTTGCCAGGGTTTCTTTTTTTCTTGATACCTGCTTCATCATGAGTTTAAGTTGTCCCTTTGTGCTTGTACCTCAGAGAAAGTATCTCTCTGTTGTTTTGAATCATCTCCGTTGTGAACTGCTGTTTTTTAATGCATGTTCATCTCATGGTGGTAGGCAGGGGCCATTCTAGCTGTTTTTGTTTAGGCTTAGTCATAAGCAGGCATTGATCCCTTGGTCTTCTTAAGAATGTTACTCCTTTGCCTACTTTTGGAGATATTTAATTGCAGGCTTGCACCTTTACCAGAGATTGGTCGTTTTTTCATTGGTGGTGGTGATAGTGTTCTCTTCCCCCAGCTGTAATGGGTATTGACTTGTGCCTTAGGGGTGATAAGATTTATTATCTTTCTCCTAGTGCTTCAAGGCTTTTGCTCCCATAGGGAAGAGAGGGGAGAAGGACCCAAGCTAGCTTTTGTGCCTTTCTGGCAGCACCTTCTTTTCTCTGTCCCAGCATGAATCTAAGAGTGAATTTCTCAGGTCTCTCAATATGCCCCCAATCTGTCTTGTGAGCACCGAGTTAGGTTCATTTGAAGAGCCTGTAATTCCACACATCCCTGCAGCTTCCAGGTTATAATAATTTTATGCTAGCCTACACTTGGCCTAAGTAGTTAATTCAAAAATCTAGCTGAGCCAGGTGCGGTGGCTCACACCTGGAAACCCAGTGCTTTGGGAGGCCAAGGCGGGCTGATAACCTGAGATCAGGAGTTCGAGACAAGCCTTGCAAACAAGGTGAAACCCCGTCTCTATTAAAAATACCAAAATTAGCTGGGTGTGGTGGTGAGTGCCTGTAATCCCAGCTACTCAGGAGGCTGAGGCAGGAGAATCGCCTGAACCCTGGAGGTGGAAGTTGCAGTCAGCTGAGATCATGCTACTGCACTCCAGCCTGGGCAACAAGAGTGGGTCTTAAAAACAAAAACAAAAAAAAAACTAGCTGAATTCTTACTGTCCTTAATAATGCCTTTTTCTCCCGATTGTGCTGTGCCACAGAAAACATATGCTGGTTTTCCATTTGTCCTTGGAGTCAGATGTCTTACTTTAAGCTTCAGGTTATTTGGTAGCCACAGTGAGGATCTAAGTTATTTGGTAAGTTCAAGAAAAGTTGTGATTTTGCAGATATCTAATAATTTTTTTGATAGAATTTGGAATTAATGACCTTTCCAGCTTTCTACATCATAAGTTGAAGACGGAAATCTAGTAATTTATTCTTAAAGGTAAGGTGATTAAGTGTGAACTGGGTTTCTCAGATGAGGCTAAGATGAACAGGCTCTAATCACCTTGGGAGATGAATAGAAGTTATTATAAATTGGTAATTTTCTATGACAAAAAAATGACTTAAACTTTGTATGGCAGCTTGTAAAGAAACTCATATTAGGGATAACCTTATAAATATTAAAACTAATTTAGACTTTTAATTATTCAATATCAGAAAATTATCAAATGCCAAAATGAGCAAAACTCAGGAAGTAAAGTGACAGGAAAAACTAGAATAGATCTAGCCAAGATATAGATGGAAGCTGCACATCTTTTGTTCTGGGAAAAAAATAATAGAAAAAACCTAAGATCAGACAAGAGACATCTTCGTTATTTTCTCCCCTCTAATCAGGGCTCTTTGTGGTAGCTATTTAGCATAACAAATTTTTGTAGGTTTATATTGTGCCTGTCCTATCCCATACCTGGAGTCGGCTATTGCTCAAAAAAGCCTTGGCTTCTCTTAGTTGTAAATGGTATTTACTTGAGCACAAGTACAAGATGTGCTCATTGCTACTGGTTCAGTCATTGTTTCTAGATCTCTTAGACGACAGAGATACACACACAAACACACAAACACCATACATGCACACGAACACCCATACTATAATACTTTAGCAATTCAATAACATTTAGAGCTATAGAATTTTTTACTTAGTCTCAGTTTATGTATCTCCTATCTTCTACACTAAAATCCTCAATTCTTGAAAACACATAGAATAATAGAATTTGAATGTCACTAACTTTATTTCATATGGCAGTCTCAAAAACAATAATAATATTACCATAGAAATATAATAACTATGAACTGTCAATTTTTTTAATGTTTTTCCCATTTTACATTCTTTTTTGGAGTTATAGTATGTCTACATTTTCTAAACATATGATCATTATGTTCAGTATTCTCTTCCTTTTTGCCTTCATTTTTGTCTTAGTTATACAAATAGTTCTGTTTAATCATCCCCACCAGTTCTGATGTTGATGTTTCTTTAGTCATCTTAGTCTTTTGAGGCCTGTTTTCTAGTAGATTTCTTGGGAAGGATGCGTGAGAACAATGTTGCCTGAGTTCTTGAATGTTGATAATAGTTTATCTGTATCATTTATACTTGAAAGTCCATTTTCTCTGGATATAAAATCTTTGCCTCACATTTTCTTTTCTTGATTATCTGAAATATGTTACTCCATTTTTTTTTTTTCTGGCAAAAGTGTTGCTTTTGAAAAAAAAAGAATTTTCTTTTAGCTTATAAATCACTTGCTCATTTTGCAGAGATGCCAAAAAATTGTTTCTTTTCCTTTCTCTTTAAATGTCTTGTAATTTTATTAAAATATGTCTTGGGGTTCATTGTTTCAGGATGATATTCTCAAGTACATGGTATGTGCTTTCAAAACAGTTTCAAATCTTCTTTATTCCTGGGATGTGTTCTTGAATTACAGTCTTTTGTATTATTTTGTCCCGTTGTTTTTTTCCCCTAGAGAATCCAATTATCCATATGCGATTTTTTTGATCTATTCTCAATATTTGTACCTTTCTCTTAAATCCTTTTTATTTCTTTTATTGTATCTTTTGATTTTAATTTTTTTCTGCTTTCATCCTCTATTACTTTTAATACATTTGCTGCTGTATGCATTCATTCCTATAATCCTTATTAGTCTTTATTTCTGAAAAATGTTTTATTTTAAATTATTTTCCTCAGCTTTATCTGAGCTCTTCTACTTCTGATTTGCGTTGTTCTTTCATATTTAGAATCATTGTTATAAGATAGCAGAGGTATGTGAAATTCTTCAGAAAACATCCATTGTTTGGTCTGGATGCCATCCTCCAGCCACCTTTTCTGGGATTCTAATCCCTCTTCTGGGAATTAACTCTACAACCTGTTATTCAGATACTTGCTTGAGGAGCTGCTGTATGTTGTTATCTCTGAATAATTGTTGGTGGCAGGCTGGGTAACAATTGACTGAATCTGAGTCCATCTCCATGGCTTTTGATCTTGCCCTTGAGCTCAAATTAATTCCTTCCTTCCTTCCTTCCTCTTTCTTTTCTTTTCTTTTCTTTTCTTCTTTCTTTCTTTCTTTCTTTCTTTCTTTCTTTCTTTCTTTCTTTCTTTCTTCTTTCTTTCTTTCTTTCTTTCTTTCTTTCTTTCCCTCCCTCCCTCCCTCTCCTCCTTCCTTCCTTCCTTCCTTCTTTCTTTTCTTTCTTTCTTTATAAATTTTAATTTAAGTTCTGGGATATATATGCAGAATGTGCAGATTTGTTACATAGGTATACATGTACCATGGTGGTTTTCTGTACCTATCAACCCGTCGTCTAGGTTTTGAGACCCACATGCATTAGGTATTTGTCCTAATGGTCTCCCTCCCCTTGTCCCCCATCCCCTGACAGGCCCCGGTGTGTGATGTTCCCCTCCTTGTGTCCATGTATTCTCACTGTTCAACTCCCACTTATGAGTCAGAACATGTGGTGTTTGGTTTTCTGTTCCTGTGTTACTTTGCTGAGAATGATGGTTTCCAGCTTCATCCATGTCCCCACAAAGGGCATGAACTCATCCTTTTTTATGGCTGCATAGTATTCCATGGTGTATATGTGCCACATTTTCTTTATCCATTCTGTCATTGATGGGCATTTGGTTGGTTCCAAGTCTTTGCTATTGCGAACAGTGCTGCAATAAACATACTTGTTCATGTGTCTTTATAGTAGAATGGTTTATAATCCTTTGGGTATATACTCAGTAATGGGATTGCTGGGTCAAATAGTGTTTCTGGTTCTAGATCCTTGAGGAATCACCACACTGTCTTCCACAATGATTGAACTAATTTACATTCCCACCAACAGTGTAAAAGGTGCCTATTTCTTGACATCCTCTCCAGCATCTGTTGTTCCCTGACTTTTTAATGATCGCCATTCTAACTGGCCTGAGATGGTATCTCATTGTGGTTTTTATTTGCATTTCTCTAATGACCAGTGATGATAGAGCTCAAATTCTTTCTTGGGACTTTCGGCAGCTAAGTTTTTTGCTATGTGAAGAAAGTTATTCTGTACTTTGTGAGAAGAATGACAAGAAATGCTGAGATGCAACAAGGAGGGTGGAGAAAGTTTCTAACTTCATCTGGACTTCATTTGGCCTACAGTTATTCCTGAGGCCTCACTGTTTCCATGACCTTCCCCAGCTTGGTTGTTCTGCCTGATGCCTAAGTATCCTTTCATAAAATCTTTCTATTTCCATAAGCATATTTGAGTAGGGGTCTGTTAACAGAAAGAATATATCTTAAATGTCTTTATATTGCTTCTCATCCAAAAAATAATTGAGCCTGAACGTGGTAAATTGTTTCAAGCTCTGTAAGAACTATACTTTTCTTCATTTCTGCCATACTTTTGGTAGTGGCTTAATATTAACTTGGTGCAAAAGTAATTGCGGTTTTGCCATTAAAAGTAACACCAAAAACTGCAATTACTTTTGCACCAACCTAATACTTCTCTTCAGAGTAGTATCATTGAGAAGTATCATTTAAATGTATTTCATTCACAGAATTCACATTTGTGCTTCACAGACACCTTCAAGTCTTAGAGTGGGTACGCTTTCCCTCTCTGTATCTGTTTTATTCTTTGCTGTGTTGTCTCTGCATTTTCCTTCTATGTTTTACATGGGTTTTTCAAATTTGTCATTCTGCATAATTTTCTTAATTCTCTGCAGTGTCCATTCTGACTTTTACTGTACCAAAAGAAGATTTTCATTATACTATTATATTATTTTCTTATTTCAGCCAATATTCTTCATATCTCTGTATTTAATTCAGCCTTTTTCTTTCATAAGGATGTCTGCTCCTGCTTTTTAGAGGCTCCTAGGTCTTCATCAGGAATTGGAGTCTTGGAAAATTCTTATATAATTTTGAAGAAAAGAATTTTCAGAGCGATGAACTCCCTCTTAGTCTTTAAGGAACTGTCTCCTTCTCTAACCATCCCCTCACCAATGTTTTCCTTCTCATATATTAGTAGGCTCCATCGTTTATTTCCTGGATGCACTGCCTGACTGGGGAAGAACTGTTTAGCATTGCATTTTTCTACAAAGTGTGGTCTCCTTAGTTCCCTTTTTCTGTTCATTTGGGCTCAGGCAACTTTTCTCTTTCACATCTAAACCTGAAAGCCAGGATGTAGCCTTTTACTTTTATTCTGTTGGCATTCATCAAATGTGGCTGTGCCAGTACTAAATGGAATCTTGTGCTTTCAGTCGTGCTAAGAAGCCAATTGAAGTTCTTTGAACAGTGTCGTACGTGAACGAGTACACCCGTTTCAGCACTCCCAGCTCTCCTGTGTCTAATTTATTTTTTTTTCAAATACAAAACATCCTAGGATACTAATTTAGTACTCATCTCTACTTTATACTAGTGGAATAGAAAAATAAAAAATGAAAAGGTTTGATAGAAGTGATATAAGGAGAGGACAAGACTGACTGCTTCGAAAATAACAGTTTTTTTAAGGTTTCAGACACTATTCTGTCATTAGGTGTACAAAAAGGAAATGAGCCTTTTTTGGGGGGTGCACATGTGTGTGTGTGTGTGTGTGTGTGTGTGTGTGTGTGTGTGAGAAAATCTTTTGGTTCTGAGTCAGATGATATGGTATAGAGTGTGGTAATTTGCTTTTCAATCTGTCCTCACTGACAATGTATTTAGAGGAAATTGCCTGGAAAATTTGGTACATCTTTTTTCTTTTTCTTTGCTATTGTCAGTTTTTGTCTCTTTTTTATCTTCATGGATATTTTATGGGAGACAGCAGACCAGACATCTAATCTGTATTCCTGTTCCTCATTAAATCTCATTTGATTTTGGAGAATTGTACTAGTAGTGTTTGTGAAAATAAAAAATATTAGTAAATTTAACAGAAATATGTTTGTATTTTTATTGCAAAAGACAAACAGAGATAGCTCCTGTTCCCACAGCCCAGGCTCAGTTTCCGGAGCACAGTCTCCGTAGCACAGTGATTAATAGCATGGACTTTGAAGTCAAACAGACCTGGATCTAAATGTAGGTAACAGTCCTTTCTGTAACACTGGGCTACTTGCTCAATCAGACTGAGCCTCAGTTTTCTCATACGTAAAATGGAGATAATAGTATCTACCTTATAGGGTTGTCATGAGGAATGCACTTAGTATTGTATCTGGCGTATCATAAATACTCAATGGATGGCAGCCAGAACTGATTATTACAAGTATGATAGGAGATCATTTCTTTGAATTTCTTGAGTGCATGTGAAATTCCTAAGGCTGGTAAACAAGATGGTCTTATTGAATACTTTTAGAAAATTATATTTATGATAAAGATATATGCCATTGTATGCACTAACATATAATTATTTTAACAATATGCCATAAATAATTTTCCTGTCCTATTCACCTTACCCATATAAGTTTTCATGCAAACATGTTCCTAGGCAAATTGTATAGGAACTGATTACAGGTATTTAGTTATTCGCGTATGTAAGTGGCAATTAGAGTACATTTTTAAAATAAAATTATTAACCTGCTTTCCCTAGAAGCACAATATGATAATGGTCTCTTAAGAAAACAAAAAGTCTCCCACACAGGAAAGAAACAAAAAGGCCTCAACAAAAATACTAAACAATTTTGTGCTAGTCATATGGCGTTCCCTTGAATACTAGCCAAGGAAGACAGGACACCGGAATGCATCAATGGAATAGTACAGCAGATGCTTGGCTCACAGTTGTTGGGTTCCAAGATCTTAAGGCTTTGTCCTGCCACAGAAAGGTAGGCATTATTGATCAAAGAACATGATTTGCATTAAAACTGGCATAATGCTGAAAAGAGAATATACATACATTATTGGTAACTTTACCAAATCATTTCATGTGCCAACAAAATTTCTAACCATATCCACTTAGAACCAATTCTTGATTTACAGGAATTAAAGACATAGTTTATAGCTTATGTAGCTATTTTTTTGCTTATCCTTATTTTCATCTCTCTCTGCTGCCTATTTCCTTTCAGTTTCATTGTTTGAAATTTTACTCTTTCTTCTAACTACTCATATAAGAGATTTTTATAAAGTGAAATTTGAAACTATCGTTTATAACAAGGTCTCGAAATAATGTGAATTTCATTTGTTTTAAACTATTATCCTTATAAAATTGACACAGTATATTTGAAAATATATCCATCTTTGAATAGTGTATCTAAAAGAAGGAGGAGGAGAAAAAAGTTGAGCAAATGCTAGGTTGTAAAATAGACATGGACCATCAATTATTTTTTCTGTTGTGGGAAATTGTTGCCTTTTTAATTTTATTATTTTATTATTTCAAGTTCTGGGGTACATGTGCAGAATGTGCAGGTTTGTTACACAGGTAAAGGTGTGCCATGGTGGTTTGCTGCACCTGTCAACCCATCACCTAGGTATTAAGTCCAGCATGCATTAGCTGTTTTCCCTAATGCTCTCCCCTCTAATCCCCGCCCTGCCCTGACAGGCCCCGGTGTGTGTTGGACCATCAATTTAAAAAGAGCAGTTGGATCAGAGAAAAGAAGACTTACACAGTAAAGGCATTCAGATACAATGGAAGGAGAACTGCACAATTCACATGTAGGTCAATACAGATGTATGTCTTTAAGAAGTTCTAACTGTCACTTGCTAGGTGTGTGGCTTTAGGCAAGTTCTTTTTTACTATCCTTGAATTTCAGCATGGTTAATTGTGAAATGTGATATAAATATGAACTCCATTGTGTTTCCTTCTAATCAGGAGTGTGAGAAAATGCAGGGGTTTAAAGTTTAAAACAGCACAGGAAATGAGACTTGCTTGGAGAAATTAAATATAGCATCTTGAAGAATAGAGGACATTCTGAGTGAAGGGCAAAGCAGCATAATATAATGGATGTGAGCATGAACTCTGGAGCCAGACTGCCTGGATTTGAATCCCAGCTCTGCCACTTATCTTGTATGTTATCTTGAACAAGTTACTCACCTTTCTGTTCCTCAGTAGCCTCTTCTATAATATAGCCAGATAATTGTGTTAGGCTGTTTTTGCATTGTTGTAAAGGAATACTGCAGTCTGGGTAATTTATATGGAAAAGAGATTTAATTGGGTCACAGTTCTGCAGGCTGTACAGGAAGCATGGTAACGGCATCTGCTCCTGGTGAGGGCCTCAAGAAACTTACAATCATGGTAGAAGGGAAAGTGGGTGCAGTTGTGTCATGTGGCAAGAGTGGAAGAAAGAGAGAGTGGGCGAGATGCTATACTCTTTTAAACAGCCAGATCTCACACAAACTAACAGAGTGAGAACTCATCCATTGCATGAGGATTGCACCAAGACATTCATAAGGGATCCACCCCTATGACCCAAACACTTTCCACCAGGCCCCACCTCCAACATTGGGGGTTACAATTCAACATGAGATTTGGAGGGTACAAACATCCAAACCGTACCACTAATGGTAGTACTTACTTTATAGTGTTGTCATAAAGATTAAATAAGTTAATCTGTGTAAAACGCTTAGCATCTGGCATATACTGCATGCTATGGAAATAAATATATTTTGAGGAGAGAAAAATCAACTCCTTTCTTTTTAATTATTCTTTAAGTTCTAGGGTACATGTGCACAACATGCAGGCTTGATACATAGGTGGTATACATGTGCCATGCTGGCCTGCTGCACCCATCAACCCATCATTTGCATTAGGTATTTCTCCCAATGCTAACCCTTCCCCCGCCCCCCACCCCAAAATAGGCCCAGGTGTGTGATGTTCCCCTTCCTGTGTCCAAGTGTTCTCATTGTTCAGTTCCCACCTATGAGTGAGAACATGTGGTGTTTGGTTTTCTGTCCTTGTGATAGTTTGCTCAGAATGATGGTTTCCAGCTTCATCCATGTCCCTGCAAATGACATAAACATCCTTTTTTATGGCTGCATGGTATTCCATGGTATATCCAATCTATCATTGATGAATATTTGGGTTGGTTCCAAGTCTTTGATATTGTGAATAGTGCCGCAATAAACATACGTGTGCATGTGTCTTTATAGTAGCATGATTTTTAATCCTTTGGGTCTATACCCAGTAATGGGACTGCTGCTGGCAACCTACAGAATGGGAGAAAATTTTTGCAATCTACCCATCTGACAAAGGGCTAATATCGAGAATCTACAAAGAACTTAAACA
Source organism: Nomascus leucogenys (assembly GCF_006542625.1). NCBI lineage: Eukaryota > Metazoa > Chordata > Mammalia > Primates > Hylobatidae > Nomascus > Nomascus leucogenys. The sequence continues at coordinate 82,513,049 of NC_044389.1, forward strand.
AATTTACAAGAAAAAAACAACCCCATCAAAAAGTGGGCAAAGGATACGAACAGACACTTCTCAAAAGAAGACATTTATGCAGCCAACAGACACATGAAAAAAATGCTCATCATTACTGGTCATCAGAGAAATGTAAATCAAAACCACAATGAGATACCATCTCACACCAGTTAGAATGGTGATCATTAAAAAGTTAGGAAACAACAGATGCTGGAGAGGATGTGGAGAAATAGGAACGCTTTTACACTGTTGGTGGGAGTGTAAACTAGTTCAACCATTGTGAAAGACAGTGTGGCAATTCCTCAAAATCAACTCTTAAACAAATAGTCTTGATGACAGTTTTATGTTAAGGGCTTATACTTCATACGTGAGTGCTTATTATGTGAGTGTTTATTACTCTAATGTGAATATTATGTGATTTGAAGAATAAAATTAAAATTTTCTGTTTTCAATTTGCATATAGGATTTTTAAAAAATAAAGTGAACAATGGCAAATTGAAAGTAGTGGTTCCTAGGGTATTACTACCGTTGAATCTTTGCCCTAATCATAGGACATCTAGATTGTTTCAGCAACCCACCTGAATTTGAATGGCCACAAACTTCCCTAAAGTCCCAGAGATGGATCTTAGAAAGAAGCTGTTGGTTCCCCAAAGTGGCACTAAAAGCATTCAGGAAGTATTAAAAATGGCTGCACCCAGTTCTACAAGAGAAAGCTATATAGGAAAGTGTCATGTCTAGCTTTAGCTCCTACTGTGTCTGAAGAATTCTTGGGGGTGGATGGGAGATATCACTGCAGCATAGTATTGTGATAGGCTGGATTATTCTCAATTGTTTGTTCTCTGTGACACACTTTGGCCAATGATATGTGAGTGTATATCAGCTGTCCCATCCAATATTAGCTTCAATGCACCTGGGTGCTTCTTAGGACTCCTGCCTCCTGCCCTTTACCAGGAGAACAGCAGGTCTCAGATAGTGGCTACTCCTTCAACCTAGGTTTTGGAATGAGAAGACACAAGAGGTCTGATGAGCCCAACTGAGTTCACAGGACCCAGCCTAGTCCCACAGTCTTTGAGTAACAAGAGGAATTAATGGATGCTTGTTGTGAGCTGCTGAGCTATTATGCTGTTTGTTCTGCAGCAAAAGCTATCATGCACTGTATTACTTAGTACAGATTCTTCAATTTCCCTTCTTGGGGACATGGCCAAAGTGGTCAAGGGAAATTTGTAGTGCTAAAAAAGCACTTTGGCACATTAGTCTAATTTAAATGTCCTTAGTGTCATCATTAGAATACCTTCGTCTTTATCTTGTAAAGACAGTAAATCTTCAGAGTTTGTAAGTAAGTATTCTATTTTTTTGTTTATGTTTTTGACAGATTAGTAAGAGCTTTGAGGAACGAGGGCATATTGTCTTTCTCTAGTGCTATTGCAAAGTACCACATACATTGGTGGCACTACTTGAATTGTTACAGTTTATTTGAAGTAAGTGAAATGATAATAATACTCTGACATTACATTTCCAGACCTGCTTTTGTCTAAAGCATTCAAAGAACTCTTGAAACTCTGCCTCAGGATTCTTACAATTTTACAAGCAGTGAAGTAGCTCTAATTATTGTTACATTTATTAATAATACAAATAATCATTGTGCAATGTTCACAAGGTGGAAATATGTAAACAATAACTTTGGAAAATAAAATGCCTGGGTGTTTGAGATTACATAACAAGTATCAATGGCCAATTAAATTTGAAATAATTTCTATGATAAATTCCTACATATAGTATACTATTTTGGGACTATGACTATAAAAAGTTCTGCTTTTTAGTGTAATAGAGCAGGAACAAGCTAGATAAGTAATGTCGAATATAAGACGAAGCATCTGTTTTCACCACTAGTATGAATATTCTGACAAATTTTCCTATCTTAAAATTTCTTTATTTTCCATATAAAGTGATATAATTGCTGCAAACTTGGCTTTAGGATTCAAAATTTGACTTCATAGTGACTTGAAATGAGCCCCTGTGATTAGTTTTTAGTCTCCATCTGACATGTCTTGGCTCTGTGTCCCCACTCACATCTCATCTCAAATTGTAATCCCCATGTGTCAAGGGAGGGACCTGGTGGGGAGTGATTGGATCTTGGGGGAGGTTCCCCCGTGCTGTTCTCATGGTAGTAAGTGAGCTCTCCTGAGATCTGATGTCTTAATAGTGGCACTGCTCCCTTCGCTCTCTCTCTTTCCTGCCACCTTGTGAAGAAGGTATTTGCTTCCCCTTCACCTTCCACCATGATTGTAAGCTTTCTGAGACCTCCCCAGCCATGCAGAACTGTGAGTCAATTAAACCTCCTTTTCTTATAAATTACCCAGTCTCAGGTAGTATCTATATTGCAGTGTGAGAACAGATTAATACACTACCTTTAACTACTCAGCCGCATTTTATTTATTTATTTATTTATTTATTGAGATGGAGTTTCCCTCTTGTTGTCCAGGCTGGAGTGCAATGGCACGATTTCGGCTCACTGCAACCTCTGCCTCCCGGGTTCAAGTGATTTTCCTGCCTCAGCCTCCCGGGTAGCTGGGATTACAGGCATGCACCACCAAGTCTGGCTAATTTTGTATTTTTAGTAAATGCAGGGTTCCTCCATGTTGGTCAGGCTGGTTTCAAACTCCTGATCTCAGGTGATCCGCCCACCTCAGCCTCCCAAAGTGCTGGGATTACAGGTGTGAGCCACCATGCCTGGCCTTTAGTGGCATTTTAAAACAATAAATTGCTCCTTCCTTGAAATATTTCACTTAGCTTCTGGGGCACTTCACTCTCCTAATTTTCCTTTTACCTCTGTGACAGCTCCTATTTAGCCTCCTTGATGGCTCTTCTCCTCTTTCTCCGGTCTAAATGTTGGAGAGCCCCAGGGCTCAGGACTAGGCCTGTTGCTCTTCTCCATATACAAGCTTTCTCTGATTTTCTCAACCAAGGCTTTCATAATGGTTTATACATTGACAACTCCCAAAGTAGCCTCTCCAGGCTTGGCTTATCCTCTGAGCTATAGGCTGCATATCCAGCTTTCTACTTGATATTACTACTTAGCTGTCTGATGGGTGTTTCTAACAGAACGCTTGATTTTCTGTTCACATCTGCTGTTCTCTCAGTCTTTCCCATCACTGGGACACTAACATTTAACTAACTATCTGTGCCACAAACTTAAAAATTATCTTTAATTCCTCTCTTTCCCTCATATCTCACATCAATCTATGATCTTTAAACTACATCCTGAATCCAGTCTGTTCTTAATCCTTTCACTGCTACCACTCTGATCCAAGCTGCCATCATCTCTCCTTCTTATTAGTACAACAAGCCTCTTAACTTGTCCTCCTTGCTTCCACATGTGCCTCCGTTCAGCCAGTTCTCTAGAGCATCAGTTGGAGTGATCTTTTTAAAATAAAATCTTAAAATCTTTATTTTGTTATTTCATTAATAAAATAAAAATTTCCTGCAATACTTTGCATGGCCCTGACTACCTCCAACTGCATCTCCTACTCTGTGTTGCTCCATCAGCTTTAGCCATGCCATTCTCACTGGTCTTCGAACATTTCAAACTTGTCCTTGCCTGAGGGTCTTCATGCCTGCTCTTCGTGCCCTCTGTGATGTGTTTTCTCGGACACCCAGTTTGCTTTCTAGCTTCGTTCAGCTCTGCTTAAACAGCACATTTTCCCAGAGGCCCTCCTTCATAATTACATCCTAGTCTTCAGTACTCTTCTCTAGCCTCTTCTCCTGCTTTATTTTGTTGTATTATGTATTCCTTTTTTATTGACTATTATCGCTCACACTAATATGTAAGGTCTATGATTGTGAGAATTTGTCTTTCTTATGAGAATTGGTCTGTTCGCTGACAAATCTCTGTGAATAATGCTAAGCAGATTTTAGATGCTCAATATAGACTTGTTGAATGAGTATGTGCGTGAAGTTTTTCCACATTTGGCATATAAACATTATTATATCATCTTTGCAGATTGTAGATTTTATAATTTAAAAACTATTCTTACTATTGCTTGAGAAAGAGTTTTTCTCCACTGCCCAGGCTGGAGTACAGTGGCGTGATCTCTGCTCATTGCAACCTCTACTTCCCAGGTTCAAACAATTCTCATTCCTCAGCCTCCCGAGTAGCTGAGATTGCAGGCATGCACCACCACGCCTGGTTAATTTTTGTATTTTTTGTAGAGATGGGGTTTCACCTTGTTGGCCAAGCTGGTCTCGAATGCCTGACCTCAGGTGATCCGCCCACCTTGGCCTCCCAAAGTGCTGGGATTACAGGCGTGAGCCACTGTGCCCAGCCTAAAAAATAATTTGTTCCAAATTAATGTCTGGCCTTACATTCTAGCTTGTTTGGTATTCATACTGCTCTTCCTATTTTCTTTTGTTTGCATTACACCACTGTATCTTTGTGCATCCGTTTTTATGTATTAATTTTTATTCATAGTGTTATCCCCTTTCGTTACGACTTGGTAATCTGTGTCTTCTTTCTTCTTTCATTGTCAATATATCTAGAATTTTGACAGTTTTATTGATCTTTTCAAAGAAACATCTTTTAATTTTGTTGATTTTTACTTGTGTTTATGTTTTCAATTTTACTGATTTTCACTCTTATCTTTATTATGCACTTCCTTCTCCTTGCTTTAGGTTTATCTTGTTCTTTGTTAAAGTAGGAGCTCAAAAAATCAAAACACTCTTTGATTTTTTCTGTTTTCTAATATGTGCATTTAGTGCTGTAAAGTTTCTTCTCAGCACTACTTTACTTGTGTCCCACAAACTTTGATATCTCATATTTTCATTCCGTTCAGTGTATTTTTAAAATCTCCTCTGAGACTTTCTGTTTGACCCATGCATTATTTAGAATGTATAGCTTAGCTTCCAAGTGTTTGAAAATTTTTGTTATTTTTCTCTTATTAATTTCTACTGTGGCTGGAGAATACACTGTAAGATTTCAATTCTTTTAATTTTCTGAGATTTGCTTTATGCCCAAGATACGGCCCATCTTGGTATGTATTCTTTGGGCACTTGAAAGAATGTGTATTCTGCTGCTGTTGGATGGAGTGTTTTATCAATGTTGATTACATAGTTAGGGTTGATGCCGTTGTTAATTTCTATATTTCTGCTGAGCTTTTGTCTAGTTGTTTTATCCATTATTGGGAGAGAGGGATGATGAAATCTCCAGATTTATTTGTTTCTCTTTTCAGTTTTGTCAGCTTATGCTTTACCTATTTTGCAGCTCTGTTGTTTGGTACATACATATCTGGAATTGCTATCCTTCTCAGTGAATTGACCTTTTTATCATGATATATTCCTCTCTATCTCTTGTAATTTTCTTAATTCAGTAGTTCACATTTTTGATATTAATATAACCACTCCTGCTTTCCTCTTAATAATGTTCATGTAATATATCCTTTTCCATCTACCCTTTTGCTTTCAAACTACATCATTGTCTTTCAAGTGAGTTTCTTATATACAGCACATAGTTGAGTTACATTTTCTAATACATTCTACCAATCTCTTTTAATTTGTGTATTTAGACCATTTACATTTAATTTAATTATGAATATGTGAAGGTTTACATCTGCCACTTTGTTTTTTGCTTTTGGTTTTTTTTTTTTTTGTATGGGTTGCTTGAACATTTAAAGTTTTTATATTTTGATTTATATGTAGTGTTTTTGAGTGTACCTCTTTGTATAGTTTTCTTTATGGTTGTCCTAGGTATGACAACATCTGTACATAACTTATCACAGTTTACTGGTGTTGCCATTTTACCACTTTAAGTGAAGTATAGAAAAGTTAACTCCTTTTAGTCTTCCTGTTTATAGCGTAATTGTCTTCTCTCTATGTATTTAGAACCACAGTTCTAGAGTCAAACTGTGTCTTATATTTTGTTTTAACCATCATACATAACTTAGAATTCTCAAGGGAATAAGAAAAGTTTATTGTATTTACCTATATTTTTGCTTATCATGCTTTTTCCTTTTTTCCCTTGTTCCAAGTTTCCTTCTTTAGGCATTTTCTTTCTGTTTAGAGAATTTTCTTTAGCCCTTGTTGACATAAGTGATATAAAAAAATCAGAAGAGACCAACTGGGAATTTGTGTCCTATTTAAATCTTGTTTAAACGTAACACCTTAAGAAACCTTAAGTGCAATACATCTATTTGGAAAGTCTGGGTTTGGCCATCAAATCCTATAAACAGAAGAGCTTCTAAGACACTTCCTTATAGTATTTATTTAGTGAGGAAGAGCACATAAAATCAAGTCTACTGGACATCGAAGCTTGCTTAGCTGAGATTTATAAAATCAATTCAATTTTTTTGAACTTTTATATTTTAGGAAAATTTCTGACTGGGTTTGCAATTTTTCTGTATATTGTGAAGCTGATAAAAAATTAAAATACTCAGGTGAAGTTAAAGTTCTAAGGAAGATTTTCTGTCCCTACTTTTATAGGTAGGTTCTCTTTCTCATAAATCTATCAACTTTTTTAAGGCATGTCCTAAGTATTTACTCATTCATTATCTATTTACTCATCCATTATTTGGTAAGTAACTTCAATATGCTAAGAACTGTTCTAAGATTTGGGGGAAGATCTGTGAACAAAATCGACCAATTTCCTGCCTTTTTGGAATGTTCATTTTTTAAGGACAACCCACAGTAATTTAAAAGTAAGCAAATAGACATGGAAAATAATGTCAGTTTATTTGCCAAGAACCCAGAGTGTAACTAACCTCATTATTAGAGAATGATAACCTTCTACTTCAAATTATATAATTATTAGACATCCTCTTTAAAAGGTATTTCAGGTATCATTTTGATAAATCACAAAGCTTATTTTTATTTTAAGATAATAACTCTATGAGAGTTATTACTCAGACTGACAGCATCAGATTTTTCTGGAGGTTTCCATTAAACATATAGATTCTTGGATTCCACTCAAGATGGATTAAATCATAATCTTGAGGGCTGAGGGCTGAGTATGTGTGCATCTGAGTGTTTTCCCTGGGTCGCTGGATATGCAGCCAGGATAGGAATCACTGCAGCTACATTAGAAACAAAAAGGACTTTAGACACACTTATTCTCTTTATTATTAGCACATGGAGAAATTGATTAGGAGTAGAACATAATTTGTGGTTTCCCTCATCGTTCATCTCTATCTGCAGGCAAAGGTGAGAACAAGCTTCAAGACCTCAATATAGAACTGCAGTCACCAGACCTCCTACAGTGCCTCAATACTACGTTGAAGGTCAGAATCAGGCAGAACTGTGTCTTGATGGAATAGGTAGCAATTTACAGTTAAGTACCACAGTGATGTGATTTGTTCTTATAACCATCTAAACTGGATGTATAACGATTTCAGTCTAAGATGAACTGTGTATGTGCCCCATACAATATAGAAAAAAGATTATCAATCTTTTATATACATGGCATGGTTTTATTGTCACAAACTATATGGGCCTTAATAGAAAAAAATAGACCAAAATTTCAAAAAGGATGAGAAAATTTTTGACTGAAGTTCCTCAATTTTTAAAGACTCTGGCTAATTATCCTGCATGTAGCAAGTAACATTGTTAATTACCTAGCGAATTATTTGTCATCAGAAAATCCCAGAGGATACATTAGGAAGTTACACTGCTCAAGGTTAAAGATTTTGTGAAGGATTTATTTATTGTGGTTATGCTCTGTGGTGGTGTTTTGCAAACCTACCTTCAACTTGAAAACTCAGCCAAGGAGCTCAAAAAAATTTGATATCCGGGTCCCACCTCCAGATGCTCTGAATTAAATTGGTCTAAGGTGGGATTTAGGCATTCAATTTTTTAAAAAGTTTCCTCGGTGATTCTACTGTGTGGCCCAAGTAGAGAATTACGGCCCTGTGGCTTAGAAATTTGGTGCCTAAATTTTCCTATATTGTCATACAGGCACAAGCCCCATTTGTTCTTAAGCCCATATGTTTTACTCAATTTTCACACTTAAGCAGAAACATGGAATGCATTGGTTATACCCAAGTACTTGCCAGGGGATGTACTCTTGAGCTCATGATCATGCAATACCCACTAGAACTTAAGTTAGAAAACCATTAATAAACATAGTCCAATAAAACTTCATTGAGTTTTAGGTAAGTCAAAAAGTGAGAATCACGGGTGGTGTTATACAGTCCATAACCACTAGGACCTAGGTATTAACCACCAGCAGAACCTCTTAGTCATTGTAAACTCTCTTATCTTTCTAATTTAATTTTATATATTATCTTGCACAATTGTAAAATTCATATGTCTCTCTCTCTCACCTACCCATGCACTTAGATTATAAGCTATTGAAAGAAGAAACTATGTCTTCTATGTCTCTATATCTTTTATTTCTCTTGTATTTCATCAGAATAGAAACAGTGCCAAGAATCTAGTAAATGTTTGATAAATATTTTTAAAGGAAAGAATAAATGAATAAATGAACAATTGATCCTTGTATCTCAGGTGACAGAATGTAATTATATGTCCTTAGAATTGTAGATATCCTAAGACAATGTGTTAAGAATGTTAAGTATAAAAATAAAAGCAAGTTGTAGTAAAAATAAACAAACAAAATAAATCCCACTAGTAATATCTGCTATGGTTTAAATGCTCCTTGCAAAAAGTATGTGTTGGGCCTAATAGGAGATGTTTAGGTCATGAGGGCTCTAACCTCATGAAGGGATTAAAGTCAATTGTAAAAGGTCTTGATGCTGTCAGTTCACTCTCTTGCTCTTACTTACCCTCTCTTTGCATCTCTGCCATGGGATAATGCAGCAAGAAGGCTCTCACCAGATGCCAGCCCCTTGATCTTGGCCTTTTCAGCCTCCAAAACCATGAGCCAAATACACATCTGTTCATTATAAATTACTCAGTCTCTCCTAGCCCTTTGGAAGGCTGACGTGGGCAGATCACTTGAGGTCAGGCGTTCCAGACCAGCCTGGCCAACATGGTGAAACCCCGTCTTTACTAAAAATATAAAAATTAGCTGGGCATGGTGGTGGATGCTTGTAATCCCAGCTACTCGGGAGGCTGAGGCAGGAGAATTGCTTGAACCTGGGAGGTGGAGGTTGCGGTGAGCTGAGATTGTGCCGCTGCATTCCAGCCTGGGTGACAGAGCGAGACTCTGTCTCAAAAAAAACCCATAAAAATAAATAAATAAATAACGAAATAAATACATAAATTACTCAGTCTCAGTTACTCTGTTTTAGCAGCACAAAGCAGACTAAGGAAGTTGGTTCTGAGAAGTGGGGCTGTTGCTATACCAAATAACTGAAAATGTGGAAATTAATTTGGAATTGGTTAATGGATAAAGCCTGGAAGAGAAGGCTAGAAAAAGCCTAGAAAGCTGGAAAAATTTGGAAGAGCAAGCTAGAAAACTGCAGTGAATGAATGTTTAGGGTCATTCTGGTGAGGGCTCAGAAGAAGAGAATATTTGTAGAGACTTCTTTTTTCTTTTTCTTTTTTAATTCTTTTGAGACAGTGTCTCACTCTGTCACCCAGGCTAGAGTGCAGTGGCATGATCTCAGCTCACTGCAACCTCCGCCTCCTGGGTTCAAGTGATTCTCCTGCTTCAGCTTCCTAAGTAGCTGGGATTACAGGAATGTACCACCACATCTGGCTAATTTTTGTATTTTTAATAGAGATGAGGTTTCACTGTGTTGGCCAGGCTGGTCTCTAACTCCTGACCTCAAGTGATCCGCCCACCTCAGCCTCCCAAAGTGCTGAGATTACAGGTGTGAGCCACCATGCCCAGACGTCTGAGACTTCTTAGAGATTACTTAAGTGGTTGAAATCAGAATATTGGTGGAACTATGTAAAGGCAATTATAACAAGGTATCCGATGGAAATGAGGAACAAGGTATTGGAAACTGGAGTAAAGGCCATCCTTGTTATAAAGCAGCACAGAACTTGGCTAAATTGTGTTCATGCTCTAGGGCTTTATCAAAGGTGGAATTTAAGAGTAATGAACTAAGATATCTGGCAGAAGAAATATCTAAACAGCAAAATATTCAAGGCGGTACATGGTTTCTTTTGGCCATTCATAGGAAAATGAGAGAAATGAGAAGTTATTTAAAGACAGAATTTATAATGAAAATGGAAGAAGAATGGAAAGATTTGGAAAATATGCAGCCTGGCCTTGTAAAGAGTGAAGATGTGTTTAAAAGAGAAAATCAAAGATGTAGTCAAGTAACTGTTTACTACAGAGATTATTACAGATAGAAGGGAGCCAGATGCTAATCATCAGGACAATGGGACAATGACCTTAAAGGCATTTTAGAGATCTTGGATGCAGGCTAGAACCTTGAAAGCAAGGGCTCCAGAGAGGTGCCAATAGGCCCTCAGCATTCACTGGCCTGTGCCACCTCAAATCTCTGCTCCCCATATTTTAGCACAATGCTTCTTGGCCACTATAGCCTTGGTCAACTGGGCCCAGCTGTGGCTCCTGCTCCTGCTCTGGAGGGCACAAGCCATAAACTTTGGCAGCATTCACATGATGCTGACTCTGCAAATGAGCAGAGTGCATGAGCTGTGAGGCTATGGCAACCTCTACCTAGATTTCACAGGATGTATTAGTCTGGGGGCTCAGGAAAGGAAATTTGTCACAGGGACAGAGTCATGACACAGAGCCCCCACTAAATCAATGCCCAGCAGAACTGTGGGTTTGGGGCTGCTGCAGAGACCCCAGAACTGTAGAGCTACCACCATGCAACTCCAGCCTGAGGGAGCTACAGGCATGCAACTCTAGCCTATGAGAACTGCAGCATGACCTGTGCTCAGCAGAGCCATAGGAGCCAGGCTGACTGAGGCCTTGGGAGTCTAATCCCCACTCCAGTGTTCCCAGGATGCAAGTCATAGAGTCAAAAGAGATTATTCTGGCATCTTAAAATTTAATGTTGTTTTTCCCTCTTGGGTTTTGGACTCACCTGGGACCAGTTACCCCATTCTTCTTGCTGATTTTTTCCTTTTGAAATGAAAATGTCTATCCCATCTATCCTATGCCTGTCCTACCATTGCATTTTGGAAGTAGATAACTTGTTTAATTTTGCAGGCCCACAGCTAAAGGGAAATTTGCCTTAGGATGAATCATGTCTTGAGGCTAACCTGTATCTGATTTAAATGAAACTCCGGACTTTTGAGCTGATACTGGAGCAATTTAAAACTTTGGGGGCTATTGGGATGGAATTAATGTAATTTGTATGTGAGAAGAACGTGAATTTTGAGGGTAAAGGGGCGAATGCTATGGTTTAAATATCTCCCCCCAAAAGCATGTATTAAAAACGTAATCCCCAATGCAGCAGTGTTGGGAGGTAGTACCCAATAGTAGGTGTTTAGGTCATGAGAGTACCCCCTTCATGAATGGATTAATGCTGATTATAAAAGGACTTGAGGCTATGAATTTACTCTTATGCTCTCTCTTATTCTCTCTTTGCCCTTCTGCCATGCTATGACAGAGCAAAAAGGCCCTCACCAGATGCAGCCCCTCAATCTTGGACTTCCCAGACTCTAGAACTATGATTCAAATGAATTTCTGTTAATTATAAATCACCCAGTCTCAGGTATTCCGTTATAGAAGTGCAAAATGGGCTAAGAAAGCCTTCTTCTTCCTTCTGCTTAGTATTCTATATTCCATACTGTTAGCAAGTTCACAGCTAAATAAGAATCCGTATGTGTACTTAGCAGGAGGGGTGATGGATGGCAATTTATCAGTTTCTTTCTATACTGGTGACTGAAACTTATGGATCCTAGCACTTCCTGGTTGTTGGTGATTAATGGGTTTGTTTACATCTTCTCCCTTTGGTCTAGAGGGAGATACTGAGTGGGGTTCCTGCCAGCACTCTGGAAGGTTTGGCTCAGTCCCAAAGCCAAGAGCTCTGTAGCCCAAGCTGTGTTTATGCCATGGAAGCCCTTGGGCTTTTTTGGATTTTAATCACTTTCTGAACAGATGCATTTCTGTTAGGATGAACAAGGTATTGATATTTGCACTGTGCTCATTAAAATCAAAACTCTAGTTATTAAACAGTGTTCATTTTTGCTTCCAACAAATAAATAAAATAAAATAAAATGTGATTTCTTTCAATCTGATTCCTGATGCCACAGTTACACTTTTAACAAAAATTACAGGGACTTCTAAATTATAATCTCAGGTTATTGATAACCCCTTTTTGGTTGAACAATGTTAAGAGTAAAGTGGAAACAAATAGGAAAAACCTCTGTGCACAGCAAGATATATAAGGTAGCAGGCCGTTTCCTGTCTTTGAGAAAGTAAAATGTGTGTGTTTATGCGTGAATAATTATGCTCTACGTGCACAAGCAACATGTTTACTTTTCATTATCTGACAAGGTCCAGAGTGTGTTACTTAATTATGAAACTGGCTTTCACACAAAAATAGGAGTTACTTTTAATTTCATAGCACTGCCCTGTTAAGAAGGAGGGTGGAAAATTAAGCCAAATTAATGAATAAACTTCTGCAACTTCTTGCCATCAGAAAACATTGTATGCACAATCTGATAATTGGCTTGTATAGCTTTGTATGCCTGGAACCCTCTCTTTCCTCTTTATTTCTTTGGTGATGTTTATTGCCTTCTCTGGAAAGCCCATGAAAACCAGATCTGATATTTTTATTGTGTTGAAATAATTCTGGGAAAAATAGGTTCTAAATATACACAACAGTCATCAAGAAAAGCAGCTAAGTCTGGTTTAGAGGTCTAGCAGATGGGAAAACACTGAACCAGGAATGGAGAGAAAGGACCTTTGATTCTCTGATACAGACACTATTGTGGTTGTGGGTTTGTGACAATTGCCAAAAGCTTCTAGCCACCAGCTTTCATCAAATTGTGACACAAAGTTAGAATTTAAAAATGACAAGAGAATTAAGTGCAAGAGAGACATCCCTTAAAAGGATGAGAGGAAAGAGGGTAAGAATATATCTAGTTGACCCCAAGTTTTGGTTAGAAAAATATGATGCTTTGATGAATAAATCTCTGATGACTAAAGCTTCTTTATAAAAAAAATGCCTGTGCTATAATAAATAACAAATAGAAATTTCATAAACTGTGTAAAGTAATGTTACTATGTCTCCTACCCTAGTAACCTCTGATTCTTCAGATCATACCAGTTGGGAGCTAAATACTGAATCACATCGGCAATAGTAAATTATTTAATTAGGTCTACCCTTTCTTGCAGAATCTCCTCTCACCCTCATATTTCTGGACACATTCAAGACACATCCAAGCTCACTAATAGCTATAATAGGTCAACAGCAATTTTTTCCTCTTTTGCTCTCATTCTTCCTGTGATGCCTGCTACTGAGGGCTTCAATTCTCAATAAGTCTTATGAGAACTCTTTCATTGCAGCCACAGTGGACATTAATATGTTGGGAGTTTTTTGGCAGCAAGTGACAGAACCCAGTTAACCTTGGTTAGCTGATGAAATCCCATGGCAGTATTGCAGTGGTCTTAGGAGCAAAAGAGTCAGTGACTTCAACCAGAACAGGAGTCTCCTCCTCCCTTTTCACCTTGTTGCATCTGCTTTATCCTCACCTCTTTCTTCAGGTTGGCTCTTTCCAAGACACATGCTGATAGTTTCTGATCTTTGTATTTTGTGAATTAGGCATCCACAAGGCACTGCCAACTCTGTAAATTCTGGAATTTCCAGGCAAGGCTCTCATTGGCTCAGTGTTGGTCAGGTGCTCTCCACTCGTACAATCAAGCATGAACATTAAAGGGTAACACCATGACCGGCCCAGCTGGAAATAAAAGGGTAACAACACCATGACTGGCCCAGCTGGAGCCATGTGCCCACTCCTGGACCAATCCATGGTGGTCAGGGAGCAAGCTGACATTGTAACATGGCCACTAAGCAATATGTGGTCAGGAGTCACACCAGTCTTCCTGACCACTAAATCCTGAGCACATAGCATTGACCATCACCCAGGCAGAAGTACAGCAGTACAATCTCAGCTCACTGCAACTTCTGCCTCCTGGGTTCAAGCAATTCTCCTGCCTCAGCCTCCCGAGTAGGTGGGATTACAGGCTCCCACTGCCACACCTGGCTAATTTTTGTATTTTTAGTAGAGACAGGGTTTCTCCATGTTGGCCATGCTGGTCTCAAACTCCTGATCTCAAGTGATCTGTCTGCCTCGGACTCTCAAAGTGCTGGGATTATAGGCAGGAGCCACCGTGCCCAGTCCCTAGTGGGTGTTTTTTAAGTTGCAGGATGAATGGGTTGTGAGTGTGCATGTTTGTGCATAGGGTGTGTGTGTGCATCGTAGACTGGTGGTCAGTAGGAAAACCAAGGGTTTCCTATGTGCTCATGTTACTGTCACTTCCCATTGATGCCTACAGTGATGACACTGAACCAAACTGCAAATATTCCACAGTGCCAACATCATGCTGATTTCTGACGCTGCAAGATCTTGTGGTAGTTTCTTCTATATTCTGTGCCTCAATGAAGTAAAAAATATTTCTTATTCATGGCTACTGTTGCCATGGTCTCTGTTCACAGCTGCTGAGGTCAGGCTTTGCTGGAGCTGTTCTTCCATGTTAAGTCACAGGCATGTGGAGAGTAACAGTATATGACAGATGCCTGTGCATCTCTTTCACAGAGATCATGAAGGATCATCTGTTTAAATGAGAACTCTCTCTTGTTCTTGAGGTGCAGGCCCTACAGAGGTGCTGTCCTGTCATTCTAAAGTTTTTGAAAATTTTATGTACTCTTTCAGTATCACCTGCATGCCTTACTCCCTGAGACTCATGGGCTCATTGCTGGAGGGCAGTCTTAGACCTCAGTGTCATGCTCTGCTGGCTAATAATTCCTTTTTCCTCTGAAGTTGGGGAATCCAGACTGAGTCAAATTCGTGTTCCTGAGTAACTCTTCCCTTAGGATCTGTTATTTTCCACATGTGGCCTGTCTTCTTCATGCAGCTCCTGCTATGGTGGGTCAGTTCTACCTCTAGACAATCTTGACATGTCCAAATCTCAAGGCATACATAATTTAGGCTGGAACCATGACTCCTGTGGATGTCTGGCTGAACAGGATGGAATGGCGTAACACACAATTTCCATTTATCTATTTCAAACCGCCACCCAGGATAGTAAACAGAACCAAGCTTAGGTATGTTGGTGAATGCTGGAAAAGTGTCTTTACTGGCTTCAACTTCCCCATCTTGTGACCATTATCCCCCTCTGGATGATGATCTTCTCCTGCCTTAAGGCAGGTCCACTTAGGTATTTGCATTTTTAACCTTTTAAACTTTTGATCCCATAGTGTAACGTAATTGCTTGCTGATACAACTGAGGGTGGAGGATTCATTTAATTGGTTCCAGACAGTGGAAGGAGAGATAGTCTTCAATTCCTGGTTGAAGTGGAGGGAAGGTAGGATTGAAGTCAGCCCCAAGGGCAACCAGAGTTCAAGCTTTTAAAAGGGGACTAGATTTAAAGATGAATGATGAACCCTGTTCCTTTTCCTCTCAAGATTCCTTGTTTCCTTGGAGAGAAAATGAGGGAGTCCCCTGAATCCCCCTGAGGTTGTTTTCTTGGAGCTTCAAGAGTGAAGTAAGTGCTCATTGTCATGTACTCCTTGAGGACCTGGAGCTAAGCCTGGAGTTACTTGGGTCCCCTCCACCACCAGTGACTGTCCTTCCAACTTCCCCTGTCCTTACATCTCTAGTTTAAACTCAGGTCAGTCTTCTCTCTTGATCTCTGTCACTCTTTAT
Source organism: Nomascus leucogenys (assembly GCF_006542625.1). NCBI lineage: Eukaryota > Metazoa > Chordata > Mammalia > Primates > Hylobatidae > Nomascus > Nomascus leucogenys. The sequence goes on from NC_044389.1 coordinate 82,528,794, forward strand.
CTCCTTGTTCCAAAGTGCATATTTTTTTCAGATTTATTATATTTTATTTATTTTACATTTGAAAATAGTGCCAGTAAAATGACTCAAAATTGGAAAACAGAGAAAAAAGTGGAAAAAAATATAAATATGCACCATTCTAATGTAAAAAAAGAAGTCCAACATTTTCTCTAGATAGTAATTCCTTTCTGGTTTTTTGTAAGCATAATTTCTAAAAAGTTATAAACATAAAATAGTTTTAATCACTTGGAAGTACACTTTTTTTTTCTTACTTTGTAACTTATGCCTTTATATGCCTTTTGTGGATTCTCACATGGTCTTTATAACCAGTTGGTATATATTTGACATAAATTAAGTTAGTATTTAATTATGTTTTCACCTCATGATCCAGAATGCTTTCTTATTTGATTTTAACTTATGGTAGTAAAGCTTCTAACAATGAAATCTGTTTGTAGAAAATTCCTCTTTAATAATAGATGTAGAGTTGCAGTTGGTTTGGAGCTGAGAGCTCCCAAAATAACTGAATTAGGTCATAAGACTGAACAATTTTGCTGTTGGAGATAGCCCAAAACATCCATCCATCAAAAAGTTCAGTTAGATAGTTATATAACCCAATGAAAGGGAAATGAGAGAAAATATCTTGTATTTAAGATATACATAAATGGTTTATAAACCCAGTGAAAAAAATTTGGTGCGTCTCATACTAGATCAGGGGCATTTTGAGGCTTCTTCTCATCTACCATTCTATTTCTTTACGTCTTCCCCAAAAAACTAAAAAAAATTAGATAATTTCCTTTTCACTGATGATCTAGGTAGAAAAGAAAGCATCTTACTCGTGATTGCAGCGTGCATAAAGAATTAAGCTACTTTTCAGGTATTTCAAGTTATCTCTCAATTCTGATTTCCCAAAGAAAACTCCAGAACAATTTCCAACTGCCTCAATTTTCTATTTCAGGTGAATGTGGATTATTTTGGCCTGTATTGTTTTGAAATTGCACTTTGAGTATGTACATCCATTTACCTAAGAGAGGAAAGTATACTGTACATATTATTGCAGAAGTTTGAAATGACTAATTTAGAAATGTATTCTGACCTAAAGTACAGGGCTTGTATTTCCCAGTTGCCTGTCTTGAAAAAAAAACATGCCAGAAAACACTCCTGAATAATCACTGCAGCTTAATTCCAGAGCTCTGCTTGCCACAGCTTTCGGTGTGACATTCATTAGCTCTGCAGCACATAGGCCATCCTCTGAACCAGGGGAAGGGTTAAGAGTGAGGTGCTGGAATATATTGAGTCCTGTGGGATCAATCATCTCAGGGTTGCCAGTGTCCTCAGAGAGCAAGGGAAAGGCCTTGGAGACAAGGTGCTCTTTGCTTCTTTTCTTTTTCAGTGTGGACAAACCCCCCAGTTTATTAGATTCCAAGTTTTATTATATTTTATTTGTACCCATAAATAATTTTAGAGTATAAATAAAGAGAATTTATGTGAAGTAAATAATTTGGGAGGCCAACCGTTTGGCTTATGTGTTTGAATTCTGTCTTCATTCTACCCTCCAATTTATTTTTATTCTAATTTTGCCTAGTAGAGGAGGTTGAATTGATGTTTTGTGTTTTGAAGGGTGTTTTTAGTCCTAACAGCTAAAATTGTGCTTTTAGAGCCAGATCATGGCAAAATAATTGAAAATCCTTGTAGCATGTGAGGAACATCATATGAAACAGTGAAGAGTGGGTTCAGATTTCAAAATGTGGCCACTGATGTATCTGGAATGAATATTTTGTTCTGCTGTGTTTAAATATTGGAATATTTGGTGATATCTAGGTCAACAGCTCTCAAACTTTTTGTCTCAGAGTGACTTTACACTTTTAAAAGTCACTGATGTTCCCCAAGGAGTTTTTGCTTACTGTAGTACTCCCTTATTCATGGAGGTTGCATTCCAAGACCCCCAGTGGATGCCTGAAACCTTGGATAGTACTAAACCCTATATATACTATGTCTTTTCCTATATAAACATGCCTATGATAAAATTTAATTTATAAATTAGGCACACTTATAATTAATAACAATAACTAATAATAAAATAGAACAATTGTAAAATTATACTGATATGGTTTTGCTGTGTCCCAGCCCAAATCTCATCTTGAGTTATAGCTCTGATAATTCCCACATGTTGTGGGAGGGACCCAGCGGGAGATAATTGAATCATGGGGGTGGGTCTTTCTCGTGCTATTCTTGTGATAGTGAATAAGTCTCACAAGATCTGATGGTTTTATAAAGGGAAGTTTCCCTGCACAAACTCTCTTCTCTTGCCTGCCGCCATGTGAGACATGCCTTGCACCTTCCACCATGATTGAGAGGCCTCTCCAGCCACATGGAACTGTGAGTCTATTAAACTCCTTTCTTTTGTAAATTGCCCAGTCTCAAGTATGTCTTTATCAGCAGTGTGAAAATGAACTAATACATATATACTGAAATAAAAGTTATGTAAATATGATCTGTCTCTCAAAATATCTTATTGTATATAATATTTTTGAACTATGGTTGACCTCAGTGTTACTGAAACTGCAGAAAGTGAAACCATGAATGAAAGGGAATCTACTGAGATTTATCATTTTAGAAATTAAAACAGAAATTGGGAAAAAAGAAATCATTTACAATTCTAAAATAATTATCGAGTTGGATGTTAATATAAATATTTATATTAAAAATATTCATCTTTTCTAAAATAAAAACAGCAATTTAGTGAGAAGAGCAACATTGTTTTACATTTTTGAAATCTCTTTAATAATGAACTGTTCAAAACAGCTGGATTATCATATTTGCTTCTGAATTCAATCTGATGCAATATTTTATTTTTATTAAAGTATATACTGATAGGTAGTTAGAAAGGGTATTTTAATAGCCTCAAAAAGGTAACTATGGAAAACCTTCTTTGATATTATACCATAACTAGGCATGTGGTAGTTTTTTAAATGTTAGTTGCAATGTGGATTCTGAAGCCATATCAATTAATTTTTTGTGCAATGTTACCTTAAAGCTACATTAAAATCCTTTTGTCTATCTTGCAATGTGAATGATTCTTTTAATCAAGCTTGATTGGTAATACTGCATAGATTACTTGGAAAATATTGGTTCACATGCACATTTTCCCAATGTTGACGCATTTATTATAAGATATTAAGACATCACTTTTTTATTATACTTTAAGCTTTTTTAATATAGTTTAAGTTCTGGGATATTATACTTTAAGTTCTGGGGTATTATACTTTAAGTTCTGCAGAACGTGCAGGTTTGTTACATAGGTATGCATATGCCATGGTGGTTTGCTGTACCCATCAACCCATCATCTACATCAGGTATTTCTCCTAATGCTATCCCTCCCCTAGCCCCCCAACCCCTGACAGGCCCTGGTGTGTGAAGTTCCCCTCCCGGTGTCCATGTGTTCTCATTGTTCAACTCCCACTTATGAATGAGAACATGTGGTGTTTGGTTTTCTGTTCCTGTGTTAGTATGCTGAGAATGATAGTTTCCAGTGTCATTCATGTCCCTGCAAAGGACATGATCTCATCCTTTTTTATGGCTGCATAGTATTCCATGGTGTATATGTGCCACATTTTCTTTATGCAGTCTATCATTGATGGGCATTTGGGTTGGTTCCAAGTCTTTGCTGTTGTAAATAGAGCTGCAATAAACATACGTGTGCATGTGTCTTTATCATAGAATGATTTATAATCTTTTGGGTATATACCCAGTAATGGGATTGCTGGGTTAAATGGTATTTCTGTTTCTAGATCCTTGAGGAATTGCCACACTGTCTTCCACAATGGTTGAACTAATTGTTCACCCACCAACAGTGTAAAAGTGTTCCTGTTTCTCCACATCCTTTCCAGCATCTCTTGTTTCCCAACTTTTTAATGATTGCCATTCTAACTGGCATGAGATGGTATCTCATTGTGGTTTTTATTTGCATTTGTCTAATGACCAGTGATGAGGAGATTTTTTTTGGTATGTTTGTTGGCTGCATAAATGTTTTCTTTTGTAAAGTGTCTGATCATATCCTTCACCCACTTTTTGATGGGGTTGTTTGTTTTTTTTGTTGTAAATTTGTTTAAGTTCCTTATAGATTCCGGATATTAGCCCTTTTTCAGATGGAAAGATTGCAAAAATTTTCTTCAATTCTGTAGGTTGCCTGTTCACTCTGATGATATCTTTTGCTGTGCAGAAGCTCTTTAGTTTAATTAGATCCCATTTGTCAATTTTGGCTTTTATTGCCATTGTTTTTGGTGTTTTAGTCATGAAGTCTTTGTCCATGTCTATGTCCTGAATGATATTGCCTAGGTTTTCTTCTAGGGTTTTTATGGTTTTAGGTCTTACCTTTAAGTCTTTAATCCATTTTAAGTTAATTTTTGTGTAAGGTGTAAGGAACGAGTCCAGTTTCAGTTTTCTGCATATGGCTAGCCAGTTTTCCCAACACCATTTATTAAATAGGGAATCCTTTCTTCATTGCTTGTTTTTGTCAGGTTTGTCAAAGATCAGATGGTTGTAGATGTGTGGCATTATTTCTGAGGCCTCTGTTCTGTTCCATTGGTCTATGTATCTGTTTTGGTACCAGTACTATGCTGTTTTGGTTACTGTAGCCTTGTAGTATTGTTTGAAATCAGGTAGCGTGATATCTCCAGCTTTGTTCTTTTTGCTCAGGATTGTCTTGGCTATACAGGCTCTTTTTTGTTTCCATATAAAATTTAAAATAGTTTTTTCTAATTCTGTGAAGAAAGTCAGTAGTAGTTTGATGGGGATAGCATTGAATCTACAAATTGCTCTGGGCAGTATGGCCATTTTCATGATATTGATTCTTCCTATCCATGAGCATGGAAGATTTTTCCATTTGTTTGTGTCCTCTCTTATTTCCTTGGGCAGTGGTTTTCAGTTCTCCTTGAAGAGGTCTTTCACATCCCTTGTAATTTGTATTCCTAGGTATTTTATTCTCTTTATAGCAATTGTAAATGGGAGTTCACTCATGATTTGGCTGTTTGTCTATTATGGGTGTATAGGAATGGTTGTGATTTTTGCACATTGATTTTGTATCCTGAGACTTTGCTGAAGTTGCTTATCAGCTTGAGGAGATTTTGGGCTGAGACGATGGGGTTTTCTAAGTATATAATCCTGTCACCTGCAAACAGAGACAATTCAACTTCCTCTCTTCCTATTTAAATGCCCTTTATTTCTTTCTCTTGCCTGATTGCCCTGGCCAGAACTTCCAATACTATGTTGAATAGGAGTAGTGAGAGAGGGCATCCTTGTGTTGTGCCTGTTGTCAAAGGGAATGCTTCTAGCTTTTGCCCATTTGGTATGATATTGGCTGTGGGTTTGTCATAAATAGCTCTTATTATTTTAAGAAATGTTCCATCAATACCTAGTTTATTGAGAGTTTTTAACATGAAGTGGTGTTGAATTTTATTAAAGGTTTTTTCTGCATCTATTGAGATAATCATGTGGTTTTTGTCATTGGTTCTGCTTATGTGATGGATTATGTTTATTGATTTGTGTATGTTAAACCAGCCTTGCATCCCAGGGATGAAGCCAACTTGATTGTGGTGGATAAGATTTTTGATGTGCTGCTGGATTTGGTTTGCCAGTATTTTATTGAGGATTTTTGCATCAATGTTCATCAGGGATATTGGCCTGAAATTTTCTTTTTTTGTTGTGTCTCTGCCAGGTTTTGGTATCAGGATGATGGTGGCCTCATAAAATGAGTTAGAGGAGTCCCTCTTTTTCTGTTGTTTGGAATATTTTCAGAGGGAATAGTACAAGCTCCTCTTTGTACCTCTGGTAGAATTTGGCTCTGAATCCGTCTGGTCGTGGGCTTTTTTTGGTTGGTAGGCTGTTAATTACTGCCTCAATTTCAGAACTTGTTATTGGTGTATTCAGTAATTTGACTTCTTCCTGGTTTAGACTTGGGAGGGTGTATGTGTCCAGGAATTTATCAATTTCTTCTAGATTTTCTAGTTTATTTGCATAGAGGTGTATTCACTGATGGTAGTTTGTATTTCTGTGGGATCAGTGGTGATATCCCCTTTATCAGTTTTTATTGTGTCTATTTGATTCTTGTCTGTTTTCTTCTTTATTAGTCTGGTTAGTAATCTATCTATTTTGTTAATCTTTTCAAAAAGCCAGCTCCTGGATTCATTAATTTCTTGAAGGGTTTCTTGTGTCCCTATCTCCTTCAGTTCTGCTCTTATCTTAGTTATTTCTTGTCTTCCACTGGCTTTTGAATTTGTTTGCTCTTGCTTCTCTAGTTCTTTTAATTGGACATCACATTTATTAATATCACCACAGATCCCATAGAAAAGCCTATCATTAGGGGGAAACTGCCAACCTCAGTGTTGGATATGAGTTTTTCAAAATTCTAAATGTTGAATATGCAAATTTATTCATTGGCAACAGATTCAATTGGTTGTTTTCCTTAAGGTAACAGGCCTACTTTGTTCATTTTTGAGAAAATATCTGCCAAATACCTAAGTCTGAATAATCATAATCAGAACTCTCAGTTGATCTTACAAGTAAGAATGATGTTCCATGAAAAGAGGCTATTTCAGCTCAACTCGAAAGGCCCAAGGCTTTTCCTGGAGTAACATTTTATTTTGGTATGTGACGGAAGTACTTTACATATACTTCCCATGTCTACCCACAGAATAATATTAATAATATAGATACTTAAGTTTTGAAATTTAATATTTTTACTGTTTTATGAAGAACTTCAAGTGAAACTTCCACTCACTGTCATTATTTTTGTTGCAAACACTGTAAGAACATTGGGTGCCACTGCCTTCCTGCTTAAGCACTGCAATTTTTCCCATAATTGCTTAAGCACTATTGGCGCGAATGTCAACACTGCAAAAAAGTCATGAACATCATTGTATTCTTATGAAAAAGACTCTGACTTCATATACCTGAAAGTGTCTGAGGGATTTCCAGGGGTCCATGTACTATGCTTTTGGAAGCACTGATCTAGATCCTTATCTGACTTTTTATTTGTCAGGGAGAGGTCAAACATTTTTCACTAGAAGTAAAGTGAAGGAAGTAAAACACATTTTGGGACATAAAATTTTAATGGCTTGACAGATGGCAAGTTTTAAAACAATTTTGCTACTGAAAGGGACCAGCGGTATATTTTCCTCTATACAAAATCAATTTCCAGAGACAAAAAACACACAGTTCTCAAATTAATACCATACTAGTAAATGAGCCTTCAAAACAAGTAAAAATTTCCAGTACTTATTCATTCACAAAATATTTTAAAATGTATAATATTAGCCAGGTACATAGAAATGAGAAATAAGGTGAAATGTAGAAGTGATAAATGTATAGTAATATGCTTTTATTAAAATGATTTTTATAATTAATTTAAAATATATTCTTTGTGCTTATACTCCAAAGAGTTAATTTCATTTGTTTATTTAAACCAATATCTACTTTCCCTCTCAGGTAGAACTTTGGTATCAAAACAATTCTGTAACAATAGCCAATGTGGCAGCAAAGTTAAATGGAAATGTTATGCGACCACAGTCCTTGCTATGTAAAGTTCTTCTTTTTAAAGTTTTTCTTTTTCTTTATTTCCTTCCTTTCTTCCTTCCTCCCTCCCTTCTTCTCTTCCTTCCTTCCATTCTTTCTTTCTTTCCTGTCTTTCATTCATTGCAAAACGTTTATTTTGGGGCACTGAGCTGTGGCTCATGCCTGTAATCCCAGCACTTTGGTAGTCTGAGGCAGGAGGAATGACTGAGGCCAGGAGTTTGTAACCCGCCTGGGCAACATAGTGAGACCCTCATCTCTACAATAAAAAAAAATGAAAAATTAGCTGGGTATGGTGGCATGTGACTGTAGTCCTAGCTCTCAGGAGGCTGAGGCAGGAGAATCACTTGAGCCCAGGAATTTGATGTTAAAGTGAGCTATGATCACATCCCTGCACTCTGGTGTAGGCAACAGGGTGAGATTATTAGGTAGGTAGGTAGGTAGGAGTGATGGATTAGAAGTAGGACTAAAATGAAGGTAGGAATGATTCATCTGAGAATGAATCTGAAATAATAATCACACATCACTCCTACCTTCCTTTTTATTTTTATTTTTCAGCTTGAGAAACTCTGTGAACCTCTGTGTACATATTGTACAGTTATTGTGAGATCTCTTTCATACAGCAGTACTAATACCAACATGATGGACAGGCGGCTCTGCTCTCATACTCTAAGGAGGATGTGTAGCTGTTAAGAGCTCAGACTCTGAAGTAAAATGGCCTTATATTCCAATCTCATATGTACTTTGGTGAAATTATGAAAAACCTCAAAAACCTTGGTATCTTCATCCAGAAAAATGGCCTAATGTTAGTTTAATTGAGATAATGCATGCATAGTACTTAGCACAATGATTGGCACATATGTATGTATTTGTTATTATTACTTCTGAGTTTCTGTGTCTTCAGCATTTGTATTCGATAAGATATAAGGGCTCCAACAATAAAGAATAATTCCTTTCTTAATGATTTACTTTTGTGCTAATAAAATTTCTGGAAACTACCAGCTTCTGTTCAAAGAGAAAATCTACTGGTATGAGAACGGTCACCAATTTACATACACCATACATAGCTGTAAAAAGAAAACATAGTTTAGGCTGAAGTTTCATTTGTGCCTAATCTACTGAGTAGGTGGGTAAAACAATTTATTCTAATCCAATAACTTTAGTCCAACACAGTGGTTTGAGTATTTAGGCACTTAGTGTTTTTTTGGTCTAAATCCCAGTATTTTGGTTTTCCTCTTCTCGACCTGCTTCTCTCCAACATAGAATCTGGGTTTTTTGAGAGGAAGATCCTGTGGTAAAGAGAAAGGGACACTCCCTGAAATTTATTTTCAAGGCTGTGGATGATTCCTTGGTCCTTATGGAAATGCCTCTTGTTTTACTATGACTATTGCTTGCCTCTTATCCTTAGAAGCTGAGGTTGTTGTCTATTCTCTACAAATGTAGGATCAAGGCCAAGTAGTTCTCTTTGGTTACTGGCTCTAAGATGTCTATGACATCCAATCAGTTCCTGGAACACTTTGCCCTCACCGTATTGATATCACACTCACTTTCTAGAGACCCAAGTCCTATGATGAACTGACTTCTGTGTGCCATCTTGGGGTCAAGTGGGAAAGTCTATATTAGGAGAACTCAACCAAGACCCTTCTCATATCTAATCACACTTTGTGCTCAACTTTTATGCTATTGCTACAACACCTCTCCTGTGTGGATTAGGCATCCCCCTAAATCTAATACACTTCCCCTATGGAGAGGCAGGAGAGCAGAATGCATATGTCTCATTTTTTTCACTTCTCTTCACCCAGGCTGGAAGGGCAGGATTTCCATCTCCTTTCTGTCATACTGTGGGTTTTGTGATCTGCAGTACCAGCCTTACCTGTCCACAGGCTTAAAGTGGGGTTTTGTGATTTAAATATCTCTCTCTCCTGACAGCCTGTCTTCCAAGTGCACTGTCTCCATAAAGAGGTCAGCTCTGAGAATCAGGGCTAATCAATAGCATCTTTATTCTTGTCTCTTTCTTTCTCTAGAGCAATAAACCTCAACGCTTCAGTTGGTGAGGAAAAGCTGCAAGGACTTAAAAGGGGTAGAAATTAAGAACATTGTTTTAATATTTGCAAAATAATGTCTGCCATATTAATTTACCAATGTTTGTGTAACTACAAAAGCCATACTTTTTTTCCAATGTACAGTGTTTGGCACTGGGTTAGTCTATGGTCTTTCTGGGCAAGAGAAAAGAAAATCAGAAATTGGAGGCTATAAAGAGCTTCAAACCAGTTGCGACTTGGTCACAAGCACTGAGAAAGGAGGAAGGAAGAAAGACATATTTAAGATGCTCTGAAAGTGCTCATGCCAAGTATTACTGCTGTGGAAAATGGAAGTATCCACCACATTTTATGCTGTTGTCTTTAAGACTTAGGTATTCCCATTCTGAAGGCTGGTGAGAAAAATGACTGCTTGGAATCCAACACATATAGGTCTCATCCAATAACATACCCAGAATATTTATGGTAAAATCCAAAATGTTATTGCTAGGTAGAATGTATTTAACGTCAACATTTATTTTAAGACCACCTAAAACGAATTAAGCCAGTCTGTCTGGATTTGAGCCTGGGGGCACACTCACATGGCACGTGACTTTGGAATGTTCACTTACCTTTGCTAAACCCCAGTTTTCTCATCTATAAAATAAAGGTTATAATAATCAACAAATATTGAGTGTTTTTATATGCCACACAGTTTTAGCCACTTGAATTAACTTGTTTAATTGATAAATAGCCTCAAGATGTTTCATTTTCATCTGTCTGCAGATGAAAAAAAACATGCCACTGAGAGATTAAGTTACTTTTCATGATCACATAGGTAGAGGTGAAGGTAGGATTAGAATACAGGCAGTCTGTTGCTATATCTGAATGATAACAGCAAATACTTTGAAAATATACTCTGTGCCAGGCACTTTTCTAAGAAGTCTATGAGATAGGAACTTTCTTTATCCCATTTTACAGATTAGAAAACTGAGCATGGAGAGGTTAAATATCTTGCCCAAACTGACACAGTTAGTAGGTGCTATGCCAGATCCATCCAGTATGGCTCCAGAGTTTGTGCTCATAGCCTCCATGCTATACTGTCTCAAAGGGTTTTTATGAGAAATAACTGATAAAATACATGTGAAGTTCTTAGTATAGCACCTGGCACAGAGGAAATGCCTAATAAAAATGAATGAATTATTAATGAGGAAGCCCTCCAAATGGGCAAATGAGAGATTCTGTAAGTCTAGGATAGCACTGAGCATTCTGTACTGGTAAACATTGTTATGTGTGTTATTATGACACCATCATTTTGTCTTATGTAATTTCATTCACTCATTTCATTCTTTCAGCTGGTCAGTCTTGCCTTGCATGGCATTTTTAATGTACCAACACCATGCCAAATTCTCCAGTATGTGGTGTAGAGATATCTCTTTGGCAAAAGGCTCATAGATTTGTTGTACTTAAAGAAGCACTAAACAACTTTAAAATATTCTATATTGGCATTTGTTTCTAATTAGTTTATCTCAGTTTCTTGAAAGGGACTAATTCTGCAATTTGGTGATGCCTAGTAATATGATGCCATTTAGCTTCTTCGGGCTAAATTTCAGGCACATATCTTGTAACATTCTCACACATATGACTCTGAGGTGCTTTATCTTTTAATCAGGAAGCTGTGCACTAAAGCTGTTACAGCCCAATTGGTTCTTCTTGCCAGCTGCCCCCCAAAAGCCAATACACTGAGAACAGCAGGTATTGCAGCAGAGAAAAAGTTTAATAATCACAGGACAGATGTGGGAGGAGGACAGAAGATATTTTTCAAATTCACCTTCCTGAGAATTCAGAGGCAATAATTTTTAAGGATACTTTGTCAGGCAGGGGACTGGGGAACTGAAACAATTGATTGGTTGGGGATGGAATTACAGGGATGTCGAACCTACAGCTGAGTCAGTTCCCGGCCAGGGTCTGCAGGACCAGTTGAGTCAGTTCCTTGGTGTGGGTCACAGGTCCGGGTCTCTTAATATGCCAAAATGCTAAATCTGAGAAAGATCTCAAAGACCAGTCCTTTAGGTCTAACAATAGTCATGTTATTTATAGGAGCAGTTGGGGAAGTTAACAAATCTTGTGACTTCTGGTTACATGACTCTAGGGCAATAAGCAACTATAGAAAAGCAAGCTAAGCAAGCAATGAATAGTTATTGTTTAACCATGCATGTTCTTCAGCAAAGTTCAGGCTTCTGCCATGATTCTAATCTTGTGGCTTTTTATTAGTTTTCACAAATACAGTTTCAATCTTTGAACAATGAATGGATCAGTTCAAGGAAAGGGCTATTACGTTCTCTGCACAAGAGTGGGCAAAAGCAATTTTGCCTGGTAGAAGCAAAATGGAGTCAATTATGTTAAATTTCCCTTACTACTATAATTTTTCAAGAGGTGATTTCAAAGCCTTATAGCTTTTCACTTAATGTCCTGCTCACTGTTATTTCCTTAAATTTTTAAAAACAATTTCTGTTCCAAATGCCACCTTGCTTCTGCTAAGGGGAAGAAATCTGTATGGTCTAAAAAACACAGAATTTAGAGTCATAATATTAGTTCAAGGCAAATTCTCACAGCTCTTTGACCTCTAGCAAGTTATCTAACAGAGCTGAACTTCAGTTTTCTTGTTTTTGGAATGGGGATAGTAATTTCCACCCTGCAGGTTTGTTGAGTGACTAAATTAAGCAGAAAATGCAAAACTTTCAGCCAGTGCCTTGCTCTTCTAACGCACTCTGCTTGGGCTTAGTACTTCAGCTATTATTATTCTAATAATTTAAAAAAAGTATAATTTCATCTTTTTTTGGTTTGAAGTAGTAAACAATGTCATTTATAAAAATTCATTTGCTTTTGTATAGGTGAATTTGGTGTTTTTTTTTCTCTTAGTTTTTCAGATAATGATGGAAATGGAGGGGTGCAGTGAAATTTTCTGATGCAGGTACATGTTTTAGGGAGAATAACTTATCATTATGATCACCAATATAATAGATTAGATAGGATGGCAATGGAAACAAATGACCCAAGTAGAATTCTAACATAATAAAAAGGAGAAAGGCAAGAACAACAACAACAAAACAGATTTCAAAACCATTTTTAAACCATTTTATGAATAAAGAGAAGAAGCAAAATAATGAGAACTACCTTGACTTCTGCAAGTCAACACTTAAAATTATAAAGCCAATTGAATGTTAGAAGTTGGGGGGCCCTCAAAAGTCAAAGAGAGTTCTTCAATGCCCAGCACAGTCATGCAATTACAGCATCTCTGCTGGGTGGTCATCTGACCTTTCTTTCCATACAGAAGCAGCTTATCTCCTTGTAAAATATTATAAGGCAGTTCTGACTGCTATAAAGTGCTTGTTCATCTGATCGAGGTGCCAATTGGCACAATCTATCATTCTCAGAGAGATCACATAAATGATCTTATCTTTTAAAACAAAGTCTTCCAAATAGTCAAAGATGGTCCTTACTTTAAATTAAACATCCTCTTCTCTCTTACCTGCTCTCTGTAAGCTGCTAATAATTCCCTCAGAATGGAGAATCTGGAACAGACATGATTAACAAGTGTTTTCTCATGCAAACTGTCAAGCCATGTATCTTGTCCCTTACTGTCATGTTTTTTTTTTTCACCTAAAAGCAGATCATTTTAATACCCACATAAGGATTTAAGACTGTATGATTTCAAAGATATGCTTTTCCTAGCATCATATTATTCTACTATAATGACAGTCTAGGCTTCTGTCTGTAATATTTTCACTCATTTCTGTGCATTGCAAACTTTAACTCAATTATCCAAACTCAGGCCCCTAACTTTTGCTCCCCAGGCACCACCTTGCCCCTGGAAACAGACAGTTCTTTATGATTTCAGATAACAGCTCTTGTATACATTTATTGGGAAGAAAGTGGAGGAAAAAGTTCAGGTTGTTGTCATTTGTAAGTTTCCTTCATTTTATTTAGAATAAGCTTACAGAGGGTTAACCATGTTAGCAATGCCTTTGAACCAAAAATATTTGAAATATTTTTGCAGAATTTATTCATGTTAAATTGATCTGAAAATGTTTTAGGATCACATGTTTAGATGTTTCTAAGTAGTGTATCCTTTTTCTAAATCAGGAAATCCTATTGATCTCTCAAACTATATTTGTTTTCTAAGTTTTCAGTATAATACAATTTTATTTCCTAAATAATAGAAATAAAAGAAATAGGTTTCTTTTGGTATTAGGTGCATCTAGACATTTTTAAACAAGAAAATACTTTAAAATTCAGTTTTTTCCTTTTTAAAGTATCAGGTAGCTTGCTTTCCATAAAGTTATAGTTTACTATATATTTTCTTATTGGATAGTGATCACAAAAATGAGTGCTTTCTTTAATAATATTTAGCAGACACATTTAGGAAAGCAAACTAATATCACATTTCTTCTGAGAAGTCCCCTGAGGATTTTCTTATTTCCTCTTATTAAGAGGATTCTCTTATTGAGTTTTAAGGGCAGTGAGACTGCATAATACCTAGTGACCGAGAGGATTAATTTACATTATATTTAGAAACATAACCTCCCACATGTTATATCCAAGTTGTAGTCAACAGTTTTAGCTTTCGTAAAAACAAGCTTACTATTTTCTTTACCTAATACCCACAGACTTTGACTAGGTTACTTTTTGCTGTTGTTTTTGTTTTTTTATCACCATTTTGTTCTGAACAGTTACTGTGATTCTGTTTTTTTCTGATTAATGATAATAGTATGGTCAGCCCTAACACATTAATTAAACTCTCTTTCGTGATCTTTATTTTCTCAAGAATATAAATCAATAAAGTCCCCAAAGTGCAAGAAAAGATTTTTGGTGTCATAGAATGTCAGGAAATTCAATATATGTAATTGGAGCATGTATTGAAGTAATATGACGGAAGTCAGTTAAAAATAGATAGCTGTTGTAGTAATTTACTCTTCAACATGCATTTATCAGCACAGGAGTGCATCAAAAAGTTCTTTTTGAAGCACTTGCACTTCCTATCCTTATTCTTAAAGTTACTTTGAAATTTGAGAGAGAGAGGCATTGCAGCTGCTGGCCAAAGAGCTGCCAAATAAGACAAATGTTTAAAGAAGAGAATGGTGCTAGATTCTTATTGAAAAGAACACACAAGACCTGTTACCCTCATAAACAACTAAAAGCAAAAATAGAGATTGTTGAATGACATTTAGGGTTAAAGGATTAGAGAATCGAGAATCTTAATGATGGAAGAAGATCTTTCTTTGCGTCTATTAAGAAGATTATCTGAGACTTTAACTCAGATGCCTTCTAGGCACAGGTGATATGAACTAGTTACATTCCAGGTGACTGGAATGTACATATCCATCCACAATACTATCAGGGAATGCTGGTTGTGCTGTACACCATTAGATTTCTGAAGAAAAGAGAGAAATTTGGATTATAATGTGAACATTTCTGGGTCACTGAGCACAATTGCACAGATTGTGAAAGTACAGCTGCACAGCAGCATGCAGTGCCTTGTGACTATTTGTAAGCCAAACAAAAGATTGCATGAGGGTTAGATTTAACCCACCGGTAGGAAGTTTGCAACCCTGTGGTTTAGACTGTTAGAAAGGTTTCATTATTATTATCAAACTGAAAAATCTGTTTTTCAGCGGCTTTGGTTCCCTGGATTTTGGGGTCATGTTGAATGAATGTAATCTTCATGCACACAAGTATTTCAAATATTTTAAGTCAGTTATTCTATTTCTTTAGACCTAAATTTAGGGTCTAGGGAGACAAAGAAATAAATTAGGTTAGTCTGTTATAAAGGAATGATAAAAAAAATGTAAGGTGACCCCTAGTCTTCACTTCTTTCCCATGTGAGTGCTAACAATTACTTTAGTAATGTATTTCAGAATATTGCCTTAAATCAAAGTCAAGATGACTAGTGTGTTGTTGGAGAATCTGTCGATCTCTGGCCTACCCGGTGGAGAGTTCTAAAGGTCTACCACCTGTGGACTCCTTCCTGCCAAGTCCTTGAACCCTTGAGAGTGTGGCTTGCAGGGTATTTGGTGAGTGGGATCCTAAAATAGTCTGTTGTGTCCACACCTGGCGTTCGGGGAACTTGGAGATAATTTAGCCTCTTGATGACTTTATGAGCTTTAGATTACATTCTCTGTTGCTAATTCCCTCTGTGTTTGTGGCCATGTTTTAGTCCATTTTCAAGCTGCTGATAAAGACATACCCGAGACTGGGAAGAAAAAGAGGAAAATAACGGACTTAGGTTCCACATGGCTGGGGACGCCTCAGAATCATGGCAGGAGGTGAAAGACACTTCTTACATGGCTGTGGCAAGAGAAAATGAGGAAGATGCAAAAGCGGAAACCCCTGATAAAGCCATCAGATCTCATGAGACTTATTCACTATATAACAGTATTCACTTTTAACAGTATGGGGAAACTGCCCCCATGATTCAATTATCTCCCCCCAGCTCCCTCCCACAACACATGGGAATTATGGGGTACAGTTCAAGATGATATTTGGGTGGGGACACAGAGCCAAACCCTATTAGGCCTGTATCTGTTAGACTGAAAGGTCATGCTTAGAAACAAGTAGTAAAGACTACTAAGTTTGTGCTGTGCACAGTTCTAAGCACTTGATGTGTATTAAATCATTTAATCCTCACAATCACTCTGAGGTATTAAACTTATTTTTGCAGGCAAGGGAACTGAGGACAAGAAACTTTGCCAAGGTTACACAGTGAATGATAAATCAGGGATTCCAACCCAGGCATTTGGCTTTGGGTTTGTGCATCTTCCGGAGTCTCAGATGGTAGTGGATGTCCAGGGACCTAGGGTAGACTACAGGAAGGAAGATGCTCTGTGAAAAATAACCACTTGGATAGAGACGCTGATCCACTTTCTGCCCTGCATCTGGCCCTAAGCCAGCCTGCTTGCGTGCTTCATACCACCTCTATACCAGTCCACAAAGACAATGGCAAACACTCCTGGGTGGGCATGCAGTGGCCAAGGAAATCTTATTGCTTATTGCTGCCCAGCCTCACTTTATCCTGTCTTCATCCAGTGTTGAACTCTGGGCTCTGCAGTCACAATCTAGCCTGACTTTAGAACTTGGTGTTTGTGTTTGGTCCCCTCTACATTTGAACCTTGCCTTGATCTGACTAGCTTTGCCTTTCCAGCATTTAATGCCTCATGCTGGTGTGGCCCTGCCATGAACCCCAAGTCAATATAAGTTTGCATTTGGATTCCACAACCTCATCAATGGCTGTGAGTCTTTGAAGTAGTTAAGTATGCCTTTGAGGTTTACCCCTCAGGAAAATGGAGAAATTATATCTTGCTTGTTGGATTATGAAGATTAATCAGCAACATTCTAGTACAGTGTCTAGTACAAAGTAAGTGTTCAAATGATACTTCTTCTTATGAAGTGGGCCATCCTAGACCTTGAATTGAAGGATAGAGCATTGAAGAAGGAGGGCTGTGTGGAATTCATGTGCCAGAAGAGTGGCAATTAATTTCCCATGTGGGCAGTGGCAGTGGAGCCAGTAGCAACACTTGGATGCTTGCAAGGAAGTCACTGGGTTAGAAAGTATGAACATTTCAGGCCTCTTCATCCTTATTTAATATGTTCTTAGAAAGGCTACTTTAACTTACATTGCTGCGGCTATGAACCTATCCAATCTAAGTCCATTACTTCTATAACCTGTGTTTCTATAACACACATTACCTCAAAAGCTATTGTTAAATAGGGGGAAGATATCAATATGACATGGAATTCAGTCTGGTCATAAGCAATTTCACCACAGTTGCCTACAAGTCACAAAACTGAGTGTAAATTACATGAACACCATGGGAGGCAGCAAGCCTCAAAGGAAGATGCTGTATGGAGCCCATTCTCCTCCTGGGGTTCCTCTAGGATCAATTTGGTTGTACTTGAAAGTACATATTGTTGGGTTCTCCCTATCCTTTTCTTTTTGTCCTTGTCTTTGTGATTCAACAAGGAGATCCTTCTTTACACACCCTTTCGGTTTTAGCTTTCACTTTTTCTTTTAATAGTAAAAGCCTACATTTACTACTGTAACATTTCTTTATGGTTGTAGCTTTTTGTTTGTTTAATTAGGACTGTTATTATTTTTGTTAGTGCTCTGGTTACAATATTGGTTTTGAGTGACTAACTCTAATCATAATTTTTTTCTGTGAATGCTGTTATTTTTAGAGTGCAGTTTGGCAGAAAGGACGATTTCTTAGCAATGTTGTATTAGAATAAACAGAAGCATTGGTAATTCCTTCACTTGCCCAGTCACATCAAATCCCAGAGAGATTTGTTAAACACAGAACTGACCTCAGATCTCATTCACAATCTCCCAGGGATAGCTCTGAAAATTTGTTAATTTGTGACCTAGGTGATTCCCACGTTACACAAATTAGGGAAACTGCTCTACCTTGGTTGGGAATAGGCATGCTTTTTTTTTTAACATTAGTATTTTTTACATTTATTTTTACATCAACACAGTATTGCTTTCAATTAATACCCTCCCCTTGTTTTTATTAATTAGTTACAGATCTACCGCTTTATGATCTAAATTGTCCTGATCTGTACAAGGATGCTTCACTCTGCGTAGTTTTATTTGCAAATGTCCTTTCTAAGGCAAGTCTTCACAGACTTCATTTTATTTGCTCATGATAACATTGAATCCAGCCACCCTGTGTAAAGGACTGGCTCATATTTCCTGTCGTATATTATCAAATATTATAAAATAACAAAAGCTTTCATTTAAATGATTTAGACAGGATACATGAGTTTTTAAACTGCCTTACAAATAAGTGCAAATCTTGTGAAGATAGGGGTCAGGTGAGAAGTAGAATAAATAAAACTGATGGGGGAAAAGTGCTTATTAACGGAAGCTTTAAATGCAACTACATAGAAAGGCATGTTGAAGAGATAGGTTTTGTTTGTTTATTTGTTTGTTTGCTTGTTTGTTTTCACTATTTTTTGCTTGCTTTCTTGGTCTAGTCCTGAATTTTTTAAAGAGGAAACTTTGTTTTGTTTATTTTTCCTACTTGAATTAAAGTGTAGAAAAGACACATTACAAGACTATCATAAAAGTTTTGTTGTAAACTGTGTAATTTGTTGTAATACTTTGGAAACTCAGAGTAATAAAGATAAACCAATCATAATGGCAATGCTTGGATTCCAGAAATACTTTTTTTCCATAACAACCTTGTTCGTTGCTCTTCTACTTACACCTCTGAGGCCAGAAACCCTACAGTTTATATCAGCATTCAACTGGATGTACTGTTACTTCCTCTGCTTATTAAAGACAAACACAACGTATACCAGTCAATAAGCAAAAAGAAATCACTTTTAAATTAATAAAATTCCACTCTTTGCAATGATTTAAAAGTTGCTAGATGAAAGAATTTGAATGTGCAGCCATTTGAGTTGATTACTAGGAAAAACTAAAGCAATACTTTTCAGGGCTTCCAATCAAGAGCAGCCTTGAACTTTGGCTCTCATAGTGCGCATCAGTAATTCTGTGACTCAGGCAAATAAAGTGTTCTTTGCCCCCACACGATCTGGGAGAGGCCATCTGGTGTGGTGCTATACTCAATAATATGTTATTTTGGGCTTCTGCTTCAACTGAGACCCTTTACATTTGTAGACTGATTATTAAAAATCAGTTTTCTCATCATCTGTTGTTTTTCATCACACCTAAGATCATAAGTGGAGAGTGTTGGGCATACAAAAGTTTGGAGAGCTGGTACTGCCATTTAGGGAGTTATCCTTATGTCATTTTCAGTGAGTCAGGTCAAAACTTCCTGGCTGTTCTCTCCACCTTCTACAAATACATGAGACCCTAGCAAAGCCTTTTTCACTGGCAAACACTTCCTTTGTTTATTTATAGATACATGCTATGCTAGTTAGACTTATGTTTGATATGTCAGAATTGTTCCACACAAACCTGAGAACATTGTGATGTAAGTTACCCGAATGAGATTGATGCAGAGCTGAGACCAACAAGAGCCCTAATAATTTGGAATTTAAAATGTTGCAGACTTAACTCCTTTCCATCACTTCACACGGACATTAATTTCTCATTTCCACCTTTCTACATTCACCTTAAAAGGAGTGGCAGTTGTAATGGATGCCACTGCGTGCCATACAGGTCCGGGACACTCATCTACTCAAAAACTGGATGTTTTGGTGGCTGACAACTTTCAGCTGAGACCTTCTGCAGGCAGTACCCTCACCCAAAGTTATGTCCCTTCTTGGAGGCAGCCATTCCAATAAAAAGTGACAATCTTCCATCCAGTTTCCAGAATTAAGTCAATATTTAGAATAGAACCTATATACAAGCATATTTTGGTGATATTATGGATGTCATTCCAGACTACCACAATAAAGCAAATATTGCAATAAAGAGAGTCCCAGAAATGTTTTGGTTTCTCGGTGCACATAAAAGATATGTTTGCATTATAGTGCAGTCTTTTCAACAATGTACACCCTTTAATTTAAAAATACTTTATTGCTAAAGTATGCTAATGATCATCTGAACCTTCAGGGAGTCGTAATCTTTTTGGTGGTGGAGGAGGGTCTTGTCTCAATGTTGGTAGCTGCTGACTGATCAGGGTGTGGTTGCTGAAGGTTGGCACGGCTGTGGCAATTTCTGAAAATAAAACAACAATGCAGTTTGCCACATCAACTGATTTCTCCTTTCACAAAAGGATTTCCTGTAGCATGTGATGCTGTTTCATAGCATTTGACTCGTAGTAGAACTTCTTTCCAAATTGGAGTCAATCCTCTCAAACACTGCCGTTGTTTTATCAACTAACTTTATGGAATATTCTAAATCCTTTGTTGTCATTTCAGCAATGTTCACAGCATCTTCACCAGGAGTAGATTCCATCTCAAGAAACCACTCTTTGCTCATCCATAAGAAGCTACACCTTATCTGTTCAAGTTTTATTGCAGCAATTCGGTCCATCTTTAGGCTCCACTTCTAATTTTGGTTTTCTTGCTAATTTTACCACAGCTGCAGTAACTTCCTTCACAGAAATCTTGAACCCCTCAAAGTTATCCATAAGGATTGAAATCAACTTCTTCCAAACTCCTGTTAATATTGATATTTTGGCTTCCTCCCATAAATTACTCTGCTCTTAATGGCACCTAGAATAGTGAATCCTTTCCAGAGGGTTTAAAGTTACATCCAGATTTATCAGAGGAATTACTATCTATGGCAGCTATAACTTTACAAAATGTATTATTGAAATAATAAGACTTGAAAGTTGAAATTGCTCTTTGATCCATGGGCTGCAGAATGGATGTTGTGTTAGCAGGCATGAAAACAACATTAATCTTCTTGTACATCTTCATCAGAGCTCTTGGGTGACCAGGGGTATCGTCAATAGCTGTAATGTGTGGAAAAAAATCTCTTCTTTTGGTTTGTTTGTTTTTGTTTTCTTTTGTGTTGTTTTTGTTCTTGAGATGGAGTCTCACTCTGTCACCCAGGCTGGAGTGCAGTGGTGCAATCTTGGCTCACTGCAACCTTTGCCTCACGGGTTCAAGCAATTCTCCTGCCTCAGCCTCCCGAGTAGCCTACAGGTGCCCACTACCAAGCCCAGCTAATTTTTGTATTTTTAGTAGAGATGGGGTTTCACCATGTTGGCCAGGCTGGTCTCAAACTCCTGACCTCAAGTGATCTGCCCGCCTTGACCTCCCAAAGTGCTAGGATTACAGGCGTGAGCCACCATGTCTAGCCCCTGTTTTTGTTTTATGAGCAGTAGGTTTCAATGGGGGGTTTAAAATATTCAGTAAGCCATGCTGTAAACAGATGTGCTGTCATCCACGCTTTGTTATTCCATTTATAGAGCACAGGCAGAGTATACTGAGCACTTTCCTTAAGGGTCCTAAGATTTTTGGACCCTAAATGAGCATTGCCTTTAACTTGAAGTCACCAGCTGCGTTTGTCTTTAATAAGAGAGTCAGCCTCCTCTTAGAAGCTTTGAAGCTTGGCATTGATTTCTCCTCTCTAGCTATGAAAGTCCTAGATGGCATCTTCTCCCAATAAAAAGCTATTTCTTTTCCATTGAAAACCTGTTGTTTGGAGTAGGCACCTTCTTCAATGATCTTAGCTAGATCTCCTGGATAACTTGCTGCAGTTTCTATATCAGCACTTGCTGCTTTACCTTGCACTTTTATTTATTTATTTATTTATTTATTTATTTATTTATTTTTTGAGACAGAGTCTCTCTTTTGTCACCTAGGCAGAGTGCAGTGGCATGATCTCGAGTCACTGGAAGCTCTGCTTCCCGGGTTCAAGCAATTCTCCTTCCTTAGCCCCCGGAGTAGCTGGGATTACAGGCGTCTGCCACCACGCCCAGCTAGTTTTTGTACTTTTAGTAGAGGGGGTTTCACCACGTGGGCCAGGCTGGTCTTGAACTCCTGACCTCAGGTGATCTGCCCACCTCGGCCTCCCAAAGTGTTGGGATTACAGGCATGAGCCACCACACCTGGCCACCTTGCACTTTTACATTAAGGAAATAGCTTGTTTCATTAAACCTAATGAACCAACCACTGCTGGCTTCCAACTTTTCTTCTGCAGCTTTCTTACCTCTCTCAGCCTTTATAGAACTGATGAGAGTTAGGGTCTTGCTCCAGATTAGGTTTTGGCTTAAGGGAATGTTAGGCTGTTTTGATCTTGTATTTAGACCACTGAAACGTTCTACCCATTAACAATTAGGCTGTTTGGATTTCTTATGATTCATGTATTCAGGAGCAGCACTTTAAATTTCCTTCAAGAAATTTTCTTTGCATTCACAGTTTAGCTAACTGTTTGGCACAAGGGGTCTACATTCTGCTCTGTCTTGGCTTTTGTGACATGCTTTCTTCACTAAGCTTAATTATTTCTGGCTTTTGATTTAAAGTCAGAAATATGTGAATCTTCAATTGAACACTTAGAAGCCATTACAGAGTTATTAATTGGCCTAATTTTAGTATCATTGTGTCTCAGGGAACAAGGGGTCCTGAGGAGAGGGAGAGAGGTGGGGGAAGGGCTGGTTGGAGGAGCAATCGGGATACACACAAGCTTTATCCATTAAGTTTGCCATCTTATATGGGTGTGGTTCGTGGTGCTCCCAAAAAAATTACAATAGTAAGATAAAAGATCACTGATCACAGACCACCAAAACAGATAAAATAATGAAAAAGTTTGAAGTATTGTGAGAATTACCGAAATGTGACACAGAGACATGAGCGAGCACAAGCTGTTGGAAAAATGGTGCTGATAGAATTGCTTGACACAAGGTTTCCACAAACCTTCAATTTGTAAAACACTCATTATCTGCAAAGCTCAATAAATAGGAGTGCAATAAAATGAGGTGTGCCTATACTAAAGGGGAGGATGACCATTTTGGAGGAAAAAATTCAGCAATCCCATGGCAAGTGTATAAAATATTGATGACCCTAGTCCTTCCCCAAAGTGACCTATAGCCATTTGTCTGGGTTGCTGTACAATAGAAATGGAGAATGTATAATTTCAAAGTCTTTTGGACATGGAGTCTATGACAGTTATGTGTCAATTTGGCTGGGCCACAGTGCCTAGATATTTGCTCAAACTTTATTTTGGATGTTTCTGAGGAGGTTTTTGTTTCTTTGTTTGTTTTAATATGGGATTAACATTTCATTTATTAGACTCTGAGTAAGCAGATTACCTTTCATAATGTGGGTGGGCCTCATCCAATCAGTAGAAAGCCTAGATAGAATGGACTGACCTTCACCAGGCAAAAAGGAATTCTCCCAGCAAACTGCTGTTAAATGAAGTTTAGCCTAAAGTCGCTTCCTTACATAGTTTAAATTTGGCCTGAAGGTTTCTCCACACATAGGAAACTATAACCTAACTGGATGTGTAAACAGACTGTAACCTACTCATCTACCAATCACCAAGTTTTGGTCACTCAACGGCAGCCAATTGTTCAAACCATATTCAAATAAGTCAAATGCCAGGCTGTAACCAATCTGGCTGTTTCTGTATCTCACTTCCATTTTCTGTATGTCACTTTCCTTTTTCTATCCATAAATCATCTTCAACCACAAGGCAATGCTGGAGTCTCCCTGAATCTATTCTGGTTTGAGGGCTGCCTGATTTGCTAATTGTTCTTAGTTCAATTAAACTTTGTTAAATTTATCTAAGGTTTTTCTTTTAACACTGCAAACACACACACACACATGCACAGCACTTGTCAGCTGGTTTTGTTTTCTGAGAACCCTTACTAATACAGGGTCTGAGTTGACATTTGATAACCTGAAACTTAAAAAGCATCATAATGACCCCTGAGTTATTACTATTTTAAATGGGGTCCTGGGCTAGGTCCAGGTCACAGTGTGTCCACTGATTTCATGGATGTGGGAGGGCTATAGTTGGCCCCATTAAGCTTTTTTCTGTCAGTTTTCCCAGTAAAATAGACCAATTAAAATCCTGGAAGAGGCCCAGAACTTATTATATAACATAAGTGGATCCAAATAGCATAAGGAAAGGACTAGGGTGGACACTGTGATGTGCCACCCAGGTTCCCTCTTCATGTCTGGAGCAAGCATAACCCCTGCTGATGGAAGTGTTGGGAACTGACTGCTCACAGACGAGCCAACACCTCAGGAATTGCTTTCCATTGAAAAGAGCTGCCTTGTCCAAAGTCACACACCCTAATCCTGTGGCAGCTCATTTGTAGTGTCTAGTCAGTAGGGCAGCAGATAGAGGTCAAACCTTCTTGCCTCAGGGTAATTAACTCCAAATGGCATCCTAACTCCAAACTTCCCTGAAACATCAGTTAAGAGCCTTTTTCTTTTTCTCTTTTTTTTGTTTTGAAATTGTATCAACTATTCAACCATTTCCTCTGCTCAGTCCTACTCCCTTCTCTTCCAGTGGTGTTGACTGGAAGGACAATAACTTCCTGCTTGCAAATCTCCATCTCAGTGTCTATTTCCTGGGAACCCTACTTAAGACAGTTATTAAAATGGAAATAATGCTAGATGTAAGAGGTGTGGTTGCTATCCTGTTTAAGGTTCTCTAAGTTCTCTCATTGCCTATTGTGGGTGACAATATTGCCTTCTATATTAAACAAGCAGCAGAAAAGCCTGAATACCAGAAATTTACTGATACCCTCCTTTTTCTCTTCCTTAGACCCGTATACCAAAGCCAGTTCATTTTTCCTTGTAATGACCCTTGAGCTAATTATTATCACCATTATTATTATTTTAACATAAAATGTTTCTATTCTAATTTAGATATGTCTCCCCTCCTACCTAGGCTACCTCAATAGGTTTTTCACTGACCTCATGCCTCTTGGCTCTTTAAGGCTATTAAATTATTATATATAATATTGTCTGATTGATTTACCCAAAATTCTATGTTGTAATAGCTTGTAAACATGAAAGCGCTCAACCACGTAACTAACTATACATTTCTTAGTGTGGAATCCCAAAGGGCTCCACATTCCAGGCCATATTCACCTCTTACTAATCTGTTTAACAAAGAAATTACTAAACATTGACGAAGATAAAAATCCAAGTCTCTGCCTTCAAGTTGCTCAGAGTGATTTCAAAACTTTTTCTGTTGCCACATTATTTCTATGTACAACTCCATGCCTTGAGTAAATCCCCTTATGAATAATCAGTCCTTTAAAATATTATAAAATATTCAAGCAAATAGAGACATATAGAGAATGAGAAAATAACTGCATTCCAGATTAGAGATATTCTTATACTGATTTTTCAGATCTCATTCCATGCTTTCTCTGGGGATAACTATTACACTGAATTTGAACTTTATTTTTTACATTTATGCTTTACAATGTTACTATATATATACATATATACATAGATTCATGAATAATATGTTATATTATACTGATCATTTTTCCTCTTTTTTTCAGTCAACACAATATTAAGATTTAGTTTTGTTGGAGTATGTACTTCTATTTTTCGTATACTATCTGTTGTATCTGTCTATATTCCTCATTTTCATTCCTATAGCTGCTGATGGATGCTTTCCATTATTTTCTTGTCCATTTTCACAGTTTGTGAATGTTATTAATAGTCCTTTTAAAAATCAGATTTTATTTTTCTGATAGTCCTTTTAAAACTTGGATTTTATTTTTGTGATCCTTTCTATTGTTTATATTTTCGAAGTCATCAATTTCTGCTTATATCCTTATCATTTCCTTCCTTCTAGTTTTTGGGGTTTCTCTATTTCTTTTTGTAACATCTTTACTTGGCCATTTAGCTCATTGATTTCATCTTTTTTCTTTTCTCATACAAGGATTTAAGGCTATACATTTCTTTTCATGTACTGCTGTGGAAGCTAAAGTGACTCCATCTTGGATATGAATCTGCCATGTTGACTGCTGATTAACCTCAGTACTAAATTTATCAGCCTCTTTTTTCAGCCTCTCAGCTGGGACAGATATGCATAGACCTGCTTACCAAGGAAAACTGCTTTAACTGCATACCGTATGTTTTGCTATGTAGTAGTTTCATCAGCCCCTTTCTTCTGGAAATGCCTGTAAGGTTTCTACTTTATCTACTGTGTACCATAAATGTTATTGTAAACAGACACCAATCATAAATCTGGCCCACAGGCAAATTCCCTAAGGTAAATAAACCCTGGTTCTGGTGGGTATTAGCATGGGGATTCACCATCTCATTTCATGGTGGCTGCATGAGACATGGCTTCTGTTGTAAGTCTCTATTACATGTTTCTTTCTGAGAAACTAGACTTATTAGTCTCTTTCTTCAGCCTCTCAGCCTCCTTGGACCTTTGCAGACAGGTATGCATAGACCTGCTCACCAAGGAACAACTGCCTTAACCGCATACTATATGTTTTGCCATGTAACAGTTTCATTGTCATTAAATTCCAAGTTTTTTCTAACTATCTTTTCGACCCATGAATTCTTTAGAAGCATATTTGCATTTAAATTTCTAAATGTATGAGGTTTTTGTGGCTGGTTTTCAGATTTTTATAATTTATTTCACAGAACAGTCTTTGTTAATTTAAGGTTTGCTTTGTATTATAAAATTTAAGTTTTTGTGAATTTGTTATGTATACATGAAAATAACGTGTGTTTACTAAGTGGGGGCTTATAGTTCCAGGCATGGTCATTAAATATGGTGCATAAAACTAATGTTTATAGTGTCATTCACATCTTTCACTTCTTTAATTCTCTTTTTGATTGATTTCTCAATTATTGAGAGACGTGTATTAGTATGGTCCACTATGATTGCAAGTTGCTCAATCTACCTTCTAATTTTGCAAATTTTCACTTAATATTTTGAGGCCATATTATTGGGTACATAGGCATTAATCAGGATAGATCAGATTATGCTGCAATATCAAAAATCCCCCAAATTTCAGTAGGTTAACAGAAGGTTTATTTCTTACTTACACTATAGCTCTAATTTGAGTCAGCAGTGAAAGAACTGGATTAATTTTCTTTACTCAGTGACTCAGACTGACAGATGTGTCCTCTTGTCATTTCTGGTCACACTTCTTTGGTGAAAGCATTTCAGATGACCTTAGCTAATTTCAAGGGGGTTTAGTGGTGGAGAAATATAATTATATCCTATCTCCAGAAGAAGCAGCAGAATATTTGGGGAACGTCTAATGACTACTACAACATACAAGTTCAGTACTATTATATTTTCCAGGAAAATTCTTTAGTTATTATGTTGCAATTCACTTTATCTCTAATAATGTTGGTTAAAATTATAAAAAGACAATAGAGGAAGCAGTGTAAAATATGATTGATATCTGTGCTCAGACCTTAAGATAGATATCTATCTATCTATGTATCTATCTATCTATCTATCTATCTATATAGATATATATATATTTATATATCTATATATATATAAAGCTTACTTTGTAAGAACTAATACAGGCCCAGTTCTTACACTGGCTGTGGGAGACAATTCTCCGTGGTTCTCTCATATTTCTGCTTGTCTTACAAGGGAGGCAGTGATTGCCTTTAGTTCTGGACTGTCTTTTCAAGGATATTTTTATAGTGGAAAACTGTGGAATAGATAGTGTCTGAAGCAAAGGGTAGGCATCCTCTTGGGTTCCCTAAGCTCAGGGTTCCTCTCCTGCAATGTAACCCATAGGCATCCAACTGGGCCTAATCTTACTACTCCTGTGGGACTTAAAGGGAAGAGTAGACTGATGCAAATATGCTGATGTTCATGCTGCTGGCTATGGAAGAGTAGTAAAATCCTTGGAGTCTTGTGTTTTCTACAAGTATCCATGAAACTGTGGTAGGCTAATATGTTACCTTGAAAGTTGGGTTAATTTTAGACCCTTGAGAGTTCTTTGACACCAGATTCACTTCCCTTCATGTTAAACTTGTCTGTCCTGATGCTGCTGGTACTTCCTTCAGACTTCACAGTGTCTGCGACAGCAAGTTCACTTTGAATTAGGTGGTAGCTACCCAGAAGATTCTCTGACACAGTAACAGTTGGCTCAATATCTTTATGCTGTTGCTGATAGGATACTGCAAAATGCTCTTCTATATTCCCTTCAAATGGCTTTAGAGTTTTGCCTTGAAACAGGTTTAGAAAATTTCTTTCTCAACAAAGCCACACTTGAGCTATAATTTGGTTTATATGAATCAAACCATCTGTCTTTGCTTTTCCTTCAGCATGTTTGGATAGAGTGAAAAAGTATCCTTTTTACATTTGTAAATTATTAGCAAATATTTGTTATATAAATAATTCTACCTTATTAGTTCTGAAAATAAGATCAAGTCTTAGTTATCCAGATAGTCAAGTTCTTCAGCAGCCTTCTTTAACTCATTTGCATTCCTCAACATATAATCTGTCAGAATTTTTCAGATATTCCATGTTCAGGCAGTAAAAATCACTTTATATTATCCTCTGCAAAGGTAAATCTGTTGCAAGATTAACCATATGCAATGGCAATAATTTTTTTTTTTTTTTTTTTTTTTTGAGACAGTGTCTTGCTCTGTCAGCCAGGCTGGAGTGCAGTGGTGTGACCATAGCTCACTGTAGCCTTGAACTCTGGGGCTCAAGCAATCCTTCCACCTCAGCCTCCCGAGTAACCTGGACTACAGGGTCAGGCCACTGCACTCAGCTAATTTTTAAATTTTGTGTAGAGACAGGAGTCTCACTTTGTTGCTAAGGCTGATTTTGAACTCCTGGCTTTATGTGAGCCTTGTGCCTCAGCCTCCCAAAGTGCTGAGATTATAGGCATGAGCCACCATGACTGGCAGAAAATTCTTGGGTAGAGATACAGATAATTTTATTTTCGCCTAGAATTTTATTTAAGTTTTTTAATTGTCTTTAAACATTTTTAAATGTTTTATTAAGTATTAAGCACAAAAAGAGATTTATCAAATGCATGTAAAACATAATGAGTTATGATTCAATAACATATTTATGCCTACCTCCAAATTTAAGGAAATGATTGCTACTATTTCCTTTGATGTTTTCTGTTAGTTATTATTACCATTTTTCTCTCTCTTTAGACGTGTTCATTCTTCCAAAATTTGTGCTTACAAATCCCCAGACTTTTAAATAGATAAATCATATATATTTGCATCCCTAAACATTTTAATGTTTTATGTCTTTGATTATTACATAAACAGAAAAAAGGTCTATTTGTTCATTTGTGACTTTCTTTTTGTAATCAATAATATATTCCAAAGATTCATCCAGATCACTTGTAACTTATTATTTTATTATTTTATTTTTAAAGGCTAATCAACTGAGGCAGTAGGAGTGGAGAAGGAACAAAAAAAATCTTGGTCAGGCACAGCGGCTCACACCTGTAATCCCAGCACTTAGAGAGGCTGAGGCAGGTGGACTGCTTGAGCCCAAGAGTTCAAGAGCAGCCTGGGCAAAATGGTGAAATCCTGTCTCTAAAAGAAATATTTAAAAAAATTAGCCAGCCATGGTGGCACACGCCTGTAGTCCCAGCTACTCAGGAGGTTGAGGTGGGAGGATCACCTGAGCCAGAGATGTTGAGGCTGCAATGAGCCATGATCTCGCCACTGCACTTCAGCCTGGGCAATGGAAGGAAGACCCTGTCTCAAAAAAAAAAAAAAAAAAAAAAATCGGTAACTGTAACTTTAGACAGGTAATTAAGTTAAAATGAGGCCCCTAGGGTAGACCCTAATCCAATGACTGATGTCCTTATAGGAAGAGGGGAGTTTAAAAGATATTACATTAAAGAAAACTCAGTATAAATTGTAGACTTTGAAAAGATACAGGAATGAAGAAAAAGTAACACTGAAAAAATTTAATTCTGTTGAAGACCGTATTTATAATATTTTCTAAATAGATGTCTTTGAATGTCAAATTATTATGCTACTTACATTCCATTGGAAATATTTAAAAGATGATGTAATAGTTTTATTTTAAAAGGCCAGTATTTGTCATATTCTGGATTATACATCATTTGCAACTTTTTAAACTTAGGATAAATAATTTGAATGACAATTTAAAAAATTTGACAGGCAGGGCACAGTGGCTCACACCTGTAGTACCAGGATTTTGGGAAGCCAAAGTGGAAGGATCACTTGAGCTCAGCAGTTTAAAACCAGCTTGGGCAACATAGGGAGACCCTGTCTCTACAAAAAATAAAAAAATAAAAAAATTAGCTGGGTGTGGTGGCGCACGCCTGTGGTCTCAGACACTTGGCAGGCTCAGATGGGAGGATTGCCTGAGTCTGGAAAATAGAGGCTACAATGAGCTGTGATCACGCCACTGTGCTCCAGCCTGTGTGACAGAGCAAGACCCTCTCTCTCCAAAAAAAAAATAGTTTGAAGAACACTCTTTGATATGCTGCTTCACGAAATATACTTATCATTCAATTTTATAAAATAATGCCATATACATATATTGACTTGTTTTTTTTGTTGTGTCCTCACCAACTTTTGGAATTATCAATTTATTTTTACTAATGTGGATGTCTATATTGATATTTTATTATTGCTTTTAACTTGAATTTCTCTGATTACTAATTAGATTGAGGATCTTTTCATATAATTATCAGCCAGATTGGCTTCCTTTTCCATACGGTGCCTATTCAGGCTTTTGACGACATATTTTTTGGGGGGTTGTGCTTTTCTTATTGCTTTGCAAAAATTCTTGATGTATTCTGGTTACAAACCATTTTTCAGTTATATGTGTTGCAACACTTTCTTCCAGTTCCCGAGTTTTAATTTTATCTTCCTTATAGGATTATTTGACAAAGAGATGTTTCAGGGCATCTTGACGTCTTATTTAAGAGTTCTTCCCTCTACGACAAAATTACAAAAATTCCATCTTCTAAGTTTCCCTTTCATATTTAATTCCTTAATCAACCTGAAATTGATTTTTATGCTCAATGTGTATGCATTCAACTTATTTCCTGTGAAAAGTTGTTATTGCACCAGTTATTGAAAACAACATCCTTTACCCATTCTGAGAATACTGAGGGGAAAAAAAATCAAACTTGCCTTCTCCTATACCTTCTCACTCAAAAATGAACACAGAAGTCTTCTGTGACCAAATGTGTGGGTTTTCCCGACATATCAGGCAAGCAATCAATTCCGCATCTGACACCAGCTGGGTATCCTCTAATGCAACTCCATTCTTACACTACCTGGAGACAGCCTCAAATACCACAGGTAGAGGGCTCAGTCCCCAAGAGTGTCCCCCTCCCCCAACTTCCAATGCCAATCTCAAGCCCCAGCTTGCTTTACCTGTGCTTCTGACTACCTGCTGTAAATTAGGGTTCCCATGACTCCCTCCTGGGATTAGATTAATTTGCTAGAGCAGCTCACAGAACTCAGGGAAACATTTACGTTTACTGGTTTATGATAAAGATTAATAGAAAAGATGCTGATGAGTGCCTATGAAGAAATGCATAGGGCAAGAAATGTGGGAAGGGGCAGGAGCTTCTATGCCCTCTCCATACCCACCATCCTCCAGGAACCTCCAAGTGTTCACTTATCCAGAAGGTGTTTGAACTCAGTCCTTTTAGGTTTTTATGGAAGCTTCGTTATGTAGAATTATGTAGACTGGTTAAATCATTGGCCATTGGCTTAATCTTTGGACCCTCTCTCCTTCCAGGTGGATGTGAGGGTGTGGTGGGGCTGAAAGTCCCAACACCGTAATACAGCCTTGGTCTTTCTGGTGACCAAGCCCCATCCTGAAGCTACCTGGGGGTTTCCAGCCATCAGGCAATCATTAGCATACAAAAGACACTCATCACTTTGAAGAATCTAAGTAGTTCAAGAGTTTTATACCAGGAAACAGGGACTAAGACCAAATGTATATTTCACAATATATATTTGAAAACCACCCTAATCTTCCAATGAGGATTCCTTACATCAAAAGGACATACAACTTAAAAGATACTGCAGC
The DNA here is from genome assembly GCF_006542625.1 of Nomascus leucogenys. Taxonomy (NCBI): domain Eukaryota; kingdom Metazoa; phylum Chordata; class Mammalia; order Primates; family Hylobatidae; genus Nomascus; species Nomascus leucogenys. Next base: position 82,560,810 of record NC_044389.1, read on the forward strand.
ACTCCTAGAATCTCACTGAATCATTTATAATTAATCAAGTCCATCGTATAGTATAAATATGTCTCCCAGAATGAGGTCACTCAAGTTTGTAGGCTTCCATTCGATCTTGTCTGATTTCAAAAGTAGTCTCCGCAAACACAGCTTCACCTTTTCAGGCATCTGTTATAATTGAGCTGGAAGACATCATCATCACTTGCTCTGATCCTCTTTTGAAGTGATAATATTGGATTTCCCTCCTTATATAACCCATTTATTAATTCCTTTAACCTCAGCGACTATTCTTCCTTCTCTTCATTTATACCCCAAATCTTCCACCTTTGGAAGCAAAGGTTTGCCTCCATTTGCACACCGTCTGTCTAGGCGGAAGGCAGCAATGCCAGTCTAGCAGGTGCTCCCTTTCAGCCCACTCATATTCAGATAGGGTTAGGATACACAGGTCCAGAGTTGGTGGGCTGTTTTTACTACCAGGCAAAATAGCTGCATTCACTGTTAACCCCAATTTTGCCAAATGAGATGAAGGCACAACCCACTTCTATCAGGCCCATAAGGAATTCTGATATAAGGTTTATAATGAGCCATCCCTACTTACAGCCCCTGTAATTGCAGCCCTGATCCTATGACCACTGCATCAAGTAGGGGAAAGAAAAAAAAAGAGGACAAGAGAATTAAAAATATATAATGCTTTATTGTCAAAAATAGACAAACTTTAATTTCCTTTAACAGGAATATTAATTTAACAGCCTTCCATAAGCCATCACCATTTTGTAAGCATTAACAGGCAAGAGAGTCAAAGGTAACTGTTAGTGGAAAAAGGACAACAGTTCTACATCCATGCCTGAGAAGCCTTGCCCAGTCAGTGGTGACAACTCCAGCAGGACAGCGGCAGAAACATAGTGAACCTTTGGAGCCTAACAACAGACACACAAAACAACGTTGATTTATCTTGGCCCAATTCTAAAAAGATTGGCTTTGTAGTATCTTTCCAAGCATTTGAAAAGTTTAGTTTGTTAGAACACTTGCTAATTTGAACAGTGACATTTTAGGTCACTTATAGTATCAGTAACAGGATCACACCTGTTTTTCAGTAACACCAGGATGAATACATCTGTCCCTACACCAGTCTCCAGCATGTGAAGTGGAGCTAATAGCTAGGGCAGGAAACCTGAATAAGCTCCTTATCCATGACCCACAGCAAGGATATGAAAGCCTTGCTGAATTGAACATTGTTGAGTGGAGGCTAAATTCTCTCATTAACATAAAAAAGGAAAGAGATAATGATCTACTTAGTTGGAATAAGACAAAAAATAAGGCCTTTATTATTCCCTAGTGACAGGTATCCAAGGTGGAAAAAATCTGGGTGCATGCATGGTTATCTGGACTGTGAGTTTCATCCTCTAGGCTGTACTATAAACCATATCTCCATAGCCAATGCAGACTTTGTAAATTGACCCGTTTCAATAATTCAAAGTGGTAGTATACTGCTACTGCCCTTGACAATTGGGGTTAAGGAGAGATAGTTCAATTCCCAGAAAAGCCCAGAGATGAGATAACACTGCCATAGTGAAATGGTTCATCTGAGATTAAGCACATGTAATACTGAAAAGAGGATAGATTACTAAGTGAATCAGAGAGGGACTAGGTCTCAGAACTAATTTCCTATCCTCACAGGTATTCATCATTCACTCAATGGAAGAGTAATCAACTACACACAAAAATATCAGTTCAATATTTTGCATTTTTCTAGTTTAAAGACAATATTCAACACTTAAGAACAAGGGAAACTGAGCTTATAAAGGCATCTAAAACAACACCATGGTTACTGAAATGGCAGCACAAGCTTTTGTTGCCTCTTTTCAACATTAGAGTGAGGAAGTCACCAAGAAACAGTGAAGCAGTTCCATTACTGCCGTAATATTTCTCATTCACTCTTACCTAGGGTTAAGCTTTAATTAAACTCACCTGCTTAATCCTACCCTCCTGTCTAAGAACCCTTCAAATTTGAGTCAGGAACTGGTGGTGTGGGCTTCTGGAAGTTTTGATAGGCTAAGTATCATTTAGTAAGATTCTGTGATTTAAAGAATCACTCTGAAAACTTACAGAAAAAAAGCCATATGAAAATCAAACTAGGCAAATCTGGTTTATATAGTCTATTACCAAGCCTACCTGAAACAAAATTGTGGAATCAAATGTAAAACTCAAATGGGCTTCTACTTTTGCTTACCTATTCATCCCATTCAATTCTGTACAAAAATGGGATCTATGCAGAAAATGTACACTATTTTGAATCACTTCTCCGAAGGCCAGAAAATCAGCCTGTTAGCTGCAGTTGCTATGAATGTGAAACACAGAAAGAAAATGGACTACATTTGGGGTTTCTTATTGAGGGCAGGTGGGGCAAACTACAAATGACTTTAGCTGACTAGCTGAATAGTTTTACTACCCAATCATGAAATAACCTTTATATATTTTCCCTTTTTAGGACCCTTCAATCACTGTTGTTCCAATCAGTGAGTAAAGTTTTTTCTTAACAAGTCGAAATCCTGAGCTTAGGATCAGAGTTCTCCTGAAACCAGAGGAGAAGCGACCTCTACTAAAGAAAAAGTCCCTGAAGCTAGTCCATGAGCAGTTCTCCTGCTTAAACACAAGTGTAAGCTCAAAAGTAGGCACCACGCTAGAATCACACACAATCCTATCCAGCTTTTTACATACATTTTCAATTTCCAAGTTCACGTGCATCACACAACCTCGCAAGCCACAGGGCTCCGTCGAGGAAAGCCGCAGGACATCTTGAGCAATTCTCTGGGTCAGTTTCTCAGGGACAAGGACCTTTGAGCAACCAAGTTTAGTTTGCTTTGATTTGGACAGACAGTTCTCCAGCATTTTAACCAAATTCTGGCAAGTTGATTCCTCAAATATTACCTCGTTGAGGTTGGGTTCAGGAACAACATAATCCCAGTAGTCAAAATCTGTAAGAAATGGGAGTTTTCTTTTTAGATACAGAAAAAAAAAAAAATTAAGAGTAGAAAAAAACACCAAGATATCAACATCAGTTATCTCTATCTACCATGTCTGCCTTTTTCTTGTATTTGTTTCAGAGTCGGCTGACCTCAATTAGCTGTTAACTAGCTAGGTAATATAGCAAATAATTTAAGCTCTCATGAATGAAAGTTCATGTATGAAATAATGGTTGAGATAAATCGAGTGGATAGGCTATAACCACTTTTCTTTAAATTTATGTGTACACAAAACACAATCGTAAAGACTATGCATCAAAAATCTACTTGTGATTATCCCAGATTATTGCTGATTTTCTTTTCTTTCCTGCTACTTGCTTATGGGGGTTTTCTAATTTTGTTTTACAGAAAACACGCATTACTTCTGGAATAAAAAGTTATAACTTTGTTTTTTGGACTAAGGGGTTGTTACTTTCTAACTCTAGGAATACATGTATTGTAAAATAAATAAATAATTTTTACTATTATGCTTAAAGTCCATGAACTTGAAGAGTTATATTGAAGATCTATCAAATTTGTGTCTTTCTTTAAGTCTTTACTGGAGTGGCCTGTAGGTCCCAATTTTAGCTTTAACCTCTTTAATTAAAAATTGCGCAGAGAAGACCTTTGAGGTTCATGAGGATATTTATAACCGGCTGGGTGGTTTTTCTTAGCCAAGCAAAACAAAATAGTCCTAGGGAAATAAAATTAGATTGGCTCAAAGGAAAAGAGATAGCTCTGCATTTGGTCACCTACACCTCAAATTAATCCTACCCCTTGGCAGGATGCCACACCACACGGAGTCAAATGAACAAGGTGCAGGCAGATGCCCTCCCAGCTCCTCTCCCTAAGCCTACTCCACCTTCATCTGCTACTGGCTTTTCCTCTCCACTTCATGTAATTTTGGAGTTCTGGCCTATAAATTAGGTCATCAACCACTTCACCTTGAAAGGAGAAAAACACGAAGAGCTTAAGCAGTTTATCTGTGCTCTTACAGCTCTTTATAGTGGCAGAGCAGTGTCGTCACTTAGAAACTGCTGTTAAAATTGCGAATGACAGCAAGTCAAGCACCGCTGCTGTTCAACAGTTTCCTTCTCACATTAAAAATGGAATAATGGGTATATCCACGACTGAAAATCCTACTCAGTAATAAACATGAACACACTGATTTAAGCAACAACATAAGAGAATCTTAAAAACATTAGGCTGCGGGAAAGAAACCAGACACAAAAGAATACCTACTGTATGGTTCCACTTACCTAAAGGCAAAACTAACTTGGAATGATAAAAATCAGATCAGTAGTTCCCTGGAGTCAGGGGAGAGTGAGGAATACCTTGCAAACGCGTGCGTCGGAATTCAGGGGGAGGGGCGATAATTGATTACAGGGTAAATACATTTGCTACAACACACATAACTGTTCTTCACAATCATGTAAGATAAGGAACTTAATCCCAAAGGGCCTACTGGCACCAGACTAGAAAGTTGCAGCCCTCGGGTATTCTACTTTTGCTACTTTTGTTTCTATCACGGAGAGAAGATGTTAGAAAATTTGGAAAGGAGTCTCCTCAGATGGATTTTGTGGCACTCCCTACGTAGAAGTAGGGGAGGAAGTCGAAAGCCCGCCCACCCAATAGATCGAGAGGCACCGACCTTGGGAGGGGAGAAGGGTGGGCAGCGGGGACACTCACCACTTAGCAGGCTCTCTGGATGATAGCCACAGTCCAGCAATTCTGAAATGCTGGCCGGGTTCTTGCTGCTCAAACTGCCAGTTGCAACCATGGTCAACGGCTCTGTTTCCCTCGCGAGGCGCAAGGGCCTTTCCTGAGCGCTGGAAAAAATGAAGCGAGAAGAGACGGATTTGCAAAAGCAGGCGAGTCGTGCAGAGGCTCCTAAAATGCCCGGCATCGCGGGAGCGAACTAGCGGAGGAACTCCTTTACCAAAGGGGAGGAACCGGCCTCTGCAACTCAATTTGACAAAGCCCTGGGAGCGGAGCCGCCAACTACAGCCGCAACCTGAAACTAACCCAACAGTTCGCAAAACTTGGAAGCGACCTGCCCCGCGGTGCGCCCCCCGGCCCCGCTGCCCCCACCAAGGCCGCAGCTTCGCTCACCTGCCGGGAGTTCCCGGGGGCCGACGCGCTCGCTGCTGGGTAAACACAGGCAGGTGCCTTCTTAGGAGTCTCCTCTCCCGGGGACTCGATGACCTGCAGACCCCAGCAGCCAGCGGCACCCTGCTCACCCGTCCCCGACCACCCTGCGCCGGCTCCTCTCAGTAGCATAGCCTCCGGGGCAGCAAGAACTTTATAGGTCCAGTCCCACCCTGCCCAGGCCCGCCCACCTGCACCGCCCCTCCCCGGCCGGCGCCCCGCCCCTCCCCTCCCGAGTCTGGTCCCCTTTCAACCCCTACACTTCCAGGGAGCCCGAGCCTAGCCGCAGGGAGTTGAGGATAAGCCTGTGGTAGGGCGGACACCTGTTGCTTCCAGGGTAGAACTCAGGCCACTGTGACCGCAATTCCGGGTGCACGACTCGTCAAAGCCTGAACCTGATTCTTCAGTGCGACCCCTCCCCGAGCGTCCGCGCTTTCACACTCAGGCTGTTCCCGGCAGCGGGAAGCTTTAAGCGATCTGTGTATTTCCTTGTCCTGAGGCTTTGCTGTGTCATCCTGAACACTTGGTTTAAATCTGTTGCAACGTCCACTGAGCATCATTTATGCACTTATTTCTGGCCTCTAACCCAGTCAACTCTACTCTGCCTCCCAGGGTTTCTGTATCCTCCTCTGCTGCACATGGTCAGATCTAGTTTTCCTTTCCCGCATCGAAGGCTCGCCAGCATTTTAAGAAGGGCCTTAATGACCCCATGCACTCCGTGGCTCCCTGGCATCATTTGTGCACTTACATCTGTGGCTAATGCGTTTTCTCCGCAGGAAGGGTGAGCCTGGCACTCTTCTAATTAGACCTTGCCCCAGAGCGCAGGGAGCTTGAATTGAGCGGGAGTTTGCCAAGAAACACACAACACCATTAGTAGGATATAAGGTACTCCTCTATCCGTGCATCATTGAGAACAACTGTCATTTCCGGAGGCAGAAGTTTCTGGCGAGCCCTGTTGGGAAGATCTTTGGTTTGGGATGTTTTGAAGAGGTTTCAGAGACTGAAGATAAAGAGTTTTATATTCTGCTGGGGATCAGCAGATAATCCCTGTGAGGGCTCCGTGTGGTCCTGCACAGGAACACACAGAGGGGCAGAGGAGCCCTGGAAAGAGGCAACATGCCCTCACAACCCATGAGCAAGATGCCAAACCTGATTTTTTTCTTCCAAAGTTATTAAGCCACGGTTTTCTCGCTTTGGTGTGCCAGTAGGAGATGATCTGTTCGGAGAGTCAGCTTGGGGTGGGTTAGGGGATGCCTGGAAGGAGAAGGTTGTTCATACAGTAGAGATCCTAGTGTTGGCTCCCAGGTCCTCTAGGATTATGTGTAGAAGGATTTGCAGGTTAGAACCTTGAAAGGCAGTTTCAGCTGTCCTGGCATAAAACTCTTAGAAAAACAACAACATAAGGGGTATAGAGGGTGTGATAAACAGATCAGTGGGAGGACATTCGGACGCAGAGCAGCAGAAATTAAAGCCAGCTTGACAGTCCATTTTTAACTCAGTTCAGGCAGCTGCACTGCCTGAAGGTCAGGCGAGCCAAGGAAGGAGATGCTGATAGGCTGGTCTTTGAAGGCCAGTTTCCACTTCTACTTCAATAAACAGAAAAGTGGAAAATAAACAAGCCCATTTAAGCCAATTAAAAAGCGGTTTCAGTGGCTAGCGTGTTCAGGACCAATGCATGGGCCCATGGTCAGGTGTTGGATGCCAGCTGCCTGACAGTCAGTCCCTGGGCAGGCCACAGAGCCTCTTGTCCTTGTCTGGGCAGCATTACTAATGAGGCTGCCACTTAACCTGCCTCCAAGGAGAATTATTAGAATTAATAAAATGAGTGGTCTGAACCAATACTAGTGAAATAAAGAAATTACTCATTTCAATTTCCTTAGGGTATTTAGGCATAACTCATAAACTAAATGCCCCCATAGGGCCAGAAAGATTATTGGAACTTATAGAAAGTAGTAGTTGCTCTTGGCTCACCTGACTAACTGAAATTTTGCAAAGCCCTTTGGGATTTGACTTCAGAAAACAATTTACTTATGTACAAAAGACTTCAAATAATATCTTCTTGGCTGAATGGGCCTTGCTCTCAGGACTTATAGGGCATAAGGAATGATTGAGGTAAAACATGTACCAGGAATAATTAAGAATGTCCTTTTTTATCTACTTAAAAGTGTAGAAAATCCATTCTATCACCAGTTTGCATCTTCACAAGGTTAAACAGAACGGATTTTTTAAAAATTTGAAGCATAGGGAAGAATTAGGAAAAACTAAGTGCCATTATAGGCTGAGTGCAAGGTGACATAGTCTATCAGATTTCAGAAAAATGTGGATACAGTCAATTATTTATAACTGAAAGTTCACATTGGGGAACTTCAGGTGTTTATTAAGTGCAGTGATAAAGAAGTTTGTTTTATTGCTCTTTCATTATATCCTCTAACTAATATTATATAAACAGTTTGTAGGAGTGCTTACTGGAAATAGTTGTGTATGAATAGAAAATCTAGTCAGTTAAATAATTTGATTTCCTTTCATACACCAGTGTATTATGAGAAACTATCTAAATCATAGGCAAAGCCTTTAACGTAAGCATGCTTGCTTTTTTATTACTATTCCCAGTCCTTGGCAAATAATGATCTCTTCCATAGTGACATACAAATATCATTAAACAAGTATATAGATTTTTCAGTCTGGTTTCTTTCACTAAGAGTGATAACATTTGAAATTCATCCAGATTGTTGCGGGTATTGGTAGTTTCTTTTTTGTTTTGTTTTGTTTTGTTTTGTTTTTAATTTCTGAGTACAGTTTCATTGCACAGCTATGCCACAATTTGTTTATCCATTTACCGGTTGAAAGACATTTCAGTTGTTTCCAGTTTTTGATATTAAAGATAATCTCATTATGTATACATTTGCTTAAAGGTTTGTATATGAACATAACATGTTCATTTCTCCGGGATAAATACCTAACAGTGAAATGCTGAGTCTTATGGTAAAGTGTGTTTAATTTTATAAGAAACTTAGCTAGGTGTGGTGGCATGTGCCTGTAGTCCCAGCTACTCCAGAGGCTGAGGAAGGAAGAAGCTCGAGCCCAGGAGGTCAAGGCTGCGATGAGCTGTGATGGCGCCACTGTACTCCAGCCTGTGAGACAGAGCAAGACCTTATCTCAAAATAATACTAATAATTTCATAAGAAACTGCTAAAATGATTTTCAAAATGGCTGTTCCATTTTGTCTTCCACCAGCAATGTATGAGTGTTCCAGGTGCTTCATATCCTGGCCAGAACTTCATGCTGTCATCTTTTAATTTTTTTTTTTTTAATTTAGGCCCTTTTAATAGAATGTAACAGTAGCTCATTGTGGCTTTAATTTTAATTTCTCCTACAACCCCTGTTGTTCAACATCTTTTTATAAGCTTATTTGCCACCCTTATATCTTCTTTGGTGAACTATATACTCAAATCTGTTGCCTATGTATTTTTTTTTTTTTTGAGGCGGAGTCTCACTCTGTCACCCAGGCTGGAGTGCAGTGGCGCAATCTCGGCTCATTGCAAGCTCCGCCTCCCGGGTTCACGCCATTCTCCTGCCTCAGCCTCTCCGAGTAGCTGGACTACAGGCCCCGCCACCACGCCTGGCTAATTTTTTTGTATTTTTAGTAGAGACAGGGTTTCACCATGGTCTCGATCTCCTGACCTCGTGATCTGCCCGCCTCGGCCTCCCAAAGTGCTGGGATTACAAGCGTGAGCCACCGCGCCCAGCCTGCCTATGTATTTTTATGGAATTATTTGTTTCCCTATTATTGAGCTTGAGAGGTCTTTATGTGTTCTGGATATAAGCCCTTTATTAGATATGTGTTTTGCAAATGTTTTCTCTGTCTGTGGTTTGTGTTTTTATTCTGACAGCATCTTTTGGAGAAAAATTTAAAATTATGGTAATGTCTAATTTACTATAATTTTAAGGGGCATATTTTTGGTGTCATGTCCAAGAAATTTTTGTCTAAGTGAAGGTCACAAAGATTTTTGTTGTAGATTTTCTTCTATGTGTTTTATAGTTTTACATTTATGAGTATGATCTATTTTAGTTACTTTTTGCATATGATACAAGGTCTGAATTCAAACTTTTTTTTACATATAGATTTCCAGTTGTTCCAGCACCGTTTGTTAAAAACCAATGCTTTTTCTATCGAATTGCCTTTGCATTTTTGTGAAAAATCAATTGCTCATGTATAGTTACTCTATTTCTAGTATTTATTCTATACCGTGAATCTACATGTCTGTCTTTTCACCAGTATTATACCGTTATAATACATCCTGAAATCAGATAGTGTTGAGTCTTCTAAATTTTTTCTCTTTCAGAAGTATTTTGACTTTTTTATTCTTATGGATTTTCATATATATTTAGAATCAGCTTGTGGATTTCAAAAGAAAATGTCTACTTGGATTTGAATGGAATTGCTTTGCATCCAGATTACCTTAGGGGAAATTTGCATCTTAATTCTATTGAGTTTTCCAACAATAGACATGATGTAGCTCTCTATTCAGATCTTCTCTGATTTCTTTTATTAGAGGTTTACAGTTTTCAGCACAGAACCTGCATATATTTTGTTAGATTTATAGCTAAGCATTATGTTTTTGATGCTATTTTAAAATTACAATTTCTAACTGTTTATTGCTAGCATATGGAAATAAAATAGAAATACAGAAATACTATCTAGAAATGCAGAACTGCAATGTACAAAATAAACTTGACCTTGTTTTTTTTCCTTCTTGCTAATATCACTTATTAGTTCTACTAAGTTTTTGGTAAGTTCTTCGAGATTTTCTCCACAAGCAATCACGTTCTCTAAAAATAAGGACAGTTTGGCCGGGCGCAGTGGCTCACGCCTGTAATCCCAGCACTTTGGGAGGCCGAGGTGGGCGGATCACGAGGTCAGGAGATCGAGACCATCCTGGCTAAGACGGTGAAACCCTGTCTCTACTAAAAATACAAAAAGTTAGCCAGGGGAGGTGGCGGGTGCCTGTAATCCCAGCTACTCGGGAGGCTGAGGCAGGAGAATGGCGTGAACAGGGGTAGGGGGACGGAGGGGACAGGGGTGGGGGTGGAGCCTACAGTGAGCCGAGATCGCGCCACTGCACTTCAGCCTGGGTGACAGAGCGAGACTCTGTCTCTAAATAAATAAATAAATAAATAAAAATAAGGACAGTTTTAGTTTTATCCCATTCATTCCAATCTGGATGCCTTTATTTTATTTTTTTTCCTTTTACTGCACTGACAAGGACCTCAAGTACAGTGTTGAATATGAGTAGTAAGAGAGGACATTCTTGCCTTGTTCACATTCTGAGAGGGAAAGCATTCAGTCCTTCCTCACTGACTATGAAGTTAGCTGGAAGTATTTTTGAGATGCTCACTTTCAAGTTGAGGAAGTTCTCCACAATCCCTCTTTGCTGAGAGGTTTTATCGTGAGTGGATGTTAAACTTTGTCAAATATTTTCTCTGCATCTTGTGAGACGATTATATGGTTTTCTACTTTAATTTATTGATATGGTGAATTATATCTATTGATTTAAAAATGTTCAACCAGATTTACATTTCCTGACATATTTAATCACGGTATGTTATCTTCTTTTTATTCTTGAATCCACTTGCTCATATTTTGTTGAGGACTTTCACTTCGATTTCAGTAATATTCCTCCTGTTTCATGAGGAATATAATTGGGAGTTTTCTCTCCTTTCTTCTTTTCTTGTAGTATCTTTGTCTGGCTTGGGTGTCAGTACCATGCTGGCCTTATTGAATTATTTTTATACAGTCTTTCTTCCTCTTGTATTTCCTGGGAGAGTTTACGTAGAATTGGTGTTCATGCTTTTCAGTTTAATTTTAAATACCATGTCCTTGGAAAGATTTTCCTAACATTCCAATCTAAATTAGATTCCATCTTTTAGTGTCTTTTTTCTTTGTACGTTTTATTATAACTTATAATTATAAGTATATACATATAATTTAGGCTTATTTCTGTAATGTTTTCATCTTGTTCCAAGAGTCCAGGCCCATTTCTCTGTTGTTCACCATGATATGCTCATTCTTTGCACAGCGTCTGATACTTTATAATTATTGGCTGAATGGATAAATGAATCTCTAGAGTTTAACAAATGTCATTATTTATTATTACAGAGGTATTATACCCATAATTGCTTACTATGTATGTGTGTAACTACTGTAGTGCCAAGGAAAGCACTTAACACACAGTCTTAATGGGTACTAAAAAACATAATATTGAAATAGAACTAGATCACTGCTTACATAGTGAATTATAATGTAGAGCAAGAATTTCCATAAATTACTTTAATCCTGATAAAAATGCTTTTATATTTTGTCATGTGTTTTGAAAAAAACACAAAATTTTGTGAAATGTTAGATCTCACATTTAGCCTTAGTATGAAAAAAATAGAATAATTTAGTAGAAATGAGATTTTAGTTATTTAGCTTTCAAAGATCAAATATGATAAATTTAAATGAAGAATTCATGTTATACAATACTTTGAGTATTTTCTAACTTTCTTTTTTCAAATAAAATCTACAAAATATGCTTTGGTAACACAGATAGCAATTTGTCAGAGCAGGAAACTACAGAGCATATGGTCCCAATTTTGGGGCACAGAAGCAGCCTTACCTGCTGAGGCATACAAAGGAAAAAGATTAAGGAAGTGTTTACAACTCATTCTAGTGGCTTCCATTTCAAATAATTTTTCAACTTGTTCCCAGTTAAACAACTGCTGGAAGTTCTCTTTTCCAGCAGCCATCAGTAGTTTTGGAGGGTAGAAGAGAAATGACGCCTACGGTTAGCTAATTGAATATGCCATAGAAGCGTTATATGAAGTCGAGTCTACAGCTGTCTCTTTACAATTTTAAGTTCAGCCTAAAGGCTTCTCTGTACATAGTGAACTGTAACTTAATTAGACGTGTAAACAGCCTATAACCTACCCTTGTACCAATCACTGAGTTTCAGCCAATCCAAGGCAGAAAACTGTTAAAACGATGTTTAAGTAAGGCAAATGCCAAGCTGTAACCAATCCAGCTGTTTTTGTACTCCACTTCCATTTCCTCACGTTTTCCTTTTTCTTTACACAAATATTCTTCAACCATCTAGTGCTGGAGTATCTCTGAACCTATTCTGGATCAGGGGCTGCTCCATTCCTGCATTGCTCTTTGCTTAATTAAAGTCTGTTAAATTTAATTTGTTTAGATTTTTTTATTTTCACAGAAGAGACCATGACTATATTAAAAATAAAGCAAAAGACCCAAAATCTAAATTAAAGCCAAAGTGACTTTCCCTTGCCAGTTGAGTTTCATTCATTCATTCTTTCAACAAACACAGAAGGCGTAATATGTATGAAGTGCTATGACAGAGGACGGAGATTAAATGGGGAGCCGAATAAATGTAGTACTTGTCTTCACAGAGCTTGCAGTTTAGTGGGAGAATATGAGAAACATACAGGAGGTAACAGCAAGTGATGTTAAGTTCTTTGATATGGGATGAGCAGGGATTACAGTCATACAAATAGGAGGACTATTCACTTAGGTAGGAAGCGGTTATTTGGGGAAGGTTCCCTATTTAAGCTGATGTTTGAAAGATGCATAGGAACTAAGTATGTGAAAGGAGGTGAGGAGTGGAATAAATGTTATGCACAGAAGAATCAATACTGTTAACAACAACCAGTATTTGGGGGCACTTACTAAATGAGGTACTATGATAAGAATTTCATATGAGTAGTTGTAATCTCATTTGATTTTCACAGTGACCCTGTGACTTGGGTGTTACTGTTATAAATTTAGAAATGAGGATAAGGAAACCGGGTCACAGAGAGTTTTGAAACTTGCCTCAGGTTACTCAGGTAGAGCCAGGATTTGAAAAGTGTTGCTCTATGAGTGGCTGGTTTCAGGAGAGAAGTTCAGAATAGCTGAAGTGCATAATGTGGTTGGATGGAGGTTGTTAGAGGAGGGAAGTGGGGAAATGATGAGGAATGAGATTGGAAAGGGAGGATATAGAAGTCAGATTCCAAAGGGCCTTGCAAGCCTCATAAAGGAGCAACTTGAATATCACTTAAATGTTAGCCATCCTAATTACACTTTAAATTTCTGCTTTAAAGTATTTCTGGACCTCCTTTATCTTACTTGATGTAGTGTAGAATATAGTCCTGGCTCAACTGCCATGACTTAAACATGACAGACTATATTCTAGTAGAAACTGATTTTGGTTGAGAAGTTTTTATACCTTTGAGTAAAATAATCAGAAAAACTTCCTTATAGGAATTTATATCTTCCTGACAAATAGCATTCATTGTCTATAGTTATTTTTGCTGAAGTATATTTTATTATAATCTTTGGGTTAGATAGGACACAATGGACTGTTCTTTTTTGTTGTAAGTATACCTCACAAATAATCTGTTATAAAAAATAAGGTATTACATTGTGTGAATGTTTAAATGTAATTTACAAAGTAAGTTCAAGTTCAAAATTTTCCCTATATGTAACCATTATATTAGAATTCTCTTTTTGAGTGGGAGAGAAAGGGGAGTTATTTTTAGTATGGAGGTGTTTTATGCATGAAAATGACATTTTTCAAGTATATTAATGCAAATGATAATTGACAAAAAGTGTGGTGTTCTGAGGGATTGGGGGGGACTCATTAAATCAGGAATGAGCTAGTGGGTACAGGAGGCTATGTTCTTAACCCTAGCCAATCATATTATACTCAAAGAGCCAGGAAAAAGAGTATACGTATTAGGGTTCTCCAGAAAAACTGAACCAACAGGAGACAGAAAGAGAGAGAGAGAGAGAGAGAGAGAGAGAGAGATGAGATGATCTATTATGGGAATTAACTCATGGGATTATGGAGGCTTTTCTGAAATGAAATGGAAGTTTTGTCTTTGTGTTTGCTTGAGTACCTGCTTGGGAACCCTGACCTTAGTTCTAGGAATGCAACAAATTCTAATTTTTGGTTTGCTAATTCAGGGTTAAAGAAAATCTTCTACATTTCCACTTTATGATCAACCACCTTAAATGTTGATAAAGGAACCTGTAAAATTATGAGTGAGGTGAGGGGGAAGGGTAAATATGGAAAAAAGAAAGATAGCTTCCCTTTATTTGTTAGACTTTCATTTAGTTACAGGGTTTATGAAGGAGCCAAGAGAGTCAAGGCAGCTTTATACAAATTGAGCTGTCACATTCATTCTCTCATACACTAGAGTTGCCACCTAAAATATTAAAAAAAAAATGTTGACCATCTAACAGGACTAGGTGACTCAGCCACCAAGTTACCAAATTCCTTCATTTCTGGAAGAATTCCAGCGTCTGAGAATTTGAGTTTTTCTAGAAGTCAGCTTGGTAAAAGTGGATCAGTCCCCTGGGACTTTGTCTCCTCTTGCGATAGGAAAGCCTTGATGTGACACAGCACAGTTGGTCTCCTTACAGGTCCGCTGAAGTCCATGAGATACAGCAGAATTTGCCAACACTATTGGTGAGTATTTGTTCACTTTGGGATCAAGACACCTTGTGAGTCTCTGCATATGGCATCATTCTTCAACAAATATTTTGCATCTAAACAGGGAGAGCCCTTGGTAAAACCATAAAGTAGGTGAACTTTACTTTGGTGAACCTCTACACTTCTTCTCTATGCAACCTGGGGTCCTGTGACATTGTAAAATATGTATTTGGCTTTTGACTCTTGTTTCCTGGCATGCAACTTCTAAAATGCTTAGGTCCTCCAGAGTGATGGTGTTTGTGTATGTTAATGATTAACTGATGGCTGGATGCCCTTAGGTAGCTTTAGGATGGGATTTGTTCACCAGAAAGACCAATGATGGATTAGAGCGTTGGGACTTTCAGCCCCGCCCCTGACTTCTGGGGAGGACAGAGAAGCTGAAGTGCTGTGAGGTAAAAACAACTCAAACTGCATTTTTCCTCTGCTCTCACACCACAATAACCACAATCAACACAGAAGACTTCTGTGACCAGTGTATGCGTTTTCCCCCACATATGAATTCTACAGCAGACATCAGCTAGGTGCCCTCCAATTCAGTTGCCAAACTATCTACTGGAGACAGCCAATGGCCAATGGTTTAATCAATCATGCCTATGCAATGGCATAAAAACTCCATAAAAACTCAGAAGGAAGGGATCAGAGAGCCTCCAGAGAGTTGAACGCATGGAGGTTCCTGGAAGGGCCTGCACGCAGGGAGGTCATAGAAGCTCCACGCCCCTTTCCCCATACCTTGTCCCACGCATCTCTTCATTGGTTTCCTTTGAAAAATCCTTTATTGCAAACCAGTAAATGTATGTAAGTGTTTGAGTTCTGTGAGCTGCTCTGGCAAATTAATCAAGATCAAGGAGGGAGCCTTAGGAGCCCCAACTTGAAGCCAGTTGGTCAGAAGTTCAAGAGGCCCGGACTTCAGACTGGTTTCTAAAGGCAAGAGGGTGGGGGAGCTGATCTTGTGGGACTGAGCCCTCAACCTGTGGCATCTGATGGTGTCTCCAGGTAGATAATGTGGGAATTGAATTAGAGGGCACCTAGCTGGCAGCCGCTGCATAACTGATTGCTTGTTTGGTGTGTGTGGAAGACCTCACACATGTTTGGTCATGGAAATTTTCCGTGTTGATTGTGGATGTTGTGGTGTGAGAGCAAAGGAAAAATGCAGTTTGAGTTGGTTTTTCTTCACAGCGCCTTTCGCTCATTCCCACCCTGGCTTCCTCAGCATCTTTGGGCTTTCTGATGTACTTAGCCTGGGAGTCCCAGCTTCTTCATTGTTGGAAAAGTTTGCATGCCTTTACAGTGCCTCATGCTCTAATCCTTTCCCATTTACTTCCATTCCCCTTTCAAAACCACCCAGCTTAGCTCCAATCCCTCAATGCTCTTATTTTTAGGAAACAATGGGTAGTACACATCAGATACACTATAATTTCTGTTAACACATTAGATTGCTTATATTTTTATCTCTCTTGCATAATGTAATGTCAGCCTAGTTAAAAAGGTAGAAAATTAAAACATTTCAACAAACAAATGGGGAGGGCCTTTATAGGGCATTTGTTTCACATTCTTTAAGTAAATGCCTGCTCCTCAAATACCTAGAACTCATTTTGTGGTTATCTTTCCATTTGTCTTCAAGGTATTTTTGAGCAATTATAATTTAAGCATTTGGGGAGTTTTCAACATAAAGAATAATGGAAAATAAATAATACTTTTACATGTATTCCAGATAAGTCTTCAGGACTAAGAGTCCCAGAGACTATGCAAATTTTGTTCATCAATTTCAGTAGACTTTAAGATAAAAGCTAATCTAATTGTTTTACTTAACAGTTAAGACACAGGGATTCAGGGATGAGGGAAGTCTTTATTAAGGTCACAGAGATGTTTATTGGCAGAATGGAAACCGGAACTCCGTATTAATATGATTGATAGGATATATTTTATTTAAATAAAGATTAATAGATTTAAATATTTATTATAAACATTGAGACATATTTCCAGTTATAAAGATAATTGTTTTAACACTATTCTTCCCCGTTCCATCTATCCACTAGATCTCTAATTTGCTTTTTAAAATTATTCATTTATTTATTGTATTTTTAATTGGTAAATCATAGTTGTACATAGTTGTACCTATTTTGTGGGGGTACTGTGATATTTCGATGCATGTATACAATTTATAATGATCAGGTCAGGGTAATTGGGATATCCACCACCTGAAACATTTATCTGTTATTTGTGGTGGGAACATTATAATTATTCTATTCTAGCTATTTTGAAACATATAATTCCAGTTTCCTTTTAAATCTAACTCAAAATTCACCTTCCTGTAAGAAAATGTGTGATTACCTTACTTAAAATTTATTCAACTTCACATTTCACCAGACTGTAAGAAAGTAATTTTAGAATGTTTATGTTTAGCATGAATTTATTTATTTAAAGAGAAAGCCACTGTGTCTAGATTGTTTGTCTTATTTTCCCCATAAATAAACATGCTCCTTTTTCACTCCATAATACTCAGTGGATGCTCTGAAAATGCTGGTGCCAAAATACTTTTGATTTCTCTCTTTTCCCCATATTGTTTTCTCTACCTTCTTTTTTCTAGGCCACCTTAGTCTGACAGTGGAAGGTATAGTAGAGGTTAAGCGAAACATTCTCAGGGCTGATAGCAGTTGAAAGTAATTTCATCTGGTCTTTTGGAGAGTGTGCCTTAAGAAGGATGGGTAGCTTTTCATGTATAGGGTATTCAAAGCCAAAAAAAATGCAAGTGAATAGTCTAGAAGTATAAGAAAAGTGCTTGTAAGGGGAGAAAAAAATTCTGGGAAGGTACAAGAAAAAAAATTCTGGGAAGGTACAAAGGCATGAGGGAAACAGTATCCAATTTAGATCAACCTTCTGTCTCCACCTTTGTATCCCTGCTGTTAAATCAAGAAAATGAGCTCCCAATTTAATTGTGGTATGGGTATGCACCTGTTTAGCTGTGTGTTCAGAAATCTCCTAAATTTTTGCACATCAAATGATTCCTATAATGCCCTGAAAGAATCAGTGCTTCCTGGAAAATCTCAAGCTTACTCCTTGGTAGTTTATTTCTCCCTGGTGGAATTTGATTCACCATCAGATTTATAGTGGGTGTTTTGATTTTGTACTGGTGGCTTGGGCACACAGTACATTTTTCTAGACAGTGTTGTCGTGAAATGTGACTTGCAAAACTAAAGGCTGAAACAGCATTTAAAAAAATTCTTTTAGGCAAGAATCCAGATTGAATGTTGTACTATTTTTTAACACCTTTCTCTACCTTTCTTTGCTTCTGTTAGACTCTGAAAAGGG
The DNA here is from genome assembly GCF_006542625.1 of Nomascus leucogenys. Lineage (NCBI taxonomy): Eukaryota > Metazoa > Chordata > Mammalia > Primates > Hylobatidae > Nomascus > Nomascus leucogenys. The sequence continues at coordinate 82,578,787 of NC_044389.1, forward strand.
TTTTTGATGCTTAAGAATGAATTGGAAAAAAACATCAGAACAAATAAGATGCAGCATCTCAATTCCCTATCATGAGCTGAGGATGTAGGTTTTGGTCTCTTTCTCGGAGCTAAAACAAAAACAAAAAAAAAGAAGTGAAAGTCACGCTCATTCAAATTTCTTATTGAATGTAGTATATAGTTCTTGGGTGCTAATTGCCAAGGAACTCCATTTCCCCACTTCTGAGATAACTGGGTACAAGGGATGGGGTGAAGCAAAGATGATTCCCTGTTTCTTTCTTCTCTTCTTTCCTTCTATCCCCAGGATGCAGGTATCAAGCCAGAAACTTTGTCTAATAGTGCTCAGAAATTATGCTATGAAAGGTGATTGGTGTTAGTAAGATGAACTTGTTTTCTTTTCTTTCTATTTGCTTTTGGTAATAATTTGTTATAAAGAATCGGACTGACCTAAACTTACCTCTTGAGATGGCCAGTAAAAATCATGCACCAGCTTTTCAGAACAAAGAGAGGAATAGTGACAATTGTGAACTTGAAAAGCCTCCAGGATGAAGCCAGGAATTTGGGGGAAAGGTAAAGGGGTTAAAAATATAGACATAATATGGGGAAGAAGGAAAGAAGAGAAAGGGAGGCCAGAGAAAGAAAGACTGCAAGATACTTAACCCAGACAGACTCGAAAGTAGTGCTTTTCAACAATGCCTCCCCTCCACTAGACAAAGAGTGACATTTGATCATTTCTGAAGTTATACTTGGTTGCCACAGCTTGTGTGGGAGGTAGGTGATACTGGTGTCTAGTGAGCAGGGCTAGGAATGCTGCCAATCATCCTTCAAGGTTCAGGATAGCCCCCACAACAGACATCTATCTAACCCAAATTGCCAATCGTTGTGTCATGGAGAAATCTGCTTTAAACCACCTGAACAGGGATTCAACAGGGAAAATAATATTTTAAGCAGCCTTCATGTGTTCATGTGCATATACAACCAGCATATAGTAGATTATTTTCTTTCTGGTAATGTACTCTCCTTACTTTCCCTCCTAGAACTTGTGGGCATAGCTGAAGATTTACATGAGTTTTGTCCTCCCCCCCACCATTCCTTATCTGAGACTTGATATGTAAGCCTCAGTGCATACACTATTTTTTCTTGGCATATTAAATCTCTTTAGTCTTCCTATGTTATAGCTTCAGCAATTCCATTTAGAGCCTTTTGCCAATCTCACCAGTAGAGAATTAATTCTCAAGAGTGCACTCCTTTAAGCACTAGATTTACTTACTTTTTTCAACAAATATTTACTGAGGGCCTACTGTGTACAGGGCACTGCTATAGATTCTTCACGTACATCAGAACGTCAGTGAACAAAACAAAGATTTTTTGTGGATCTTATATTTTGTCAAAGAAGACAGACAATAAACAATAAACATAATAGCTAAGTAAAGGATATGATATGTTAGAAAGGGTGAAGAACTTTGTAAAAATTAAAAAAGACGAAAAAGAAGGTAAGGCAGTGACAGTGGAGCAGGTGGTACACAGTATCAGCCAGGATATCAGGGAAGACCTCAGGGCTTTGTTACTTTTTCTAAGCTGCCATTTTGATTAGATTTATGGAGAAAAGTGGATGGTACAAGCCAACGTTAAGTCATATAGCACAAAACAATGAGGAAAACACCCCCTTGCGACATCTAGCTACATTATAATGTCCCTTTCTCCTCTTCAGTGTCTTTGATTCTGTCTTTTTCCTTTGAATGCCAAAGTCTTATTGGACCAGGGCTCTATGTGATTATTTTCTCTCATATAGATGGTCCCATTAGGAAGTGCCTTTCATTAAAAGCCTCTTAACTGACATTACATAGTAATGATTCTAGGACTGTGCCGTTGTTTGGATTGTTCCTCAAATTAAAAGGGCACAGAAAATAACTTGCTAGTGAGAAACAACCATAAAATAATAGCGGTTTGCAGTGTTCAATGGATAGTTGAAATTGCACATCTAATTCCCTCAATTGTCTCTATGAAAACTGTGTTTTCAGAGTCATAAGATAGCATGGTAGTGTTGTATGCAATCTTGATAAATTAAACACTACCTATATCTTTCTTTTTTTTGACAAGAGAATTTTCTTTGCTTTCACATTAATCACAAACTTACTTCTAAATGACAACACATGCAAATCTCTAGATTTCTTGGAATAATTATTTTAGAAATCTTATTGGTCACAGATTATCTCTGTTCTTGATGACGGGATAGCTTTGAAAGAATGCAAGCCAATGGCTCTTTATTCTAGCTGACAGCTTTAGTGTAAAATTTCAGCCCGCATATATACAGATCATATAAAATTTTGACTTCCAATTCTTCCAAGTCTTTCAATGTCTTTGTTTTTATTCAGCCAATTTGAATTTCAGGGAGAATTAAGCTGAATAAAACATTTTATGTAAATTTTGTTTGATCTTGCTTACATTTTTACTCCTAATGAGGCACAGATTCTTAAATCAGCCAACTTGAACCAATACAGCAGAAAGGCAATGCACCCTAACACAGCCAGCTTTTCCTGTTCTAGGGGATTATGTTCTTAAGTAAACCACTTTATTGTTTGTTGAACAAACCTATCTTCCTTAGTTTTGCAGCTTTGGGAAATGGTTCTGATTTCCTGACAGAGCCTTGGTTGTCTAGAGCAGGACTGGGACTGAAGACCAAGTAACTCCTGCCCTTCCCCTTGTATGCAACATTCTCTGTTCCTTCCTTCTGCTGCCCCATTTCCCAGTGCTTTCCTGTCCCTGTTTCTGATTTTTGCCTGTATGCCGTGAATAGACTTCCCACTACATTTTTTATTTTACTCTCCATCTGTAAAAGCTACAATTCTTATGTCTACCATGGGAAAATAGGGCACATTCTTCAAAGTTCAACTCAAAAGCCATCTTCTACTCTTTGCCAAACATTAAGCTGGATGTCGCTTTTTTCCTTCAAACTTCTCTAGCATTATTGTGGGTACTGTTTCTGTTGCATCCATTCTCTCTCCCTTATTGTTGGGAAAACTTATGCACATCTTATTTTCCTTTCCAGCCTGTGAGCTCCTGGAAGGTGGAGACTGTGTCATTGTGTATTGTAGAGAGCACAGTTCAGCACCTGGACCAATTAGGAGACTGATTATTTTTAATTGAGTGCATGAGTATAGTATCTTAGGGAATATGCACTCACATTAGCAAAGTGCATTTTCTCTGTTTGAATCTCTTTTATTTCAGATTCCATAGGTAATCTGGAATGGAGGTGTGGAGGTGGAAGTTCTGGACTCTTCTTCTCATATGTCTAGCTAACCTGGTCAGAGGCTTGCCTGAAAGGGCTCTGATAAAAGGAAGCTACACCCAAGATATGAGACAAGAATACGGGACAGTTGGCTTTGATCTCTCAATGTGTTGTATATTGGTTTCAGTGCCCATCTCACAGAAATAAAATACTGCTTTATTCTGCATTTAATTCTTTGTATTGAAAAAGTCTTTATGTAAGAACATAACAGAAAATATACAGTGCTTTTTAAATGAAAATTTTATTGCATTAGAAGGAAATTATCATTAGGTTTCACAGAAGAATAAAAATCTTTATTAGACAGTCAAATGTCCCAAAGCAAAATTTTCTTACAATTTCATTAGCTATAACTTCATGTTCTAAACTATAATTTGACTCACCAAATGCAATGTATTCATGTAGCTACCAAAGTTTAAGACATTCAGAAGGATAATAATAATAAAAACTACTAAATATCTAAGCAATTTATCCAAAGCAATATGTAGTAAATGCAAAAACTACTGCTGTCAAAAATGTATTTGTAAGCATAAATCCAGGAGGAAATGTGATAGGAAAGTTGCAATGTCTACGATACCTGCCATTTTCATGGTAAAACTTGCACACTGTTGGGTATGGGGTGCTTAATGATGTTGCATAGGAATTCTCACAGCGTCATGTGCTGAACTCTGCGGAGAGTCTTTTCAGTAACCCTAGAGGGTGTTTCTCATGCCCAATTTATTCATGTAAAGGATAAAAAGCATTATTGCTAGAAGAGAACTTCAGGTTTAGGCAAATGACAAGCCAACGTCTGGATAATAAAGCAGACAGGCAGAATGTGGCAGTGCATATTTGAGGCAGTCAATTTCAGTAGAAATTCATTAAGTAGAATGCTCCTAAGGGGACTTAGAGCAAGTATGTTAGCAGAGACAATAGCGAAGGGCCTGGGTAAAAGGAAGCAACACCCCAAACAACACTGAAACAAGACAAGAAAACCTGGTGCATGCTTAGGGGAAACTTGAACGGCATGTGAGGAATAAGACCAGACCAGAATGGAGACAAGCCCAAGAGCTAGAACTAAGGGTTTTCCTTGACAATTTTGGAGGAGAAAACAGAAGGGCGAGACTCTGAATTTGCATCCTTTGTAGATGTTCATGTAGACTTATACCTAAGGTAACTCTACCATAAATTGTGTATGGTTCTTTGCGCAGGGTATGGATTTACACTTTTCTGGAAATCTTTAGGTCATATCCACAAAGACTCAGTATAAAGAACCATTGTTTCTGATGGAATTAGCTGGCAATTTGAATCAAGATTTTTGTGTGAGCAGAACCAGAGGTAGCAGTTTCACAAATCCAATTAATTCACAATTAAAACTTACAATGGAAATGCAAAGTTTTTATTACATTTATAACTAATTGGCTTTCTTCCAAAATCCTTATTTACTAATAGCAGGAAAGAAAATTAAATTTTCTGTATAGTTTAAAATGTAATTGGTCTAATAATTTAAATTTTCAATTTATAAAGTAATCTGCCCAGTTGTTCAGCAGCTTCCCTCTCTCCCTGCTTTTTTTCCTCGGACATATATGGAGAAGGCGTATGACTTATGTGGTCTTGGGTGGTGGAGGAGACTCAGAGTCCTCAAACTAATGTACCTTGGTGACCTGATGATATTGCTTGCCTGCTGTCATATACAACCGAAGTTTGTGGCCAATGTAATGTTACTTTGGTTAGGGTTAGGGTATATACAATATATTGTTAATTACAGTCAACCTACTCTGCTATCAAACATTAGAATTTGTTCTAACTGTATGTTTGTACCCGTTAACCAATCTCTCTCCATCCTCCTCTCTGTCCCCAATGCCACCAAACACACCCTTCCCAGCCTCTGATATCTATCATTTTACTATCTACCTCCATAAGATCAAAGTTTTTAATTCCTAAATATGAGTGAGAACATACAATCTTTGTCTTTCTGTGCCTGGCTTATTTCCCTTAAGACAATGACCTCTAGCTCCATCCATGTTGCTGCAAATAACATGATTTCATTCTTTATTTTGGCTGAATAGTATTTCATTATGTATATATACCATAATTTTCTACCCATTCATCCACTGATGGATACTTAGGTTGATTCCATCTCTTTACTACTGTGAATTGTGCTGCAATAAACATAGGTTCAGGTATCCCTTTGAAAAACTGATTTTCTTTCCTTTGGATAAATACCCAGTAATGGTATTGCTGAATCATACAGTACTTTATTTTTATTTTTTTGAGAACTCTCCATACTGCTTTTCATAGAGGCTATGCTAATTTACATTTCCACCAACAGTGTATACGAGTTCCTTTTTATCCACATTCTGGCCAGCATCCATTATTTTGTATCTTTTTAATAATAACCATTCTAACTGGGGTAAGATGACATCTTATTGTGGTTTTGATTTGCATTTCTCTCATGATTAATGATGTTGAGCATTTTTTAAAATATACCTGTTGGCCATTTGTATATCTTCTTTTTAGAAATGTCTATTCATGTCCTTTGCCCACTTTTTCATGTGATTATTTGCTTTTTTACTTTTGAGTTGTTTGAGTTTGTCATATATTCTGAATATTAGTCCGTTGCCAAATGATTAGTTTTCAAATACTTTCTCTCCTTCAACAAGTTGTCTTTTCACTCTGTTGATTGTTTATCTGTTTTTATCTATTTCTCTATTTTTGTTTTTGTTGCCTGTGCTTTTGAGCTCTTAGCCATAAAATCTTTGCTTAGACCAATGTCCTAAAGTGTTCCCTCTGTTTTTTTTCTAGTAGTTTTACAGTTTCAGGTTTCATGTTTAAATCTTTAATCCATCTTGAGTTGATTTTTGTATATGGTGAGAGATAGGGATCCAGTTTCATTCTTCTGCATAGGGATATCTAGTTTTCTCATCACCATTTATCAAAGAGGGAGTCTTTTCCCCACTGCACATTCCTGGTTGAAAACTGGTTGGCTCTAAATCCGTTGGTTTGTTTTTGGGTTCTTCATTCTTTCCCTTTGGTCTATGTGTCTATTTTTATACCAATACCATGCTGTCTCAGTTACTAGTGCCTTGTAGTATATTTTGAAGTCACATAGTGTGACGCTTCCTGCTTTGTTCTTTTTGCTCAAGATTGCTTTGGCTATTCAGGCCCTTTTTGGTTAGAATTGTTTTTTCTACTTCTGTGAAAAATGACATTGATATTTTGATAGAGATTGCACTGAATCTGTAGATTGCTTTAAGTACTATGGTCATTTTAACGGTAGTAATTCTTCTGATCCATGAGCGTGAGGTGTCATTCCATTTGTTTGTGTCCTCTTCAATTTCTTCCATAAGTGTTTTGTAATTTTCTTTACAAAGGTCTTTCCTCTCTTTGGTTAAACTTATGTGTAGGTATTTTGGTTTAGGTGTGTGTGTGTGTGTGTGTGTGTGCAAGTGTGTGTGTAGTTATTGTAAATGGGATTGCCTTCTTGATTTCTTTCTCAGCTAGTTCATTATGGGCATATAAAAATGCTCCTGATTTTTGCGTGTTGATTTTGTATACTGCAAATTTACTGAATTTATTTATTAGATCTAAGAGGCTTTTATTGGTGGAGTCTATAGGTTTTTCCAGATATAGGATCATATTATCTCAAAGAGAGACAATTTGACTTCTTTTTCAATTTGGATACCTTTTATTTCTTTCACATGTCTGATTGCTCTGGCTAGGATTTCCAGTACTATGCTGAATAGGAGTGGTAAAAGTGGGCATTTTGGTTTTGTTCCAGTTCTTACAGAAAAGGCTTTCAGCTTTTCCCTGGTCAGTATGATGTTAGCAGTGGGTTTGTCATATATGGCTCATATTATGTTGAGGTATGTTCCTTCTATGCCTATCTTATTGAGAGTTTTAAACATAAAGGGATATTAAATTTTATTAAATGCATTTTCTGTGTCTATTGAAGATGATCATATGGTTTTTGTCTTTCATTCTGTTAATATGATGTATCATATTTATTGATTTACTTATGTTCAACCATCCTTGCATCCCTGGGATAAATCCAAGTTAATCATTGCATATTATATAGTGATATTGGATTCTATTACTAGTATTTTGTTGAGGATTTTGGCATCTATGTTCATCAGTGATATTGACCTGTAGTTTTCTTTTTTATTTCTTGTCCCCTTGCCTGGTTTTGGTATCAGGGTAAAGCTGCCCTCATAGATTGAGGTAGGAAGAATTTCCTCCTTTTCAATTTTTTTTTTTGGAATAGGTAGAAGAGAATTGGTGTTAGTTCTCTTTTGTAAGTCTGGAATAATTCAGCAGTAAAGACATCTGGTCCTGGGCTTTTCTTTGTTGGAAGACTTTTTATTACTGATTCAATCTCATTACTCATTATTAGTCTGTTCAACTTTTCTATGTCTTTTTGATCCAATCTTGGTAGGTTGTGTGTGTCCAGGAATTCATTCATTTTTTTTTTTTAGGTCTTCCAGTTTGTTAGTATATATTTGTTCATAATCATCTCATAATTATTTTTGTATTATCAGTTTTAATGTCTACTTTTTTGTTGGTCTTCTCTCTCTTTTTTTTAGTTATTCCAGACAGTGGTTTATTGATTTTGTTCATTTTTCAAAAAAAAAAAAACAACTTTTTGTTTCATTGATCTTTTGTATATTTTTAGTCTCTATTTTATTTAGTTGTGCTCTGATTTTTTAATTTTTTTCTTCTACTAATTTTGGATTTGTTTTGCTCTTGCTTTTCTAGTTCCTTGAGGTACATCAGGTTATTGATTTGAAGTCTTTCTACCTCTTTGATGTAGGCATTTACTGCTATAACTTCTCTCTTGGCACTGTTTTTGTTGTAAATCATAGATTTTGGTATATTATGTTTTAATTTTTGTTTCAAAAAATTTTTTTATTTCCTCTTTAACTTTTTTCTTACCCAATGGTCATTTATAAGGATGTTTTAAAATTGCTAGTTTCCAAAGTTATTGACTGTTATTGATTTCTAGTTTTATTTCATTTTGATCAGAGAAGATGTTTGATATTTTAAAAAACTTGTTGAGACTTGTTTTGTGTCTTAAAATATGGTCTATCTTGGAGAATGTTCCATGTGCTGATGAGAAGAATGTGTATTCTGCAGATGATGGATGAAAATTCTGTAAATGTTCTGTAGTCTGTTAGATTCATTTGATCTAAAGTCTAGTTTAATCCAACATTTCTTTGTTAATTTTATGTCTAGATGATCTGTTGTATTAGTCTGTTTTCATACTGCTATAAATAACCGCCCGAGACTGGGTAATTTATAAAGGAAAGCAATTTAATGGACTCACAGTTCAGCATGGCTGCAGAGGCTTCAGGAAACTCATGGTGGAAGGTGAGGGAGAAGCAAGACATCTTCTTCACAGGGCAGCAGGGAGAAGAGTTGCTGAGCAAAGGGAGAAGAGCCCCTTATAAAACCATCAGATCTCATGAGAACTCACTCACTGGCATGAGAACAGCATGGGGGAAACAACCCCTGTGATTTAGTTACCTCTACTGGTCTCTTCCTTGACATCTGGGGATTATAGGGATTACAATTCAACATGAGATTTGGGTGGGACACAAAGCCCAACCATATCATCTATCCAATGGTAAAATAGAGGCGTTGAAGTCCCCAACTATGATTTGTTGGAGTTTGTCTCTCCCTTTAGTTTTAATAATATTTGCTTTGTATAACTGGATGCTCTAGTGTTGGATACATATAAGTACAGAATTATTGCATCATCTTGTTGAAATGATCCCTTTATAATTACATAATGACCTTCTTTGTCTCTTTTTACTGTTTCTGACTGAAAGTATTTTTATCTTATAGGTACAACTACTTCTGCTCTCTTTTTATTTCCAATTGCATTGGAAAAAGAATATCCTTTTCCATCCCTTTACTTTTACTGTTATGTATTTTTACAGATGATATTAATTTCTTATAGGCAACATATCGTTGGATTATGTTTTTTAATCATTCAGTCAATCTATATATTTTAAGTGGAAAGTCTAATCTGTTTACATATTAGGTTATTATTGATATGTGAGTGATTACTTCTGTCATTTTATTAATTGATTTCTGGTTATTTTATATATCCTTTGTTCCTTTCTTTCTCTCTTACTGTTTATCATTGTGGTTTGGCAGTTTTCTCTAGTGGTAACATTTGAGTCCTTTTGCTTCTTTATTTTGTGTTTGCTCTACTAGTGGGTTTTATACTTCCGTGTTTCTGTTATAGTTGATATTGTTCTTTTGCTTCTAGGCATAGGACTCCCTTCAGCATTTCCTGTAGTGATACAAGTGACCTAGTGATAAATTCCCTCAGATTTTTCTTGTCTGAAAAATACTTTAATTCTCTTTCACTGACAAAGGATAACTTTGTTGGGTATAATATCCTTGAGTGGCAGTTTTTCTTTCTTTCAGCAATTCAAATATATTATCCTATTCTTTCCTGGCCTGTAAAATTTTTGCTGAGAAATACTGTTAATCTGATGGGATTCCCTTATTAGTAACTGGTTGCTTTTTTCTTTCTTTTTTTTTTTGCTGTTTTTAGAATTCTTTTACTTTTGACAGTTATAATGTCCCATGGAAGAGAACTTTTTGAGTTTTACCCATTTGAGAATTTCTGAGCTTTATTTACCTAAATATCTAAATTTCTTGCTAGACTTGGGAAGTTTTCAGCTATTATTTCATTACATAGGTTTTCTATTCCTTTGGTTTTCTCTTTGACTTATGGGGCAATAAAAACTCAAAAATTTTGTCACTTCATGATATCCCAGATGTCACAGAGGGTTTGTTCATTCTTTTTTATTTCTGTCTGACTAGGTTATGTCAAAAGCTCTGTCTTCAAGTTTTGAATTTTTTTCTTCTTCTCCATTTACTTTATTGTTGAAGCTTTTGAATGTATTTTTTATTTCTTTCAATAAATTCTTCAGTTCCAGGAATTCCATTTGTTTGTTTTTGCTGACATTTATCCCTTTAGTATATTTCTTAATTGTATCTTGAAATGTTTTTCTAATTTCTTTGTATTAATTAGTTATTTTGTTTTATATCTCACTAAACTTCTTTAGTATCATTATTTTGAATGTATCATACATTTCTTTTTCATTGTAATCCATTGCTGGAGAATTACTGTGTTTCAATGGAAGTGCCATATTTCCTTGCTTTTTCATGTTTCCTGTGTCCTTACATTGATACCTGCATATCTGGGGTAGCAGTTACTTCTTCTAATGTTTTGGGTTTGCTTTCATAGAGGAAGACTTTTTCCTGAAGATGTATCTATGGTGTTGATTAGATAGATCATTTGGTTTTGTTTCTGTGTGTATGAAGTAGTAGAGTCTCCATATAATTTATTTAGTTGTAAACACTGACAGTGGTGTGTGTAATCTCCTCAGTGGTATAGGCTGTGGTTGTTAGTGGAATCTGTGGTTAAGTATTGCCGGTAATGGGAATGCTAACTGGGCCTGTCCTCAGGCCCCACTAGTGGCAATAGTGGGCCAAGTGTGCTGTCCTTGGAACCCAGGGTGGTATATGCTGACACTGGTGTTAGCAGGTTCAGGGAGGCTGATTCTTGGGCCACTTACATGGCTTGTTTGGGTGCTTTCAGTGGCAGAAATGGGTTTGATGGGTGGGCATGTCCTCAAGCCTCTGGGCAGCAGATGTGGTATGGGCAATGGCAGTAGCAGTGGTGGGACAATCCTCTGGCTCCTGAGTGGTCTGCACCAGTGTGAGTGGTGGCTTCAGTGAGCTGGGTGTGCCCAGTTGATAGGCCCACAAGAGGTGTGTGCAGATAGATGCCAGCTGTGGTGATAGTGATAGTGGCAGGAGACAGACAAATTCCTAGGCATACAGGGGAAGGTCCCCGGTAAAACCCAACCTTCAAACCAATGAAAATTTAAAGCCCAGAAACCACACTGCCAGTTCCAGATAGAGTCCATGACCAGGGTGAGAACTTCTGTTCCTGTTTGCCCACTCTTTCCTGATTGGCTCTTTCTGAATAATGCTTTTTAACCAATTGAATGTTACCTTTTCCAAGGATACCTGTAGCCATGCCTCCTCATTCCAAACCTGTTAAAACCTGGACTCAGACACACAGCTGAGCCTGCTTTCAGGCCCCGTCTCACACAGGGTTACCCATTTCAGGTTCCCTCTTGTCAAGAGCTTTTCTGTCACTCAATAAAATTCTTCTTTGCCTTGCTCACTCTCCGGTGACTGCATACCTCATTCTTCTTGGTCATGGGATAAAACCCCAAACCCACCAAACAGCAGGAAAAATAAAAGAACTGTAACACATTTCTGGCTGGCTTGGTGAGCTGTGGGCGGCATGAGTGAAAAAGAGCTGTGACATGCTCCTATTGGCTGGACTACAGGAGTGAAGAGCTGCGACCCTTTTAGGGCACAGCCTGCCAGACCGAGTGGGTGGAGTGAGCCCAGTGGGCTCAAATGAAGCCTGGGCAGAGGCACGCCTGGCTGTGATTTGCAGCTCTCAAAGCAGCTCTGAAAGAATCCTGTGTCAAGAGTGGCTGGTTGGGTGAGTCTGACTTCAGGATCTTGGGAGGAGTGCTTAGGTGCCAATGGTGGTGAATGAAACTGGGTGATCTTTTTGCCCCCAGTATGGTGTGTTTAAGCACTGGGAGGAGAGTTTGGATAACTGTGTTGGTCCTCAGGCCCCGTGGTGGTGCATTCAGGCACTGGCTCTGGTAGGCAGGGGTGGGATGATCCCCAGGTCCCTGGAAGAATACCTGGATAGGGAGAGCATTGGCTGTGCTGTGCCCTGCTGCTGGAGAAGGTAGGTTTCTTTTCTGTAGCAGCAGCTTTAGGCAGGTGGCTGGGGGGCATGTGCTATAGCCCCATGTAGTGGATGTGAGCCATGTAGCCTTTCCTCAGGGTGCTTGTAGATGCACCATGGCTCTACTGCTGGGGGTGGCTTGTTACAGTCAGTGGCTTGGGCTTTGGCTCAAGCAGCTACAGTCAGCAGCTGTGGTGGCTGCAGAAAGGGGAGTCTGTTATTAGGGCATGTGACAATGTACTGTCACTCAGTTGCTGGTGGAAGCATGATTGCTGCCAATAGCTTATACTTCTGGGGGCAGCAGCCAGCAGCAGCTAAGACTGTGGGTAGGTGATGTCAATAGGGTTTCAGGGCTGTATAGATGCAGAGGCTGCTGGGGCCCAGGGCAGGAGGCAGTCTGATGGAGAATGGGTCCTCAGATTAGCACTATACTGCAGGTGTTTAGGACTCAGGGGGTATGTGACACCCAGTGTAATCTCCCTTTCTGGAGCAATATTGTGCAGTTTCCAGGCAGCTCCCTATGTAAGTCTCAGGGCCATGAGGGTGGAGGTGCTCTCTTATGGCTAGGATTCCATAGTAGAAATGGAATCCTAGCCATAAGAGAAGATTCCATTCTGGGGATCTCTCACTTGCCCTTTTCCTGCACTGGGGAGCCTATTCAGGATCCCAGCCAATCCTGGATGAGCAGACTGCCTAGCTTCCCTCTCCTTGTTTTAGGTGTTTCCTCTCACTTCTCTGTTGGAATCCTAGATAATCTATTCAAAGTGTGATTATCTCAGTGTGTGCTATTTTAGTTCTTTTTATGGAGGAGGCAAGTACCAGATGCCTCTAGTCAGCCGTCTTTAAGTCTCTCTGCTTCCCCTGTATCTTATTTTCTCTTTTAATTCTAGCCAAGGCTTAATGGAAGACTTAACATTTAATGGTTATGTTCTATATATTCTAAAAAAAAAAGTGGGGACTGACTCTTCTTGGCTTAATAACTTATTTTTCAAAGAAAGTAAGAATTCCATTACTTAGAAAATCATGCCTTAAGACAATAGCATGCATCTTGCTGCTTAATCCTAGTGTGAAAATTAGAACTTTCCCTTTCTCTTTGCATTTCGAATCACTAGCCACACCTTTCTCCTACCCAACCACAACAAAATGCTTTAAGCTATGTACTTAGAAAGGTACAGTAGAAAGCCCACCAATTTAAAAAATATTACTTTTATTACACAGCATTATATCTCCCTCCCCAAGTCCCATATATTACTTCAATAAATTTATTTTAGTTTGAGTGCACCCCAGATTATAACAACAGCACTGAGGTACCAACAAGGTTGATTGGATAGTTCCTAGAGACAGATAGGCATTTCCAGTTAAGAGTACATGTTTTAGCAAAAATCATGTGGCTTAACATTCTTTACCAAAAGACAAAATAACAAAAAACTGCATGCACATGTGTGTTTATGTGTATATACACATATATCCTCATATATTTAATTCTAAAATATATTTATTTAAAGTGTTTTTAAATTTGTTATTTTATTGATAAAAAAAGAATGTGGATACTGTATTACATTTTAGCTTTGAGAATTACGTAAGAAATTATCTAAAGGGAATTTCATGATGCCACAAATTTAACGTAACTTAGGTTGTTAAAACATTGTAAATTATTTTCCTGTGACATGAGTTGAATATCATCTTATTTCTCCGGTGTCTTTCGCTAATTGAATGCTTGCTTGTCATTTAATTCTAATGAAACCACAGGGGAATAATCACAGGACATTGACTAACATGGAAGATCATTGAATTTTTTTGAGCAAAATAGAAGTTTGACTTTTCCTTCTGGATGCAGCTAAGAACATAATATGAATTTCTTTATTCTTAAGCAAATATTCTGAAAAATGAAATAAATAATAGGTTTTTAAGCAGTTTGTGATTCCAGATAGTTGAGAAACAAACAAGGCTGTAGTTGAAATGCTGAGGTTATTGTCTTTTGACATTGGCCTCCTGAATTTAGGGTTTTAATTTTAAGTTGTAGGCAGCATTGTAATTCTTTACATATGTATGTTATATTATGTGTCCTATAATCATATTCCTAATATAATGTTTTCAATCTTTTGATATCAGCTGTACTGTTCTGTGAAAAGTTGTCTCTTAGTTTTTAAACTTCTAAAAAGTTTTTGGATTTGAAACTATATGTCTGGTGGTATTTACCCAAAGCTCAAACAATCTGCTGAAAAATGCAACATCCCTAGAATCCCTTCTGTTCAAATTGGAAGGGACTTGAGTGATTGTCTATGCTTTGTAATGTAAAGACCCTTCTTCTCCTAGGGGAATTTGAGTGTAAAGGGAAAACTTCATTCTATCTTCATTCAAACATCTGTTAACATAGCACCATCTTTCACACTCAGGGATATTTTACCTTCCTGATTCTACCTGCTTTAAATCTAACTTAAAAGGTCCTTGTTATCTTTAGCTCTATTAACTTTAGAATTTAGCTTTTCTAACATTATTTTAATTTCATTATTTTCCTAATTATATTTTTCACTGAGTACACTATACATTTCTTTTCCAACGTTTTTACATACCATTAAAAATCTGAGTTTACCAGAAAGGTTTTTTTTTGTTTGTTTGTTTTTGTTTTTTTTTTGTTTGTTTTTTTGTTTTCCTTTTTCAGAAAACTTGTCTTCACTGAACATATTCATTTTTTCTTTCCCCGGAGCCCACTCACTCTTCAATAACTAGATTTTTGCTTTCTGGTTGACACGACTCTTTTGTTTAAACACAAAAGGCCGGCTAAAATGATCTGCCTAATCTCTACAATGTTATAGTTATTGTGCCTAAAACCACCTGGAAAAGACTACGTACATTCTTTTTTTAATGAATCTTTGGCATTATGTAATTATGAGGAGAAATTAAATAAAAAAGTATAGAAATCCTAGTTTAGTGCTCTGGCTACTAGAATTCAGAGACGATTTTTCTGCTATTTCTGATCTTTGTTAATGATGGTTTAAAAGTGCCTTGTAAAATATATTTTTTCAAAATACCACTTTTGAAATGGTATAAAATATGCCTATATGCAGAGATTTTATCTATTTTATTTACTTTTGATAGATTCTTTTAAAATAATTTTTTTGACAAATTATAATCATCTATAATTATGGAGTATACAGTGCTGTTATGATATATGTATACAGTGTGGAATGATTGAATTAAGCTAATTAGTGTATCTATCACCTTAAATATATAGCATTTATTCCTTTTGTCTAACTGTGACTTTGTACCCTTTGACCAGCATCTCTCTGTATCCCTACTCCACAGCTGCTGGTAACCACTACTCTCTGCTTCTATGAGTTCAATTATTTTAGATTCCATATATAAGTGAGAACATGTGGTTTTTCTCTTTCTACAGAGTTTTTAAATGACAATTATCTCTGGTGGCAGTGTTATGGGAGATTTTTCACATCCTTTCTGCCTCTTCATGTTTTCTATTTTTTTCTGCAAACAAAACAAAATAATTATATTAATAATTGATTCAATTATTTTAATTCACACGATTTACATATTGCTGATATTTCTCCTAATCAAACAGTCATGCTTTCAGTTTTGCCATCTTTCCTGTGGTTTCTTATTCCCAAAGCTCCAAGGCTGTATGCATTTTTTTTCCCTGAGAAGCCAAAAACAACCCAGGGCCATACTCATTGATGTGGTTGTTTGGTCACCTATTGTTATTGACAAAGTTTTTAAAAAATTAAACTAAAATCAATTCAAATGTATTATTTTTCCAAAGATAGGTATAAGTTTTCTTCAAACACATTTTTTTCCCCGAGGTCTAAATATTGACAGCAAGTAAAACAAGTTGTCATTAGCACTGTTGTCTAACCTGTAACTGTTCCATCTCAGATAGCCAAAGTCCTGTTTTCAGGGTTGTTTTGGCATCTGGTCACATCCTGAACTGTTAAAAATGAACCAACAAGGAAATTCTGGCAGTTTTTATTATTTCTTTTCTTCTTTCATCTTCATAATAGAGAAAGCACACTACCATTTTCTACTTAGGGTCATAAGGAGAATCCTAGAAATTGAAAACATACTCCAGTTTTTCCTTTATTGGTATCCTTGGTCAGGGCCAATCCTGGATAGTTGGAGAGAATTATGTGGCTCCATGGTCTTAGCAGAAATTAATACCTTTTGCATGATTGATGAGTAAATAAAGAAATGAAAGAGGCCTGCCAATCATGAAAGCTGTTCCCAGTGGTGCAAGATTATGACATTTTTCAGTGTTGTTCAGATCATGTTTGGAATAGTATATTGAGACTTGGATGTATCTCTTTTCAGAGAATAGACAAACTGAAACACATTCATACTCAACCACCACAGCAGCAATGCAGTTATCTTGATATCTAATTCATTTCATGCACCTTGATTAGTTTTTACTCATATTCTTAAGAGGTAAATATTATTATTGCCTTTTTTTTTTTAGATTAGAACACTGAAGCTTAGATACTTCACTTAGAGTCATACACATTCAGGGGTGATGTAAAATTAGAACTCAGGCTTTTCTGACTCAAAACCCCTGCTTAAAGCCCAATCAAACAATACTCTTCCAGTAAACAGAATTAGGGCCATGGTATATTATATGGTTTAGATGTTTGTCCCTTCCAAATCTAGTGTTGAAATGTAATTCCCAGTGTTTGAGATGGAGCCTGATGGGAGGTGTTTGCATCATTGGGGCAGAGCCCTCATGAATGGTTTAGCACCACTCCCTTGGTGATAGGTGAGTTCTTCGTTCATACGAGATATAGTTGTTTCAAAGTGTGTCACCTCCCCCTCACTCTCTTTCTCTTATTTTCACGATGTGAAACACCTGCTCCCCTTCACCTTTTGCTATACTTGGCAGCTTCCCGAGTCCCTCATCAGAAGCTAAGAAGATGTTGGTGCCATGCTTGTTGTACAGCTGGCAGAACCATGAGTTAAAATGAACTTCTTTTCCTTATAAATTACCCAGCCTCAGGTATTTCTTTATAGCAATGCAAGAATGGCCTAACATAACATATGTTTATGTAACATAAAGCTGAAGAAGCTGGGCATTGTAGGAGACAGAATACTTGTGGTGAGAGAATGGAAGCTGTCACCAACTATTTTAAGGGCTATAATGTGGAAATGAGGTTAGATTTGTTGTTGTTTTTATGACTCCAAAGGAAATAAAAATAATAATTGGGTGGAAATCACTGAGCCATAGAGGAAAGAAAGATCTCCCTGACTCTCCTTGATATACAGGATCAGGCTGCTTTTGGAAGAAGTAAGATCTGCATCTCTAAAGGTATTGCATAATTGGCAAAGACAGAGTGAGAAATATAAAATATACAATAGATGGTGCTGGCTATCGTTAAAAATTATTTTCAGTTTGGAGTGTGCATATAAATGCATTTTGCAGACTAGAGAAAAATGACCTGGAAATTCATGAACTTCAGTAGGATTTGTATGTAGAGCTATTTTCCTAGTAACAATGAGAGTAAACTGTCTGCATTGTCTTCCTCAATGTTTTCTGAGTATTCAAAGGTGTGAACTTAGGATATGTTTCTTATGGTGATTGGGGTTTGTGGTTGGAGACAGCCAAATGATTTCTCCTGTCAATTTAGAAAAATGAGACAAGTCTCAATCATTTTAGGAGCTTTATTTGCCACAAAGTTAAAGATGTGCACCCATGACACAGCCTCAGGAAGTCTTGATGGCATGGGGCCAAGGTGGTTGGGGCATAGCTTGGTTTCATACATTTTAGGGAGACATGAGACATCAATCAATATATGAAAGAAGCACATTGGTTCCATCTAGAAAGTCAGGGACTACTCGGTCTTCCAGGTCACAGGTAGGTGAGAGACAAATGGTTGCATTCTTTGAGTTTCTAATAAGCCTTTCCAAAGGAGACAATAAGAATATGCATCTGTGAGCAGAGGGATGACTTTGAATAGAATGAGAGGCAGGTTTGTCCTGAGCAGTTCCCAGCTTAACTTTTCCCTTAGCTTAGTAATTTTGGGACCTCAAGATTTTCCTTTCATATTTTCCCCCTTTCTTTTTAAAAATGTTTTGGAGAAAGCATTTTAGGAGAAAATAAGTATCTGGTCCCAGGTTTTGTCTGATCTTTTATGCTTTGGATGATTTATTCCCGTACACATAAGAGTTATTAGGAAAGCTTATTTTTAAAAGATTGTGAACTCTCATTTTCTATGGAGACAAAATAGGGGGAAGAAAGGAGAAAACAACAACAAACCCCAGACACTACACAGACAACTCACCAAATGTCAGGGAGCCGAACAAGTGTTTCTGTGGACCAGACCGATGAACGTTTCTCCGCACTTACCAAAGGGAGTTGGGTTCCCACATGCACTTAGGAAAAAGAAAACCATGTTGGCGTGCCAGATATCGGGGGAACCCACCCCCAATATTTCAACGTATGTTCTTTCTATTTTCCATAAGTGTCGGCCAGCTGAGAAATAAAGAGAAAGAGTACAAAGAGAGAAATTTTACCACTGGGCCACCAGGGGTGATATCACACATCAGTAGGACTGTGATGCTCACCTGAGCCTCAAACCAGCAAGTTTTTTATTAAGGGTTTCAAAAGGTGGGGGGTGTAAGAATGGGGAGTAGATCATATGCTTCAAAGGGCAAAAAGGAGAACTACTGATAAGGGTGCAACAAAGATCACAAGGCACAGGGCAAAAGCAGAACTACTGATAAGGGTCTATGTTCAGCGGTGCACGTATTGTCTTGATAAACATCTTAAATAACAGAAAATGGGGTTGGAAAGCAGAGAACTGGTCTGACCACAAATTTACCAGGGTGGAGTTTTTCCCCAACCTAAGAAGCCTGAGGGTACTGCAGGGGACCAGGGCGTATCTCAGTCCTTATCTCAACCACATAAGACAGACACTCCCAGAGTGGCCGTTTATAGACCTCCCCCAAGGAATGCATTCCTTTCCCAGGGTATTAATATTAATATTCCTTGCTAGGAAAAGAATTTAGTGATATCTCTCCTACTTGCACGTCCATTTATAGGCTCTCTGCAAGAAGAAAAATATAGCTCTTTTTGCCCGACCCTGCAGGCAGTCAGACCTTATGGTTGTCTTCCCTTGTTCTCTAAAAATTGGTGTTATTCTGTTCTTTTTCAAGGTGCAGTGATTTCATATTGTTCAAACCCACATGTTTTACAATCAATTTGTACAGTTAACACAATTATAGTAGTGGTCCTGAAGTAATGTACATCCTCAGCTTATGAAGATAACAGGATTAAGAGATTAAAGTATAGACAGGCATAAGAAATTATAAAAGTATTATTTGGGAACTGATAAATGTCCATGAAATCTTCACAATTCATGTTCCTCTGCCACGGCTCCAGCTGGTCCCTCCATTCGGGGTCCCTGACTTCCCACAACAACAAACAAAAGGACAATCCTGCAAAATTGATATAGGCCACATTACTCTGAAGACTATACATCAGTAAGCAGGTGTGAAAGTAACTTATGTATGTAAATAGGATGCTGTTATTTTCTTCTGAAGTTTAAATTGTCTAGTTTTAGTTCATAGGGCTTTACAAAAGCACAGCTTAGTTTTTAGTGACTCCAAATTAGGAACAAATTAAAAAAAATTGAAAACATTATTTTGAAGACTTGTAGCCAAGAAAAATTAGAATTCAGTCCAAACTGTAGAAAATAATAAAAATTGAAAAACATTGGGCAAGACTAGAATCTAACAGCAGGTGTATTATAGTTTTTGAAACATAATTTTTCTCCCTCCAGTTTGCCATTTTTACTAAAGAAAAATCCTGGTAGAACCGATTTGCTTTATTTTACTTGGCCACATTATTTGTATACAGTGCAGTAAGAATAATTCTTTTTCACATAGGCTTTTTAATATTGGCTTTGATGGAACTTTGTTCCATAGAAAGAATCTCAGTTAATACTTTTTAAAAGCCAAGCCCAGTTATGGATGTGTACCATCAAGTACCTAAAAGTTGGGTGGATTTCCTCTCCTCTTGAGGTCCCAAGATAAACCTAGGCTCCTTGATCCAGTTTATCTAAAAAATGTCAGAAAGTGACATTTTTTACTTACCACATGTCAGAAATCCTGTGCAGGGACTGTGTAAAATATGAGACCAGTTTTCTTAAAGGCTTTTATAGGCTCCATCAGTTAAGTTTGATTCCTTAAAGGAAAGCACACCATTCTAATTAAAGCCTTGGTAAAATAATCAATTTCTCCAATAGTGTCTTATTACAAATAAAAACAGATTTTTATTACATTTATGCCAAAAACTGTACTGCCATAAGTTAAGAATACTCACAAATAGTTTCCAAATTCTGCAGAAATCACGTAGAGAGAAACAAATATGCTCCAAATTTTGTTCATAGGAGTATACTAAGTCATTAAAAGCTGTCAATAGTTCAAAAGAACAGTTTCAAGATACTGGTTTTACATGAGTGTGCCTTTGACATTAATGATTAATTTATAGAGAAACAGAACTTATTTTATCTTTTAAAATCAGCCCTTACAGTCTCATGCACCCACCTCTTCTGCAATAGTCCCTGGGCCTTGAGGACTTGAAAAGCTTTAATTTCTGGCCCTGTGTCTTAGGAATGCAGTTTATTTTGATTAGCTTCTTCTACAGGGCCTGTATATGAGTCTTTAATTGTTGTCAGTGTTTAAGATTTAGCAGGACTTGGTGTTCTGTTTAGACCTAGGAGTCAAAGCCCTGTAATTCAGTGTCACAAGGACTTGAAAGCACATACACAAAGATACACGAATGTAATAACCTTAATTAAAAAATGTTTAAATCTCAGGTGTTTCCTAAGCAAACCAAACTGAATAATAATGGCATAGAAATTATTTTGATAAAACATAAAATTTGTTAGTCCAGTTACCAAAAAGCAAAAGAAAAGATCTTCTGCAGTGCACATAATATTATGTTGGAAGAAAACATTTCTTTTAGACCTTTAAGAAAACATGCCTTTTATAAAGGGAGAGAAAGCTAAAAAATGATGAGATGCAATAAAACTTGAACTGTGGTTAAAAAAAATTAAAATCTTTTATCATTTATTAAGAGTAAATTAACTCCTTAAGAAAATTTCATTGTTCTAACCAGTAATTTAGTGTATAAGTGTTTTTTTACATCAAGCCCAATTTCTAGAAAGGCCATTATAATTTCCCCTTAATTATAAACAACTTGATTATATGAGTTATTTTTTAATAAATTATTTTATTATAATGTACAAAGATCATTTATGACATGCTTGGACTTTCTGGTTTGTCCTGAACATTGCTCTTTCTTAAACAATCAGTCATTTTATTCTAGGTTTAAATTTACCATTCAAGACTTTTTCTTATATAAAATTATTTTTCTTTAAGCTTTTTTTTAACCAAGAAAACCCCTTTATTTCTATAATTTTCTTTACATTTCTCTTAATTCCTGGCCCCTTTTACCTTATTTTATACATTACCTTTAAATAAGCTTACTTTTTTCTCTTAGCAGGAGTATTTTCCTAATATATATTTTTATTGGAAAATACTCAAATAATAAAATATATATTATTTATCTTTATATTATAAATTATGACAACTTTGTGTACAAGTATTTATCCCATTACATTTACCTAATTATTTTATTTTAATTGTTTACCTAGATTGTTTATGAAAACTGCAATAGTGATGATTTAAAGTCATGAAACTGCTATTGCAAAATTATAACTGGGACAGTGAAAAACATTTGATCTAACTGACTCCATCTTGCTTTTAACCTCCAAGCTGTTCTTGTTCATTCCTGGGCATAGGTCAAACTAACTTTTGGAGAGACTTAGTTTACAGTTTAGCTTTGAAACAAACACAATAATAGTCCTTTCCCCAAACAAACTTTCTTACTGCCTGTGAACTAGACTGCCTAAAGCCACAGGATTAGAGGTTATGGTAATCTTACTAAATTCAAGATGCAGCTATTTTTATTAAACCAATATCAATGTCTTATGTATTAAAAGTTACACAAGAAAAGATCATTCTATTTTGGGCTGGGTTTATAGTTTTGTAACCCCCATGCCAAATTTTGATACCTTATAGTATTTGGCAGGGATAAGTATGAAATTCCTTGATTAACAAATGCAAACAAAAATGTATGCCGGCAATTCTTAACACATTTCTAATATTACTTTACCAATAATTTTAAAGCTAGCTTATTATTAAAGATTTTACTTAAGTTACATAAAATTGAAAAAACATTTGACTAGTCCTTTCTTTATTCCTGATAAAGTATTTGATTTGAGTGCTTTTATTTTTCTTGATCCAATTAATTAGAGCTCTTTTATGTATTTTCAGTAGTGAAACATTGTGTACACAACACATAAATACATAGACATATCAGGCATGTGGATAGAAGTACATCTTACAGATTCATAAAGATCCTTTTTTGTTTTTTCCTATTTTAGACTTCCCAACTCTTGATAACCTGTTCCACAACCCTAGGCAGTTGTCAGCTAAATAGCCTTAAATTTGCATATTAAAGGAAACAACTCAGGTGAAAATCAAATAGCAAAATTTGCATCATAAGGTACAGAGAGAAAGTCTGGTGGTCTGTTCAAATTCATAAAAATAGGGTAGTTAGAAGGAGATGATTTTATTTTTCTTTTAGCCAATCAAACATAAAATTATAGAAATTTATCATTGGATTGTAAAGGAGACCAATTTTATTTAGATAGAGACTACCTTTTCTTTTTTTTTTTTTGACTGGATCTCTGAGCTCTTGGCAGAGCCCACACTGAATCCGGGTTCTTCAAAAAATGAGAATTATTTTGAGGTTAGATCACGTGATGCTTTTTCAGTGCATATAATTTTTTTTTAAGTAAAGGCACTTCTGAGTGTCTAAATTACGCTCTTCATTATAAAACCCAAGACTAGCCTCTGTTGCAATAACTATTTTAGTCAAAAAGTCAGGTGAAAATAGAATTCAGTTAACTGAGAAAAAAAAATTTTTTTTTGCTCAAAAAAAGGCAAGGTTCTAGGAGAGAAAAATAAACAGAAAAACCCCAAAACATGAAGGCTTTTTAAATACAAACATGCACACATATACACATCTTGACTTTTAACAATTGAGTTCCTTAAAAAAAAAAACAAAAAAATCTTTTGAAATCTCATCTCCATATTTCAGCTAGGACAAAATGCTGCTATTTCAGAAGTATAGCTCTTACTCTTTCACTTTGGTCTGGCTGGCAAAAAAGGGCCTTGTTATATAAAGAAAGTACCTTTAGTAGTCAAAACCAAAAGCTTTCCTCTTTTTTATTTTCCTTTTGCTGGCCATTTTCCTCCCCCCACCATACCACCTTTTTTTTGTGGGTATTTAGCCACTTTAGAGGCCTTGCTCCCCATTATTTAAGAGTTCACCTTTGAATTTGACCAAGTTGGGACAGGTGTTGGACCCAAAATGTGCTGCTCACAGGCCTAGCTTTTCAGGGCCGTTACCCCTTGAACTGGTTCGGTCCACCCATCTTGTGGCTACCTGGCACAGTATGTCAGGGGCTCAAGCTGTGGGAGGGGTCAGCTCCTTACATGCACCTGCTGGCTGAGATTAGACCCTAAATACATTTTTCTGAGGAGGAATCCTATTTAGAGCTGCTGCACGTCTTAGGGAGCATTCCTCCCAGACACTCTCAGGTGATTCTCAGTCTCCTGAGAATGCCTTGTAAGGCTGAGGGGAGCAAGGTGCTCTTAGTTCTTCAAAGTGGAAGATTCCACGCTCATGAGCTAGAGGGTTTGGAGTTGGTTGAATTCAATAAGGGAAAGGACCAAAGCACATGCACAAAAAACCCCAACAAGACAGAAACAAACAACAAAGTAGTTAGGCAAAACCAAAAATGATTACACAAATTATAAGATTTTTGAGTGTTCTATGTGTAAGCAGAAATTAACATCAGCTGGTTGTTAATGCTAACTTTAATCATTTAAAAAGAATTTTTGACACAGAATCCCAAACCAATTTTTTTACCTAGTAATGGGGCCCAAGCTCAAAATCGCTCTCTGCTGACGCAGAGTCAGGCTTGCCTTCCTTGATGGAAAAGAGTGGAAATTCCCCCCAAAAGGAGTTTTTCAACAGCAAATAAACCTCAGACCCCCAACAAAAAAAGTTGGAAGATCAGGGATCCCTGAAGGAAAGAGTTCCTGGGCTTCAGCAATTGTCCTATCAGTTTGGGCTATAGGTGCCCAAGCCAGTACCAAACATCGATAGACGAGCAGCTGCAGGCCAGGTCATCTTTACTCAGAATTCCTTCATGGTTATCAGATGTCAATTGAGAAAAATGATGAGACAAGTCTTAATTATTTTAGGAGGTTTATTTGCCAAAGTCAAGGACACATGCCCATGACACAGCCTCAGGAGGTCCTGATGACATGTGGCCAAGGTGGTTAGGGTACAGGTTGGTTTTATACATTTTAGGGAAGCATGAGACGTCAATCAATATATTTAAAAAGTACATTGGTCCCATCCAGAAAGGCAGGGACAACTTAAAACAGAGAGGAGACTTCCATGGAGGTTACAGGTAGGTGAGAGACAAACAGTTGCATTTTTTGAGTTTCTACTAAGACTTTCCAAAGGGGGCAATCAGAATATACATCTGTCTCAGTGAGCAAAAGGATGACTTTGAATAGAATGAAAGGCAAATTTATCCTGAGCCACTTCTAGGTAAACTTTTCCCTTGGTTGAGTAATTTTGGGGCCCCAGGATTTTCCTTTCATACTCTTAAAGTCTGTTGTTCCCATTTCATTAGTTACATGCCCAAGTCCAATATCTGTTTTATCTGCTGGGTAGAGAAAGTGGAAAAAATTGTCCGTGTTCCTACTAAGAGACCCAGTCTGATTGCTCTTCATTATCTTTTCTGAGATGGAACCAATTAGTCATACCAGCAAAGGTGGAAGGAGGAAGTGTCAGTACATTTGCAGAGCATTTTAATCTTCAGCAGGCAGTAGCAACTTGGGACATTCCTTTTCAGCAACCAAATGCATGGGGGATATCCCTCATTTTCAATGCATCTGTAGTCAGGATTTCCTGATTGGTATGCCACTTTGTTTTTAGTTTAGCATGTGTAAAATTAGAAGTTGTGTGAATTGATTTTGGCAACAACAGTGTAATGAGTGATGGCTTTGAAAGCACAGAATAATACATGGAACTTGATAAGACAAAAGCTGAGCTTCACACAGTTGATCTTGAGTCAACAATATTGCATTAACATGGCAATAAGTCACTTAATCAAAATGATTACTTAAAACACAATGGTAATATCTTTTTCTTAGGAGTTCCTATGTTCCTTCTTAATCACAGCTAAAGACAAATAATGAAAGACCATGAAACATCTTCAATTCCAATATGATCTGGAACCTACTGTGGGGTCTAGGAAGAGGTTACATAAAGATGACCTTGGGTAGCAGCAGAATCTCCTTAGACTCTGAAAAGAAGAACAATGGCAACATTTTGCTCCTCTCCAGAGTGAGGCACATACCACTGTCGTCTATCTTATATTCTTCTTATTATCTTTTTAATGTTTACTTTTTATTTTTATCAAGGTATTTAGTATACACAATTATAAAAGTCAAATAATATTATAGTTTGCCTTATTCTCTCGACATCCTGTTTTCCAGTCCCCAGGTACAATTATATTCAATTCTTTTAGCTATTGCTTCCAGTAATTAATTACACATTTCTAATGGCATATTCATACTAATGCTTTATTATATTTTATGTTTACTTATTATCTATTGATGGTAGAAGATGAGGATTTTGTTTTCCTATACCTCTCTTCACATATACAAATATTTGTTTTCCTGAAAACTTGCCAAATAGCTTATGGTTAAGGCCATATTTAGAGTTTTTATTATTTTTATCTTGTAAATATTTATTACTAAGTTAATTTTTTAACATACTTTTATTTTTGCCATTCACTACCTTTTCTCTCTTAGAAGTTTTTGTTGCATTTATTATTACTTTTAGTTGGCACAGAATAATTATACCTGTTTATCAGGTACAGTGTGATACTTTGATATGTGTGTACAGTATGTAATGATCAAATCAGGGTAATTAGCATATCCATCACCTCAAACATTTATCATTTCTTTGTGTTGGTGTTACAAGTAGATAGGCATGAGCAGGGCAGGAGAGGGCTCTCCCCTAAACCACTAGAAATGTCAGGTGATGGTCTGGCAATTATCACATTTTCTCTCTAAAAATGATCAGGGAGAGGCTATTTCCTGATGGCCCACACCTATTAACATCAAAATGTTAACTGAATGCAGGCCCTAGGGAGAAGCAACTTACTGAGCATGTGTGTTAAGAAACAAAAATGAAGTACACACTCCACCAGAAAAGGGAAGAAAGCCTCAGATGGACATGCATATAACTCACTAAACAAACTGTGCATGCTCAATTCTAAAGGGTAAGGAAAGCCCTGGGCATGCAAAAAGCCCCACCCTAAGGGAAGAATCACAAGAAAGAGGCCAATGTATAAAAGTCCTAGGATCATGGCTCAACAGGGCACTTGGCCTTCTCTCTTTAACCTTCACATGCCTGCTTGGGTCTCTTCCAAGCACACTTTCCTTTTTTTCCTGTTCTAAGGTCTTTTTAAATAAACTTCCACTCCTGCTCTGAAACTTGCCCCGGTCTCTTTTTCTGCCTTTTGCTTCTGAGTTGAATTTTATCTTCTGAGGGGGCAAGGACTGAAGGGGCTGTGGACCTGTACAAATTCGCCTCCAGTAACTTGGGTAACTTGAATCTTTTCCATTGGTAACATTGGGAATATTCAAAATCTTCCCTTGTAGATATGTAAAAGTATACAGTAAATTGTTGTTAATTTTTATAACCCTTTAGTCCCATAGAACACTAGAATTTGTTCCTCCTATTTATCAATACATTTGTATCCCTTAACCGATGTTTTGCTATCTCCTTTCACCCCCATCCTTCTTCATCTCTGGTAATCCTTTTATTCTTTTACTTGACTTTTTTTTTCAAGTTTCTGATTACGGTTTTGTAAACCCTCTAATGGCTCGGTAGAAATAACTTTTAATTCTATTTTCCACATATCCTCCTTTCTGCATAGCTATGTCTCTGGACTTATCCTTGCTGTCAGAGAGATCTTTCTGTGTTACACTTCTCACTTCCTGGATTTCACATCTTGCTCTTTTTAGTTTAATTATTTGTTTTGATAAGCAAAATCTCCAGCAATCTCCTAAAAAAAGATCCATAAAAGCAAAATATTTGGAGAACTTTAATGTCTGAAAATGTGTTTATTCCATTGTAACTTTTGGTTGATATTGATTTGGATTAGGAAAGTTGTACTTTCTTCAGAGGAGAATGCAAATGGTGAGAACCTACAGTTTCTGACAAAACTAATCAGCATTTTCATTTAGGGAAGAGAGTGGCCTGAGAGAAAATTCAGGGCCTATGGACAACCAATTCTCTGGGTATCATTGAGACAAATTGAATTCATTTCTATTACTTAGGAACTTTGACATTATTTGCAAAGATGATGCTGTTATCTCACTAGGCAGCAGTGTTAAATACCCATTTGTAGGTCTGAGCAGATATGGGAAGAAACTGAATTTGTTCTTCTTCTGTATTATCAGAATTGGTATGTGAGAAGTGGGTTTCGTTAGAACATCCCTGGCTTGTGGAAACACGTGATTCAGAAACAGAAATCATAAGAGGGTGGGGGATGAGGAACTTTCGATTCCTGAGTGGCCATGTGGTCGCTCATGGTAAGAAGAAGTAACTGTGCTGCAATCATTTCCTAAAGGTAAAAGTTACCAATGGAGTTTAAAGAAGGATCCAACTCCCTGGGAGTTGGTTCACTGGATGCATAAGGAAATCAAAGATAATAAGAAAAAGGCTATTGTTATCTGTAGTAGTTAAAATGAAAGTAAAAGAGAATGCTGGGTTGATCCTTGACTCTTGACCAACCTTTGGCCACGAGACTCAAAGTCACCCCTCAAGGGAAAAATTAGGCAAGGACAACAGAAAATAAGTCCTGTGGTTACCAAGAAGACAGTCAATGTGAGGGAAGAACAAAATCAAGAAAACTATTAAAACCAGAGGGTGTAATGTGAAGAAATCATTTCATTTTGTAGACTGGCATCATCAGATTCTTGAATCTGTGAAATCGACTGTGAGAGCAACAAATTTAGGAGCAGTATCTTTAGTTTCAAATACAGCAGAGTTAAAGAGCATGTTTGGGTTGATGCAGGACTTACAGCTAATTATGAAACAATCACAGATTGCTATACCCAATCTAGACACATGGGAGGTGATTCCCGAGGAAACAGATACACTGATGAACTGGATAAAAGCCACTGTGAACTTTGTTTACCCTGAGAAGGAGCCTGCCTGACTCTACCTATACATGCCAAGTGGAATACCACAGATGAAGCAATTGATATGCAAGCCATGTGGAACTGGCTTTATGATGACTGTGATATTCAACTGCTAAATATGCTTCTTAACCAAGTCGTGGTAAATGCTGTGGTTAAGGATGCTCCTTTAATGTGGACCCCCCCATAT
The DNA here is from genome assembly GCF_006542625.1 of Nomascus leucogenys. Lineage (NCBI taxonomy): Eukaryota > Metazoa > Chordata > Mammalia > Primates > Hylobatidae > Nomascus > Nomascus leucogenys. The sequence continues at coordinate 82,607,406 of NC_044389.1, forward strand.
GACCTTGCTGCTGCAAAATCAAAAGACAGTTGAGGAAGCCTCATTAAATTTGTTATATCAGTTTCCCCTCATAAGTCTTACAGGTGCTAATACAACTAGTAGGTTAATTAACAAGAGAATGGAGAAAGGGCAAACAGAAGAGTTATCCCAGGAAGATGAAAATTTTTAGATAGTTATTTAAGAAATAAGGTGAGTAAAGTCGACATGGATAAAGGTGAAGCTGAGAGGAAAAAGGAAAGGGAGAGTCATAGGACTCTACCTAGCAGGATGAAAATCTTTAGATGGTTATTAGATGTCAAATGAAGAATGATGAGGTACATAAATTTGGAAAGGAGAGCTGTATTTCTCATAAAGACTTGCAGACTTCAGGGTGGCCATTCCGACAGGCTGAGAAGCATAGCCTCCAGCAAGAAGCTAGAAACAGGCCCTTGGAAGGAGGGAATAAAAAGACAAGGATCTATGCTGAAAAAGGTGGCTGAATATAAATATTCAATATGCTATAGGAGAGGTCATGAATATTTATGAAAGGATAAACACGGTCATGTGCAATTGAGCTTCATGCCTCTCCATTCATCCCATGTTAAAAAAAATGGCAGCATTAGCATGATTTAAGGGTGGAGTTTTCAGCCCTCTGATGATGGCAAAGGGTGAAGTAGAGGACATGAACTCTCACCATGCATCCTCTGTAGACTGGCCATACCCACCCCATGGTTGGTGCTCTCTTATCAGGGAGGAATGCTGGTCAATTGTTATGCCTAAATCACAAAAGGGAGGGGCAGCATCAGGTGGTTGGTAGAAATCAGCCATGGAGTCTCTTGAAAGGGTCGATTTCTGTTTAACCCTTAGGGAAAAAAGCTTAATGGCAGTTAGCAAGGGAGGGGTTATAACTAGGTGAGTCTGATGTTCCATGGCATCCTAACAAGGAACTCAGCTTCCAAGTTTCTCTGGGATCCTCTTGGCCAAAAAAGGGTTCATTCAGTCAGTTGGGGGGCTTCAAATTTTATTTTTATTTCTCATAAGAAATGGGATTAATAAAATGGAAATTGATAGGGTTAAAACAAAGGTCTTAATACAATACTATTTAAGGTTGGATGGATCAAAGACAGCCACCTGGTCCCACACACATTTGCTGCATTTACTCCACTTTGGAGAAATTCAAAAAGTCAGAAGGCAAAGATTAAAATGAGAAATCTGATCTGAAATTTCCTGTGACACATTAATCAAGATAAACATTGACAAAACGGTCAGGGTCGTTTTGCTCACCACCCTTCTGGAGACACAAAGCCTTTTGCAGAAGAGGGTAAAATGATCTGCGGGTTGCACAAAATACCCTCGACATAAGTGACTCCGTTTTAGAAAAAGACTCCATCTTACATTTCAAAAGACATCAAGCCAAAAGTGTCCATATGTTCACTATCCAATAGAGACAACACCCAACCAGATAAGAGTATAACACTTTACTATCAGTCCTCATCAGAGGACTCAGGGACCATAAAAGGAACAGGACTTCTCAAGCTTGACATGGCCATCTTGACAGATCCCATCTGGCTGTCACTCATAATCAGCACCTGGCATCTGCCACAGAGAGCTCTGCCCAAAGCAAGATCTGATTCCAGGACACTGTCCTTGTTTATGTCACTCTCCTTGGGCTGATTTGTTAAACTATTTTTTCTATCCCCTCTTCTCTTGATGTTAAATGCTACTCTGTTTGGTGTGAAATTTTAACCTATATCATTTATATATTGACTAAGTATGCTACTATGTATGGTTTATGATATAGACTGACTTGTGGAATGCCTTAAGCCTGTGTACCCACAGCTCTGACTACCAATGAATGGGTACTAAGGAGAATTGCCTCCTTGAGAACTCCATTTAGCCCAATACTTTTGTGATTGAAATAACATCAATAAAATTTCACCTGTGGGAGGACACAAACGTGCACCAACCTGGTTGTATCTGACCTTATGTTGCTCTTGATGGGGTAGGAAATAGAAGTTCTTGAAATTAGAACATAAAAATGTAGGGATTGATAGAATTATAAAAGTTGGAATGTTTAAACATGGAATGTTATATCTGGTCAGGGAACAATTTTCCTACTTATTATCAAAAATCTTTTGATAAAGTCCTAATGGAGGCTACAGTTAGTAAAGTAAGTGTTGATAGAATTAAGTTTGGAGGAGACTGGTATATTTGAACATGCTTCATGTGAAGTGATTATATCTTTTTTACCTGGAGATGGACATTGTATCTGACCTGGAAATATTTCCTACACTTAGCATTATAAAAGAGAAGGCATATAAATATGTCCTTCAATCACTATTAAAGGAACATGCAAATGGGAGCTAGGAAGATTGCCTGGGCCCACACAGTATAGAATAGTAGCTAGAGCTCTGGTTGGGACAATTTGTCTGTTGGATAGCCCTCTGTAGAACATGAAGTGGGGCTTATGGCAAAAACTTGTGAGCACCTTCTAGCAACTACTACTAAGCAATAAACTGTGACTACATTTTTAAACCCTTTGTCAGAATTCCTAGGGGCCTGATGGGGGTGAGTTGTGCCTTCCTTCCATCTGGCAAAATTGGGGCTAAAAGTGAATGTGGCTATGTTGCCTGGTGGTAAAGATGGCACACTGGTTCTGCACCTGTGTAACCTTATCCTATCTGAATAGGATTGGAGTGAGGAGAAGGCATTTGTTAGATTACGATTGTTGACTGCAGTCTAGACAATCACAGTGGCCAAACCTAGTGTACCTTTCAAAGATGGGAAAGTTTGGATAAATAAAGAGAAGGAAGAATAGTAGCTAAGGTAAAAGAATAAATAAATTTGTCATGTAATGAGGTAAATTCAGTATTAACACCTCAAAAGAGGTTAGAGCAAGTAATGATGATATTGTCTCCCAGCTCAATTATACCAGATGCCTGAAGGGGTAGAGCTTTATGTTTGCTGAGACCACTCCTGCTTTTGGAACCTTACAAGACTGAATGGAAGCCTGTAAACCTGGGTGGCCTCACCTTGGGAGACATATTCTTATATTATGATAATGAAGTGGACTAATCATTAATGACTGAGTAGGATTCTAGTAATGTGCCAGTATCTCTGGAGTTATATATTCTTTCGATATGAGGGATTCATGTTTGAAGCCCAAATTCAAAGACCGAAGGTGGTCTTTGAATACATATTGTAAAATACATATTTGGTCTTAGTCCCTGTTTCCTGGCATAGAACTTTTGAAACCCTTGGAATCTGTAAAGTGGTAAGTGTCTTTTGCATGCTAATGAGTTGACTGATGACTAGCAGACCCTAGGTAGCTTCAGGATGGGGGCTGGTCACCAGAAAAACCAAGGCAGGAATAGACCATTGGAACTTTCAAATCCCCCACCCAACCCCCAGAGAGGGAAGAGGGGCTGAAGATTAACTGGATTACCAATGAGCAATGATTTAATCAATCATGCCTATATAATGATGAGACAGGAGATTTCCCTTGACCCCTTCAAAGAACTTGTGACAGGGGTGTGGCTCATTTACTCGGTGAGGTGAGCTCAAACCCCTTGCAGGAGGGGGAGCATACAGGTGAGTGGGTGCAGGAGCTGGGGCAAATGCCTTTGGGTAACAGCAGGAACAAACCCATACAGGACTGTGGCAGCATCTAGGGGTTGCCGGCGACCTCTGGAGCCCCAGAAGGCATGTGTTACAATCAGTGTTGTCTTAGTACTTGTCATCTGTGGACAGCTAAGTGTTAAACAGCTCAGTGGAGAGTCAGCGTGACAACCTCTTGCACCCACACCCAGGTTCTTGTCCAGTGCCCAAGAGGAATGAGGTCACACAGACTTGAAGGATGGTGAATGAGGAGATGTTACTGAGTGGTGGAAGTGGCACTCAGTGGGAAGGGGAGCTGGAAAAGGGATAAAGTGGGAATATAATCTTTCCCTGAACTTCTGCTATCCTGGGCTGAACTACTCTCTGACCATCCCCAGCCAAACTCCTCGCTAATGTCCAGCTGCCTCTTTTCCTCTCAACATTCAGATGCTTCTTCTCTTCTCTCCTTCTCTGTGTTTCTGCTCTGCTGCTCTGCCAGTGGAGCTTGGGGTTTTTATAGGTATAGGGTGGGGGACATGGCAGGCCAAAGGGGGTTTGAAAAAGGCAACATTCATGTGGGAAAACAGGAATGCATGTTTTCATTTAGGGCCATGGGTCCAGGCTTGAGGGTGGAGCCCTTGCCAGGGACCCCACCCTCTTCTACCCTGTATTTTCCTGTTTCCTGTCTATACCAATGAGACTTCCATAAAAACCCAAAAGGGCTGCGTCCAGAGAGCTTCTGCATAGCTGAACACATGGAGATTCCTAGAGTGTGGCACATGCAGGGAAGGCATAGAATCTCTGTGCCTTTTCTCCCATAACTTGCCCTAATGATCTCCTCATCTGTATCCTTTGTAATAACCTTTATAATAAATTGGCAAATGCAATTAATATATTTTCCTGAATTCTGTGAGCTGATTTTGCAAATTACTCATACCCAAGGAGTAAATCATGCAAATCCCATTTTATAGCTGGTTGGACAGAATCACGGGTAAAACAACCTGAGATTTTGGTCTGGCATCAGCAGTGTGTGGGGGGCAGTCCTGTGGAACTGAGTCCTCAACCTGTGGGATCTGACTTAATCTCCAGGCAGATAGTATCAGAATTGAATTGAATTTTAGGACACTCATCTGCTATTCACTACAGAACTGATTGCTTGCTTGGTGTGTGAGGAAAACCCCCACACATCTGGTGTCAGAAGTGATCTGTTTTGTAAGAATATAGTAGGCAGACACTGAGGTTTTTTTTTTTTCTGTATATCATCAGAGTAGGTAATCTTTATTATTGGAAGAAAATGAGCCACACCAGGCCACGGTTTCATGTCTGTGACCCAAACAAGAATGTGTGCCTTCCATTTTAGGAAAGAAATGGAAGGTGGAAAGATTATAGGATCTAATTTGGACATTTTTATTCCGAAGTCTTCTGTAGATGGTCTGTGTGGGTCCTTAAATTCCCTGAACTTGGCTAAAATTTTATTTTGTGTTAAGTAGTCTGAAGATAGAGTTAAGAGTGGCTGTGAGTTTTAATATTTAAAGAGACCCATGACACACAAAATAGTTAAGAACAACTGAACAGTAGTCTCCCTTTTATCTATTTAACAGATGGAAAAGCAGATTCCATAGAGGTTAGGTGTCATGTCAACATACTTTGTGCTTTTAGCACAGCTGGGTCCAGAGCACTGGTTTTCTGACCCCGAGACTGGGAATCTTCCCATGTCAACTTTAGTCAAGGTTTCAATTGAGCCTCATCTATCAATATTGTTCACCCATTTTCCAAGGACAGGTAAGGTAAAGGTACACTGTTCTGAGATTAATTACCTACAATTAAATGTGACTGAAAGAGGCCTCTGAAATCAGAAATTGTCAAGGGAGCAGCATTTATTTTTGTCATTACTCATTCTTCTCACTTGGCCATGAGAAAAATGTGAATATGAATAAATCAATGTAGATTCAAAATCTTGACAGTATTACATGACTCAAGTGGTACACAGGAGTCTCAAGATAATTACAACCATTTTGGAAGAGTAAACATTCTGCTAATGCACTTTTGACCAGGGAAACCAGGGTCTTTTTTTAATTGACCTCTTTTGGGAAATCAGTTAATGTAACTGTGTAGGGGCAGTCTAATTTCTGTGATTAGAAAATATGAAATTTTGATTACTAATGATGTAATTTTTCACTTATATATATTATTTCATTGCTTTCACATATTATTTTATTTGATCCTCAAAAACAACCAGGTAGGGTAACGTCATGACCCCTATTTACAAATGAGAAACTGAGGACAGGAATTTGAAGAGACTTGCCTGAAGTCATGTAGCCAATCAGTTAGAACTGGAACAAGAACTTGCCTTCTGATTCCAAATTCAGGTTTTTTTTTTTTTTTTCCATCATACCATGTGGCCTCCTAATCACAGTTAGTCATGCTGCCTCTCAAACTCCAATGAGGGATAAATTTCAGAGGTAAGAGTGAAACCAGAGTGGGCCATGCTGTCCTTGAGGGTTTGCAGCCATGCCCTCCATGAAAGAAACATGCTCTGTTGGCCTGCCAGGCATGACCATGCTGAGGGCATGTGAATGATTGCATTGCCCACATTCCCTAGGATCCTGTTTCCTGGCCAGGATACGGGAATGTGGGCATTGCAATAATTTACTGAGAGATCAACTTTACTCATTCTATTTCAGATATTGATAGTAGATGAGGACACAAAATACTTCGCAAAAAGAACATGAGACAAGTGTACCAACGAAGAGTTACTAAATTACTATGCTCCTTAAAGGACCTGGTATAATGTGATTTATGACTAATATTTGGGACAACTATATGGATAAATAAGTGTTGTTTTTTTTTTAAATTATGACGAGTCCAGGCTTTGTCCTTTGGTTTGACCCAAGAAATAAGCCATATACTAAAGTATGTAAATAATTGCTTTTCATTAAACTTATCTTTTTGGCTTTAAATTTTTGTGAAAGGAGGAAAAAAAAGCCAACCTTAACTTTTTGCTTTGTGAATAAATCTGCCATATGGGCCCAGGACAGAAAGTGATGTTACTAATGAAGTGTGCATTTCTGGCTTGCTTGAGATGTAGACAAAAATTTTAAATCTTTCTTCTAGTCCTGATGTAGGTTGGGTCTCCAAAGGTCTTATTCATAATTAGTGGGTTTTTAAAAAAAATGTAAATAGATGCAGCTTCAGTGGGAAGCCCAAAGCAAACCCTGATCATTGAAGGGTTTTGAATCTTATTCCTGTTTGATCCTAGTCATGGCCACAGTTGCAGTCTCCACACTGCTCTGGATGCATTATAGACCTGGGCTGCATTTACCAGACTCTGAACATGTTTTCATTTTCTCATAAATAGAGAAATTCCTCTTTAGCAACAAGCCTATGATCTTCTATGTAAAATTACTCTTCTTGGATTATATCCTTGCTGGAGTCCCTGGAAAATTCACCTCCTTTCCCTTTGCAGCACTGTCATTGTTTAGAACACCATACATACCAAGAATGAGGAAACTGTCCCAAGAGATGTCTCAAGAATCACTTAAAAGAATACCCAGCTGCATATCCAGCATTTACGGTTTTAAATACTTGACAACCAACTTTTACCCAACCTCAAATTTCCCTCACTTCATTCTCATGATTTTCTTCCATGTTAACCACTCAAACTTTCTCTTTCATATCTACCCTTATGCATAGTTTTATCTACTATTACTTGCACTTGCATATGTGGCATTATTAACTAGAATAAAGCATCTTGGGGAGGGGTGCCTCCATGCTCCATGTAGTCCTTAGCATCTTCTCATCTTCTCTGCTTTATACTGCCTCTGCTTAACACCCAGCATTTCTGGTCTCTTAGGCAGAGCTTAGATGTAATGCGGGTCTATGTATGAATCATAAAAAATTTTCTAGCCACAAGTAACTGGACAATTTAAGATTAACTTTCATTAAATGACTACTTAACCTATATTGGTGTTTTCCAGTTGTCTACATCTATAAAGTCCAGGTATATTTCCCTTGTATTCCATTTGCTAGAGAAATGGAAGGAGGACAAGCAGTGCTTAGCTTATAAACAGCTAAGCAACTGCTGGACAATCTTGACAGCTAAACTATCAATCTGCTTTTCTATTTTCCCCTAGCTCTGACTGTAGTTCTGAATTATTTGAAGACAAAACAGAAATTCTTGTGTTTAACAACTCAACTAACAGCACGACTAGGGGAAAAATACTGTTAAAATCTGTCAATGAATGCTGGGAACATATGTTGCCTTTATAGACAGGGAGAAAACAAACCTTATATGTTCTTGGAAAGATGTGTGAGTTAGCTGACAGGTATGACATCTCAGCACAACAAGTTAAAGCTCCAGTGAGCAATGGTTTTGTCCAGAGGGACTTGATTGGTCACAGATGACAATTCCAGTTCCCTGACCTGTTTCTTCAGTGTCTGTATTAATATCAAATATCAAGTAAGGCTCCCTTCCAACTATAAGGTCGAAGATATACTCAATTAAAATAACATAAGGTTTTAGTTTCCTAAAACCCAGTTGAGCTATCTGGATAATTCCTAGGGGATAATTAATTAAATAAAAGAAGAGCTATAAGGACTTTCTTCCTAAAGCAAAGCTTCAAACAGAATGACACACAGAGTGACACTTATTACTTTCATGATATATATCACATTAAATGGTAGGACTGGCCGGGCACGGTGGCTCACACCTGTAATCCCAGCACTTTGGGAGGCCGAGGCAGGTGGATCACGAGGTCAGGAGATTGAGACCATCCTGGCTAACACAGTGAAACCCCGTCTCTACTAAAAATACAAAAAATTAGCCAGGCAAGGTGGCGGGCACCTGTAGTCCAAGCTACTCGGGAGGCTGAGGCAGGAGAATGGCGTGAACCCCGGGGGGCAGAGCCTACAGTGAGCCGAGATCGCGCCACTGCACTCCAGCCTGGGTGAGAGCCAGACTCTGTCTCAAAAAAAAAAAAAAAAAAAAAAAAAAAAAAAAAAAAAAAAAAAAAAAAAAAAATGGTAGGACCCTTTTTCAGCAAATGGTGTTGGACAGCCTAAGATAGCCTGTATTAATCAGGGTTCTCTAGAGGGAGAGAACTAATAGGATAGATGTATATATAAAGGGGAGTTTATTAAAAATATTAACTCACGTGATCACAAGGTCCCACAATAGGCTGTCTGAAAGCTGAAGAGAAAGGAAGCCAGTCCGAGTCCCAAAGCTCAAGAACCTGGAGTCCGATGTTCGAGGGCAGGAAGCATCCAGCATGGAAGAAAGGGGTGGGCTGGGAGGCTAAGCCAGTCTAGTCTTTTCATGTTCTTCTGCCTGCTTTTTATTCTGGCTGTGCTGGCAGCTAATTAGATTGTGCCCACCCAGATTAAGAGTGGGTCAGTGGATTGCTTTTCGCTGTCCACTGACTCAAATGTTAACCTCTTTTGGCAACACCCTCACAGACACACCCAAGAACAATACTTTGTATCCTTCAATGCAATCAAATGGACACTCAGTATTAACCACCACACAGCCTCAAAGATAGACCCAGACATCATCACATAGATTCAAAGATAGACTCAGACAGGACTTCAGACAGCACACAATCACGGAACAAATGCTTTCAATCACAACCGAAGATTAGTTATGTATTGTTTTCTTTCTTTTATAGAACTAATGTTTCAGAAGAATGATGACATGTTTTCAAAGCAAGTAAAGAGGGGTTCTTTGACTTTTTAGTCACATACCTTATGTAGTATATTTAACTTAAATGTGTGCGTGTCTATACATTTTCTTGTTTTTGATGCCTGTAATAGCTAAGAGTCTTATTACCATCAGAAACAAGAAAATGTATATATCTGTTTTCAAAATAATAAGTTTATAGGAGATTGCTAACAATATTTTCATAAAAGATTAATATAAAAATATTAATACTGTAGTTTGTCTGGAAGACATAGTTGGTTTTCTACCTTTTGTCTCCAGAAATGAGTTCTTTGCAAGCTGTACAAGTTGTGGGAGTGTTCTAGCTTCAGATAATCACACTGTTTGAAAGTTCATCAAAGTTGGTAACAAAATTATATTCATCATCTAATTTTCAATTCCTTAGGACTGTGTGTATTAGTCCATTTTTACACTTCTATAAAGAACTTCCCTGAGACTGGGTAATTTATAAATGAAAGAGGTTTAACTGATGTACAGTTTCACATGACTGGGGAGGCCTCAGAAAACTTACAATCATGACAGAAGGGGAAGCAGACATCTTCTTCACAAGGCAGCAAGAGAGAGAAGAAGTGAAGAAAGAACTTCCAAACACTTATAAAACCATCAGATCTCATGAGAACTCACTCACTATCATGAAAACAGAATGGGGGAAGCCACCCTCATGATCCAAACACCTCCCTCCCTCGACACAAGGGGATTACAATCTGAGATGAGATTTGGGTGGGGACACAGAGCCAAACCATATTATTCCACCCCTGGCCCGTTCCAAATCTCATGTCTTTTCACATTTCAAAACCAATCATGCCTTCCTAACAGTCCCCCAAATCTTAACTCATTACAGCATTAACTCAAAAGTCCACAGTCTGACATCTCATCGGGGACAAGCTAAGTCCCTTCTGCCTGTGAGCCTGTAAAATCAAAAGCAAGTTTGTCACTTCCAAGATACAATGGAGATACAGGCATTGGATAAATGTTCCCATTACAAATGGGAGAAATTGGCCAAAACAAAGAAGCTACAGGCCCCATATAAGTCTGAAACCCAGCAGGGCAATCATTAAATCTTAAAGCTCTGAAAATAATCTCCTTTGCCTCCATGTATAACATCCAGGGCACGCTGATGCAAGGGGTGGTTCCTGTGGCTTTGGGAACAGTGCTTTAGGAGAAACCAAGAAAGTTTGAGTTAAATATCCAAATCTTTGTTGTCTCCCACGTCCAATTTATGACATCTATCTCTATGGCTGTCTATATATTTATTAATCAATAATTCTACAAAGATTTGAAATTGTTTAAAACCAGAGTGTAAATTATAAAATAATAACATCAAAATACAAAATAAAGGTGAGGTAATTATAAATAAAGAGAAAATAAGTTGTAAGGAGTGGTTTAACATGTATACATGACTATGAAACTGAATCTGTGCCGGGTAGAAGAATCCGCACTGCTATTGCTTTAGTTAGACTGGCTATAATGGATGATCAAAGACATGACAATTTCATGGATTCCCTTATAACTGGAGGAAAACACAATGCTGTGGTTTAAATGTTTGTTCCCTCCAAAACTCATGTTGAAACTTAATCCTCAATATGACAATATTGAGAGGTGGGGCCTTTAGAAATGATTGGATCATGAGGCCTCTGCTCTCATGAAAGGATTAATCTATTCATGGATTAATGAGTTAGTGGATTAATGGTTTATGAGAGTGGGACAGGTGGCTTTATAAGAAAAGAAAGAGATCTGAGTTTGCAAGCTCAGTCCTCTTGTCATGTGATGCTCTGCACTACCTTGGGACTCTTGCAGAGAGTTCCCACCAGCAAGAAGGCTCTTACCAGATACAGACCCTTGACCTTGGACTTCTCAGCCTTCATAACTGTAAAAAACAAGTTTGTTTTAAAAACAAATTACTGAGTTTCAAGTATTCTGTTATAAGCAATAGAAAACAGCCTAAGGCACTCAATAAATGTTGTATGCCCAGAAGCGACAGTGATAGTTAAATTGGTTTTGAAACTAAGTTTACATGACACCAATGCTAACGATTTGGTCTATTCTCTTTTTATTTTCCAGCACAATGTCAAGTTAGTTGGCTTGCTGAATTCTTTCAATGAAATGTTTTTGTTTTCTATAAATCCATTCTGTGATGTTTGCATGGGCTAATGAAAAGACATGATCTACAGGACATGCTTTTTTTTTCCTTTTGGCCATGTTAGCACAGTTGTTTGAAACCTCTCATCATTATGAGAAAGTCATCCATTAATGGCCACAGTTCATAGCTTGATGAAGTTCTCTCCATGATGGCCCTGAGTAAAGGCAGCAGCTCTAAGTAGATTCTGATGTTAATAATTCAAATCTATTGTCAATTTTCTATTCTTTCTCTCCTATTTATGCCTATGTGGGGACTAGCCTGTACTTTCTCAGCTGTAGGCTACCAGAGGAGAGCAACAAGCTGTCATCCATTTCTACTTGCCTGACTTTGACTTAGTAAGCAGGGGATTTTACTCTTCTTTTCACTAAAGGTGTGAACTTGGATTTCTTTTTCAATCAAATGAGAAGATAAAACCAGATGATATTCAAACTACAATAATGTTTAGTTTGTGAAGATACAAGTAATTTTTTCAGGAATATAACAAAACAGCAAGAAAATTTCACAATAAGAAATGTCATACAGAATGGGTAAGAAATAGATAGTCAAAGAGGCAGAGATCCTCACCCACTGGCATGGTCCAGGGGTCTTGAGTCAGGCAGGGGATGCTTGTTAAGCAATGAACAATAGGTAGGATTTAGGAAATTAAAATGGAAGAAGAAAAACATTCATGTCTCCCTGCATAAATAAATGTAACTTGTTTTTTTCTAGAGACAGGGTCTCACTCTGTCATCCAGGCTGGAGTGTAGTGGCGTCATCATAGCTCACTGCAGCCTTGAACTCCTTGGCTTAAGCAATTCTCCTGCCTCAGCCTCCCCAGTAGCTGGGACTACAGATACGCACCACAATACCCAGCTTAAATGTAACTTTTACTTCATGGAGAAGCTGGCTGGAGAGGAAGAATTTGTTCTTTTTTCTTTTAGAAGCCTTTTGTCATTCTAAGAATTCCATGATCTTTAGAAACACGTATTTTTCCAGAAGATCACTTATTAGAGAGGATTAGCTTGAAAAGAGGATTTTTTCCTTTTTAAAATATTTTTATAGTTCTCAAATAAAAGTATTTTTTCAAAAATTATTTTATTTAGTGACCTTGAATTTAAACGTATATTGTTGCTGTTGCTATCTTTGAGGGCTCCAATAACCACTTCTGCTTGGGGTTTCTTGTCATAAAAATGGTCACTTAATGAGAATCAGAAAGTTCCACTGACTAAGGAGCAGTTTAGTGAGTTTAATTCCAATTATTGTTCTAAGCATATATACAGAAGTTTTTGCAAATAAATAGGTTAATGCTATATATTTTATTTTATTTTACTTATTTTGAGATGGAGTCTCACCCTGTTGCCCAGGCTGGAGTATAGTGGCATGATCTCGGCTCACTGCAACCTCTGCCTCCCGGGTTCAAGTGATTATCCTGACTCAGCCTCCTGAGTAGCTGGGATTACAGGCACATGCCACCATGCCCAGTTATGTATTTATTTATTTTTTGTATTTTTAGTAGAGACAGGGTTTCACCATGTTGGCCAGGTTGGTCTCGAACTCCTGACCTCATGTTCCACCCGCCTCAGTCTCCCAAAGTGCTGGGATTACAGGCATAAGCTACATCACCTAGCCAGGTTAATGCTATTTATCTATGGTCTAGCGACACGTCTATTTCACTCAGCAATATAATAGAATTTTTTTTCTTCCTGAAACATGCATAGCTCTCTATTTGTTGAAAAATTTTTATTGAAGTATAACATGCACAAAAAATTGTTTAAATCTTGAGTGTAAAACTTGGTGCATCTTATAAGGTGAACATATACATGTAACCAGCATCAAGGAACAGAGCGTTATCAGCATTCCAGAAATTCTGCTTAATCTCTCTTTCCATTCAGTAACTGGCTTTCCCATACCATGGCTAGTCACTATCTTGCCCTTTTACTTTTACACTGTAGATTAATTTTTCCCACTTTGAACATTATCCAAAATGCAATCATATAGTATGTACACTTTTGTATCTGGCATTTTCTTTGTTGTTCAACATTATGTTTGTGAGATTCATCCATACTCTTGGATGCTATTAAACTTCAGTTCAACAAAAGTTAACATTAAAAGAACAAAAATACAACACACAAAGTGGTAGAAGATATTTCCAATCCATATACCTAACAAATGATTTATATTTAGATAGGAAAAGAACTCTTATAAATTAAAAAGGCAGATAACCTTATAGAAAATTAGGCAAAAATACCTGAATTGGTACTTCACAATAGAGGATACTCAAATGACAAAAGATCATGTAAAGTGCTTAACTTTATTAGTCATTAGGGAAATGAAAATTAAAAACACAATGTGATACTACTGCTACTGCAAATGCTGGGACAATTACAATGAAAAAGACAAAAAATAGCAAGTGTTAGTATGGATGTGGAGCAAGTGGAACTCATACATTGCTGGTGGGAGAGTAATTTTGTACAACACTTTGCAAACTGTCTGTTAGTTTGGGTCTTCTGAGAAGTAGATGCCAAAATGGAAGTAGACATGCAAGAGATTTATTGTGGAGTAAAGGGAAGGAACATGAGCAGGCTGGGAGGGCCTCCAACCCACAGTGCTGGTCCGACACCTGCAGAAGGAGGAAGGAGGACTTGTAAGAAGAGTCTCCAGCTGCCGAGCAGATCTAAGAAAGTTTTAGCTAGGAAAATTAAGAGTTCTTAAAACAAAGTTGTCAATTAGGCGAAACCCATGTCCCACAGGAATGGGTTTGTTCTAGTACTTAACTTCGTTCTCAGTCATTTTCTAGAGGTAGTTTGGGGAAAATGTGGCCTTGGTGCAATCAGAGACAAATCCAGAAGGGCAGAAGCTGGGAGTGTCAGTCACCTGTGCTCCCACAGCACAGCATCTGAGCAGCCCATTCCCATGGCTGCCATGGGAAGTCGATATTAAATCTGAACATCCATGCCCCATGATCCAATCATTCCACCCCTCCATAAATACCCACAGAAATAGGTACATATATTCGTCAAAACACATGTGCAAGAATGTTCACAATAGTGAACATTTGTCATAACCGAGACCTGGAAACCATCCTAGTGCTGACCAACAGTAGAATGGATAAACAGTACTATAATTAAACAATGAATTCTATACAATAATGAGAATGAAGCTATTTCTTTCTAAAAACACTAGCATAGTTTTTAATAGTATGGGTATACCATAATTTATTTAACCATTTCTCTATTGATGATGATTACGTTTCATTTTTCCTTGTTACAGATAATCTTGCAGTGAATATTGCTGAAGGATAAATACCTAAACATGGCATTGCTGCATCAAATGATATGCACATTTAATGTTTTTATGGGTATCTAATGTATTACACTTTTGTAATGTAATTTTCAAAAGAATCTGAAAATGTCATCTTTTTCACCGCCTCTGGCAGTGACAAATGGCACACTCAAATTGGAAGCTTTATAAAGGCTCTTCCACAGGTGTGTGATGGGTGTAGGGTAGCCACAAGGGATGGTGCAAAGCCTTGAGGCTTGTAAAAGTGGAAGGGGGCAGGTGAGTAAAAACTCTAGCCTCCTTCTGATGAGCTGCTATTGCTTCTCTTTGGTAAAATCCATAGAGAAGTCAGAGGGTAAGAGTTCACTGAGGGAGTCCATACAGATCATTCTCCCAGGGAACTGTGCAGATGGGTGGAGAAGAGTGAAGCATGATCCGGAGGACTAGAAAACATCCAGCTTACACCTTAACAACTGGTTATTATCAGTCTTAATGTTTTGCCCATTTCATAGGTAAAACATGCTATATTGTTTTAATTTTCATGTCTTGTATATTTACTAGTAAGTTTGAGAATTTTTATTTTCTTTTTTGTGAGTTACATGTTTATAGTTTTTACCTTTGCTTTTTCCTCATAGATTTGAAGACACTCTGTGTGTGTTAGGTAAGTTAGCTTTTGTCGACTTCCATATTAAAATATTTTCTTCAATTTGCTGTTTGTCCTTTAACATTATTTATGGCAACTTTGTCAAACAGAATTAAAGTCTATATAGTCTTGTTCACAATTTTTTTTTTCCTTTATGGCTTCTGGGTTTCTTTTCTTTCTTGGAAAGGCATTCTACTCCTTCTAGTTATATTTTCTGTACATTTTCTTCTAGTGCTTTTTGAGCTTTTTTATATTTAAAACTTTAAGAAACCTGAAATTTATTTTAATATTTGGAATGAGGTGAGGCTCTAACCTTATTTTCTTCCAAATGAATATAGTTTCTCAATATCATTGATTAAATAATTCATTATTTTTCCTTTAATTTGAAGTGCTGCTTTGATTATACATAAAATATTCATGTACATATGAATCTGCTTCTGGGCTGTACTCTTTTCCTTGAATCTATTTGTTAATTTCTGCATCAATATTATGCATCTATAAGTACTTTAACTTTTAAGTATCTTTTATTATTGTAAAGAAGGGACTTTTAATTTTTTATAATATTTGAGTTTTCTCTTTTGTAATTACTTTTAAAGAACTATTTATTTAGACTATCTCTTTAGCCCATTTTATTCATTTGTTAAAGTTTTGTGGTTTTCTTCTTGTAAGTTTGCACGTTTCCTTTTTTATTTCTTAGGTAGTTATTTTATAAATTTTGCTGCTATTTTTTTTTCTAACTGGGTATTTTTGGTATAAAGGAAAGCTTTGGTCTTTTGAAATATTAATTTGGCTTGTTAGTAAATTCTATTATTTCTAAATGCTTCTAGTTGATCCATAACCTTTTGAACATTTCCTCTAGCACACAACTGCACATGGCTCTCTCAAGTTTTGGTGCAACCCAAATTCTCAACTAACTTATCTGCTTTTCCAAGATCTGCTTCTGGTGCAAGGGACAACTGTGGCATAATGGCAAGAGCACTAAATATGGTCAAAGAAGACATGGGTTGAATACCGTCTTGTGTATAACATTAGCTAGGATTGAATTCAGCTGCATGTGTTCGAAAACCACCAAAATAAGAGTGGTTTTATTATGTAAGATCTTATTCTTGCTACGAAAGAAGTCTTAATGCAAGAGTGGGCTGGTAAGGTGCTTTATGAAGTTGTTTTTGACATCCCTAGGACAAGACCCTCATCCTTATGTCCCAAGAAAGTGTTTGTGCACCAGTGATTATGTTCGATTCCAGGCCAGCAGTAGGAGGAGGTGGAAAAGCCTATGAAGCGCCCACCATTAAGGCCATTTATCTTGAATCATCCATAATCCTTTCACTTACAGATTATTTGACAAACTACTCACATGGCTATGCCTAGCAGGAAAAGAGTCTGGGTAAAGTAGTTGTTAGAAACTAAAACAGTTTAAGTGAGCAAGTAGATAATGTATACTGGGGTGTTTATTACTTAGGAAGAATGGATAGAGAGAGAGTTAGCAGTCTGTTGAGCCACTAAATACATATGTGAACATACGCCAATTCAGTTTTTTTCCATAAAGGAAAAAAGCATTTCTTATGGTTACGAAATAATACACCTCCATTAGGAAGAATTCAAACAAATCGGAACATTTGAAAACAAGGATAACAAGTAACTGAAATCTTACAAGTCAGAGATACATTTCTATTAGTAAATATTTCTTCATGTACCTCTTTGTACACACACCATATACTTTACAGAAATGGCATTATTTTACACATTGCTTGCTTTCTCTAAACCTGCTGGATGTTTTGTCTCAGGATATTTGCATTTATTATTGCTTCTATCTAGAATGTCCTCTCTCTAGATACAGGTATGGTTATCTCCCTCCCTTTCTGAGTATAGCTAGCTCTTTAACTTCATTAGTGTGGCCAGCTTCCTCACTTCCTCGGTACAGCTAGCTTCTTCACTTCCTCACAGAGGTGGCTTCTCCTTTTCTTCCTCAGTGTGACCAGGCCCTTCCCTGACTCAGCAAGGCTATCTCCTCACATTGTCATGTTGCTAGCTCCCTCCCTTCCTAGGTGAAGCTAGCTCTGTCACTTCCTCATGTGAACAGCCCCTTGCCTCACTGACTCACTCCCTGCTTCCTTGAGGTTTTTGCTCAAATGTCATTCATTCAGTGACGCCTCCCTGATGCCAGCTCCATTTATAATTGTGTTCCTCCCCCTTTTCATATTTTATTTTAATTTTCTTCATAGAATTGATCACCTTCATATATATATATATATATATATATATATATATATATATATAATAGTTATTTTGCTTGTTTTCTGTTCTCCCGAGACAATAGAAGTTCCACAAAAGTAGGGATTTTGTCTTTCTTGTCCACTGTTTATCCAGTGCATAATATAGGGCCCAGAACCTAGTAAGCACTCAATAAATCCTTATCAAATGATTACATTCACTGTATTTCATGACACCTGATCACATCAATTAGTTGTGAAGATTAAATGAGGTAACATAGACGGCACTTAGCACAAGAGAGGTGGCAGAGGCTCAAAAGAGTTGAAGCTGCTGTTACTTCTATTTAGACTGTTTGTGCCTGTACCACAGCACTATTTTATCTTTAAACTGTTTATTCATGTGCCTATCTCTTCCACCAGCCCCAAGAACTCTGAGGGTCAAAACTGCTATAATTTGTTTTTGCATCATTAGTATTGACAATAGCCTAGTATACAGTAGGTGCTTTATAAATTTGAATTGACTTGAGACATTTCTGATTATTCCTAAATTAGCAGACTGCCATATTTCCTAATTTAAAATGTTTACCTTCCTTTCTCCATGCTGAAATATTTATGAAACTATTTGGTACTTCAGAGGAAATCAGGTTTTAGCACAGCTGAGTCTATCTTCTCTCTTTAGTCAATAGTTGTGTTGGAAGCTCATTTAAATAAATGCACTAGAGACAGAGTTTTGAATAGGAAGAGTATTTCAGCTTTGTGAAATGTCCAGATGGAATAAGAATTAGATGCTTTTGTTATTTCTGCCACTTTGGTTAATGAAGCTGTCCCTTTTATAATATAATTAGAGCATGAACAATTCTCTGACCAAATATAAAATGACACACATAGGCTCTTGTTACTGAGTTCTCTCTAAAGGATCACAAGAAATCATTCAAACACATGACTTGACATACTAGGGTAAATCCAGCCAATTAGGAAAATATAATTAGAAAAAGTAATTTCATGGGAGAAATCTTAATTCTTCCTGAAGATGCACAGTGTCCCTTTTATGTCAAATCACTGGTTATTTTTTTTAAGGTCCAGAAGGACCTGTTGCATAAACATGTTTTTGTTTACCCTGGGTGAGGCATTTTAATAAGACTATGGTAAAATTCATATTTCTAAATACAAAGTTGGAATTTGAAGAGAAAAAAAGTCGCTTCTATATTGATCTCCTTGAGATTGAGGACAAAATTAATCTTTCAAATTCAGTAGAGTAACTCTTGATAGTGCAAGATGTCAAGAAAAAAGCATGCAGCTCCAAAGAGAAACAATCCAGCTCTTCTTCATTTTCTATTAGGTCAGATATTTTTGTATTAGACAAGACATTCTTCCATCTACCTTGTAGAAATTGGTATTATACATAATGTGTCAACTCCAGAACACTGGCTTGCTTCACATTTTCATTACCTGATACTTTCTTCTACGTATCTGCCCGATTCCCCACATCTTCTGGAATAAGACTTTTTTTCTTTAGGATTTGTTAAAGTGTGTATATCTTTCTTAGCTGAAAATGTCTATATATAGTCAAGAAAATTGACTTAACCAAATTGAAACATCTCAGGGTTTAACTGAACCACAAAGATTTCCTCCATCAGACTGAATGGTTTGAGATCCATATTGGTCGTTTATACCTACTGTAGTCAAAATATGATGACTTTAAAAAAAAACTATGCAACACATATTTTTGGTTTAGGCAGAGATATATGCTATAACTTTAGGAATATTTTAATTACTAAAGCAAGATGAATACATTGGCTAAATTATGTTTGAATTTGTAAAATGTGTGAGCTTTCAGGTTTGCGGGACTTTGACACTGTATTTCATGCTGTTTATTACAAGAAGCCAATATCCTAATGTCATTTTTCTTCCAACACTTCCTCTGCTTTCATTCAAAAATGTCAGGCACCCTTGAGATGCCAGGCATCTTGTAGTGAGCTTAGTTGAAAGAGCTTGAGCTTTAGCATCTGAGAGAACCGAATTCACATCTCCACTCTGTCATTTATTAGCTCTGTGGCCTTTGGCCACCTCTTAATCTGAGTCTTATAAAACACAGCCAATAACACCTGTTTTACAGGATGAATGTAAGGGAAAAAAACCACATTTAGATTGCTTGGTTTCTATAAATGGTAGAGGCTAAATAAATGGTAGCTATTATTTTTCTTTATCAAATTGTTTTATAAAATTTTAGCATTTTGCTGGGGAAATTCTAGTAGATGCTATTTCATTTGAATAAAACAAAAAGTAAGATGCTTTTTGAAAGAGCCAAAGCTCTTTCAACTAAGCTTACTACATCTCAAAGGTGCCTGGTATCTTTGAATGAAAGCTGAGGAAGTGTTGGAAAAAAAAATGACATTAGGATATTGACTTCTTCTTACAGACAGCATGAAGTACAGTGTCAAAGTCCCAAAAATCTGATTTTGTAATTCATAGCAGGCTTTCTTAGAGCCATCTCAAGTATTCTGAAATCATTACTGGCTATATTCACCCTTGTCACTGAATAAAGGCTAGTTAACTTTCATGTGACGATTTTGCATTCTCTACCTATAGATTAACATGGATGTTATTTTCAAGGTTGTTCAGAGTTGCCTGTCATATGTGGTCAAACCACTTGCATATATTTTATAAAAGAAATACCTTGAGCCATTTATCAGCTTGAGAAAAGGGAGATATGAGAGCAAATATGTATTTGGGAATCAGTAATCCTGAAGAACAGAATGACTAAATTGTTTTAATGGTTGATGTGTAGGATGGCAAAGGATATTTATCAAAACTTGAGTAAATGTGAGGTTCACTGCACATAGGAGAAAAAGAGTAGGGGTGGGAATGGTAAAAATACGTAGTGTTTTTAAGAACAGAAAACCAAACACTGCATGTTCTCACTCATAAGTGGGACTTGAACAATGAGAACACATGGACACAAGGAGGGGAACATCACACACTGGGGCCTGTCAGGGGATCGGGGGCTAGGGGAGAGGTAGAGTTAGGAGAACTACCTAGTGTAGATGACAGGTTGATGGGTGCAGCAAACCACCATGGCACTTGTATACCTATGTAACAAACCTGCACATTCTGCACATGTACCCCAGAGCTTAAAGTATAATAATAATAATAATAATACTAAAATCCTCCCCTGTTGAAAAAAATGTAGTGTTTTTTTCAGACTTCATTTGGTCAGGCTTTGGGAGGAAGTAAACAGATTGAAAACCAAGTTTGCTTATCAACAGACTAGTCAAGATAAATTACACAAAAATGAGAAAAGACACTGCCTCATTCTGCTATATTTGAAGTGAAAACTTTACAGAGACACAATGCTGACAAAGAATGAGCTTTAATTAAGGCTGGATTATTTGTGTGAATGTGTGTGGTATTTTTCCCTCGAGGATTTCTTCTTTAGACACATAGCCATCCGTCTGAGTTATTTTTTGTTTGGATTTTGTGTAATTCCCCCCATTCACTTCAGCAGTGATATTACTGATGCACTGGCAATGATTTCTAAAAGCCCTTTCTGGCATATACTATGACCTCACTGGTATTCAGTTCAAACACAAGAAGCCAGAAGAGAAGAAAATTCCTATTTTAAAGGCAAAATGACTGCAAAATTTAGAGTGTTAAGTATTGAATGCAATGGCTGATGGTTTTAATTTTCTTGTATAAAAGTATGAAGGGTATCAAACATTTTTGTTGAAACAATGTGCTAAAACTTACCAAAGCCTCATATCTGATTATGTTCAGTTTCAAGTATTTTAACCAACAGCCAAAAGGAGTCAAGACAAGATGGGGTCACAGTGGAAGGTTCCCGTGTTAGAGAGATTTCCTCTTTTGAAGCAGGGCTCTGGTGGGGCAGTGAGGGAGGAGAGTAGCTCTGGCACACTGGTGCAGCATATGTAGCCAACCAGAGGGAGAAAAACAGAAAAGTCACATCCTAAAAGAGATGCAAAGGACCCATTGAGAGAACATTTTTAGGAAACAGGGAAGACAAGGAAAGTTAAAAACAAACAAACAAAAAAAAAAAAACAGGTTAAGGAAGCAGAGGGAGCCAAACAGCTTAAGTGGTCTGGGAGGAGTGTGGAGATGGAGCTTTAATCCCTGCTATGGCTCTTATGCTTCCAGCACATTGGCGAGGACAAATTATGCTTTTTGAAAGACTTGGGAGTGGTGATCAGAATCACATAGTAGATCCCAGCTCTGACTGTGGGCAGTCACCAACAAACTAACGATATGACCTGGGACTAGTAATTTATCTCTAGAAGGAGGGGGTCCAATTAAACAAATACTGAAGGCCTATTCAGGTATTGCTGTTGTTAATATTAATTCTAATTAATGGATGACACAGAACTGGTATGACTGGAAAGAAAACTTAGGAACTATAGTAGAAAAAGGTCAAAGGCAAAATCTGCATATATGATTCTCAGATATTCAGACTTTAGAATATGAAGGAGAACACCAGACAGAGGGCTTTTTCTCTTCTCTGAAGTCCTTCTCTGTCAGGAGCACCTTTATTTATTTATTTAATTATACTTTAAGTTCTGGGGTACAGGTGCAGAATTTGCAGGTTTGTTGCATAAGTATACACACTCCATGGTGGTTTGCTGCACCCATCAACCCATCATCTACATCAGGTATTTCTCCTAATGCTATCCCTTCCCTAGCCCCCCACCCACTGACAGGCCCTGGTGTGTGAAGTTCCCCTCCCTGTGTCCACATGTTCTCATTGTTCAACTCCCACTTATGAGTGAGAACACACAGTGTTTGGTTTTCTGTTCCTGTGTTAGTTTGCTGAGAATGATGGTTTCCAGCTTCATCCATGTCCCTACAAAGGACATGAACTCATCCTTTTTATGGCTGCATAGTATTCCATGGTGAATATATGCCACATTTTCTTTATCCAGTCTATCATTGATGGGCATTTGGGTTGGTTACAAGTCTTTGTTATTGTGAACAGTGCTGCAATAAACATACCTGTGCATGTGTCTTTATAGCAGAATGATTTACGATCCTTTGGGTATATACCCAGTAATGGGATTGCTGAGTCAAATGGTATTTCTGTTTCTAGATCCTTGAGGAATTGCCACACTGTCTTCCACAATGCTTGAACTAATTTACACTCCCACCAACAGTGTGAAAGCATTCCTATTTCTCCACATCCTCTCCAGCATCTGTTGTTTCCTGACTTTTTAATCATCACCACTCTAACTGGCATGAGATAATGTCCCATTGTGGTTTTGTTTGCATTTCTCTAATGACCAGTGGTGATGAGCATTTTTTCATATGTTTGTTGGCTGCATAAATGTCTTCTTTTGAGAAGTGTCTGTTCATATCCTTCACCCACTTTCTGATGGGGTTGTTTTTTTCCTGTAAATTTGTTTAAGTTCTTTGTAGATTCTGGATATTAGCCCTTTGTCAGATGGATAGATTGCAAAAATTTTCTCCCATTCTGTAGGTTGCCTGTTCACTCTGATGATAGTTTCTTTTGCTGTGCAGAAGCTCTTTAGTTTAATTAGATCCCATTTGTCAACTTGGGATTTTGTTGCCATTACTTTTGGTGTTTTAGTCATGAAGTCTTTGCCCATGCCTATGTCCTGAATGGTATTGCCTAGGTTTTCTCTAGGGTTTTTATGGTTTTAGGTCTTATGTTTAAGTCTTTAATCCATTTTGAGTTAACTTTTGTATAAGGTGTAAGGAAGGGGTCCAGTTTCAATTTGCTGCATATGGCTAGCCAGTTTTCCCAACACCGTTTATTGAATAGGGAATCCTTTCCCCCTTGCTTGTTTCTGTCAGGTTTGTCAAAGATCAGATGGCTGAGATGTGTGGTGTTATTTCTGAGGCCTCTGTTCTGTTCCATTGGTCTACATATCTATTTTGGTACCAGTACCATGCTGTTTTGATTACTGTAGCCTTGTAGTATAGTTCGAAGTGAGGTAGCATGATGCCTCCAGCTTTGTTCTTTTTGCTTAGGATTGTCTTGGCTATGTGGGCTCCTTTTTGGTTCCATATAAAATTTAAAGTAGTTTTTGCTAATTCAGTGAAGAAAGTCAGTAGTAGCTTGATGGGAATAGCATTGAATCTATAAATTACTTTGGGCAATATGGCCATTTTTACTATTTTGATTCTTTCAATCAATGAGCATGGAATGATTTTCCATTTGTTTGTGTCCTCTCTTATTTCCTTGCGCAGTAGTTTGTAGTTCTCCTTGAATAGGTCCTTCACATCCCTTGTAAGTTATATTCCTAGCTATTTTATTCTCTTTGTAGCAATTCTGAATGGGAGTTCACTCATGATTTGGCACTGTGTTTGTCTATTATTGGTGTATAGGAATGCTTTTTATTTTTGCACACTGATTTTGTATCCTGAGACTTTGCTGAAGTTGCTTATCCGCTTAAAGAGATTTTGGTCTGAGACAATGGGATTTTCTAAATATACAGTCATGTCATCAGTAAACAGAGGCAATTTGACTTCCTCTCTTCCTATTTGAATATCTTTATTTCTTTCTCTTGCCTGATTGCCCTGGCCAGAACTTCCAATACTATGTTGAGCAGGAGTGGTGAGAGAGAGCCTCCTTGTCTTGTGCCGGTTTTCAAAGGGAATGCTTCCAGTTTTTGCCCATTCAGTATGATGTTGGGTGTGGGTTTGTCATAATAGCTCTTATTATTTTGAGAAATGTTCCATCAATACCTGGTTTATTGAGAGTTTTTAGCATGAAAGGCTGTTGAATTTTATTGAAGAACTTTTCTGTATCTATTGAGATAATCATGTGGTTTTTGTCATTGGTTCTGTTTATGTGATGGATTACATTTATTGATTTGTGTATGTTGAACCAGCCTTGCATCCCAGGGATGAAGCTAACTGGATCGTGGTGGATAAGCTTTTTGATGTGCTGCTGAATTTGGTTTGCCAGTATTTTACTGAGGATTTTCACTTTGACGTTCATCAGGGATATTTGCCTGAAATTTTCATTTTTTGTTGTGTCTCTGACAGGTTTTGGTATCAGGATGATGCTGGCCTCATAAAATGAGTTAGGGAGGAGTCCCTCTTTTTCTATTGTTTGGAATAGTTTCAGAAGGAATGGTACAAACTCCTTTTGTACCTCTGGTAGATTTCGGCCATGAATCCATCTGGTCCCGGACTTGTTTTGATTGGTAGGCTATTAATTACTGCCTCAACTTCAGAACTTGTTATTGGTCTATTCAGGGATTCGACTTCTTCCTGGTTTAGACTTGGGAGGGTGTGTATGTCCAGGAATTTATCCATTTTGTCTAGATTTTCTAGTTTATTTTTGTTGAAGTGTTTATAGTATCCTCTTATGGTAGTTTGTATTTCTGTGGCATCAGTGGTGATATCTCCTTTATCATTTTTTATTGTGCCTATTTTATTCTTCTCTCTTTTCTCCTTTATTAGTCTGGCCAGTGGTCTATCTATTTTGTTAGTCTTTTCAAAAAAAACAGCTCCTGGTTTCATTAATTTTTTGAAGGATTTTTTGTGTCTCTATCTCCTTCAGTTCTGCGCTTATCTTAGTTCTTTCTTGTCTTCTGCTAGCTTTTGAATTTGTTTACTTTTGGTTCTCTAGTTCTTTTAATTGTGATTTTAGGGTGTCGATTTTAGATCTTTCCTGCTTTCTGAATCCTGAGTTCTAATTTGATTGCACTGTGGTCTGAGAGAGTGTTTGTTATAATTTCTGTTCTTTTACATTTGCTGAGGAGTGTTTTACTTCCAATTATGTGGTCAATTTTAGAATAAGTGTGATGTGGTGCTGAGAAGAATGTATATTCTGTTGATTTAGGGTGGAGAGTTCTGTAGATGTCTATTAGGTCAGCTTCCTCCAGAGCAGAGTTCAAGTCCTGAATATCCTTGTTACTTTTCCATCTCGTTGATCCATTTAATATTGACAGTGGGGTGTTAGAGTCTCCCACTATTATTGTGTGGGAGTCTGAGTCTCTTTGTAGGTCTCTAAGAACTTGTTTTATGAATCTGAGTGCTCCTGTTTTGGGTGCATATATATTTTAAATAGCTCTTCTTTTTGCATTGATCCCTTTACCATTATGTAATGCCCTTCTTTTTCTCTTTTGATCATTGTTGGTTTAAAGTTTATTTTATCAAAGAGTAGGATTGCAACCCCTGCTTTTTTTTTTTTTCCTTTCCATTTGCTTGGTAAATATTCCTCAACCCCTTTATTTTGAGCCTTTCTACCTTGGTGAATCTGACGGTTATGTGTCTTGGGGTTGCTCTTCTCGAGAGTATCTTTGTTGTGTTCTCTGTATTTCCTGAATTTGAATGTTGGCCTGTCTTGCCAGGTTGGGGAAGTTCTTCTGCATAATATCCTGAAGTGTTTTCCAACTTGGTTCCATTCTCCCTGTCACTTTTAGGTACACCAATCAAAGGTAGGTTTGGTCTTTTCACATAGACCCATATTTCTTGGAGGCTTTGTTCGTTCCTTGTCATTCTTTTTTCTCTAATCTTGCCTTCATACTTTATTTCATTAAGTTGATCTTCAATCTCTGATATCCTTTTTTCCACTCGATCAATTCAGCTATTGATACTTGTGTATGCTTCATGAAGTTCTCATGCTTTGTTTTTCAGCTCCATCAAGTCATTTATGTTCCTCTCTAAACTAGTTATTCTAGTTAGCAATTCCTCTAACCTTTTTTCAAGGTTCTTAGCTTCCTTGCATGGGGTTAGAACATGCTCCTTTAGCTCAGAGGAGTTTGTTATTACCCACCTTCTGAAACTTACTTCTGTCAATTCGTCAAATTCATTCTCCGTCCATTTTTGTTCCCTTGCTGGTGAGGAGTTGTGATCCTTTAGAGGAGCAGAGACGCTCTGGTATTTGGAATTTTCAGCCTTTTAAGCTGGGTTCTCCTCATCTTCATGGATTTCTCTACCTTTGGTCTTCGATGTTGCTGACCTTTGGATGGGATTTCTGAGTGGACATCCTTTTTCTTGATGTTGATGCTATTCCTTTCTGTTTGTTAGTTTTCCTTCTAACAGTCAGGCCCCTCTGCTGCAGGTTTGCTGGAGTTTGCTGGAGGTCCACTCCAGATCCTGTTTGCCTTGGTATCACCAGCAGAGGCTGCAGAACAGCAAAGATTGCTGCCTGTTCCTTCCTCTGGAAGTTTCATCCCAGAGGGGCACCCGCCAGATGCTAGTAAGAGCTCTCCTGTATGAGGTGTCTGTCAGCCCCTGCTGGGAGGTGTCTCCCAGTCAGGAAACACAGGGATCAGGGACCCACTTGAGGAGGCAGTCTGACACTTAGCAGAGCTCAAGTACTATGCTGGGAGATCTGCTGCTCTCTTCAGAGCCAGCAGGCAGGGACATTTAATTCGGCTGAAGCTGTGCCCACAGCCACCCGTTCCCCCAGGTGCTCTGTCCGGGGAGATGGGAGTTTTACCTATAAGGCCCTGACTGGGGCTGCTGCCTTTTTTTCAGAGATGCCCTGCCCAGAGAGGAGGAAACTAGAGAGGCAGTCTGGCTAAAGTGGCTTTGCTGAGCTGTGGAGGGCTCTGCCCAGTTGTAACTTTCCTGTAGCTTTGTTTACACTGTGAGGGGAAAATCGCCTACTCAAGCCTCAGTAATGGCAGACACCCCTCCCCCCACCAAGCTAGAGTGTCCCAGGTTGACTTCAGACTGCTGTGCTGGCAGCGAGAATTTCAAACTAGTGGATCTTAGCTTGCTGGGCTCCATTGGGGTGGGATCCACTGCGCTAGACCACTTTGCTCCCTGGCTTCAGCCCTCTTTCCAGGGGAGTGAACAGTTGGGTCTTGCTGGTGTTCCAGGCACCACTGGGGTATGAAAAAAAACTCCTGCAGCTAGCTCACTGTCTGCCCAAATGGCTGTCCACTTTTGTGCTTGAAACCCAGGGCCCCGATGGCACCTGAGGGAATCTCCTAGTCTGTGGGTTGCAAAGACCATGGGAAAAGCATAGTATCTTGGCTGAAGTGCACCGTTCCTCACGGCACAGTCCCTCACAGCTTCCCTTGGCTAGGGGAGGGAGTTCCCCAACCCCTTGTGCTTCCTGGATAAGGCGATGCCCCACCCTGCTTTAGCTGGCCCTCTGTGGGCTGCGCCCACTGTCTAACCAGTCCCAGTGAGATGAGCTGAGTACCTCAGTTAGAAATGCAGAAATCAACTGCCTTCTGTGTTGATCTCCCTGGGAGCTGCAGACCAGAGGTGTTCCTATTCAGCTATCTTGCTAGCCTCCCAGGAACACCTTTGATAACATGCTCATTGCCTGACTTCCCATTTTGCCACCTCTTCCGTTCACTTTTGAAACCTTACTTTAGAAAAGATCAGAACTTTTACTTGTAAGTCAAGGGTGATGAGAGGTGAAGTGACTAATTCTTTTTAGAACTTGGGACCATGGAAAACATGGGATTCCTCACTTTTGGAAGTTGTAAGCCTACAATCTTGGCAGTATAGCTTCTGAATTCTGATGCTGTAAACATATAACAACTTGTATACAAGACAGAGTGAACTCTGGATTCTTAGTAATTAATTTGTTTTCCAGAAAGAGAAAAGATATGTTTTAAGCTTGGAAAGTAAGAGGATCTTACTGTTTAAATGCATTGGAAAAAATATGGCCTTATGGGTAACTAGCTAGCATTTATTGCACTTCAATCTTGATATACAGTGAAATATGGAATAACTTTCCACTAAGCAAGGAATTTTCTCTGTGCCTTTTCAATTTCCCATCTTTATTTTCTGAAATAATTTTAGTATTTAGAACATTTATTTTTGCTTTTCTTCTTAGGTTTTTTCTTATCTGCGTAGAATGATTTAATTCCAATTAAAAATCAGTTAAATAGTTAAGTCCAAATCCCCAGCCTGAAGTTTATTACTGTTTCTGAATAACCATCTTGCCTCAGATAATTCACTCCATTGAATGTGGCCTGAAGGTATAACTCTATAACTCCAGACTGACTGTTTGCTAATAAAAGATTAGCTGATTGTTTGTTCTGTAAAATTTCAAACAAGCAAAATAGCTACGCTTAATTAACTGAATAAAGACCAGACCATGTTGTCATTTCTTAAGTGTTTCCATTATTCTGATTCAGATAATTAAAAGGCAGATGGCACCTATTTGTTACACTGTGCATTCGTGTTGTGGGGCAGAAGCAAGGACAGGAATGGAATTAGATGATTTAAGCCTTCAAAAGCAGTCTCAGCTTTTCTTGCAAACAGAAATTTTTCTCTGTTTCAAAATAGAGAAATTTCTTTTTAAAAATTTAGAGGAAGATAAAACGTCTCCTGTTCTTGTTATTCATCATCTCATTAAAAAACCCAAATGGTCATTCTTCTTTGCAGAAATTACACAGTTCCTTTTTCTAGGTAAATTAGAATAAAAATACAAAGTGTCTTCTGTATTTAAGTATTTTAAAAATGCTTAATCCTTAAATACTTAAATTAATTAAATACTTAATTAAATTTAAATTAAATAATTCATTTAAATACTCAAATAATTCTATATTGAAGAATTTAAAAAAAATACTTAATACAGTAAGGCAAATTACTTGTTAAACTTATTCACTGATCTATTCAATAAGTTATGAAGCATCTACTGTGCACTCACCTAATCCTTAAAGTACCAGATAATTCCATACAGTTTTTACAGCTGAGCGTGTCGATTATCATTCTGAATAGCTCACCAGATTTCAATTTTTTGTTCACTTTAGCTCACGTTGCAAGATTAGAGAAATATGATACATATTAACTTTCAATGCTAAACAGGCCTCATAGATCTGGAAACACATGGACCAGGATTTTATTTAGATATGCATAGGTACAGGAAATGTTGAGGAGAATTGAATATTCTCCAAAAGAAAGGCATAAAGATACTGATATCTTATTATGTTTTGGTTTTCCCTCTCTCCCTCTCTTTTTTTTTTTTTTTTTTTTTGAGACAGAGTCTCACTGTCTTGCCCAGGCTAGAGTTCACTGGTGCAATATCAGTTTACTGCAACCTCAACCTCCCAGGCTCAAGTAATCTGCCCACCTCAGCCTCCCGAGTAGCTGGAACTACAGGAGTGTGCCACCAAGTCCGGGTAATTTTTTGTATTTTTTAGTAAAGAAACATAGTTTCACCATGTTGCCCAGGCTGGTCTTGAACTCCTGGGCTCAAGCAATCCACCTGTGTCAGCCTCCCAGAGTGCTGGGATTACAGACATGAGCCACCGTACCCGGTCTCATGTTTTGGTTTTAAACAACAACAGAAGAACCAGTTGACATGAGAGCAGTCAAGATTATCCAAAAGAAGCTTGGCCCTGCTCAAAGGTTGGAGTGAACTCACAGATAGGCTATATATGGAGAAGCTGGGCCAACTAGAACACCCCAGGATAGTCATGAGGAAATCCAAGTCAAAGTTAACAGGAAACATACAGTTGTATTGGTGGGGTGATATAAATAGGAAAAAGAATAATGAGGTTAGAAATTGGGAGTATCTGAAGGTGGAATCTAAAATATGTAAGGGGAAATGATTCAGGGCTAAGATTAAGCAAAAATGTTTGAGGCCCATTTTATGAGTATTGACAGCCTCTAAAAGTGAGAGCCTGGAGACCTAAAAACGTTATAGGACAAGACAAGGGTCACTGATAAGCCCTATGTATTAGCTCCCTATGGCTGCTAAAACAGATTACCAAAAAACCTGGTGGCTTAAAACAACAGATATTTATGCTGCTACAATTCTGGATGCCAGAAGTCCAAAAGTGGTTTTACTGGGCTGAAATCAAGGTATTGGCAGGGCTGGGCTACCTCAGGAGGCTCTAGATGACTTCTGGTGGTTGCCAGCATTCCTTGGCTTGTGGCTGAATCATTCTGATCTCTGCCTCTGTGATCACATTTCTGCCTCCTCTGCATGTGTTAAATTTTCCCGTCTTTAGTAAAGACACATGTGATTGCACTTAGGACCCACCTAGATAATCCAGAAAAATCTTCCCATCTCAGTATCCATAACTTAATCTGTAAGGCTTCTTTTTTCCTATATCAGGTAAGAGGGATTAGGACATGAATGTATTTTGGGGTGCCATGTTTTTAGCCTATGATATTCTGTAAGTTTCAGATGATGGAAAAGCCCAGATTCGATGGGCTCAATGTTAGGAGAGAGTTCCATAAAACTTAACCCACTGAAGATCTTTTACCTTACTCCGATTTTATCTCCTCTCTACATCTCCCAGAGGTGAAACATGGAAGCCAGATAAACAATTACAGCTATTTACTGTGGCGCCTTGGCATGATTGTCATTCTGGGAAGCCTCTTAAAGAAAATTCCAGAGTCATGTTTAGGAATGTAAGTTGAAAAAGGTCTTGTGGTAGAGGAAAGATGGTAGGGAGGGAGAAGAAGAGACAAGAAGAACAGAAAGGAGGAAAGGGAGGTGATGTGGTTTGGGTCTGTGTTCCCATCCAAATCTCATGCCAAGTTGTAATCGCCAAGGTTGGAGGTGGGGCCTGGTGGGAGGTGATTGGATCATGGGGACAGATTTCCCCTTTGATGTTCTCAGCTATTGCAAGATCTGGTTGTTTAAAAGTGTGTAGCACCTCCCACTTTGCTCTCTTCCTTCTGCTCTAGCCACTTAAGATGTGCTTGCTTCCCCTTCACCTTCCTTCAGGATTGTAATTATCCTGAGGCCTTGCCAGCCATGCTTCCTATACAGGCTGTGGAACTGTGAGGCAATTAAATCTCTTCTCTTTACAAGTTGCCCAGTCGCAGCTATGTCTTTATAGCAGTGCGAAAATGGGCTAGTACAGGAGGGCAGGAAGGAATAAGAACTATTAAAGGGCAGAGTAAAGTTAGGAGATAGGGAAGAAAAAGAGGAGTATCTTATATTTGCACACGAGTGTTCAGTTCTTAAAGCAGAGGTTTTAATCATTTTGATTGAATTACACAGCCATTTATAATTAAACATTAATTAATAACATTGTTTGTATGGATTTATGCGTGTTGACATAGCCTGAGTAGAAGAATCAAAGGCCACCTCTTCTTCAAAACGTCCTTTGAATTCTCCTGATAGAATTACTCCCTACCTCTTGCGTTCTGCAGAATATTTCGTACATTCACTCGTAGCACTGCATTGTGACTATGCATTGCATAGCTTTCTCTCTAGAAGATTATGAGCTTTGTGGGAGAGGAACTAGTCCATATAACTAATATTTATTGAGCACTTTTTCTGTGTTAGGCATTTTGAAAAGGACAATCCTATAAGATAAATATTTGTATTCTTATTTTAAAGATGATAAAACCAAAGCAATGAAAGTTAAGTATTATCAAGTTCACAGAGCAAAAAAAAAAAAAAAAGTAGAGCTGGGATTTGAAGGCAGGCAGTCTGATTCCCAAGCCTTCACTCTTAAGTAATCTAATGTATTATCCAACCTTGTACCTAACACAAAAGATAATTTTTACTTGAATTGTTAGTAGTCACATTCTTTAAAAGTTCAATGAGCTATTTTCTTTAAGATGTAACCTGACTTTACTGGAGTTTTTAAAAGCATTTTTTAAAGGAAAATTGTTGCCTTAGTGTCTCTCTCTCTCTCTCTCTCTCTCTCTCTATATATATATATATATATATATATACACACACACACACACATATACGTATATATATGTATATATATGCCATCTCAGGTGAAGTGAGAAATGCCTCTGATTAGACAGAGTGAAGCTGTAAGCCATTGTGATAACTTCAAACTTCAAGCAGCTTCCATTGGTGTTAGAGTGAGGCAAGGAAAGGTAAAATGAAGATATTATTTCAAGTTTATTTGTTAATGGACATAATTTATTTTGCGCAACTGAAAAAATGGTCTCAGAAGGTCAAAATATACATGCAGTCTGTATGGTGAATAAAAATAAATGAACAAAGTGGGGTTTGTGGGAGGACTGAGCTACTGTTTTTAACTCATTGCTGTATTCAATGAACATTTATTGGGTGCCAATCTGTTTAGAGGCCTCCAAGGGGAAACTCCAAATGTGAGCCACTGAATAGTATCTCTACCTACCTCTGCACCATCAGAAAGTCTGGGAATGTCATCCCATCGTTTGAACTTTGTTTGATAATTTTTTTGTATAACATCTATTTTTCTTAGAGAATTTAATAGCAACTTGAGGATAGGGATTGTGGCTCATAGTTTTCCTGTCTTCTGATGATGTCTACAAGGACTGTTCTCACAATTGTTGGTTAATAAATAGTTGCTGAGTGCATGAATAAATGGGGGAATCAGTCAATTGACAAAGCTTTTTTATTCCCAGTTTAAAAAACAACAGCAAAGAGTAGAAAATGTTACTAGGTTGAAACATGGATTTGATTCAAAGGTTTCAGGTATTGTCAAGGAATTCAAAATCTCTCTTCATCCTACCTTCATTACTTGTCTTTCTTTTTCTCCTTTTCTCATTTTTTTCCCTTTTTTACTTCTCACTTTTTTCTTTCTTTCTTCAACTACTAATAGTTCCCCATAATCCCTTTCATTAACTGACTAGATATGTGTGTTTATGGGGAAAGGAATGAGATTAAAAAATGTGATTTTGATTTTAGATTATTTGGGTTTGCAATATAAGTGAGGTATCAGAAAGTTATGATATGGAAACATTAATTCATAGGGGGTGGAGCTCTTACATAGATTTGGGATTTATCTACATGAAGGTAATATTTGAAGGTATGGGAGTAGATGTGACCACATTGACTTAAACATGGCACCAGAGTTTACTTTACTGTGAAACACTGGCTTCTCCTACTTCTATCAGTGCTTATAACAGCAAAACTGTTAATAGCAATTACTCTGTCTCAGACAGTAATTTTTGCTTCTTAAAGCAATGTTGATACTACGATCTGATCTTGCAGTCAGCTGGTTATTTGTAGTATTTGCTGAATTGTTATTCATCTAATTTCCTTTTTTCAGATTGTGTGAGACAGGACAAATTGTTTAACTTTTCTAACATATATAATTTTCTGTTTGTATGACTTTATGTTCTTCATCATTACCACGAACAAAAACTATATTTTGTTACTTTGTCACTTAATGTTTATGCATAATAGTAAAAACAGAGATCATTAAATGAGTGCTGCACTTTCTCTCTAATAGCCATTATGCTATGCTCTTTAGGTATACATTTATCTTCTCTAAGCCTCATAATAATCATATGAAAAAACTAAGGCTTAGTGAATATTATTAATTTGTTCAAGATGGACAGATAGTGAGGCAGAATTTGAAACAATGTGTCCAGTTACAAATACCATGCGATTCACCAGAGGTCTACTTTTCCTGATGGTACTGTCTCTTCTCTATTTTTTTCCATAGCCTATGAACATATTTAAGTCTCTTGCATTATAAAAATGATAGCTTCTTTACTCTATTCATTCTCTTGTTTCCATTCTTTCTAATGACTTATTTTCTTAGCCAGACTTCCTGAAAGAACGGCCTGCAGTCACTTATTACCTGTATTTTCCTTTCCCACAGCACTTTGGTGCCCCTCCCACCATTCAACTTACCCTGCTTTGCCAAAGCTTTCCAATGGCTAAATCTAATGTTCACTTTTCCATCTTTATGTCCTTCTTCATATGCCCCTATGACCCTCCTTTTTGAAAAGGTTCTAATCACATTGTTCCTTGACAATTTTTCTTCATTCTCCTACCTTGGGCTCTTCTTGTCGCTGCCAATACCCAATGTTATTTTATAGTTGATGGTAAATCATTATAAATACTTTCCCTATGTGACCTATTCGCCTTTATGACATTAACTATTGTCCCTATATTGATGACTTCTAAATTGATATATTTGTGAAATTTCCTCTGAGATACAGATTCTTGCTGATTTTCTTCTGCATATATACATTTGGGTGTCTCATGAACGCTTAACTAAGTCTAGCTTGATTAATCATATTTCTTTTATGATCTGGTCTTCCTCTTGTGTTTATGATCACAGTAAATAGCAACACCGTCCATTCACTTATCCAGACCAGAAACCCGGAGTCATTATAGATCCTTCCCTCCATCAACTTCCACATTTTAAATGCATCATAAATCAATTCCATCCTCTACATTTTGTATTATTCAAATTCGTCTCTCCAGTGTCCTGTTTTGCCCTTATCAACCTATCATTCATGCTGCTGTCAGGATTTATCTGAGGCAAAATTCTTTGCTCCTGCATTTTCTTTGTTTGCTTGTACTATGTGTTTTGTAACTCCAGTTTACCACATGGTGCTATGGTGTTCTCTTCGCATCAAGAACATGCTAACCATGCAGTGCAAATACGATCATGTCACCTGCTTCTTAGGATTTTTTTAAAGGATTCCTATGGCAGTTAAGATGAAAATTTAAACCTTCCCATGGCCTCCAAGCCCTGTGGGTGCTCCCTGCTAATTTTTCAGTCTCATTTTGAACACTTGCTGCCTGTTCTTTCTTTAGCCACACAGGCCTCCTTTCTGTTCATCAGACCTACTGTGCTACACCCTGCCTGGGAGCTCTTGAAGGCACTGCTTCCATATTGGAACCCTGTCTCCCCTTCTTCCTACCTGGCACACATGAACATTCCTAAGAGTGCTTCAGTATACATTTTGTTGTTGTTATTCTAGGATCTTATGGATGGTATTGTGTTCCTTTCTGTCAGGGTGCTTGACATAGTTTGTAATTAATCATTAATGTGCTAATTTGATTAATGTCTATCTTCCCCATTTTCATTAGGCAAAGGCAATGACAATTTTCTTTATCATAGCAATCCTGCACCGGTACTGCACAGCATATAGTAGGTACTTTAGAAATGTTAATTGAATCTATGCTTTCTTCAATGTTTCTGATGTTTTGGATGACTTTCTCTCCTCAGAAAATCATCTTCAGCAGACTGGTAGTCATCTAGAATAAATGACAAATGGGGTTTTCTGATTGTAAAGAATCTTGCTGTCTCTTAAAACACATGACACCTACGCAATACACACTCACATTCGCACTCCACAAAGAGAAACTGCATGCAAGGAAAGCAGCTGTTTTCATAGTTCCCCAAGTCTTAATGTTATTTGAGATTTTCTCACATGAAATCGTATTTCCTCTACCTTACTTAGTTCTTAGGTCTATATTAATACTACTGCTATCCCTCTTTGAATTCTGTGCTAAGATGAAAAAATTATTTTCTTTTATTTATTCTTAGCACTGTTGACATTTTTTCCCCTAAAAAGTCTTGACTACCTAATAAGAAAAAAGAATTGAAGTTTTCAAGGAACAGATAGGTTGCTGAACCTAGGCTGCTCAGCCCTAGCATGATGATGGCAGATTTGTTTCCCCTCTCATTACATCTGTGGTAGATTGGTAAGGTCTGCTGGAGACAAGTGTGAGAAGGATTCTGAGGGCATGTCTAGTTTCAGTGGGAAAGTGTACCATGACTAATTCATTCAACACATATTTATTAAGTGCATGTTATGTAATTAGCATGGCTGGCCCAGGGAGTGGAAGAGAGCAATCTTTCTAGCCGTTCTCTGCACATTAAGTTTTGATAGGATTTTGTAAGCATTTTTATTATTTTGTTTATCCGTTAGCTCAAAGCTTACCTCTCAGTGACATGGATTTGGGCCAGCATTTTGACTTCCCTGTCCCAGAAGCAGGTCTAATAGTAAATTTTTTTATGTCATTGGACAGGAATTAAAAGCCATTTCCTCATTAAAACACTTAAAATTTTGTGACTTGAGCATCCCATAGCCTATGTTTTATCTTCCATTTTTTTTCTGTTCTCTCTTTCAAGAGACATACTTGGCTCCCATTTAATTTGTATATACAGGATTGTGACCCCTACTGAGCCCCAGTGAATAATCTGGCCCTTACATCTTGAGCTGTGGGGAAACTGCTGTCTGTGTAACATTTTTTTTCTTCCTTCTTAACAGGGATGGCGAATAAGTGACCAAATTAGGGATGTTTGCACATCTTGCCCTTTTCTGTTTCAGTCCTTCTTGCTGGAAAATGGGTGTGATGGCTGGAACTTTAGGAACCATCCTATAAATTTGAGGCTGGAAGTCATGCACTTGGGATGGGAGAGCAGAAGGCTAGATAGAGTCTCAGTCCTTGCTGAATCTAGTTACCCTTCAGGCTCTGGACTGCCTACTTTTAGGTGTCATTTTATATAAAAGAATAGCACCCTCATATGTTTAAGCTACTGTAGTATGGTTTCTATTATTTGCAGCTGAATATAATTCCTAGCAATACATGGGTGATTCAACTCTGGTTTCTCCTGGATTCTTTTATTATATCCTGATTTATGTGAGGTCTCTCTCTTCAATCAGGAAGGAATCTTACATCCATGTTACTCTAAGACTGTGAAAGTTCCATGAGGGCAGTGAATGTGACTCTTCTGCTTATCAGTGTTTCCTCAGTTCTAGCACAATGTCTCACATTTAGTAGTTGGCTTAATAAATATTTGATGTTCAAAAAAATGAATAACAAAACATACTTTTCCCCAAATACTAGTCATAATATATTCCAAAGAATAGCAATCATAAAATTATTGGAGAGCTAGTCTCTCAATAATGAATCAAATATTCTGCTAACTTGAGTGCCAGTGAATACTACATGTAGCTACAGATTTCTGTGGAATAAGAGAAAAAGTTTGACATTAAAACACAATACAATTTGACATTTGATATTTATAAGAAATTTGATATTGATATTTATAAACTTTAATAATAATAATGTTTAATGTGTCTTAGTTTGAGAATTAAAAAAAATCTGGTTCTTTTTTAAAATAATTTCAACTTTTACTTTAGATGAGGAGGGTACATGTGCAGGTTTGTTACATAGGCATATTGCATGATGCTGAGGTTTGGGGTACAAATGGTCCCATCACCCAGGTAGTGAGCATAGTACTCGGTGGATAGTTTTGCAACCCTTCCCCCCTTGTCTGAGAAGAGATTCAGACAAGGTTTGTATCTTCTCTTCTGTTCCCGCTCTAGTAGCCCCCAGTGTTTATTATTCACATCTCTAGGTTCATTGGTACCCAATGTTTAGCTCCCACTTATAAGTGAGAACATGTGATATTTGGTTTTCTGTTCTTGCGTTAGTCCACTTAGGATAATGGTCTCCAGCCGCATCCATGTTTTCGCAAAGGACATGATCTCATTTCTTTTTATGGCTGCATAGTATCCCATGGTGTGTATGTATCACATTTTCTTTATCCAATCAGCCATCGATAGGCATTCTGGTTGACTCCTTGTCATTGCTATTGTGGATAGTGTGGTGATGAACATACAAGTGCATGTGTCTTTTTAGTAGAACAATTTATTTTTGTTTGGGTATATACCCAGTAATGGGACTGCTGTGCTGAGTGATAGTTCTAAGTTCTTTGAGAAATCTCCAAACTGCTTTCTACAGTGGCTGGACTAATTTACATTTCCACTAATGGTGTATAAGTATTACCTTTTCTCTGCAGCCTTGTCGGTATCTGTTATTTTTGACTTTTTAATAACAGCCATTCTGAATGGTGTGAGATGGTATCTCATTGTGGTTTCAATTGGCATTAGTGTGAGAACATTTTCACACAAACTCACTGAGGTCTGACAATAACGCAGTGACGGGATTGTAGGGACCATCATCTCCACTTGCCGAATGAGGAAAACAACCTCAGAAAGGTGCAGTGGTGCTGACTCACACCTAGCAACTGGATAAACTATGGCTTGACTGCAGGTGTTCCGATTTCATTTTATACTGCAGTACATATAGGAAGTTTTAGTGTTTTGGCTAACTCTGGGATGATCCTGAAATAGTCTCTAGAAACTTAATAAAATATCTAATAATTCTCTGATGTTATTTTTTTTTACATGTTATGACTTGTTATTCACAAATGTTGGGGTTGGAAAAAAATTTCTAAAATTTTATTTGAAAACCATGGGCAATCATCTTTATTGTGAGTATTTTTTTCCAAAATGGATCAAAATAGAAGCTATTCATTATAAGTAGGTGTTAT
Source organism: Nomascus leucogenys (assembly GCF_006542625.1). Lineage (NCBI taxonomy): Eukaryota > Metazoa > Chordata > Mammalia > Primates > Hylobatidae > Nomascus > Nomascus leucogenys. The sequence goes on from NC_044389.1 coordinate 82,645,900, forward strand.
CCATTTATTTATTCATTCAGCTTTATTGAGGTAAAATTGACAATAAAAAGTTATATGTATTCAAGGTATACAATGTGATGTTTTGATATATGTACAGGTATACATTGTGAAGTGATTACCACAATCAAGCTAATTAATATGTAGATGCTTTTATTTATTCTGGTAAAGAAGAGTCTTTGTTTTTAGCTCTGCTAATAACATGGAGTGTAAACTACCTACCCTTTGTGCTTCAATATTATATCCACCCACACCTCAATTCTTACCATCTGAGCCATCTGAGAATATTTACTTAAGACAGAAGAGTGTGTAAAAAATTCTTTCTCTAGCCTAAAGCTCATGCTTTCTAATAATACTTTGGAATTCTTTTTCAATGAGAGGAATTTTAGAAAAAAAACCACTTATTTTCAAGGAGATTTTATTTTGTACTGTTGCAATGATATTAAAATGTAGTCAATGACATTGTCTAGGGCCCATTTCATGTCAAAGAAAGAAACTCCTCCCCAACTCTCCAAATTGTTCAACTCCTAAAAAAATTTTCAGCTTGATATAGCTATTTATTTTTCTCATGGGTAAGAGCTTATCTATTGTTTATTGCTGCATAAAACCACCCCAGACTTACTGGCATGAAACAACAGCCATTCTAACATCTTTATGGATTTTGTACCTCTGGCATTAGAACTGGGCATGATTGGAATGGCTTGTCTCTTCACCATATCTGGTGCTCAGTTGGGAAGATTAAATGACTGGGGCTGGAATTACAGAGGTTTATTTGCGTACATGTCTGGTTCCTGGGCTGAGATAACTTGGAGATTGCATTCAGCTGGGCCTTGCTGCTGCAGTGTCTACACTTGGCTTCTCCCTGTGGCTTGGGCTTCTCACAGATGGACAACTGGGTTTTGAGAGATACATCTCAAGAGTGTTCAGAGAGCAAACACACCAAGAGAACTGCATGGAGACCTGCACAGACTTTTATAACATAACCTCAGATGTCACAAGCTGCTCTTTCCACTATACATTAGAGTTTGAAGAAGTCCCAAGCCTGCTCAGATTCAAGGAGAGCGGATACAGTCTCCACATGTCTGTGAGAAGCATGTCAAGAAATTTGAGGGAATTTAAAGAAAAAAACCCCACAGGTATTATGGAGCATCGAATTTCAAAGCAAAACCCTAACTCTTATCAGTCTTTTGTTTTAACTTCATCCTTTCTCTCATCACTTATAAGTGTGTAATAATGTTTAACTTCTTTCTACCTGATACTATTGAATCAAAATATCACTGGACTACAAAATGCCCAAGAACAAGCAAAAACAAGGCCTGAGATAATTCACAAATGGGAGAAGACATGTTCTTTTTCATTCACCAAGATGAACAGAGAACTGAAGACTTACTTTTTTTGTGGGACAAAATATATAAGACAAATTAGGAGTCTTTTTGAGACTTAATTGGAGCAATTAAGCAACACTTATCTAACAATTCTTTTCATATATTAAACTTTTCTACTTGCACTTAGCTTGACCTATGAAAACTTTGCCCCCATCTCTGTCTTTGTTTCTCCACTTTTCTTTTTCTGACTCTTTGTAAATTATAAGGAGAACTAAATATCTTCTTTATAAAGCATCATTTCTATTTCTTGATAATTGCTCTCCTCTTTCCTTTAGGTGTCATTTACAAACTTTCTTCCTTTCATTCTTTTCCTTTCTTTCTTCCATCATTCCTTTTCTGTCCTCTTTCCCTTCTTCTTTCCTTCCTTTTTTCTTTCAACAAGATCCTGGAATCTGACAAGAATGTGGCTTTAATGGAATTTGAACCACTATCTAAAGAGAATGTCAAAGAGCTTCTGTGTTTCCCTTCCTGGGCTTCACAGTGTCAGTGTTGGGGACTGTCCATTGCTCTTCCTTGCTTTGCTTCTGTGAGTCTTATGTTACCGTTGCTGCTCGTGATTCACATTATCCCAAGTGCAAATCATTACTTAACTAACAAAGAGGTGCACATCAATCTCTAAGGGAAGGAAGTAGATACCTGTGTGGAATCTGACCAGATGTTACCAGGAAAACACCCTAAATCCACACCAGTAGGTGGAAAGAGGAAAGAACACTGGAGGGGTTTTCATTATGGATTATACTTCGCTGGTTTTCTCCTTTTTTTCTGCTCACCCTTAGTCCTCTTGATTTTCAAGGGCTCCAGGATCATATCTAACAGGATTTCCAGGTTGAACTCTAATGTTAGTCTTTCTATCTTCATGAAGTTCCAAATCTTCATTTATAATTGCCTCTGGGCCTTGCTTTCTATTTATCAATTTATATAATATTCCATATGTATCCCAAAGGATTTATGGAATCCTTTCATGAGATATCTTCATGTGAATGTTCTGGAGGCCCCAAGACTATGTGTCCTAAAATATCTTAAAATAAATTCTACCATTTATCTGCTCCCCATTTTATTAATGTCTTTCTAGTTACTGGGCTACAAACTCATTTTTAGCTTCTCCTTTTTGATCAATCTCCCTGTCTAATTGGTTATCTTGTTCTTTTCAAGGCTTCCTTACTCACTGTCTGGATTTTTGCAACAGCTTCCTGACTATGGTCTCTGCTTCTACTTCTCACCAAGATCTCTACTTCTCACCTACCCTATATCTGCCACCAGAATGCTCTTTTTAAAAGAGAACTGCATATATTATTTTGCTGCTTAAAATCTTGCAGTGGCTCTCCCTGGCTTACAGAATAGAAAGTATATTTAAAGTTCTCCACAACGCATGCCTGCACTTCATAACTTTAGTGTTTGCTAAGTGCTTCCTAAATATTTAGATGACACGATTGTTTTCTACGTGCTAGCTGATTTAATCTAACTGATGGGGCAAGAACTACATTATTTCTAGTTAAAGTTGAGCAAACTGAGTTACAGGAAGGTTAACTAACTTGCCAGTCTTACAGCTAACAAAGTATAGGATTTTTTAGTTGATACGTTGTATTGATGTTTACATTCACTTATTTGTTCTTCCGTTTGTCAAACAGAAACTATTTTTTATTTATTTATTGAGTAGCTATTTTATGTTAGGCATTATACTAAGCTTTGAGGAAGTAGAAACATTCAGTTGCCCACATTAAGGGGTATACAATATAATGTAGCATGATAAGTTTCTCGATAGGTGCTCATGGGTTCTTAGCCCTGTATCCTGTTGGATATAGGAGAGGAGAGATACCAGAGGCATCCAGGAAAAAAAAATGGCACCTTCCAGGATCAAAGCAGTTGTCCAGGTAAATGATGGGGAGAATGGTGTTCCATACCAAGGGAGGAACATATGCAAAAGCATGGAGATGAGACAGCATGGCCTGCTTAGAAAACTGGACATCAATGATGCATCAGGGGCATAGTCTGGAATGGGCAGAATGGAGAGACATGTGACTCTCAGCTGTGCTCAACTGCAGCCAGCTTACTGTAGGCATCTTCTTTAACCCTAGAGAGCTCAAACACTGTTCTGTATGTACTAAGGAGAACAAAAGAGAGGTATATTGTCATCTTTATATTTCATAGGATAATTTTAACTGCAATATGTAGAACAGTGCAGAGTAGATTAACACTTGAGACTCAGGTAATGTGAATAAATTAGGTTCTTTTCATATTGTTTGAATTCTAATTTAATTTGATGAGATCCATTGCTCATTTTGAACTCCTAACCTTACTTAATGCTGACTAGCTATTACACCCATGAAGTATTTAATTATGGTCAAATATTTCAGATAGGGTCAAATCTCTCCACCGCAGTGAAAAGGAACATAAAAGTGCATAATACAAACTGATAGAAAATTTCAGCTAGTTAGTTATAAATGAATGCATATTGTTTATATATATGTTTTGACTATTTTAAAATTTAAGAACTTCAAAACATTTTGAAAATTTGTTTCCAATCAAACAACAAAGTGGTAGTATGGAGAAACTCTAGGAGAAGCTAAAGAAGTGTCCCGTTGTTCCATGCTGATCCTTTCTTTCTGTCCATAGCCTTCCTCTGCCAGATCTACCCTGGAAATTGCTGTCTAACTTCTCAAAAGGGTGCATAAGAACAGCTCTTTCTCACCTCCTTCTGTGATGGAAGTATATTAAAAAATTGCAATCCCCACCCACTTTTTCTCTACAGAACATGAAGTAAGAAAGCAGAAACAGAAGATATCAAACAAATTAGTCAGTGTTCTCAATCCTCTATGACCAGAGCTGGACATGGGTTTATAATTCTTTTTCTGTACTTCCAAAATCCAAAAATCTCTGAAGAAGTAAAAAGTGTTTTTATGGCTAATTTGGCAGCAAAACCTGACTAAACCTGAACTCATGTGGTCATAACACCTGATCCAAGCTGACAGGTGGCTTTTTATAATCTACATTTCACTTGGTGTGAATAGTTACATGCTTTTCTGAAGAAATATTAATGCGTTTGACACTGCTTGGAGTGTTACATAATATACCAAATATGCACCTTTAAAATGTTATTGCCTGTTAAAATGTTTCCCTTAAAATGTATTTTGAGAGAAATATAGATTCACATGTGGCTGTAAGAAATGACCCAGAGATATAGTATACTCTTCACCTAATTTCCTCCACTGGTAACATCTGCAAACTATAGTACAATATCACAACCAGGAAATTGACATTGGTAAAATTCGTGGACTTTATTTGGACTTCACCAGTTTTACATACACTCACTTTGTGTGTGTGTGTCTGTGTGTATTAAAACTCTGTGCAATTTTGTCACATGTAAACTTGTGTGACCACCACCATCAAGATGCAGAACAGTTTTCATCACAAGGATCCCTTGTGTTACCCTGTCGTAGTCACAGCCACCACCTTCACTGCCTCTCTCCCTGATCCCTGACAACTATGAATCTGTTCTCTATCATTTGGTATTTCAACAATACTGGATAAATGGAATCATACATTACGAAACCTTTTGTGATTGGTATTTTTCACCGAGCATCATTCCTTCAGAGAGCCATACAAATTGTTGCGTGCTTTTTAATATCTGAAACATCTGAACTCCAAAACACATTTAGCCCAAAGGTTTTGGATGAGGGGCTGTGGAGCTGCTCTGAACGTCCACCTCTACCCTGCCTGCTCTTTGAACCGTTGAGGAGTGGGACTGGCAGGAGCCAGGGGCTGTGTTCTTATCAGTGAATGTAGTGTGAAACCCAGTCTTTGGTGTCTGGTGTGAATGCATGGCTGGCTGCCATGTGCCATGTAACAGTTGGATCCTATTGCAGCTTCCTTATTCAATATTCATAGTCATCTGCTTCATTTGCCATTGACTGGGTTTCTCCTCACTGCATTTTCCTTCTGGGCCCAGATTCTAGCCATAATTTACTCTCTGGTTTCCCTAGTCTAGTTGCTCCCAGCCCCATTCGCTGAGACTGCACCTGGCTTCCTAGACCACTTAACATTGACTCAGATCAGCATGTGGATCTGTGACTCAGGGCTCAGATTTCAGCACTTGCCTGCCTCAGGCTCACCTTCGGGCCCTCTGATTCCCAAAATTGGATACAGGGTCTTCCTTGGAGAGCTTTCTGGTATGTATAGTCCTCATCAGTAGAGTGTCTTAATGTCAATAAACCCCAGCCAAAAATATGGTTACTTTCATGTGCGTCCATGTGAAGAGACCACCAAACAGGCTTTGTGTGAGCAACATGGCTGTTTATTTCACCTGGGTGCAGGCGGACTGAGTCTGAAAGAGAGTTAGTGAAGGGAGATAGGGGTGGGGCCATTTTATAGGATTTGGGTAGGTAAAGGAAAATTACAGTCAAAGGGGGTTGTTCTCTGGTGGGCAGCAGTGGGGGTCACAGGGTACTCAGTGGGGGAGCTTTTGAGCCAGGATGAGCCAGGAGAAGGAATTTCACAAGACAATGTCATCAGTTAAGGCAGGGACTGGCCATCTAGATGTGTACGTGCAGGCCACAGGGGATATGACGGCTTAGCTTGGGCTCAGAGACCTGACATTCCCGTCTTCTTATATTAATAAGAAAAATAAAATGAAATAGTGGTAAAGTGTTGGCATGGTGAAAACTTTTGTGAGTGGTATGGAGAGATAATGGGTGATGTTTCTCAGGGCTGCTTCGAGTGGGATTAGGGGTGGCATGGGAACCTAGAGTGGGAGAGATTAAGCTGAAGGAAGATTTTGTGGTAAGGGGTGATATTGTGGGACTGTTAGAAGAAACATTTGTCATGAAGAATTATTGGTGATGGCCTGGATACGGTTTTGTATGAATTGAAAAACTAAATGGAATAAGAGAAGGAGAAAAACAGGTATAAAAGCTCTAAGAATTGGAAGGACCCAGGACATCTGATTAGAGAGTGCCTAAGGAAATTCAGCATAGTCCTGTCAGCAAAGATTATTTATTTACTCCAAGAGTTAAGAGTGGCAGTTTAGGGCTAGCACCAGGAGATATCAGCTGTGATGGCTTGGAGAAACAGTGTAAACCGGCAGTGTAAACAAGAGCAGGGCATGTATGAGTAGTTGAGAACGGTGAATAGGAGTATGACTAGACAGAAGATAGTAGGGATGACAAACTTTTTGGGGGCACAGTCTAAGTTGGTCTGGTGTCTGAAGTGAGACTGGGGCCTAATAAAAAGGAGCATCTATACAGGAGCTCAAATGGGCTGTACCCTGTAGCATTCTGAGGATAGGTCTGACTTCTGAGAAGGGAAAGTGGTAAAAGTATTGTCCAGTCCTTTTTAAGTTGGTGGCTGAGCTTGGTGAGGTGTGTTTTTAAAAGACCATTAGTCTGTTCTACTTTTCCTGAAGATGGAAGACTGTAAGGGATATAAAGGTTTCACTGAATACTAAGAGGCTGAAAAACTGCTTGGCTTATTTGGCTAATAAAGGCTGGTCTGTTATCAGACTGTATAGAGGTGGGAAGGCTAAACTGAGGAATTATGTCTGACAGAAGGGAAGAAATGACTGCGGTGGCCTTCTCAGACCCTGTAGGAAAGGCCTGTACCTATCCAGTGAAAGTGTCTACCTAGACTAAGAAGTATTTTAGTTATCTTACTCAGGGCATGTTGAGTAAAGCTAATTTGCCAGTCCTGGGTGGGGGCAAATCCTCGAGCTTGATGTGTAGGGAAGGGAGGGGGCCTGAATAATCCCTGAGGAGTAGTAGAATAGCAGATGGAATGCTGAGAAGTTATTTCTTTGAGGATAGATTTCCACGATGGAAAGGAAATGAGAGGTTCTAAGAGGCGGGCTAGTGGCTCGTAGTATAGCATAGCCTGCCTTTGCTGGTGTGTGGCGATTAGACTTGGTGGAACTGCCATCAATAAATCAAGTGTGATCAGGGTGAGGAACAGGAAAGAAGGAAATATGGGGAAATGGGGTGAATGTCAGGTGGATCAGAGAGATATAGTCATGGAGGTCAGGTGTGGTATCAGGAATAATGTGGGAGGCTGGATTGAAGTCCGGGCCAGGAACAATGGTAATTGTGGGACTTAACAAAGAGTGAGTACAGCTGAAGGAGCTGGGGAGCAGAAAGTATATGCATCAGGTATGAGGAAGAAAATAGATTTTGGAAGTTATGAGAAATGTGGAGTGAGTTGAGCATAGTTTGTGATTTTGAGGGCCTCTAAAAGTATTAGGGCAGCAGCAGCTACTGCACGCAGTCATGATGGCTAGACTAAAACAGTAAGGTCAAGTTGTTTGGACAGAAAGGCTACAGGGTGTGGTCCTGGCTCTCGTGTAAGAATTTTGACCATACTAACCATGCCTAGGAAGGAAAGGAGTTGTTGTTTTGTAAGGGATTGAGAGTTGGGAGATTAATCGGACATGATCAGCAGGGAGAGCACGTGTGTTTTTATGAGAATTATGCCGAGATAGGTAACAGATGAGGATGAAATTTGGGCTTGACTGAAGTAATGGGAGCTGTCTGTGAAGCCTTGCGGCAGTACAGCCCAGGTAATTTGCTGAGCCTAATGGGTGTCAGGGTCAGTCTAAGTGAAAGCAAAGAGAGGCTGGGCTGAAGGGTGCAAAGGAATAGTAAAGAAAGCATGTTTAAGATCTGGAACAGAATAATCAGTTGTAGAGGGGGGTATTGAGGATAGGAGAGTATATGGGTTTGGCACCACAGGGTGGATAGACAAAACAATTTGGTTGATAAGGCACAGATTCTGAACTAACCTGTAAGCCTTGTCTGGTTTTAGGACAGGTAAAATGGGGAAGGCCATGCTGTAACAGGCGAGTGATAACAGGCTTTAATCCTTTCAAAGCATGCTGTGGGATGGGATATTGGCATTGAGCAGGATAAGAGTGATTAGGTTTTAATGGGATGGTAAGGGGTGCATGATCGGTCACTAAGGAGGGAGTAGAGGTGTCTTATACTTGTGGGTTAAAGTGGGGAGATACAAGGGGAGGATGTGAAGGAGGCTTTGAACTCAGGGAAAAGGTGGCAATGAGGTGTGGCTGTAGCCCAGGAATAGTCAGGGAAGCAGATAATTTAGTTAAAGTGTCTCAGCCTAATAAAGGAACTGGGCAGGTGGGGATAACTAAAAAGGAATCCTTAGAAGAGTATTATCTACGTTAGCACCAGATTTGGGGAGTTTTAAGAGGTTTAGAAGCCTGGCTGTCAATACCCACAACAGTTATGGAGGCAAGGGAAACAGGCCCTTGAAAAGAAGGTAATGTGGAGTGGGTAGCCTCCGTATTGATTAAGAAGAGGACGGACTTACCCCCCACTGTGAGAGTTACCTAAAGCTCGGCGTCCGTGATGGTCTACAGGGCTTCTGAGGCAATCAGGCAGCATTAGTCTTCAGCTGCTAAGCCAAGAAGATCTGGGAAGGAGTCAGCCAGAAAGCCTTGGGCCAGAGTTCCAGGGGCTCTGGTAGTGGCTGCCAGGTGAGTTGAACGTCCGATTTCTAGTGGGGTCCTGCACAGATGGGACACGGCTTAGGAGGAATCCCGGGCTGCAGGCATTCCTTGGCCTGGTGGCCAGATTTCTGGCACTTTTAGCTAGCTCCTGGGGGAGGAGGTTCTGGAGGAAAGCCTGGCCACTGCTGTTCAGGCGTTTGGAAGTTCTTGTGTGCTGGAGATGTGTCTGGGGTTTGTCTCACAGTGGAGGCAAGGAATTGCAACTTTTTTCTATTATTGTACACCTTGAAGGTGAGGTTAATTAAATCCTGTTGTGGGGTTTGAGGGCCGGAATTTAATTTTTGGAGTTTTATTTAATGTCGGGAGCAGATTGGGTAATAAAATGTATATGGAGACTAAGACGGCCTTTTGACCTTTTAGGGTCTAGGGCTATAAAGTGTCTCAGGGTTGCTGCCAAATGAGCCATGAACAGGGCTGGATTTTTATATTTGATGAAAAAGAGCCTAAACGCTATCTGATTTGAGAAAAAGAAAAAGGACCATTAACCTTGACTATGCCTTTAGCTCCAGCCACCTTTTTAAGAATAAATTGCTGAGCAGGTGGGGGAGGGCTAGTCACCGAACGAAACTGTAAGCCAGACCTGGTGTGAGGAGGGGAGGTGATAAAAGGATTATAGGGTGGAGGAGCAGAGGCTGAGGAAGAATTGGGACCTAGCTTGGCCTAGCGAGGAGGGGAGAGGTCAGATGGGTCTGTAGAAAAGGAAGATTAGAAAGACTCAGCGACACTTGGGGTTGGGATTGAGGGGACAGGCAGGAGGGAAAGAAGGAAGATTTGGGATGAGTTGCATTGGGCATAGAGACTAGGAAGGGACTGATGTGTGAAAGAATGCCTGGATGTCAGGCACCTCAGACCATTTGCTCACTTTACGACAAGAATTATTTAGATCTTGTAGGATGGAAAAATTGAAAGTGCCATTTTCCTGCTATTTGGAACTACTGTCGAGTTTGTATTGGGGTCAAGTGGCATTGCAGAAGAAAATAAGATGCTTAGATTTTAGGTCAGGTGTGAGTTGAAGAGGTTTTAAGTTCTTAAGAACACAGGCTAAGGGAGAAGGAGGAGGAATGGAAGGTGGAAGCTTGCCTATAGTGAAGGAGGCAAGCCCAGAGAAAAGAGTAGCGACACGGAGAAGGGTGGGGGCTTCTTGCCCTCCAGAAAAGCAGAGAAGGGGTTGGGGCATGGAAATAAGGGATTGGGGTACAGAGATATAAGAGATTGGGGTGTGGAAATAAGGGATTGGGGCACAGACATAAGAGGTCGGGGTGCAGAAATAAGCAACTGGAGGTTCTTGCCCCGTAGAAAAGCAGGACTTGCTGCTAAGGGTGAAGGAGAAGGGGTTGAGGGGTTCTTGCCCCTGCCCCAGAAAATCAGAGAAGGGGTAGAGACACAGAGAGAAGGGGCTGGGGTACTTACCCCTCCCCTAGAAAAGTGGGACTTGCCACTAAGGGTGAAGGACCAAGGCAGGCATCCCTGCGTGGTCTCACACCTCTGAAATGTGGGTGAATAATCAGAGAGGCATCCCTGCAATGATTAAGCACCAAGGGAAGGCTGCCTTCCCAGTCCGTGACCGGAGCCAGAGTTTTGGGTCCACGGATAAAACGTGTCTCTTTGTCTCTACCAGAAAAGGAAAGGAATTGAAATTAAGAGAAGGGAGAGATTGAAGTGTGGCACCAAGATTGAAAGGAGAAAGAGGTTGAGGGATAGTGAGGGAGGTTGGAGAAGAGAGTAAAAATAGGCCGCTTACCGGATTTGAAATTGGTGAGATGTTTCTTGGGCTGGTCGGTCCGAGGACCTGAGGTAGTAGGTGGATATTTCTCAGGGAGCAAAGAGCAGGAGGACAGGGGATTGATCTCCCAAGGGAGGTCCCCCGATCCGAGTCATGGCACCAAATTTCATGTGCGTCCGTGTGAAGAGACCACCAAACAGGCTTTGTGTGAGCAACATGGCTGTTTATTTCACCTGGGTGCAGGCGGGCTGAGTCGGACAAGAGAGTCAGTGAAGGGAGATAGGGGTGGAGCCATTTTATGGGATTTGGGTAGGTAAAGGAAAATTACAGTCAAAGGAGGTTGTTCTCTGGTGGGCAGCAGTGGGGGTCACAGTGTACACAGTCGGGGAGCTTTTGAGCCAGGATGAGCCAGGAGAAGGGATTTCACAAGACAGTGTCATCAGTTAAGGCAAGAACAGGCCATTTTCACTTCTTTTGTGCTGGAATGTCATCAGTTAAGGCAGGAACCGGCCATCTGGATGTGTACGTGCAGGTCACAGGGGTATGATGGCTTAGCTTGGGCTCAGAGGCCTGACAGTTACTGTTAATATTTTCCAAAGTGAAATTTGTCCCACTTAAGCTGACATTATAGTTGAAAAGGTACTTTGGTAAATTCTATAGTGGAAATTGTCACTAAATGTAGTAACTTAATCTTCTCTTATTGACATTTGACTTAAACACATCTCTGAGATGCGTGTGTGTGTGTGGCTAAAATTACTAATAATGTTTAAGGCAGAGAAACATGGTAGAATGGCACAAGATAGGGCATTCATCACACCTGTCCTTGCATGCCAATTATCTTTCTTGCATCTCTACCTGCTGTGATGAAAGATATCAAAATAGTTGATGTTATAATACTATTGTCCCAATCAACCTTGATTAATTTACGTCTCCCTCTTGGAGAAAGCTAAACTGAAGAGGTTATTGTAGGTTCACTAAGACATTCTTTCTAGCCCAACAACTATTATAAAAACACACATCCAAGTGGGAAGCAAAAACTTCATTTCTAATAATTCAGAAAATTTGTTCAGGTGAAACAATTTTCTGAGAATGTCCAGATGTTTAAGTGTTTCACTTTTCCATCTGGTACTTGCTGTTGTGTAGAGCAGTCCAGTATTGATTTGTGATACTGTTGGTTAACACTGACTTGCCAGAAGCCTGTCCTGGGAATATCAATAGGATCCACTGATTCCCAGAAGAAATCAATTAGGAATGAGGAAAGAAGAGAAGAGGAAGAGGCAATATTTAACCCTCGCTTATTTTCTCATCTAACACATTTTCAGTCTTCTTCCCAAAGAGAACAAATGACAACGCTTTGGCAACTAAGATAGAAAATGATGGAAAATTAAAAACATATAGGGTAGTTTAAGCAATCTTTTAAACATTTGTACAAAAGAAGTGAAAAAACTGTATGAGAAAGTTACATATTTTTTAGTTTACATGAAAAAAAAAGAAAAAAGAACCAGTTTTTCCCTGTTACAAATGTTTTCTTTAAATCTTTTTGTCTCAATGTTTTAAGAAAACTTTTTGACAATGAAAATTGTCACATTTTTTACGAAAAGTTTTCTGGTATAGCAGTGCACTAAATTCCAGTGCTTTTTACCTTAAGTTTAAACAACTTTTTTCTTATGCAAAGTGCTTCAGCACTGAAGCAGCAGCCATATTGATAGGCCTCTGCTTTTGATTTGCATGTCAAAACTACTTCCTGAAAACTAATTCTTACTCTACTTTGAGAATCTTTCCACAGTTGAAAGAGTCATAAAATACATAAAACAAAAAGCACACAAAAAAGTGCACATTTCTGGCTGGTTACCCATGATGGAATGGTGAGGTTGGGGAAAATAAACAAAAAATAGGAACTGTCAGTCTATATTTTTTAGTCTAAATCATATATATATACATGTATACATATATATTTGTTGTTACCATTTATCTTAAATATTTAAATCACAACTTGAAATTGATCTTAGAACCTTACTACAATTGGATGCCCAGAATAGTGGCTAGCACAAAAAGTGGGTGTGGAATAAATATTTATTCCCTAAATGTATGCATGAATGAAGATTTTTGTATTTATTTTCTGTAAATTCTTATACAATATCATATGACAACTCCAGAATCTGGACCAAAGCAAGTACTAATTTCTGAGTTGGGGCCTAAATTTTAAATTATTAAGTTTGTAAAGTGTTTGGAAATAATTTGCTTATGGAATGTTAGTTGCACATAACATAATATCACTGTTTGTTTTATATCTGCAAAAATCAACAAAGATTTGTGCTATCTGGTTTAATTATCTCATTAGAATTCAGTAAGCTATGTAAAGGCTGCCCTTTGGGGCTCATTAAGCCAAACTTCCCCATCAGTATTAGGAATGTTGCAAGTGAAGAAAATACATTTTAGAGCAGAGAGGGCGTTGTTGCTGAAAAGTCATTTGGTTACTACAGTACTGCTTGCAAGGAGGGAGGGGGCCTTCAGGCCAGATGGCAGGCAGGTACCTGGGAGGATTACATGGTGTGCAGCTCTTGCTGCAGAGGAAGAGATCAGTTTACGGTGCTGGGATCAGACCTTTGTGGCAGCGGGTTTCTGAGTGTTGATGTGCAGGGTCAACAAGCTTAATGTTTTGAGCTGGCTGAACCCAGTTTTACTGAAGAAATAGGCTGAAGCACAATGGTCTTTGGATGGAAATCTGAGTTCCAACAGAAAAATGCAACCTCCTTACCGTGGCTGCAGCAGCAACAGCATTTGGTGCTGGTGCTGGGAAGTGTTTTAGTCTCCAGGGCCTGGGATCTAAATCTTTCTACCAGATTGAAAGTCTCATAATTATTTTTTAAAAAAAAATAAAACAAAGCCACACGTCCTTCCCATTTAGTTATACTGGACAATGAATCACATTAATTTGAAAAAAAGACTGTATAACTTGTGTTTTATAAATGGAGACTTTTCTTCTCTTTCTGTGTATTTTAAACTTGTCATTACCATGCCACGAACTTCTTAACCTGAAAACAAAGGAAGTATTTTGCATCTGGATATAAAATGCCACATGTCTTGATAATCTCCCAATGTGCCACTCTCTTCCAAAAGGCCAGTTCTACTCTGTTGAGTTAACATTTTCTAACTGCAAAACCAATGGACTTGTCAACATATGTTGCTCCAAATGACTGTATTTAAAAAATCCTGAAGAGATTTGTCATTTTGATGTTCCTGACTGTATGATATGTAGCTATATGAATGTTCTTTTTATCATTTGAAATGGTTTTGTTTAGTCAGGTTCTTGCTAAAATAAAGTGCATTTCCATGTGAATTTATGGGGGCTTGCAGCCCCAAACTGTGGCTGCCTGCCTCGATTTTGGATTTGCTATTGATTCCTTTTATTGGTTTTTGGCAAGTTACTGAGGGCATATGTTTTGCACTTTGCTGCCTGATGTGTAAGATTCTGCTGACATCCAGGAAAGTGCCACAAAAACCTGTTGCTCATAGCCAAGCTTATGTGTTTTATGGCAATCCACTAAGCTCAAGTTTCTTGACAACAAGTCTTATTTATGGAGAAACAAATGCAGGCAGTATTTTGTGGAACCATGCTGCTCTCTTTCTGGGAGTAACTTTTGGCATTTCTATGCCAAAGGACAAACGTTATTTTAAACATCTCATATTTTATGTGTGATGGAGAAAGTGCTCCTCTTGCTGCTGCTGATAGACACCATTTATTGAGCACATGCCATATGCCAAGTAATATACATTGGCTTATCACCATAAAATTGCAAGGGAGGTGCTGTTGTCTCTATTACAAAGACAAAGAAGCTTAGGCTTAGAGAAGATAAGCAAATTTCCCAGATTTTTAGAGTGGAGAAGCTAGGATTTAATTTAGTTGTCTCTGAAGTTTACGTTTTTCTCAAAAGACATTCAAGATACAAATATTGCCCTTAAGTTTTGAATAAAGAAAATTCTATTTTGTAATTTCCATTCAATTATATTACAATTATTAAGTTTATACCATTTATAGTGGTTAGTGCCATGGAGATGGAGCAATGACTAAGACATCATTCCTGTTCTTTAATGACTCATAGATCAGAGCAGTGGTTGTCAATTGGGGGTGATTTTGCCCCTCCAGGGAACAAACATTTCCCAAGGTCTGATGCCATTTTTGACTGCCAGTTTGACTGAGTGTGTGTGGAGCCTACTGGCTATTATTGGGTAGAGGTTAGAGATGTTGCTAGGCACCTGGCAATGCAGAAACAGCACCCACAACAAAGAATTATCTAGTCTAAAATGTCCATTGTAGTAAGGTCGAGATACCTTGGTCTACGAAAAGAATCAAGACACCAAAAACATACTGGGATTTTTGGTGTACCTTTAATGATGGTGTGGTAGATTGTATTCTTTGTTCAAAATACTTGCTGATATGTTTTGGAGGTCTAGGAATTAGACCTCCTACTCCATTAATGCCAGGCTTGGCCATTTGTTTTGCTTGGCCATTTGTTTTGTTTACAATGAAATGTATGTAGAAGTTCACAGAGACATTGTATAGTTTTGCCGTCAATTTTTTCTCTCTGTCACAGGACCATCAGGTTCCAGGCAGGGGCTCTTTCCTCTGGGACCTAAAATGAAGACAACATGGAGTAGAGAACTGGTATCATAACTAAGAAACAAATATTTGCTGAAATCCACAGAGATTTTGAAATGATTATTACAGCATAACTTAGTCCATGCTGACTAACTGGTGTGGTTGTTATTTCAACAGATGAGGATGAGGTAGAATTGTAGTAGGAGGAAAGATTGGAATCAGTGTATACCAGGTTAGATTTTAATTTTATGTGTGGAAAGTTTAGCAGGAGTGAGAAAGGAAATTACTGCTGAGAGCAGAGGGAAAGGGACAGATACAGAAGGCAGAGGAACAGGGAAACCAGTTAAACTATGATAATGGAGTCTCAGTGAGAGAAATGAGAACCTGCACATGGGCAGGGCCCATATAAATGAAAAGTTGGAAGCTCATGCAAGAGCAATTGGGAAAGAAAAAATTATTGGCCATGAAAATTTACTTGATATGGAAAATGATAAGTTGACTCAAGGATGACATTAAGATTTTGAAAGTGATTATCTTGGAAGATGATGTCACACAACAACATATTTTGGAATGGATATGTTACATTCCTTCTACAGCCATTCAGCTTGAGATACAGATGGGCCATCTAGAGAGAGATATTCAAAGACAGTTGGCTGTGAGGGCCTGGAAAATGGGAATTTTGGCTTGATTTACATATTTGGGCATCATCTGCACATGAGTACAATTTGGACAATATTATCTAGGGAGAGTGATAGGAAAGGAAAGAGAAGGACAAAGGAAAGAAAGTCAGAATTTGGGCAAAGAATGAACCTGATAATAGGAATGTCAGGCATTTCCAGTGGAGATGCCATGGCTGACTGCTAAGAAGCAGAGGTAATCATGAGTGTAAGGAGGCAAATTAATGCCTACTCCTTGGTTAACTGCAAATAAGTGCTTAAATGCCTTTGATATTACTCTAAAGCAGTTAAACCTTGGTTAAGAAAAAAGTATTGCACAATTATAAGGTCAGGAATTTATGAACACTCATTATAAGAGTGTAAGTTCAAAGTTTTCCTCAATACAAAATGAAAACCAGAATAACAGTAACAATTATTTGGAGGAAAAAAAAACTTTAACTTATGCCTCAAAGTTTGTAGTTTTGAACTGTGTTTTTATATCTTTGCTATGCCTATTCATTTGAAATGAGTTTACTACATTCTTTATTAGTTATGCTTTTAAGTAAAAATATGTTCTTGATTAGATCATGACCTATTAATCTTTCTCATTTCCATACCTCAAGGACATCTACCCAGAAGATGTTTACAATCATAACTGAAGGGCTGAGCTTCCTGTCCATTTCCTCCCCTACTCTTCCAGCTTCACAGACAACATGCCTATGAATTTTGAAGTTTTCCCAAGCGCTGTTCCATGGGTGAAAATGATTGGTGAAATGCTGTATTCCCTAAAAATAAGTCAGAACACCACCCATTTTTCTTCCTCTGTCTTCACACTTTAGTATGTTAGGCTCTTGGGACATTTTGTTAGAGAAATGTTCACTTAGCAGATCACCATCAACTGGCTATTGGCTGCAGGAATAACAGAGGCAATGCTTGAGAGAAGTCACAGGTATACATGAGATTACTCAGGGAGAGACAGCATTAAACATGCTCGTGTAAAATGTCACTCATCTGTGTGAATATAACTTGCCCCTCTTCTAAAAGCAGTACTAACCTGAATGATTTCATCTGGAATATTAATTTTCTTCAATTTTCCTGCCTAATCAGTCTGTCAGTTTGCATTTACCTTAAGATCTTACGGCTTTTCTCAAACTTAAGAGTTTAGGACACAGTCTTCTTCTAGGCATTTATCAAATGATTAAATAAGGCTGATTATTTGGAGATCTGGCTGTTTACACCAGAGAAGGCTGATTCTCTAATCTTTTATTTCCTCTGTCTAAACTGCTTTATCATCATCAGTAAAGCATCTTCTGATTGCACAGTGAATTGGAATGTTGGAGTTTAATCGTGGAGACTCATGTGTCCAGGTGCTAGATAACATTCTACCTCACCTCCTTTGTTAGGACCCCAGCATCCTCATGTGCCTCGGGCTCCTTCCCTATAGCGGCATCCCACATTTTGCTTCAGGTTCCTGACCTTTCCTTTCCATCTCTTCGAAAGTTTTGTACTCATTGTCACATAGTCACATGGTAATTCACTGACATTGGTGGCAGACTGCTAATTTGATGAGCTAATCACTGGAATATATTACTGAGAGTGGCCATCTTAATGAGCTTCTTTCTTGGTTGTGCCTTTTCTGTTAATGGAGGCTATTTGGAGACATAAAAACTTAACCCAAATAACTGTCATTAACAGTACCATGTTCAGGAAAGTGGAGGAGATATTCTTGAGAAGCCTGTAGGCCTCCTTTTAATTACACCACATTAGTGATCAGCTCTTTTGCCACTCCACTATATATGTGTGAACAATGAAAACTAAATTCCGTTTTGATGTGGGTTGAGCAGAGATAAGGCCATGACCCATTATTAATATTGTGGCATTTTAATTAATGACTAGGGCTAATCAGATGACTTAGTTTCAGGCAATTTTTTAGATTCAAACTCTTCTATCGTAATTGATATTACAAAAACCTTCTGAAGAAACTGCATTATTCACAAGACTCAGTTAAGACAGCCAAGGAGCCCCCTCAGAGTAGGTCCTATGAGGAGGGTGGAGTCTCTAATCTCGTTTTCTTCCTAACAATCATCATTGCTTCTCTACACTGGCATCATAGTAAAAATGATATGGCAAGTCATCCTATGAGTGATGGTGGAGTGGTGGACCACTCTTATGCTTAGAATGAAGCTAGAGAAAGTGAGGGTAGGAAGATGAGGATAAGGAAAATGAAGGGACTATGGGTTCTAACTTCACAGGTTGGATTTTGTTGTTGTTGGTGGTGGTGGTTGTTTGTTTTTACATTCACTCTACTTGTTAAAACTACATAAAATACCAATGAGTCAAATACTAAAGTATATCTAGTGGTATTCCTTATGTATCTTCTCTTTTCTAGGATGTACAAACGTTATGGGTCACTCCTGTGGTGGCTAGTATAGACCAGACAAGGATTCTGTGCCAAAGGCTCTGCATGGAGGTTTTAGGTCATCAGGCTAGCTGGATAAGGAAGCCATTTTCCTGTGATACTGACAGCATTACAATTGAGATAATTAATAT
Source organism: Nomascus leucogenys (assembly GCF_006542625.1). Classification (NCBI taxonomy): domain Eukaryota; kingdom Metazoa; phylum Chordata; class Mammalia; order Primates; family Hylobatidae; genus Nomascus; species Nomascus leucogenys. Next base: position 82,664,321 of record NC_044389.1, read on the forward strand.
CTCAGTTTAAGAATGAAGCAGAGTCAAGTGCCACATCTAAGAAAAATCAAAGCAACCAGAAAAGAACTTTCTCAGACTCTCACCAACCCATCTAACCAATGACAGCATCTCTAGTGTCATCACTTGCCTTCCCACTTGCTTCCATGGATGAACTTCTGTGTCCTCATGATGACCAGTCTCTCCACTTTTTCACTAGATCACATCAACTCTTATCTACCAAAAACATCACTCCAGCAATTTTTTTCTTGTCTTTTCTACATTATCAAGTTTTACTCTCTACTGATTCTTAGCTACAATCACATATTCTGTTATCATTTCCATCTTAAAAAAAATCTTTCCTTGACCCCACTTCTTCTAGTGATTGTGCATTGGTAGCAACATTTTAAAATTCCTTTTTTTCTATTCCTTTTTCAGTCCACTCTAATTTTTCTCTGTCTCTGACCGTTCCACTAGACTGCTCTCATCAAACACACTAATGACTTTCACAGTGCTAAAGCCAACAGTCAATTCTCTGTGGTCATCTGACCTGACCTATCAGCAGCAGTTGACACAGTTCATCACACCCTTCTCCATGAAATGCTTTCTTCGCTTGGCCTCTATGGCACTGCAGTATCTTAGTGTTGTTTTTTTTTTTTTTACGTGTTAGACTCTCCTTTTCTGCCTTATTACATCTTTCTATTTTCCCTGACTTCCTATTGTCAGAGCCCCAGAGTTCAACCTTGATCTTCTTCACTTTCCTGCCTACACTCACTTTTTTGATGCTATAATTCGGTCTCATGGCTGAAAATGGCACCTACATTCAAAGACTTCCACATTTATATCTGTAGTCTAGATCTCATATAATAAACTCTCTCCTTGACATTTCCATGTGAAGGTCTAATAGACATCTCCAACTTTATATATCCCAAACTGAACTTTTGATATTCTTCCTGAAAGCTGTTCTGTTTGCACACTCACCATTTCATTTGATGGCAGCTTCATCCTTCAAGCTGCTCAGGCTGAAAAAACTCAGTCTCACATCTAAACATTCAGGAAGTCTCATTTGCTTTACCTTTCTACCTCCTACACTGCTACTGTGCTGATGTGAGTGGCATTGCTGCTCACCTGGATCAATGCCATTGCCTTGTAACTGTTATCTTGGCTCCCATCTTGCTCCTCTAGAATCTGTCCTTCACAACGAAGCTAGATTGGCTTTTTTAAGAAATGTAAGTCAGATCACGTTGCTTCTCTAATGGATTAGAGGAGCAAAAGCCACCAATGGATTTCCACCTTAATTAGAGTGAAAGCTGAAGTTCTTACCTGGCACCATTATCTCTCTGAGCTGATTTCCTGATAACCTTTCTTCTTACTCCCTTCTAGTCACACAGTGCTTAGGGCTTTTGCACTGAAATGCTTTGCTCCCATGTAGCCATGCGAGAAACTCCTTCACCTCCTTCAAGACTTAATTCAAATATCACCTTCTCAAAGAGGCCTGCCCTGACAAAACCACTTAAAATTGCAAATGCTTCCACCTTATTCCTAGTGCCCTTGAACCCCTTTGTAGTATTCTATTCATTCCTTTCTTTTACAGCATTTATCAACCTTTAACATACCATGAAATATATACATTTATAATGTCTGTTTATTTTCTGTCACTTTCTTCTAAAATGTGAGCCTCATGATACCAGAGATTTTTGTTTGTGTTGTTCACTGATTCTCAAATGCCTAGAAAATTTGTCTAGAATGCAGGTGATCCATAAATATGTGTGAATTGAATCAATGAGTAAATAATGTCCTTTACCAGGGAGAAAAGTACAATAAGGTCAGAAGCTGGGAAGATCGGGAGGTTGAGAAGGGGAAAGGCAACAAATAATTCAAGATGGGGACCATTAACAAGCTTAAAATATCAGAACTTTGTATTAAGTAGTGGTGGTGAATGAACAGCTACAATTTACCATATAGCACAGAAATTCTAGTTTCTTCACTATTCTACATATGATGTGGCTTTCTTCATCTCCACTATCTGATTTTCCCCTTTGCTCAAAATGAAACATGATATTCCAGATTCCGTCAAACCAGTGGCCTACTATTCTCCTTTTGTCTGAACCTACATGTCCAGGAAAGTAGTGAAAGAGATTATTAACTTCCTGGGGTTAAATGACACATGACTTACATTGAGCCTTCTGTCAGCCAAACTACAAGTAACTTTTGTTTATTTTTTCACACAAACCGTACTTAAACAAGATCTGCTCAATACTATTATTTTAACCTATGTATAACTTTTATATTTTTTCCTATTAAATTACAGCTTTTCAGTGAAGATCCATTCTTCCAACCTGTTAAGATCTCAGTCCAGCATTTTAGTAACACTTCACAACTTTTTATTGTCTGGAAATCTGAGAATTTTAAAAAAATCTTTAAGATATTCACAAAATAACTTCCTGGACAGGGCCCAGGACAACTCTTGTGCCAGACTACTACAAATCTTCCTTCCCACAATAGCAGGATCTATTTAAACCAGCTATTTCTTAATCTTGCCCACAAAATTGTTACTGAATAATATTTCAAATGCTTTGCTGAAATCAAAGTGTACTATGTCTATGGGATAAAGAGAAAATGAAGCCAGTTTGGCAGGATTCTATTAGACAAGCCCATGGGCCCTTTGTATGAGCTCGCAAACCATCTTTTATTAATTCTGTCTTGAGATTGGGCTTACCATCTGCAATTTGAAGATTTGATCTTTTCTATCACAGTGACAACTTATCTCTGTTTATTTTGTCACTTATATTTGGAAGACATCATTCATATACTCCTTCTGGATGAGTGGTCCCTGTCATTTAAAAATATGAAAAAAATTACATATTATTTTCCATAAATGCATATATAAAATCTTAGTATGTAGCTTTTAGTGTCACCTTTCTTTTCCTATTTGGTTTGGCTCTTTTTCCTCTCCATCCCTCTTTCTCCATTCACACTGACCATCCACTCCTCCTCCAGGTATTCCATGTTAACATCTTGTATACGTATTTCCATATACCACTCATATATAATTATAGGTGATCCTCTTTTTTTTTTTTTTTTTTTTTTTTTGAGACAGGGTCTTGCTCTGTCGCCCACCCTGGAGTGCAGTGGCACAATCTCGGCTCACTGCAACCTCTGCCTCCTGGGTTCAAGCAATTCTCCTGCCTCAACCTCCTGAGTAGCTGGGACTACAGGCACATGCCACCATGCCCGGCTAATTTTTGTATTTTTAGTAGAGACGGGGTTTCACCATGTTGGCCAGGATGGTCTCGATCTCCTGACCTCGTGATCCACCTGCCTCGGCCTCCCAAAGTGCGGGGATTACAGGCGTGAGGAAATGTGCCTGGCCTGTAGATGATCCTCTTTAAGAATTCTCAGCTAGCTTATTTCAGAGAATCAGTTGACTCTTCCCTGAGACATGGAATTACCCATAAAACTGTCCTTAAAACAACCTTTATACTTTGAGGCTCCACCTAAAAGTTATCAAGTAATTCATTTTTCTGTTTGTTCAATGAGATTTCTTGAGCTCATCCAATGTAGTAGGCACCGTGCTGGGTTGTTTAATGATTCTAAGCCTTGACAATTTTGAATTTAATCCACCTCTCTACCTTTCGCTCTTGCCTCTAGAAAAAAAAATCTCTTTTACTTAGAAGTTTTATATTATGAGCTTAATGTTTGTGTCCCCCCCAAGTTAATAGGTTGAAGCTTTAACCCCCAGTGTGGCTGTGTTTGGAGATGAAACCTCTGAGGAAGTAACTGAGTTAAACCATGTCATAATGGTAGGGTCTGGATCTGATAGGTTTAATATCCTTGTAAGAAGAGACACCAGAGAACTCTCTCTCTCTCTCTCTGGTGCTCACAGAGGAAAGGTCATGTGAGGACAGAAAGAGAATGTGTCATCTACAAACCAGGAAGAGAGGCCCATCAGAATTGGACTATGCTGGCACCTTGATCTTGGACTTTCAGCCTTCAGAACTATGGGAAAATACACATCTGTTGTTTAGGCCACAAGTCTGTGGTATTTTGTTATGACAGCCCAAGCAGATGAATACAGATTCCCTGTGGGCTTAACCCTAAGTTTCATTATCTATGGCTGTGTGCCAAGCTACTTCAAAACTTAGTGGCTTAAAACAACAATGGTTTATTATTTCTCATAATTCTCTGGGTTGAGTGAGGATCAGCAAGGCAGTTCTTCTGCTGATCCTATCTAGGGTCTTCACTCAGCTGGGAAAAACCTCTAAGATGATCTCCTCCTTCAGAGTTTCTCTCATTGGGATTCTAATCATTCAGTAGCCTAGTCAACACTTCCTTCGCTTGCGGCAGCTGGGTTCCAAGAGGAGATCTCTTCTCTTAAGAACTGTGCTAAGAAGTTTAGAATGTCACATCAGGCACAATCTACATGCCAAAGTAGGTCTTGAGGCCAGCACACATTCAAGGGGAGGGGAAATATGCTACAACTCTTGGGGTGAGTAGTAACATGCTGGTACCAGGAGAAGAGAGACTGTCTGGGGCCATTGAGATAGTTTGAATATATGTCCCCACCAAATCTCATGTTGAATTGTAATTCCCAGTGTTGGAATGGGACCTGGTGGGAGGTGTTTAGGTCATGGCAACAGATGCCTCATGGCTTGCTGCTGTCCTCATGGAAGTAAGTTCTCCCTGATCCTTTAAAACTGTGTGGCACCTTCCACCTCCCTTGCTCTTGTTTTTGCCATGTAACATGCCTGCTCCTACTTTACCTTCTGCCATGAGCGAAAACTACTGGAGCAAATGCCGGGGTCATGTTTCCTGTACAGCCTGCAGAACAGTGAGCCAATCAAAATCTCTTTTCTTTATAAATTACTCAGTCTCAGGTATTTCTTTATAGCAATGCAAGAATGACTGAACACAGCCATTTTTGAAAGACCATGTGCCACACTTTTTGTCATCTCTTCCTTCTACAAAATTCTCTGTTCATTTTGTCATATAGGAAGTACTTTTTCTCGACTTTGCCACCCTATCCCAATTTGTGTTTAATGCCAAATGTCTGAAAGATTCTCTCAAGTCAACTTCCTTTTCCCCATTTCCACTGTGGCCAAGAATTTGGCCTTATATTAATTCTTCTTGGCTACTTCAATCACTTCTAATCCAGTATCCCTTTCTCCAGACTCCCCTTCCAACCCATTACATATATTGCTGTTAGATTAATCTCTATAAAACAAAACGAAGACAGCCTGACACCTTTCCTAAAAACCTCAATAGCTCCCCTTTGTCTACTAAATTAACACTAACTGATATTCAAACAAGGTAAAATATGGCTCGCATCTATATTTTCCTGATTGTACTACATACAATGTGTTTTTCCTGTCTCGTGAAATGTTCTTTTTTTCTCTATTTCCCAACTTCTCTATCACAGTCATATACCTTTATCAAAGCCCATCTTCCAGCTTTTCTGTGGCGCTTTTTCTGACAGCCCCATCTGGAGTTGATCTCTTCCTCTTATGTATTCCAAGCAGCATTTGTTTCTTGTTTTTCATTGAAGTACTACTACACATAGTATTTGTTTCTAACTCTTCCTACGTTCATTCTGTTCTGCCTTACATTATCGTTAGTTATCTTTATTGGAATCATTCCCCTCTACAAGAAAAAGAGTTCTTTGAGGTCAAAGCCTCATTCAAACCAGGTTCTATGTCACCTTCGGTGCTTGACATATTATCTGGTCCAAAATATTTGCTTAATACCTTCTTGATCTATTGAGTTGGATGGAATGTGTAAGAATTATAGCACCATCTATTTCTAGAAGTCAAACTTAGAAATCTCCACTTTTTGGGAGTGGAGAGAATTAGGAAGAGACCTGTGGGGGAGAAAGACGGGCTGCAGGGATTCCAAGCGCTCCCCACCCTCCTCTCACTGCACCCTTGCCACCTGTATCAGGCATTCCTTACTTCCAGTTCTTAGGCAATGGAGACAGAGCTTGCTGGTTGACAGCCATAGAGCTTAGCATACCATAGGGATTTTGGGGGATGAGGGGTGGGTGGCAAGAGAATATTCTGCAATATACAGGGAAAATATATTGATTTAATAACATGATTACAAATTATGGTTATTCATTATCTGAGTATTGTTACCTATGTGACCTACTTTTAAGACCCCAACTATGTAGATTGTGGCTATAATACTCAGCAGCATTAAATATTGGTGTAAGACACTGTTATGGGCTGAGTTGTGCCACCTCCTAACATCCTGTTACCTCAGGATGTGACTGTATTTGGAGACAGTAATTTAAAATGATCTTAATCTAATATGGCTGGTGTCCTTATAGGAAGAGGACATTTAGAATCACTTAGAGACACCAGGGATGTGTGCACACACAGGAATGACCACGGGAGAACACAGTGAGAAGGTGGCCATCTGCAAACCAAGGAGAGAAGCCTTAGGAGAAATCAAACTTGCCAACATCTCGATCTTGGACTTTTAGCCTCCATATTTGTGGGAAAGTAAATTTCTGTTAAGTCATTCATTCTGTGGCATTTTGTTATAGCAGTCCTAGCAAACTTATACAGCAAAGATATAAGCATTTTGTTGGTGTAGTTTTTCTAACCCTACCTTCTCTAATGTTCTGCAGGTACTGCAATGACCTTTTGGTCCCTTTGTTATTTAGAGAAATTCCTCTGGTCTGATCTCAGCTATCCTGAGCACAGTATCATTTCTATGAATATTAAGTTTTGGCAAAATCACATGAAAAACACAATTCTCTTAAGCTAACTGAAAAGCTAGTCACAATGGGGCTACCATTGTAAAAAGCATTTAGAGTGCAACATTTTGTTTATTAAAATTCAGTTCTTTTCAAACCATGCATAACCTTGCCTGGGACACACTCTGAAAGCACTTTGTATTTATGAAGTGTATTGTTCTATTTACTTGAATTTTTCTTCCAAGTTCTGCCCGTGACATTTTTATCTCCTTTTTATAAGGACAAAATAATGTTATACCAGGAGGTTTGTAGAAACAGACCATAGAATGATTTTCAACTCTTAACCATGCTCAGATTTCAAGGCCAAGTGACTCAATGTAGCATGCAGAAAGATTGAGTTAGGGCCTGAGGATCGGGCCATGCAGGTTAAAAAAAAAAGGAAAAAAAGGACAGAGAGAGATGGGAAATGGCTGGAGTGACTCAGAACTTATTCCCTGGAGTCCAGACCTCCTTGAGTTTCCTTAGCTGAATTCCCATAGTTAGTTTGTGTGTGTGTGTGTGTGTTTAAGCCAGCTTCTAATCTGTTCCCTGCTTTACCATGGAAGCCTTTGTCCCACAGCTGGGGCTCATTTGGTTTGGATTTTCATCTATAAATTGCTGTCAGCAAGGATCTTTGGGAACTAATTGGTGAAAGTGACCTAAAAAGGAACTCCAGAGAGAACCAGAAAGACTCAGAATTTTTATCCTTTTTCTCTTCCCCCAAGAATTTGTGTTGCCCTTTGCCAAGGAACAACTAGCTTTGAAGCTTGAGTAATCTTTTTTATTTAAAAGGTAAAAACCACCTTAGATGACATGCCATCAAACAAAACCATGTTTCTTAATCCTGTAGTAGAGAGCAAGGAGTGGCTAGTGTCTGGTATTCAAAGTCCCATTTGGATACACTTCAAAGAAAGACTCCAGGCAGAACGGCTAAAAGCTTTGCCAACACCAGGATATATACAGATTTCCAGTTGCTGGGGTCTGAGCTCAGTTCCTGCATCTGAGAAGGATAATAATTGCTGTGCTTTTCATCTCTTTTTTGCAGCCTATTAAATGGAGGCCACTTCACAGCAGGACACATAGGTTCACAATAATAATAGCAAAATCTGTAATGATTTGATTTCCCTTTAGAAAGCATCTTTGCAGTAATCCTGGGACTTAACAGAAGTGCAGAAATTTACCTTGAAATAAAGGAGTCTGGGAACAGCTCAGGTAATGGAAAAGCAAAACTGGCATCTAAGAACATCTAGGTGTAGTAGGTGTGAATTTCAGTTCACAAACTAAGGCATGCAGACGTGTAACTTTTAGTTTTTATGTAACAACTATTTTTTATCTCTAAACCTCCATTTCGTGAAACAAGTGTTATTTCATCTCAGTCAATTCAGTGTCTTCAATGTCCTAATGATTCCTAAATAGCCTCTACCCAATTCTCTGAAATAGGAAGTTTCAAGGTCTCTATTATCCTGTTGGGACTTGGTCATTTGCCTCTATGGCTTGCTGTCCTGATGCACCTTGTGTCTATGTCTAGCCCTATTGGCTCTGGCTCTGTTGACTACTTGCATGTAGAGTCTGTGAGCACAAGAACTATCAGATCATTTCACAGGGCATGTGAGACTCACCATGTGTGTCTCAACCAGCCATTCAGCCAGTACATCCCCAAGGGTTTTGCCAACTCCTTGAGGTTCTATAAGGAAGGGGCGGTTCTTTACTTTTTGGAGATTTCATACCTTTCTTGGGCTTGGCCACATTTTAGGGGCAGAACAAGTGCCCCCTCTAGACTCACTCTCATTGTTTTGTCGCCAACTCTCTTCTCTCTTTCCCTTCCCCGAGCCAGGGGGATATTTTGTACATTTGAGTTGAGACAAAGGCATTGTGTGGAACTCTACCTTCCCTAATCTCCTTGATTTGGGAAGCTCAACATTCCTTACATCCCTTGGTCTCAAACACTTGCTTATGTCAGGAGTGCTTTCTGCACTTAAAGACTTTGTCTTCGGAAACATTATCTAGGAACATTTTTGCTGTGCTTTGCTTTCTGCTCGGTTATGTTCTTCTCCTATGCCTAGGCGTATAGGCTTCTCAGGGATTGGGATGAAAATGAGGGAGGTAGGAAGCAGAGGAGGGACAACTGAGGAGCTTTTAAGGAAAAAAATCTTATTTATTAACATTTCAGATATGATGGCACCTTAATAGCTGCTTGTTTTAGTCTTAGGACTGTGCTGGGACAATGCCCAGCAGCCATATCTCATCTTTCACTTGTAATTTAGAGACTTTCCTTATCTGTTCTCATGCCCATCCCAGTCGCTACTTCTGCCCTCCCCACCGCCCTTAAACTCCCTTATCTTAAGCAGTTCTTTGGCTGGACAAGCGTTACCCAGGAAGCATCATGTTCCACAATTTCTTCTTCCCTCGTGTATGGATTCCCATTCCTGAAGTCCTTTCTAACCAACCACGCAAAAGATTAGGGAAGGCTCTCCCTGTTATTCATTCTTTTGGTGCTCTACTATTCTTTCTTCACATGTCACAGCAGCAATTATTTAATTTTGCTACAATTTGCTAAATACGCATCTTTCCCATCATGAAAATAGGGACTATTCTTTCTTGTTTACTACTGTACCCGTAGCACTTGGCATATAGTAGGTATGTGATAAATAGGTATTAGGTAATGAATTAATGAATGATAAGCTAGCTATTCATGTTGCAGGGAGTTCCCACAATGTGAACAGCAGGAACTTACCACATGAGTTCCTACTGCTTCATGCGCTTTCACAGAAACCTTATCCATATCCTTACCCCAGTTCTCTGAAAAAAAGCTTCATTATCCCTGTTTTGGAACAAATATTCTGAGGGTGTAAGAGTTGGGGGAGATTGTTTCTAAGGTTATTCAGCTAATAAAGGGCAAATGTTTCATTGATTCACTATTTAACATATGTTTTCCTTAGCATCTGCTTGTCTTTAAACATAATCTTATACCTTCTATGAGTGACTGATACCTCACTAGGTGATATTTACTTTTTCAAAAAGAATCGTGATTAAACCAAATGAGTCTCCAGTCAGGTTAGTGCCCAGTGGAAAGAACTTTAGGCAGATTATAGTGCCAGAGTTGGTTGGAAATCCTTCCCTACATTACTTGAATTACAATATAAAGATGTTCTTGTGTTCTGCTCCCTTTTTCCCTTTGTCCTAACCACCAGACCTGTTCCATTTCAAATGCTGTATTCATTTCATTTTTTAGGGCCTTTGTTTCAGAGTATGAGTCTGCGACTGTGGCTCAAGTGTCGACTCTATGCGAAACATTGAAAACAAAGCAGAAAATTCCCCTCTTCCTCCAAAAAAGAACACATTTCTATTTTTTCTATTATAGTGGTTTGTGTTATCAAATGTAAGAAACATATGCCAAGATAAATAATTATGCAATAAAAATATGATGGATTTTGTGACTTTAAAAGAATACATCGGGGCAGGGTATGGTTGGTTGGGAGAGATTAACATGGACAGGGGACTGGAAAGCAATTTGAAGGAGAGGAGGTTTACACTGGGCCTCAAAAAAGTATAAAATTTCTTTATACTCTGAAGCAGGCAGGCAGATAAGAGGTGATTGCAGCAGTAATGGGCATTCCAAGAAAACCTAGTGGTTTATCCTGGCTCTAGATCTTCAATTTAGAGAACTTCCGAGAAATACAGGCGGCCCTAGGGTCGGCTTACAAGTTGGAAAATAGCACATTCGGTTTGAGTTTCATTGAGGTTTGAATATCTCGGGGCCAGCTTAGGTGTACCTCAAACAGAGCCAAAACTCTAGATCAGTTTCAGAGCTCTCCTGCTATCCTGGATATGTTCCTGACCACAAGACCAGTCTCTGGGTCACAGCAGCTGAGATCGGGAAGCCCTCCCCAACAAACCCCCCACCCGCTGCAGGTGGAGTTAGTAATGGTCCGGGTCCCAGCAACCTCGGGAACTCTTGCTTGTCCCCTGGTTGCCATCATGGCAGTGTTCACTTGGATTACAGGGCCGCCTTCCCTCCACGCTCTGGATTCCTTGAGATCAGGGTTCTGTTTTATTCTCAGTGTTGCATGCATCCACAGTCAGCATGTGATACTTTCCTAGCACCTAGCCTAGAAGGGACCCAAGTAATTGAGTGGGAATAAAGAGACAACACTGCCAACCTCAACTTCCTGCTAGTCTTCATATAGGCAATGTATTTTTATGTAAGTTGTATGTATCTTATCTAACTCTCTGACTTAGATAGTCTTATATAGTTATTTTTTAATATACTGTAATTATAATACAGTATCTTACTACTTCATAGATGAAAGGAGACCGAGTGATTAAATGACCACAGTTGCAGGCAAATACTGTACTGTGTGCTCTTCCTTATAGAGTTAGCTTCAGCCTTATACTTAGAGGAGCAAGTCCTGGAGAAAAATTTGATGGGACCCACAAAACTCACCCACCATTTACCATAAAATCAGATATGCCCTTTTTTCTTTTTTGGAATTTCTCTGTTGGTTAAAGTGTCATCTTCAGAGGGCCCTTTTTAAAATTCATTTGTTTCTTGATAGTGATTACTTGATAATAAAGCTCACATGAGGTGGCTCATGTATTTTTTCAATAACAATAATACTTAATTAGTGCTCTTTTGAGTGCTTTACATATTTTATTTTATTTTCTGTATTTATTTATTTATTTGAAACAGGTTCTCCCTCTGTTGCCCAGACTGGAGTGTGGTGGTACAATCATAGCTCACTGCAGCCTAAATTTCCTGAGTTCAAGGGATCCTCCCACCTCAACCTCCCAAGTGGTTGGGACTATAGGCACTTGATACCATGCCCAGCTAATATTTTGTATTTTTTGTAGAGATGGGGTCTTGCTTTGTTCCTCAGGCTGGTCTTGAATTCCAGTCCTCAAAAGTTCCTCCCACCTTGGCCTCCCAAAATGTTGGGATTACGGCCATGAGCCACTATGCCTAGCCAACATATGTTATTTTAATCTTCACAACAACCTAATGAGATCGATTCTGCTTTGTCTGAATTTTATAGATGAGAAAACTGAGGCAAATGGAAATTAAGTAATGTTACAAAGGTAATCCGGTTAAGTAAGTGACATAGCCAGTATTCCAAATAAATAATCATTCAATGCCATCAAATATTCATTGAGGGCCTGCTCTGTGCCTGGTATTGCCATGTGGTGGGAGATAGAGCAATGCACAAAGCAGACAAGGTTCTGTCTTCATGGAGCTTGCATCCTAGAAGTGGATGCCAGGCTGTATACCAAAAAATAAATATCGATCAGACAAAGTAAAGGCCATAAAGGGAATAGCCAGGCTACCTTACCTTACCCTTCAAGTCTGACTAGGTCAAGGGAAGAGGGTGGCTATGAATGACAGGGAAGGAGGTGACATTTGAACTGACACCCATAGAATGAGAAGGTGTCACCTGTCAAACGTGTTATGGCAAGAGAATGGAGAAGACCTTGTTGCTTGCCCTTGGAGCTTGGGAAAGAGGAAGGAGCAAGACTGTGTATGTTTTAACAGGTAATGGGTAAGAGTTGAAATTTATTCTAAGTTCAGTAGGAAAAGTTTTATTCAGGGTAGTGAAGTGATCTGATTTATATTTTATAAATGTCACTCTGTTGATAAGAATGATCTGTAGCTGGTGCAGATGTGGGAGTAGGAGAGTGATCAGGGGGCCGTAGCATACATAGCCCTGGTCAGAGGTGATGGTGGCTGTGGATATGTGGAGGAGGGAGTAAGGGAGGAATATTTTGGAGGTTAAGCCTACAACTTTTATTGATGGATTAGACGGGGAAAGTGAGAAATGAGAAAACTGGGATGTCTTGTACATTTTTGACTTTAGTTACTGGCTGAATGTGTGATTTTGATGAGGTGGAGGAGGACTGGGAGGAACCAGTATTGAAAAATGAGATGGAATTCAAGCTTTTTTGTGTGAAATATTATTTTGAGTGCCTTTAAAACATCCAAGTGGCATATTAAGGAAGCAACTGTATATGGTATCAGGAATTATCCGTGTTAAACAGAAGCCTAATGAGATTTAATAACATCACAATAGAATCTTTATGGTTTCAACATTTCTGCTACAGAGGAGAATTCATTTTAAAAAATATGCCTTGACACTGAAAATTCCTACTCTTATGAAAACAAATGGACTATAATTTTCACCAGTATCTCAGTAGAGCAGTAACGTTAACTGGGCAGCACACACCGGAAGCAAGCTGAGTGCAGTTGGGAGACTGCAGATGGGTGTGAGCCACAAACACACAGCATTCCTGAAAGAAGTAAGGAACAACAAGGGCTGCATATTGGAGGTAAACACGACCTCTTAGCAATAATACTGCTTAAAATATTTCTATTAAAATCTGAACCTTGAGCAAATACAGAGACTATGTTTAATAATATGGATATAAGAATGTACCCATTCCCACGGCAGTCTGGTGTGGGACAGGAGTAGGTGATGTGGGGAAGATTAGCAGGATGTGACAATATGGAAATCATTCTCTCAGTCACACCTGACAAAGGGTTTTCACTGACTCTTGCTGATGAGGAACTGGAAATATACATCACAACCCCCACTGTGCATCCTTTATGATCTGCTGACTGCATTTTTGCCTAAGTCAGTTGTATAATAAAATAAATATGTAATCTAATTCTAGTTTAGGTTCAATCCTTTAAGGCTCATCCATTTTTCCTTTTCTTACTCACTAAGTTAAAAATAAAGAGAACTTCCAGATTTTATTAGAGCCCTCCTGGCAATTAGTGCAGTTAAGATTCTTGTCTTCAGGATGGTCAGGACTAGTTGGTAGAACCTCTCACATGATGCCAGGTTAATTCTTTCCTGGATAGGTTACAAGTTTCACTAACAGCTTGAAACATGAACACAGATGTGCTGGTCACATTTCCTGTCTGAAAGCTAACAGAGAGCAGTCCTAAGCAGTGAGATGTAGCTCAAGTGGCCTTTGTGCTGGAAAAAGGGAGATATGCAAAGGTGTGGAGGAGTGAGCACTTCTACAAATTAAATAACGAAAAGGCCTGGATGGGCAGTCTCAGCTGCTACGGGATCTGAGAGCTGGCCAAAGGCACAAGGCACTGGGTGCTGGGAAGCAGAGCTGTGGGGAGCTAAGGGTCATGTAGCGGGGGAAATTCCAAAATTCATCTTTAGATTTTCAATTTTGAATATGGCTTACTCTTGCACAAAATAGATCTTTACCTCTCTTATTTGACTGGAACCAATCTATCCTCTGGAATTTGGGAACCCAACCATTCATGTCAGGCCTAAGGCTGGCCTTAGTGTTAACCCTCCCTTAGGCCTTGCCCAAGTCACTTGCTCAGGAAGACAAGAAGAATCATTCATTCTTGTTAGTTAATGCTTACATACATTGCATGCTGGCCATTTTACTGACTAGGCAACTTGCTAAGAGCTACATTTTCTGAGTCACTGAGGGATTAATGGAGCAAGACAGGAGATTTGGCAAATTTGGCATCCAGCAGCCTGGCTAATCTCCTGCATTTTTCAGGACACCAAGAACTGCTGGGACAATGACTAAGTCAAAAATTCATTTTCCATAGAAAGTTTTACTTGGTTTCTATTATTTTATACCACAAATCATGCTCTGCATTTAGAGTGTTCATTCGCCTACCTATATGTCCATTAGCAAATATGAGAAAACATATCCAAAAGCCTGTTAGATGAAGAAACAAAACTGGATCCCATGTTAGGCCTTATCAAATGCATTCACAATAGCACATGAATATATATATGGTGCATATTTGGGTGTTAATGAGAAATGCACTTTTAAGTTATATGAACAAAAGAAATAGCATGGATTTATAGCATGTAAAAGCTAAAGGAATGTTAGAGGTGATGTAGTCAGGTGTTTCTCAAATGGTTTGTAAAGTTTAGAACGTATTCTTCAAGTGAAAGTGCTTGCAGAAGCCCAAATATACTGAGCGGGTGGAGGGAGGGCTCTGCTTTTTCTTACCTTCTCTGAGACAACACCATAGGAACGGTGGGATTCAGCAGGCTCTTTCTGCAAATCCAGCTGACTGGCATTATTGCTAAGGAAACTGTTACCCAGATTGACCCAAAGTTATGTTGTGAACAATTTAAGTTACCACAGCTAGACTTGGTTCTACTGACTCTTGGTCCATTGCATCACTTACTAGGAATCAGTTTTTCCACCAAAAATGTGTGTGGAATCAGTGAAGGAAGTACTATATGGTTCTTGTTCTTGTTATTGCTTTTGTTTAGCTATTCCTCGCTTTCAGGAAAGAGATGATTAGAAGGAATCACATGCTTTTATGTTTCATTCTTTTCTGGTATTTGGGAAAAAAACAGCTTCATTAGATAAGGACGTGAATTTCTCCACTCTATTCCCAGGTTATCTCTTCCACCCAATTGACAATGCCACAATCTATGCTGCAGCTCCTCAGAGTCCAGCTGGCCTCTTCCTTCTCCTTAGACTGCACATAGTTTGGCTGGCATCACTCATCTGCTTCTCCTCTGTATGCCCTGTTCCCATATTTCTAGCCATGACATCCTAAATCTCATATCTCAACTGTCCCACAGGGTTTTTCAGATGCCCCATTTGGCTTTCACCCATCTTCTGCTGTTTCTGTAGACTAGCACTTCTCAGAGCACATCTGGTTTGGTGTTACTTGGCATCTTTCTTCTTCCTTCTCAGTTGCGAACTCCTAAAAGAGAGCAGAAACATGTCAGATTCCTAGCACTAGATAAAATTCTCATGCCAGAAGTCCCCAAACTGTTAGCTGAATTTAACTGTACATAATATATAGAAATAGTCCTACAGCCAAGTTTTGATGACATGTGAAAATGAAGGTACAGATGGGTAGCAGAAATGGGTGGTAGATGCTTTAAAAAATAATTTTTATTTTTTCAAATAAAAATCTGAGATTTTGATATGTAGGACTTAAGAGTTATTCAGCCTGATTTTGCAGGTTCCTATAAAATTCTTCCCCGTGCTTTGCTCTCTTTGGGGTATTTCATTACAATTGATACATAATATCATGATTTAAAAAATTTATTGTCTATTTTAAAGAATTAATTCCTCAAATATACTGTTTTCTGACTCAGTTTTCCTCAAAATTATGAAGGTACTTCCAGTTAACTTACTTTTCGTATATAAATGGATGCATTATATCTGTACTCTAACCATCTATCATCTCTATGATATAAGATAGTGAGGAGCAGGTTTAAACATTTTTTATTTTGGTTGCTTCTCGATTATAGACTTCAGCCATCTGTGTTGTTATCCTCCTGGGATAATCTTTTAAAAGATTCTTATTTTTAACAAGACAACACATGACATTATAATTAAGAGCATGCCTGGGTTTGAATCCCAGTTCCACTACTCATTTGTGTAAATTAGGGCAAGTTACTTTATCCCTCTGTTTCTGTTTCCTAACTGTAAAATTGGGTTGATAATAATAGTACTTACTTCCTAGGGGTGCTGTAAATACTAAATGAAGTCATACTTAAAGTGCTTAGACCAGAACCTAGGATAAGAGAAATGCTTTATTAGTTTTAGGAGTTATTCTAGAACCCTTTTTTTCATTTTCCCTCTTTTACTCCCTCCCCTACACATGCTTTTTGGTACATTCTAGAGCATTAGTTATGTGGCTAAGATGAACATGAGTAAACATAGGCGTGTACACCTCTGAGACATGTTTCTGTAGGGTAGATGCTAATGTAAGTGCTCTGGTAGCAAGGCTGCTATTAAAGAGTAAATGGTCCTGCTCATAACTGAGAGTAGAATATGTGGAGGGGTAATTAGAAACATAGTCACTGCATTAAAAAAATTCAGATAATATAGCATGGGCTTTTGCCACAGGCAACTTTGGTATATTATTAAGGTCTGAACAGAGCTGCATATTTTGAAAAGCCATTTTAGACTGAGAAGTTTGCTGATGTTAAAGAAGTGCAAATATATTCAACCAATCGGTGAACAGCAGGGAGAAGTGTCTGCCTAATATTGAATTCCTTCAGATTATTATTATTTACAGGTCTTTGGGAAACAAGGCTTCCTGCATGCACTGAGTTGCTTTTAATGATCCCCTTGCCTGCCATCAGTCTGCATAATAAGACTAGCCTTTGTGGGCATTTTTCCTGAGTTTTGAAACTCTGCAGGTTTTTTCTTTACCCTCTTTACATTTCTAAAGCATATGTATTTAGTAGAGAAAGACTCCAAATTGTGCTCACTGTGCTTGATTGGATACATAGTTTTTCTGCTTTGGGTTTTAAATAGATTTGCAGATTTAGGAATCTGCAGAGGTAAAGCTGCCCAAGCCTTCCTGAATGGACTACCCACTCCTGTAGCCAGATAATTCAGCACCCACCAACATTTTCCAGTTATGTTTTCCATGCTTATTCAGATGCAAATCCCAAACCATATGTTTACCTTTATGTTTAACATCATTATTTACAGCAACAAAATTATAAATCCTTCATTCATATGAACTCTAGTAGGCAAGAAAAGGGTAACAGGAAATGGGATTTATATATGTATAGAATTATTTTTGACCCATAAAAATTGTGGGATGGCTAAGGAGCTTGGCCAAGTAGTTGTATGGAAAGGTACAGGCTAATGCCAAATACCTAAAAGCTAAAGAACTCATAAAAGTGTTCAGACAGTCTGTCTCCATAATATCAGCCAGCCAGATATATGAAAATATCTGCATAAGGAACTAAGCTTTTCTAGGTTTTTTCTGATTGCGATGTCATTCAGAGGTCCACCTGACTCTAAATTATTAAGTTAGTTCTTGGCGTCTCTAGTGCTACCTTCTGTGTATGTGACCCAAGAAGGTATTAGAGGGTTAGAGGCTGACCTAATACCGTTATTGCCCTAGGTGGTCTCTACTTATCTAGGCATGATACCACCTTGAGGAAAGGATTCCTTAGTAATCTACTAAGTTAATTCATCTCTAAGGGAAACAATTCCCCCAAAGATTAGTTTAATAACAATGGCTCTGGGAATGCTGTAAAAACATCTAGGGGAACTTGGTTTTGTTTTAGAAGAAATCAAGACAATTCTTATGTCGTGCTATCTAGAGTTACTATTAAGCATGGCCAACTGTGTATTTCTGAATCTATCTAAACTTTAGTTCTTTCATTACGAATGTGTGCATGACAATATCATTTTGGAGTTGATAGGAGGTTAATAAGAAAATCTGTGTTTAAATGTCTACTCCAGGACCTGACACATAATAAGTATTCAGTAAGTGGTAATTGTAGAGTAGTACCAAATACTTAGGCTTATTGACAAAAGGCTGGAGTTGTGTAGAGTAGCTGTACTCAATCATACGATAGCTGCAGCATAAGTGTTAGATGCTTTTCTCTCCCATTACTGAGTAAAATTTTATTTTTAATTACTGAGACTTGAGGATGCTCCATTCTGCAGAGTCTTCAGCTGAGAATGCTTGTCTAAAGCACTCTCTCCTTAAGGGAGCTCAGGTTCACAGTTGATAACACTTCGATTTGTCGCTGTTGTCTAAAGACATTTCCTTCTCTGCTTTCTTTTTCTCCCCTAAATGAGGTTAAGAGAAATGATGCAATAGAATGTGAAATAATCATTGATGATTATGCTTACTACTGCAAGATCTGATTTCAAAATTGCTTAGGACTTTGAGGAATTTTAAAAATTCGAAGTAGTTTTTATCTATTAATTTTTTTTCTGTTTAAATTAATTACCAGCGGAGTAAACACCACATAGAGATAGGTTACTTGCACCTGTATTAATTCAGCACCATGTACTACCATGTTCAGAACATTGGTGGATATATTGCTAGGAAACAGACACAACTGTGGGATGAAATGAGTTAGGAATGATTTAAATTATAGACTTCTGAGCACTGATTCTGTGAACACTGATAAGAGGATGAGAACTTGGGTTCTGAGTTCTCTTTTTTACTCCTTTACTACGAGGTATGGAAGAGTGTCTTGACTAGGGTCCAGTCTTGAGATAGAAATCATACCTTTTTTCAATGTTATGAATTGTTAATTTTAAATTAAAGAACTGAAAATGCCAAAAAGGTACATTGCCATGTCTTGGAGGTAGTCTGGGTCAGCAGGGCTGATTTCATGGGTTTGCGGCCCCTGCATTTGCACAGGTTCCTTGTTGAGAAGGGCTGTATGCTTGGTTTAATGCTCTGCTGTTGCCATCTTAAAATTTTTAATAATTTTTGAACAAGGAGCACACATTTTTATTTTTCATTGGGTTCTGCAAATGATGGGGTTGGTGACACCTGCAGGAGGCAGCTAGCACCTTAAGGGTGGGAGAGTAAAGGGAAAAAAATTGAGATAATTGGACAGGGAGTCTTGGAGAAAGGGCCTCCCAAGTGTAGATGCTGCCTGGTGTTGGTGTCTCTGAGTTTAGAGGAGGGGGCCTTGTGCAGCTGGGGCACAGATATCTGAGAATGGGTACTGGTTGGCTGGTGCTGGAGCCTTGGGAGGGGCATGACATACTTGTTCTAGAATCTGTGAAGTGACACCAGGAGGCTGGTTCTGTGAACGCTAGAACTTCAGACTTCTGCCACTGGAGGGAACTGCTGTTACTGGGCTGAAGAAATATTGCTAGGTGAGCCAAAGGCAAAGAGGAACAGGAAACAAATGAAATCCAGGAAGCAGAGAAGTAGGAGCAGATGCTTTCTTCCTCCTCCAGCCTTCACCTTTCCCCTATTGCCTATTGGCAAAGTCTAATGGAACCAGCTGTCAAAGCAGAACTGTGGGCTGTAGAGCCCCAGCCTCAGAAACACAAGATATAGAAAGGTGTGTTGGAAGCAAGAGCTTAATAATCCCCATAAGCAGTTAAGTAAGAGACTAAGATTTGTAAAGTGCCTTGGGTCTCTGTCCTCCCAGCTTATCTTAGCAGCTCCATCAACACCTATCGAAGCAAATCCTCTGATAGTCAATAGAGCTCTCAGAAGACAACTAACACATCTTTTCAAATAGATCTTACAACCGTTGTAGCTCCAATTTGCTCTGATAACTTTATGATGATTTATGTAATAAATAATTCTGGTTCAGACTAGTAGAGTCTGAAAACGGGAGGGAATACGTTATTATGCAGAATGTTTACTTTCCCTCTGAGTGCTTCCTGGCAGAAAAAAATTCAGACTTTTCTCATTATGTTCCCTCCAGATTTGGAATTGTGTTTATGCCAACATTTAGATAACATTTGTTGAACATCAAGTTTACTTCTAGTACAGTCTTCTCACCTCCTTTTCCACACTTTTTCCCCTTCCTTTAGTTCTTTTCATTGTACTCAGCTAAAGTAAGATTATTTTATTTTAAATAAAAAAACTTTTGCATTGAAGGATTTAAAGTTCCTGTAAAGAATGCCATTCTCCAGATGAATGGATATGTAATTTTCATTTTGCCCCATTTCATTGGGCTGTTCCTTGGCTACCGTTCTGTTTTGGTAGTCAAAGCTGTAGCAATGATGAGTTCAGCTATCAAGTTTGGTAGGTTAAACAAAATAAGGTACTTAGAGAGTAATTTATAAGAGTGGTGTCTTCATTAACATTCGTTCCCTTACAGTTGCTTTTTTTTTTTAACTGCTCCGTTTTTGAAGACTGAGTATCACAATTTCCCAACACATATATGTGCTAAGGGAAAAGTGTTTTATCAGAATAATGTTGTTAAACAAGGTAATAATATGAATTTAAAGTTAATATAACCTTCATATGGCTAATTTATTTACCTTTAGGGCTGCCTTTCTAATAATGCCTTAAAAAAATCAAATAGTCTGTGGTTGCTAAAGGGTCAGAGGAATGAAAACTGTATATGTGAAAGATACAAAGCCTGAAACAGAATTTTTTTAGAGTCATTTTCAGATGAAGAACAAGTACAGTAATAGTTCATATACTTGTCATCTATGGTTGATCCCAATTTTCCTCAAAGAGTAGTGGATGGCACATTACACTAGAATGTCAAACCTCTACTTTGAGCAATTTAGCTAAGCCCCGTTGACATGCTTAGTTCACAGCTGACGTTAAGGGTACATGCAGGCAGGCTGACAGGTTAACTTGATACACTCGATTTCAACATCATGCTGGATCATTCAGGGTACTGAATTCAGAGAAGTTATTGCTTAATAAATGCGAAAGGTGGGTTCTTTACAAAAGTATCTAAGAGAAATCCATCTGTGAAATGTATTTGCTTCATAAAGTGCACAATTTGCCACAAAGAACACAAGAATCAAGGACCCTTCCTGCTGCTTTGCTTGTCTCTCTCTTTCATTTAACAGCAAGAATTCCCAAATTATGTAAACATGGAGAGGCTTTGGCACACTTTTGGAGAAGGGGAAAAAGAGACCCAGCTGAATCAGCTTCCTAAACTACTGCATTATTTTACTCTGACGGTTTTAATTAGAGAAAAAAATAACTGCATTGAGACCATCTGCATATTCATAATGTAGAACATATGGCTGGTTTTCACGATTTTGAAAAAGAAAACACATTAATAAGTGTGCTTCTTTCCATTCATTTCTCACATTCTAGGTTATTTCTTTGAGAAATAATATATTTGAAAAATCTGTTTACTCTTTACATGAGCCAAATGTTCTCATTCCTTTAGGGGTTGTGAATGTGTGTGTGTGTGTGTGTGTGTGTGTGTCTGTTGTGCATGCTACTATTGTACATTTTAGCAACAAATGTTGAAAGAGAATATGGTTGTTTATGATTGAGAATGCCTCATAAGTGAGTTCATAACACTTTGTAGATGCATATTTACATTAACACACTGTCTTTTGTTAGCATAACTTATGGAGTTAGATTTATGGGAACGTCTTGTTAGAATTTCCCAAGAGCAAGGTAAAGACCCAAAACCAAGATAGATGTGTAGTATGTGTGTTCACACACACGTGCGTGTATACCTGTGTGCATGAAGGTCTGTGTATCTCAGATAGGATATAATGTGCATCTCATTTGACCAATGGAAATAAACAGCTATTATAAAAACTAAAATGTAAAAGTATACTTATGAATAATATGAAGTGTATTTGTAAGTGTATTTGTAATATATAAGTATATAAAAATGATTTCAGACTTAAGATGAGATGACTTTTGAATTTTAAATTCTTAAAAGAAGAAAAACATCTCTAGTTATATTAGAAGAAAATAGAAAATCAATAGAACTTTTACTTTTTTTCTGGCTTTGCTGGTAGTCACTGGATCAATAAATCCAATTCCCATGTGAAATAACAAACAAGAAACAACCGAAGAGCTAGAATTGGCATCACTACCTTAATAACAACACAGAAAAAGTTATCAACACAGGGAAAAAAAGATTAGAAAAGAAATGAAATGTTGTTCCTTTGAGACCAAGCTACCATGTTTGTTGAGCAAAGGTAAAAGGAAACAAGGGAAGCAGAATTTAGATGGCAGAGATGTGTGTGCTGGGAAGAATCGGAGGAAACCACCCTGCTCCCTGGGAGGCTGCCTCCGAAGCTCTTTTCTGGCTAGCCTTGATGCAGCTTAGTTGTTGCTAATGCTCCACCATGCTGTAAGAGGTCCAAGGGCTCAGAGATAAAACTTCTTTCAGGATTTAGCAAAGGGTATTAGAGGCTTGAATGAAACAATCTACAACTTGTTTCCCAGTTTGGAGATTTAAAAAATGGAGCTATTTGAGCAGGCATTGTTTATTAAAAATGGAGGACTTCAAGGCACTTACTGGCACTGAAATAAACGACTTGCTTTATTTAAATCATGCTTTTATGAAATAAGTTGCTATTTTGCAGAAGAAAACAATCTGAGTTTTCCATTTATTTAGTAAGGGCATTGGAGATTTCCAGTATTTCAGAAAATCTACTATGATGACTGTAAGATTGGGAATTAGTTTGCTTTTAGAGACATAGTTATTGAATAACTCCACCAAAATGTCACAAATCACCACTAAACTTATGTAACCAAATACCACCTGTTACCTAAAAACCTATGGAGATAAAAAATTTAAAAAAAAATCAAAAAAAACAAACCAAAAAACTCCTTTTTCAAGGAATTGAGTTAATTTGAACTAGTTTCCTTTGTCATTTTTTTCTCTTCCAGCCAAGATATCACATCTTTAATTTCACCAGATCTTGTTTAGCTCCTCTTTTGAACTAAAGGATACTAATTCAGCTCCATTGCCATAGCAGTTTTTTTTTTTTTTTTTTCGTGATGGAGTTTCACTCTCGTTGCCCAGGCTGGAGTCCAATGGTGCAATGGTGGGATCTCAGCTCACTGCAGCCTCTGCCTCCCAGATTCAAGTGATTCTCCTGCCTCAGCCTCTTAAGTAGCTGGGATTACAGGCATGCGCAACCATGCCTGGCTACTTTTGTATTTTTGGTAAAGACAGGGTTTCAACATGTTGGTCAGGTTGGTCTTGAACTCCTGACCTCAGGTGATCCACCTGCCTCGGCCTCCCAAAGTGCTGAGATTACAGGCATGAGCCACTGCACTTGGCCTGACATAGCTTTTTGAATAGCAGACAGGATATATTTCATTGCTTCTTGACCTTTTGGCTAAGATCAAATACAGGATATCTTCCACATTTTATCTATCTTCTAATTTCTAGTGATGAAGTTACAAAGTTAATCATTTTCTATGTATGATTTTGAAATTTGCCTCATATTTATGATCCTTTTATATGCCTAAAATTCCCTTTGCTTTTTCCTTTACTGTTAATATCAAACTTTTTCTTTAGATTCATTATAGTTTTTATTATGCATGTATTTACCTTTGATATAAGCTGTGTGATACAAGTATTCTTTTTGCACTGAGCCCCATGTTGCTTTGTGTATCCCACTAATGACATTTTTTTTCTCTATGAATTTATAGTATTTGGGACTCAGTTATAGCTGATGAAATTGTCTCCAATCCCTTCATGGGGACACAGTGTACTTAGATATAATAAAGTTACATTTTAGTAAAATGTGGACAATTTGGTCTGTTTAAAATTTGCTTATGGCTGCATGCCAATCCAGAAGTGATAATATGATAAAAGATTTTCATTAATAACCATTTTCTTTTTCTTACATGTAATGGAACTTGATGTAGATCATTAAGTACTGTGCATTTAACAAATCCATAAAAACCTTAATCAAATCAGTTATTTAATATGAAGTGGCCAAAGTATCTGAAATAAAATTTTCTTTTAAAAAATTTTAGTAAAATATACTTCAAATAAAATTTACCATTCTCATCATTTTTAAGTGTACAGTTCATTGGCATTAAGTACATTTGCATTATTGTGTCTGTTACACTGTTCATGTCTAGAACTTTTCATTATCCCAAATAATGAACTTTTCATTATCCCAAACTGAAACTCTGCAATCATTAAACAACAATCCCCCCTACCCCATCTTCAGGTAACCACTATTCCACTTTCTGTCTCTAAATTTGACAACTTCGTGTGCCCCATGTAAGTGGAATTATACAATATGTATTTGTCATTCTATGTAAATTTCTCCTTTCTAAATAGATATTGCAGCATTAAGATGATGTAGACCCCCAAATTGCTCTTCCACCTACCTTAAGTTTCCAACTCTGTTACCAGTCAAGGGAATACTCTGTGTGGAATCATGATGGCTTCTCTGTTAGTCCCAGTGAAAATATGCCTCAAGTTCATTGAAGACAAATTCATTTTGCATCTTATCAGACTCATAGGATACATAACAGTAATATAAGACTACTTTAAGTTACATGAGGTAGGCAAATCAACATATACTAAAATAATGAAGTAACTTAGATTCCCCCACCCCTACACCTTGTGTGAGTGTGTGTGTCTGTGTGTACTGATAAACGACACAAATTTTCTTGATAGCATTAATAGCTAATCTCCATGTATCACATTATAATTTGCAAAGGACTTTTTCACAGACATTTCTCTATCAAATAACAGCCTTGAAAATATTAATGTTCTCATATTTAGATGCTACAATTAAGGCTCAGTGAGATTAATTCATGCTCACCAGGCACGTGACTAGTGTGCTAGGGTCTAGTGTATTTGCACCTCACTCCTCTTGCTAATTACCCCCAAGTGGTACAGGAAGCCGAGGTCCAATGTCCAGCTGTGTACAGAGTCTCGGTCTGATGCACTAATCAGCAGATATAGTACTCTCCTTTTAACTTTACCTTCCAAGAGATCTTTCCCTGTTCCCAACACTCTGTTACCTACTCTAAGGATCAGATACTTGATCTACCCATTATGAAGTTCCATAAGGGTCACAAACTTTCCATGTCTGGCAAAGCACTTTCCCTAAGCTCCTGCAGTAAAGGATCATGAACTCTTTTCTTTCACCAAAACTAGATCACATTATAAACAGTGGAGAGAAATCATGTGGAACTAGTTCAGAGTGGCAGCTGACCAAGTTCTGTTGCTGGCAAAAAAAAAAAAAAAAAAAAAAAAAAAAAGAAAACAGTTTTATGTCAAAGTCCAATATGAAATCGCAAAGAATTAAAATAATAATACAAATGCTGCCAATGTGTATGAAAAAGAAACTCTTAAAATTTAAGGAACAAGGTATAGAATATGTCAATTTATTCTGTGATCCTTCTGCTGTAACTGTGTGTCCAGTCTGTGCAGCAAACACAGCAAAGGGAAGAAGGTATGAAGTAGAAACCCCAGCTCTGTGCTTTCTTGACTCTTGGAACCTCACATCCCCAAGGGCATTGTCAGAGTGGCTTTTAATTTTTTTTTAAATGTAGGTTGGCAGGGCTGTAGAAGTGTTTCATTTTTTAAACCCTTGCTGGACATGTCCACTGACAGAGCCATGTTATGCTGGTCCTGAAAAGCTGCCAACAGAGGGAAATGAGTTATGCTGTATGGATTCATCGCAGCTCTTTCACATTCGCTCCTATTTTCCATGGCACTTTGATCCTTTCTCATTTTCCACTCCAAACTGGTCCCTGTGTATCCTGTGCCAACTGGCACACTTCTGTTAAATAAGTATTTTGCTAATAATATCCTAGCTGTTTCTGAATTCTCCTCCACAGTCTCTTTTATTCTATCTGGGTATAAAGTTGATTGCTCTAAATCCCACTGCTGAATCTTGCTAATACAAGCACGACTGCCTAGCTTGAAATTCAGTTTGTTTATTTATAGATTCACCAAGCATCTTTATTCTAGAGTTCAAATTTCTTCAAAAAGAATTTTTTATTAGATAACATTTTATTTTAACAACTTGATGAAAGTATAATTATTATTTATAGAGGTTTGCTAATTTGCTAACGTAGCCTACTGTGCTTAGTTTTTATTAAATACAGTTTTTATTAAATAGTTTGTAAAAGTAACTCTTATAAAGAGATAGTTACCCTAATGGAACAATTTGGAAGGCTCTCTGTCTAACCAGCCGTCCTGCACTGAGTGAGTGACTTAACCTTTCCAGGTTTTCAGTCTGCATAAAAAATAAGAGGTGAAAGCTTCCACTTGCCACTGGGCATTAAAATGCAATGATTCTATGAATTTATTAAATAAAGAGCAAACTTGGTATGTGGCCTGATGACTCTTAGGAGTGATATTTTAGATGCCCTTGGCTGTGTTTCTGGAAATCAGTTTCCTCGTTAGAATTTCTTCAACTTATTTTGAATTACTGCCTCTGGATTTTTACTGTCTCCTTCCCACTGCAGCCCAACAAAACTCATTTATTTTTAAAAACCAGCAGTTTCTATATGTGCTTGGAAACAGAGCAGTATCAACAATCAAAGCTACATGTGGAATCTTGGTAAAGGGATTTCATAGAAGAGTGATTTGAAGACAGTGACCTTCTATCCTTTGTTTTCTTTTTTAGGGCATTGAATTTTGCCAGGCGTAAATATGATTTCTGTGCTTTGTATGAATCGTGTGATTTGGTTTACATGAATATTTTATCATTATACATCAACTTTATCTGGAACATGATTTTTAAAAAAGTTCTGTTTGAGTAAGAATGTTTTTATGATGCTCTGGGCCTAGTCTTTCTATGGAAATGTACTTTGAATATTATAATAGAAGTCAGTTGAAAAACAGAATAAAAATAAAAGCATTTCATTAAAGAAAACTTTTCAATAATGTTATGTATAGAGCCTTGGTAAAGTTCTTACTAGTGTTTGGGCTTTTGATGTTTAATAAGGTATTTTATAGGTTTGAGTGAATAATGCTTATTTCTTAGAGGTAGTATATTTCTATTTTTCATAACAAAAGATGCCTCGGCTTTCAATTAGACAGCTTTGGGCTTAAATCTCATGCCCCACCCCACCTCAGCTGCATGACCTTAGACAAGTAATTTTACCACTTTGAAGCTCAGTTTTTCACCTGTAATGTGGGGGCAATAATTATCACTTCCCAGAATAAGAGTTGAATACCATCTAGCCCATAGGAGGCACAAAGCAAATGATCTTGGGATGATTTTCTACTAATAGATGGGAGATGGGTACACACAGTCATAAAAACAAAACAAAACAAAAACAAGAGATGGGAGATATTTCAGTTCTCCTCCCTCCAGAGTACCACATTTTTTTTTTCTTTTGGAATTGAAATAAGAATTCACTGGGTACAATTGTGCAAGTTAACCATGACTTATTTCAATAAGTCTGCTTTTAAATTAGATCTACCAGTTATTTCCTTCATACCTGAAACCACCTTTTATCACATACTTACCCTTCTTTAAGATTAAACTGTCAGCAGAGTAAGTCAATGATTCACCAGATGCTTTTTTTAGCTGAAAAATATTTCCAGCATATAGTTTAAGTCTTCATTATATACTTCATTTTGGTTTCCTGACCTCAATCAAAAGCATTTCTTTCTCTCTTCTTCTCTCTCCTGTGTCTTTCTTTCATCCTTTAATTCAACATGTATTTATTGAGTGTCAGTTACTGGCCAGACCCCATTCTAGGCCCTGGGGATAGAGCAATAAAGAAACTAGGAGGCCTCCTTTAAGTTACATGGTTAGAGAAGACTTCTCTGAGCAGGTGACATTTAGGCTGAGCAATATTCATAATATGATACCTATTCTACTCTTCTACCTTTACCCAGAGACTGCTGAAATGCTTCTGATTCTCCGGCCATATCTTACTCTCTGAGACTACATCTGCTAGACATGCAGGGCCACTGGGCTTTGTCTTATCCTCATCTTGAATTCCATCTGACTGCTTCTCAGAAATTCTTGGGAGGTCATATATGCCAAAAATCACTTTAGCCAATTTTTCCTTTAAACAACCCCAACTGAACTTTTCAACAAGAATGAGAAGCCATTGGTGGGTGGGTGTATAGATGTTGGGGACAAAGAAGCAATATTTACTAAGCACTGTCACTGATACTATGCTAAAACATTCCCACTGGATCTTCATAATCTGATTAAAATCCTGTGAGATTAATATTACAGTTATTTCTAGATGTGGAAACAAATTCAGAGACATTTAGCCACTTGCTTAGGTCACCAGCTAATAAGAGACAAAGCTCAATTTCAATCCCATGGCCTTTCTATGGTTCCTTGCTACCATCTGTATCATGGTGATTGTTTTGGTGAGTACACCTATTTGCCTTGAATCCTATAACAATGATGATTAACAACGCTGCTTTTCTAGCTATTTGACATTGTACATTGTACACATTTAGCCAGAGCTACCCTTATATTAAGAATAAAATTGAACTAGATATTCATTAAAATGAGCATGAATAAGTGTCAAACAGTATAATTTTATTAACATGAAGGAAAAAATAAAAGGAGACTCAAAGCCATGGCAATAGGCATCTATTATTTTTGGTTTGTCCAACATCCCTTTCTTTGGGAAACCACTCTCCTCCACAATTCCATGTGGTTCTGGACATATTTTCAGTCAGTGTATCTGCCTATAAGTGATAGCACCCCTATCTTCTTTCCTGCTGTGCTCATGGAAATGTGACCCAGGTTTGGGCAATCCTGGTACCTTACACCCTAGGCCAAAGTGATGCTTCCAATGGGTAGAGTCATGACTCAAGATGGGCCAGTAGCAATCCTTTGCCAGGATTGGCATATGGATGTTAGGGGAGGAAAATTCATTTTGGCCAAAAGTACAAAATTGGGAGGACATAAATTTCTCCAGAAAGTGGTCCTTTTTTCTGAAACATAGGAAAAGTTTGTCTGGAATATTAAAACATTAAATTTTTTCCCTTCCTTTCCTTTCCTTCCTTCCTTCCTTCCTTCCTTCCTTCCTTCCTTCCTTCCTTCCTTCCTTCCTTTCTTCCTTCCTTCTTTCCTTTCTCCCTTCCCTTCTCCTTCTTTCCTTCCCCTCTCCTTCCTTCTTCTATCTCTCTCTCTCTCTCCCTTGAGAGGAAGACACCATTCCCTGAGGTGAGCAGCCAGCTACCAGGTTGCAGGTTGATTACACTGGACTGCTTCCTTCATGGAAGGAACACTGTTTGGCTCTTAATGGAATAGATACTTACTCTGAATACAGATTTGCCATCTCTGCATATAATGCTTCTGCAAAAACTACCATCTGTGGATTTATAGAATGCCTTATCCACTGTCATAGTACTCCGCACAGCATTGCTTTTGATAAAGGAACTCACTTCACAGCAACAAAAGTGTGGAAATAGGCCTATGCTTATGGGGTTTACTGGTTTACTACATTCTCCATCATCTTGAAGCAGCTAGCTTGAAACAATGGTGGAACAGCCTTTTGAGGACTCAGGTACAGTGCCAGCTAGGTAATGATACCTTGGAGACCTGGAGCGAGAATCTCAAGAATGCTGTATATGCTATATGTGCTTTGAGTCAGTGTCCAACATATGGATCTATTTGTCCCCTAGTCAGGATTCATGGAGTACAAGAATCAAGCAGTGGAAATGGAGTGGCACCACTCACTATTATCTGTAGTGACTGGCTAGCAATTTTTTTGCTTCCTGTTTCTGTGACCTTATGCTCTGCCGGTCTAGAGGTCTTAGTTCCAAAGGTAGGAATGTTGCCACCAGGAGACACAACAATATTGAACTGGAAGGTAAGACTGCCACTTGGCCACTTTGGGCTCCCCATGCCCCTGAATCAACAGACAAAGAAAGGACTTACTGTGCTGGCTGGGGTGATTGACCCTGACTACCAAGGGGAAATTTGAATACTATTCCACAATGAAGGTAAAGAAGAGTATGCTTGGAATATAGGAG
This sequence comes from Nomascus leucogenys, assembly GCF_006542625.1. Classification (NCBI taxonomy): domain Eukaryota; kingdom Metazoa; phylum Chordata; class Mammalia; order Primates; family Hylobatidae; genus Nomascus; species Nomascus leucogenys. Next base: position 82,694,156 of record NC_044389.1, read on the forward strand.
ATTCCTTCAGGCATTTCTTAGTATTACCATGCTTTGTGATTCAGGTCAATGGAAAACTACAACAACCTAATTCAGGCAGGACTGTTAATGGCTGAGATGCTTGAGGAATGAACGTTTGTGCCATCCCACCAGGTCAAGAACCATGACCAATTGAGGGCCTTGGAGAAAGCAAAGGGAATACAGAATGGGTAGTAGAAAGTAGTTATAAATACCAGCTATGACCATGTGACCAGCTGCAGAAATGAGGACTAAATTTTCATGAGTATTGTTTCTTATTTTGTTATAAATACCATACATACATTTAAAAATCTCTGTTTTTTCCTCCTTATTTCCTTATCAGGAACCATAAGATCTGTATTAGTCTGTTTTCACCCTTCTGTAAAGATACTATCTGAGACTGGGTAATTTATAAACAAAAGAGGTTTAATTGACTCAGGATTCTGCATGGCTGGGGAGGCCTCAGGAAACTTACAATCATGGCTGAAGGTGAAGGGGAAGCAAGACATGTCTTACATGGTAGCAGGAGAGAGAGCAAGAAGGGGGAAGCACCGGACATTTATCAAACAGCCAGATCTTGGGAGAACTCACTATCACGAGAACAGCAAGGGGGAAATCCACCCTCATGATCCAATCACCTCCCACCAGGTTCTTCCTTCAACATGTGGGGATTACAATTCAAAATGAGATTTGGGTGGGGACACAGAGCCAAACCATATCAGATGTATTGCCTTTATATTATAATATTTAAATATTGTTAATTTTATATCATACTATTTAAGTTACATGAGGTGAAGGAGAAGAGTAAGCCTCACTCAAGGACTTTACCTCTTCTTCTGGGGTGGGGATTAGTGAATTTTCAGTTGTATGCAGGATAGTTGTATAATGTTCAGTATAATTATGATTTTTGTTATTGTCTTTATTTGAAGATGAAATATGGTTTAAGGAGATGCATGTGGTTGACAAGGAGTGGATTTGCGATGGCTAATTTTATGTGCCAATTTTACTGGGCTAGTCAGTGCTTAGATATTAGGTTAAACATTATTCTGGGATTCTTGGTGTGTATGTGAGGGTATTTCTGGATGACATTAGCATTTGAATCAGTAGACTGAGTAAAGAAGATTGAGCTGCCCAATGAGAGTGAACCTCATCCAATCTATTGAAGGCTTGAATAGAATAAAAAGGCAGAATCAGGGAGAATTTTTCCTCTGCGGGCAGTCTTTGAGCTGGGAAATTGGTTGTCTCCTCCTTTTGGACTCAGACTTGAACTGGAACTTACTCCATTGGCTCTTTTGGTTCTCGGGGTTTTGGACCCAGGCTGGAAATATACCATCGTCATTCCTGCGTCTCCAGCTTCCAGCTCTTGAGACTTTTCAGCCTCCATAATTGGAGCCATTCTTGACTGACAAAACTTTTTTTGTTGTTGGACTTTAGTAGTCCAGCAAAACTTGCGTGATCGTTGTGTTGTCTTCTTTTCTTTCCTTTCTTCTTCTTCTTCTTCTTTTTTTTTTTTTTTTTTTTTTTTTTTTTATGTGACAGGGTCTCCCTCTGTTGCCCAGGCTGGAGTGCAGTGGCACAGTCTCAGCTCACTTCAACCTCTGCCTCCTGGGCTCAAGCAAATCTTCCACCTCATTCTCTCAAGTATTTGGGACTACAAATGCGTGTCACAACATTCAGCTAATTTTTAAATTTTTTCTAGAGGCAAGGTCTCATTATATTGCCCAGGCTTATTTTGAACTCCAGGCCTCAAGCCATCTTGCCACCTTTGCTCCCCAAAGTGTTGGGATTACAAGTATGAGCCACTGTGCCTGGCCCACAGCTGTTGTTTTCTATTGTTATGTTGGTATCTAATTAGCAGTGGCAGTTCTGCATTCTCACCCTTCAAACAAGATTTTCTGAAACCTCCAGTCAAATGATCATACTGCTGCCCATAATGACCCTAATTTTGGTCTAAATCAGTCCTTTTCTCTTCTCATGACAGATGTCAGGCTGCTAAAAAGGAACCTAAATTCTTAAAAATTATGAACCTCACAGTCATGTAGCACATTTCTATTGAGGAATTCAAGATACTTTGCATTTTTTAATTACCTTTAATTTAAGATAATCCTGAGATTTAAGGTGGAAATGGTAGTTTTCTTGCCTACTAAATGGAGAAGGCATGAGCACAGGGCACTTTGATGCTAACGTTCTATTCTGGAAAAATGACACCTAAGCTGGATGCTTGCAAATCAAGCAGATGACAGTGGTAACATACAGCTTGTAAGGTAAATAAATTTTATAGTAAAAAATAGTGATAAAATATATTACCCTTCAATTTATTCTTTTTTTTTTTTACTAAAAATTCGGATTTTTATATGTTTAACCTAAGGAAATATGCTTTGCCTGGAACTATAGTTCTTGTACTAGAATTGTCAGTAGAATCTTCAGTCCAGGGCTGTTTGTCCTGGTTTTGCTGAAAGGTCAGTGACAAATGAACTTCCATTTAAAACATCTAAACTTCTAAGCCCCTCTAGGACTTTTTAGAATATGGACATCACTTATACTTTTCAGTCTTATTTTCTACTATATGAACCTTTTTCTTTTGCCAATGAAGTAAATGTATTGTTAGTTTCCGCATGCCCCAGTTAAACCAATTGGCAGGCAGTACTGAATGCTACGGGCTCAGTACTAACCTTGCCCTGTACCAACCTTGCCCTGTACCAAGAAGCATGACATTTAGCAGGTATATAAAGAACCTTGTTCTTCTGGGACAGAAATGACTTTGCTTCTCAGAGCCTGAGTCCCTGAGCTAGACCTCTGGGTACCAGCCCACTCACAAGCATTTGCCTCCTCATGCCATATGGATATCTGCCCCACAGTTTCCTACTGGACTCAAGCCAACCCAAGCCCGCCCTTTTCTAGCCAATCTCTTCTCCCTGGTCTTTGGATCTTCCTCCTTCTTAACATAGCATGCAAAGCTGTCCATGAGTTGCTCTGACAATCTTTATTAATTTCCTGTCTCAACATTCATCCTCTAGTAACACACATCTTTTTATTTATACATTTTTCTTGTCTCTAGAATTTTGTTAATATTGCACTTCTGTCTGGAATGTCTTAGCTGATAAAACTTTCACATCTTTGAAGACTCAAGTTAGATGTCAGCACCTCCAGGAACAGTTCTCAGATCTTTCCCAATCCACAGGCTACGTGAATTTCCTTCCTTTATTCTTTCATAATAAATTGAATTGTAATTTCCTGTTTGTGTATATATTTCTAATAACTTCTCTGGTTAGTCCTATCCACTCAAATTTGATTTCAAGTTCTATGTCCTCTGTGAAGTTTCTGTGACCTCCAAAATCCATATTAATCCCTTCTCTTTTGCATTCCTCTTAGTTTCTAGACCCACACATTGGCCCTTATTTTTCTCCATGTTGCCAATTTCTAGCCAACCAGACTATAAGAACAATTATAGTCAATTGGATTATAAGCCTTTCAAGTACAGATGTTTTAACTTAGGGGAGATCTGAGTTCAGAGCATGTGGGGAGCTCAGTGATACAGACCCCTGGGGAGAGGGGTGGGAATGTCAGGATCAGGTCAGAAATCGATGGGGAAAAGTTGATCCAGGCTGGCCAGTGCTCTATATCCCAGAGACAGAGAGGTCAGAGGTGATTCATGCCAATGTTGGGATCAAGGGATCTGATCTGCTCTGGGGTGTGGGGCAATGTGGAGGGAATCAGGGCAGCAGGATGAGTATTGTGGTTCCAGTGAAAAAGTCCTTTCCTGATAGGAAACCAGGCAGGCTGTGGAAGCAGGGAAGGTTCAGGCAAGATCTAGGTAGAGTGGGAAGAAAGGCTCCTAGTTTAGTAGAAAGTGGGGTGTTGGTCTAGCAGTTTGAGGCAGAAGCCCAAATAACATGATGGAGGTGAGGAAAAGATGGGAGGAAGTGGAGAAAGGGAGAGAAAAGGAGAAGAGGAGGCAGGAGAGGGAAATGAGAAGAAGGTAGAAAAGGCTGTTTATGAAAGCCTCAAATGAGTTGAAGGGGAAGGAAGAGAAAGAGAAGGAGGGTAATGGAAGTGAAAGGGAAGAGTGCAGATAAAGCAGAAAAGTGATTAAAAGAAAGAAGAAACAAAGAGAAGAAAGTGAAATCAGAAGCCTCATTCCTGAACACCATCTGCCTGAACAAATTCCCACTAAGTAGTCATGCCAAGGGCTTAGGAACGATCACATTATATCTCCCGAAAATCACTATCAGCTCTTATTTCCCAAACACACAATTTGACATGAACAATTGCCATTTTTTCTCACCTTCTACAGAGTATGAGCAAAAGCATTTTAAGAAAATTTGACTATATATAATTTTTACTCACCATACACCATTATATATACATTTATGTACATTAAATATATTATGCATACATTATTCATTTGACACAAATGCTGTGTGATTGCTATAGAAACCCTGCCTTAACACTAATTCCCTAACTAGCTCACAGAGCCACCTTTTCCCTACCTTAATCACATTATGTTCTTAAGCCTAAATTCTGTGTGAAATTCTAGGGCTTCCGTAGTTCTAGTAGATTTGAGGCTGCCAACTGTATTAGTCTGTTTTCATGCTGCTGATAAAGACATACCCGAGACCAGGTAATTTACAAAAGAAAGAGGTTTATTAGATTCACAGTTCCATGTGGCTGGGGAGGCCTCACAATCATGGTGGAAGGCAAAAGGCAGTTTTTACACAGCAGGGACAAGAGAGAAAGAGCTTGTGCAGGGAAACTCCTGTTTTTAAAACCATCAGATCTCACGAGACCCATTCACTATCACGAGAACAGCACAGGAAAGACACGCTCCCATAATTCAGTCATCTCCCACCAGATCCCTCCCACAACACTTGGGAATTATGGGAGCTACAAGATGAGATTTGAGAGGGGACACAGAGTCAAACCATGTCACCGACACACTTCCTAGCCTCCTTAAAATTGGCTCATCACTGGGCAGAGTAACAATGGAAGGTGGTTGAGAAGGTGGTCATAATCAGTTTTAATGTACTTGTAAGAACAGCACCAAGAGTAATGCATTCTTAGCACTTAAATATATTAGGTGTAAAATAGATTAATGAAAATAAAACAGTTCTTAGATGTGCTGCACGGCTGTTAGAGCTTAGCACATGGTGCTACTTAACATCTATTATTACTTTTATTTTTATTATTCTTTAATGCTTATACTTTAACATGCAATATCTTATGTGATTTTGCCAACCACTTATAAGGTAGACAGATCAGGTGTTACAGCCCAGCTTTACCAGTGAGAAAATAAAGTTTTGCCTCAGGTTGTGCACAGGCCCCTGGAGAAGAACACAACCCTGGCAATTCTTCAGTGGCCTAGTTCAGTGTTGTCTGTATGCCTGTGGGCTACAATCAACTAGGTCAGCAAAATAAAAATGGTTGTTTTACGTTATTTCTAAATGGCCACAAAATAATATATAGTATGTCCTGACAACCCTCTGGTAAAGGATTTCACAACTATATATTGCTTGATATACTTAATTTTTTTTTTTCAGTTTCAGCCAGGGTTTATTTCTGTCCTCTTTCTCCATTATCTTTCAAAATTGGGAAAGTAATACTCAACACATGAAGGCTAAAGGGCCACTGGGAACAAGTGTTCAAAATAAAACTGGCTTCAAAACTGTTCTGAATTTTATTAGTGTGTATAAAACTGACATTTGGTGGTGACGGTGCATGGTTTTAAAGCTGTCCTTTGCTGAAGTGAAAAGACAAGGCAGTAAATCCAGGGGTGGAACGAGGGCAGCCAATTTCTGACTTGCTCTGTGACTCTTGACAAGTCATTTAATATCCATCCCTTGTTATCTTCCAAATGCAAACTGGGGCAACTATGAGATCAAAAATGACAGGGGGCATTGTGATTACCAACAATCAAAACTATGTTGAAACAATTTGTCCAGGAGCAGTTTTTCAATATATGAATCAGAATATTGGATTGATTTAAGGTTTCACAGAGCAGATTTCCTAAGGGAGACACCATCAATGACATTGCTATTAAGTATTAGACACAAATTCTTATTCAAAAGCAGCAAGACTGCTTTGGGGACTCGGTGATTTTACCAGGAGACATGCTATAAACATAACTACTGTTGCTGGTAGATTTGTATTAATTCTATTCCCTATGGCCTCCAAAGGATTGCTGAGGAAAATCTTGAGATATTACTTTGGATTAGACTCAGACAAAGGTTTTCCTCCAAAAAGCCTAAGTACTGATTGTGCCTCATTCATCTTCTGGAAACCCTGATGAGGCATTTACTAAGCACTTTCTGGCGTATTTTAAATGTGTGAAACCTGAGGGAATAAAGAAATATGTCTAAAGAGATTGTATCTTCTCTCATATCCAGGTTCTTTTTCATCAACTCTAGCATGATGTTTAGCAACCTTAAATAAGCATTTTATATAGTTCCACTGAGAAACAGAATAGTCTCCAGACCTTTCACAATTTTACAGATCCTCAGAATAAACATGTTAGGATGAAATTTGCTCATAGGCTGATTCATATTTCAAGTTTATGGTACTCTTTTCTATTGATACTCATTCCTTAGGTGATCTCATCTAGTATTGACTTTAAATACCATTGATGTGCTAACATTCCTACATTTATATCTCTGACCCAGACTTCTCCCCTGGACTCTAGACTATACACCCAGTTGCCTACTTCACACCTCTATTTGGCTTCCTGAAAGTGTCTCAAACCTAACTTGTGTCAAACCAAATTTCTGTTTGTCTCCCCCAAACCTGTTCTTTACATAATTTTCTCCAACTCTGTCAAAGGCAAATTTATTCTTAAGTTAGTCCAAAAGCTTTAGGTTACTTTTTATTTCTCCTTACCTCACAGCTCATATTAAACTTCTCAGCAATTCCTATCAGGTTTACTTTTCAAAAGTTATTCAGAATCTGACCACTTTGTGCCACCCTCACCACTACCACGATGGGCCAAGCCACTATTGCCTTTCACCTGAATTAATTCTAATTGGTTTCCATGTTTGTTATTGCCAGTTTTCTGTGTAATTCTTTTAAAATATAAATCAGATTTTGTCATTACTCTGCTCCAACCTTTTGGAATCTTCCCATCACATGGACAGTAAAAACAAAACAAAACAAAAACCCTAAAAATGATTTACAAATCTTAAAATATCGACAACCTCCTTCACCTCCTTATTCTCTTTCCTAATAGCTTTTCTCTTATTCCCTCAGGTTTAGATACCAACCTACTTGCTCTTCCTCCAATATGCAACTTACACTCTAGTCTCAGGGCCTTTGCAGTTTTTGTTCCCTTTTCCTGGAACACTCTTTCTCCAGATCCTGTCAAAGTGGCCATCTACACTTGTACCTCAATTTTCATATTCTGAAAATTGCTTCCTCCCTTCATTGCCACCTTTGGACTGTGGGTGGTAACAAGCAATCTGGCATAATACACTTTCACTTATGGTTTACTCAATTTCCCATCTTGGCAAATTGTCCTTTTGCAAATATGCCTTCTTTTAATTATCCTAATTTAAATGTGCCATCTTTTTCCTGCTCCGACCTGAATAATACAATAATTAGTATTGGTACTGGACCAATACTAACTGGTACTGGATATCCTATGGATATCCAAATGGGATCCTGAAAATGAGTCTCTCTAAAATTATGGAGTACAGGGATAAAAATCTTGTCAGGGGAAGGTAGAAATGGGTAATTCATGGCATGGGAAAATATTACTATTATGCCAATGATCATTGATGGGGTAACAGGATGATGTGCAGATTGAGGCATAGCATTGAGAGACCACTATGGCAAGAGTAGAGAGGATAAAAATTATAGAGTAAACTGGCTTCTTCTTTCCTTCAGGAGAGTACTTAGGGAAGAAAGAAATTAATTGATAAAAATTTATATAATACTTTATGTAATATTTATATTAATAGTATAATCTTTTTTTATTATATAAACATTTATAAAGTACTTCTTGAAGAACAAGAAGACCTCGGTGGCAGCTTTGAAGAAATTCTCTTATTGTTGCAGGACATAATTGGCTAAGGCTCAAGGTGTGGATTTGATTATAAGAGATGTGGCATGGCAGCATCAATTAAATCTTCAAGTCTGCCAGATTTCTCATCTAAGAAAACTGGGAAGGAAGGAGTTGTACCCTAAGGCAAGGGTTTAAGATATTTGAGCAGACATTAGCAGAACTGAGACCTATAAGCTTACAGATTTTTCTGGAAATTCTCTTGCTTGGGGAAACAGTCTCTGCCCAATCCCCTCACCAAAAACAGTCCTCTTCTGCATAACAGCTTTTCAGTGAGTGATTGAATCTAAGGCAGTAGACTCAGCTTGGTGCTGATTTTCTTTCAGATCCAACCTCATCAACTCTCTTTCCTTTTATGCCTGTAATGAGAATTATTTTTCAATGACATAGCACAATTTGAGAAATTCAAACCTGCCTCTGTGAGGAAAGCATATACAAAAGGAAAAACTAATTGACCAGTCTGTACCACTCAAGTATTTCCAGTAGATACCAAAAAAGTGTAGGAATAAATTCTAAAGGTTTTACAGCATGGGAGAAAAATACAAGGACTGGTCAAGCCAAAGTCATTTACATGGTTACACTTGCCTGGAAGACTACATTTAATATGGCATCTCCATGACATGAGAATGGCATTAATAGTGTGCTAGGCTTGTTAGTTGAATTCTGGACTCATCTGTGGAAATTGCGTGGCATATTGCAGAGGAAAAAGACTTAAGGTTTAGGAAGATGGGGCTATTTGAATAAATATAGACAACACTATTTAGCAACTCCCCAGTCATACCCTTTGGGAGGGCCCAAAGGACCCACCATTCACCAAAGCATTAAGAAATGTATTGGGATAGAGCCAGGGGATCCTCCCCCACCCAAGGAAGTGGTGAATGAATGAGTGACCCTGGCAAACCATGCTTCTCCCCCAGATCTTTGCAACCCTTGGGTCAGGAGATCTCCCTGTGAGCCCACTCAACCAATCTTTAGTCTTTAGTCTGACAAACAGAGCTATATGGAGTCATGGCAGAGCAGCCACTCAAGGATGAATGGAGATACTGGAGCCTCAGACACTTGGGCTTTCTAGCAAAAGTATCTGTAGCTTCAGCAAAGTGGGAGGTTACGTTCCTTTACGTACCCCTAGGAAAGAGGCTGAATGGAGCAGGCTGAGCAGCAACAGCCTGCAATCCCACTTCCATGGCACCTCGTAAGATAAGACCCACTGGCTTGGAATTCCAGCCAGCTACCAGTAGCGGCATTGCACCTCCCTAAGAAGGAGCTCCGGCGGGAAAGGGCAGGCCACCATCTTTGCTGTTTGGGTACATTAATGTTCTGGCCTTCATGCTTTGGAGAATCTGAGCTCACCCAGGGCAGAAGGGAGCCCCCAGCGCAGCACAGCTGCTCTACCAAAACGTGGCCAAACTGCAGCTTTAAGTGGGTGCCTGATCCCATTCCTCCTCACTGGGTGGGACCTCCCGGCTGGGACTTCCAGACACCCCTGCCCAAGCTCTCCAGCAAACAGGGATCTGAATACCCCCTGGGACAGTGCTCCCAGAGGGAGGCGAGGGCTGCCATCTTTTCTCTTTTGGTGACTTAGCCGTTCCGGCCTTTGGGCTTTGGAGTGTCTAGGGTGACTGGAGACTAAAGTGGACCCCAGCACAGCACAGATGCTCTACCAAAACATGCTGAGACTGCTTTTTAAAGCAGATCCTGATTCCATTCCTCCTCACTGGGTGGGACCTCCCAACTGGAGTTTCCAGACACTTCCTACAGGTGACTTCGGGGCACCAACAGGTCCATATCTTCCTGGGACAAAGCTCCCAGAGGGAGGAACAGGCTGCCGTCTTTGCTGTTTTGTAGCCTTCACAGGTTCTGAAAAATCTGAAGTGACTAGGGACTGGAATGGGCCCCAAGCATATTGCAGCAGCCCTGTGGAAAAGGCCAGACTGTTACTTGGGTGCCCATTCCCATATCTCCTCACCAGACAGATCCTCCAGCCACCTCCTGCCAGAGCTATTGAGCAAGTATCAACTCAGCAACTCCCTAGACAGAGTTCAGGGGCAACCGAAAGCCTCTCAGCCACTGCCTCTGCATGGAACTGCCCTTGCCACTCTCAGACAAATGAAGAAGCCAAGACCCTAAGAGCTTTATCCAGACCTCCAATAAGCTAAAATCGGCCCAAGGATAGGAAGCCAATCTGTCTCCCATGGGTCCCACCCCTGCCCCCCATGGCTTGTCACCAGAGAGGAAACCCCTTACTTGGGTCCACAGCATTAACCCTCCATCTTGGGCTGACTGCACTGAGCAATTGCTGACCTGTGTCTCTCTGTGGTGGAGCCCCCAGGAGTCAAGCAAATGACTTTTGGCCACAACCACTACTAAGATGTATTCCTCTGCTCCCTCTAAGCTGGGGAAGGAACATAAACATTGAGATTACACCAGAGCTGCAGTGGGCAGCCCAGGAGTGCCAAGTCATGAGCTAAAGCCAACACTTAAGGGAGGGGGAGAGGAACCCATACTTTTAGAGCACTGAGAGGGAACACAGCTGCAACTGTGAGGAAAAATAAGGAAGCCACACAACCAAGCAAGAGTCTACCAACTGACCAATATGCCTAAGTATCACCTGCTGGATCACACTCCAAAGCTTCAACAGCAAAAATACCTCACTAGAATATCCCCCTCTGAAACCAGAAACAAGAAGTTAGCTCCAAATAAAGACTCTACATAAAGCCTTGGCCCAGTGAAAAGAAGAGACATCCAGAAAATAAGTCTATTAACTTTACTCCATCTACACTTCAGTTAAAGGAACACCCTCATGCAGAGATGAGAAAGGAACAACTCAAGAACTCTGGTAACTCAGATGGCCAAGATGGCCAGAGTGTCATATGTCCTCCAAATGATCACACTAGTTCTCCAACAAGAGTCCTTAACTAGGCCAAATTGGCTGGAATGATAGAAATAGAATTCAGAATATGGATAAGAACAAAGATCACTGAGATTCAGAAGGATGGCAAAACCCAATTCAAGGGAAATAAGAATCACGATAAAGTGATTTAGGAGCTGAAGGACAAAATAGTTGGTATATAAAAGAACCTAATGGCTCTGACAGAGCTGAGTAACACAATACAAGAATTTTGCAATGACATCACAAATATTAACAGCAGATTAAATCAAGTTGAGAAAAGAATTGCAGAACTTGAAGACTGGTTCTCTGAAATAAGACAATCAGACAAAAATAAAGGAAAAAGAATAAAAATGAATGAACAAAACCTCTGAGAATTATGGGATTGTGTAAAGAGACCAAACCTACAAATCACTGGCATCTGTGAAAGGAGAGGAAAGAAAGCAAACACATTGCAAAATATATTTCAGGATATCATCTGTGAAAACTTCTCCAACTTGCTAGAGAGGCCAACAGTCAAATTCAGGATATGAAGAGAACTCCTGCAAGACTCTACAGAAGAAGATCATCACCAAGATATATAGCCATCAGATTTTCCAAGGTCAAAATGAAAGAAAGAAAATTAAAGGCAGCTAGAGAAAAAGGGCAGGTCACCTACAAAGGGATCCCTATCAGGCTAACAGTGGACCTTTCAGTTGAAACCCTACAAGCCAGAAGAAACTGGGGGCCTGTATTCAATATTCTTAAATAAAAAATCTTCAACCAAGAATTTCTCTTCTCTTCTTTTCTTTTTTTCTTTTGGGATGGAGTCTTGCTCTGTTTTTCAGGCTGGAGTACAGTCACGTGATCTTAGCTCACTGCAACCTCCACCTCCTTGGCTCAAGCAATTCTTGTGCCTCAGCCTGCCAAGTAGCTGGGATTACAGGTGTGCACCACCATGCCTGGCTAATTTTTTGCATTTTTTGTAGAGATGGGGTTTCACCATGTTGGCCAGGCTGGTCTGAAACTCCTGACCTCAAATGATCCTTCTGCCTCAGCCTCCCAAAATTCTGGGATTGCAGGCATGAGACTCCATGCCTGACCAACCAAGAATTTCATATCCAGACAAACTAAGCTTCCTAAGTGAAGGAGAAATAAGATTCTTTTCAGAAAAACAAATGTTGCAGGACTTTGTTATCACCAGAACTGCCTTACAAGAGATCTTGAAAGGAGCACTAAATATAGAAAGGAAAGACCACTACCAGCTAATATAAAAACACGACCAATATCACTGTAAAGCAACCACACAAACAAGCCAACATAATAAACAGCTAACAGCACAATGACAGTAAAAAATCCACACATATCAATACCAACGTTGAATGTAAATGGGCTAAATGCCCCACTTAAAAGACACAGAGTGGCAGGCTGAATAAAAAAAAAGTAAGACTCGATGGTATGCTGTCTTCAAGAGACCCATCTCACGTGTAATGACACTCATAGGCTCAAAATAAGGGGATGGAGAAAAATCTACCAAGCAAATGGAAAACAGAAAACAGCAAGGGTTGCAATCCTGATCTTAGACAAAACAGATTTCAAACCAACAAAAAACAAATGAGATGAGGAAAGACATTACATAATGGTAAAGGATTCAATTCAATAAGATGACCTAACTATCCTAAATAAATATGCACCTAACAGGAGTACCCAGATTCATAAAACAAGTTCTTAGAGATGTACAAAGAGACATACATACTCACATAATAATAGTGGGAGATTTCAACACTCCACTGACAGTGTTAGACAGATTATCAAGGCAGAAAATGAACAAAGATATTTAGGACCTAAATTCAGCATTGGGCGAAATGGATCTGATAGACGTTTACAGAAGTCTCCGCCCCAAAGCAACAGAATATACATTCTTCTTATTGCCATACTCACGGTGCTTACTCAAAAACTGACCACATAATTGGACATAAAACAATCTTCAACAAATGTAAAAGAATTGAAATCATACCAAACATGCTCTTGGGCCACAGTGCAATAAAAATAGAATTCACCACAATAAAAATTGCTCAAAACTATACAATTACCTGGAAATTAAGCAACATCCTCCTGAATTACTTTTGTGTAAATAATGAAATTAAGGCAGAAATCAAGAAGTTTTTTGAAAATAATGAGAACAAAGGTAACACATACCAGAATCTCTGGAACACAGCTAAGGCAGTGTTAATAGGGCAATTCATAGCACTAAATGCCCACATAAAAGTTAGAAAGATCTGAAATTAACAACCTAACTTTATAGATGAAAGAATTAGAGAATCAAGAACAAATCAACTCCAAAGCTAGCAGAAGATGAGAAAAACAAATATCAGAGCTGAACTAAAGGAAATTGAGACACAAAAAAATTATTCAAAAATCAACAAATTCAGGAATTGGTATTTTGAAAAAAAAATAATAAAATAGGCCACTAGCTAGACTAATTAAGAAGAAAAGAGAGAAGATCCAAATAAACACAATTAGAAAGGACAAAGGGAATGTCATTACTGATCCCACAGAAATAAAAACAACCATCAGAAACAACTATGAACACCTCTGTGCACACAAACTAGAAAACCTAGAAGAGATGGACAAATTCTTGGATACATACACACTCCCGAGACTGAGCCAGGAAGATATTGATTACCTGAACAGACCAATAACATGCTCTGAAATGGAATCAGTAATAAATAGCCTACCAACAAAAAAGAGCCCAGGACCAGATGCATTCACAGCTGAATTCTATGAGATGTACAAAGAAGAGCTGGTACCATTTCTAGAGAAACTATTCCAAAAATTTGAGGAGGAGAGACTTTTCACCCAACTCATTCTATGAGGCCAGCATCATCTTGATACCTAAATCTGGTAGAGACACAGCAAAAAAAGAAAATGTCAGGCCAATATCTTTGATGAACTTAAATGCAAAAATCCTCCACACAAAATACTTGCAAACCAAACTAGCAGCACATCATAAAGCTAATCCACCAAGATCAAGTAGGCTACATCCCTAGGATGCAAGGTTGGCTCAACATACAAAAATCAAAAAATATGATTCATCACATAAACAGAACTAAAGACAAAAACCACTTGATTGTCTCAATAGATGCAGAAAAGGCTTTTGATAAAATTCCACATCCCATCATGTTAAAAACTCTCAATAAACAATGTATTGGAGGAATATACCTCAAAATAATAAGACCCATAGATGAAAAACCCATAGCCAATATCATACTGAATGGGCAAAAGCCAGAAGCATTCCCTTTGAAAATTGTCACAAGACACATATGTCATTTTCACCACTTCTATTTAATATAGTATTGGAAGTCCTAGCCAGAGCAATCAGGCAAGAGAAAGAAATAAAGGGCATCCAAATAAGAAGAGGGGAAGTCAAACTATCTCTCTTTGCACAACATGATTCTAAATCTAGAAAACACCATAGTCTCAGCCCCAAATCTCCTTCAACTGATAAACAACTTCAGTAAGGCTGCAGGATACAAAATCAATGTACAAAAATCACTAACATTCCTATACACCAACAATAACCAAACTGAGAACCAAATCAGAAAGGCAATCCCATTCACAATTGCCACAATAAAATAAAACTCCTAGGAATACAGCTAACCAGGGAGGTGAAAGATATCTACAATGAGAATTAAAAAACACTGCTCGAATAAATCAGAGAAGACACAAACAAATGAAAAAACATCCCATGCTCATGGATAGGAAGAATCAATATCATTAAAATGGCTATACTGCCCAAGGCAATTTATAGATTCAATGCTATTCCTATCAAACTACCAAAAACATTCTTCACAGGACTAGAAAAAAATATTTTAAAATTTATATGAAACCAAAAAGGAGTCCAAATAGCGAAAGCAATCCTAAGCAAAAAGAACAAAGTTGGAGAAATCATGTTATCTGACTTCAAACTATACTACAAGGCTACAGTGACCAAAACAGCATGGTATTGGTACAAAAACAGGCACATAGACCAATGGAACAGAAAAGTAAGCCCAGAAAGAAGGCCACACATCTACAATCATCAGATTTTTTACAAAGCTGACAAAAGCAATGGAGAAAGGGCTCCCTATTCAATAAATGGTGCAGAGATAACTGGCTAGCCATATGCAGAAGACTGAAGCTGGACAACTTCCTTATACCATATTCAAAAATCAACTCAAGATGTATTAAGACTTAAATGTAAGACCAAAAACTATAAAAACTGAAAGACAACCTAGGCAATACTATCCTGGCCCTAGGAACAGGTAAAGATTCCATGACAAAGACGCCAAAAGCAATCACAACAAAAGCAAAATGACAAATGGGATCTAATTAAAGAGCTTCTGCACAGCAAAAGAAACTATCAACAGAGTAAAAAGACAGCCTATAGAATGTAAGAAAATATTTGCAAACTATGCATCTGACAAAGGTCTAATATCCAGCATCTATAAGGGACTTAAACAAACAACCCCATTAAAAAGTGGACAAAAGACATGAACAGACACTTCTCAAAAAAAACATACCTGTGGCCAACAAGCATTTGAAAAAAAGCTCAGTATCACTGATCATTAGAGAAATGCAAGTCAAAACCACAATGAGATATCATCTCAGACTAGTCAGAATGGCAACTATTAAAAAGTCAAAAAATAACAGATGTTGATGAGGTTGCGGAGAAAAGGGAACCCTTCTACACAGTTGGCGGGAGTGTAAATTAGTTCAACCATTGTGGAAAACAGTCTGGTGATTCCTCAAAGAGCTAAATGCAGAACTACCATTCGACTCAGCAATCCCATTACTGGACATAAACCCAGAGGAATAGAAAGCATTCTTCCATAAAGACACATGCACGTGAATGTTCATTGCAGCACTATTCACAATAGCAAAGACATGAAATCAACCTAAATGTCCATCAATGACAGACTGGATAAAGAAAATGTAGTACAAATACACCATGCATAGTATGCAGCCATAGAAAAGAATGAGATCCTGTCTTTTGGGGGAACACGGATGGAGCTGGAGGCCATCATCCTAGCAAATGAATGCAGGAACAGAAAACCAAATATCACATGTTCTCACTTATAAGCGGGGGCTAAATGATAAGAACTTATGGACACAAGTAAGGAAACAACAGATGCTGGGGTCTACTTGACTGGGGAGGTTGGGAGGAGGGAGAGGAGCAGAAAAGAGAACTATTAGGTGCTGAGCTTAATACCTGGGTGATGTAGTAATATGTACAACAAACCCCCATGACATGCGTTTATCTATACAACAAACCCTCACATGTACCCCCAAACCTATATTAAAAAAAAACAACAAAAAATGAAAACACAAAGAAATGCATTGGTGTGAGGGGTATCAGTATACTTGAAAACCAGTAGATAGCTCCTTTTAGGTCAGAGAAGATGGAGGGGATAATGAAATGTAATTGGGTTCACTGATATTAATGTGAGTAGTGGGATTCTCAGACTTGTAGAGGACTTTAGTAACAATTATTCTGCTAACACTATAATAAGCCATAGGATTAGAGTGATAATCATAGAATTTTGATCTGCAGGGATCTTTAACAATGCTTAACTGATGATGGGGCCCCTCAAAATAAATGGATGGGCAGCTTACTAAAGAGATATTTGGCATACGTAAGTGGAAACATTTTTGGCCTACAGTGAAGAAACCTAAGCTGAGTCCTTGAAATGGGCTTCATGCCTTCTATCCAGTTTCTAAATCTAAATTTTTTCAAACACCTAAAGTTTCTTAAATGAGGTGTTGTCCAGGCCCCTTTGAGGAAAGACATTGCAATATGGACTTATTAATCCTGTAAATCTTTTCGGAAGACATCCTCACAGTTGATCTGAATACATTTACTATGGTAACTGTTCACCGAGGAAAGGAAAATGCTCTGACTGGGGCTTCTTAGACATTTTTTTATGAAAGGAAGCTGTTTCCTGGAGACCCCTATTGGCTCTGTGTCCTAATGAGCAGAAGCTTACAGCAGACAGGTAAAAGATGGAATCTTGCTCAAATCTCATAGTAGCTCTAGGAGGACTGGGGATAAATATTACAATTATGTATTATCCAGAAAGTTTGGGGAAGTTAATATATTTAATAAGAAGGAAATTCCCTTATTGGTGCCCTGGCTTGTGAAGTAGAGGATGTTATGGTAGAAAAACTCAAGTGAAAACCCTTGGAACTGCCTTCCAATCCTTCTCTCTTTCCCCAATAATATAATGAACCAAAAGCAATGTCCCATTCCTGGGAATATTGCATAGATTAATATCATTATCAAAAATCTGAAAAATGAAATGGTAGTTATGCTTATCATATATTATTTAACATGACTGGCTCTTAGAAAAGCCAGAAGTGTCATAGGGAATAACAGTGGACTATAGCAAACTTCATCATTTGGTGATTTTATTTGCAGTTATGGTGTCATTCTATTTCAATCTATAAGGAAAATTAGAAGCAGTTTGCAGTTACATGGCAGGGACTACAGTATACCACCATTATTTTGCCCAAGGGCTAAGCCAACTCTCCTACTATGTAAGCAGGAAGTAACAAACACTCTTGATGTCTTCATAAGGTATATGCATTCTAGAGAATAGAAAAAAAAAGTTTTAGGGCTGAAATACGGGTGGGTCAGTGGGCATAATGTGATATCCTTTGTGAAGTGAGAGACAAATTCCTACACCTTACACAATACCCGCCACTTAGAAAAAGGTATGCACCTAGGACCAGTTAGAATTTTGTAGGCAATGCATATATTTGGGTATAATCCTCTCACCCATTTATTGGTAATTCATAAGGTTACCTGTTTTGATTGGGACCTATAGGAAGAATGGGCTCTGCATCAGGTCTACATTGGCAATGCAGGCCGCTCATTTACATAGAGAAAGAAAGTCTGTGTGACAGATACAGATGCTCTTCAAGCCTCTGGCAAACCCAACAGGAAATTCAACAGCACAGATATCTAGGGTTCTGAAATAAGGCTATGTCTTTTTAAACTGACAACTTAAACTTTAAATGGTAAAGCAGTTTTTGGCTTGCTATGGGCTTTGATAAACACTAAACACTTGACCATGGAATATAAATGACCATGCAATTCAAACTTCACTTTATACGTGAAGTATTATCTGATCTACCTAATTTAAAGCTGAATATGAGCAATAGAATTATAATAAAAAATTGAAGCCATATACATAAGTCCAGTCCTGAGCATATTCACTGACTACAGAGGCAGGTGGCTCAGACACATATTGTGGCTGCTTCTACTGCTTTTCTATCTTTTTGTCATTCACAACAATGACTTCATGGGGAGTTCACAATTATTAGTTAATTGTGGAGACAAAAGCATAGGCCTGATTTAAGGATAGATCACCATGCTTTGCTGACACCAGCTAAAGAAGTATAGACACTGCATAACAATCACACTCAGTGGTGACCTTGAAAGACAGGTGACAGTATAATGGAACTGACATCACTTAATGATTATATGAAAGCTGATGGAACTTAGTATCTCTCCTGAGAGAAGACCATGTATTTTCAATTGGATGAAGGACAAGAGAGAGGTGCAAAGCATGTAGTCTGTGCTGGATACCTTTCACTGGAAACTACAAATCAATTTCCACCCTCCAAACCTCATTCTCTGTTCTGGGAGGCAGATTTGTGTGGATGACATCATAGGCTTCTCTGACTTTCAGCTGAGTATGGTCAGCAGGAATACCAGGCAGGAGATTACAACAAGAGTGAGGTTGGTGTATTTACTCCCTGGTTCTTTTCTTGTGAGCTCACGTTAAGCTAGCTGTGTCTCTTGACTCAACATCTTTTTTGTTTGTTTTGAGGCAACTTCTTCTACATTAGTCTTCCCTTTTGTGTTTCCGGTTACTGATTTCTCTCCTTGTCCTTTCAGGCCTAAGGGTGATTACAGCACAACTTTAACAAACCCTGAGTTAATGCACAGCCCTTATGGTTCTGATCCACCCTTCCTACACTTTTGTAAACAGAACCTAATTTAAAAAGTTCTCTAAAATTACCCAATTTGAGAGTGCCATCTGTTTCCTATTGGGAAATATACCTCGCACAGTCATCTTTCCTCTGAACCACACACTGTTTATTATTTAGAGCTCACACAATTGCAAGTGACAAAAATATTCCAACTATCCTTGCTTAAACTAAGAAAGCATAGAGATTTATTGGCTTGTATCAGCAGAAAGTCCAAAGGATGGTACTGTCTTCAGGCACGGTTGAATCCAAGCGCTCACATGATGTTGGCAGAGCTCTCTCCTCTTGGCTCTACTTTGTGTTGCCATCCTTTTCAGGCGAGTCCTTTCCACAAAGTGACAAATATGGACACTGGCAGCTTCTGGCTTACAGTGGCTTTACAAATTGCAGTCCCAGAAAAAAGAACATGAGAGATACTGCAAGTTTTCTAACACACATCATGCTGTGATTCCGATGGAGAACTGCTGAGTATAGTTGAGGTTGTTTCCCTGGCTGTCACATTGACAGTCATGTAGAACAAGTTAACAAACTCTGCAGTTTGGCTGAGGAGTGGCTGTGAATAGAAAAGAACATTGCCTGGCTCAGAAGAGTATCATCTCCCAACCCTCAGTTGGAGTTTTTTCCCTTTGAAGCATAGGTTTGAAAATAAGGAAGAATACCGATAATAGAGACAGTAGGGCAAACTAAAGGCCTACTTCTGTTTTAAATGGACCACCCCTCTTTCTAGATACAGTGTCATGTGGTCACCTTAGAATAAAAGCTAATTTTGCAAATTCATTTGGAGTGGACTCTCAGCATCAATCTTACTGCCAAATTCATTAATATGGTGAAGAGGGAGCCCCTGGGATGAATAGTGAAGCAGATCTGTTCAAAAGACTTCATAAAAGTCAGGAAAGCCCTTTGCCAACTTTGAATTTCTTTTTTGGCAAACCATTCTGCAAATATGACTTGGAGCAGTTTACATGAACCTTTGAGATGAAGGGGAATGTAAAAGAGCCAGCTTGTCTAGGATGGAGGGGGTAGTGGACCCTCTATAACACATAATATGTAAACCAGCTGGGTTATAGCAGTAGAGGGAGCAGTCAGGTAGGGTGGGGTGAGCTCCTGAAGGGAATTGCCCATATTTCTGTAATTAGTAGAGCCATGGGAAACCTTAGGGTTTTCAT
The DNA here is from genome assembly GCF_006542625.1 of Nomascus leucogenys. Classification (NCBI taxonomy): domain Eukaryota; kingdom Metazoa; phylum Chordata; class Mammalia; order Primates; family Hylobatidae; genus Nomascus; species Nomascus leucogenys. The sequence continues at coordinate 82,714,266 of NC_044389.1, forward strand.
ATAAAAGTACAATGTGAAAGTGGCAGGTATGGAAAATAGCTTTGGCCATGGTATTAGGAGACTGGCGGGAAGGTTATAGCTGTCTAGGAAAGGAGTTCCTGGGGTCTAGACAAGGGAATTAACAGTTTACTAGGGAAAAGTAAGACAAAGAGGGTAAAAGAATTATGCCAAAAATAGAGTATGTGTTAAGAAATAGTAGACAGAATTCATTTGCCCCTTACTTTCTTGTTTGCACACATCAGGCCAGGAACGAAACTACTATAGAAATACACAATGTCTCTTTAACAGAACACATAACATTTTGTGTTTGGAGATTTTGTCATGCTTTACCCAGCAGACTTTTGTTACTGTCTTTATTTATTATTATGTATTTAATAACTCCTATGAAAAGTGTCATGAAATTTAAAACGTAGGTTTTGGTGTCAGCAAGCCAGATTTTGAATACCTGTTTTGTCATTTACTAGCTTTTTGTTTTTGGCCAGATAACTGAATGTCATGTGTAACATGCAGAACATCATTCCTACCTCATGAGATTGCTGTAGGTATTAAATTAGATAATGTGTGCCGAGTGGCTGGCAAAACATTCACTCAACAAATGGCTGCTAGTCTTACCAATTCCTTAATTAGAAATTGACTTGTTAAAACCAGGATGACATCATACTTATGGTTACTTGGCATGTATATTGATATTTATTCCCCCATCTCCCTACCTCATTTTAAATTGTTTGAAAAAACTCAGCTTGTTAAGACTCACCATCTTTTACTTTTTAGCCTATTTGGGAAAAGAGTTTATGTGTGCCTTTTCTGTGGTCTGATTTTATTCCCCATGTTTGGGGTCAAAAGATGGTATATACTTTGTCAGCCTGGCTCACAGATTGTGCTAGAGGAGACATAGATCATCTTGGCTGAGATTTGGAGATCTAACTGCAGTTTGAAATTTCCAGTCTCTACATGGGCTGGTCCTTATGCATTTCAATTTTCCAAATTTTCAGTTTTCATTTTATTTAACCTAACTAATTTTCCTACTTAGGTAAAAGAGAAATCTTAAGATGTGCATCAAAACATAAAAAGGAACATAACTGTGCAAAGGAGAAGTACCTCACTAAAGTTACATTTAAAAAAATAAGAATGGCTTTATAAAGCTCAAATCTTTTTTGGTTTTAATTAGTAAGTGTATATCTATTCAAAATCTTTATGTTAGACATAGTCAGGTTGTAAAGAACAGAGGCATGCTCAGAGTACAAAGGTCATTATATTTATTGAAAGGGTATATTGGAGAATGTGCAAAATTGATGGGCAGCCAAGTCTACCCAACACTAGAGTACCATTGGGGAAAACAGAATATTCCTGACGACCTGGCTAGTGGTCAAACTTTCCAGAACTGGTGCCTATAAATGTTTCACCATTCTGGGGTCTTAGATTCTTCATCTCTGTTTTTATTGCCTCCACTGCTGCTGTTAGGGATTGACTGGTTATGACTTAAAACTTTTGGTTAAACCTCCAGAGGGGGACAGCCCACAAAGACAGAGACTGCAGGATGGAAACTGGCTGAGGAAATTTGGGTAGATGCCCTTTGGGGGCATCCCTTTTTTTTTTTTCTTCTTCCACCAAAACACCCAATTGTTGGTCTGGTGGTTCAGGTGCCATTCTTTTGTTCAAAGGGCAGGGTCACATGTATAAAGCATATGGCCGCATGCCTCAGAAACTATCTGGTACAAGTTATGTGCATTTATGCCTATTATCTCTTTTCTTAACAGAGGACATGGTCGTGGCAAACATTCTAAGTAACAAACTCTGCAGTATATGTCATAACTCAGAATACGGAACCTAGAAACTTCTAAGAACTTAAAACACATATCCCATCTCATAGGGTCCATTAAGCGGACTACTATCATAAACGAGGTAAATAACAAGCTTTGGCAAAGATGTGGAGAAATTAGAATTCTTGTGCTTTGTTGATGGGAATGTAAAATGGTGCAGCTGCTATGGAAAACACTATGGCAGTTCTCAAAAAATTAAAAATAGGATTCCTGTATGATCCAGCAATTTCTACTTCTACTTGGTATATATTCAAAATAATTGAAGGCAAGGCATCAGATAGATATTTGCATGCTCATGTCCATAGCAGCATTATTCACAATAGTCAAAAGAAGGAATCAACTCAAGTGTCCATAGATCGATGAATGGATAAACAAAATGTGGCTTATTATATACAATGGAATATTATTCAGCCTTTAAAAAGAAGGAAATTCTGTCATATGCTGCAATACAGATGGACCTTGAGGGTATAATGATAAATGAAATAAGCCAGTCACAAAAAGACAAATACTGTCTGATTCCACTGATATGATATATCTAAATTAGTCAAATTCATAAACAGAGTAAAATGGTGGAGAAAAGGGGTGGGAGAGGGAAGTTATTGTTTAATGAGTATACAGTTTCAGTTTTGCAAGGTGAAAAGAGTCCTGGAGATGGATGGTGGTGATGGTTGTACAACAATGTGAATGTACTTAATGACATTGAATTGTACATTTAAAAATGGTTAAGATGAGGCTGGGTGCAGTGGCTCACACCTGTAATTCAAGCACTTGGGGAGGCAGAGGAGGGTGGATACCTTGAGGCCAGGAGTTTGAGACCAGCCTGGCCAACATGGTGGAACTCCATCTCTACTAAAAATACAAAAATTAGATGGGTGTGGTGGCATACACCAGTAGTACCAGCTACTTGGGAGGCTGAGGTAGGAGAATCACTGAAACTTGGGAGGCAAGATTGCAGTGAGCTAAGATCATGCCACTGCACTCACTCCAGCTTGGGCGACAGGGCCAGACTCCATCTCAAAAAAAAAAAAAAAGGTTAAGATGATAAATGTTTTTAAAAGTCAGTTTAATAATTGTAAAATACCTTATATACCCAAACACACCACATAAACATAATGCACACACACTCAGACACCAATACACAATATTACTTCTGTAGTGGAGTTAGCACAGTATAGTGGTAAAGTCTGCAGTCTCTGTAACCAGGATGCCTAGGCTCAAATACTGCATACTGAGTATGCATAAAGTATAATATTTTATTCTTAATGAATTGAATAACTCAAAGATCAATAACTTTGACAGGTACATTTCCTTTTAGAATCTGAAATACGGAACTTGTCATAGAGGGTCCTAATCTTCTAAATGTGACAAAACAGTTGCTTTGGGGGCATAATGGGTTGGTTTATTCAGGTCAGAACCACTAACATGTAAACCCTTCTCTATTCTGTTAAGTTAGCAGTATCTTTTGCTTGTTGTAATTATTTTCAATTTCATCATTCATTTAAACAAAATATATTTCCTCATTTGGATATTATGCCTCAGCCATTAGTTTTTCACTAACTTTCCTCTATTAGTTATTCTTGCCTTGTATTTGTTGTAGAATGATTTAGTGAGCTTCTAAAACATGGCTGTGGATATTAAGTTTTGCAAATAGGACTAGGCTAGACAAAGAAGGATCATATTTGCATAATGGCCTCAGTACAGCTAAACTTAAAGCATTTTCCTGTGCATAACAATGACATTCAAATTATTATGCAGCTCAGAATGCAGCAGTCATCTAATCCAGTCTGGTATCACAGTTTAATATAACATATTATGATCTTTTTATCCCTGAACATACCTAATGCTGTTACTGCTTATCCAATTTTTTAATGTCACAATCCATATAGGGCATCTTAAATGATTGTGTGTGTGTGTGAACTTTTTTGAGTATTTGATATTCTTTTTTTGTTTGTTTTGTTTTGTTTTTTGTTTTGTTTTGAGACGGAGTCTCACTCTGTCGCCCAGGCTGGAGTGCAGTGGCGTGATCTCGGCTCAATGCAAGCTCTGCCTCCCAGGTTCACACCATTCTCCTGCCTCGGCCTCCCGAGTAGCTGGGACTACAGGTGCCCGCCACCACACCTGGCTCATTTTTTTTGTATTTTTAGTAGAGATGGGGTTTCACTGTGTTAGCCAGGATGGTCTTGATCTCCTGACCTCGTGATCTGCCTGCCTCGGCCTCCCAAAGTGCTGGGATTACAGGCGTGAGCCACCGCTCCCGGCTGTGTATGTAATATTCTTACAACTAAAGAATATTTTCCTGATTTGTTTTTCTCCTATTGCAGTTATTTCCTCAATCCGTATTCTTATTAGTACAAGTTATTTTTAAAAGCATAGTAAATATGTATGCATTAATAGTAATCAACAACAATTTGTATAGAGGTATACTATGATTCTAGAATACATATCATGTGATTTCAACATTTTCTTTTTAATTAGACGTATTGAGAATATAGGAGTTGTCATGACTCCCACCATGTCATGCTTTACACTGGAGGATGAAAAAATCTAAAAGTGTAGGTTTTATTCATGTTCTCTCTTTGCTTTACACTGGAGGATGAAAAAATCTAAAAGTGTAGGTTTTATTCATGTTCTCTCTTTCCTTGAATAATATTGGAAACATGAACATGAAATTTGGCATCATAGAGGCCCAGATCCCTGGTTTGCCATTTACTAGTTGGGACTCTCTCTCCCATCCTCAGTTTTCTTATTTATAAAGTAGGGTAGTAATACCTACTACATAGAATGGTAAATGCAAAAATATCTTTCCTAATTATGCATATACTTCTTTATGTCAGTTTAATTTTCCACAAGGCGTAATTTTTCTTAGGTCTGAAAAACTTTCATTTTATAAGATCATGTAGCGAATTTCTTATAGAGAATAATTATCAGTTTTTGTTTGTCTGAAAAAGTGTTTATTTCACTTTCGTTTTGACATATATTTTTGATGGGTATATGTCATGGTCTGGACACTAGTAACCCCCCAAAATTCATACGTTGGAACTTAATCCCCAATGTGACAATATTAAGAGGTGGGGCTTTAGGACATGATTAGGTTGTACAGACAGAGTCCTCATGAATAAAATTAGTACCCATATAAAAGAAGCTTGAGAGGGCCTGCTTGCCCCTTCCATCATACAAGGACACAGAAGGTGCCATGACATAAACTCTCATCAGACACCAAATTTCTGGTGACTTGATCTTGTACTTGCCAGCTTCCAGAATTGTTAATAATATCCTTCTGTTGTTTATATAAATTATCCATTATATAAATTCTTTTTTTTTTTTTTTTTGAGACAGAGTCACTCTGTCACCCTGGCTGGAGTGCAGTGGCATGATCTCAGCTCACTGCAACCTCTGCCACCCAGGTTCAAGTGATTCTGCTCCCTCAACCTCCCAAGTAGCTGGGATTACAGGCATGAGCCACCATGTCTGGCTAATTTTTGCATCCCATTATATAAATTCTGTTATAGGAGGCTGAGCTAAGATAATGCATTATTCTAGTTTGACAGAATTTTTCTTTTCAGTAGTTATTGTCTTCTGGTGTACCTCACTTTTGATTTTAAATTTTCTCCCATTCTTATGCTTGTTTCTGTATATGTAATATGTCTTCTATTTCTCTCTGACTGCTTTTAATATTTAGTCTTTTTCATTCTTTTTATTAATTGAGTTAGGATGAGCCTTGATGTGGTTTTCTTAATGTTCATTCTGTTTTGAGTTCACATAACTTCTTGGATCTGTAAGATTATATTTTGCATCAAATTTAGAAAAATTTTGTCCACTAGTCAAATATTTTTCTGACCTTCCTTTATTTTCTAGTTTCCTGTGACTCAAATTTCATGTATATTTTACTTCTTGATGTTGTCCCACCACTAATGTACTAATCATTTTTGCTTCATTTGCTATGTCTTCAATCCATTAATATTTTCTTCTGAGGGATCTCATTTGTCATTAGTTTTACCCAATGTATTTTTATTTAATATATATATTTATTTAAATATAAGTTGTTAATGATAATAGAGAAATTCTTGTGCTAGTTAGTAGTTTTTTAGAAGAAACAATATTTTATGCTTATTAGAGCTGGAGTATGGGTTGGTCCAACCACAAGAATTTAGAGTTAAAAAAATGAACATCAAAAGAAAATTAAGTTAATAATTTTCCTTTGAGACACCAAAAATAGAGATCATAGGTCCTAGATAAACAAAAGAACAACACTATTTATGATAATGTTATTATAGAATTAGAAGTTCTGCCAATCCCAAATTACTTATCATGCCCAATTTATGATGTCTTAAATGCCACAAAACTAAATTCATTCCTTTTGATTAATGCTTTATTATTTTTATTTAAATCAGTAATTTCCCCTAGAATAGTTATAACTGTAAATCTCATAAATTACCTAGGGCAAGTAAAAATACAGTAGTACTCCCTTATCTGCTGTTTTGTTTTCCATGATTTCAGACACCCATGGCTAACTCTGGTCTGAAAATATTAAATGGGACATCCCAGAAATAAACAATTAATGAGTTTTAAATTGCATGCCAGTCTTAGTAGCATGATGAAATTTCTTGCTATCTCACTCAGCCCCACCCAGGACATGAATCATCGCTTTGTCCAGTGTATTCATAATGTATATGCTACCTGCCTGTTAGTCACTTAGCAGCCCTCTCAGTTATCAGATGGACTGTCTTGATATTGTAGTGTTTGTGTTCAAGTAACCCTTATTTTACTTAATAATGGTCCCAAAGTACAAAAGTAATGATGCTGGCAAACTGGATATATCAAAGCAAAGCCATAAAGTGCTGCTTTTAAGTGAAACAGTAAAATTTCCCAACTAAATAAGAAAAGAAAAAAATTAGATGCTGAGGTTGCTATGATTTAAGGCAAGAATTAATCTTCTATTCATGAAATTATGAAGGAAAAATAAATTTGTGCTACTTTTGGTGTTACACATTAAACTGCAAAAGTTACAGCCACAGTGCTTAATAAATGTTTAGTTGTGATGGAAAAGGCATTAAATTTGTGGCTGGAAGACGTGAACAGAAACATGTTCTGATTGACAACAATTGCATTTGGTACTATCTGCGGCTTCAGGCATCCAATGGGGGTCCTGGAACATACCACCCAGCGCCCAGCAAAAGTAGTTTTTGATATTAGAGAAAGAGACAGAAAGAGAAAGGATAGTAGCTATGGAAGTTGCATTGCGGATTCCAAGAATGGAAGGAATTTAGAAAATGGAGCCTGTTTATGATATACTTTTCCATCTAAAAAGAAACTCCCACTGCAGTTTAAGATTTGTAAATTAGACCTGTATTGATGTAAGACCAGAATAGTTTATATAATTTACAAAATATATTATTACCTTTCAAAAACAGATCCCAACAAGGTGTGACTTCTTTAATTCTGGCATGGCCAGAGACTGCAGGGCAAGGTTTGCTGGGTCGAGAGTGACTTTTATTCTCTAATACAATTATTGAGGTTTAATTAATATACAGTAAACCGAATATGTTTAAAGTATACAATTCGATACATTTTGACATATGAATATACTCATGGAATTATAACCACAGTTAATGAATATACCCATCATACCTAAATGTTTCTTCTGATCTACTCTCCCCATTCCAAAGCTACCAGTGATCTGCATTCTGTCACTATAGATTTGTTTCAGTTTTCTAGAATGTTGTATAAATACAATAATCTCATAGACATTCTTTTTTGGTCTGGATTTGTTTCTTCACTCAGGATAATGCCTTTGAGATTCATCCAATTTTTTGGTGTATCAATTTCTCTCATCTCAGGGCTAAAACTCCTGCATTGTCTATCGTGGACTCCAATTGTGGTTGTATTTATTTTTACTTGCAGATACATCAGTTTTTGCTTTATTTTTATTTAAATTATGTAGTCAGGTGCATACATATTTTACGCTGCTATGTTCTCTTTAATAGTTGACTGGTTTACATTATGAAATAATCCTCTGTCTCTGGTAATATTATTTGCTCTGAAATCTGCTGTCAGCTTTCTTTAATTAGTGTTAACACAGTACATCTTATTTCATCTGTTTACTTTTAACTATTTGTAAATGGATTTCTTGTAGGAAACATACAGTTGGTTTTGTCTGCATATATTCTGACAATCTCTGCCTTTGAATTGGTATGTTTATGTTATTCATATTTATATTTAGCCCAATTTCTCCTCTCTTTGTGCCAGTGTGTCACCTATCATATTTTGAAGGCAGTAACTATTAAAACTTCAAATTATACTTATTTCTCTTTGCTCTTTTTTCCAGACTAAAGAAGTAAATTTATAATTATAACTTGGCATCCAATATGTTTTTTTTTTTAGTGCCATAATGCTTTGGCAACTGATAAGAACCACTGTAGTCTGCTTAAAAGGTATAATTCTCATTGTAAAGCTACCCATTAATATTCCTTGTCTTGACCTAAAAGAAGAAATTGAGGCAAAATTAATGTAGTTTCTTTGGAACACACTTCCAAGTTTTAATGGGGAGTGCTCCCTTCAGCCTTTGTTACAAGCATATTTTTGAAGGCAAGAAGGGGGAACAACAAGTGGGCTGATACAAAATTGTTCATCAGGAATTCTCACTGGTTTACAGAAATAACATTGATTTGTGATTAGCTGTACATTGTTGAGCTATAGGATATGGTATCAGGATGAGACATTATTAGGTTAATTTATAGTTACTGGTGGCAACAGCAAGCAGTTTCAAGAGAATATTACATAGCTCAAGGGGGGGAGATAAAATGTGATTGCCATCTCATTTAATGCCTCTCTGGGCCTGATAATTTAAAAAGTCTTGCATTCCTCAGATTAGATACATACATACATATACACACACACACACACATTTATATATATGTAAAACATATTTATATCATACATTCATATTATAATATATCTATATTTATATTAGATATATCATATATAATAATTTTATATTACAGATATAATAAGATATTTCATACCATAATATGATATATATATCTCTCTCTCACTGGTTATGTAGCTGTCCTTGCAACCAGGGCTAACCCCAAGAAAATAACCCTGCTGAGTGTACTGATATCCTTCAGAGCTGACCTTTGTGTCTTTGAACATGATTGTCTCATTGAGGTACTGTCACCCTTTGAAGCCTTGAATGGGTGCTCTACCTTCCCAAACAGTTCTATTTTCTCCCTAACTACAACAGAACCTGGTTTTAAATGAATATTTCTCAAAGAGTGTCTATGGGGCATTTAAACATTGGAATCATCTGGGACATGGCTTGTGAATATAGATTTCTGGGCCCAAATTTAGGCTAACTGAATTTATCTCAGGCATGAAGCCTCCATGAATCTGCATTTTTAGTAAGTTTTTTCCCAGGTGATTTTTCATGTACATTCAAGTTTGAAAACTGTCATTCTATATCATGAACTCTGATAATTAAATAGATGTTGTATGCATCCTCTGAATTTATAATAATGTTTATAAAAAATTTACCCTGGTATTTTACTTTTTACTCCTGGATTACTATATTATAGAGATCATTGGCAAAAATAAATTTAAAAATTTTGAAATTTAAAATAAATAAACATGGAAGTTATAATATTTTATGCCTACATTCAAATAGGTTGCATTTTTATCTCTCCATTTTGTAGACTTTTGTTCAAAACTTTGGGGGAATCTTGGTAGGATGATGTCTATTTTCAATAATTTCATAAGAAAGAACCAAAACAAGCCAGGAAGGGTGGCACATGCCTGTGATCCCTGCTACTTGGGACACTGAGATGAGAGGATTGGTTGAGGCCAGAAGTTTGAAACCAGCCTGAATTTCTGAAGGAACTTGAAACAGAATTACCATTCAACACAGCAATCCCACTATTGGATATATACCCAAAGGAATATAAATCATTCTATCATAGAAACACATGTATGTGTATGTTCATTAGAGAACTATTCACAATAGTAAAGACATGAAATCAGCCTAGGGCCTATCAATGGTGGATTGGATAAAGAAAATGTGGTATTATATACAGCATAGAATACTATGCAGCCATAAAAAAGAATGAGATTATGTCTTTTGCAGCAACATGAATGGAGGTGGAGGCTGTTATCCTAAGTGAACTAACACGGGAATAGAACGAAATACCACATGTTCTCACCTATAAGTGGGAGTTAAACACTGAGTACATATGGATGTGAAAAAGGAACCAATAGGCACTGGGGGCCTACTTGAGTGTGTAGGGTGAGAGGAGGGTGAATGTGAATGTATTAGTCCATTCTCATGCTGCTGTAAAGAACTTCCCGAGACAGGGTAATTTATAAAGGAAAGAGGTTTAATTGACTCACAGTTCTGCGTGGCTGGGGAGGCCTCAGGAAACTTACAATCATGGCAGAAGGGGAAGCAAACACATCCGTCTTCACATGGCAGCAGGAGATAGAAGAGCAAAGGGGGAAACCCCTTATAAAACTATCAGATCTCCTGAGAACTCACTCACTATCACAAGAACAGTATGCGGGAACCACCCCCATGATGCAATTATCTCCACCTGGTCCCGCCCTTGACATATGGGGATTATTAAGGAGGAGGAGGCAGCAAAACAAATTTTTTTTGGAGAATTGATTCTCAACCATGATTATGTCTTGGCTACACTCCAGTCCAATAAATACGAATATGGGATGGAACTCAGGCATTCGCGTTTTAGAATGTGATCCTGGTGTGCAAAAATGGTTGAAAACCTCTCTATTGAACATGGGTGGGAAGCACTTGGAGAGCTTATTAGAACACGGATCCTTGGCTCTACTTGCAGTTAGGTCTAGATGGGGCTGAAATTTTATGTTTTTAACACAATTTTTTGTATTTGTAACAAAATATTGCTGCACTCAGTAGCGCACTGCTTCACAGTGATGGCATGGTCTCTCAAGACTTTTAGACAGGTCTTCATCACTTCATCTTCATCTAAAATATCACATAGCTTTTAGTAATTAAATCTTAGATTCGGCCTATGCCTACATTAATAAGTTATTCCTTTGAGACAAAATTATTATTTAAAAACAGTTTAATTATGGCTTTTTCTTGAGTATTTGAGAAAGCCCAATTATCACTCATGTACACTAGGTGATGCTGACCACAAATGCTCTGATCTAAATTAACATAGCAGCCATGTGATCTGGACCACATGGCCAAGACCTGCTGAGATGACCACGACCTGCCAACAAGTGTATTGACCTGCCCTTCCCTTTTGCTGTAATTGTTGTTTAATAGATACATTCTTGGTATAAGATGGGTCCTCATTCCTATGATTGAAGTTTCTCTTTTTTTCCCAGATTTTCATCTTCTCAAACTTCCTTGGTACCAGTTCTCTAATTGTGTAGACACAGAGAAAGCGGCAGTGAGGAGACTCAGGTCTAGCCTGACTTTGCCATTAGCTCTCTGTAAGTTCAAGAAAGGAATTTTAAATTTTCTGGGCCTCATTTTCCCTATCTAGAAAATGATTTGGACAAAATGAATGTTCTTAAGTTCCTTTCCAGTTCTAAAATTGTCTTCTGTATCGTTTCACAAAATACTATTCCCAGAGCAAACAAGTTGTTTATTATGTGAAAGAGTTTGTGATGGTTCAGTAATTCAGTATACTGAAAAAAAAAAAAGCATTAGCTTTTCAGCTTTTGGGGCATAGTAAATACAATTAGAACGTTCCACTGTGGCTTTGCTGGATCTAGTTGTGGCCAGGAAACCTCTCCACAGAATATATTTGAAACAATTAAAATCATCAGTTTTAATCTTCCTTTGGCAAAATGAAGGGGCTGTGTTCTGCTGGCAGAAATTATAATCTTCTGTATAAAAGTCCATGTGGCAAATAAAGAAACTTGAGAACATTATTGTCAGATTCAAAAAGGGAAGATTAGTGGTTTTTAATAAGACCATGATTTGGAACTTTTAATCTGTTACCCCCATATAGAGCTGCTAGGTAATGACCAGTGACTTGTTGTAAAGAAGAATTTAAAAGGCGGGATTCAGTTTATCATTCATTTTAGGGCTAACAAACTAGAAACGTATAATGCTTAGAAAGAAATAAGAAGCATTTTAATTGTTTTAAAGGAAAAAAAAAGCACTTGTAAATGAGTGGAATTTTTGAATGGTTAAGAGTGAGTTTTATAATTAACATTTAGTAACAAACTTCAAATTGGAAGGAAGTTAGAGGGAAACTCCTAACAAATGCTTCTTATTCCTAGCATAGCTCCTCAGAGGCAAAGACTTTAATATCTTCTGTTTTCAGTTTTTATTATTACTTTCACGGCTTTAAATAATGTGCTTCTACTACTATTTCTTGATTTATCAGTGTTTTCTAATCTGACAAATTTGACAAGTTAGTGCATTTATATGTACAATGGTTACTGGTGTATTTGGAGTTATTTCTACAATTTCATGTTGTGTTTTCATTTTCTCCACTTAAAAGCTTTTCTCTTCCCCCACCCTTTTCTGCCTTCTTGGATTTATCAACATTTTATAAATATTTTGTCCCCACTTTCTATTACTTATTTGCTTTTACTAGTTTAGAAGTTGTAATTTATATGTCTTCTGGATATTTAACACACTTAAATTATTGATTTTCAAATGTTAAACCAAATTTATGATAGACATATAAATCCAACTTGGTCTAATATAGTATTATAAATTTCATATATTGCTGCTTCTAAGATGATAAAATTTTGTTTGGAATTTTTCACACCTATGTTTGTGAATGAGATAGGCTTATAATTTTCTTTTCTTTTACTGCCATTGTTGGCATTTACTATCCAGGCAGTGTTAATTCTTAAAACCAGTTGAATTAGTTGAAAACTGAAATACTTGTTCAATTCTCTGGAAGAGTTTGTATGCAATTAAAATTATTTTTTCTTAAATGTCTGGCAGAACTCAGTAGTGAAACAATCTAGACCTGGAGTTTTTTGGTAGGAAGTTTTACATTACCGACTTGATTAATTTAATATTAAAACATATTCAGGTTTAATTTTAGTTTTTTTATTTTTCACTGTGTCTATTCTGATGAAATGTTTTCAGAATATATCTCTACAAATTTCAAAATTTTTGCTCTTGGATCTGTAATAATTTCTGTTGTTTCATGACTAAAACTGGATCTCTTTCTCCTGACCACACTCTCAATTTTGTATTTATTTTCTGTTTTGTTAACACATTTTCCTCAGCTTTTTTCTCCCAGGATTTTGGCATGTCTCTTGTGTGTGTTTCAACAACTATATTTCGTCATAGGTAGCCATAGCTTGCTCATTTGCTTTTCAATGTTTTCAGAAAGTGACCTCAGCATATCCAGTTCCGTTCTGAGAAAGTTCTGAATTAGGTGAAACAGAGGCAAGACCTTATGTCATTCCTTCAGAGAATTCCCACACAGGTCAAAACACACAAACACAATTTCTTTAGAACAAGGTTAATTTTGCTCCCTTTGATACCAAAGACTCACATCAGAAACACCAGATGCTGTCTTCAAACAAGTCAGTGAGTTGGAGTTGGGCAAGAGTAAGTTAAAATGCCACAAAATTCTTCTACTGTGTGTAAGTGCCCTTATATTTTATAATTGTGCATTTCCTTGATTATTATAAACCTTTGATTAAAAAAAATCTTTCCAAAGTTCCGACAAATGTGATTCTGACAGCTTTTGCCCATTTGGGGGCCCATCGTTCTTTGAAATTATTTATCTTCTAACTACTTGTGATAGATTTTTTGATCACTTTTTAGGGCTATATATTTCCTCAGCATAATGTTTTAGTTGCATCCTATACATTTTGATCTAAAATATTTTCAGTTTATAAAAAAAGGCAGATCTGAGTGGAGCCAAGGGTGGACTGTAGTGGATTCTGTGATGTGCTTTCTAGATTTCCCTTCTAGAAAAATTGACTTATTCCTTCAGCTGCTGAGAGTCCTCCTGGCAGATTGCCTACAGCTCTAGGTTCCCTTGAGGTACTCCCTTGGATGATGACAGCTGACTCACTCAAGGTTACATTTCTTCCTTCAGCTCTTTGTGTCCAGTGCCTGATTGACATGAAATATAAATCCCTGACCCTTTTCCCCCAGCTTGGGGCAATGCTGAAGAGTCAGCTTCAAAATTCTTCATAGAATCATCTGAGATTTCTGTTCGAATTTCATCACAGCTGGACTTCTCTCGTTGCTCAATCTGATTTCTTCTTTTTTCCATCTACGGATACTGATCCTAAAAGTTATTTCTAAAAATCCTCTGGCAGAGTGATCTTCATGTCAGTCTTCTTTTCAAGGATTAAACCATGAAGAAAGTCTGTCTAGAGAAATTGTTAGCCAACTTGGGAACTAGATGTATACAGAACCAACAGCTCGTATTCTTGGAGCAAAGAAGGTACGTGCATGTGTGTGTATAAGAGTGGAGTCATCATGAGAAAGTATGGCAGTATGACAGATAGATCTAGAAAAGCAAATTTTGGCTAGATCACAAAGGATCTCATAATCTATTTGAGAAGTTTGAGACCTTAGATCCAAGAATATGGGGGAATCGAGAATCCATTGAAATAATAAAGAAATTATCATTTCTTGAAATGTGATGGCACTTAGCCAACAACAAATGTTTGCAGATAGAAATGATCACTAAGTGATTACAGAGTTTCTATCTACCCACTTCCTCATTAGAAGTCCATTCCACTGTTGACTTACCCAGCAGGATTCTGGAAAATGTTTTTACTCTGTTGGGACCATGCAGCCTCCTACTCATGGCTTGCAGGCAAATGGAACCCATGGGGAAAATTCTGCAGACTGTTAGTTTCAGATTTGCAACCAGATCACTGCTGTGTCTTATTAAAGGCATAAATCTGAACTTGTGCTGAATATGTACAAAGGAAATTTGATTTATACATTTTTATAACATAAAAAGAGTTAGTCCAGTTTCCAAAGGCAGCCTACCTGTCTCTTAAATGATCAACACCACGGTAATAGTTTCTAATAGGTAATACTAGTGACAGCTAGAATGCAACAATTATACATTAAATGCAAAATAATACCCACTTCTTCAATTGTCAATAATTCATCAGATATGGAAAAATGCTGATTTGATCATTATAAAAATTGCAGTTAAAAATTGAGCTATTTTGTTAGGAATCTCTATAAGTAACAAGGGCATCAGAGTTAAGTGTGGGTGGCAAAAGGAGAATGAATGAGAGGAAGAGAGGAATGTGAAGGGATATATCTACCTATGCTTGATCGAAGAGAAAAATGATGCTTTTCTAAAGATTTGAGCAAGCACTTCAAAACTGCCACCAGCAGGAAAGTCAGCAGAGTCACTTTGATAATGCATTCAGCCAAATGTTGCAAATCCTATTGCATAATACAATACTTCAAAAGCACTATTGCAATTCCTGAGTGACAAATTTAATTTTACCACTTCATTGTATCCAGGAACAAAAAAATGTGTGTGTATGGAGTTGCATGGGGAAAAAAACCCACAATAACTGGTGGGCAAAGTGGTATTTTATGGTCTATATTGGGCTCAGAGTAGCTGCTACAACAATGAAAAACACCACGATTTAGTAGCTTAACGTGAGAAGTTATTTCTCACTGATTTAATAGTCTAATAAGGACTAGTTGTATGTGCCCACCTACCTGTTTGGGAGGGTGGAGAATGTCATCTATGTCTGTGGAGCCACTTCCCAAAGTCATCTCTGTATTCTGGAAATTTTGGAGGGCATTTAACTTTCTCTTCCACATGAGCCATCACTCTCCTCAGAAAATAGCAGTGAACCCCCTTTTGAGTTACTTTTCTGATAATTTCTTCATTAGTAAGGCCACATTTGAACTGCATCAAATCTTCTGCATGTTGAAATAAAAACCATTGTATTCAGCTCAATTTGACACAAAAATATTATTAGGATCCTACATTGCTGAAGTACTGTGCTAGAGTCTGGGAATGATGATAGTAAGATATTGTTAAGGTCTGTACGGAATTCATAGGGAATGTATTCTAATGAAACCCAATTTCAATACACTATAGTAAGTGCTGGTCTCTTTTAAGAATGCTAGAAGCTTACTCTTTCTATATTTTAAGATGCCATAATTCCTTAGAGGATTAATTGTCACAAATTCAAATACAGTTGTATTGACATTTAAATTAAGTTTACATATGTCATGTGTCAAAAAATGAAACAAACTCAATAAAACTTTAGTAAATCTCTGAAATGTAACCATATAGAGAAATTGACTTTGTATCAAAATTGTTTGATTTTAAAGGAAAGTCTTCCCCATTCTGTCTTTTGGAATAACAGCATCAAGCAGTCAGGCTAGCCAAATGTCATTTTTATTCCATAACATAACACACGCAGTCAGTCTTTTATTAACCTACGAATAATTGATACTTTGTTTTAATTAGTTCAAGAAGTTTTGCCTAGCACTTAGGAGTTTGACACGTCAAATAACAGTAAAACTGCAGCCATTTAATAGACAGCTTATCCTGACTATGTTGTTACTTCCTATGTTCTTTAGTGGCCTCCACAGCCCAGATGAACCATTTCTCATTCCACTCTCACACTTTTTGATAAAGAATGAAATGCATTTAGGATCTTCGTATGTAACTAGATATTGTAATAGAAAGAAACGAAACCAAAATGGCCTGGGACTGCCGTTATATGACCTGAGATATGTATTCAACCACTCAGTGTCTCAGTTGCTTCATGTGTGAATTCAGAGTTTCAGATTAACAAAGTTTCAAGACCCAGTGTATTTTGATTGCTGAGTCTACTATTCTAACACATTTTGGTATAATGATGTCATCTATGCAGAGAATTCTAAAGTAAAAAAGGTCCAGTGGATATAGGCTATTTCAACAATAGTCCTTGTGTTATTTAGATGTAAACTTATGTATATGGGGATAGTATATTGACTATTTGGAAATTAGTTTTCCTTACAGTATCTTCTGTATATTCTTTAGCCTCTTTTGTGCTATATCTTGCTTCTTATCCCCATAAATGCAAATTAACTCCCCGAAACTTGTTCCATGAACTACATGATTAAAAATTTGCACAGTTCTTCATGTTTGGCAAAATTTTACTGAGGAAAATAATGTATTAAAAATAAATAGGCTTGGTTTGGGGAATGCTTCCAATTTTGTATCTTTGGCAGGATTGGGCTTCTACAGGAAAATAAAATTAGCCAAAGCTGTAGCTCAAAATCTTTTGAAAGATAAAGCTATAGAGCTTACTCTAATGTATTCAAGGTGTCCATGTACTTTGAGAGCAGCTAATAATAAGCTCCCTGGAAAATATGATGAAAACGTTGGCAGATTATCAGAGTTCAAAAAAATCAACTTCATGCACATCCAAGACTACCATTTCCAAAATAGATTCTAGTATTTCAGGTTTATCATTTCATTTGGAATGTTAACTTTGGGAGTGTGGGAAGCGTTTTTCATAATCACAGGGAAGGGGACAGTAAGCTTGCCTCCCACATTCAATGTGTATCCTCATACTGTTTTATTTTAGCATCTGAAATTCAAAGTAGCTTCCTCCAAGGCAAGAGCCCACCCAGGAGCTGAAATGCAAGGAGTATATGGAGAAATTTGTGGTGAAATTTTGCCACAGTCCCTGAAAGCTTCCTTTCTTGTATTTTTCTGAAATTGATATGTTCTACTCACTGAATTCAACCTTTAGGAATTCTGTCACAACACTGTATTTTTCTCAGAGCGATTGGGCTTCAAGAGTGACTAAAGGTATTACTCTGATGTTCCAAAATACAGAAAACCCAATAAAATATTTCAGATCATGAAAATCTTCCTAGTAATTCAGTGATACCTAAAGTTCATAGAAAACAGTTTAATTTTCTTAACTGAATAAGTAAACTCTCTTTTTATTCAGGAATTATATAACTTCCAGCAGTCGTTTTCAAGTAAGGAGGTAAAACGAAGGTTATTTTAGAATCTCTTGTGACACTTTGTCAAACCACACATTCTCTCCTTTCAACAGGCCCCACTCTTTCCCAAAGATTCTAGCACATTCCTACCCTGGGGGCAGCATGGATAGAATGTGCCACTGTGATCAGTAGCTACTTAGAAGAGTGGGCTGTGTCTCCTGAATATTGGGGTTGGAAAAAGTTTGAGAAACACAGCTCCTCTGTCTTCAAGCAATATTTCTCAACAGTGTCCCTAGATCTCAGGGGATTCATGAAGTTAGTAATGGAGACCTACAGGCAATGTTCATTATTTTTTAAAGCAACCTTATAGACACTGTATATCTACTGACAATAAAGCTGCTCCAGCTGCAGGCTAAAACCTTGTCTCTTGTCTTCAAGCTAAAGTTATATAAATTCCTGGTGATATGATAACTATTGCAAGCTCTTTGGAAGTTCTGAGGAAGTTACATGTTCCCTAGTGAATAGAAGTGGAAAAATATATTTCTATTTAAGTCTGTTCATTTGATAGAACATTTCAAAAAATGAGACACATAGATAAAACATAATTAAAAGGTCACTTGGAAGCTAAGTTTTGGAAACCATTGACCTAAAATAAGGTAGAACTGAGCATAGGGAAGATATCTGTTGATTTCTCTTTAAGAACTTATTTATTAATAGTAACACAAATGTAAGCGCATATATATGTACATTGTTCTAAAATAGGACTGAAGAAAGAACAGCAAATCTATTAAGAATAGAGTTCTGGCTGGGTACAGTGGCTCACGCCTGTAATCTCAGCATTTTGGGAGGATGAGGTGGGTGGATCATGAGGTCAGGAGATCAAGACTATCCTCACCAACATGGTGAAACCCCATCTCTACTAAAAGTACAAAAATAGCCAGGTGAGGTGGCATGCGCCTGTAGTCCCAGCTACTCAGGAATCTGAGTCAGGAGAATTGCTTGAACCTGGGAAGCAGAGGCTGCAGTGAGCAGAGATTGTGCCACTGCACTCCAGCCTGGGCAACACAGTGAGACTCCATCTCAAAAAAAAAAAAAAAAAAATATATATATATATATATATATATATATATAACTGTAATCGTTTATTAATTTTAATTCTGATCTTTTAAAATTATTCATGTTTATTTATTTCCAGTAAGGTTGAATTCCACATGCTTGCACTTCCTGGGATGGGCACTGTGGGTGGTGAGATTGTGGGAGGCTCAACTTCAGAATGTGTTTTTACAAAATTCATATCATCAGCAAGTTCTGGGTCTTACATAAGGTAGGAATGCTTGTCCTTAAAAGTATATCTGCAAATACAATGCTATTAATACTACTTTTCTGTATAATGAATTATAAATTAAAGTGTGGACATTGGGTCTCTCTCATTCTATTGTAGAATTAGCAAAAATTTCCACCAGCAAACCATTATTAGAAAGGTTGCTGATAAGGCATAAAAATCATAGAGCAGAAGTAAGAGGCCTTGGAAGCTACAGGTATTTACTTTTGAGAAACAGAAAGTTAGTTCTCCTTTTCTCTGTCTTCTTTCTAATTCCATTTAGAGTTGGAGAAAAAGACAAAAGATGACAGAGCTTTATTAAGTGGCAGTGAGGGACACAGATATGAGAAGGTGACATAAATTTAAGCTGAACAAGGATCCGCATCCGCTATCTTGATCTCTAAGGAATCTAGTCAGAAAGCAATAAAAGCTGACTTGGTAATATTCCTGCATGGAATAAGGGTGTCTTCTAATTCTAAAACTACAGTGTATTCTAGAAGAATTCTGCTGTTTAAAGCAATCACCAACAAGTTCTTGAGATTCCAGGTCATCCAGTTAAGGAGATTGAACAGGAAGCAAAAATACATTATCAACATCAACCTCAATTTATTCACTTATTTATTTAATAATACTTTGACGTTCTTGGGGTGATAGTAAATTATATTGTATTCACCATTCAGCTGGTGGCCATAGTGGCTCCTTAATCAAGTTTTGACAAAAGGAGTGTGGAATAGAGAAAGAGAGAAAAGAAATGAAGAAAGCCAAGCATTTAGATTGTGAAATAACATTATATGGATTCGTCTTTTTGAAATCCCTTCCTTATCTCTGCCTGTTTCCATTGTGAAGCAGGAATAATAATTGGAAACTCAAAAGCAATTTGGCACGTGTAACATATCTTTACTTTTGTCAATGTACATTCTATCTGGACAGCAGCGGAGAGAGGAAGTCAAGGTGTAAGTGACTCAAAGACCAACATAATATAGATTCTTCATTCTGTGGTCTATCGAGTCAGAGGGCACTTAACAAAGTCAGAAGAGAAGTTTTCCTGGTCTATATGTGCTCTGAGTGTCTAATTCATAGCCAATGGCCTAAAAAAAATCAGTTGCATGGAAAAAAATCAGGTATCACTGTCCCTCTGTCAGCAAATCCAAAGTTATACTCACTCTGTTGAATTTAGTGACTTTTCTTTTTTATCTTTTATATACTTCATTTCTCATCACATTGCTTAACCTAGTGCTCTGTATACACAATGGCCACTCAACCATTGTGGGCTGGTTGGAAACAGGATAAATCTGAAAGAGTAGCATGGCCTGTAGCTTCCAAGGCTTCTAATCTCTGTTCTATGATTTTTATGCGTTAGAAACAATCTTCCTAATACAGAATTATTTTTTAATAGTTCTGTAATGGAATGAGAGAGACTCAATGTCCAGACCCGAATTTATACTTAATTATGCAGTGTAGTAGCAGGCTGCTGTGTTCGCACAGAGCCCTGCTTCTGGTGGTAAGACTAGCTCACTTCAGTGAGGGGCAGGACTCCTCACACGGGTGAGGTTGGCTTGCAAACTCTAAGGCCTGGCTGAAATATCTCAGCGCTATGCTGCAGTGTGAGACTTCCTATCAATCAACTTTCCTTCCTTTTTCCTCCCCTTCCACATTGGGCTTTCCCTGCCTCCTCCAGCTTCCTCTGCTTTTCCCCACAGGAGAGTTGTCTCCAATAACTCTCTTGCAGGTCTACTACTGTCTTGGCATCTGCTCCTCAGAGGACCTGAGCTAACACAAGAAGAAAGTAAGCTTTCTCCCATGGCTTAGAGCTCTAAATCTGAATGTAAATGTAAAACACACTAGGGAAAACCAAGAGATAAAAAGCAGATATCCAAATGGCTTTTCAAACTGTGCTTGGCTATCCTCTCACCTTCTCAACTCCTCTTCCTCTATTCAGCTCTAGGCAGGGGTTGGCCAACTTTTTCTGTAAAGGGCAAGATAGCAAATGTTTTACACTGTGTGGACAATATGGTCTTGGCTGCGACCACTCAACTCTGCTGTTGCAGTGCAAAAGCACTCACGGGCAATGCATGGATGAATGGACATGGCTGTGTTCTGATAAAACTGTGTTTTGTTAAACAGCAAAAGCAAAAACGAAAACAGGTAGCAGGGTATATTTGGTCTGCAGATCATAGTTTTACTGAGCCCTGTTCTTTCAGGTTCATGTTGGAAATTGCTTTTGGCTGACTTATTCAGCCACTTATTTAGGCCCCTGGATAGCAGATCATTTAAGCTAAAAAGAAAGATCAAAGAAATCTGTGTTCTTCATTGGCATCTGCTGCTTTAGAAATACTTCACCCTGCAGTCAGCATTGGAAATTCCCTTTCCTGGGGATCCTGTGAGTGTTCCACAATGCCCAATCCCCAAATCTCTTTCATTTTGCTTACAATTGCTGAATACCCCACTTTCTATTCTAACAAATGAGGCTTCATTTTTCTTGTTGCTGGAAATTTTAAAAACTGAAATACAGCAAGAGGATGGATGCATCTTACAAAAGCCTCTAGCAATTGCAATAGGGGTCACCATAGCAACTCACATTTTTTTTTGGATTAAAGCATTTTGGGGTCCAGGAGCAGTGGCTCACTCCTGTAATCCCAGCACTTTGGGAGACTGAGGCAAGTAGATCACATGAGGTCAGGATTTTGAGACCAGCCTGGACAACAAGGTGAAACCCCATCTCTACTGAAAGTACAAAAATTAACCAGGCATGGTGGCATATGCCTGTAATCTCACCTACTCGGGAGGCTGAGGCAAGAGAATCACTTGAACTCGGGAGGTGGAGATTGCAGTAGCTGATATGGCACCACTGCACTCCAGCCTGGGCAACAGAGCAAGACTCAGTCTCAAAAAAAAAAAAAAAAAAAAAAAGCATTTTGGAGTGGGAACTGATGAAGAAAAAAACTCTGTATGCAGCCAACTGAGGTTTTGGCTTTATCTAGAAAACTATCCTGAAGTTTTCCCAGAGTACAGGGATTGAGAAAAAGGAATTGGAGCTGAAAAAGGTCCTGTGGCCCCAAACAAAGCCAGGTATTGGAGGGGAGTCAACCAGGTGACCAAGTACTCTGTGGCTGCAGTTGAAATGGGAAGGTTTTACTTCCCTGATTATAATTAATTGGTGGTAAACATGGATATTTTGTAATTAGTATTTTATATACTATACCATTGCTTCATTTATATCCTTACTTGGATATTACACTTTGATTGTACGATTCTCCAAGAGAAGATTGTAAAAAGGGCACTGGGTTTATTTGAATTGCCTTTGGCACTCGTTCTTCCAAATACGGAAAGCAAAAGAACGGCCTCAGTTCTTGGACAACATGGGATAGTGGCAACAGCAACCTTGGCCCACTTCTTGAAAGAGATTTGTGACTCAGAATGGATTTCCAAGGCTTGTATTTGCCTCTCAGCACTTGACTCTTATCCCCTGTCCTTCCCTCCCTCTTTCTTCTTGTTGAGGATTGAGACAGAGCAAAACCTGCAATATAAGTAAGAGGTGGTAAAGCTTCACTTATGTAATGTAACAATGTGCAATACTTTCAATGAAGCATCATTGTGAAAGCTAATTGTCAAATCAATGACAACATAGCAAATGATTTACATAAATCAGTAGTAGTTATGAAGCGGCAAATTAAGAATAGTCACAGCAATTACTAAAATAACATCATCTCATTTGATTTTCACAATGGTCTGTGTAGTTGTCATTATAGATTAGCAAATTTTGCCTCATAGTTTAATTTTGATTAAATTATTCTATCAAGTTCATAAAGCTGATAATTTGTAAAGTTGAAATTTCTGGCTAGTTATCTGGCCTCTAAAAACTGGGACACAGGAGTTAGGTGCAAGGACTTGGGAACCAGATGACCTGGGTTTGATTTCCACTTCTGCCTCTCGTGTGATCAGTGACTGAACCTCTTTGTGTCTGCTCCACAGAATCATTAGGAGGATTAAATGAGAAGTGTTTGGATAATGTTTCCCCCCACGCTTGGCATAAGTATTACATCAGTGTTTTTAAAAGCAACAAATATACTATGTTGCTTCTAAGAAAGTGAATAAATTAGTTGAGCCTAGGGAATTACCTGATCTCCCTAAGCTTTATTTTCTATTTGTTTGCAAAAGGGAGATTATAATGGTACCTATCTTCTAGACAAGGCTCAATCAGAATGGATGTAAAAACCTTTATATCATACCTGGGATTTATTAAGAGCTCAGTTTCTGTTAGCTATTATAGTTTTGTTGTTGTTGTTGTTATCTTCTTATATGGAGCAAAATATATGCAAATAGATTAGTCAGATCAACATTGAAATATAGGAATGTGAATGGCTAACATAGATAATAGAGATGATATTTTAAAGTTCTTAGATCACACATGTTATTTAAATATTAATCTGGCTGGCTGAAAAATATTTTCATAAACATTTTAAGGACATTTCTTCTCATAGAGATACACCTTGTTCAGGCACAAGACAACTTAAGAATAATATAAAGTTGACTAAAAAGATACTAGACTCAAAGGAGACCATTGTATAAAATATTAAGGCTTTCCTTAAGTGTCAAGAGTTTGGACACATCAATAGGACAGCAGGCTTTTAAAACTGCTAAATTAAGTCAGAGTTTCTGCAACACAGAGCACCTCTGCATGAGGGGGGAATTTGTGAAATATCCTGAATGGCTTACTGAAAAAGACCCAGAGGAAATTCCTACAACCTACAAATAAAGCTTCAAGTGTTGACCACAACTGCCCTCAAGCTGCTACCATGAATACGTCAACCCACAACCACTGTAGGCTGGGAAGACCCAGGGCTCATGCCGTGATCCAGCCCCTGCCTGCCTCTCCTGTCGTTTTCTCTCCTTCACTCAAGCTGGAGTTCTCTTGGTTTTACCAGTTAGCTATGTTTGTCCTCACTTTCAGGTCTTTGCTCGTGCTATTCTTTTATGTGTGGAACTTTCTTTCCTTACCTTCTGATTAACTCTTTCTCATCCTTCTCTCTTAACTTGGGCCCCATTTCTTCAAGGAGGGCATCCATGATCTCCTCGCTGAGATTAGTGCTCCAAGTACACTGTATATTTCCCTCTCTTATAGCATTCAACTCTCTTATAATTATTTTTCTTACTATATTTTTTAGTAACTATATGCACTAAGATCCTTTAAAGTTCTGAAGGGCAAGCACTATGTTCACTCTGTATTCTCAGTGCTTAACATAGTGCCTGACACACAGTAGGGGCTTAATAATTATCATATGTAATTGAATATAAGATACATTGATTGGAAGACAACACATTATTTCATGAACCCACTAAGAAAGAAAAGAAACCCTGTGAATTAAACTATGCAACTATGCCTTTATCATCACTTAGCATTCTTATTCTATATTTATTAGAAGATCTCATTTAGTCTTATTTAGACATCGATTTTTATCATGTCACTGTTGCATATTTCATATATATATATATAAATTGATTGGTGGATTCCTGAACTTCTTTTTCGGAGCCTCTTATGAATTATTTTTACACTTAATTTAGGTTATTCTTTTTTCTCCCCATAAAATATTATGCACTGTGCCATCAAGAGCCTGGGTGATGGCACATTTCTTGAAAAGATCATCTCCTATTGTTAGGGAGAATTTCTTGCAAATTTCATACCCATTCCTCAAATATTTATATGCATAGGCAATGACAACCTCATCATGACTGCTGCAGGGCCAGAATGGCTTTAAGATGCATTCTATTTCTACGAATGTTCAAAGTAAAAAAAAAAAAAAGTGAAACAATGAGCATGGCATTTACCAAATAAATGCTGTAAACTATATAAATACGTGGAAAAAGTTCTATGCATGTATGTATGTGGGTAGGTAAGTAAGTAGCCAGAATATTTTCAGAATATTTTGTGTGCAATATGTCTGTGAAAAATGAGAAGTCCACATCAGATTGTTTATAGCAGGCCTCCTTGAGAATTTCAAGGTCAAGGCAAGCATGCTGCACTCTGTTTTCTTCTGCTTCTGCTTCCTGCCTCTGTAGGGCTGGAGTGAGAAGAGGGCGAGGGCTTTTGCTTACAAAAGCTTTGCTTATGAAGGAAGCTTGGCCATCTGTTTTTGTGAGATTGGGCCCTTTTTCTTCAGCCCCTTGCCCTCTTACTATAACATCTGACTGGATCCTGATTCTGTTGACTTGAAGACTATAATTCTTATCTAGTCAAATCCCTTTATTGTGTCGGAGAGAAAATTGATGTTCATGGTGGTAAGAAGAAACTCATTTGTAGTTACAGGTGGACAATTATAAAGCAGAGTAAATTGAGTAGCTTCTCCAGGGAAAGGTCTTAGGCTAAGCATTGGGAAGCCTAAATGCCTGGTGTGTACATCTACAATACGCATTGTTTGCAAGCATCTGTTATGGACTGTATTGTGTCCTCTCCAAATTCATTTGTTGAAGTCCTAACCCCCAGTACTTCAGAATGGAACTATTTGGAGATGGGGCCTTTACAAAGGTAATCAAGTTAAAATGATGCTGTAAGGTGGGCCCTCATACAAACTGACTGGTGTCTTTATGAAATATTAAGACATACAAAAAGAGACACCAGAAATGTTTGCACATAGAGAAAAGACAGCATGAAAAGGTAGCAAGAAGGTGACCATCTGCAAGCCAAGTAGAGAGGCCTTAGGTCTTGGACTACCAGCTTCCAGAACTGTGAAAACATAAATTTCTGTTTTTTAAGCCACTCACTCTGTGGGGTGTAACATTTTGTTACAGCAACCCAAGCAGATTAATACTATATGTTAATGAGGGGATTCAGAAAGGTAATTGAGAAGGAAGGAGAAGGTACATACTTGAATGTCATTAGTAACTTACAGCAAGATTGGCTATTAGATAGTATTATTCAAGGATTCCCAGAGGAACAAAATCCTACTTCAAACCATAGCCCTCTTCTTCCCAAGGTGTTCAAGGAAGAAATGAACCAAAGACAAGACTGCAAAACTTCGTTGCTGGCAGGGCTTGGTGTGGAATTTCCTCAGAGAATCCTGGTTTGCTGGACTGAGAACAGAGAGGGGTTCTTTCCTCGCCCTAAATTCACATCTATCTCAGCTCTCATTTGGTTATAAAAGAGGACCGTACACAAAAGAAGAGAAAATGTCATTCTTGGCACTTTCAGTTTACTTCTTTTTCTTTTTTTTTTAATTTTTTATTTTTAACTTTTTATTTTAGGTTCAGGGGTACATATACAGCTTTGTTACATAGGTAAATGGTATGTCACGGGGGTTTGGTGTACAGATTATTTTGTCACCCAGGTAATAAGCCTAGTATCCAATAGGTAGTGTTTTGATCCTCTCCTTCCTCTCACCCTCCACCCATAAGTAGGCTCCAATGTCTCTTGTTCTCTTCTTTGTGTTCATGTATATTGAATGTTTAGCTCCCACTTACAATGTGTGGTGTTAGTGTTCATTCACTTAGGATAATGGCCTCCAGCTCCATCCATTTCGCTGCAAAGGACGTTTACTTTATCCAGTTTACTGTTGATGGGCATTTAGGCTGATTCCATGTCTTTACTATTGCGAATAGTGCTTCGATGAACATATGCATGCATGTGTCTTTACGGTAGAACAATTAATATTCCTTTGGGTATTTACCCAATAGGGATTTCTGGATCAAATGGTAATTCTGTTTTAAGTTCTTTGAGAAATTGTCATACTGCTTTCCACAATGGCTGAACTAATTTACATTCCTACGAGCCTCGTGTAAGCATTTCTTTTCTCTGAAACCTTGCCAGCATCTTGTTATTTTTTAACTGTTTAGTAATAGCCATTTTATTTCCTTATGAGCAAATCTAGGCCATTTATATTTATCCAAATATAATACATTTTATTTAAAATTTTACATTTATTAGTACAGAGTTATGCAGATTTTTCTTTTCCAATTAAGAAAAAAAATACTTTATATATTTATTTTCAACCTTTACTCATTGCTTGTTTTGCTTGTGTTCTCCCTCTTTTTTCTTCCTATTGTGTTGGTTCCCTTTGAAATCTTCAAAACACTCACTCTACTCACTCTCACATGTTGTAATTGCCTCTTAACCTGTGATTTTTGTTTGGGTTTTCTGTGTCATAGAGGTCATATTCTTTTCTGGGCTGATCCTCTGATTTTCATGATAAATTAGTTTTCCACCTATACCTTTTTCTGAGTCTTCATTATCTTGCTCTAGCGTGTCCTACGGCTTTTCTTCATAGGCTCTTTTTAACTAGCTTGTTTACTCTTCATTGAAAAAAATAGATCTTTAGCTGGTGTTTGTAAACAAATAGAGTATATGGATTGCCTTTGATCTCACTTACCACTCATTGGAGAGTTTGTTCTGTTTGTTCTATCTTCTGACAGGCATGGCAAGAGAGAAAATTATACCACACAGTTTCTATTTCAGTTTCTGGAGTTTGACAGGCTTTTACCTAATACAACCCTAGTGAGGTTCAATCATACGGCACCCTCTGCTCAAGCTACCCCATTTTAGCTTTCTTCTGTAACAACTTGAGTCAGAGCAATAAATGAAAAAGAATAATGCTCAGAATATTCTAGTCCAAGGTCTCTTTTTATGCATGTACTTAAGAACTGTTTCTATTTTCTGGCTAGTTGTTTTCTGAGCATTGCAGTCTCTTTATGGATATAGAGACTGGTATGATGTCCTGGGGGAAGGGGGAAGGAAATATCACCCTGCTTGCCTCAAAAAGCAGAATCTATCCAGTGATAGAATTCGTGTGCAATGTTTTAGTTGCTTCATATCCTTTTTCTGAGTGGGACAGGAGGGAGAAAATAAAAAGATATTTTCATTTCCATTATCTTGCTTTTGCAGAACAACAGATTTGTTTCCTTTTTAGAAGCAAAGCATGTGTGGAACCATGATTGTGTTTCCCAGTCCTGTTTTATCACTTTAATTCTAATTTCAGGCAATTGTATGAATTTTCACCTTCCTCTCTAACTTTTATGTGGGCAGTAACTATACTTGTCTTCCCATTTTACTTCTGATATAATCTCAGTGTCAGGAATATTCTAGGTGCTCAATAAATAATTTATTTAATGAACACATAAATACCACAATTGTCACATTAGTGGGTCTTTAGGAACGAACTGAATCAAGGAAAATTTGCTAAAAAGTAATCTAAACAAGGCTTCCCCATTATGATTTCATTACATCTTAGTGCCAATTTTACTTCTTTCCAAACTAGTAATATCTCTATAACTCTAACAAGGGTTAATAACTTGATTTGGAATCTTGGATATGTGAGAAATTGTATGAAGATCAATCATTCATTATACAAACATATATTGAGTGCCTATTTATGGCTGGCACTATGCCATGGTAGAATTCTTTCCAGCCCCATGGAAGGTAGAGGTTTGGGGTGGCTATACACTAAAAAGTAGTTACAAGATATTGTGATATGTCAGAGAGTTATGTAAAATTTGCCATGAGATACACTTGAGCTCTGCTTTGAGTCTTCAGAGAAAATAATGAATACTAAGAGCTATAGGGGATGGAGCTGTAAGGATAGGAGTGTTTCTAGGAAAGGTAATAACACCCAGAGTCTGGAGCAGTCAGGGGATTGCATGTAGTTAATTGTGATTGAAAACAGAGGGTGGAAGATAACCGGAAAGGCTTTAAATGCAGTTTCCTATAGATTACTGAGAATAGTTTTCACCTAGAATGTAAGGATAATGCTAGATTCAAGAGGGTGGTTGACCATAAGCCATAGTGATAATGACTAGGGAAGATATGTGAGTATAGGGGTAGTGAGGAGACTATGTGGATAAGAGTTGCAAAATTGGATAAAGCTTCCCTAAAGAAAATGAATTTAAAGCTGCACTGGATACATTAGAAGAGATAGTGCTGAGAGAATCATTATGTTCTTATAGGAGGAGGTGTGTGTGTGTGTGTGTGTGTGTGTGTGTGTGTGTGTGTGTGTGTGATTGCAGACACACCTGAGCTAGAGTTGGAGCTGTGTGGCTGCCTCAATTAGTCAGTATTTGTTTGCCATCCCTTGAAGTCATGGCATAACACACTGGCTCATATCCAAGAGAAAAAAAATGCAGATAAAATTAAAGTATAAGCTAAGAATGCTCAGAGAATGGAACCAAATGAACTACCGGTAAAGTTGTTGGGAAAACATGGTCATAGATTTTCAAGGACACTGATCTGATGTCAGGGGAGTGATATGCTAAGGGGTTGGACAGCCTTAAACAGTAATTATAAAACTGGAAACCTACTATTAAGGATTTAAGTGAGGCCTTAACTACAGAGTCTCTTGTATAATACCCCATCATGATTGTGCCAAACCTCTACCATTTTATTCAAAATCAAATTCCATTTCATCAACGTTAGATTCATTTCTTTTAACATCTACTGTGCCCTTTGGCACAATCTAGGTTTTCTAAATTTTTACTTCTTTATTTTCTCATCTATTTTATGTACACACATACGCACATTTTATATATATATATAACTCATATATTTTATGTACACACATGCACATATTATATATATATGTACATCCTCAGATAATTTTAAAATAATTTTCACATTACATTGAGAAACTATAGTATACCCGAAAAAATTCTTAAGATTTTATTTATATAGCTTAGATGTCCTAGGGGTGAAGGTATACAAAATTTTGCTTTTACTATATCTTCCAGTTAGCTAAATTACTGCCTAGCCCAAAGCGAGTATTTATAGTGATGAAATGGCTCTCTCCATTCAAAGAGGCATCCATTGTGTTTCTTTATGTAAGAGATATGGGGTAACAGATCCTGTGATGTGATAAGAACAGATCACTATTCCAGCTAGAAGGTACCCACCACTGGACACGGTAAAAAGGATCAAGGGTATAATTAAGAGTACGAGACTGTGATGATACTCAGATTTGTTTCCTTGATGTAATTTCATCTCTAGACTTCTTTCAGGAAAGATGGGCACAGCATTATAACAACCACCAGGGGGCTGCTGCTGAAAGGTACCCTAGCCTTTTGCAGGGAGATTGAGCTGCTTTGTTTAAGTTTGCTTTAAAAAGTAAACACAATTTAAAAAGAAATTAATAAAAGTAGCAATGAGCTAGGTGCGGTGGCTCATGCCTGTAAAAATCCCAGCACTTTGAGAGACTGAGGCAGGTGGATTACCTGAGGTCAGGAGTTTGAGACCAGCCTGGCCAAC
The DNA here is from genome assembly GCF_006542625.1 of Nomascus leucogenys. Taxonomy (NCBI): domain Eukaryota; kingdom Metazoa; phylum Chordata; class Mammalia; order Primates; family Hylobatidae; genus Nomascus; species Nomascus leucogenys. Next base: position 82,744,532 of record NC_044389.1, read on the forward strand.
ATTGTGAAACCCCATCTCTACTAAAAATACAAAAATTAGCTGGGCATGGTGGCACACACCTGTAATCCCAGTTACTCGGGAGGTTGAGGCAGGAGAATTGCTTGAGCCCAGGAGACGGAGGTTGCAGTGAGCCGAGTTCGTGCCACTGCACTCCAGTCTGGCTGACAGAGTGAGACTCTGTCTCAAAAAAAAAAAAAGGAAAAAAAAAAAAAAGCAGTGAGACAAATACCATGTTACTTTTTGTTTACAGGCATATTAATTTCATTAATTAATATACTGTTTTAATTCTGGGTGTTATGATACATTGGGCAAAATGGGAGACATGGTGACTTCATGCTGCCTACTAATAGAAATCATACAAGCTCATCTGCAGCGACAAACTTCAGTGGCACGAATTCAAAGAGGCATCAACTGTGGGAGTCTTTAAGAGATATAGGGTAACAGATCCTGTGATGTTTTCAACTGGGATTTTGCACAGGGCACATCCATTTTGTTCCAAATGGAGTTTTATGTATCTGTTGTTTATAAAAGTTGCAGAAGAAAACTTTAAGGCATCACTCAGGGAAGATATTTCTTCAGGGAAATGAAATGGGTTCTGGAATATTATTTCCTAATGATCTTTCTTAATGCAGGGACTAAGTTTAGGGAATCCAGGAGAATGGCTAATTAAAATGCCCATTACATTATTTCTCTGATATATGATTTGCTTAAAACTATCCATTGGTAACTGCTCAGAGTTGACTTTCGGTAATTCTCTGATGAGAACCCGGAACCAAAATACAAAGATGCCTTGAGTAGGTATTTTGTACAGAGTTAAAAAATGAGAGCATGTTCAGTTGTATTTTATTTCCATTACAAGAAAGTTAAACCTGAAATCCATGTCAATTTTCAGAGGTCCTCATTCACCTATGATCTCCACCCCTTAAGGTTTTGGTTTTTTCTCTTTTTTTTTGGGTTGTAATTAATTTCTTATAGAAACTAGCTTTCTTGCCAAGAGCAATCACAAACTTAAATGCCTTTATCTTTCTTGCTCAAATCTATACGGCATCAAATATTGACCAAAATATTTCTTCAAAGGAAAATGTTAGCCTAGTAAATGCAGTTCATTTCTAGCCATCCTTGAATGTTCACTGTTTTCCCAAAGTTGTTGACAGTGCGTCTATATAACAACATGCATTAATTTAATATTTAATATAGGTCTTCTTTCTCCATGGAGATTAAAGCACTGCACAAGGATTTCTATTTTAAATAAATTCAAGATACAAACTTGATAAAGCACAGGACAACTTCAAGTCTTATGTATTTCAAATCCAATATACAATGGACTCACACCTGGATTATTAGAGCTATGCTAGAATAAATATGATTTACTGGTTGAAATGGAACTCACATTTTTTTCACTTTTTTAAAGTATTTTATTTTTTGAACATTATTTTTTATTATAAAAGTAATATATGTTCATTGTGAACATTATGGAAATAAAAATAATAAAATAAAAATCACATGTAACTGTTTAAACCTCTGTTAAACTTTTAGACTATATCCTTACACACATTTCCTATGCACTAGTATGTATTAAAAATAATTAGGATATATGACATTACTTATTTGTGAGTGACACTTCATTTAAAGTCTATCACATTTTCCCATGTCATTAAATACTAACTGTAGTATTCCATAGCATAAATGCACCATAATTCATTTAACAATTTCTTTAACACTATATGTTTAGTTATTTCTAACTTTTCTACATTGTAAACAATGCTACGACATTTCTGTAGACAAATATTTGCATACAATTAGAGTTATTTTCTCCAGTTAAATTTCCAAAAGGAGAATTTCAGGGTCAAATTTTTTTTTTACAAGTTTTCATACATAGGCTAAACTATCTTCCACAATGGAAGTATATGTGAGTGTCTCTCTTTATCTTTGCCAACACTAAATGTTATTATATCAAGTTTTTAATAATCTCTAATTTGATATGTGAAAAAAGATTGTTCTTTTACCCTTTGTTACTTTGCTTGCCTGAAAAATTTGAAATAACTCATATATTTATTTACCATTTACATTATTACTTTATACCTTACTTATTCCTACACATCATTCATTTTTTTTTGTATTGGGGTGTATTAAATTTTGTATGAAGAGAATTCTTTATATAAAATTAGGATAACATTGTGTCATACATTTTACAAGTATCTTTCCAGCTAATCTTTATCATGTTTTGTTACTGAATTTTTCATTTTTAAATTATCAATTTCTCAAGTGTTTTCATTAAAGTTTCTACATTTGCTTGTACAATTAGAAAACCTTCCTCACAAAATGTTCGATATTCATTTTTATTTTACATATTTGATGATTTGCTTTGCTTTTCGTTTTATGAGTTTAATGCTTTAATAAATCTGCAACTAATTATGGTTTATCATGTGAGGAGAGGATCTGATCAGCTTTTTTCTATTGTTAAGCAATTGTTCCTGCATGTTTATTGAATAATACACTTCTTCCTACTGATTTTAATATTTTTAAATTCAACTGAAGCTTTTATGTCCTGTAGTTTTCTCCTGAGATTAATTTCTGCTCCACTGATTTCTCTATTCTTCCACATTTATCACAATATTTTAATAATGCATTCTCATATCTGGTATTGCAAGTCCTTCTTCAGTAGTTTTTCCCAGAATGTTCTTTGTCATTCTTGACTCTTTATTCTTACATATACTTGAGAATTACTTTATTAAGTTGAAAAAGATTCACTTAAGAAGATAAGTTTCACTATAGAAAAATGCCCAGGACACATTAAGTAAAGAAAGCAAATTATACAACAGTATGTATATTATCCCTCTTACAATGAAACAGAAGTCAGAAAAAACACAGAAGTGTGTGTGTATGCTCATGTGTATGTGAGAATGTTTCTTATAGATACATACAAAAGTTCTAGAAGAATGGCCAGAAAAGTTGTTAACAATGGTTACCTGTAGTGAGTGGGAATGGACATTGTGAGGAAGAAGAACATTTGCTTTTTCACTATAAAGAGTCTTTTTATGCACTTCAAATTTTCTACCATGAACAAGCATTAATCTTAAAATTTTAAATGCCTTTGAAAAAATCATCCAAAAAATATTAAAAAGCTATTTAAATACAAAATGACAAAAACTGCATAATTTCACTCATACGAGGTACTTGGGTAGTCAGATTTAGAGAGACGTAAAGTAGAATGGTTGTTGCCAGGGTATCAGGGAAGAGGGGAAAGGGAGTTGCTGTTAAGCATGTAGAGAGTTTCTATTTTGCAAGATGAAAAATATTTTAAAGATGGATGCTGTCTCAGTGATGATTGTATGACAATATGAACGTACCTAATGCCACTGAACTGTATATTTAAAATGGCTAAAAATGATAAGTTTTATTTTATGCATATTTTACAGTAGTTTTTAAAAGCTATTTACAATGATTCACCTCTGGGGAGTTGCATTGAGGAGTCAGGGTGTAGGCCGAGGACAATACTTTTCACTTAACACCTTCTGCATGGCCTGAATTTTTCATGCAAAGCTAGTGTTGTTTTCATAATGCAAAAAAAATTAGGAGTCTTTCTAAGCCTATTCTGATTTGAAGGGCTGCCTGATTAAGAAAAATTTAATGTCATAGCTAATTTTAAAATGTATTGGAAATTCTAAGTGGAATTATATTACATTTATGAATGACAGGACATCTTTATTGTTATAAAGACAATATTTTGTCCTTTAGTCATATAGATATACTTTTCAAAAAACATTGGAAACTTTTTTTTATTTCAATAGCTTTAGGAGTATAAATGGGTTTTGGTTATATGGATGAACTGTATATTGGTAAAGTCTAGGATTTTAGTGAACTCATCACCCAAGTAGTGTACATTGTATCCAGTAGATAGATTTTCATCTGTTACCCTCTTCCCATCCTCCCGCTTCTGAGTCTGCAATGTCCATTATACCACTCTGTATGCCTTTGCTTGCCCATAGCTTAGGTCCCACTTATAACTGAGAACATGTGGTGTTTGGTGTTTGATTCCTAAGGAACTCACATGTTTGACTATCAGAATGTTCAACTGAGAAAACTCTCACCTTCATTAATTCTCTCTCTTGGTTCTTCTCTACCCCATTATCATTCAATTTTTAAATTTTCCTTCTGCCCATCCTTTAAGTGTTGGTGCTTTTCACTGTTTTATTGTCACCATGTGAACTCTTCCTGCAACAGTGCACTCATTCTCTTCAATCACCCTGTACAAGGGGTCTTCAAAAAGTTCATAAAAAATGCATATTATGAAAAAACTATGCATGAATTTCAATTTTTCTTGCACCAAAAAAAATTACACTAACTTGTTATAACATGTCTGAACAGGATTTAGTTTGGGGCATTAAGAGGGTTAAGACATCAGTTTGAAAAGTGAGTGCCCCATCAGGGCAACATGAATTCTGCTAAGATTGAAGCATGAACAAACATCAAATTTAGGTGAAGCTTGGGTGAAAGAATGGTGAAAATCACTGATGCTTTATGAAAAGCCTTCGAGGGCAGTACCCCAAAGAAATCAGCAGTTTACCAATGGATAACTAATGTTAAAAAGTGATGAGACAATGTTAAAGATGAAACCCACAGGGACAGACCATCCACATCAGTTCATGAGGAAAAAAGTTCATCTTGTTCATGCCCTAATTAAAGAGGACTGACAATTATCAGCAGAAAGAATAGACAACAGCCCAGCTTACACAATTCTGACTGAAAAATTAAAGGTGAGCAAACTTCCACTTGACGGGTGCCAAAACCATTGGGCCCAGATCAGCTACAGACACAAGCAGAGCTTTCAATGGAAATTTTAAACAAGTGGGATCAAGATCCTGAAGCATTTCTTCGAAGAATTATAACAGGAGATGAAACATGGCTCACCAGTACAATCCCAAAGACAAATCACAATCAAAACAATAGTTACCAAGAGGTGGAAATGGTTCAGCCAAAGCAAAAGTGAACTGGTCAAAAGCAAAGGTCATGGCAACAGTTTTTTAGGATGCTAAAGGCATTTCACTTGTTGAGTTTCTGGAGTGCCAAAGAACAGTAATATTTGCTTATTATGAGAGTGTTTTGAGAAAGTTAGCCAAGCTTTTGCAGAAAAACATCTAGAGACGCTTCACCAGAGAGTCCTTCTCCACCACAACAATGCTCCTGCTCCTTCAAAAAGGGCAATTTTGCAAGTTTCAATGGAAATTCATTAGACATCCACCTTACAGTTCTGATTTGGCTCCTTCTGACTTCTTTTTGTTTCCTAATCTTAAAAAAAAAATTAAATGTCAGTCAGTTTTCTTTAGTTATTAATGTGAAAAAGACTGCTGACATGGGTAAATTCCCTGGACCCTCAGTTCTTTAGGGATGGACTAAATGGCAGTATCTTCACTTACAAAAGTGTCTTGAATTTGATGGAGCTTAGGTTGAGAAATAAAGTTTATATCTTTCTTTTTATTTTTTAGTTAAATTTTTCCACAAACTTTTTGACATTTTCTCATATATGCTGATGACTTCTAAGTCTATGTTTCCAGTTGGGATATTTCTCCTGAGATCTAGGCATCTAATTCTTCTCACATGTCCCAAAATATGTGTATAACAAATATGTATTGCAAACTGTACTTCTTCAAAATCAAATTCACTCTCAATTCTCTTATGTTTTTAAAATTGATTCAACCAGTCATTTAAGTGGGTCATCCGGGAAGCATCTAAGGGATATCTCCTTTGCTCATCTTTTATATCTTAAACATCATAGAATTCTGTCAATGTTTTCATTATTCTTCCCTTATGGTAATTGTCTTAGTCCAGATACTAATAAAATTTAAATGGAACTATTTTAATAACACCACACACACAGACACACACACACACACACAGACACATTCACAACACTAGACCAAGGCCTCTTAATAGCATCAGTTTTTATCTAATTTTTGCTTTTATGGAACTTATTTCTAGGTGCTAAATATTTATTGAATAGATATTTAATGGGACTAAAATGTTATTGAATTATGAATGTCCTTATTTTTTAAAAAAAGATAGAGGCTTTGGCATTTAGTTTCACTTTTCTTTTCTTTTTCCTTTCCTTTCCTTTCTTTTTTTTTCCTTTCCTTTCCTTTTCCTTTCCCATCTTGTACCTTCTTTGAAGGTTTCTTGCAGGTTATTTGGGATTTTGTTAACAGGGAACTAGAATAAGAAGAAAAAAAGACATGGGATAGGGATCATCATGGCGGACGGGAGGCAGGACTAGATTGCAACTCTGACTCGGACAGACAGAGCATGTTTCGGAGGCTGGCATTGTAAACTTTAGCTTCAGATTGACCGCAAGAACAAACCAGCAATCCTGAGAGGACCCACAGACCCTATGAAGGAAGTGAACTGCTCCTACAGGACCCAGGAGACACCACAAATACTGTGAGTGCCTCAACTGTGGTAGAGGAAAAGGGAGAGCCTCCTCTCCTGAACACACACCCTCACTGCAGAAACTGAAAGTCTGTTTGTGTGGAGGAGCTTCCAACCTTACCCGGAACTGAGTCAATTTAGAGAGTCAAGTGAAATGCAGGGGTAGAGAAAGCAGCAGAATGGCTCTGGGAGCTCACTAGGTCCCCAGGCAGGCCATTCCTGCCTGGCACCACAGGGATCCATCAGGAGGGCAGCCAGAGGAGCGAGCGAGGGGGAAAACTGCATAGGGAAGAGGAAATCTCCAGCTGATCTTTGTAACAATTTGAACAGGGCAAGAAGCCTCCTGGCCAGAACTCTGGGGAGGGCACAAATCCTATGTGTAGACTCCACCGGCAGAGGAAGAACCAAGCCCTTTTCTTTTGCAGCTGGGAGGCAAGTAGTCTGGGGCAAATTTTCAAGCCCAGCTCACCCACCACCTGGAAACAGACTCAGGCCTACTGGGGCAGGGGAGTGGTGAGAGTGAGACCAGCCCTTCGGTTTGCATGGAAGCTGGGTGAGGCTGGCTTTCCCCCACTTCCCTAACAACCTGCATGAGTCAGCAGAGGCAGCAAAATTCCTCCCAGGTACATAGCTCCATGGACTTGGGTATCTCACTCCCATCCCCCACAGCAGCCACAGCAAGACCTGCCCAAGAACAATCTGAGCTCAGACACGCCTAGCCCTACCCCCTGATAGTCTTTCCCTACCCACCCTGGTAGTGAAAGACAAAGGGCATATAATCTTGGGAGTTCTAGGGACTTGCCCACCACTAGTTCCTCTTCCTACTACCACAGCTGTGCTCTCTGGAAAGCGCCACCTCCCAGGAGGAGGCCAACAAGCATAAAAATAGAGCATTAAACCACCAAAGCTAAGAACTCTCATGGAGTCCATTGCAACCCTCAACCACCTCCACCTGAACAGGTGCTAGTATCCATGGCTGAGAGACCCATAGATTGTTCACATTACAGGACTCTGTGCAGACAAACCCCAGTACTGGTTCAGAGCCAGGTAGATTTTCTGGGTGGCTAGACCCAGTAAAGAGACAACAATCACTGCACTTCAGCTCACAGGAAGCCACATCCATAGGAAAAGAGTGGAGTACTACATCAAGGAAACACCCTGTGGGACAAAAGAATCTGAACAACAGCCTTCAGCCCAAGACCTTCCCTCTGACAGAGCCTGCCCAAATGAGAAGGAATCAGAAAACCAACTCTGGTAGTACGACAAAACAAGCTTCTTTAACACTGCCACAAAATCCCACTAGTTCGTCAGCAATGTATCCAAACCAAGAAATCCCTGATTTACCCGAAAAGAATTCAGGAGGTTAGTCATTAAGCTAATCAGGGAGGCACTAGAGAAAGGCAAAGCCCAGTGCAAGGAAATCCAAAAAACAATACAAGAAGTGAAGGGAGAAATATTCAGGAAATAGATAGCTTAAAGAAAAAAAATCTAAAATTCAGAAAAAATTGGACAAACTTTTAAAAATACAAAATACTCTGGAAAGTCTCAGCAATAGAATTGAACAAGTAGAAGAAGGAAATTCAGAGTTCAAAGACAACATCTTCAGGTTAACCCAATCCAACAAAGACAAGAAAAAAGAATAAAAAAATAGATGAACAAAGACTCCAAGAAGTCTGGGATTATGTTGAATGACCAAACCTAAGAATAATTGGTGTTCCTGAAGAAGAAGAGAATTCTAAAAGCTTGGAAAACATATTTGGGGGAATAATCAAGGAAAACTTTCCCAGCCTTGCTAGAGACCTAGACATCCAAATTGAAGAAGCACAAAGAACACCTGGGAAATTCATCACAAAAAGATCACCACCTAGGCACATTGTCATCAGGTTATCCAAAGTTAAGACAAAGAAAAAAATCTTAAGAGCTGTGAGAGAGAAGCACCAGGTAACCTATAAAGTAAAACCTATCAGATTAACAGGAGATTTCTCAGCAGAAACCCTACATGCTAGAAGAGATTCAACCTCCTCAGACAAAACAATTATCAGCCAAGAATTTTGTATCCAGAAAAACAACTATCAGCCAAGAATTTTGTATCCAGAAAAACTAAACATCATACATGAAGAAAAGATACAGTCTTTTTCAGAAAAACAAATGCTGAATTTGCCACTACCAAGCTACCACTACAAGAACGGCTAAAAGGAGCTCTAAGTCTTGAAACAAATCCTGGAAACACATCAAAACAGCATCTCTTTAAAGCATAAATCACATAGGATGTATAAAACAAAAATACAAGTTAAAAAACCAAAACCAAAAAAAAAAAAAAAAGTACTCAGGCAACAAAGAGCACAATGAATGCAATGGTACCTCACATTTCAATACTAACATTGAATGTAAATGGCCTAAATGCTTCACTTGAAAAATACACAAGGAATGGATAAGAACTCACCAACCAACTATCTGCTGCCTTCAGGAGATTCACCTAACACGTAAGGACTCACATAAACTTAAAGTAAAGGGGTCAAAAAAGGCATTTCATGCAAATGAACACCAAAAGCAAGCAGGGGTAGCTATTCTTATATCAAACAAAACAAACTTTAAAACAACAGCAATTAAAAGAGACAAAGAGGGAGAGTATATAATGGTATATACAATGGTTTTGTCCAACAGAAAAATATCACAATCCTAAACATATATGCACCTAACAGTGGAGCTCCCAAATTTATAAAACAATCACTAATAGACCTAAAAAATGAGATAGAAAGAAACACAATAATAGTGGGGGCCTTCAATACTCCACCAACAGCACTAGACAGGTCCTCAAGACAGAAAGTCAACAAAGAAACAATGGATTTCAACTATACCTTGGAACAAATTGGCTTACCAGATATATACAGAATATTTCATCCAACTACTGCAGAATACACATTCTATTCAACAGCATATGGAACTTTCTCCAAAATAGACCATATGGTAGGCCATAAAATGAGCCTCAATAAATTTAGGAAAATTGAAATTATATCAAGCACTCTCTCAGACCACAGTGGAATAAAACTGGAAATCAACTCCAAAAGGAAGCTTCAAAATGATGCAAATATATTGAAATTAAATAACCTGTTCCTGAATGAGCATTGAGTCAAAATGAAATCAAGATGGAAATTAAAAATTTCTTTGAACTGAATGACAATAATGACACAACCTATCAAAACCTCTGGGGTACAACAGAGGCAGTGCTAAGAGGAAAGTTCATAGCCCTGAACACCTACGTCAAAAAGACTGAAAGAGCACAAAATGACACTCTAAGGTCACACCTCAAGGAACTAGAGAAAAATGAGCAAACCAAACCCAAACTCAGTAGAAGAAAGGAAATAACCAAGATCAGAGCAGGACTAAATGAAATTGAAATGAAAAAATACAAAAGATAAATGAAACAAAAAGCTGGTTCTTTGAATAGAAAAATAAAATTGATAGACCATTAGCAAGACTAACCAAGAAAAGAAGAGAGAAAATCCAAATAACCTCACTAAGAAATGGAACAGGAGATGTTACAACTGACACCACTGAAATACAAGAGATCATCCAAGGCTACTATGAACACCTTTATACACATAAGCTAGAAAACCTAGAAGAGATGGATAAATTCCTAGAAAAATACAACCCTCCTAGCTTAAATCAAGAATTAGATACCCTGAACAAATTGGCTTAACCTGTTATTAGTCAGTAACAAGCAGTGAGACTGAATTGGTAATTTAAAAATTACCAACAAAAAGAAGTCTATGCCCAGATGTATTCACAGCAGAATTCTACCAGACATTCAAAGAAGAATTGGTACCAATTCTTCTGACACTATTCCACATGATAGAGAAAGAAGGAACCCTTCCTAATTCATTCTATGAAACCAGCATTACCCTAATACCAAAACCAGGAAAGGACATAACCAAAAAAGAAAACTACAGACCGATATCCTTGAGGAACATAGGTGCTAAAATCCTTAATAAAATTGTAGCTAAACGAATCCAACAACATATTAAAAAGATAATCCACCATGATCAAGTGGGTTTCATATTAAGGATGCAGGCATGGTTTAACATATGCAAGTCAATAAATGTGATACACCACATAAACAGAATTAAAAATAAAAATCACATGATCATCTCAATAAATGCAGAAAAAGCATTTGACAAAATCCAGCATCACTTTATGATTAAAACTCAGCAAAATCGGCATGCAAGGAACATACATCAATGTAATAAAAGTCATCTATGACAAACCCACAGCTAACATAATACTGAATGGGGAAAAGTTGAAAGCATTCCCTCTGAGAACTGGAACAAGACAAGGATGCCCACTTTCACCACTCCTCTTCAACATAGTACTAGAAGTCCTAGCCAGAGGAATCAGACAGAAGAAAATAATAAAGGGCATCCAAATCGGTATAGAGGAAGTCAAATTATCACCATTGCTGACAATATGATTGTTTACTTTGAAAATCCTAATGACTCCTCCAGAAAGCTCCTAGAACTAATAAAATAATTCAGCAAAGTTTCCAGATACAAGATTGATGTGCGCAAATCAGTAGCTCTTTATATGCTAACAGCGACCAAGCAGAGAATCAAATCAAGAACTCAACCTCTTTTATAATAGCTGCAAAAAAAAAAAAGAAAAACAAACAAACAAAAAAACCACTTAGGAATATATCTAACAAAGGAGTCAAAAGTCCTCTATAAGGAAAACTAAAAAACACTGCTGAAAGAAATCATAGATGACACAAACAAATGGAAACACATCCTATGCTCATGGATGGGTAGAATCAATATTATGAAAATGATCATACTGCCAAAAGCAATCTACAAATTCATTGCAATCCCCATCAAGATACCACCATCATTCCTCACAGAATTAGAGCAAATAATTCTAAAATTCATATGGAACCAAGAAAGAGCCCACATAACCAAAGCAAGACTAAGCAAAAAGAACAAATCTGGAGGTATCACATGACCTGATTTCAAACTATACTATAAGGCCACAGTCACCAAAACACCATGGTACTGGTATAAAAATAGGCACATAGACCAATGGAACAGAATAGAGAACTCCAAAATAAGCCCAAATACTTACAGCTAACTGATCTTCAACAAAGCAAACAAAAACATGAAGTGGGGAAAAGACACCCTTTTCAACAAATGGTGCTGGGATAATTGACTAGTCACATGTAGGAGAATGAAACTGGATCCTCATCTCCCACCTTATACAAAAATCAACTCAAGAAAGATTAAGGATTTAAACCTAAGACCTGAAACTATAAACATTTTAGAAGACAACATTGGAAAAACCCTTCTAGACATTAGCTTAGGCAAGGATTTCATGACCAAAAACTCAAAAGCAATTGCAATAAAAACAAAGATAAATAGCTCGGACATAATTAAACTAAAGAACTTTTTCATGGCAAAGGAAACAGTCAGTAGAGTAAACAGACAGCCCACAGAATGGGAGAAATCTTCACATCTATACATCTGACAAAGGACTAATATCCAGAATCTATGACAAACTCAAATCAATACCAAAACACCCAAACAATCCCATCAAAAAATGGGCTAAAGACATGAATAGACAACCCTCAAAAAATCATAATCAAAAAATAAAAAACCAGTAGATGTTGGCATGGATGCAGTGATCAGGGAACACTTTACACTGCTGTTTGGAAGGTAAACTAGAACAGCCACTATGGAAAACAGTGTGGAGATTCCTTAAAGAACTAAAAGTAGAACTACCATTTTATCCAGCAATCCCTACTGGATATCTACACAGAGGAAAAGAAGTCATTATATGAAAAAGAAACTTGCACATGCATGTTTATAGCAACACAATTCAGAACTGCAAAATCTTGGAACCAACACAAATGTCCATCAATCAACTAGTGCATAAACTGTTTTATACATACATACATATAGATAGATAGATAGATAGATAGATAGATAGATAGATAGATAGAAAAATAGATAGATAGATATGTGTATATATCTATATATATCTATATATGTGTATATATATATTCAGAACCACAAAATCATGGAACCAACCCAAATGCCCATCAATCAACTAGTGGATAAAGAAACTGTTATATATATAATATATATATTTTATATGTATATTATATATTATATATATTTTATATGTATATTATATATTATATATATTTTATATGTATATTATATATAATATATATGATGGAATACTACTCAGCCATTAAAAGCAATGAGTTAACAGCTTTTTCAACAATCTAGATGAGATTGGAGACTATTTTTCTAGGTGAAGTAACTCAGGAATGGAAAACCAAGCATCGTATGTTCTCACTGATATGTGGGAACTAAGCTATGAGGACACAAAGGCATAAGAATGATACAATGGACTTCAGGGACTTGGGAGGAAGAGTAGGAGTGGGGCAAAGGATAAAAGACTAAAAATATGGTGCAGTGTATACTGCTCGGGTGATGGGTGCACCAAAATCTCACAAATCACCACTAAGGAATTTACCCATGTAACCTAATACCACCTGTACCCCAATAACTCATGGAAAAATTTAAAAAATAATAAAATAAAAAGAAAAAATAGGCAAACATATCTCTTTTTACTATTAATTTGCTTTAAAAAAAAAAAAAAGAAAAGAAAAGAGAGACGTGAAGCCTTGAGATAGGTCCCGACAAAGAATTTCTCAGGGAATATTTGGAGGAGATTGGAGAAAGGTGGGTGTGGTATATGAATAAAATGAATGAGACAGGAAGGGGAGATTTCAGAACATGTTGCTGTGGTCTGAAAACTCCTTATATGTTGACAAATTCATTTAAAAGAAGAGAAATTGCAAGATATAATTTGCAATGACTTTTTGGTTGTCTAACTCTGCACCAAAATTGGGCAACTGTCATGAATTTACTTCTGTTAATTATGATGTGCACCCTGACAAGAGTCACAGATTTAATGCAAATACAGATGATTGAATACAGAATACATAAATGAAATGGGGACACAAACGATTGAGTACAGAATATGTAACTGAGTGAACAAATAAGTAAATGAATGAGTAAGAGCCTGACCAACATCATTATACAGATGAAAGGTATTTTATATCTTCATAGAGTTTAGTGCAGGTTGTCCATGGGTAAGAGAGTATAATCAAAGATTTCTTTAGCATTTGATTTGGAAGAGGTGATTTTGATTAAAAAATTTTTAAGATCAGCTGATATTTACTTAAAAATACTAAAGGTATGTCAATAGCACTATATCCTGATGAACCTACTGGAGTAAATTTATGTAACTGCTTGTCAAAGCACTAAAAAAAGGTTTGATGAAATTACTTAATGTTTTCCAATTAAAGTGTATTTCCAAATATAATGATTTCCACTTTAATGTAGTTGGTATGGAGCTTTGTGAGTGTGTGCTTCTTTTATTATAGATAATGTTCAGCTCCTTTTTATTTGCCTCCTAGTTATAATAGTAAAACTCATATTAACTTAGTGAAGAATGATTGTTTTTTCATTTGCTCTAGCAGATTTATCCAGTCACCAAGTAACTATTTAAATATATGCTGCAAGATTGAGGATTTCAAGACATGGTCTTGATTTTCACGTCATTATCAATAGATTTGTCATTGTCACAAATTTATTTCTGTTCACTATGATGTGAGCAATTTTATCAGGAAAGAGCCTCAAGGAAGCATTAATAGTGTAAGAGCAAGAGAATGATGATGCCATTTGGCTCACAGGCAGTTCCTCTTCATAAATTTTCAACATGATGAGCAGTTGGTATAAATTGAAAAGAACCTTACTTTAACTATATTCTTGATAATTATGCAATAGCTTGATCAGTATTGATAACAAGCAGAAATACCTGCTAGGTCTATGTGCAACATATTCGATTTATTTATTTATTTCAACTATTATTTTATATTCAGGGAATACATGTACAGGTTCGTTACCTGAATATATTGTGTGATGCTGAGGTTTGAGGTATGGATGATTTAAAAGCCCACCTTTTTTTTTTTTTTTTTTTTTTTTTTTGAGAAGAAAGCTAGAGAGTGGAAATATCTAGTAGGGCAAGTGATTTATCATTTAAGGTCGTTCTTCTTTATAATGATGACGTAGGTAACACTTTTTTAAAGGAATTAATTGGATATTTTGTCAAATATTTGAGTCTGTCACTAAGGACTGGTTCTGAACTATATGGTATTTTAAAGGACTGCTCCATTTCCCTCCCCCAGTCCTTATCCTTGTGGGGTACTGGAGTTACTAAATCCCAGGATTGGAGTCCCTACAGTACCTAGACTTGTGCTGTTCAATGTGATAGCCGTTAAATATGGTGGTTATAAAATATCTGAAATGTGGCTAGTCTGAATTGATTACAAGTGTAAAATACTTGCCTGATTTCAAAAACAGTTTGACAAAAAAAACTTTTTCATTGTCTTAAAAATATTTGTATATTTATATACAACTTGGAATAATAGCATTTTGATATATTTGGTGAAAACAAATTTCATATTCATAGTTTTTGATGTAGCTACTAGTGAATTTTAAGTTTTACATGTGGCTTACATTTATTTCTATTGAATATCATTGCTTTAGACTATAAAGAAGTTGTCATAGGATTCTGGAGTCTAGTGATATAATTTGTCTAGATGCCAGTGGACACTTGAGACTTAACAACTTTATAGCCCAGAACAATCTAATAACAAATTCCTCCATAGAGGTGCCTATTAAATTCCCTTTATTCTCCTCTCAAGAAGCTAAGTTGATAACAGGTGATAAGCTAAGAACTATAGGTTGATAAGCTATGTTGATAAGAGAATTTGCTTTTAAGTCTTTGGTGACTGAATGATTTCTGGTTGACATGATGAGGAGTTTTGGGAATCCATCAATCAAGATTACGTTCCAGGTGAGGATAGAAGGCTATCTGACCATTAAAGTTTAAAGAAAGCCAAAATTTCAGACTCTTACGGAAATGGCTTTGAGTCAGAAGTCAGAGACCTGGGTGAGATCACTTGGTTGGCTACGTACAAACTGTGTGCATGTTTTCCACTGAAAAATTATGTTTCTGGGAGCTAACAATGTGTTACCATAACTGTAAAAAAGGGGAAATTAATAATTGCAACACAACCTATGCACAGGGTTACTGTGACAAATAGAATCATAATTCTATGACTGCAACTCATAATTACTCATAATTGTCAGAGTATTCAATAAATTATTTTGTAAAGCCTTATGTATATAAGGTGCTGTGATTTTATTACCTTTCAATCAATATACAGACAGTGAAATACAATGTATATCTGTTTTATTATTTTTTCAAAGAGAAAATATATATGCAGTATTTTTTATAATAGAGTATATAATGCCACTTGCAAAGCCTAAACTAAACTGAGATTTACTTTTACCCTCTGCTCCTGAATGCTAGCCAGAGATAAGAACCTTTAACCATTTCTGTTTTCAGTTCTTCCAGGATTCATCATTACAATTTTAAATAATAAGCATGTACTTTTTCCTATAACAGCTTTACACAGCGGCTAATAACCCCCTGCTGTGAACGAAAAACAGTTTAGCTCACTAACATTACTTCACACTTTCCCTCCTCTTGCCTCCCAAGTTATAGAACTTATATTAGTATTTAATACTCATATTGCTTATCTTTTAAATTTTAAATAATATAATTAAATCTTTCTCCTTTTCATTAACTCAGGCAGTATTTTATGGTTGCTTTTTCTGTAAAATAAAGACATTAATGTCTCTACTGTGTCTTGCAACTCTCTTTGTCCTCATCTCATAACTCCTTTGGACCATGCCATTATTTTATATCCCCAGTGTTTATAATATTTTAGGCTCAACTTTAAATTCTGTCTACAGGCTTATTCAAAAATTGAGAATCTATACATCTTCCATTATTAAGATTAGATTTTAAAGTATTCATTGAAGAACCTCGTAGTAAGATTCGGTTTCTCATAGTCTTTGGACAATTCTGTTGAGGCTTTCTTCTTGTGGACTTGACAAACCATGCCTAGGTATGGTACAGCGAGTCTCGTGTTATCCTACACCAACACATGATTTGTGATTAAGATGATCACGATAGTACAAGATGCACTTTTGTTATCACAGCTTTCACTTTCGTGAGAATTTTTGCCTACATGTAACTTGGTAATGTCTTTTAGTAAAGAGTGGAAATCTGCCTCCCAATACCCATAATAGAAAAGTACGGATTGTAATTGGTTTTTGTTGCTGTCAGTCATTTTGGAGTAATATAAGTAGGCAGGTCACCATGATGGTTAGATGTAGTGACTGACCCTGTGTGAATTAATTTTTTAAATACATCCCTCTTAAAAAGGGGCAGAGTGGGTTGTTAGAAAATAACCCAGGCCTTTAATATAAAGGAGACTAAGCTGACTGAAGTTTGAGAATCCAGTGTAGATAATAGTGGATTATTAAATAATATTAAGTTCGGTAGCAAATAAAGGGATTTTTCTAGAAATCTTTAGAATAATGTTTGTATCTTAAGGTGTAGAACTTTTACTGACTTAGCAAAACACATTTTTAATTATTTGGGCTCAGCTAGAAGAGAGTCTTCCTTGGTCTTTGGTTAAAGAGTATCTACTAAAATAGACTTAGTGAAGGAAATATAAACCTCTGTCATTAAATTGTCCACTTAAGGATGCTATTTTAGGTGTCAATATTGCACTCACTCTTTGTGAAACATTGACTGTATTTTTCCTCCCTTCATTCATTAAACAAACCAAATAAAAAAGATCTGTTTCATCTTTCTTCTGTTTCTTGTTTTCGTAAGACACTACCAAGCTGAAATACATTTATAGTTTCTTCAATGCCTACAGGAAAATGGCACAAACTTTTCCAGGATGGGATTTCTTTTTATGCTTCAACATTATGTACCTAATTACATGTCTATGTTAGCTCTCTGCCACATTTAATTTTGTTTTGTTTTGATGTTATTATTTTGTATGTTTGGCCTATATGCTATAAATTGTGTTAAATAATTTGCATGCATTATTTTACTCAAGCTTCTCAAAACTTTAATATTGACATTTTAGAATTAAGATAATAACTGATGGAACCTAGACATGTGCTCATGTCTAATGACTGAGCTCATCATTTATTCCACTCTTATGCAGTGTACTGTATGTAGCTTGAAGTATGAACAATGCCATATAACTTTAAGTTTTCCATTTAATCACATAATTTCACCTGCTCATATTAGTGGTAAGTCAAAAAACACTCTCCTCCTTAAGTTATATTACTTATCTTCTATACTACAGAACAAGCTTTTGGAAGTAGTTATCATTTAGGATGTCTTTTTGTAACTTCTGCACATAAAATAATACCTTGAACTAGTAGGAGGTAATAAAACTTTATTGATGATGATGTGATGATAAAGTTAACTATTAGCATTTGATATTAATAGATGATTTCAATTTCCATTTTCTTCCCACACACATTTCTTAAAACTTCAAACTTTCAAAGCTTCCCACACTTCTCTATCCAGATAGTTTGACTTCAATTCCATATTTCAAACTCTGAACCTCCACAGAGTGGGAAGCTTAGCTATCAGCACTTTAGAGTTACTGTTCTTTTTTTGAAGTATGGATTTATGTCAATCCTAAGGAGTGTGTCATATCACAATAACAGGATGGAGCTAAGACTTAGCACATATTTCTAAGACACCAAATTGAAGTTCAATACATTTCTGAACCACAATTCTTAGATAATAGAGGTATTAATTAAAACCTGCCTCTTGTAGCGCGAATACCACAAACAGTGGTGCTGAACTCAGCAGATAAGTGGGCTTTACCGCAAAGCCAGAGAAAACCTCAATAGTGCCTCCTCCTAACCTGTCAGATCATCTAAGCTGTTTGACACAATTAAATGACATTGCAGTGGGAACACTAATACAGTGGCTAACAGTTTGTTTTAAATGCTTTCATTTGCTTTTGTTTTAGTTTCAAGCAAAATATTGTAAATTTTGCATGGTGCTTATATTAATAATTTAAATGCACAGAGCATCAGCAGCAGCAGTTTTTTTTTTTGCTAATATATTGCCAGCACACCAAAGAAGCTCTATCTTTTATCATAACACACACACAAACATTATTCTAAAGATTTCTAGAAAAATCCCTTTATTTGCTACCGAACTTAACTACACACACACACACATACACACACACACACACAGATTTGGTTTATGTTTCTGAACAAGGGGACTTGCAGATATCTACAAACACCTGATACTGGAAAAGACCAATCAAGACCTGACACTAAAGTTAAATGCATAAGTAAGGTTTTGTACTTAAAACCATTGCAAACATTATCTTGTATTAAGTGTGCTTAAGCTGAGATGTTTCAGGTTGACATTTGGCTAACAAATTGAACATATTCTAGAAATCAAATCTGTAGTTAAAAAATTATTTTCTCGAATTACTCATCCTTATTGTCTTCCTCTTCATTATCAAAACATATCTCTAAACACCAGTGATATTCAAAATACCTAATCATAGGTGTGACATGGACGATTGACTTATCAAAACATATGCTTTTACTGTTGTCAGGCATGAACCCTTTAGGTGTTGGATTCTGGAGAAATCTAGGGTCTCAGGGTGGGGATGAGGAGGGCATCTGGGGAAGGAGTGGGCCCAGGATAGCAGTTATTTGTGAATAACTACTGATACATTTCTGTAGCACTTTTCACTAAAGCATTTCTATATTTTAAGTCTCAGACAAATGTCAACCTTGCTAAAAGCTCATTTATATTAATAGGTGGTACTAGAATTATGGTGCTTAGAAATTTAGATGGCTCTAATCTAGTGATAGAATAGAAGGGTTTAGAAATTTTCCCAGCTATTGGAAAGGAGTCTCAGGCTTGACGATTAATGTGGAATGTAAGTGTGAATATTTCTAGCCCTTCTAGTCACTAGAATAAATGAGAGAAAACATTAATATTTTTATTTCCCCACTACTTCATAATCTCATTTAATTGTCTCAATGACCCTGTAGGAAAGTATAATCCTTTGTGAGGTGCTGCCATTAACAAAGTATCACAGACTGGGTGGCTTAAACAATAGACATTTAGGGTGGGTGCTGTGGCTCACGCCTGTACTTCCAGCGCTTTGGGAGGCCAAGGTGGGCGGATCATCTGAGGTCAGGAGTTCGAGACCAGCCTGGCCAACATGGGGAAACCTCGTCTCTACTAAAAATACAACAAATAGCCGGGCGTGGTGGTGCACGCCTGTAATTCCAGCTGCTAGGGAGGCTGAGGCAAGAGAATTGCTTGAACCCAGGAGGCAAAGGTTGCAGTGAGCCAAGATTGCACCACTGTGCTCCAGCCCAGGTGACAGAGCAAGACTCCACCTTAGGCAAAAAAAAAAAAAAAAAAAAAAAAAAAAATAGACATTTATTTCCTCAAAATCCAAAATCAAGGCATCAGCAGGGTTGGTTTCATTCTGTGATCTTTTTCCTTGGCTTGTAGGTGGCCACTGTGGATGTCTTCAAGTGGCCTTCTCTGTATGTGTTTGTGTGTATGAGTGTGTATGTGTGTCTGTGTTCGAACCTCCTTGTCTTATAAAGACATCAGTCATGTTGGATTACGACTCCCTCTAATTATCTCATTTAGCCTTAGTTATCTCTTTAAATATCTTATCTCTGCAGTCACATTCTGAGGTAATGGGAGGACACAATTTGGCCCATAACAGAAAGTTAGAAATATCCTTCCCCCTTTGTGAGTTTCTAAAAATATTTTTTAAAGTCAATTCTATTAAACTATATCTTACATACAAAAACATACCTAGTTTATGTGTATAGCTTGAGTTTTGGCAAATATATACACCCATGTAACCAACACCAAAATCAAACTACGGAATATTTTATCATACCAAATAGTCCCTTGTGCTTCTTTCCTGGCAATTCTCCATCCCTGAGCTCTGGGCAGCCAGTGGTGTCATTTCTTTTTTTTTTTTTTTTTTTTGAGACAGTCTCGCTCTGTGGCCCAGGCTGGAGTGCAGTGGCGCAATCTCGGCTCATTGCAAGCTCCGCCTCCCGGGTTCACGCCATTCTCCTGCCTCAGCCTCCTGAGTAGCTGGGACTACAGGCGCCCGCCACCACGCCCGGCTAATTTTTTGTATGTTTAGTAGAGACGGGGTTTCACTGTGGTCTCGATCTCCTGACCTCGTGATCTGCCCGCCTTGGCCTCCCTCGTTTCTTTTCTAGCATTTCATATCATGAAGCCATGAAGTGTGTGCTCCACTGTGTCTAGCTACTTTTGTGCAGCACAATGCATAATGTTTTTGAGATGCAGCCATTTAACAGGGTATATCAATAGTTTCATTTATTGCTGAGTGGTATTCAGTTGTATGGCTATACCACAATTTGTTTACTGTTTACAGCTTTAGGCTGGTATGAATAGAGCTACTATGAACATTTGATTATTGGTCTTTGTATAGACAGGACAAATGTATTTATTTTTCTTGGGTAAATATATAAAAGTGGCAATGCTGTATCATATGAGACCTATAAGTTTAACTTCTAAAGAAACTGCCAAATTGTTTTCCACATGGTTGTGCAAGTTTACATTCCCACTAGCAACGCAGGAGAGTTCTAGTTTCTCTATATTCACACCAACACTTGGCATCAGTGGCCTTTATAATTTTAGTCACGCCTGTGGATATGTCGTGGTAGCTAACTGTGGTTTTACATTTTCACTTTCCTGATGACTAAGTGATATTGAGTGTCTTTTCATGTGTATGTTGGAAAGTCATACATCTTCTTTTGTGAATTATCTGTTCAAATATTTCCCCCATTTTTTAGTGAATTGTCTTCTTATTTTTAAATTTTTGCACTCCTTACATATTCTAGATACAAGCCATTTGTCATATACATATATATATATATAATGTAAATGATCTATTCTTTGACTTGTATTTTTCAGTTTATCAATTCCCATTTGAAAAGCAGGAATTTTTAGTTCTGGTAAAATTCAATTTATCGTTTTGTTTTAGTTTTAATTTTTTTGTATCTTATCTGGGAAATCTTTACTGATTCTAAGGAAGGCAAAAGTCATAGATTTGAATTTAAGTTTATGACACATCTTGGGTTATATTTGTGTGTGGTGTGAGCTAAGTGTTGAACTTTCTTTGTTTTTGTTTTTTGTACTTGGGTGTCCTGTTGTACTGAGCCATTTATTAAAAAGACTTCATTTCCCTCAGTGAATTACTATGGCACACTTGTAAAAAAAAAAATCAGTTGACCGTAAATGTGTGTGTATATGGGAGAAAAGCACTTATTTCTGGAATCTCCATTTTGTTCCATCAGTTAAATTCTATTCCTAAGTCAGCACCACGTTGTCTTGATTACTGTAGCTTTATATTAAGTCTCTAAATCTAGTAGCATGTCCTCTAACCTTTTGCTTTAAAAAAACGTTTTAGCTATTCTAAGTACTTTGCATTTCCATATAAACTTAAGAACTATCTTATCAATTTTTATAAAAAAGGATAGCTGAATTTGGATTGGAATTGTGATGGATCTATATATCAATTTAAATGAGAGTGACATCTGAATAATATTGAGTCTTTTAGTCCATGAGCCAATGTTCTTTAATTTCTCTCAGAAGTTAGACAGTTTTAAGGGTATAAGAAATGCATATATTTTGAAAAATTTATCCCTAAGAATTTTATATTTGTCTACATTATTCTAAGTAGTACTTTTTAAAATTTTCATTTTCATTTTTTTGTTACTAGCAAAAGATATCAGTTGATTTTGTGTATCAATCTTGTATCTTGCAACTATAACACATTCAGTTATTAATTCTAGTAGCTTTTTATTGTAAACATCAGGATTTACGTATGATCTTATCATCTTCCTTTCCAATCTATGTTTTTTACTTGCATTATTGCATTTGCTATAACTACCCTGCCACCACGCCAGAACAATGTTGAATATAATAGATAAAAGTGAATATGCTTATTTTGTTTCTAATTTTAGAATTTAGCATTTAGGTTTAGATTTTAGCATTTAGATTTTTACCATTTATGTAAGAGTTAGCTGTGAGTTTTTCATAAATGTCCTTTATCAGATTGAGGAAGTTCTCTTTTAATCTTAGTGTAATGAGAGGTTTTATCATAAATAAATATTAATTTTGTCAAATGCTTTCTCTGCATCTGTTGAGATAAGAATACAGTTTTTCTCCTTTATTCTGTTAATATGTTGAATCACAATCCCAATAATAGATTTTCAAATATTATACAACTTGTATTCCTGGATTAAATCTCACTTATTACTTTTTAATTTGATAGATTTGATTTGCTAATATTTAGCAAATAGTTTTGATGTTTTTGTACATGAGGGCTATTAGTCTGTAGGTTTTCTTTTGTAATATCTTTGACTGGTTTTATTATGAAGTAATAGCAACATCATGGAATTTATTGTAAAGTACTCATACTTTCACTCTTACTTAGTCTATTGTCATTAATACATTTTTCTCAGGGTTTATGGTTCACAGTTTACTTCTCTGGGGCATGTATATAATTTTGGATTAAATGGTGGATATTTAGACTTTCATGTTGAGTTGTTGTTATGGGCCATTTTGTTGTCTTTATAAAAGATTGTTAGACTTTGTTCTGGAAGCCTGTTAAATATTTTGTGGATTAGCTTAATTCTTGCAAGGCTGCTTTTAAGCTATGTTAGGGCTTACCTACAGTTGTGTATACTCTAGGGGTGTTTTAGAACAACCACTAAGATATGACCATTCCCAGGACATTAAGAAAGGTGATCAGTGAGGATTTTTGAATATGGTTGACCAGACCTTGAATGTTTCTCTGCTCCATATAAGATCTAGAAATTTTCAGCATACAACTACTTAGTTGCTCTTTCCCGGTTGTTCTTTTCCTGGCCTCATGGAGTTTTACTCTAAGTGTGTTCACGCCTTCCTATCTCATTATTATCAGATACAAGGTCAACTTTGCAGTTTTTTCTTTTTTTTTTTTTTTTTTTTTGAGGTCTTTCTCTGTGTAGCTCCCTCCTCCCTGGTTCCATTCTCCACAAATTCCAGCCACTTTTGTCTCCTGGTTCCAATCGCTGTCATCTCAGGTTCTAATTAGGGATCTTCTGCTATACAGCCAGTCTGGAATGTGTCAGTCAGAGCATTCACAGGGCTCATTTGTTTTGTTTCTCTTTGCTCATGGATCCCAGTTCAGCTCTTCTTCTTGTCTACTGTGTGTAATAGCCATTTATTTTTCAAACTGTTTACAGTGAGATAGGCCTGGTCCCTGTTTTTAATTGTAACCTGGATCATAATGCTTTCATCCCTTTTTATAGATAAGTAAACTGAGGCTTAGAGAGACTAAGTAGTTTAGAGATGGAGAACAGGGATTTGAGCATAGGTTGAAATTCAAATTTTTCCTATTTACTAGTTGTACAACCTTGGGCAAGTTATTTAACTATCTGCCTTGATTTTCATATCTTTATAAGGAGATGTTTCTGCTGCCGCTAATCGTATATAAGGAATAGTTTCTTACTATTACTGTGATGGTTAACTGAGATGGTGACTGTGAAGTTTCCTGCACAGTTCCTGGCACATAGTGAATGTTGGATAGGGTGTTAACTAACTAATTATATTGCCCATGATCACTTTGCTAGAATTTCTCTTTTTTTTAAAGGAAAATATGAGTTTAAATAGTCATATCTTCCTACTTATTTCTAAATGTCAGAATTCTTGTTCAGACTTGAAAACACTTTTAAACAGTTCTTGGAAGCTTTAAACTTATTCTTGGTGACCTTGGTAGAAGCTCTGACTTCAAATTCAGGAATGTAATATGGATGGCAAAATGAATATTTTCCCTTGTTTATCAAAATATTTTTTCTTTAACAAGTATTTAGAACAGAAAACAAGTATATTCAAGCCCAAAAGACAAATTCTCTAGAAATTGGGGTAGAGTATACTCATTTATTGGAACATGAGAAGTCCTGTGTGTGTGGAGAAATTTTAAAGAAAAGATCAGGGGATAATCCATCCATTAAGAATTCTCCATTAAGAATACTCATTATAGATTTAATTAATCACAATGATGGATATCTTTAACATTAGGCAATAATTGACAGTTTCATAGTGGTGAGGCTATCGTCACTCAAAATACAACTTTTAAAGGCCATATTCACTTTTCTTTTCAACCTCATAAAATCTTGAATGACCACAAGTAGAGCTCAACAGAGAATAATCAGGCAAAAAATCAGGAATGTTCATCGTCAAAGGTCTGACTCTGTCCTCGGTTGATACTCATAAATTTAAATATGGTAGGTAGAAAAGAAATAACACACAGATTTGTCAACAGTATGTAATAGAATAGTTCAGTTCAGCAAGGGGAATTCAGAATTCTTTCTCTGCTGGCTGAGCCTGTATGTCAGCCAACAACATCTACTTAGTCTCAGGTGACAACAGTGCCAGTTAATTAGCTTTTGTCTCTGTTTTGACTATTGATAGACTTAAATTATATTCATATTATCATGCAAAACAAACACATAGAAAGTCTTGCCTTTGATCTAAATACAGGCACTTCTTTGTTGCAATGATGTTTGAACTGTACATCAGAATAAAAACTTACAGTAAGCCAGGCATACAAAGTAGATCATCTAAATCAGATAATTAAAACATATTTGATTAATGATAATTTTGGCTCGAAAACAAAATATCCTATCTCAACAGAAGTTTAAGTTGGTTTACGAAAATGCAGACCTTACCTTTGGGATTGATATAAAATGCCATGGACATCTCTGTAAACTTCTCAATCCTCCTTTGACCTTTTTGAAAGATTTAATCTTGTAGCTGTTAGATTAAGGCATATTCTTTGTGTACGCTTCTTGAACTAGAATAAATCTTATTCTTTTCTGACCATTAAAATTTTTCCCTCTTCCTAATTCTTGTAAACTCTTCTTTAACAATGCTCGTGAAATGTAGAGAAAATGGTTTCTCTAGGATCCAAAATAACATATTACTTATAATTTAAATTGCAGAAGAGTTCATTTCTTTGCAATATGCTGTATGTAACATGGCTTTTGCTGAAGAGCTCAGTAAATTATCTAGGGGTGCTGGGACTTTTCTTTCTTTCTTTCTTTCTTTTTTTTTTTTTTTTTTTTTTTTTGAGTCAGAGTCTTGCTGTGTCGCCCAGGCTGGAGTGCAATGGTGCCATCTCAGCTCACTGCAACCTCTGTCTTCTGGGTTCAAGCAATTCACGTGCCTCAGGCTCCAGAGTAGCTGGGACTACAGGCGTGTGCCACCACACCAGGCTAATTTTTGTATTTTCAGTAGATATGGGGTTTCAACATGTTGGCCAGGCTTGTCTCGAACTCAGATTTTTTTTTTTTTTCCTGAAGACAAATGCTCTCTGATTGGCATGCTCCAGTCACTGTCTCACCATTTAAAGACTTCTAGATTAGAATTAAGCATGGGCACAACAGCTCTAAAGTGAAAACATACATAGTGGAGATCCCTGCCTTCTTCTCTCCTCTCTTCCTTTCCTTTCTTTCTTTTTTTTTTTTCTACTTCCTATCCTTCTCAAAGAGACACCAGTCAGAAATATAGATATGCTTATGCTTGCTTGGTGTCCTTAATTATAAATAGTCCAAACAGCAGGAAGCTAAAATCAAGGTGATTATATAACTCCTGAAGATGGAAGTTGTCAAAATACATCACAACAAAACAAATTTTAAAAGGCTATTTTAAATACAAGATTCCATCTTCACTAAACTGCCCCTTAGATCACTAAGATAATTTAGCATCAAAATCAGCTTAGATAATCATAGGCTAAAAAGCTGCCACCAGCAGCAGCTTATTAGTTCCAAAGCTTTCCAAAAAACCTCAACCAACTTGACACTTTGATCTCATGTGTCAAAAAAGTGGTCAAGGTTGATCAGTTAGCTTTTAACAGAAGAATTTGCTCCTGATGAAGTGGCAGCTATAATCATATTGTATTTTTAGAATGGTGATATAATGAAAAATAATATCATAATTATGTATTTATGAAGTGTTGATTTTCTACAAACCAGAGGTTTAGCAATGATTGCTAGAACAAATAATTACATTTCTAAAAGAAATAAAAAATGCATGAAGATAACATCAATCAAATGAGTTAATGAAAAATCATGATCCTATTATATTAATGAATGCAGTATAGTGTTATAAATGCCCTTACACTTACATCTTCATCACACAGTATGAATGACAAATGGAAAGACCAAAGAACTGATAATTTACTGTCCCCCTAACAGAGTCTGATGTGTGAATCCTATGTCCCTTTCTCACTTATTACAGATGCCTTTCATTAGTGAGTTCATATATTCTAATAATCCATCCAAAAATATTCATGATTATGGGAAGACAATAACATTGCCATTTTCACAGTCATGTTATAGTATTTTTAGCATATTGAGTACAGTAATTGTTTATTGAAAGTAACACGAAAACAGGAATAAAATACTTACATGTACAAAGTAGCATGGTATGATTTCTACCTAATATTTAATAATACACCTGCAAATTTTCCCTGCATTAACATAGTGGTAAACAATAAATACTAACAGTAGGTAATATAAGAACACCGAGAAAAGTAGGAAAGTCTTCATGGATAAAAATTCTTGGCCCAGAAAACTTTAAACATTAAGGAAAGGCGTGCCTATCAGCAAGCCCACCTCCTGGGCTGTCAGATTCACTGCTCACAAATTCCCCTCCTAAAATTCCTTTTCCTAGGAACGCTCCTATAAATGGAGTAATGGAATTTTTAAATGTGAGAGGACAGGAGAGCCCCGGGGTTCTTTTTGATTCTATCAAATTATTGCATGTCAGCTGGACATCACTTTACTGGGACAGACGACTGGTACAGGCCAGCAGCAGGTATGGAAGTCGGGATTGATTCTGCAGGACTTTCTCCTTTTCCACCCTTGGTGCATAGAAGCTGAAGATTAAGCCTGTGAGCAACAACAACAACAACAACAACAACAATAAGGTTCAAATTCCAAGAAAGCGAAGAAGAAACAGAGATGCTGGGGGAGTCCATCTCTTAGTAAGAAATGGTTGTCACTAGCTCCATTTTTTCCACCTAGTAGAATCACTTGACTGTCTCTCAAGCACTTCAAACTTGACATATCTGAAAAGAAAAGCACGTTTTCTTTCCCAAACCTGTTCCCCTCACTTCACAATCTCAATCTTTGGTATTTCCCCCATGATGCATTCAGGCACCCAGGCTGGGAGTGTGGGTATTGTCTATAGTCCTATTCTTCCTCATTCCCCGTTGGCCACATCCAATGTGGTGGCCAATCACCACATCATGAAATTTTTAACCTCCAGACATTTTTCTCTATTCGATTCTGCTTCTTCATCTTCCTCCATACTGCAGCTCCCTAGCTTAAGCCTTTATCTTTTTCCAGTGGAATATTGCAATAGCCTCTGACTTCTCTGCTTCTGGTCGTGTTCTTCTTGAATGAATCTTCCACATTAAACACACACTGGTATCTATCAAGCACAAATCTCATATTCCTCTTCTAATTAAAGTCCTTAACCGTACCCTATCACTAATGGGATACAGTTCAAGATCTGTTGCTTGGGGTGACAATGTGAGTAATTAAGAAATTTATGGGCAACTTTAAAGCTTTGCTGCTGTCTACTCATCAGGGAGAAGAATGAATAGGCATCAGAAGAAAGAATGAATGAATACCATTTGCCACTTCTTCATAGGAAAGATAGCCAAGCCTTTGGTTTAGTATTTTGCATTTTTCTCTGCAGTGCAGGAACAACTTTCAGTATTAGTCTATAAAAGAGCAAGAGATGGAGACTTCTGTGTCCCAAGTAGGAAAAGGGCAGTGGCCCAAACTGGCAGAGATTAGGTGGTGGTGTGTTGCTGATGGCAGTGTTGGTGGTTTGCTAGGTTCTGGGGAGAGCATGATATGGTGTGTGTGGTGGGGTGTGGGGAGTGGTACTAGTGGCGGAGACCTGTAACCAACTCTTTCCTGGTTTGGTTGGTGAAGGCAAGTCCTTTGATAGGGATGGCTGAACTATTGCTTTACATGGGGGAAAGCTGGACGTTGGCTGCCATGGCCTGCGGGTAGCAGCTACAGGTATCCATGTCAAGTCTTAGGATAGGAAAAGGATTGTGGAACAGGATATCCGTGACTTCTTCCCAGAGTATTTGTGGCTGCTAGGTGGTGGAGCACATGCTAGAGCATGGTGTAGCTTAAGTACCATGATTAGAAGGATGATTGCAGACAAGGCCTCTCCTTTAATTATTGAACTAGTTTTTTAGGCATATTTTATATGCAAGGTCAAGTGAGGGGTTCCTCAGAATGATAAATGACTTCTTTTTTAATTTTTATCTTCTTTTTTTTAAACTTTTATTTTAGGTTCATGGGTATATGTATACAGGTTTGTTATATAGGTTAACTGCATGTCATGGGGTTTTTTTGTACAGATTGTTTTACCCATGTAATAAGCATAGTATTTTTTCAATCCTCACCCTCCTCCCACCCTCTACCCTCAAGAAGTCCCTGGTGTCTGTTGTTCCCTTCTTTGTGGATAAAGGACTTTTGATGTCATTAGTGAATGAAGAAAGTTAGTACTTCATTCTAGCCTCGTGCAGTCCTTCATGATTTACCTTGTGAAACAAGGCTTCCTGTGATCTAGTACTCTTTACTTCTTAAGCCTTGTTTCCCAGCCAGAGGTCAACGCTTCTCAAGCCGTTTATAGTGAAGGACAATGTTGGTTTCTAACAATATCTAATCAGCTACAAACAGACATTTAAAAAAAATACAATAACATGAATGTTGCAGCAGTATCAGATTGCTATAACAACTTTTAAAGTTTTATGATTTCTTTCATATACCATTCAGTTTCACAATTCTTTTCCTGTTTGTACATGCTATTCTCTGTGCCTGGAAAATCTTTCCTCTTTTCACCTAGGGCACTTTTTTTTTTTTCTCCTTCTGTAAGTTTTAGCTCAAATACCATCTCTAAGAAATTTGCCGTTAAACTTCACTGTATCATGTCTGTCTTTACATAACACTATGTTATCATTTACTATATTATACTAAAATTATTTTTCTTATGTGTGTTTCTTTCCACTTCTATAAGCTCCTTGAGAACTGCAACCATGACAAACCCTGTTTATATCTGGGCTAGTACTTGACAAGGAGTAAGGTCTCAGTCACTTTTTGTTCAACTGAGCCATACTCCTCCATAGATGAGTTTACAAGTGAAGTCAAGAGTTTGTAGCATAGTTCAACTGATAAACATCTGCATTTGTGCTAATAGGATAATGCTCATGATTGATACGGTTTCAATTATTTTCTCAAAGATCAGCAACCTAAATAAGAACAAACTCTAGTTTCATCAGCATGCATTTCACATTGACAATCTTTCTCAAAAAATAAATCTTGCTTCATTAATGATTCTTTACGTCCATACCAATATCAGTCTTTGCTTTTTTTTACAACATTATAATCCCTCTGAAATTAGTGTGTTGGCTTCAATAATAATGGTACAGGACTGAATAGTCACTGAATCTCTCACAACCTAAATTTTCGTATATTTGTGGTTTTTATAAGGAATAAATGGCTATTTTATAATAAGATTTCATGATAGGTTTCTTTAACACTACTGACAACAATTTATAAACGATCAGAATGGCCATAGGAGAAACGATCATTTTGTCTTGGTTTTATAGATGTGGAACCCAGTGTAGAGCATTATTAAGAAATTCATTCAGGGTTATAAAGTACAATCATAATATACAGTTGGACTTCCATATCTGTGGGTTCTATGTCCACAGATTCAACCAGATGTGAATTAAAAATATTCAGAAACAGTAAAAATGAACAATACATTAATAAAAAATAATACAAATCAAAATATAGTATAACAACTATTTATATAGCGTT
The DNA here is from genome assembly GCF_006542625.1 of Nomascus leucogenys. Taxonomy (NCBI): domain Eukaryota; kingdom Metazoa; phylum Chordata; class Mammalia; order Primates; family Hylobatidae; genus Nomascus; species Nomascus leucogenys. Next base: position 82,774,903 of record NC_044389.1, read on the forward strand.
TACATTGTATTAGGTATTACAAGTAATCTAGAGATAGTTTAAAGTACTACATGAAAGAATTCGTGTAGGTTATATGCAAATACTATGCAGTTTTATTTACATCAGGGACTTCAACAACCACAGATTTTGGTATCTCCAGGCCTTTTGAAATCAATCTTCCACCTCTGTGAATACAGAGAGGCAACTGTAAATCTCCTTTATTTATGATGTTTTCCTTTTAGCTTGTGTTATTTCATTTTAAAATGAAAGAAAAATAATTTAAAAACATGTTAAGCTCTTCTGGAAGTTCACAAAGATACTCTTAGATTATCAGGGCACCATTTAGAACATTACAGAAGTACCAGGGAATTGTATCTTGGAGAAAAATGGAAATAGCTAACAATCCACATTGCTGAGGGTCTGTGGGAATGGACTTTCATCCAAGCTACCAGACTTTCTAACACCACATTTCTTCACTGGTCTGAAACCCCCTTCACTCTTCAGTCTTCCAAGGTGTCTTGGAACAGAAGGAAGATGAGACCTACTGGTGAGGGAGCAACCAGGTAGCAGCAGATTCTTCCTTGACAACAGTGCAGAGTTGATCATAGAACAGTTAAATGGCTATCTGTTCAATTCTAAAATTGTTGTTTTTCCCTTTTAATTTTATATCTTAGACATGCTTTCATGTTATTAAAAATTATTTCGAGAATTATTTTTACTCATTATATAATGTCATTGTGCAAAGTATAATTTATTTTATAATTTCCATATCATTAAAAATTTAAGCTGCTTCTACATATTTGCTACCACTTTCGTACATGATTTCATGCTCCCACGAGGTAAAGCTTTGCAGAAGGCAAGGTTTGTACCTCATAAATGTTTCAAAATTCCTGTCTGCCCTGCCGAATCACATTAAACATAATACTGTGCACAAAATAGATGATCAATATATGAAGCAACAAGCATTAAATATATCTAAAATCTTGTTTTGATATGGAAATTTTTAACATAGATGATTATTTCTGTATTACTGTTTGCTCTTGCACGAGGGTTCAAGACTTTTTAACTTCTTTCCTGAAATCTTCTAGGTTTGATGAATTCATTTCTCTATATTCTAAATCTCCAAGTTGATATCTAATTTCAAGTTGACAACCTAGACAGTAGTTACTCTTTGGTTATTAAATTCAAAGTACAGTGATAGAAATATCTTAAAGAAAAAAGTGAGACAGACAATAGAATTGAAAGATGTCAAACTTGTTTCTTCTCATTACTTTCTGATCTTTACTCTTCAGAACGTCATTATATAATTCCAAAATTACAAAGAGGAGCAATAAAAGTTATTTAGCTTTTCAAATCAAAAGCCTTGGAATCTGAGGCTAGGAATATTTTTTAAAGTACAAAAATGGAAAGGAATGAGAGTTGAACAAAGTTACTTTTATTAAGCTGGTTCGAAGATCAACACTGTTCCTTGCCTTCTATACACCTTTTCTTTCTTCTTTTTTTTTCCAACTACAGAAGACTTGCTTTCTCCAAGTTGGACAATTAGTTACTAATATTTGAGCATTTTGGTAATTTAAAAAACAGCCCTTTACTAGCTACTGGGTTGCAAAGCAACCATAGCAAGCAGGAAGGAAGGTTTCCATATATCAGCTAGGGCTGGACAACGTATCTCATCCTCGGCTTCTCAAACTTTGCACCTGAAAGTGTCCATTGCATAGGATGGACCAACTTCCAGATTCCTTTTTTTCCTTTAAAACTTTTATTTTAGTTTCAAGGGGTACCTCTGGAGGTTGGTTACATGGACAATTGCATGTCATAGGGGTTTGGCGTTCAGACAATTTTGTCACCCAGGTAATTAGCATAATACCAAATAGGTGGTTTCTCAATACTCATTCTCATTCTACCCTCTCACTTCAAGTAGGTCCTGGTGTCTATTGTTCCCTGCTTTGTGCATTCAGTGCTTGGCACCCCATTAGAAATGAGAAGATACAGTATTTGCTTTTCTGCTTTTCCGTAACTTCACTTAGAATAATGGATTCCAGGTTCATCCATGTTGTTGCAAAAGAAACAATCTGGCTCTCTTATATGGCTGCATAGTATTCCATAGTGTATGCGTACCACATTTTCTTTATCTAGTCCACCACTGATGGTCATCTACGTTGGTGGGCATCTGGGTTCACTCCATGTCTCTTATTGTAAAGAGTGGTGTGATGAACATACATGTGCATGTGATTTGGTAGTAAAACAATTTGTATTTCTTTGGTCTATATCTAGTAATGGGACTGCTGGGTTGAATGGTAGTTCTATTTTAAGTTCTTTGAGAAATCTCCAGGTTGTTTCCACAGTGATTGAAGTAATTTACATTCTCACTAGCAGTGTATAAGCATTCCCTTTTCTCTACAACCTGGCCAGCATCTGTGACTTCTTGACTTTTTAATGGTCCCATTCTGACTGATATGAGATGGCATCTCATTACGGTTTTGATTTGCATTTCCCAAATCATTAGTGATATTAGGCACTTTTGCATATGCTTGTTGGCCCTGTGTATGTCTTCTTTTGAGAAGTGTGCATTCATGTCCTTTGCCCATTTTTTAATGGGGTTTTTTTTTACTCTTTCATTTGTTTAAGTTCCTTGTAGATTCTGGATATTATGCCTTTCTTAGATGCATAGTTCATGAATATTTTCTTCCATTTTGTAAGTCATCTGTTTACTCTGTTGATAGTTTCTTAGGCTGTGCAGAAGCTCTTTAGTTTAGCTAGGTCTTGTTAGTTTTTGTTTTTGTTGCAATTGCTTTTGAAGTCTTCCTCATGAAGACTGATGCCCAGAATGGTATTTCCTAGGTATTCTTCTAGAGATTTTATAGTTTTTGTTTTACATTCAAGTCTTTAATCCATCTTAGTTGATTTTTGTATATGATAAAAGGTAAGGATCCAGTTTTAATCTTCTGCCTATGGCTAGCCATTTATCCCAGCACTATTCCTTGAATAGAAAGTCCTTTCCCCATTGCTTGTTATTGTCAGCTTTGTTGAAGATGACATGGTTATATGTGTGTGGCATTATTTCAGAGTTCTCTAACTTGTTTCATTGATCTATGTGTCTGTTTTTGTACCAGTATCTTACTGTACTAGTTACTGTAGCCTCGTAGCATCATTTGAAGTTGTATGTGTGTGGCATTATTTCAGTAATCTCTAACTTGCTTCATTGATCTATGTGCCTGTTTTTGTACCAGTATCATACAGTACTAGTTACTGTAACCTTGTAGTATCACTTGAAGTTGGGTAATGTAATGCCTCCAGCTTTGTTCTTTTTGCTTAGGATTGCTTTAGCTATTTGGGCTCTCTTTTGGATCCAGATGAATTTCAGAATAGCTTTTTTCTAATTCTGTGAAAAATGTCACTGGTAGTTTGATAGAGAATAACATTGACTCTGTAGATTGCTTCAAAGAGTATGGCCTTTTTTAACAATATTGATTCTTCCAATCCATGAGCATGGAATATTTTTCCATTGGTTCATGTCATTTCTGATTTCTTTTGACAGTGTTTTGTACTTCTCATTATAGAGATCTTTTGCCTCCCTGGTTAACTATATTCCTAGGTATTTTATTCTTTTCGTGGCTCCCATGAATGGGATTGCATTCTTGATTTGTCTCTCAGCTTGGATGTTGTTGGTGTATAGAAATGCTACTGAATTTTGTACATTGATTTTGTATCCCAAAACTTTGCTGAAGTTGTTTGTCAGAGCTAGGAGCCTTTGGGAAGAGATTATGGGGTTTTCTAGGTATAGAATCATATAATATATGAAGACAGATAGTTTGACTTCTTCTCTTCCTATTTGAATGCCTTTTATTTCTTCTCTTGACTGACTGTCCTGGCTACGACTCCCAGTACCATGTGAATATGAGTGGTGAGAGTGGGCATCCATGTTTTGTTACAGTTTTCCCAGGAACGCTTTCAGATGCTTTTTCCCATTCAGTCTGATGTTGGTTATGGGTTTGTTATAGATGGATCTTATCATTTTGAGGTATGTTTCTTCAATGCCTAGATTTTTGAGGGTTTTTAACATGAAAAGATGTTAAATTTTATCACAAGCCTTTTCTGACTGCGTTTATTAAGATGATCATGCAATTTTTGTTTTGAGTTCTGTTTTTGTAATGAATTACACTTATTGATTTGTGTATGTTGAATCAACCTTGCATCTCAGGATGAAGCTTTCTTGATCATGGTGGATTAGCTTTATGACATGCTTCTGGGTTCAGTTTACTAGTATTTTGTTGAGAACTTTTGCATCTATGTGCATCAGAGATATTGGCCTGAAGTTTTCTTTGTTCATTGTGTTTCTGCAGGTTTCATGGTATCAGTGTGATGTTAGCCACATAGAAAGAGTTAGGGAGGAGTTTCTTCTCAATTTTTTGGAACTGATCCAGTAGGATGGGTACCAGCTCTTCCTTACACATCTGGTAGAATTCAGCTGTGAATCTGTCTGGTCCAGGGCTTTTTCTGGTTGGTAGGTATTTTCTGTTACTGATTCAATTTTGGAATGCATTATTGGTCTGTTCAGGGTTTCAATTTATTCCTGGTTCAATTTTGGGAGGTTGTATTTTTCCAGGAATTTATCTATTTCTTTTAGTTTTTCTGGTTTGGGTACATAGAGATGTTTGTAATAGTCTCTGGATTTTTTGTTTGTTTGTTTGTTTGTTTTTTGTATTTCTGTGGAGTCAGTGGTAATATCCACTATCATTTCTGATAGTGTTTATTTAGATCTTCTCTCTTTTTTCTTTTTTAGTCTAGCTAACAGTCTATCAGTCTTATTTATTCTTCAAAAAGACAAACTTTTGGTTTTGTTGATCTTTTGCATAGTTATTATCATCTCCGTTTCACTCAATTCATCTCTGATTTTGGTTATTTTTCTTTTGCTACCTGTGGGATTAGTTTGTTCTTATTTGTTTAGTTCCTCTAGGTGTGATGTTAGATTGTCAATTTGAGATCTTTCTAATTGTTTGATGTGGACATTTAGTGCTACTAACTTTCATCTTAACACTATTGAGGCTGTATCTCAGAGATTCTGGTATGTTGTATCTTTGCTTTCATTAGTTTTAAAGAACTTCATGATTTCTGCTTTAATTTCATTGTTTACACAAAAGTCATTCAGGAGCAGCTTGTTTAATTTCCGTTTAATTGTAGGGTTTTTAAAAATCTTCTTGGTATTGATTTCTATTCTTATTGTGCTGTGGTCTGAGAATGTGGTTGGTATGATTTTGGTTTTTTTGAAATTATTGAGAATTGTTTTCTGGCTGAGCATGAGTCAATTTTAGAGTATGTGTCATGCATGGATGAGAAGGATTTACATTCTGCTTTTGTTGAGTGGACTTTTCTGTAGATGCATGTTAGTTCTATTTTGTCAATTGTCAAATGTAGGTCCCAAACATCTTTGTTAGTAATCTGTCTTGATGATCTCTCCAATATCATCAGTGGAGTGTTGAAATCTACTATTATTGTGTGGTTACCTAAGTCTCTCTGTAAGACTAAAATAATGTGTTTTATAAATGTAGGTGCTCTAGTGTTGGGTGCATAAATTTAGGATAGTTAAGTCTTTTTGTTGAGTTGAACCCTTTATCACTGCCTTTCTTTGTCCTTTTTGATCATTTTTGGTTTAAAGTCTGTTTTGTCTGAAATAAGAATAGCAACCCCTGCTCTTTTTTGTTTGTTTGTTTTCTATTTGCTTGATAAATCTTTCTCCATCCCGTTACTCTGAGCCTATACATGTCCTTGAATGTGAGATGAGTCTCTTAAAGACAGCATACATTTGGGTCTTGCTTCTTTATCCAATTTGCCACTTTATTCCTTTTAAGTGGAGTGTTTAGCCCACTACCATTCAAGGTTAATATTAATATGTGTGGATTTGATCCTGTCATTCTATTGTTACCTGGCGTTATGTAGACATGATTGTGTTTTCGCTTTATAGCGTCAATATGTACTTTAGTGTGTTTTTGTAGTAGCCAGTAATGGTCCTTCATTTCCATATTCAGTAGGCCCTATGAACCTCTTGAAAAGCAGGTCTGGTGGTAATGAATTCCCTTAGTATTTGCTTGTCTGAAAAGGATTTTATTTCTCCTTTGCTTATGGGGTCTATTTTGGCTGGATATGAAATTCTTTGTTGGAATTTCTTTTCTTTAAGGATGCTGAATATAGGTCCCCAGTCTCTTCTGGCTTGAAGAGTTTTGGCTGAAAGGTCCAGTGTTAGCCACTGATGGGGTACCCTTTGTAGGTGACCTGCCCAATCTCCCTAGCTACCTTTAATATTTTTCTTATTTTTCTTTTCACATTGACCTTGGAGGATCTGATGACTGCGTGTCTTGGGGATGGGTGTCTTACATAGTATCTTGCCGGGGTTCTCTGAATTTCTTGAATTTGAATATCAACCTCTCTAGCTAAGTTGGGGACATTTTCATGGACAGTATCCTCAAATATGTTTTCCAAATTGCTTGCTTTCTCTCCCTGTCTTTCAGGGATGCCAGTGAGTCATAAGTTTTGTCTCTTTACGTAATCTCGTGTTTCTTGGAGATTTGTTCATTTTTGAAAATTCTATTTTCTTTATTTTTATCTGACTATGTTAATGTGAAGAACTAGTCTTTGAGTTCTGAGATTCTTTCCTTGACTTGGTCTATTCTGCTGTTAATACTTCCGATGCGTTATGAAATTCTTGTGGTGAGTTTTTCAGCTCTATCAAATCAGTATTGTTCTTTCTTAAAATGGCTATTTCATCTTTCATTCCCTGTATAGTTTTATTAAATTCCTTAGATTCCTTGGAATGGGTTTCAATCTTCTGATTCTCAATGATTTTCATTGCCATCCAGATTCTGAATTCTATTTCTGTAATTTCATCCATTTTATTCTGGTTAAGAATCACTGCAGAGCAGCTAGTTCAGTCATTTGGAGGTAAGGAAGCAATCTGGCTTTTGGAGTTTCAGGAGTTCTTGAGCTGGTTCTTTCTCACCTATGTGGGCTGATGTTTCTTTAATTGCAGTGTAATTTGAGTATAGTCAGTTGGTTTCATTTCTCTATGTTTTCAGAGGGCTGAGGCTTTGTGCAGGGTCTTTATTTGCAGTTGAGTTCTTGTCTTTGGTTTTACAGAGGAGTATATTACCAAAGTATTTTTGGTGTTGAAGTTTGGTTTGCAATTCAATAGATGGTGCTTAAACATAATGGCTGATAGATAGGCTCTTACCCAGCCGTGCAGCCCCTCTGTGTTTCCTCACATTTGTAGCCATGCTCCCCGTCAGTGCTCTGAGAGTGTGTGATCCTCTCCCACTCAAGTGCTGGTCATAGATCTCAGCTTAGCATTCCCAGACTGTGCACTGCAGGCCTGAGACAAGCTTAGGATTTTTTCTCTCTCCCCAGCTTGGTGGCAGCAGGGGCAGGGACCTTGGCATGCCACTCAGAGCCACTGCCAATTAGAATAGTCAGCTGGGGAAAGGTGGTTGTATTGCAGGCCCAAGCTCGGGGATCATGACTGGTGAAGAGCAGGAGGGCAGGGGAAGGCAGTCTTGCCTCGTTTTCCGTAGGGCACTGCAGCATGCTGGACATGCACAAATTCCAAGATTCCTAATCCAGCCCTAATTACCGGCTAGAGAGGGATAGAATTCTGATACTGACACATATGTTTGGATGGCACTCCTCTGTCTCTGTCTTCTGCTACTGGCCAGACAAGCATAGCAGGCACCATTTATTCTACAAGAAATTTCTGAGTGTCTGTGACAGCACAGTGTTAGTAGTTAGGCAGTAGACATAGGCAATGAATACAGTATTTCTCATCTTGGACACTTTACCTAGAGTGACTATCATTGTGGTCAGGCCAATTGTGGACATGTATTTATTTTATTTTATTTTATTTTTTATTGTTAGTTGCCAAAGGGCAGATTCTTCTGCAAGTTTTATAAAACCTCAAAAGCTAAGTGACAGCACTTAATCGATACTTCTTGTAACAATTAAATTAAAGTCAGAAGAGCATTTCCTTACTCAGTTATAGGAAAGTAAAAGGCAATCCCATACCAACTGGGAGAGTTAATTCCAAAGCAGGTTTAACACTGGCCTGAGCTGTTTACTAAAATAAGAAATGTACCTGCCTTGAACTTACTCCTGGTCTTGACATGGAACATACTTTTAAGAAATTTCCATTTTTTATTGATTCACAATTATTGTAGTGAGATTGATCATTTGTATCTGGTTTTGTCAAGATATCTGGAGGGCTCTGTCGCTTGCTGGTTACACAGCAAGACTATGTCTACAGGACCAGCTGGGTAAAAGGAAACCTGGCTGAAACCGAATTTTAGGTCATCTTGTTGGAGGTGTTTTTTCCGCACATCCATGGTTTCTGGACCCAGAGAGAAAATGTATTCTGTTATGGTCCTTACAGAGAAAGGGCAATTGGACCCTTCACTTAGCTTCTCTGAACCCATTTCCCTGAGCCAGCCTATGGCTGACTCTTTACACATCTTTACTTTAATGCAGTTTCTATATTTTATCATTTTCTTGCAATAAACTGCAAATTTGCAAGCACTGTCACTTGAATCCTGCCAGTCTTTGTTAGCAACAGAAGCCTAAGTGCCACAGTTAGTCTGTGCTTACTGACCTAGGTAGGCAGACTGAATTTACAAGGAAACATTAACAACAGGCAGAAAGAGCAAATTGCATCATTCCTTAGATAGGCAAGAGAATTGGACAAATCATCTACAACCACCAGGTCATTCAGTTTTTGGCAATTTTTGTTAGAGTTTGTTTTTAGACAAATGGACAATGATCATTGCACTGACACAAACCATTAACTTTTCAGCTTTTGAAATTCTTTAAAAACAATCTGAGCTGCACCAGGCTAACAAAACAGATATTAATGATTGTCTCTGTGAATGAAATTGGGAAACTTACATAATTATTGCCTAGGTGTGGAGAGAATTCCTCAAGCTGTCAGTTCTTGGTTTTTCCTTGTGCAGAGTGTTCACCTGAGAACAGAAGATGTGTTTTGATCTATAAGCTCAGAGACTGAGTAAGGATGAAAATAAAGTTTCCTGGCTTTTTTCTGTTTTTCAAGGAAAGTTCAACTTTCCTGCAAGAATGTCATTACAGCCACCATTTGCCTGTTGGTATTGTCTAGAAATTAGTCACCAAAATACATGAGCTTTTCCCAGACACCATCTGTTTTCACTTCAAAGTAGCAATATGAAGTCCTGGGTGGGATAGGTCGGGGGCAGTGGGGGTGGGAGATGTGAGCTGGGAGATGATAACATTAGAGAAACCCTGGGGAATGAGTATTGATTTTTGCTTGTTACATGAGCTGGCTCTGCCTAAGCAAGCCCATGTCATGTATTTAAAGTGCCATTTTATCAGGAAGACATTCTAGGGTCCTTCTGTTTAAATAATTCAGTGAGGGTTTTGTGAAAATGAATTTATAGGCCAATATGAACACTTGGGTGATACACAGAGCAGCGCAGGTGCCATTACTCAAAATCCCAGTGCTATTCCACCATCCAATATACAGAGAAATATTAACCTAGGATGGTGGCAAGCTGAGAGGCCCCAAGTATTCTTCACATGCCACTGGATTCATGACCAATATATTTCGCATTACTTGTGTCCTTCAGGTAGAATCGAGTATCAACATCAGTCTCACAATATAAAAACAATATAGGTCAAAATCTCCAGCTTTTAGAATAATTCTCATCATTTTGCTCCAGCTTTTATCTGCCAGTTGTTAGGATATCTGTCCTCTGGGGACTCTGAGGATGTCACCTGTTACTTGTACCATCACAGCAATAATAAAGAGTGCCAGAGAGCTCTGAGGAGAACAAATTCAAGACTCCTCTTCAAGATCTCCTTTGCTTCTATCCTCTGAGAAATGCTGGGCATAGTTCTGCAGCACCCCCAGCGCCTGCTCCAAGGCAATCTTTTGCTAACTATTGTTCGTTTTGCAAAAGACACAGCACCTGCTTGGAACCCACGGCTATGAAGTACTGGAATGAGAAGTAAATACAATAAATATTGATTCATCCCCTAGCATCTGCCAGAAGTCATGCAAAGCAAGTCATTGAAAATCTTTACAATTCTTAATATTCTTCCTCAAGGTCTGTCTAATTCACAGACTAGAAATTTTGAGAAAAATTTAATAACAATATGATATCAGTAACAAGAATAATGATATTTATAGTAAAAGAAAACAACCCACACACATATCTAGTGAAAAAAAAAAACATCCAGAGGGAAATATGTCAAATGCCAGTAGTGGTTGCATGAAGGTTGTTTCATGGGTAGTTTTAAATTCTTTTTTATTCTCTGATTTTTTCTATTTTTCATTATGCATACTCTGGTCAAATATTAAAATGGTAGTTTCAGCCATGAGGAAATATTATAAGGCAGTAATATATGTTAATTTGCCAAATTAACAACATGTTAAGATGAGGGAAAGACCATTTGCAGTTGAAACAGTGAAGGAAACTTTGGTGGAAATGCAGAGAATGAGACAAATATTGAAGGGCTGAGGACAGAAGAGGATTCTACATATGGCTTTATAAATCTGTGAATGTTTTGTTCATTTTTACTCTGTGGTTCATTTTTTGTTGTTAATGAACTTTTATTTGTAAAAATAAATAAGCAAACAAAGATGACTATGCACTTAATGAGTAATTGCCATAGCATACTAATTAGTTAGTTTGCTAATGACATATTAATCATATGTAATTACCATTAGAGGGGGAATTGTACGTGACAAAGGAGAGCAAGAGACTCTCTCCTCCTTCTAGAAAGCTGGGTTCAGACAGAGACAGGGGACACGGAAGGGAATGAATGAAGTCTGAGAAATATGCATTATTATTGTATATCAAGTGCTTTCAAAACTGAGCTAGAGAAGGCAGGCACATCATGGAAGGTGTTGCAGACATCCTAAGGTGTTTGAACTTAATCTTAGATTATTACTTATCAGAGTCTTCTAAGCAGAGGAATATTCTAATGAATTCAGATCTGATTTTTCTTACTCTAAATGGTTCAAAATCAACCGACGCCTTGAAGCTAAGTTTAGTGATACAATGTTTTTCTTCTTCCATAGAGTCATATATTTCTAATTTCAAGGTTTTTCTTTATAATTTATATGACCTGACATATTAAAAGTGAGATAATGTGTATTAAATGTCTGAGATGACATAAATAAGAATCACCTTTAAAACACATGTCACACATACATTTTTTAGTCAATCATGGTGATGTTTAACCTGACAGGATCACTTACTAAAGCTGATAAGTAGCTTATATGTTCTTATAAAGGACTCCTTGATCTGCAACATTTGATGCTCATTTTTTTCCTGAAAGCATCTTCTTGTTATACCTTAGTAAGTTTTCTCTTTTACATTTAAGAGAGTTCCAAATTTAAACACGTATGAGTTACAATTTCAGCAGAAGACCTTATTCAATGAAGAATATATTTAAAGGAAGCAGGGAGTATGGATGGATGAACATCAACCATATTACTTACTCCATGACCTAATTGAAAAAGAGGGATTTGGGGTCAAAGAACTCTCTTCCCAGGAGAAAATGACCAGAACTTTAACTGTGGCTCATTGAGGTTTCTAGAAAACCAGAAGATTTGGCATCCACTGGCATTTTCCCTAAAAGTGGGTTGCTGCAGAGGGCTGTTTCCTTGGAAACATTGTTTATTGGCCTGTATCATAGTAAAAAGTCCAGGGTTTCCATACTGAAGTAATGACAGATTCAAATAATTTTTATGATCACTGAAGCTCAAATTTCATTGTTTTACCCATCTATGCTCATTAATTAACATTGTATTTCTTAGGTCTTGAAACAAATGAAGTAAATTGTAACAGTCATCAATTCTGAGTAGCTGGTGGTCAGATATTTGTTCTATCAATTGTTTTCTGTATTTTAAAAATTTCTAAAAATTTTTATATAGGCAGCAGTAGAAAAATTGAGTTAAGCTTGTGAACTTATATCAAACCTAACCATTTAAGTTTTTTTTTTCTACTTATTTTTTAGGAAAGATGTCAGTATTAGGCAAGAGAAGTTACTGAAGTAAAAATAATTTTAGTAATGTAACTTCTCTTGAGTGGAGTGAGCATAGTGTTATAAAGAAAAGATATTTGAATACATTTTGAAATGCAGTGGGAAGAAATTTGTTTGCTAGTGTTTGGGGAGCCACCAAGTTCTGTTAATGATAGACTTTAATAAAAATTGTGGTAGCACAAGGAGCATTTGGATAGCATTATATTTTAGATGATAAATTCTGGGCTACTGAAGTCTACTCTGAATCATCAATTTCAGTGTTGCCCTATCACCAGATATTTTCCATGGTAATCATCTGGGTTGCCCTTTGAATGGTTATTTTGCTAAAAGCAATATAATTTCTAAATTGAAGTTGGCAGAAATAAAAGTACCTGAGAATATATCTTACTATTTCCATGATAGTATCTCCCTCTTAGACTTGTGACCTGACAAGTTATTTTTGAAGAAAAGGAAGTTAGGTGGGCTAAGGGTCTATTTAACTAGTCTGCCACTGTCTATTCCACTTACTGCTATGGTCACCACAAGAGTGGGAGAGAGCCTACATAGAATTTTCCCCAGGCCTTAGAGTCTGCTATTACATTTGCAACCAAGAAACACAAGGTTCTCTGAGGTTTTCCCCCTGCTGGAAGTCATGATTCTAGTGTCAGTTGTCCCATGTCTTTGGCAGAAATGGGTGGTAGAAAACTGATCCCAGTGCCCTCCTCACAAGGAGAGCCAGGAGCTTCTACACAGAGCACTTCCAGGTATGTCTGGCACCCTAACTCACCACTTGGAGAGCCAACATGACTGCAGAGTGTTTGGAGTATATGTGATGCCTGCTTGCAAGCCACAGGCAGATTCTGAGGTCTTTTCTTGATAAATCATGTAGTCACGCTTATGATCTCTCATGTGCTTACTCAGGACTGGTTCACGTTTAGCCTGCTTGAGCACTTTTTTTTTTTTTTTGCCCTTTTCCCTGACCTGGTAGAATAGGCCTGGCTACTTAGTAAAGGCTGGTGAATAGCCAGGAGAAAACTGTGAGTGGCTTCTAACCACTCTATGGGTACATTTTGCTTCTTTGCCCCCTTCAGATGGTTCCTCCTGAGAGAAAGTATAGTATGGGAATAAAGGAAATATGTATATTAAAGAGTGGAAGAGATGCAAGAGCAAAGGAGATCTCTCCTAAAATAAGATGGCTCATGTGAGGGATTTCAGCATTCCTGTGCAGGCTTCAGCTGTTCTTGCTCTTCAAATCTTCTGTTTGCCTCTTGCCGTTTGTTCTAGTTTGAATTTATGCATGAAATTGAGAACACTTTCAGCCTTTAGTATCTTGCTCTTGATTTGGGACAATATTTATAGTTTTCTGTTTTACAAAATTATTTTGAGCCACCAGAAATATTTATAATATAGCTTATTCAATTGGGGAATTGGATATTGTAAATGTATTAATGTAACATGATATTTAAATTAGACCCACATGGTTTTTTATATTTTTATTTATTTATTTTTTTTAATGAAATCTCATTCCTCTGTCACCCGGGCTGGAGTGCCATGGCACGATCTTGCAGCTTCTACCCGCTGGGTTCCAGCATTTCTCTTGCCTCAGCCTCCAGGGTAGCTGGGATTACAGGCATGCGCCACCATGCCCAGCTAATTTTTGTATTTTTTAGTAGTGACAGAGTTTCGCCATGTTGGCCAGGCTGGTCTTGAACTCCTGACCTCAGGTGATCTGCCCGCCTCAGCCTCCCAAAGTGCTGGGATTACAGGCGTGAGCCACAGCTCCTGGCCAGATTATTTTATAAAACTAATAATTGCTTTTAATTGATCTGTTTTGTGATGTCAATGGTTTAAATGTCTGATCTACTCAAAACAAAGAAAAATCCATGATTTTAATTTTGAAAAGCTATCTAGCATCACATTTTTTCATTGTTCTTGACACAAATCATACCTATATTTTGAAAGACTTTTACAATTCCAATCAAATGAATATACCTAAGAAACTGGAAAAATTCACATTATATCAATAGAATATTATATTTTACCTTTATGGAGAGGCTCAATTAAATGTATATAAATGATATACATTTACATGATTTACATTTTAACTGATGACCAGTTTTTTTGCCGTTTTGACCATATGTGACTACATAGCCAGCACCAAAATGAAACAAAACAACAGCAATAATTTAAAAACTTGTTAACAAATTTTGTGATCTTTCTGCCACTCCTGCAGAATAGGAAATGCCTCCAGCCATCTACACATCCACACATCTATAGAAAGCAACCTCTAAAGGCCACATAGTCCAATAATCTTATCAAATTGGTACGATTTTTCTTTCCTTCATGGGAGAATTTTACATTTATTGACAGTAATTGGCTATTTCTAAAGAAGTTAGGCCTTTTGTTTATGTTTCACATGAACAAAATCCAAGGTTATAGTTAGATTCTAAAATAACTAATTTTCATCTAATCAACTTGTCTGGAAACTTACCAGACTCATGAGAAATTGTCTTAACGGTAAGAAGCTTCACGCTCTCTTTATCAGACTGAGGTCTATTTGAAACAAAAAACATTAAATTAACACCACAGTAATCAGCATTGTATGTTTGTGAAAGTATTGTGACACAAACAGAATGACGAAGATACATATGCATATATATATATATATATATATATATATATATATATCTTTCCATGGCAAGAACTTTGTCTTTTCACATACAAATACACAAATACTTTTTAGCAATTTTTACTTTTTCTGGAATCAAGCCAATAAACCCCTGCTACTCTCTTATAGAGGTGATTGTCAGATAAATTAAAAATTAGTTTGAGTTGTGTGAAACACTTGGCACAAGGTCCATATTGCATATGTCTCCAATTCTGAATTATGGAGAGGAAGACATAGAAATGTTTACAAGCCTTTTGGGCTTATGCTGAATTCTGGAGATATTCCTTTTCATGAAGTCCTGAGATACTGTAGTACAGTATCTGAACTACCTATTTTAATCAAGAGTTCTCATCTATCCAAAAGAGTTTCAAACTCTTTTTCTTTGGACATCTCAGGAGTCTCTAAGACATATGAATAGTAATGTAGCATTATTTCTAAAGTTTACAACCTTATGAAACATAAAAACACTTATATAAAGGTAGACCACAAATTCCTGTCAAGAAGGAAAACAGGGTTTGTTTTGACATGAAAAACAATTCATCATGTCTCTTTGCAGCACCTTGGTTGTTACTGTTGCCTGGATTGCTAAAATCTGCTTTATTTTAATCAAGTCAAAGTAAAACAGCCATCTACCTTAAAGGCACTGAGAACTGACTCAAGGTAGAAGCACGATTTTCCCTGTGATAAACATATTAAAAATTTCACTGGGAAACTATTTAAAAACTCTAGGTATTTTTTCTATGATATTTTCCCTCATAATTATATTCATTCTTCTACTTTTCCATTTCATCTTTTTATTTCCTTTTACCATTCTAAGATTAAACATGATCTTACATTTGGAATTTCTCTGTTAAATGAGAGAGCTCTGACAAATAGTCAAAGCCAATATGTAGATTTTCTACCCTTTAGAAAACAATCCAAAAAAGTGTAAGTAGAGTAACAATAATTTTCACTATGTAAATGGTAGGGTCTAAACAAAAGATGATATGGGCTTACTTACTGATCATTTCCATTTTCTGGTGTGCCTAGGAGAAGAAGGAGTTGTTATTAGAGTTGCAAAGAAGCTGGCTACCAAAAATCTGAGCGAGCCCCTCTAACCCCCTCACCTGCCGCCCACTCTTTTCTATGCAGAGATGTTTCTAAGCCATTTTAAAATATTTTAATTTTCCCCTTGCCAAGCCATTTCCTCAGGTATGGTTAATACTTATCCTGGCACTCATGGGATAGTCCTAATTAGGTCAACTCTACTAAACTTAGTTCTGGACTAATCTTGATCTTGCAGTTTTATATCACTATGTGAAATTACTGTTCATTATTGCATATCCCATGGACAACAGAAAGTGTCTGTTTATTTCAGTATCTCTGAAAAAATTCTATTAAAAGTATTGAAGGTTTTATGCCAGAGAATTGAAGTTTTGACTTTCCTTTATACATTGTTCTTTTCTGGGACACAAATCACTGTGTTTGTGGTGAGCTACAATGTAGATACTATATCTAATTGTATCTTAAACCCAGTGATTCAGCCTCTCAAAAGAGCCCTGCAAAATGTCACAGAGGCTACTAGCTGCAACTAATCTTTTGTTCTCTTTGCCAGGCTGCTTCACAACTGTCTGGTAGAAAACACCTGGGGTTTAGAGTGAGCTCTCAGAATGATTCATTCTGCACAAGGATATGGCCTCTCTGGAGTGAATGTTGGTGATCACATCTTGTATTAATCTATGGCCAATCAGGCCAACTGTTTAATGTGATTGAATAAGGTTCCCCTTGTTGTGCTCCTTTGCTCTGGTTTTATTCCATTGCTACTCAGCTTCTGTTTCTTAGATTCCCTTTCATATCTAATCTAAATCTTGTCATTGAATATGCCCTTTGAATACAATTCTCCTGGCTTTGACTATCCTTGTTTTATAAAGACCTTAACTTCCACTAATATTTTGGCGGCTTCTATTTCTGTCATCTTGGTTAAGATATCCCATCATAGCTCTTAATCCCTAGGATTTAACCCATGGCGCCATATGCTGCTCACCAATTAGACTTAACCTATCTTTGCCCCATCAGTAAGGTTTTAACAGTATTTTTTGATTCCTATGTGCCATAAACAATATCACCTTTGATGCTAATAGCCCTGTTTTAAAATGAGTTGATTTTTTTTAATTTATAATTTTTGTGGGTACATAGTAGGTATAGATATTTATGGGGTATAAGAGAGATTTTGATACAGGCATGCAATGCATAACAATCACATCATGGCAGTGGTGTATCCATCCCCTCAAGTATCCTTTGTGTTACAAACAGTCCAGCTATATTCATTGAGTTATTTCAAAATGTATCATTGTTTATTATTAACTATAGTTGCCCTGTTGTGCTGTCAACTACTAGGTTTTGTCCATACTTCATATATTTTTGTGCCCATTAAACATCTCCACTTCCCCTCCACTACCCTTCCCAGCTTCTGGTAGCCATCCTTTTACTCTCTAGCTCCATGAGTTCAATTGTTGCGACTTTTTAGCTTCCAGAAATAAAAACATGGGGAGTTTGTCTTTCTGTGCCTGGCTTATTTCACTTAAAGTAATGACTTATAGTTCCATCCATGTTGTTGCAAATGACAGAATCTCATTCTTTTTCATGACCGAATGGACATCACTGTGTATGAGCACCACATTTTCATTATCTATTCATCTGTTGATGGACACTTAGGTTGCTTCCAAATCTTGGCTATTGTGAACTGTGCTGAAACAAATATGGGAATGCAGGTATTTCTTTGATATACTGATTTCCTGTGTTAAGCGTATATAGCCAGCAGTGGGATTGCTGGATCATACAGTAGCAGTATTTTTAGTTTTTTTGAGGAACCTCCAAGCTGTTCTCCATAGTGGTTGTACTAATTTACATTTCTACCCACAGTGTAAGGTTTCCCTTTTCTCCGCATTCTCTCCAGCAAAATGTATTGAGATTTTTACATGCCTGTTTAAATGTTTCTTCCGTAGGAAACTATAGCGATAGTCTCATTAGCAGATAGACGCAAGCCGTCAGACTATTTTCTGCATATATACCATTCTTATTCGGTTAAAGCTCAGTCCACTGTCAACCTTGTCCAGATAAGCTTCATTTCTTATTGAAATCTCTGATTCATGTTGTCTTCTGCAGAGCAGAATGGGTTTACTAATTTCCCAAACTAGATAAAGTCTCTCCCACATACTTGAAGAGTGATTAACTGCAGATATTTAATGGTGCTAAATTAATGATAACAGTGCTGTAAATTGTGTCTCAAAAACAAAGTTAACAATAACCAAAAAGATTTGGCTAATTGTACAATTGCCAAACTTGACGTTAAAATACTCATGTCTTCAGAACAGCTATCCATAGTGGTACGAATTTTACACATCCGTAGAAGCCTCTTTAATAGAAAATGTTAACTTTTCAAATAATGTATTCTTAAATCTTCCCATGTAATTTTTAGTATAGCATATTTTTACAAATAAATTTAGCACGTTAATTTTTACCTATCCTGTATACTTAACACTCACAGGCTTCAATTTGGATAGCCGATTTCCAGTAAAAGATAGGATTGTTAGGTAGTTCAGAAACTTAGAGAAATTAAACAGACTTATAAAAATGCTGTTTCCCCTCTGAAAACTGAACAAGGAGACATGTTTCAGACATTAAGAAGTTTATTCACTGATTCCCAAAGGAAAAGGCATTGATTTGTTTTTACTTTTCACCAAGAGCTAAAATGAACTCTCTTGTTTTGGTCTGCTAGCTTCTCTTGGTACTGCCGCGATCATACTACAACTGTCCATGCAATGCATGGTCAGCAGGTGGCTTTAGGGATAGCATTCATTAGTGTCCTGAGGGGCATATTGTCCATGAGGTAAATAAAGCATAATGCAGCTTATATTCCTTATAAAAATAATTGCTTTTTACCATTTAACAGTTTATGAGACTTAGGTAGATTTTTTGGTGACATATTTAGAATTAAAGTGGGGAAGGAGAATTCTATTTACTGTACATTTAAAAATGTAACTCAATAAGCATATAGTAAGGGCCTGCTATATATTCTGTACCATGCAATGTGAACAATATGTGATTTGTGACTTGGAAGGGTTGCCTGACTTTCAAGAGAGGTAGGCACATGGAGAAATACGTAACTGTACTATGGTATGATAAATGATATAATCCAAATCTGCAGTATTACAATTAAAGGCAGAATTCATTCCGCTTGAAGAAGTGGTGTGTTATAAAAAGATACAGTAAATTAGCGTTTGAGTTGAGTCCTAATGGGTAAGTTGGAGATTAGGTGTGTTATGAAAGGTAAGAGGTGGGCTGGATATTCCAGAAGGAATAGTATGGATGAGGGCATGGATACATGCTACTGCATTATACGACCAGGGCTGGGCTGTGAAGTGGAAAGATAGTTTGGAATTAAGGTAACATGATGGCTGAGCCATGGGAGTTGAAGGGGTATTTAGGTGAAGGTTGAGTAAAGAAGAGGCAAATTTCCTGGAACAGGAAAAAGACTGAGTAAAGACTAAAAGAAATCAGAATTTAGTTAACAATAATTTATCAGTATTAGTTCACTAATTGTGACAAACATACCATCAGATCTTAATAAGGGAATGAGGGAAACTATGTGTGGTGACTCCCTGTACTGTCTTTGCAACTTTCCTGTAACTCTAAGTCTACTCTAAAATAGAAAGTTTATTTTAAAAAGGATAAAAAATATAACATGGTCATGGAAGATACTTTCGTTGGGTGTGTCTCCCAGGAGGGAAATTAGTCACAGAACATTTTTTGACATTATGGGCCCCTGAGCTGAATTCTTAGCAATCCCTCTCTTTATTTTCTGTTACATAGAAATGGAGTTAATCTTTACCATAGACAAGGTATGTCATTTTTATGCCCTCTTTACTACCATATTCCCCTGACCACCCACAAAATTTGGGCTCTTTTATTAAAAAGAATTTTCCCATATTCGATAATATCTACTAACAGTATTTAATTCCCATTCTGCAATTCACTGGCATTCAGTGGGTGTCTGTGCCCTTCGTCCTTTGTTTCTGTGATCAGGAAATACGACATTGCATTTCCTTCTACAACTCTTCTCTCCCTTTAAGAATTTAAAATCAAGTTTAAACTGAGCATATATTCATTATTCTTTCAGGAAAACAAAACAAAACACTGTTACCTACCCGGATCTGCCTTCCAGCACATTCGGTACAAACTCACCAGAACAAATACTGAAAGTGTTACTACAATCAAAGCAATAACCACCGGCAAAATAATATCTAAAAAGAATTGGAGACATTGTCAATTAGAGTGGCTACTGAATTTCACAGCGATAGTTTGGTAAGTGAGCAAAAGCATGAAAGCATGAGTACTTCCTTTCTTCTTTAAATATCATTCTATTAAAAACATTACATTTTAGGCAAAGATTCCTCTGATTCGTGGGGTTTGCTCTAGTTGTCATCTTTGACATAACCACTTGATGTCAGTCTTGTAAGCTTTCTGAAACAAAATTCCAACCTTGAGAGAGAGTGCCCCCATCTTCCTGGAGACTGAAGAAGTGGGGAGATGGGAGACTAGAGAAGCAGAAGATGTACTCTAGATTATAATTAAATCCACATTCACTCATTACATTTTATAGTACTTTATAATGAAGTTACCAAAATATATATAACCCAACTGGGATTGCTTTAGTCCTAATGCTGGCTTTCTAAAACACTCACAAATTTCTTTCTATAATAATATCTTAAAACTAGAAAAGGCATAAAATAATGTAAGTAGATATCACAGTGAAGATGATTCTTGAAAATGAACATGATTCAAGAGAGATATGTGTATGTGTGTCTGTTTGGGGGAGGGATGTTGCTGCAGTAACTTAGGGTGAGTTTTTCATATTTGTATTAAGAGGAAGAGTATTGCCTGCCTGCCTGCCTGCCTTCCTTCCTTCCTTCTTTTCTGATGGTTATTTCCAAGGTTAAAAGTACAGTGATAAAAGCGAGAGAGCTGTCATAAACACACAACTAAAGGAAATTAAGATGACTATTAGTTTGGCATATTTGCTTGCATATGTACTCCTTATATATTTATCAGGGGTGAGACTTATTCTCCAATTCATCTGTAGGATGGTTTACACTCCCATTGTCAGAGTTAAATATTTGTTTTAAGTAAGGTCTGCTGATTTCATAATAGACCTTAGGTGAAATCATTATTGCCTCCCAAAATGAAGATGCAGTGAATCAGCAGGTCAGTAATTTCTACGATGACTTATTTAATGGAATGTGTTTAACTAAACTTAATAGAGCCTTTTATAATAACAGTTTTGAATATAGTCTTTTTGTTCTTAATTACTAAGGAAATTATTTAATATTCTGTATTCAGTCTTAGCACACACATAAATGTTATATGACATATATAGGTTTTAGTTAAAATGGGACATTTCTTAAAGGCCATTTTTAGTGTTCTATGAAGGCAAATAATTCATTTTTTGATATAATTTATTATTTTAATTATTTACTTGACAAAAATGAAATATGTTCAAGGTATACAACCTGATAATTTGGAAATAATTCACTTTTATGGGGACGTCTACCTGTGCATTTTGGCTTATCTGAAACTAGTCCCATCGAGTCATCCTTGGCCCTTGATGGTAATTGCTAAACACTAAGCTAAGAAAATGCCAAACTGTGCTTTTTTTTCTCTTGTCTTTTCTTTTTCTTTCTTTTTTTCTTTCTTTCTTTTTTTTTTCTTTTTGTCATTAAGACTCACTTGTGGGAAATTTTCAGAGCAGGCAGCAGTTAGATAGGATTGTAATGGGACTGCAGGATCAGTAAAGTTGAGAAAAGGCTGCCCGTAATCTTATTCCTCTCCTTTACTGGTCACATTCAAACATTCTGCATATCTACTGCCATGAGTGAAGAAGATATTGCTGTTACTCACTGGAATAAGACCGGCTGGTTGCTGAAGTGCTTGCATTTTTTCCACCCTCAGTGCCTATTACTTTAAGAAAGAAAAAAACAAGTCACTTTTGGTTAATGTGTGCCAATCCTTGCAGTCCTCCCTCCACCCTCATTTAAGGAAACAGCCATAATTTGTAGGTATGATGCTGCAAGTGCAAAAGATACAGTCTCATTCTGAAGGAGCTCTGTTTTGTGAGTCAAGATTGTTAGAGTTTCCTTGGTGAAGAAAGGGTCAGGTAGAGCAGATTTCCACTCAGGCACACAGATATCATACCTTGAGACTGTGAGGTGTTTTCTGGAATTGTAACTGGTGTTGAGGATAATGTACCAGTTTTAGAAGGTGATGCATCTGGTTGTAGAATGTTACCTGTATGAAAATTACAAATGCAGAATCAGGCTGTGGTATTAAGTCTTCATACGGGATTTCTTTGCAGATTCAGTTTGCTTTTCTGAAGATCTGTGAAAATTATTTATTGTCAAATAGTAGGATAAATGCAATCATAACACTAAACCGTAAGTTCATCCATTCCTCCTGGAAAAATAATTAAATTTAGAATCACAAAGCCTGAGTATCAGTTTTACATCTTCAGAAACTCTCCAAGAAAACTTCAGTAAGTTTTTCAACGTAGTAAGTTACAGCCTGTATAACCTACTGCATAAGATTCTTGTGGGATGTAAATCTATGCAAAAGCATTTTTCAAATTTCAGATATTATAACTTTGGGTGATAGTGATTTTTTTCTATCACACATAGTTAAAATGATCATAACTGCACAGGACTTCCGATTTTATAGTATTTATCAGTGATTAAGAGAAAAAAATTGCAGTTGAAGCTTTGGTTAGAAGAATTGAGGAAAAATCAAAGAAGACTCCTTCATTTTCATCCCTAAAGTTTAGCAGCTTGTTTTATTATGTGCCTTTTCTAGAGTAACTGCTGCTTGACTGTTTTTTTCACTAGCATTCATGCTTTTTCTTCCAAGGAAAATATAAATTAAAAATTTATTGTTATCGTTATTTGCTTGTTTCATTAACATTTGCCATCTTCAATCAGAAGGACTGAAGCAAAAATTATAAGTAAAAATCTACTACTCAAAATCCACAGCTGTCAATAAGTTTAAAGGAAATATAAATAATTAAGTATTGTATAAGTTGAAAACATTTATTCTTGTGAATTTGGAATAAAGTACAATTTGTACTTAGAACATTTTTTGAAAATTTATTCTCTTTCTCGTGCAGTATGAAGTGCTCTATTTAAATCATGCCTGTTTGCCTTGTCTCTTCACTGAATTGCAAGTTCCTAGAGTGTGAGGGCCATACTTGTCCACACACCCAACATGGAGCTCTGGCCACAGGGGGTGTGCAGTCAAATGTAGCTGACACTAAGAGGCACTTTTTATGATTATGGTTCCTTGGGCGTATTGAGGCCATGTATAATTGCACCAAAGAAATTGATATTTCTATGACTTCCTTGGCTCATTCCTTCTTCACCACCCACATCCCAGCACGCACTGCATGCTCATGCATTTTTGACATCTGTGGGTGAAGAATACTGTTCAGAGTCTGTACCGTTCTTGCCATGCAAGAGATCTGTGGGTGGAAGCTAGATATATGCCCATAAGAACAAAGAAAAATGTCAGGCTAGTGCACTAAGCAGGCAGAAAAAGGAATATTAAATGAAAGAGTGGGAACTTGCTGAAACCTTGGTACTTTCAGCTGCCTTTTCCAGTGTCAAGTAGTTTAGTGAGGATGAATGCTCTTTCAGTTGTCTTGGTGGAGAAGAAGGAGGCTGATTAAATAGCCAATGATGTTAATCCTTTTAGGATTTCCCAAGGGTTAATTGTCCTACCTTATTACCTTCTTGTAGACAGGCTAAATGGCAGCCTCAGGACTGAGTGTAATCTGTCTGGGTCAGAACAAACTCCCAGCTTCCCTGCTTAAAACATGTTGATTGCCCAGTGCCAATGGTTATTCTAATGACCCATGGATAGGCCAAAATATTAAAACTTCATGGTGGAAAGATTTGGTGGCTGCTTGAACAAAGACTTTAAAAATTTGTTTTGTTTTTCTTTGAACTGCAACCTTCAGTTAAGAAATTATTTCTGAATCCAGCACACACACACACACACACACACACACAAACACACACACACACACACAATTACTGGTCATGATCCAATACTGGGAATTAACCTACAGTTTGAGAAGCTCTGTTTTTTAGCATGATTATATTGCTGAAATTATGGTACTTGGCTGAATCCATAAAATGTGAGCCTAATGTTATTCTTTCTGTGACTAAGATGTGGAATCCATGACATGCTCAGAGCTGAGCATGTCATGGATTAGCTTTATTTATTACATGTCATATGTAATGGCATTGCCAGAGGAAGTATAGGAGAGCTATAGCAGAGTGGCTAAGAGCATGTTTCTGAAGACAGGATACCTGGGTACAAATATGACTCTAGCACTTACCCTGTGGAATCTTGGGCAAGTTGCTTAACCTCTATGTGCCTGAGTTTCCACATATATACATGGAGATTATAATAGTTCTGCATCATAGTATTGTGAAAATTATATGAGTAAAAATAAATTTAAACTGCTTAGAAAAGAATGTGATATTAATATGTATATATTATATATAATAATAATGTTCTATTTTTATATTATGATTATTCCCCTAGAGAGTTGAACCTCCCAACCAAGGTCAGTTTGTCTAATTTTCTCAAAAATCCTAAGAGTGAAAATATATGAACTTCAGCCACTTCTGTGTTTTCAGATGCTTCTTTGCTCTAGTCAAGAAATAGAGGAACTGGAGAAACTGGAGTAGAGTATGGTACTCTTAGATGACATAGGTTTGTTCTTGGACCCTGACTTTTGGTGATTGTTAGGATTATGGAATTTGTGGCTATGTTGTTTCAGGATTTAAGTCCAGCCTGGAAACTTCAGGTCAGAACTTGGAGCAAGCTGATGAGACAGAGACCCTCAGAGTCAAGTCTGTTATAATAATGTGTGTCCAAACTTACCCCATCAGCATCTGACAATGGTACATATTTGGACCTCACTGTAGACCAATTACTTAATAAATCATTGAGAGTTTTAAAGACAGAAGACCTATCAATGTCCCAAGGCACCTGTGATTGCCATAATAACACTCCGCACAGAACTCCAACTATAGAAAGCATAAGTGACCAAAGTTACCCACGTGTCCTCTGAAACCCATCTCTCTGTTTGTGCTGGTGCCATGTCTCTCTAAGGCTGCTCCCAGCCAATGAGTGGACCTGCCAGGAATATTAAGGCTGGCATGTCCTGGGAGGAATGTGGACTGGAGGATTCTCTGATGGTCTTCCTGAACCTCCCCTAGAATGCATGGCAGCCTAGATGCTTCTGCTCAGCATCCCTGTTCTCTCTCCCTATCACCATGTCAGATGTGCATTTCAATCTGGTAGCTCTTCTAGACTTTCCTTGTCCCCTCACAGGCATTTTCCCCTAATAAAATCCTTGTACTTTTAACTGAATCTTGAACTCTTCTTCTCGGAACATTCAGATTAAAGCAGTCTCCCTGGCAAGTATTTAAAAGGCCACTTCCTACTGGGAGCAGAAATGAAGCCTCAGGAATTTTAAACTGGACTTGGAAGACTTTGGCACTGGTTCATAAGGGAAATATCTGTTTGTTTAAACCTTTTATTTTCCCTTTTTTTGGGAAGCCTAACTCTTCCTATGGAAAATCACCCCTTCCCCACTTCATGTGGTCATATGAGATGCCCCTTTTTAATCCAACCTCAGAGTCACTATATCACCAAAGTTCTCTCCTAAGAATTTGAGTGTGTAGTGATTTTGAGTTATCCTCAGAGTGAAGCTCTGAAGGGACTATCTATGGGTATACAAAATCCCTGAAATTACTACGATGCTATCCTTCTTTCTTCTGTGAGTTTCCCTCCTAAATTTTTTTTTTTAGTTAAAAGAAATCTTGGGCAGGGCATGGTGGCTCACACCTGTAATCCCAGCACTTTGGAACCGGTCTCTAATTGTAATTTGATAGATTATTCATGTCCCATTTAAAAAAATAACTTTTCAGCCTTTGACAAAAATCTTTCTCTTCTACTTATCACATTTGCTTTATGTGGCTACCAATAGAATAAAGCAGACTCTATTGATTTTTTTTTCTTTTTCGTCTCCTTGGTTGGTTCCTCCTCTTATTTCTTTTTTTAAAATCTTTTTAATTTTTCTTTTTATATTGAGAACAGGATCCTGCTCTGTCTTCCAGGCTGAATTGCAGTGGGGCAGTCACAGTTCCCTGCAGCCTTCATTTACTGGGCTCAAGTGATCCTCCTGCTTCTGCCTCCTGAGAAGATAGGGCCACAGGTGTGCACCACCACACCCAGCTAATTTTCTCTTTTTTTTTTTTTTCTTTTTTTGGAGAGATGGACCTTGCTATGTTTCTGAGGCTGGTCTCAAACTCCTGGCCTCAAGCGATCTTCCCACCTCAGCCTCTCAAAGAGCTGGGATTATAGGCATGAGCCACCACATCTGTCCCCTCTTTTTCTTTCTAAATTATAATCTTGGAGTGTCCCCTAGGGTTTAGTCCTTGGTCCTCATCTCTAATGACCCTCATTTATTTGGAGATTTCATTCAATTTCAGTGTTTAAATGCACCAATGTCACTGATTCCTCAACTTATACTTCCATCCCAGACCTTTTCCTAAGCTCTGGATTTGTAAATCTAGATACTTACTTGGCAAGTAATAGACATTTTAAACCCAACATGTCCACACTTTAATTTCCACTCTATCTGAAGCCTTCCCATCCTAGCTTGGAGCAGACATTCCTTCCAATTGCTCAGGCCAAAGACCTATTTTTGGCTCATCTCTTTCTATTCTATTCCACATGCAATCATCAGGAATAGTTATTGGCTTCACCTCCGAAATAAATCCAGATTTTGGAGATTTTGTGCCATCTACTCTGTGATCACCCTGGTCAAAGCCACCATCTTCTCTCTCCTGTATCCTTTCTTCAGCTGACAGTGTCTCTTCAGCTCTCTGAGTTATAAAACATGAGTCAGCTAACATAACACTGCTGCTCGAAGCCCTCAGTGATTCACCATTCCACTTAGAGAAAAAGCCGAAGTCCACGCAATAGCGCACAAAACCCTAGGTAATCTGCCTGGCAAATCCCCTGCCTCAACTCTGCTCACTTGCTTAATGCTGTCCCTTAAACATGCCAGGCCTCTCCTCAAGTTCCAGCTCTGCCTGGATGTTCTTCCTCCACATACTGGGTGACTCACTTCCTTCTTGTATTTACTCAACTCTTTTCAGGGAGACTTACCTTGGCCACTTTTTTCAATCTTGCAAACCCTTCCCCACCTCTCCAGTGCTTGTGATCCCTTCCTCCTCTATTGCTGCACATTTTCTCTTTCTCAGAGCACTTATGCCTTTTAACTTACTATACAATTTATTTAGTTATTATTTTATTGGGTATAGTTTATTTTCCCCGCTAGAATATAAGAACCTCTAGGGTGAGGATCTTTATTTTGCTCACTCATATTTCCCAAATGTTATAACAGTGTCTGGAAGTAGGGCCCATCAGTAATCACTGAATGTATAAACAAACTTCTTGGCAGCAGAATTGACTGCCATGAAAGATGAAGTGAATTTATGAGATAACTTTTTAATCTTAATATTGGGATTGGCACATATTTAAAATCATGATATTATTATTTTTTCTCATTCGTTGGACAACAACAACAAAAATAGAGACTTACTCTAGGTCCACCCCTAAATGTTGAAGAAAATACAAGAGTATGGGAGGTAGCTGTTGCATTTAAGGAGCTCACATTTTAGTAGGGGAGGTGAGAAGCGTATCCCAAAATTGATAGATGTGAAACATGCAATAAGAACAAGTAAAACAGCATGGCAAAGCCCAAGGATAAAAATAGGAGAGACTATGTTATTGTTTATTAAATTTTACTTACAACTCTTAATAAAAAGAACTTGAGGAGCTTAAGCAATTACACAGACCATAAGATGAATGAAATTGAAATAAGAAATCAGAACAAATGCAAATGGAAGAAATAAACAGGCCCCTTATAAGAGTTAATATCGGACATAAACGTAATCGTTGGTGTTGGCCACAAGAATGGACTCTGAGCACCCTGACACTCAGGGAAAGGAGAACATGAGGTCTACTCTGGGCTGTTATTATTGGAGAGGAAAATAATCTATTATATAAGTGATACATGAGCGGTATAGACAATAAGTGCTATGACTATAGTTGATGCAATTCTGTGTTTTGGAAAGGGAACATGTTGATATAAGCCTGGAGTCTCCCCTAACTTTAGGATTTTAGATTCTTTTCAATCTGTGGCTAGTATGTATTTTTACACACAATGGCGCCTCTTGTCTACTTCATAGGTAAAATATCACAGGAGGAATTTTCTGCCTTCAGATGATGAAAGTTAATTCCCGCTCTCATCTGACCTTACCTTTCTGACCTGGTTGTACTCTTATAGCAATGCAAAAAAAGTCTTACCTTAAATTTCCTTTGCTTTGCTTTGGGCTGTCAATGTTAGTAACCTGAGGTAATAACATCTTCTAACCCAGAAATAACGGAATAACTGAATGAAGATTAATTTACTTTAATTCTGTAGAAATATTTGTTGTAGAAAAAGGATAAAATTTTTCTTTTTGATTTAAATAGTAGTTTTTACAAAATTATATATGATGAGAGTGAATGAGGCACTGTGCTAATTAATTCCATATGTGGTAATTTATTTTTTTCTAAAGCAAACATTTTTAATCCTGTGTTTTAAAGATGAGAGATACTGTGGCTCAGAGAGATAAGGTAATATATTTAACAGTAAGTGCAAGGCTAAACCATAAGCCAAATATGACTCAAAACCTTTTCTGTTTTCTTTCTAATATGCCATGTAATCGATAGATTTTAAATTGTTTATCTTAGTTACTTATGGCATCATTACCAATGGAATCAATAAAATCTATTCTTAGCATTCTGAAAGTTTTGAGATATTCTCACCTCCTCCTGCATCATGAATATAGACATGAAAACATTAAAAAGGATTTTATTTTCAAACCCTTAAAAGAGACTAGGTGACAGACATTGTTCTAAGTGTCTTACAAATATTAACACACTTAATTATTGTATTATTAATATTTGCATAATACAAAGTAGAAACTGATGCCTAGAGAGATTCATTTGCCCAGGGTCCCACAGCAAGTAGGTGGCAGAGCCAGGATTTGAATGCAAGCTCTAGACTCTGTGGTATCAACCCCAAAATTATGCTGCCTAAGCTGCTGCATTTCAGTAGGAATGAGTTATAAGGACATGACTCTTATTTTTGTTACATAAAATATAATCTATTTTCAATTTAGGCCTCAATCAAAAAGGCATTTTTTCTTATCAAAACAAGCTAAACACTTTCCTTCAACAGGTCAAACCAGACCATGCAGATAGACACAAGGAGACAGGGAGAATTATTCCTAATATAGTAAATAAAGCATGTCATAGAGTTCACTGGAGAACCATACCCGTTTAGCAATACCAGGAAATGTGTTGCTTCCTAAAGTGATTGCTGGGCAGCTCACCAGTGAAGACTGTGAGTTTTTATGACTTTTCAGTGCAGACTGGGGTGGTGCAAGAACAGTGCAGAGCACTACTTTGAGATTCAGCAGATCTCTGAACTAGATAAGAAGCCACTTAGCCATACCCGGAATCTGTACAATTTCCTAAGGAGAAGTTTGTACCAGACACTACCACATATACATTGATATATTTCTTATTCCATAATTGAATTCTTTTATTCTCAATTAATTTTCTAAACATCCTAAAATCCTATGTCAAAAAAAATCTAGATATTACTCTGCTAGAGGTATATTTCTAGCTTGAGTGGATCCTAACTAAACGACAATAGCAGGATTCTGTCATTCAAAGTTAGAAAACTTAGATAAACTACCCCCTATAGAATGATTCATATTTCACTTTATATAAGTTCCTAGAGGTCAGCAGCCAATGCCCAAAAATAAGAGTGTCAAGCACAGTGAATATGCTCAGACAGGATGGAGCATCCTCTTTTCCAAAGGCCTTTGGTCAGATTTGGTGGGCTTTCTAATACCTGTTCTGGCTTTGTTTTTCTATCAAACATAATGACCACAATGCAACTGAGACTCTGAAACACAGTTAAGGAAAGCAAAAAAGATATGTATGATGAGATCTTTCAAGTTATGCTAGTTGCTGTAGGAATATTGTGATGATTAATTTTATGTGTCATATTGAATGGGCCACAGGGTGCCCAGATGTTTGGTCAAGGATTGTTGTGAGTGTGTCTGTTAGCGTGCTTTTTGATAAGGCTAACGTTTGAATCAGTATGCTGAGCAAAGCAGATTGCTCTCCCTGACTGGTTGCCTCTTGTCCAACCAGTTGAAACCCTGGGTAGAACAAAGAGGGAACTTCTTCTGCCTGACTCTCTTGAACTGAGACATTGGTCTTTCCCTGACTTAGGATGCAAACTGAGACATTGGCTCTTCTTGGAGCTTGAGGCTGCCAACTTTTAGACTGGAACTTACCCCATCAGCAACCCTGGTTCTCAGGCCTTTGGACTCAGGCTGGAATTACTCCACCAGCTGGCCTGAGTCT
This sequence comes from Nomascus leucogenys, assembly GCF_006542625.1. NCBI lineage: Eukaryota > Metazoa > Chordata > Mammalia > Primates > Hylobatidae > Nomascus > Nomascus leucogenys. Next base: position 82,805,186 of record NC_044389.1, read on the forward strand.
TTAGACCTCTCAGCCTCTATTATCACATGAGCCAATTCTTACAATACATCTCTCTCTCTTTCTCTCTCTTTCTGCTCTCTCTCTCTCATTCTCACTTGCTCTCTCTCTCTCCCCCCCATCCCTCTATCTATTTCTCTCTCTCTCTCTCTGTCTCTCACTCTCACTGTCTATGCACAACCTATTGGTTCTGTTTATCTGGAGAACCCTAATACAGTTGTTTTCCCCAGAAAATTAAGGGTTAATGGCTTATTCCTTTCTCAATTCCGTAATGCACAATGGTCCATTTTGCTCAGGGCTGAGGTCTCTTATCAATGAAATCAAAAGGTTCATTTTCAAGGACAAGTTATTAGCTCTGCCTATCTGTGTGAAAATGATAAGGGTAAAGAAAAATGAATTCCATCATTGCCTAAAGTTGTTGTAATGGCTATGCAGTGTTTGCATTTATCTTTAGGGAATAAACAGCCCTTCAGCACTTTTCAGAGAGTCTTTTAATCTCCTCTTTAGGTCTGAACTTAGAGCTAGAAAAATTAGTAGGTAGAATAATCTGGCTGCCAAGGGGTCAATTCTTTCATGAACCCTTTCCCATCTTTTAAAACCGGCTTTTTTTTTTTGTTTCACTCAATGGATACCTCAACCACAGCCAAAGGAAAAAAAATGAAAAACAAAAATTACTCTATCCTCTGATCTTACATAAGATTATCTGAAGTTCACCCATGACATATTACTTTATACTTACGTGACTACTAGAATTATTATAGTTATGTATAATATTGACTTGTGTCCTTAGTAACTGCTAATGGCAGGCTCCATGTATCATTCTCCTTTAGCTAGTGTACACATAATGGGAACAGGATGAATATTTATTAAAAGCCTTGGTTAATGGGGGTTGATTTAATATACCATTCTGTATAGTTAGCATAGGTTCATACCAAATTTGGGGCCTTATCAGATATGTTACAGTGGGGAGTTGCAGTTTGATTTTCCCCAATACTTTAAATATTGAGCATAATTTTCTCATGTTAAGCATCATTAAACACAGCTTTCTATCACATACTACCGTTGTGCTATTGAATGAAATGAGTGGAGATGTCTTTAGACCTTGATTGATCAATTGATCATTTCCACATAACTATAATTATCTTTCTTTGATCTCTCATTTTAAAAATTGAATAAATTTTTTAAAATAAATTTTATTGTATATATTTAAGGTATACAACATGATATTATGAGATATATTTAGATAGTAAAAGTTACTATAGTGAAGGAAATGAATATATCAGTCATCTTACATAATTATACATTTTAGTTGTTTTTGTGGCAAGAGCATTGAAATCTACTCATTTAGCATGAATCCCAAATAAAGTACAATTGTGTTAACAATATCCTTATGTTGTACAATAGACTCCTAGACTTTATCCCACATAGCTGCTACTTTGTATCCTCTAATCTACATCTCCCCATTTCCTCTCTGTCCCTGGTAACCACTGCTTTGTTCTCTATCTCTGTATATTTGAATTTTTCTTTTGGATTTCACATGTAAGTGAGATCATGCAATATTATTTCTGTGTCTAGCTTATTTCACTTAGCATAATGTCCTCCATGTTCATCCATGTTTTCACAAATGGCAAGTCTCATTATTTTTTAGGACTAAATAATATTTCACTGAATATGGAATATTATTCTTTATCCATTCTTCCATTAACAGACACTTAGATTGTTTCTACATCTTGGCTGTCATGAAAATGGGAGTCCACATATCCTTATGTGGTGGTAATTTCATATCCTCTGGGTATATGCCCAGAAAAAGGGATTGATGGATCACTTGGTAGTTCTATTTTTAATTTCTTTCAAAATCTCCATACTATTTTATTTTTTTTCCTTTTTTTTTTTTTTTTTTTTTGACAGAGTCTCACTCTGTCATCCAGGCTGGAGTGCAGTGGTGCCATCTCGGCCCACTGCAACCTCTACCTTCCAGGTTCAAATGATTCTCCTGCCTCAGCCTCTTCAGTAGCTGGGATTACAGTCAAGTGCCACCATGCCTAGCTAATTTTTGTATTTTTAGTAGTAACGGGGTTTCACCATGTTGGCCAGGCTGGTCTCAAACTCCTGACCTCAGGTGATCCTCCTGCCCCAGCCTCCCAAAGTGCTGGGATTACAGGCGTGAGCCACTGCACCCAGCCAAAATCTCCATACTATTTTCTATAATGGCTGCACCAGTATGTGTTTCCATCAACAGTGTACAAGAGTTCCCCTGGCTGATAAAAGCTGGAAAGATCTTGAATCAACAACCTAACATCACAACTAAAAGAACTAGAGAACCAAAAAGAAACAAATCCCAAAGCTGGCAGAAGACAAGAAATAACCAAGATCACAGTGGAACTGAAGGAGATAGAGACACGAAAAAACCTTCAATAAATCAATGAATCCAGGAGCTGGCTTTTTGAAAAAATTAATAAAATAGACTACTATCTAGACTAATAAAGAAGCAAGGAAAGAAGAATCAAATAGACAAAATCAGAAATGATAAATGATAAGGGGGATATCACCACTGACCCCACAGAAATACAAACAACCATCAGAGACTTCTATAAACACCTCTGTGCACATAAGCTAGAAGAAATGTATAAATTCCTGGACTCATACACCCTCCAAAGACTGAACCAGGAAAAAACTGAATCCCTGAATAGACCAAAAATGAGTTCTGAAGTTGAGGCAGTAATAAATAGCCTACCAAGCAAAAAAAGAAAAAAAAAGGAAGCCTGGGACTGGATGGATTTACAGTTGAATTCTACTAGAGGTACAAAGAAGAGCTAGCACCATTTCTACTGAAACTATTTTAAATAATTGAAAAGGAGGAACTCCTCCCTAACTCATTTTATGAGGCTAGCATCATCCTGATACCAAAACCTGGCAGAGATACAACAAAAATATAAAACCTCAGGCCAATATCTCTGATGAACATCAGTGCAAAAATCCTCAATAAAATACTGGCAAACCGAATCCAGCAGCACATCAAAAAGCTTATCCACCATGATCAAGTTGGCTTCATCACCAGGATGCAAGGTTGGTTCAACAAAAGCAAATCAATAAATGTAATTCATCATGTAAACAGAACTAAAGCCAAAAACCACATGATTGTCTCAATAGATGCAGAAAAGGCCTTCAATAAAATTCAAAATCCCTTTATGTTAAAAACTCTAAATAAATTGGGTATCGAAGGAACATACCTCTAAATAATAAGAGCCATATATGACAGACCCACAGCCAATATCATACTGAATGGGCAAAACCTGGAAGCATTCCCCTTGAAAACCAGCACAAGACAAGGATCCCCTCTTTTACCACTCCTATTCAACATAGTATTGGAAGTTCTGGCCAGGGCAATCAGGCAAGAGAAAGAAATAAAGATGTTCAAATAGAAAGAGAGGAAGTCATATTATCTTTGTTTGCAGATGACGTGATCCTGTACCTAGAAAACTCCATTGTCTCAGTGCAAAAGCTTCTTAAGCTGATAAGCAACTTCAGCAAAGCCTGGGGATATAAAATCAATGTGCAAAAATCACTAGCATTCCTATACACCAACAGCACGCAAGCAGAGAGCCAAATCATGAATAAACTCACATTCATAATTGCTACAAAGAGAATAAAATACCTAGGAATAAAACTAACAAGGGAAGCAAAGGACCTTTTTGAGGAGAACAACAAACCACTGCTCAAGGAAATCAGAGAAGACACAAACAAATGGAAAAACATTCCATGCTCATGGATAGGAAGAATCAATATTGTGAAAATGGCCATACTGCCCAAAGTAATTTATAGATTCAGTGCTATTCCCATTAAACTACTATTGACATTCTTCATAGAATTAGGAAAAAAACTATTTTAAAATTCATATGGAACTAAAAAGAGGCTGAATATCCAAGGCAATCCTCAGCAAAAAAGAACAAAGCTGGAGGCATCACCCTACCTGACTTCAAACTATATTACAAGGCTACAGTAACCAAAACAGCATGGTACTGGTACAAAAACATGCACATAGACCAATGGAACAGAATAGAGAACTCAGAAATAAGACCACACACCTAAAACCACCTGATCTTCAACAACCCTGACAAAAACAAGCAATGGGGAAAGGATTTTCTATTTAGTAAATGATGCTGGGAGAGCTGGCTAGACATATGCAGATAGTTGAAACTGGACCCATTCCTTATACCTTATACAAAAATTAACTCGAGACGGATTAAAGACATAAATGTAAAACTCAAAACTACAAAAACCTTAGAAGAAAATCTAGGCAATACCATTCAGGACATAGGCACAGGCAACGATTTCATGCCAAAAGCAATTGCAACAAATGCAAAAATTGACAAATAGGGTCTAATTAAACTAAAGAACTTCTGCACGGCAAAAGGAATTATCATCAGAGTGAACAGACAATGTACAGAAGAGGAAAAAATTTTTGCAATCTATCCATATGACAAAAGTGTAATATCCAGACCCTACAAGGAACTTAAACAAATAAACAAGAAAAAAAAAACATTTTAAGAAGTGGGCAAATGACATGAACAGATGCTTCTCAAAAGAAGACATTCATGCAGTCAACAAACATGAAAAAAAGCTCATCATTGATCATTAGGGAAATGCAAATCAAAACTACAATGAGATACTATCTCATGCCAGTCAGAATCATGATTGTTAAAAAGTTAAGAAACAACAAATGCTGGTGAGATTGCAGAGAAAAAGGAATGCTTTTATATTCTTGGTAGGAGTGTAAATTAGTTCAACCATTGTAGAAGACAGTGTAGCAATTCCTCAAAGACCTAGAGGCAGAAATACCATTTGGCCCAGCAATCCCATTATTGGATATATACCCAAAGGAATATAAATCATTCTATCATAAAGTTACATGCATGCATATGTTCATTGCAGCACTGTTCACAATAGCAAAGATATGGAATCAACCCAAACGTCCATCAGTGACAGACTGGATAAAGAAAATCTGGTATATATACACCATGGAATACTGTGTAGCCATAAAAAGTAATGAGATCATGTCCTTTGCCCAGACATGGATGGAGCTGGAAGCCATTATCCTCAGCAAATGAATGCAGAAACAGAAAACCAAACACTGTGTGTTCTCACTTATAAGTCGGAGCTGAGCCATAAGAACACATGGACACATGGGGTGGGGGACAACACACACTGGGGCCTATCAGTGGTGGGAGAGGTGTGTGGGGGAAGAGAAAGCATTAGGAGTAGTGAATGGATGCTGGGCCTAATATCTAGGTGATGGGATGATCTATGCAGCAAACCATCATGGCACACGTTTATCTATGTAACAAACCTGCATATCTACACATCCTGCACATATACTCTGGAACTTAAAATGAAAGTTGGGGGAAAAAAAGAATTCCCTTGTCTTCGTACCCTTGCCAAAATTTGTTATCTTTTGACTTTTTGATAATATCCACCCTAATGGTTGTGAGGTAGTATCACATAGTGGTTTTGATTTATATTTCTCTGATGATTAATGATGTTGACCACATTTTCATGCACATGTTGGCAATTTTCATGTCTTCTTTCACAAAATGTCTATTCAGGGTATTTTGCCCATTTTTCAATCATGTTATTTGTTTTTCTACATTTGCATCTTAACCCCTTATCAGGTATATGGTTTGCAAATATTTTTCCCCAATTTGTAGTGTACTGTTTTATTTTGCTGATTATTTCCTTTGCTGTGCAGAAGCTTTTTAGTTTGATGTAGTCCCATTTATTTATTTTTGATTTTGTGGCCTGAGCTTTTGGTCTGATATCCAAAAAAAAAAAAAAAAAATCATTTCTGAGGCCAATGCCCAGCAAATTTTCCCCTATGTTGTCTTCTAGGAGTTTTATAGTTTCTGGTCTTACCTTTCAGTCTTTCATCCATTTTCAGTTGATTTTTTGTGCGTCGTTTAAGAAAGGGTCCAATTTCATTCTTTTGCATGTAGAAATCCAGTTTTTGCAGCATCATTTAGTGAAAAGACTATCATATACCCATTGTGTGCTGTTGGTGTCTTTGTAAAGAATTCGTTGACAGTACACATTTGGATTTATTTCCGAGATCTTTATTCTGTTTCACTGGTCTGTGTGTCTGTTTTTATACCAGCACCATATTGTTTTATTACAGATATGTAATATAATTTTAACTCAGGAAGTGTGATGCCTCCAACTTTTTTTTTTCAGAATTGTTTTGGCTATTTGGAGTCATCCATGTTTTCATACATATTTTTGGAATGTTTTTTATTTCTGTGAATAATGACCTTGGGATTTTAACAAGGATTGTGTTGAATCTATATATTGCTTTTTGACACTTGAACAATACAAATTCTTCTGATTCATAAGTACAGGATATCTTTCCATTTATTTCTGTCTCCTTCAAATTCTTTTATCAATGTTTTCTCTTTTTCTGTATACAAATGTTTCACTTTCTCGGTTAAATTTATTCCTAACGACAGACGGTCCTCAACTTACAAGTTTTAACTTTACAATGGGGTTTAAGACATAACCACATTGAAAGCTGAGGAGCATCTGGACTTGTGATGGTTTGACTCAACAATTTTTCAACTTTAATATGAGTTTATCAGGGTATTGAATGCATTTTTGACATACATTTTCAACGTGTGATGGGTTTATCAGAATGTAACCCCATGGTAAGTCAGAAAGCATCAGTAATTTTTTATGGTACCATAAATGAAATTGTTTTTTTCAGTTAGATTGTTATTTGTGTATGAAATGCTACTGACTTTTCTATGTTAATTTTTCCTTTTGCAACTTTACTGAATTCATTTATTAGTTCTAACAGTTTTTTCTGTAGAATCATTACGCATAAGATTACTTCATCTGCAAGTGGAGATTTTTTTTTCTTTTTGATTTTGATGTCTTTTATTTCTTTTTCTTGTATGATTGCTCTTTAGTACTTCTGGTACTATGTTGAACAGAAGTGACAAGAGTGGGCACCCTTATCTAGTACTGGATCTGAGTAGAAAAGCTTTAACTTTTCCCCATTGATTATAATTGTAGCTGTGGGTTTTTCATAAATGTTTTTTATTATATTGAGAAACATTCCTTTTATGCCTGAACTGTTGAGAGTTTTTTTTTTAATCAAGAATTGATGTTGGACTTTGAAAAATGCTTTTTCTGTGTCAAGATCATTGTGTGGTTTTTATCTTTCATTCTGTTAATGTCATGTATTACTTTGATTGATTTGTGTATGTTCAACTAGCCTTGCATATCAGAAATAAATCCCACTTGGTCACAATATATAATTCTTTTGGTATGCTGTTGGATTTAGTTTGTTATGTTGTTGGGTTTAGTTTAATCCTCAATATTTTACTAAGGATTTTTGCATCTGCATTCGTCAGACAGATTGGTCTGCATTTTTCTTTTCTTGTAATATCTTTGTCTGACTTAGGTATCAAGGTGATGTGGTCCTTATAAAATGTGGTTGGAACTATTCATTCTACCTCTATTTTTTAGAAAAGAGTTTAAGAAGTATCAGTATTAATTCTCTGAAAGTTTGGTAGAATTCAGCTTTTATAAAACTATCTGTTTCCGGGCTTTTCTTTGTTGGGAAGTTTTTTGTTACTTCTTCGATATCTTTACTTGTTACTGTTCTGTTGTTCAAGCTTTCTATTTCTTCTTGAATTGATCCTGGTAGGTGTTCGTTTTTGTTTTTTTGTTTTGTTTTGTTTTATCTGTTTTTTAAGCAATTTATCTGTTTAGATTATACAGTCATTGGCGTATATTTTTTCGTAGTAGTCTCTTATGATCCTTTTAATTTCTGAGGTGTTTCATTTTTTTCACTATAATTTATGATTTTATTTATTAGTCTTCCCTTTTTTTTTTACTTAGACCAACTAAAGGTTTATCCATTTTTTTTTTATTTTTTCAAAGCACCAACTCTTAATTTTATTGATTCTTCCTATGATTTCTGTTCTCTATTTATTTCTGTTTTTATTTTTATTATTTTCTTCCTTCTGCTAATTTGGGGTTTAATTTATTCTTCTTTTGTTAGTTCCTTGAAGTGTAATGTTAGATTACTTATTTGAGATTCTTTTTGTTTTTAATGTCAGCATGTATTGCTATAAACTTTTCTTTTTGAACTGCTTTTGCTACATTTCATAGGTTTTGGTATGTTGTGCTTTGATTATTGTTTGTCTCAAGATATTTTTTAATTTCTCTTTTTATTTCTTCTTTGACTCATTGGTTGTTCAGGAGCACGTTACTTAATTATCATATAATTGTGGATTTTCCAAGATTCCTCTTATTATTGATTTTAGTTTCATAGCATTACTGTCTGAAATGATAACAGATATTATTTCAATTTAAAATTTATTAAGTCTTGTTTTCTGGCTTATCATATGGCCTATACTAGGGAATGTTCCATGTGAACTAAAGAAAAATGTGATATATTATGCTGCTGTTAAAAAGTAAAGCTCTGTATATGTCTGTTAGGTCTAATGGGTGAAAAGCGCAATTTGAGTCTAGTATTTATTAATTTTCCGTCTGGTTGATCTATCTACTGTTTTTAAATTATTTTTTATTAATTTTATGTTCTTTTTTATTTTAATAGCTTTTGGGGTACAAGTGGTTTTTTGGTTACATGGATGAATTATATAGTGGTGAATTCTGAGGTTTTAGTGCATATGTCACCTGAGTAGTGTATATTGTACCTAATGTGCAGTTTGTATTCCTAGCCTAACTCCCTCCTTCCCTCTTCTGAGCCTCTAAAGTTTATTATATAATTCTGTTTGCCTTTGCATACTCATAACTTAGCTCCCACTTGTGAGAATATACAATGTTTGGTTTTCTCTTCCTGAGTTACTTCACTTAAAATAATGGCCTCCAACTCCATCCAAATATCTGCAAAAGACATTATTTCACTCCTTTTAATGGCTGAGAAGTATTCCATGGTGTGTGTGTGTGTGTGTATATATATATATATATATATATATATATATATATGTGATATATATATGTGATATATATATGTGATATATATATCACACTTTATTTATACACTCATTAATCAATGGGTACTTAGGTTGGTTCCACATTTTTGCAGTTGTAAATCATGTTGCTATAAACATACATGCACAAGTGTATTTTTAATATGACAACTTCTTTTCCTTTGGGTTGACATCTAGCAGTGAGATTGCTGGATGATCTATCCATTGTTAAAAGTGGGGTAATACCAGCACTTTGGGAGGCCAAGACAGGTGGATCATGAGGTCAGGAGATCGAGACCATCCTGGCTAACATGGTGAAACCCCGTCTCAACTAAAAATACAAAAAAAAAGTAGCTGAGCATGGTGGCAGGCACTTGTAGTCCCAGCTACTTGGGAGGCTGAGGCAGGAGAATGGTGTGAACCTGTGAGGCAGAGCTTGCAGTGAGCCACGATTGCGCCACTGCACTCCAGCCTGGGCGACAGAGCGAGACTCTGTCTCAAAAAAAAAAAAAAAAAAGTGGGGTATTAAAGTCCCTCAATATTATAATATTGCTCTTTATTTCTCCCTTCATGTCCATTAATATTTGCTTTATGTATTTAGGTGCTCCAATGTTGGTTGTATATATATTTACAATTGTAATGTCCTGTTGATACATTGACCCCTTTATCATTAAATAATGACATTCTTTGTCTCTTATGACAATTTTTGACTCAAATTATATTTCATCAGGTGTAAGTATAGGAACTACTCCTGCTCTCTTTATTATTTGCATGGAATATCTTCTTCCATTTCTTTACTTTCAGCCTGTGTGTCCTTAAAGCTTAACTGGGTGTCTTGTAGGCAGCATATAGTTGGATCTTGTTTTTATTCATTCAACCATTCTATGTCTTTTAACTAAAGAAATTAATTTATTGGTATCCAAGGTCATTATTGATAGGTAAGGACTCATTGCTGTCATTTTGTTATTTGTTTTCTGATTATTGGTAGCTTCATTTCTTTCTCTCTCATTGTCTACCTTTGTAATTTGGTAATTTTCTGTAGTGTTAATCCTTGATTCTTTTCTCTTTATCATTTATATACCTGCTGTAGTTTCTTATGTTGTGGTTACTATGAATCTTCCATAAAACATCTTATAATCAACTATTTTAAGCAGATAATAACTTAAATCCTGTTGCATATGAAAACTCTATACATTTACCTTTCCTCTCACAATTTGTTTTTGATGTCACAATTTTCATCTTTTAATATTGTATATTTATTAACAACTTGTTATAGGTTTAGTTATTTTTGACCATTTTGACATTTAATCCTCATGCTAGAGATACACATGATTTACACACCACTATCATAGTATTAGAGTGTTCCTGATTTTACTATGTATTTACCTCTATCAGTGAGTTTATACTTTATAGATATGTCTTATGTATTTATAATAGTAATTGTCATTTTTTAAGATTCCCATTTGAAGAACTCCTTTAAGCATTTCTTGTAAGGCAGGTCTGGTGGTGATGAATTCCTTCAGCTTTTCTTGTCTAGGAACAATTTTATTTCTCCATTTTGAAGGAGAGCTTTGTTGAACATAGTATACTTGGCTAGCAATGCTTTTGTTCTTTCAGCTCTTTAAATATATTATTCAGTCTCTCTTGATCTGTAAGGTTTCTATTGAGAAATCCACTGATAACCTAATGGCAATTCCTTTACATGTGATTTGATGCTTTTCTCTTGTTGCTTTTAAATTTCTCTTTGTCTTTCACTTTTAAGAGTCTGGTTATAACATGCCTTAGGATCTCTTTGGGTTGTATATTTTGGAGGGCCTTTGAGCTTTACGAATCGAAATGTCTATATCTCTTTTAAGATGTGGGAAATTTTCAGCAATTATTTTATTAAATAACCTTTCTGTCTCTTTCTTTGTCTCTTTTTCTTTTGCAGAATTTGCTTGCTTAATGGTGTTCCGTAAGTCTTGTAGGCTGTCTTCACTGTTTTTTATTCTTTTTTCTCTGATGGAGTAATTTCAGAAGACCTATCTTTAACTTCACAGATTTTGTCTTCTGATTGATCTAGTCTGCTCTTCAAGTTCTCTAATATATTTTTTATTTCATTGATTGAATTCTTCAACTTCAAGATTTCTGTTTGGTTCTTTTTATAGCTCTTTTCATTGAATTTCCTAATTATATAATGAATTGTTTTCCTGATTGTATTAAACCGTCTATTTGTATTCTCTTGAATCTCCAAGTTTCCTTCAGTTCATTATTTTATTTTATTTTATTTCATTTTTATGATTTTTTTGAGACAAAGTCTCACTCTGTCACCCAGGCTAGAGTGCAGTGGTGCGATCTTGGCTCACTGAAATCTCCACCTCCCAGATTCAAGAGATTCTCCTGCCTCAGCCTCCCAAGTAGCTGGGATTACAGGTGTGTGCCACCACACATGGCTAATTTTTGTATTTTTAGTAGAGACAGGGTTTTGCCATGTTGGCCAGGCTGATTTTGAACTCCTGACTTCAAGTGATCTGCATGTCTCAGCTTCCCAAAGTGTTGGGATCACAGGCATTAGCCACCACACCCAGCCCAGCTCATTACTTTAAATCACTTTTCAAAGAGTTTGTAATTTCTGCTTCTTTGTGGCTAGTTATTGGAGAACTATGGTTGCTTTGTGGTGCCATGCTTTCTTGCTCTTTCATGTTCCTTGTGTCCCTGCATTGATGTCTGCACATTTAGTGATGCAGTTTCCCTTTTCAAACTCTAGTAGGGGCAGACTTTCAGTTGCATGTGGGTCTGAGGCTGGCAGTTGGGCAGGGCGGCTCTGGTTACATGTAGGCACAGTGGGGTAATCAATGTGCAGCTTCTTTAGTTGTGATCAATGTCAGCAATGAATGTAGGTGCCTCAGTGGCCTAGTTTGTAAGTTGCTAGGGCAAAGGCTTAACAATTCTCCTGTTCTTGTCTTTCCCACAGTGGGGAGTCTTAGCTGAAGAAAACTATTTTTGTGTTTGGTCTGATATGGCCCACAGGCAACCATAGCAGCACTGGGAGCCAGGGCATAGGTGATCAGAGTAGCTGTGGATATAGTTCATGGGCTCAGGGTCTTGTGAGACTACTGTAGCACCTTGGACTTGAGGCACAGGTTCACTTTCCAAGATACAAATGAATGCAGTTTCCCCAGTAAGGCAGGGTCTGTTCCTCTGAGGTGTACCTCAGCATCTTAGGCCCAGAATGCCAAAATATAGCTGAGGTTGTGACACTGGTGGACATGGGACACCACTGGCACAGCTTGGTAGAAAAAGGAGTTCTCTAGAAACTTGGGTCCAGGGAGCAGAGAATAGCTATAATTTGGGACCAGGAGTCAACAGAAGTCAGCAAAAATGTAGACACTTGGTGATGAGGTACTATGTAGTGGTGACTCTGGACCTTGGGATGGTGGGACATATCACTAGCCCAGGCTCTATGAGGACAGGTACAGCAGCAGCAATGATGCAGAAATGGCAAGACACTGCTGTAGCTTGGACCTTGGTGGGAGGAGTGCAGCACAGCACCATTCCCCCAAGAGGCAGCATGTCAGACTGCAGGGGTGTAGTGCAATTTTGGGTGGGCAGGCATGTGGCTGTTCAGCCTGGAGGGCAGGGTGGCACAGCTCAAGCCAGGCCTTAATTCTTTGGGATGTGTTGTGCCACATCTGTCTGGCCCCAGAAATCGTGTCCATATGGGTCAGTGGAGCCTCTGGATCCCTGCGGGGTGGGGTACTGCATCAGCTATGGCACTGTGGTGTGCAATTATTCTTGTGTGCCAAAGGCTCTGAATGCCTGTGGGTAGTGTGCTGTCTTATCTGTGGTGCCAGGGCTGGGAGTTTACTGCTCTAGTGTGCCAGAAGTCCATGATCCCGGATGGTGGTGGTGGGGTATGCTGCCTCTTCTATGGCATTGACGGGCATGACTGCTCTGGTGTGCAGAAGACCTGAGGTCCCTGAGGGTTGGAGCGCCATTTCAGTTCAGCCCTGAGAGGAGGGTGCACAGTAACTGGAATGTGGGGAGTGGAGTAGCTCCATGGAACTTGGCCCTAGCGGGTAAGAAGTAGTAGCAGCTTGGCTGGCGGATGGTTTGCTATTATGTGGCTTGTTGCAGTGGTAACAAAACATCAGGGATGGAGGGGTGCAATGCATACTCACCCTTGGAGCAGGATGCACTTGTTCCCAAGATTGTACAGGGCAGTAGCAGCATGAGCCATGAGGCAAGAGGAAGGGGCCGAGAAGAGGAGGGAGGGGCATAGCATCGGCTCCTTCTCTAGGGATAGCTCAGTATGTAGACTCTGGGGAGCTCCCTCAGCTGGCCTCAAACCCTATAAGGACTGCAGAAGTCTCTAGGGCAAAGACTGCATGTATCCGTGGAGATGATGGAGGTTGTTGGAGTCCTCTTGCTTACCTTTTTCCTGCAGAAAGGGGTCTTTTCTGGTTTTGAGTTGATCCCAACTAGGGAAATGGGATAGCAGAGGCAAGGTGTTTCCTCCTGTTTCCTATGTGGCCATCCTGTGTTTCAGTGGTCTACAGGATTTCTGCTGCTGTTCTCCAGAGCTTTCCTTTAGTTATTTTGATCAAGATGTAGTTGCTTATTCATTATTTTTAGTTTTTTTGTGGGAAGTGGGAAGAGCACTAGAAGCTTTTAGTTGGCCATCTTGCTGATGTCACCAACATGGATCTATTTTTGTTTTATAATGTTAAAATATTATATCTATGTACAATTGGTCATAATTTATATTTTATGTAGAATCCTTACTTATTTTTAATCCCCCAAAACGGTTCTACATAAAATCATCATCAATTTCTGGACTCTTAATAATAGTTTTTGAAGTCGTTGTAAAAATGTAACTTTTCAAGGAAATTAAAACTAGCTGCATAATGTTAAAATATCAAATGTGAGAACTGTGTGTGATATATTCAAAGACTGAATCCATATTTGCTTATATTTATAGAAAGGAAACAGGACTAGTAATTCTGTGGGCTATAATTTTGTGTCAACTTCTACCTAAAACAGAAATTGAATTATTTTTAATAATATGCCTGTCTTTAATTGCATGGATGAAAATTTCACAAATTTGGTATTTTAACATCTTTGATGCCAAATACATAAAACTAAAGAAGTCTTTAATCTGAAAAAAAAAAAAAACCAGAAGTATAAAGAATACCCTGTTAATAAATTTGTTAATTCATCTTTTGGGGGATGGTGATTCCTGATTTACTCTTTAGCTGCAATTCATATTTGAAGTTTGAATGTAAAAAAGTGAGGCTCAATTTTCTAGTGGCTTATAGGACCAGTCTCTCATTTATTTCTAATCCACTATTCAAATAAATTGTTTGTCTCTTATTTGGCTTAGGAAAATTAGTTTACATAACTCGAAAAATAAAAAGAGCCTAAATGAGCTTTTATTCCACTAAAATCAATTAAACTTATAGCTGGCATTTTGTATTTAAAATTTCTTTAAACAAAATGAAGGATCCTTCAGTCCCTCCTTAAAGAGAACTGACAATTTGGCTGCTTCCCAATTCTTCATCTCTGACTTCTCCTTGATAGTCAATCTATGAAGCAGAGGGAAAAAAATCTCTTCCCAGAATTGCATCATTCTTCTCTAACTGGATGCATTGTATTTGTTTTGTTTTGCTTTTTTTCCTCTAGTGCCTGCCAATTTTTAGCCTATGAAGATGGAAATAATAAAAAATATGGTGATTAATGAATTAAAAAATGGTGATTAGTGGAGTAAAGGAAATTAATAACATAAAAATAACTTCTTTAATAATGAGATATATGATACAGAAGAAGATAATTATTAAAAGTTAAAAGCATAATAATTTGATTCAAATTCCTTGAACACAAGAGGTAGAAGTTAGACTAAGGTGATTTCTTAAAATATTTGCTGTGAAAATAGAGCACACATAATTTTTAGTGTCACCCATAATTTTTTTATTTTTCTAATTTTTAAAAAGTTTTATGAACCTATAGGTTTATTTCACATTTTTAGTTTATTTTCATTTTTAAACTTTAATTTTAGTCTCAGGGATACATGTGCAGGTTTGCTATATACGTAAACTCGTGTCATGGGGGGTTGTTGTACCAATTATTTTATCACCCAGGTATTAAGCCCAGTACCCAATAGTTATTCTTAATGCTCCTCTCCCTCCTCCTACCCTCCACCCTCAGGTAGACCCCAGTTTCTGTTGTTTCCTTCTTTGTGCTCATGAATTCTCATCATCTAGCTCCTACTTGTAAGTGAGAACATGAGGAATTTGGTTTTCTGTTCCTGTGTTAGTTTTCATTCAGTTTACATATATCAAAGATGATCAGCATTGAAAGCTTATGAGATTTGTCATTTGTATAAGTACCAGGTAGGATGTAGAAAGATAAAAATCCCTCAGATAACTATGAATTCTAAACAGGAAGACTCAACATTGCCATTTTCCCGTGCCCAACGATCTTCAATTCCTGTTGCTCCATTATCCAAAACACATTCAGTCTAAAACTAAGGGTGGCAAATAACGAGCACTAATTGGAATGATAGCATTTTAGATTGTTAACTGTGGTTTCTAATGTCATCTTTTTGGATACTATGACCAGATTTTGTTAGAAAGTAAGAGAAGACATTTTGTACTTCTGGGAGAGGTCCCGCTGACAACAGAAATCAAGAACAGTGGGGTTTCGGGGCAGAGGACGGAGGGCAATTTCACAGGCTTTATACATTCGCTAGAGCTGACTCCACTCACCTTAGTCACAGAACACTCAGACATATCCTTATACGTTCTCCTGGTCTGCATTTTTTTAAACTCAAGTTTTTCTAAACATTTTATTTGTGATGTAACGTTTTCCCTTGTGCTATTTCTCCCTGCCCCCAAACTGATTGGTGTAATTTGTTTTATTCTTGTGATTTTACCCACGAAAATATTAAGAGAGAGAGAAAAAAAAGAGCTTACCTGATATGTCTGTTGTTTTAATTGAACTCTGAGTCTCAGCTTTAGAAGGAAAAAAAGAAAAAAAAATCAATACAATTAAATGTTGAATATCAGATCTATTCTCACAATTGTTTCAGGTGGTAAATGAGTAGGAATTTTAGCTCATTTCTGACTCACTGTTTTCAAATCATAAAATCATGATTCTTCATGATTACAAGAAACTTCAGAGAAGGTTTTTAAGAAAAAGTGGTTCAACCAATTTTTCCTTTAAGGGCCAAATATTTTAGGTTTTGTGGGCCATAAATCTCTGTCATAACTATTCAACTCTGCCTTACACAGAGAAAGCAGCCATACACAATATCGAAAGAATGGGAATAACTGTGTGCCAATAAAACTTTATTTTGAAAAAGCCAGGGTATTTGATTTTGCCCGTGGGCCATAGTTCGCTGAGTCTTGCTTTATAGGATCTGGTATACCCTCACACTTTGAATATCCTGAGATAACATAGAAAACAAAAATCCTTCAGTAAGTGCTTAATGAATGGGGCAGCCATGTGTTGTAATCCTACTAAGACATGGTGCATCTCATGACCTGGGGAAGAAGCAGCAAAATTCAGACAGATACTTTTAAAAAATAAGAAATTATTTTATGATATAGTCCAGGAGAGCTTTCTGCAAGTAAAGTCACTTGAAAGAATTATAATCAAAGATCACTTCAACACCTTTGAGTACATGCAGCATTTTCAAGATTTGGCACATGAAAAATACAGAAAATAACATTTTTAAAAGTCTACTTGCTTCCTTTGTATATTCACTTGACTCTCTACATCAGCATCTTAAATTTAACATGCCTCAAACAGAACGCTTGACTGTTATCCTGAAATCTGTCTCTTCCCTTGCTTTCTTGGTTCAATACATGGTGCTATTTGTTTTCCAGTTGCACAAAACAAAACGTTTGTAGCCTGTCTTGAGTCGCCTATGTTTCTCACCCTTATCAGCTCTAGTTTCAAAATGTATTACAAATTGAAACATGTCCCACCACCTTTTCTGCCACTGTCCACCCAGCACCTGTATCTCTTCCCTGAGAACCTGCAATCACTGCTTAGGAAAATCTTTTTAAATTTAAACTTCACTGCTCCAATGGCTCCCTACTGCTCCTCAACTCATCTCCAACCATTCAGGCCCTGTTTCACTGTACTCCACCTCATGGCTTTGCTGTGGCAGATTGAAGGCACAAGGCCCTTTCTGCCTCGAAGCTAGCCTTCCTGCCTGCCTTCCTTCTTTCCTTCCTTCCTTCCTTCCTTCCTTCCTTCCTTCCTTCCCTTCCCTCCCTCCCTCCCTCCCTCCCTCCCTCCCTCCTTCCTTCCTTCCTTCCTTCCTTCCTTCCTTCCCTTTCTGGCTTGCTTGCTTGCTTTCTGACTCTGCTCAGAAGTCGCTGTTCAGAGAAGTCTCCCCAACCACCTTCACTAAATTGTTTCCACAGACCTTTTCACATCATTCCATCTCATTGCTTCATTCTTTCAACAGTACTTTTACTACTACCATGTATTTACTTTTGTCTTTAAAAAATTATTATTTTCTGTCAGAATGTAACTCCATGGGGGCAGATTTCTTATCTTGTTCAGAGAAGTGATTCCAGTGCTTACCAGTAGAAACATATGGATAGAATGAATGACAGTAGAAAATAATAATATAAAAAACGAATTCTACCTACCTGATTTCAACTTTTAAAGAAAAATGAATACTTTATTTAAAATTTTCTAGTTGGATAATTATAGTTACTATTTGTAAGCAACTTTTATGATCAGTTTCATATCTTATTAGTTGATACCTATAAGGGAAATATTATATTTCCATTTTGCAGATCTGTAAACATTAGCTGAGAGTAGTAAAATTACTTTCTTAAGGAAAAAAACAGATATATAGGCCAGGTCTGTTAGCTCTAGTTTTCATCTTCTTTCAGTAAAATGGACAACTTTTCCTTCCACTAAACTGTTCCAAATAGAAAGCTATGTAATTAATTCCTACTTTTGATAACTAGTTAAAACACTTTTGAACATGGCATTATGCTGCATTTGGAAGATACAATTAAAATATCTATTAGCTGCAAGAGGGTTAGAATACAAGGGAAATCAAAATCCTTGTTCCTCTTATTATCAGGTCATAACCTTTCTTGATAGACTTCACTGAGAAGACAAAACCTTCTGATTATCCTTTCTTTGAATTATTTTAGGCTTCGAAAATGTGTAATAGTTCTAGAGGAACATAATAAAAGAAATATAACTATACATTAAGGTATAGCTAAATCTTAATAAAACACATGACTTCAAAACCCTTCTATTGAGCAGTGTAAGAGGTTTGGACATTTATATATATAAATGAATACATTGATATTTTGAGGACAAAATTCTGTAAGTCTCAAATGTTTAATCAAGTATAGAATATATTCCTTTTTTCCCTGAAATCAAGAAGATATTTTAAAAATGATAAAGTGTTTTCATATAAATACAACTTTCAAATTTGGACTCAGTTCTGTGGATACAAAAGCTTAGTAAAGGTGAGTGCTATGGAATATGGCTAAAGTTGTGAGAATTAATGAGTGAAGATGTTTTCAATTATTCCTGTTTGTTATTTATAACTTTCATGAAACATGTGTTTTGAGAAAAGGCCAAGCTTTGATCTTAAAAGAATCTCAGAAAAGTCAAATAGCAAATTAGCAGTGTGCTTAGTTAACCATTCTCAAACTTAGATGTTTAGTAAGGACCCAAAGCTTAGTGAAGGTGGTTGGCAACTTACAATCTGTTTGTTGAGTTTAATTTTTGAATATGAAATTGAAGTCTTATGAAATGTAAATGAATTTTGAAATGCTAATCACATTAATCCAAAGTTAAACTTTGCTCAAGCATTTAGTTTTTAAATCAGAAGTCTTGAACAGCAATACAACAAATAACTTTGCTAAAAACTCTTTGCTAAAATCTCACAAAGGATATTGCAGGATATTTTGAACTAACAGACTTATGCATAGAACATGATAATATCATTAACAGGTGCAAGAGAAAGAATATATACATCCATTGCCATATATAATTATCTACTGATTTGCTGTTGAATAATTTATTATGACCAATTCAAATTCTCTTCATCCTTTCTCCGTATGGCATTGACTGAGTCATTAGACATGAGATTACTTCTCATCTGGCTAAACCATGACTTGTGACTAAGACTTTATCATCCTGAGGAGTACTCTTTTATCTGCCTACATGAAATGCTATAAATTAATTAAATCGCATATGAGAAATGTTATAACTAAGTCCCAAAGTAAGTTTCATAGACAAATGGTGCAATTCACAAAATAAATATTGCAGCTGGATGGGTAATTAGATAAATTAGTGTTTTCTAAAGTGTTGGATAGCCTTGTGTGAGAGATTCTGTAAGGTAGTACTGGAAAGCAGTATTAAATAAGATGGAAACATTTAATGAGAAAGTTGTTTCCTTTTCAACTTTCTTGCAGTTTACTTGGTTATTTTAATGAGAAAGTTCTAAAATTTTAACTGGATGCACATATATTGTTAATATCTAACATGTGCTTATCTTAATTTTTTTTTAAAGAACAAGCATGTCTCAAGCTCAGAGTCTCTAGCAAAGAACAAATTCTAGCTAGAATTTTATTTATTTATTTACATAGTAGTGATTTTTATAGCTATTGTTTGTTTATGCCAAGCAAAACTGGTTTTTCACTTATGGTAGTTTATTTTTCAAACAAATTTAAGAATAAGAAGTGCATGGATTTAAAGAAAAACACTAACTAAATAATAGCACAGATGATATACATCTCTAGCAACACTCATGAAGTTGTGGGAAATATCAGGGTAAAATCTAGTAGAGGTCCTTGATGATATGAACGTTGAATCAGCATTTAGAGGAAGGAGGAGGAAAGGAGGAATAAAAAATATACAAATGAGGGGATAAATGAAAAATACACACGTTCAAGAATAAATCAGACACAATGGGCAAGAGGACCACCCTGGTTAGAATTGCAGGTTTATATTTATTCATTCAGTCAGTATCTTGTCTTATATTTATTGAACACCTACTCGTCAAGTGCATGATGCACCTAATTAGAAGCTAGTTGTTTTCTAATTCCTTAGATTTAGATACTTTGTGTAAAATAGTTGTCATGAGATCAAGTGTGGTATAGTGAAAGGTGTACAGGGTTTAGGGCAAGAAAAACAGGGTTTTAATCTTTTAAATTTAATCTTGGCCAAGTCATTTAGTGTTTCTGAACTTGTTTCCTTATTTGTGGAATTGGTATCATATATACTTACTTTGCCTGGCTTTTATGAGAATTACTATGACTAAAAAAATAGCTAACATGTATTGTGTTTTTGTGTGTGTGTTTATTTCTTTATATTATTTATCTCCCTTAATCTTCACTAAGATCCTGTGAAAGTATAATCCTATTTTAGTTATTTTACAGATGAAGAAACTGAGGCACCGATAAGTTAAGTAGTGGATTAAAGACCATACAGCACAAATAAATAGTTGTGCTATTTTTTGAACATAAGCAATCAGACATCATAATCACTATTCATAACCAATAAGCTAACTTACTCTTGGCATGACTGAAGTGCCAAATTTTTATTTTATGAAGGGTATGATGCCTTGAAGAAGAAAGACCTGGGTGTTGGTCACTCTCATGTCCAGCTAGTGGCTTATCTAAAATGCATACTTGGTTATTATAAAATTATCTTTGCTTTTTGTATAAAAATAAACTCCATATTAAACTAAGATAAATTAGGCAAGAGGAAATACATTTGATAACCAATTTATTATATATAAATGTTATCAATTCCTACTTAATAGTGTACTGGTTGATTATAAATGTTATTAAGAAAAGCCAGATTATCTTTTCAGGCTTCAAATCTCTAATATTGTATTCACTGTGGTAGAAGGAACTCTTTACTTGGCAAAACCCTTAAAGGTGTTTCTATCCAAGTACTTGCTTTAGTAGGGTTCTATATTGGAGTTCTGCACATCCCAATTTATCATCTATCTATAATCTTATTCTGCATTCTTGCCTCAGCCAAGTTACAATTCAGTAAAGGGAAAAAGAGTAATAGTCCCTCCTTCCCTGCCAATCCCTTACAGTGTACAAGACATCTCCTTTAAAATCTGGTTATAGATACCAGAATGACTAAGTTACCAGGAAGAAATGCATATGTATTGTTTTCTTCCCTCCATCTCTTCTTCTTTCCTTTCTCTTCTATCCTCAGAAACCAAGAGGATATGCAGGTAGCACCACGCTACCTGACTTCAAAATATACTGCAAGGCTACAGTAACCAAAACAGCATGGTACTGGTACCAAAACAGAGATATAGATCAATGGAACAGAACAGAGCCCTCAGAAATAATGCCACATATCTACAACTATTTGATCTTTGACAAACCTGACAAAAACAAGAAATGGGGAAAGGATTCCCTATTTAATAAATGGTGCTGGGAAAACTGGCTAGCCATATGTAGAAAGTTGAAACTGGATCCCTTCCTTACATCTTATACAAAAATTAATTCAAGGTGGATTAAAGACTTACATGTTAGACCTGAAACCATAAAAACCCTAGAATAAAATCTAGGCAACACCATTCAGGACATAGGCATGGGCAAGGACTTCATGTCTAAAATACCAAAAGCAATGGCAACAAAAGCCAAAATTGACAAATGGGATCTAATTAAACTAAAGAGCTTCTGCATAGCAAAAGAAACTACCATCAGAGTGAACAGGCAACCTACAGAATGGGAGAAAATTTTCGCAACCTACTCATCTGACAAAGGGCTAATATCCAGAATCTACCATGAACTCAAACAAATTTACAAGAAAAAAGCAAATGACCCCATCAAAAAGTGGGTGAAGGATATGAACAGACACTTCTCAAAAGAAGACATTTATGCAGCCAAAAAGCACATGAAAAAATATTCATCATCACTGGCCATCAGAGAATCAGCAAATCAAAACCACAATGAGATACCATCTCACACCAGTTAGAATGGCAATCATTAAAAAGTCAGGAAACAACAGGTGCTGGAGAGGATGTGGAGAAATAGGAACACTTTTACGCTGTTGGTGGGACTGTAAACTAGTTCAACCATTGTGGAAGTCGGTGTGGCAATTCCTCAGGGATCTAGAACTAGAAATACCATTTGACCTAGCCATCCCAGTACTGGGTATGTACCCAAAGGATTATAAATCATGCTGCTATAAAGACACATGCACACGTATGTTTATTGCGGCACTATTCACAATAGCAAAGACTTGGAACCAACCCAAATGTCCAATAACGGTAGACTGGATTAAGAAAATGTGGCACATATACACCATGGAATACTATGCAGCCATAAAAATTGATGAGTTCATGCCCTTTGTAGGGACATGGATGAAGCTGGAAACCATCATTCTCAGCAAACTATCGCAAGGACAAAAACACCAAACACTGCATGTTCTCACTCGTAGGTGGGAATTGAACAATGATAACACATGGACACAGGAAGGGGAACATCACATACCGGGGACTGTTGTGAGGTCAGGGGAGGGGGGAGGGATAGCATTAGGAGATATACCTAATGCTAAATGATGAGTTAATGGGTACAGCACACCAACATGGCACATGTATACATATGTAACAAACCTGCACGTTGTGCGCATGTACCCTAAAACTTAAAGTATAATAATAAAAAATAAAAATTAAAAAAGAGTTAATGAGTATGTCATGTTTTCAAGCCATTTGCAAAAAAAAAAAAAAAATAGAGAGCTCAGGAAGAGAAAAAGATTTGCAGTTTTACAAGGAAGTTTTACACTCAATCCCTCCACAGTTTAACTATTAAAGGGTGGGGACCTTTGTTATTGACAATTGACACTTCTTTTGAAGCACCCCTCAGTGCCCACCAACGTAGCTCTGCATATAGTCAATGATAAATGTATGGATTATGAAACCTAGGTATAGTGAGGGCTAATGCAAGGACCTGGTCTGTGGTTAGTTAAATGGTGACTCCCTGACCCCCTACTCCCAAAAGATAGGCGAACCCGGAACCTGTGATCTTATTTTTTTAGCAAGAATATAAAACTGATATAGATCTTCAAGATACTGTGAGATTTCTACTCTAAGTAATCTAAACACAAAAGTCACTATCCTATTTTGCTAAGCATACAATTTCTTTTTCTGCGGAATGTGTTTTGGGTGAGAATACCAGATAACTGTCACCAATGATGTCAAAGTATAGATCTTTCTATAAATACTAATTAAACATTTGGTGTCTTGTACTTTCTTTAAAAAAGTCAAGGTCCAAATAACTCTCTTTATCCCTGATAAAACTCCTTCCTTTGAAACCTCTGATATTATTGTAGTCCCTTCAACTTTCCTTTAATTAGTTTTACCAAAGTATAACTTTTCCTGTCTTTTGTTTTTAATAAATTTATACTTAAAGTGGGTTTTCTGAATACTGCACATATTTGGGAAGAGGTTATGCTTTTTATCCAGTTTAACAATCTTATCTTTATAAATACAATGTTAAAGCCATTTTATTTTGTGATAATTTATTATAATTGATTTTAAGTACACAATCTGATTGTAAAAATTTTCCATCTGTTCTGTTTCTTCTTTTCTTGTTTATTGCCTTCTTTTGGATTGAGTCTTTTTTTAAGATTTTATCTATCTCCATTATTGATTTTACAACAGTATATTTATAACCTTTCTCTCATTTTGGCATTTGTGCCATTGTTATACATTTTGTTTCTACATATGTCTTAAACCTTCCATACATTTTTGTTATTTTATCTTTAAACAATAAATTGTCTTTTGAAGAGACTAAAAATGAGATAAAAGTCTTTCATAGTTGCTCACATATTTACCATTTGTAGTGTTCTTCATGCCTTTATTTAAATTGAAATTCCCATCTGGTACCATATTTTTCTGTTCCTGAATGTCTTTACTGATATGAATTTCACAGCTTTTATATGTCTGAAAAAATATTTACAGAATTCTAGGGTGAAAAGTATTTTTTTTTTTTTTTTTTTTTTGCTTCCAGTACTAAAAATGTTGTTTCATTGTTTTCTGGCATGCATTGTTCCTGATGAGTCTCTGCTGTAATTTTTATCATTGTTCTTCTCTATTTAATGTGTCATTTTTTTCAACAGCTTCTTTCAAGATTTTCTCTTTATCTCTGGTTTTCCATGATTTGATTATGATGTGCTTTGGTGTAGTTTTCTTCCTGTTTCTTCAACTTGGGGCTCATTAAGTCATTAAGTTACCTGAATCTATGGGTTTATAATTTTATACACTTGGATTATCTTCCCTTTTGTTCTTTTTTTCTTGAGACAGGGTTTCACTCTGCCACCCAGGCTGGAGTGCAGTGGCATAATCATGGCTCACTGAATTCTCGATCTCCCTGGCTCAATCAATCCTCCTGCCTCAGCCTCCCAAGTAGCTGGGAGTACAGGTGCCTGCCACTATGCCTGTCTAAGTTTTGTATGTTTTGTAAAAACAGGGTTTCACAATGTTGTCCAGGCTAGTCTCAAACTCCTGGGCTCAAGCGATTTGCCCACTTTGGACTCTCAAGTGTTGGAACTACTTTGGGGTGGGTGAGACACCACACCTGGCCCTTCTTCAAATATCTTTTCTGTCCATCCTTCTCACATCTTCTTCTGAAATTATATGTATCTTAGGCCCCTGGGTTGTCCCACCCCTCACTGATGTTTTATTCTTATTTTTCTGGTCTTTCTTCTCTCCAGTTTATCTAGTTTCTATTGTTATGCATTCATGTTGAAAAACCCAAAATATTAGTTTTTGTTGATCCACTTTATAGTACATTTGCTTTCCAATTCATTAATTCCTACTCATATTTTTATTGTTTTCTTCCTTCAATTTTGGAGGGTTTATTATTTATTTTTTCTGCCTTATTGAGATGGTTGTTCTAGTAATTAAGTTTGAACCATTCTTTTTCCTGCCTAATATATGCATTTTAGAGCTATACATTTTACCATAAGATTGGCTGTAATTATATTGCCATTTTTGGTACTGCATATTTTTATTATCATTCAATTCAAACTTTTTGCTGATTGTCATTATCATTACTTCTTTGACACATAAGTTACTGCAGTTTAAAATTTATCAGCATAGAGTTATCTTTTAGTTTTTTTTGTTTAGATTAATTCCTCTTTGATCAAGAGACACACTCTGTATCATTTAAATCATTTAAAACCTGTTGAGACTTGCTTTATGACACAGGCTATGATCTATGATAGTAATGAATTCTTATCTACTTGAAAATAGTTCACTTTCTGTAGTTGAGATAGATCACTTTCTGTAGTTGAGGTGCAGTGTTCCACATATTTCCATTAAATTAAGTTTGTTAATCATACTGATTTATGCTACTTCAATACCTATATTTTGTCAACTAATGAGAAAGGTATATTAAAATTTTCACTAGAATTGTGGATTTGTGTTTTTTACTAAATTTTTGCTTTATATATTTTCATGCTATATGATAACGTAAAATTTTTAACTTGTTTTATTTTCCTGGAAAATTAAATATTTTAGTATTATGAAATGTTCCTATTTATTTCTATTTAGCTTTTTGCCTTAAATTCTACTTTTTCTGATATAGATGTATTTTTTTCAGGGTATATCATTTTTCACTCTTTTAAATTTAACTGTTGTATGTCTTTTTTAAGCAACATATAGTTTGGTTTTGTATGTGTGTGTGTGTGTGTGATCATTAGGGTTTTCTATTAATAAGATCATGTCATCTGAGAACAAAGATCATTTTACTACTTCCTTCCCTATATGACTGCTTTTAATTTCTTTTTCTTTCCTGATGGCTCTGAATAGAACTTCCAGTACTATATTCAATAGAAGTGATGCTTTGCTTTGTTCCTGATCTTAGAGGAAAGGCTTTCAACTTTGTACTGTTGACTATAAAGTTACTTGTGGACTTTTCATATATGAACTTTATTATTTGGGGCAATTTTTTAAAATTTATAGTTTAATGAGCATTTTTATCCTGAAAGGATGTTGAATTTTGTCAAATGCTTTTCTGCACCAATTGAGATAATCATGTGGCTATTGACCTTCACTCTGTTAATGTGGTATATTACATTGATTGATTTTTCTGTGTTGAACCATCCTGCATTCCACAAATCGATGCCACTTGAAACACGATGTCCAATCCTCTTAATGTGTTATTGAATTTGGCTTGCTAATATTTTGTTGAGAATATTTGCATCAATATTCATCAAGAATATTAGTCTGCAGTGTTCTTTTCTTGTAGTTTTTGTGTATGATTTTGATATCTGCCTAATTTTAGCCTCATAGAACGCATTTGAAAGTGTTCCTGGCCAGGTGTGGTGGCTCACACCGGTAATCCCAGGACTTTGGGAGGCTGAGGTGGGTGGATCATGAGATCAGGACTGCAAGACCAGCCTGGCCAAGATGGTGAAACCCCATCTCTACTAAAAATACAAAAATTACCTGGGCATGCTAGTGGATGCCTGTAATCCCAGCTACTCAGCAGGCTGATGCAGAGAATTGCTTGGACCTGGGAGGTGGAGTTTGCAGTGAGCCGAAATTGTGCCACTGCACTCCAGCCTGGGCAACAGGGCAAGACCCTGTCAAAAAAAAAAAAAAAAAAGTGTTTCCTTCTCTTTATTTTTTTATAAGAGTTTGAGGAGGATTGGTGTTAATTCTTCTTTAATTTTTGGTGGAATGCTTTAGTGAGGCCATCTGGACCTTAGCTTTTCTTTGTTGGGAGGTTTATTTTATGTCATTATTTTATTTTATTTTATTTTTAGGGCTGTTTTAACTGCTAGGCTCTTTTGATAACAGTATCTGGGGCCTAAAATATTTCCAAGGGCCTAGTGAAATCTTTGAGATCTCAAACACAGAATTATTGCCTCCATTATACAAAAAAAATCAGCAAAATCTAAATTAATAAATGATTCCCTAATGTGTCTACAAAATGCATACAACCTTAAAATCCATTAAGGTCTGAAACAGTTCTGATCCCAAGCACTTTGAATAAGAGATATTCAACTTGTATCACTTTTATAACTTTAGATACATTTTTATAAGTTTTTATAACTTTTATAATTTTATAACTTATAATCTATAAATTTAATTAACATAGGATGTGGGGGCAATTCAATGTTTGAGAAGGGGGACCTAAAGTCAGAAGGCCTACAGCTAACAAAGGCCTTAAAACTGCCTGCACTCCAACAACAAACATACTCTATCTTCTTTTCAATTGACCTTCACTCATGGTTTTCCTTTTCCCAAAATGACTCCTCCCTTCTTTGCAGCTGGTGCTTACTCCTCAAAACTTATTCAGTACTAGACAAGAAACTCTGTCTCCTCAGAAGGCTCCATCTTTTGTGGTTTGAAACTTCCTTTATCATGTTCTGTCTTGATGGTAAAACCTCATAAACATTTAGCCTTCCCCTGGGTGCTAGAGGCTCTGTTCAGCATGGGGAGAGGTTCTTTGCCCTGGAAGATTTCACTGTTGAGCTAGAGAAGCAGGCAAATCCACAAGAAAAAAAAATCAGTATCAAACTGACTTTCCAGTGGATGGCAAGTCTTCTCTGGCTTTCTCTTTCTTGAGAATTACATGAATTTGTAGGACCTCTTTTATTTAGTTTATTAAGCTGGACAACTCCTCCTAGCTGGAGCCATTGCCCTCAGATGCTCTCACTCTCTCTCTCATCTCTAGAGAGACAGACAGAGAGGTTGTTTTCTAACATTTTCAGTATATGAAAATATTTTGTGTGTGTACACCATATATATACATATGGTGTACAACGTGATGTTTTGATATATATATGTATTGTGGAATGATTAAATCAAGCTGATTAACATATAATCTCACATACTTATTAGTTTCTTTGTGATCAGAACATTTAAAATCTACTCTCTTAGTAATTTTCAAGTAGAAAATACATTATTATTAATTATAGACACTAGGTTGTAAAATAGGTCTCCAGAAGGTACTCCTCCTGTCTAACTGAAACTTTGTATAATTTGACCAACATCTTCTCATTCCCACCCTACCCAACTCCCCACCTCCAGCCTGTAGTAACTACCATTCTACTCTCTCTCTATGAGTTCATGAGTACATGTTTAGATTCCACATGTAAGGGAAAACTTGCAATATTTGTCTTCCTGTGCCAGACTTATTTCAGTTAGCATAATGACTTCTAAGTTTATCCATGCTGTCGCAAATGACAGGTTTTCCTTTTTTTTTCCAGGCAAAATAGTATCCCATTGTGTATATATACCACATTTTCTTCACCTCTTCATCTATTAATGGGCACTTAGGTTGATTCCATATCTTGTTTATTGTGAATATTGCTGTGATGAGCATGAGAATTAAATATCCCTTGAACACACTAATTTTATTTCCTTGGATATGTACCCAGAAGTGGGATTACTGGATCATATGATAGCTATATTTTTAATTTTGTGGGAATCTCCAACAGTTTTCCACAATGGCTACACTATTTTATATTTCCATCAACAGTATACAAGATTTCTCTTTTCTCTATATCTTTGACAGCACTTTTTATCCCTTGTCTTTTTGATAACGACCATTCTAACAGGTATGAGGTGATAACTCATAGTGGTTTTAATTTGCATTTCCTTGATGATTAGTAATGTTGGGCATATTTTCATATGTCTGTTGGCCATTTGTATGTCTTTTTTTTGTGAAATGTCCATTCAAGTCCTTGGCCCATTTTAAAATTGGGTTATTTGTTTCCTTGCTATTAAATTGTTTGAGTTCCTTATATATTTTGTATGTTAACCTCTTAACATTTGTATGGTTTGCAAATATTTTCTTCTATTTTATAGGTGTATTAGTCTGTTCTCACACTTGTAATAAAGACATACCTGAGACTGGGTAATTTATAAAATAAAGAGGTTTACTTGAATCACAGTTCCACATGGCTGGGAAGGCCTCACAATCATGGCTGAAGGCTAATGAGGAGCAAAGTCATGTCTTACATGATGGCAGGCAAGAGAGCTTGTGCAGGGGAACTGCCTTTTATAAAACCATTAGGTCTCACGAAACTTATTCACTGTCACAAGAACAGTATGGGAAAGACCTGCCCTCATGATTCAGTTACCTCCCACCAGGTCCCTCCCATGACATGTGGAAATTATGGGAGCTACAATTCAAGTGAGATTTGAGTGGCGACACAGCCAAACCATTATCAATAGGTTATCTCTTCACCCTGTTGATTGTTTCCTTTTCTGCACTGAAGCCTTTTCATTTGATACAATCTCATTTGTCTAATTATGCTTTTGTTGCCTTTGCTTTTGATGTTATATCTGAAAAATCATTGCACAGACTAATGTCAAGAAGCATTTCTCCTAGGTTTTCTTCTAGTAGTTTTACAATTTAGGTCTTTTGAAAATGTAAATAATATATCATTGCCCTGCTCTCAAATCTCCATCACGTTGTGTATCCAATTAGAATAAAATTCACTGTCCTTACCATGGCCTATGTAGCCCTGTCTGGACTGACCCCTTCTTCCTGCTCTAATGGCATGTGCTATCTTTTCTTCCCTTCATTCCTTCCATTCAACCACAGATGACTCCTCTTTATTCAAACAACTTAAATCTACCCACATATCAGCACCTGTGCACTTTGTATTTCCTCTTTTAATTCTCTTTCCCAGATAGCCATATGTTCACTTCTTGACTTTATTTAGTTCTCTTTCCAAATGGCACTTGTTCAGAGAGGGATTCTTTGAACACCTTATGAAAATTGGCACTACCATCATCACTTGCTTTTTTTTACTGTTTTATTATTATTTAGAGTATCACTGATATTGAATTATTAATATTTAACTTATTTATCTTTTTCATCCACTAGAAGGTAAATTTCATGATAGCATGGTCTGTCTAATATACAACGATTTATCACAATCCAGAGTAGTGCCAGGTACATAGATAATCCACTGAAAGATTTTTAGTAAATAAGATAATTTTTAATTCAAAAAGCCCACATTTTTTAAATAATAAAGTCAGAGCACTAGATTAATGAGTTCTATCTTAAAAATTCTAGGATTTGTTTGCTTTTAAATAGGAAAAATACACACCACTCTAAAAGAATGGGAAAAGATTAGAGAGAAATGTTTTGAGTATGATCTTCTTTTTGGATCTGAATTCCAACTTTCTAGGGAATAAAGCAATAAATCTCACTAACTCTTCTACTCTAAATTAAACCTGTACTTGTTTTCATCTTGAGATGAAATACCCACAATGTACTTGTCTGATATTTCCTATCCAAGGAACCATTGCCCAGATGTTTAAGAGGGAGCTGAATCTTCAGCTGTTCAACATTTAACCAACAGTAGATTGTTTTGTTTTCTCTATCTCTCTGTCCTGTATCCATTAATCCTAAAAGTGTTTATGTGTGATGGGCTGAAAGGGAGTCATGCTCTGCTAACTAGGAATCTGGGAGAGGTCCTGGTTTCATCACTTGGCAAATGGAAATGTGCGCAAACATGTATCAAGTAGGGTCCATGTTGGGCAATAAGCAACTTGAGAAAAGAGAGGGATCTAGGGAATAATGGCTGACCCAGAAATAAGTATAATAATAAATTCTAAAAAGTTTTGTATAAAACTTTTTTGTTAAATAACAAAAGCAATGGACAACAGTAAATACACTTATTTCATTATCCTGCTTTCCAGAATGTTTCATTTCTTAAGAAAATGGCTTTGACGTATTTTTTTAAACTACTTAGAAGAAAGCCATTTTAAACTGAGTTTAGAAGCTAAATCAATACAACAGTCCCCAGAACTGAGATGCAGAGAGCATTCTACTTCATGAATTGAAGTGGAATTAAAAGTCTTAACTGACTCATGGGCTGACCACATACTTCTGAAATGTACTAGGTTTAATAAATCACAGTCCCTGAATGACATTTCCTTCCTCACAAGTCACTGAATGGGTATTTAGTGCAGGATATAAATTATTTGAGTTTAATTTTCCAGAAGCTGCTATACACTTTGCAGATATATATATATATATATATATATATATATATATATATATATATATATAGTAGTTTTATTTTTATTTTATAGGGACCATCATATTATAGGTAGATGAATTTTGGTTTCCTAAAGGTGCCTTTTAGATATATATTACTTACAAAATAGGTTCTACTTATCAGAAACCAAACCACTACTACACGAAAATGTTATTCACATGAAGAAGAGATGAGTCTGCTCTTCAAATTCCTCTACGGGGTGACTGTCCCATTAAAACGAAGTATTAGTTTACAATTATGGTGTGAAATTAGACTCCTTCTAGGCAAACTTCTGTATGTTGTGCTTGAAATGATTACAATAAAAAAGAGAATTTATGTTTCTGAAGTTTCTAGACAAGAGTAGGTCTTGGACAGCCACAATTTCTACTTGCCATCTCTTTCTACCTTAGAGATTTCCCAAGAAAAGACTTAGACACTATGAGTCATCTGTAGCCATTTCTTATTAAGGACTGTGGATACACCAAAAAATGCATCCGTTACTGATATTCCTAACTCTTCCAGTCAAGTGTGTTTACTATACATATAAATTACTTATATTCTGGAGTCCAGAATGTGAGAAGTACCTGTTGTGAGGAAACTGGAACTGGAAAGCTGTCAGAAATTATGGGAGTTCTAGCTTCTACTTCTCTCTCTGCCTCACAAGAACAAGTTAATTTTGCTCACAGGGTATTCCCATCTCCCAACATACTCTCCATTCCTTTCTGTCAGTTTGTTTACTCATAATAACTGCTTCTGGATGCCGTAGGTATGCACATGAATTACCATGACTACCGCAGACTCCCACTACTAAACTTCGCAGCTTCAATTCCCGTAGCTAACTCCTTCTGTTTCTTTGTTGGGTTTTCTAGTTCAGACTACTCAGAAAGAAAATTTGATTGGCTAAGCTCATCATTTTCTTTCCTTCTGTTTTTCAACAAAGCTTTATAAAAATATGATTTACACACCATTAAATGCACTCATTTTAAGAATACAAGTAATAATTTTTAGTAAATTTGTAGAGTTGTGCAACCATCACCATAATCCAGTTGTAGAACAGGCTCCATCCAATGAAAAACTCCTGTGAGCTTATTTAGAGTCAATCCCCACTCCCATCTCCAGCTGCAGGCAACCACTTATCTGCTTTCTGTCCCTATAAAATGTCTTTTCTGCATATTTACTGTAAGTGGAATCATACCACATGTTATGTTTTGTGTATGGCTTCTTTCATTGAGTATAATGTTTTTGAGGTTCATACTTGATTACAATAGCTTTAGAATAAGTTTTGAAATTGAGTTGTGTCCTCCAACTTTGTTCTTTTTCAAAAGTGTTTTGACTATTCCAGGTCCTTTTTATTTCTGTACAAACCTAGGGTCATCTTATCAATTTCTTTAAAAAAACTGGGATTCTGGTAGGGATTGCATTAAATATATTAATCAATTATTGATCAACTTGGAGAGAATTATCATTTAAAATATTGAGGTTTCTAATCTATAAACATGTAATGTATCTTTAGATATTTAATTTCTCACCAAAATAGTTTGTAGTTTAGTGTATAAATCTTGCACTTCTATTGTTAAATTTATTTCTACATATTTTATACTTTTTGATGCTATTGAAAATGGAATTATTTTCTTTATTTTGGATTGCCACTGTTAACATATAAAAATATAATTTATTTTTATATATTTTATATCCTGTGCTACAAACCGCTCTTTAGTGGTTTCAGTTTTATAGTAAATTCTTTGAATTTTCTACGTAGATAATTATGCAGTCTGCTAATAAAAAATTCTTTATTTCTTCCTTTTCAATCTAAATGTATCTATGTATTATCCATTGTTGAATTGTACTATCTAAATCCTCTGGCTATAATGTTGAATAAAACTGATAAGAACAGACATCTTTGGTATGTTCCAGATCTTAAGGGGAAAACATTAAGTCTTTCACTATTAGGTATGATGTTAGCTGTAGGCTTTTTGTATATGCCCTTTATCAAGTTGAGGAAATTTCATTATATTTCTAGCTTGTTGAGAGTTTTTAATACAAGTGAATGTTAGATTTTGTTGAATGCTCTTTCTACATTACTGATTTTACTAATATGTTGTATTACTTTCTTTGGTTTTCATATGTTAAATGAATCTTGCATTTCTGGGATAAATCTGACTTGTTCATATTTTATATTCCTTTTTACTTGTTACTGATTATTTTGCAATATTTTATCGAGGATATTTGCATCTATGTCTAAGAGCCATATTGGTCTGTAGTTTTCTTTACTTGCTTTTTCTTTTCATTCCTTTCTTGCTTTGGTGTCAGGGTAACATTAGCCTCAGATAATTATTTGTGCAGTGTTTTCCCCTCCTTTACTTTTTAAAAGAGTTTGGGAAGAGTTGGTATGATTTATTTCTGAAATTCTTTATAGAATTGACAATTGAAGCCATCTTGGCTTGGGGTTTTCTTCATAGGAATATTTTTAGATCCTATTTCAATTTCTTTAATCATTGTAGGTTTTTTCAGATTTCCATATCTTCTTGAGTCAGTTTTAGCAATTTATTTCTTTCTAACAATTTTTTCATTTCATCTAAGTTGTCTAATTTGTTGGCTGAGCTGTCCTTTTAGTGCCAGGTAATATCACAGATTACTGCCCAGTCTTGCATTAATCTTCCTTGTGACCCATTCATTTGTGGCTGCAGTGGGATAGGGTATCACTGTAAAAGATGAGGCTGCCAAACGATTGTTCTATTGGGTAGAGATTAAGAGACAATTTAAGCAGGGCATAATTCCTTGGCAGTTGTATGCTGGAAAACATTCTGAAACTAGTTTTATGCAACACACTAGTTTAACACTTCAGCACAAATCCTCATACTTACTCTTGGGTTTGGAACTTTGTAATGCTGAAACAGCATTTGGAAGTGTAACACTTGCTACTGTTGTGTTTGAAATGATGGACTCATTCTCCCTGACATGAGTGGTTGTGACTTTCAATCCTGTAAAAAGAATGAACAGTCATCAGGAGTATAACAAATCACCAGATCATCTTATTAATATTCATATTAATATCCAACTAAAACTTAAAGATTAATTTCTAGAAGTCTTCTGACCAAGCCTTAGAAGTCCAGCATTTTAACATTCACCTTTTGGCGATATAATTAATTACTTTAAAGAATGTGGAGGGACATTAACTTTCTTGTGTACATGCTGTAGCTTATCTCACTTGATTGTCATGGTAATCTTATGAATTAAGTAATCATGTTGATGATTATTTTATATATAAGACTCAGAGGAATTAAGTAATTTCCCCACAGTCACATAACTTGTAACAGGAGAGAACCATGACCTGAATTCAAGCCTTTCTGATGCAAAAGTTAATCACTCAGCTACCCTGGGAAAAGAAAGGTAAGGATGTGGTAGTAATTAAGTATGGCACTATTGTTCTCATGCCACTTGGGAAAATATTTTCAAGCAGGTGGAATAGTCAGGGGATGAGGGATAATTGGACATAAATGGAATACACTTTTAATTATACTTAGTTCATTTTTTTTAAAAAAAGAAAAATTTACAACAAAAATATAAGCTGAGCTTTTCAAAGATAACATTGGAATTAGATGACTTGAAACAACTTATATTTGCCCATATATTCTGAAAAAAAATCGATGCCCTTCAGTTTTTTCAGTCTAGTATGGAAACATTGGACCAGTGAAGAAAATGCAGACATGCCATTTACTGCATGCTTGGTGTTAGCTAGATGTGATGCTAGCTGGAGATGAGGGGAAAGCAGTTTAGTAGATCTCTAACACAGAGTAGAATGGAGCAAGAATTGCTGGTGCTTTCTAGAAGTGCGGCAACTTCCTTTCTATGTCAACAAGCATCTACTGTGTAATACAAATCCTTAGTGCAGTTGAGGAAGTCATCCTGAAGAAAGGGATCATTTGCAAGAAGACTTCATAGACAGTAGATAAATATATTTTCCTTCAGGTAAAAAGCCTTTGGGAATTAGTGTGCAAACAAAATGAAATAAATTCAAATGTAGTCTACAGTGTTAATCCTGCATATGAGAGAGAATGAGTGGAAATAGCCACACATTTCAGAGGTATCATGAAGTGTTAAATTGGGAGGAAAATATGTGAAGTAGAGATAATGCCTTATTACAGCAAGAAAGCAGAAATTGGTATTCGTGTTAGCATGGAAGTGGGACAGGTCACCCAAGGTGCATAAACTCAACATTCGAGGATGGAGGACCTCCTGGGGGTAAAGATTTTGCTTCCCACTGGAATTCCAGCATATGTTTGGGAAAGATCAGAAAGGGAGTTTCTCTTCAGAAATCTTTGGAGAAGAATTCTTCAGCTGAGCTAAAATTGGAAAGTATGAAAAAGCTATCCTGAAGGCCTAAGGAGTTCCCTAGTATCAAGCAGACTCAACAGTCTTGGTGGAGGGAAAGAGTATATATAGCTAAGAAAGATGTGGAGGGCTGCCAGATTGGAAATATGCAAAGAAAGGAGAAAAATAATGGAATAGCTGGGAATGCAATGCCAAAGATTTTGCTTAGAGAATTGCCTATTATAAATGTGGAATATATTTCACAAATGAGAATTAGAGCCTACACTCAATGTGGGACAGGTTGTCAATTATACCACATGAAGTAGGCCTTGGAGCAAATCTTGAATGTTTAAGATAAATCAAAATATTTTAAAATATTCATGGTAAACTCAAACTGAATAGAATAAAAGATGCTGCCACAGCCACAAATTTTTAAACTTTACTAATATACAGAAATGCTTCAAATCCTAGTCTCAGGAGAGAAGAATCTATGCATGGTTGACTAACATTTATTAACATATGAGAATCATAGTCATATTAACATCTTTTTGAGAAAATTTTTCTGGTTGTATTTATAGTTAACACATAGTTTATTCCAAACTACTGCCAATGAGTAATTCACGCCTTCAGAGAAAAAGTAGATCAATCTTAAAGCTGGTGTTTAAATCTAAATACCTTCTACTTTCCCCTACAAAACAGTATGTACCTGCGTTCATCTACAGTTATGAATTGCACTATAATCCTAGGCAATAGTGCATGCATTAGGTTTCACAAACATAATTTTTCTGGAGAAATATTAATTTATTAGAGAATTGCATCAAGATACATTGGTTTACATTTATGACTTGTGTTTTTGAGATTCACGTCTGTTTAAATTGTAGCCTTTTGTATAGGTGGGACACATTAAAGACAAAACATAATGAATTTATCCATATTTGAGTTGGAAAAAATAAGAATTTAACACAAGAGATGCTTGAGGGAGTCGTATCAGTACCGGATTGTAAACGGAGAAAAGAAACCTTGATTCCAAGCATGTCCTTAGGTGAAAACCACTGCGTAGGGCTGAGAGGAATGTGAGAGAGAGGGTCTGTTTTATAACGATCTTGGAATTGTTAACATGAAATTTATTTTGTATATTTTGAGGAATTAAGTTTATTGAGGAAAACAATAAATCAGGACATTAACTATATTAGGAATCTAATGTGTAGTTGCCAATTAACATGAAGGGACGATTTGTGGTCATGGATTTTAATTTTATAGGGAGGGAGACTGGCAGCTTTATTCCTTTGGAATTACATAATTTGAATTACAGCATTGTTTTATCTGATGCCCATAGGAAAAATGTCTGACCACTTTGTCTTAAGAAATAGAATAAAAGGTAAGAGACTTTTGACAAAGTTAGCATTTACTAAAATACAGGCTGTAGACTACTAGTACTGTGGTATATTTGGTTTTACATGAATAAAAGAGCCTCTTAAAATATTTAGGAATAAATTTAATCAAGGAAATAAAAGAGCTGCACACTGAAAAATATAAAACATTAATAAAAAAACTAAAGAATTCACAAATAAATGAAAAGATATCCTATGTTCATGGATTAAAATAATATTAAAATGTCCATATTACCCAAATCAATATATAGATTTTTAAAAATCCCTATCAAAATTCACATTATTGTTTACAGAAATAGAAAAAAAATAATTTGTATGGAACCACAAAAGATCCTGAATAGCAAAACAATCTTGAGAAAGAAAAATAAAAGTAGAGGCATCACACTTCCTAATTATTTAAAATTATATCACAAAGTTACAGTAATCCAAACAGTATAATACTGGCATGAAAACAGACACATAGGCCAGTGGAAGAAAATAAAGAGTCCAGATATAAATCTAAACATATATGGTCAATTAATTTTCAACAAGGGCACCAAGAGGTTACTATAAGGAAAGGATAGTCTCTCCAATAAATTGCACCCAGGAAACTGTGTTACCACACACAAAAGAATGAAATTGGACCCTTATCTGACACAACACACAAAAATCAACTCTAAATGGATAAAAGACCTAAATGTAATACCTGAAATCGTAAACCTCCAGGAGAGAAGATAGGGGCAAATCTCCTTCACATTGGCCTCAGCAATTATTTCTGGATATTACATCAAAAGCTCAAGCTATGGTCTCAGCAATTATTTTTGGATATTACTTCAAAAGCTCAGGCTACAAAAGCAAAAGTAAATAAATGGGACTATATCAAACTAAAAACCTAGTGCACAGCAAAGGAAACAATTAGCAAAATGAAAAAGCAGCTTACAAATTGAGATAAATAATTTGTAAATTATATATCTGATAAGGAGTTAATAGTCAAAGTTTATAAAATAAGCATTTAATTTGTCTTTAATCTATCTTGAGTTAAGTTTTGTATATGGTGTAAAGAAGGGGTCCAGTTTTAATCTTCTGCATACAGCTAGCCAATTATTCCAGCTTCATTTATTGAACAGGGAGTCCTTTCCCCATTGTTTGTTTTTGGCAGCTTTGTTGAAGATTAGATAGTGTAGGTATGTGGCCTTATTTCTGGGTTCTCTATTCTGTTCCATTGGTCTATGGTTACTGTAGCTCAGTAGTATAGTTTGAAGTCAGGTAACATAATGCCTCTAGCTTTGTTCTTATTGCTTAGGATTTCCTTGGCTATTTGGGCTCTTTTTTGGTTCCATATGAATTTTTAAATAGTTTTTTTCCAGTTCTGTGAAGATTTTCAATGTTAGTTTAATAGACAATACCATTTAGGACATAACCATGGGCAAAGATTTCATGATGAAGACACCAGAAATAGTTGCAACAAAAGCAAAAATTGACAAATGGGATTGAATTAAACTAAAAAACTTCTGCATAGCAAAAGAAACTATCAAAAGAATAAGCAGATAACCTACAGAATGGGGGAAATTTTTGCAAACTCTGCATCCAACAAAAGTCTAATATTCTGCATCTATAAGGAATTTAAATTTACAAGAAAAAACAACCCCATGCCCAAAAACATGGGCAAAGGACATGAACAGACACTTTTAAAAGGAAGACAAACATGTAGCCAACAATCATATAAAAGAAGTTCAACATCATTGATTATTAGAGAAATGCAAATCAAAACCACAATGAGATACGCTTTCACACCAGTTAGAATGGCTATTACTAAAATGTTAAAAAAATGACAGGTGCCGGTGAGGTTGTGGAGAAAAAGGAAGGCTTATACATTGTTGGTGGAAGTGTAAATTAGTTCAAACATTGTGGAAGACAGTATGGCAATTTCTTTAAGACCTAAAAACAGAAATACCACTCAACCTAACAATCCCATTACTTGGTATATAATCAAATGAATAGAAACCATTCTATTATGAAGCACACATATGTCCATTGCAGCACTATTCAGAATGGTAAAGGCATGCAATTAACCTAAATGACCCATCAATGACAAATTGGATAAACAATATATGGTACATATACAACATGAAATACCATGCAGCTATAAAAAAGAATGAGATCATGTCCTCTGCAGGAATATGGATGAAGCTGGAGGACATTATCCTTAACAAACTAACATAGGAAAAGAAAATAAAATATTGCATGTTCTCACTTATAAGTGGGAGCCAAATGATGAGAACACATGAACACATAGAGGGGTCAAGGAATAAATTATAAAAAATATTAGAAAATACTTTGCAGTAAATGAATATGAAAACATAATATACCAAAATTTACGGAATGCAGAGAAAGCAATGGAAAGAAGGAAATTTATAGGTGTTAACACATATTAAAAAGAAGAATAGTCTCAATCAAAATCCTCACTGGCCAATTTGATAAACTAGAAAAAAAAGAGAAAACTAAACTCATACGAAGCAGTGGGAAAGGAACACTAAGGATTAGAGAAGAATGAAATAAAATAGAGATAGAAACACAACACAGAAAAAAAAAAGTTTGTTCTTTGAAAAGATCTATAAAATTGAGACACTTTTAGCTATGCTGATAAAGAAATAAGAGAGAGGGGTCAAGTTATCAAAATTATGAATGAAAGAGCATTCATTATTACCAACCTTACAGAACTTAGAAGGATTATAAGGCAATGCTGTGAACAACTATATGCCAACAAATTTGATAATCTAGATTACATGGGCAAATTCCTAGGAAATCACTAACTACAAAAACTGAGGCAAGAAGAAATAGAAAATCTGATAGACTATAATAAGTAAAGAAATTAAGTTAGTATTTTAAAAAATTTTCATAAAGAAAGCTCAGCACCAGGGTCTTCCCTGGAAAATTCTACCAAATATTTAAAGAGCAATTACCACCAATCCTCATAAAGTCTTTCAAAAATTAGTAGAGAAGGGAATGCTTCCCAACTTATTCTATGAGGCTGGTATTATTTTGATTTCAAAACTAGACAAATACATCACAAGAAAACTACAAACATACATTTCATGAATATAGACATAAAAATTCTTAACAAAATAATGTAAAGTTTAACACCATGTAAAAAGAATTATACCCCATGACCAAGTTGGATTTAGCCTAGGAATTCAAGGTTGACTCAACATATAGAAATCAATATCATATGCCACATTAACAAAATAAGGAATTTTTTAAAAACATGATAATCTCAATATAATAAGACAAGGCATTTTAAAAAATCCAATACCCTTGCATAATAAACACACTCCACAAACTAGTAATAAAAGAGAACTTCCTCATTCTAATAAAGGTCATTTATTAAAAACTCATAATTAACATCATACTTACTGGTGAAAAACTGACAGCTTTTCCTGAAAGTTAGAAACAAGACAAGGATGTCCCCTCCCACAACTTCTACTCAACCTTGTATTGAAGGTGCTAGCCAGGGTAGTTAAGCAATAAAATAAATAAAATAAAATTATAAATAAAAGAAAGTCATCCACACTGGAAAGAAAGAAGTAAAACTATCTATATTTGCAGATGACATAATCTTGCACATAGAAAATTCTAAGGAATACACATACACATATACACACACAAATTAGAGCTAATAAATTAGTTCAATAGAGTGGAAGGATATAATACTAACATATAAAAATAAATTATATTTCTATATAGTAGCAATGAATAATCCAAAATTGAAATAAAAAATGATTTTACTACAAAATAATTTTATTTAAAATGAGTAAAATATTAGGAATAAATTTAACAAAAATAAGTTTAAGCCTTCCACACTTGAAAACTACAAACATCATAAAAACAAATTGAAGAAGACATTGATAAATGGAAAGACAACCTGTGCTCACGAATTGAAAGCCCTGATTAAGATGGCAATACTCCTCAAATTGATCTACAGATTTAATGCAATCCCTATCACAATCCTAGCTGGCTTTGCAGAAATCAACAAGTTGATCTCAAAATTCACATTAAAATTAGCGTGATAAAATTGGCATGGTAAAGTTGAATAGCCAAAACAATCTTAGATAAAAAAGAAAAAGTTGGAGGACTCACATTTCCTGTTTTCAAAACTTACTATGAAGTAATAGTAATCAAGAGTATATGATTCTGACATAACAACAGGCATATAGGTATAAGTGGAGTAGATTCAGGAGTCCAGAAAAAAACTCATATTAGGTGGATGCAAATGTAATTGCAGCTTTTGCATTGTTGGAATGTACCATTTGATACTGGCATACATTCTTAAATAAATGTGGTTAAGTTTTATAGATAGATAGATAGATATCCCTATGATAAGATGAACTTCTAGATATATATTCTAGAAATATATATCTTCTAGAAGTGTATATATATATAAAAAATATATATATATAAAAATATATATATAAAAATATATATAAAAAATATATATATATAAAATATATATATATATATATTTTTTTTTTTTGAGGTGGAGTCTCATTCTGTCACCCAGGCTGGAGTGCAGTGGCCCAATCTCGGCTCACTGCAACCTCCACCTCCTGGGTCCAAGCGATTCTCCTGCCTCAGCCTCCTGGGTAGCTGGGATTACAGATGCGTGCCACCGCTCCCAGTTAATTTTTGTATTTTTAGTAGAGATATACACATACTCAGGGTTTCACCATGTTGGTTAGGCTGGTCTTGAACTCCTGACCTCAAGTGATCCACCCTTCTCGGCCTCCCAAAGTGTTGGGATTACAGGCATGAGCCACTGCACCCGTCTATGTTATATATAATTTTAATGGGCATTTCCCGTTTTTTTTTTTTTTTTTTTTTTTTTTTGCTAATGACATCACTTGCTGTTTATTTTATGTTTATTTAGACTATGGAAATGATGTTAGACAAAAACAAATCCAAGCGATCTTCTTATTCGAGTTCAAAATGGGTCATAAAAGAAGTGCAGACAACTCACAATATAAACAAAGCTTTTGTCTCAGGAATTGCTAATGAACATACAGTGCATTCAAGAAGTTCAAGAAGTTTTGCAAAGGAAACGAGATCCTTGTAGATGAGGAGTATAGTGGCCAGACATCGGAAGTCCACAATGACCAATTGAGAGCAATCGTTGAAGCTGTTTCTCTAACAACTACATTAGAAGTTGCCAAAGAATTCAAACCTTGACGATTCTACAGCCGTTTAGCATTTGAAGCAAATTGGAAAGTTGGAAAAACTTGATAAGTGGGTGCCTCATGAGCTGAGCGAAAATAAAAAAAATCCTCGTTTTGAAGTGTCATCTTCTCTTATTCTACACACACAAACCATTTCTTGATCTGATTGTGATGTGTGACAAAAAGTGACAACTGGCAACAACTAGCTCAGTGGTTGGACTGAGAAAAAGCTCCAAAGCACTTCCCAAAGCCAAACTTGCACCAAATAAAGGTCATGGTCACTGTTTGGTGGTCGGGTCCACTGCAGCTTTCTGAATCCTGGCGAAACCATTACATCGAGAAGTATGTTCAGCAAATCACTGAGATGCTCCAAAAACTGCAACATCTGCAGCCAGCATTGGTCAACAGGACTCAACTCTTCTCCATGAAATTCTACCCCATGAAAATTAGAGATTTTCAGGCTTCAAAAGATACTATCAACAAAATTAAAAGATAACCTATAGAATGGGAAAAATATTTGCAAATTATCTGTCTTGTAAACTTCTAGTCTTGGATGTATAGAGAACTCTTACAACTCGACAATAAGAGGACAAACAGCCAAATTTTTTAAAAAGTAGACAAAGAATTTGAGCAGACATTTTTCCAAGGACAATATACAAATGGCTACCAAACACATGAAATATGTTCAACATCATTAATCATTAGAGAAATATAACTCAGAATCACAATGAGATACCAGTTCACACCCACTGAGATAATTATAATTAAGACAGACAAGTGTTAGCTAGAATATGGAGATACTGGAACTCTCATACGTTGCTGGTGGAAATGTAATATAGTACAGCTGCTTTGGAAATCAGTTCCTTAAAATGTTAAACATAGAGTTAACCTGTGACTTAGCAATTCAACCTCAAGACATATACTTAAGAGAAATGAAAAACGTAGACAGACAAAAACTTGCACATAAATGTTCATAGCAGCATTATTTATAATCATTAGCAAGTAGAAACAATGCAGATGTTCATCAATTAATAAATGGATAAACAAAATGTGGTATATCCATACAATGCAATATTATTTAGTAATAAAAAAGAATGAACTACAGATACATGTTACAACATGGGTGAATTTGAAAACATTATGCTAAGTGAAAGAATCCAGACACAAAAGGTCATATATTGTATGATTCCATTTATATGAAATTTCCAGAACAGGCAAATCTATAAAGAAGGTTAGTGGTTATGAGAGGCTGGGAGGGGGATATGGGAAGTGATTGGTAATTGATACAGGGTTTCCTCTTGGGGAGATTAAAATGTGCTGAAATTAATAGTGGTGGTGGCTGTAAAATCTTGTTAAAATACTAAAAACTTCTGAATTGTATACTTTAAAAGGGTGACTTATGTTATGTGAATTATATATTTTTTAAAATTGTAGAAAATGAATCACTACTCACCATCTTCACTTGTTAAAAAAGTAACTGTTGACATCAGAGATGTTTTAAGTAATTCGTTGGTGATTGTTCCTAGTTTGATAAAATAGATTAAATTATTATTAATCATAATCTCATGTTATCTGTCAATAAATAAATAAAAATAAGTTAAATCTATAGGTGGACTGGCATCTCTCCTTTGTCTATCTTTAATTTTTCCCATTTTCCAGTTCGTTTTGTCTAAAGAATATATGTATATTAAATATATGTATATTAAATATTTGGGTGGCCTACACACACACACACACACACACACACACATTTTTGCATAATAAGTCCCCAAAACAAGTTTCCACTGAAGATTGTTACTTAGGTATCTTTAAACATGCAAAAAATTATTACAAAATTCTAAATTTTAATGTTTAAAATCATTCTATTTTTCCCTGTGAGAAAAGTGACATGGTCAATAGGACCTAGGAGTATCATGCCTTTTGTTTTTCTAGAATTACATTTCATTTTATTGATTTAGTTATGGCACTGAAACTGCTAAATGAACATAAGTCATGAGGAACTTGAAAACTTCTGTATTAATTTGTGTGCCCTTCTTTGTTCTTGAGGGCAGTATCCAATTCTAGTCTTTTTTTTTTTTTTTTTGGAGACAGAGTTGCACTCTGTCGCCCAGGCTGGAGTGCAGTGGCGCGATCTTGGCTCACTGCAAGCTCTGCCTTCTGGGTTCATGCCATTCTCCTGCCTCAGCCTCCCGAGTAGATGGGACTACAGGTGCCCACCACCACGCCCGGCTAATTTTTTTGCATTTTTTGTTAGAAGAGACGGGGTTTCACCGTGTTAGCCAGGATGGTCTCAATCTCGTGATCCTCCCACCTCGGCCTCCCAAAATGCTGGGATTACAGGCGTGAGCCACTGTGCCTCTAGTCACGTTTTTAATCTTAGTTTCAAGAATTATTCCTGGCATACGCTAGGCATTTAGTCAATGTTGTTTCAAATAAGGAAGCACTCATATAACACATGAAAATCAACCAAGGGGCAAATCTGCCCTAAGTAGTCAACATGGCTCATCAGTTT
This sequence comes from Nomascus leucogenys, assembly GCF_006542625.1. NCBI lineage: Eukaryota > Metazoa > Chordata > Mammalia > Primates > Hylobatidae > Nomascus > Nomascus leucogenys. The sequence goes on from NC_044389.1 coordinate 82,849,584, forward strand.
GATACCTACTCTCCAACTCTCTGTAATCATCTTCCTCCCTCCCTCCCTCCCTCCCTCCCTTCTTCCTTCCTTCCTTCCTTCCTTCCTTCCTTCCTTCCTTCCTTCCTTCCTTCCTTCTTTCCTTCCCCTTTTTCTTCTCTCCTTCTTGCTTGACAAGGTCTTGCTCTGTCCTGCAGGCTGGAGAGCAGTGGTATGAGCATACCTCACTGCAGAATCAGACTTCTGGCCTCAAGTGATCCCCCAATTTCAACCATCCAAAGCGCTGAGATTACAGGTGTGAGCCACAGCACCCGGCCCCTCTTCTTTGTTCCTTCCTTTTTTAACAATTTTATTTTAGACTCAGGGGGTACACGTGCAGGTTTGTTGCATGGGTATATTGTGTGATTAGGGCAAAAAGCTATTTATTTTTAAAGATATTATATTATTTTGAGTCAATAGATGTTTATAATAGATTAAATCATTAAGATATCATAATTTTATTCTCTGCAAAATTGTTTCTTAAACTAGAATTCATTCATGCCATTTTCTAAATCTTTGAGAACCATGTTGAATTCTATTTAGGCTACAACTGTTTCAAAGAAATGTCTAATTTGTAAACATTTCGTATATTGTGATTATAAACTAAAAGCAAAACATCAACTTTGCCACTTCAAAATTCTATGAAAAGGAAAAACCAAAAAATCACATACAAAGATATCCCAGGCACTTCATTTTCTGTTTAAATATAACAGGGAACAGAAAGACAATGAATAAAAGGAAAAGACTACAGAGAAAAATGGGGTACCCAAACTCATTTTTTTCTGACTAATCATACAAGAAATTTCCAAGAATGTTTTTAAAATTTTGTTATTTATAGTTGTATCTAGTTAGTTTCTACATAGAGGATGTACAACAGAAACATCACCGTATTTAGCACCCTGTGTGAGATAGGTGGCCAAAAGCATCAGGCTCCTTTACTGACCTCAGCTGAAATTTCAGGTACTAAATATTTTAGTACCAGAAATTGTTAGTATCACTGTTGAGAAACTTTTATTCCTGCATTATAATTCAACTCATTGAAAAATACTAGACTATTCAATGTTTTTAAAATGAAGCTGAATAATAATCAACTTTTTAACTTAAAAAAAATTAAATTTCAAGTTTCTTTTTTATCTTAGAAGTTCATTTTATGATAGGGATATTCAACATCTATCAAATGTTGATTTTTAACTCCAGCCTTTTGGCCTTTGCACAAAATGTGCAGTGCACTTGATGTACATCTAGGAAGAGGTCAAGTCCCATTTCTCTAATTGGGTGAATCTCTGAAAGCAAGCCCTGCTCCAGGCAAAGCTCTATCAATCACTTCTGTCACTTCAGTGATTATGTTGCTGCAAGAAGAATTCTCATCTCAGTTGCACATTTTCCACTTTTCTGATGATAGAATTTCTGCCATTGGCAAGAAAAATCAATTTGATTTGATTTAGAAAGACATAAGCACTACTAGACCAATGATCTTTTGACCTTTAAACAAAGAAATTCTGATTAGGAAGACTTAAAATGAAAATAAAGACGCTTCTCCATGTTGTGTTTTTTTGGTAAATATTTTCATCGTGGCTAAGAGGACCATACTGGCCATGAGAAAGAGGGAATAAGGGACTTCTTCACTACAGATACCTTTTTTTTGTATTATTGAGTAATTTTAAAAATTATTATTTTGGAGAATGGGACAATGTATAAAACTCCTCCAAATTTAAGCCCCTCACAGGCCTGAAATTAGTAAGTCAAATATACTGATACACAATCCCTAGAACATGATAATTCTTAAGATAAATTCTCCATCTCCTTTATTACTGTGTACTAATTGTGTTGCCCTTAGGAGGATGGGCATATTAAGTGTACTTAGTCTGAATCATCTAACCCTTAATACACGGTGGTGATCAAGTAAGCCAGACAAAAAGGAGTTATTTTCTCTGTCTTCTTTGTCCAATGTTGTTCCCTCATTCTCCTATAAGCACCACAGAACCCAATTTGCCTAACGGCTCTCTCAGGCCTACCACCCTGCCAGACTTTCTGTTTCCCACTCTGGATCCAAGCAGCTGGGCACCTGAGAGCCTGCCTTTCCTGCTTTATCTCTCTTCCACCTCGCTCTCTCAGCTCTCATCAGAGACCCTAGAATAGACTAACCTCCTTCCTTTAATTTCTCTCCCATGGCTGGATTTATGTTTAGAGATTTTAACCCTTAAAATTCTCAAAATAAATATCAGATGATACCAAAGTATTATTATTTATTTGGAGGATTTGATGATGGCATTGTAGCTTTGTGATTGTCTATATTTTTTGAGATGCATATTTAATGTATAGAAGTACACTGGCATGAAGTCTGGGTTCCCTTCAAAGTACCTTGACAACCAAATTAAGAGAGAGAGTGAAACAGAAAGAAGGCAGGAAGGAGAAATAAAAAGAAAAATGAAGCAAATATGATAAAATCTATATAAAGAGTGATTTGGGGAGATGGGCATATGGAGATTAATTACAGTATTCTCTACTTTCAGATATAGCTGTCTATTTTTATAATAAAAGTTGATAAAAAGTAAAACTTCACCGGGCGCGGTGGCTCAAGCCTGTAATCCCAGCACTTTGGGAGGCCGAGGCAGGCGGATCACGAGGTCAGGAGATCGAGACCATCCTGGCTAACACAGTGAAACCCCGTCTCTACTAAAAATACAAAAAATTAGCCGGGCGTGGTGGTGGGCGCCTGTAGTCCCAGCTACTCGGAGAGGCTGAGGCAGGAGAATGGCGTGAACCCGGGAGGCGGAGCTTGCAGTGAGCCGAGATCGCGCCACTGCACTCCAGCCTGGGGCACAGAGCAAGACTCCGTCTCAAAAAAAAAAAAAAAAAAAAAAAGTAAAACTTCTCTGACCCATTAAATTTTTTATAATTGTATATGAATAATTTAACAGTCAAGTGAGTAACTACTGAAGGACACAGACAACAGTGTAGTTTATATTAAATGTGTAACATAAATCGGTGAAAGTGTCCCAAAAAAGGAGTGTGTGTGTGTGTGTGTGTGTGCATGTATGTAACCTCAAGTATTCTATGCACTTGCTTCAAAGAAGGGTGCTTCAGTGTTCTGCTATGGGGGACCCCAAGTAGTAAAGTTGCTAGAAATGGTTTGGTTTCATCTTATAATTAAACAATGTAGAAATAATGGACTATGATCATAGTACTCTTTGTCTCTGAGAATCACCACCCTATTCAAGCCCAGCAAACTAGCTTCCATTGGTCTTCTGCATACATTTGACCCTGGTCTTAGATAGAAAATTAAGGGGGGAATAGAGAGAGGTAAAAAAGACAGCATAGGAATTTCAGTTATCCATTCCATCAAGATATATGATTTTCTAGGGTCTTTCTATGACCTTAGCATTCTAACCAGAGTTTTTGCCCATAGACAATCCACAAATCTGTTTTTCTTTTCCATTGATTACAGGACCTGTGTGATATGCCTTATTTTATGTGTGTTGCAAGATGGGCAGATGCAGTATGCATTGATAACCTCTTGTTTTTTTAATGGAAGTATTCTAATGGCTTTTAACATTTTTGTGGATGGTAAGGTAATCTCCTTTAATACCTAGCTAGAAAACATGATATAGTTGTCACTCAGTCCAGCAACAATAATGATTACATTGCTACTGAAACCTACAAATTAAATCTATTATCAATACAATACAACCAACAAAATCAGTCTGTTATTAGTACAGTTTCACCATGTTGGCTGTGCTGCTTAGATGGAGAACTGGACTATTTAGAAAGATATTTTATGACTTAGGACATGGCAATTTCTTTCTTCTCTAAAAATAAACTTTGTGTATGTAACATTCACAATAGAATCATTCTCAAACAGGTTGTGATCCCAAAGAATATCAACAAAGCAGCCCACTGAGATCTCAGGGCTTTGTATGGAACCCCAAATAACACATGATTTCAAAATCGTGAAATAGCACTGACCTTTATAACAATCAGGTATAAGATCCCAAATTATTTTTTCATACTGATGTATATACATACTACTAATTTTATTTGTTAAAATTAAACTAAATTTACTAACAATTAATCCTACCTTTAGGAATTGTTCCAGTTGTTGGTGTGATGGTAACATTTTTCTGTAATGATTCTGTGTTTGGTGTTATAGATGTTTTTGTTGTAGTAGCGACAAGTGATGAAGGATCAGCTGACTTTATAACACCTAAAAAATGTAAATGAAAGTAGTTGCATTAACATTTACATATAGTTCGCCAATTAATAGACTAGTATATTTAAACAAATATACTGTATATATACTACTGTTAACCCAGTCAGTAGAACATGAATTTGCAACCAGTTTTCCAGTCGTAATCAATTTATCTTTAGCTCAGCATTTATTAACTAACTGCATCTACTGCTCACCAATGGCATGAATTTTCTAGATGGCTGGTAGGAGCAGTTTGTGGTTTCAGAGCAATATAATTTCTGAGAAAACTAATGAGGAATAAATGTATAAATTTGAAATTTAATAATATTTTTAATCCAACTAAACTAACCTTGCCAGATGAAATGCTTAAATGGGCACTCTCTGGGCAGTAGATGTTTCACTAAATATTTTCACATCACATTAAAATTATTAAGTAGTAAAATGTCAATATTAGTATATGTCTTCTTGATATAAAAGCACTCTATATAAATGTGTACTATATAAAGTATAAAATATAAAACATAATTAATAAAGACAAGGGTATACATATATACATACACATATATGTGTATATATACACACACATATATACACACAAAGGTAAGTTCCAAAGAAAGACAATAATCTTTCATGAAATTCAACAACTGCAACATACTTAAATGTAATAGGGCCACAATAAATCCACATTTTTTAATTGCTTATTTCTCTAAATTTTAACATTAATTGGGCAGGCAAAGGCACAGAAATGAAGGCAATACATTTTGATCCATATTATATATTTCTTTTAAATAAGAATTCTTAACACTTCCATTGAAACAAATGAGGAAATCAGTCTTCTGTAACAACCAGAGTTGGCAAAATCATCATTTCATTATTATTTTTCAAAGTGAAGTATGTAAGATTTAACTCAGTGTTCTATGAAAAGATTTACTTCGCATAAAATTATTGTAATTTATTAGCATTTATAAAATATTTTTAGTCCTGTATTTTGTTGTTTTCATCTCTGGAAATACAGTTTTATGTTAAAAATCAAAATACAGCAAGCAAATGTGTAAGAGAATTTGGAAAAAAAATTCACATCTATGGAAAGCATTGTTTTTTGTTGTTACTTGGTCTGGATAGAGTGTATGTACCATATTAGTTAAGAGGATGGACTTTGAATAATAAAGGCATATTCAAATCCCAGTCAAACTGGGTATGTTATTATAATAAATGTATGTCAATAGTATGACTTCTCAAATTTAAATTACATTTGAAATGTTCCTTTTTGAATCTGAGAAAAAACAATAATCTAGCATGTCCATGAAACCAATATCTCAGATGTCATGACATAGAGTATACGTGCTGTATAATTTTGTAGTCTTGAGATGCTTGGAAGTGTTAGTTCTTAGCACCGATTGTTTATAGATAGCACATAGAAATTGCTTGATGTATTCAGCACACAGAGAAAAGTGTTCAGCACATACAGAAATGATAGAACTGCATTTTCACAGGCTTTATGGAAATCAAGTCAAAAGCTTTTTTCACCTCTGGAGGTGCACTTCACACCCTTGGTCTTACATCCCTACCCCACAATATTCAGCAGGGAGCAGGAACACAGCTTTTAGAAGCTTATCTTTTCTCCATTAGTCATTTTGTTCTGGCTATTTTTGTTTTAGTCTTAACTTCCATGATGTAACACTAATTTTAAATTTCATATTGAGGTTGAAGAAATTACAAAAAAAAATCACTTAGGAAAATTCACCTATAAATAGCCTGAATGATCCTCATCTATGGACTTCCCAATAGTAACATTCTTAATTTCTGAGCATAATCAACATCTTTAGACATGTTTTCCTTCCTTCCTTCCTTCCTTCCTTCCTTCCTTCCTTCCTTCCTTCCTTCCTCCCTTCCTTCTTCCCTTCCTTCTTTCCTCCCTCTTTCCTTCTTTCTCTTCCTTCCTTCTTTCCCTTCCTTTCCTTCTTTCATTTTCTGCCTCAATATTTATTGAGCAACTACTTATGTAAAAATCATGATTAGATACAATAAAAGACTCTATGATTTATCACATGGTATCAAACATTACTTTCAATCTGGTAGGAAATATAATGCCTATGCACAATAAATAATAACGTATATCATATATGGGTTGTATAAACCAGTGTTTTTCAAACTGCAGATTGTGATACAATTAAAGAATAATTAAATCTCAGTAGTAGATTGCAGTCAGAGCTTTTTCCAAGTTGGTAAAGAAAAGAAACAATATGAGAGTAGTATTGCAAAGAATAGGGTAAGTATTGTTTCATGAAGCTTTGGTAAAGGGGTGTGTGTGTGTGTGTGTAAGTCTGCATGAAATGTGTGCCAATGCAAAATACATTCCTTACTGTGATTCTGGTTAAAAATTTGAAAGCTGCTGGACAAACAATAAATTGGACAAGACTTTATAAGATAAAATAAGACTACTCTGCTGGCATGAACAATGAATATTTCATGCTAGGCTAGGAGCTAGGGCTGGAAGAGTAATAATATATCCATACAGGCAGAGGAAAGAGCATGAGCAGAGCTCTGGAGTGGAGAAGTGAAAGGTATTTCAGAGAACTGCAAACAGTTCTGTCTAGCTGGATTGCAGCGTGCTACCAAAGAACATAGTGTGCATGATCTGGGAAGATACTGGAGGTGAACTGTAGGGACCATGAACACCCCGACCAAGATTTAAGATTTTATCAAGTCACTGGAGAGCCATGGAAAGTGACCAAACAGAAATTCCACCCTAGGAAAGACAATGGGAAAATGTGTGGCGCAGAGAATGAGAAGACACCAGTTGGATCAAGCTGCAAGCCTCGTTTTTATATTTATTAATGTCCTCTGCCCTTTTGAAGTCATCATGTGACATCAATGAGTTCACATCCAAAAAATGACTTTATGAAAACTACAGTTAAGTGAATTTCTAACCACTGGTGCAGTAAGATTGAGATGTACTGTAAGGCTTTTCCTCCTCAACATCGTTAAACGTATCTGGCCCCTGATTTCCCCTGAGTCAAACTTTAATTAATTAGTACTCTTTAACATCTCTATTATTAGTTCTCTGGGTTGTTTAACAAACAGCATGCCCTCTTTTGGCAAGGGCTGACAACTCCTAAAAGTACTGAGTGTGCCATATTCCAGGCTCAATGTAAATACTTTCTGTGGGTTATCTAATTTAAAGACACGAAGAGGCTCATATTCTTATGATCACCATTTTATGGATAAGCAGACTGAGGCTCAAAAAGGGTAAGCAGTTTGCCAGCACTATGCACTGGTAAGTGATATAGTTGGAATTTAAATTCAGACAGCCTTGACTTGAGATAATATAGTCTTAACCATCACACATCTGGCCATAAGAAGGTAGCGTTATGCAAAGCTACATACCTCAGCTCCACCTGCTCTCTGCTTTTGACAGGGTGTGATAATGACTAGGCACGCACATGTTTTGCTCTTATGTAACTACAGTGAGGAAATAGACAAAATAGTTCACTATTTTTTTCTTAAACAAACATGTCAAGTGCCACATATATACATGTATATGTATACATACGAACACATAAAATGTTTCCATATTAGACTTCAAGCTTTAAAGGAAATTTCCCATTGGATAACACTATTTAGATCTTAAAAATGCAAAAAAAAAAAGTTTTTTCATTTAGAAAAACTTTGCACCTGGAAACTTTGTCTTACCATGTGGTGGAAAAGAATTATTTCCTCTAACTACCATGGTTGAAGGTTTTAAAGACCATGATGCAAGTAACACCAGATATGCTTTTACTGTATTATCTGTAAATTCCTTCTAGGTCTTATTTGATTTTGTAATAAACCATTGAGAGGAATAGCTTATTCTAAACTATCTTCTTTTCACAGGACATGGTGAGATACTATTTTTTTCCTCTGTATGTCAAAATGATTAAAGATAAATTTAACAAGGCAAATTGAGCCTCATGACTTTACTTGTGCCAAAGCAGATAGCACTGCTCTTGGGATGTTGTAAGAGAAACAGATGGTATTTTGTCCTGATTCTACCCTGTCCCCATATATCCAGACTTAGAGAGCTCAAGGGATACTGTGATACCAGTCTCCTGTACTACAAAGGATGAAGCGTTATCTGAATATTAAGAAAATAACTATTCTAATTATAAAAATTCTATGACAGATTTTTGCTAAGGTCTTTCCATAGATTCTGAAATAGTTCTGTATTCTCTGAAGTTCAATATAGGAAATTCCCAACGGTGCACATATAGGATCTTTCATGTGAACTTGCTTTGTTTTTTGTCTTTGAGAATTCAGCTTATAGTTGGAAACTAAATATATTTTCTTCTGTTTTCAAATGATAAAGTCATCTACTCTTTGTAATTACAAAGCATGTCTAATCTTTGTAATTATATTTTTAGGTAATTGTCAAATAGTCACTAAAAGGTTTTTGTTTAAAGGGACAGGGTCTTGCTATTTTTCTCAGACTGGCCTTGAACTCCTGCGCTCAAGATATCATCCCACCTATGCCTCCTGGGTAGCTAGGATTACAGGTGTGCACCATTACTGGCTAAAGTTAAGAGTTTTTACCCATTCTTATAATGAGTAGTGCTCTCTCCAGTTATCCTTCCTCTTTGGGACAGCAGATCACCTCTCCTTTACTAAGTTTACACCTAAAATCCAGTAGAAATCCACTACTAAAGAAAGTAGATCTGGCTTCTTCTAGATCAACACAAACATTGAAGACAGTAACTTAAAATTCTAGGATGATTTGAGATCGGGAGGGATTATATCCTAATGAAATATAATCTTTGCATTTTCTAGCTTAGAAAAGTTATGAGTTTAGGGTAGTTTCAGAAGATCACAGCACCAATTAGTAAAAAAGTTTCTTTTATTTCTATTTCAGTACTCTTGATTACATGATATACAAAAATCTGTTTTTGTTTCTAATTACACTACTTGGGTATATGGAATGCCCTTGCCCTCTGAATTATCTCTGAGAAAATATTTACTTGTCAGTTTGCTCCATAAACAAAATTTTGGAAGGAAGGTTTAAACTCTTGAAGAAAATGAAAAAATGATTTCTTCAAAAATATATAATTACGGTACATACAAAATGCTAATTACCAGGTGGTCTTATAAATGTCAAATGTCCTATTATTAGGTAATAAAGTCATAACCTAGACCACCTAATTTATGGAATTGATATTAAAACAATTTTAATTCTCAACAACTTACAATGTATTATTTCTACAAATTTATATGGTCTTCATGCATTGCTACCTTGTATTTATTCCTGGCAACTCAGTCTTTTACAATTTTTTGAAAATTTTATCTTAAAATAAAATAATTGCCAGTTTTTCAGTTATGATTTTGTGGATTTTTATTCTCTGGTGTATCACAGTATATCATGAACAAAAATGTACTTCTTAAGTTTGCATATAATGGCAATACATAAATCGGGACTTGTAAATGGTAGGAGGGTCCCTTTTCATTGTAATTTTTCAGTAATTTCTAACATTATAATTCTTACTGTATACTTTCTATGGCAGTAAATGATCATTAATGAACTGTAAGTTGAAAATTTCTGTCTCACATATTAAAGAGATATATAAAATATATACATAAAAACATAATAAAATATACAAAAATAGATACAAATAAAATAAAGTACTGTTTCCATATTTGCATCAAATAGTCTTCATAAAAGACCTGGCACCAACTTCTTTTTGATTATTAATTTCATATTAACACAGTCGTACACTAATGGTGATCCTTCTCTTTTGATATGGGAGAGGTCACTTTGATCCATGGCCAACCACATTAAATGCAGCAATTTTTTTCAGTTAAAAGAAAAAAATTATTATGTGATGATGCAGCCTGGATAATTTCTTCTCTTTGCCTTCCTCCAAAAATTGTATGATATCATATAAAAATGTATAAGTAACTCATTAGCCAAGAGTCATTTGCCTCAATAAATATTTATTCAGCATCAATTTCAACAGATGTTAAGCACAATTTTAAAATGTGTGTTTTTCCTAGAGGAACTTAGAAGTTTTTTTCTGATACTTAAGCTATAAATACATGTGAAACAACTAGAAGATTATGCTTGTAGTTGTGCCATATAAAAATGGTGTTATATAATTAGTACTATACATAGCTGGTTCTACACAATATTAAGTGAAATCAAAGTGAGGTCATGTCTCTCTATGTGTCTGGCATAATCAGAAATTATTTTCTTGGAGGAAAATTTTTCAAGAGAAGCCAGATAACTGAACGCAACAAGGAAAGAAAAAAGTTTATATTCAAATGGAAGAGAAAAATCAATAGTGCCAATAATATGAGGTCCAAAAAGGGACATTGACAATGTTACACATTAATAAGCATAATATTTTGGGAGGGGAAATCAGGGAAATCCCATTTAAAATGAAAACATCAGAGCTAGGGGCAACTCTTGTAAAAGAAGATTTTAAATTTAAAGTACATTTTCAGCTAAAGCTAAAAAGTATTGTAGCAAGCACAACAGTTCTGAGAATGTTTAAATTTCCTATATGAAATGACTTTGGAAGATAAGTAAGAAAATCTCATCTCTCACAGAAAGAAAAATATTCAGATAACTGCACCTGAAAGAGGAATCTCCTCAGGTTGCCAGCCATCTGTGAGGTGGGGAGGGAGTGCCAAGACTGGCAGGCTCTGAGGATGGACAGGTGTCTCAGCCACCTGGCCGCTCTGGGGAGAACAGGAAGACAGCATTCCAGTGGTGAGTTTGTTAAACAGAAAACAACAATATCTGCAAAATGGACCCAAGAACCTGAGATGTCCTGGCTGACAAATGGATGGAGGTGTACAAGGTAAATTGCCTACCTCACCCAGGTGTCTTGTTCAAAATTACGGGGCCATTTTTCCTTCACAAGTGGATAATTCTTCAAAGATCATGTTCCATAGTAATGAGATATTTTTAGATTGTGGACTTTAGTATAAGGAGATGTTTTATATATTACAGCCAGTTTGGATGAGGAATTTCAAATCCTGAGGTAAAAAAAGGCAAAGGTTACATTTAATATTTATAAATGTAGGAGTGGGAGGAAAAAGGAATATCTTGGCAATGCTCCTTGGCCCTCAGACACTTGTCCTGAGACCCCTTTCTTCCTCCATACAGTTCTCTGACTCTAGAAGGGAACTGTGGTTCTGCAGCTCAAAAACTACCTTCCAACGAAGTAAGATGCTGGGGCTCAGCACATCCCTGAAAGCAACAACAAATCCTTATAAGGAAGTTACCTTCCAAGGAAGTAAGATGCTAGAGTCAGCACATCCTTGTAGGGAGCAACAAAAGCAATCAAATCTCTTGGAGCCATCTCATGACTTCAGACAAGGGACCACTTTGGGTGCCCTCTCAGTCCCGAGGGGAGCAGCACTGCTTTGTCCCTTCTCTGGGCTCCATATAGAGGAGGGGAAAGTAGGAGAGGATGCAGTTCCTATTATCTCTTGAATTAAATCTTCGGCTTTTGATACAGTTAGGAGTTGTGTCCCCACCCAAATCTCATCTTGAATTGTAATCTCCATAATCCCCACGTGTCAAGGGAGAGAACAGATGGAGATAACTGAATCATGGGGACAGTTTTCCCCATGCTGTTTTCATGACAGTGAGTGAGTCTCATGAAATCTGATGGTTTTATAAAGGGCATTTCCTGTGCACTTGCACACATTTTCTCCCGCCTGCCATCATGTAAGACGTGTGTTTACTTCTCCTTCACCTTCCACCGTGATTGTAAGTTTACTGAGGCATTTCCAGCAGTGCAGAGCTGTGAGTCCATTAAACCTCTTTTCTTTATAAATTACTGAGTCTTGGGTACTTCATCATAGCAGTATGAGAATGGACTAATACAGCTTTCCTCTGAACTTCAAAGGTAGCCTCTTAAAATCTTAATTTTTAAACTACTGGCCCTCCTGAGCATTTCTTTGGAGACAAGGAAAGTCTCACTGGATGCTTTTTACTAGCAGATCACATTAGTTTAGTATAGTGACTTGCACACATGAAATGGCAAGATGGAAGAAAATTATAGACCTGGCAACTCTGACATTAGCTAACTGTGTAACTGTGTGAGCCACTTTACCTTGCTGGGCCTCCATTTTTTCATCTATAAAAAGTGACTGTTGAGCAACGTCTCTTCAACTATGAAACTGTATTACATCTAAGCTTCAGTTACAATGTAAATATCCATCATGACAAATAATAAAGAATAACTTGCATTTATACATATCAAGGGGAAGCTTGTATTTCAGGAGTTCTACCTAATTGGTCTATGGAGTTATTAACTTCTTACCTGGGAGAAATCTGTGCCCAAAAGGGAATTGTGTATTTTAGGGGACAAAGATAACTACATTCATTTACAATCTGGTGATGTTGCCTGGATTAAATGTATTTCCCTTTAGTGTGTTGGTCTACCCAGAACTAGAGAAAACGTTAAAGGTCAAATTTGAAACAGACATTTGGAATACTTTGCTTTGGAATTTTCTTTTCACCATAGAAGAGCAAGTGTAATAAGATGAAATCTTTTTATAGATAAATTAACTCCTACCTGAATAAACAGAGCCCATATTCAATATGTTAGCTAATTCCCTTTTAAAGTGTAATATGTGTATGTTATGCCTATAATTGGTGAAAACTGAGTTTCTAAAAATAGTCTATAGTATTGCACTTGAAGCTAGAACATGATATTTGACTGAGTCTGAGATGTCTTGCTTTTCATATTATCCACTCTTATTTTTCTTTTCTCTAAATGTAAAGAAAAACTATTTAGTTGATTTAAAATACTCTTTAGTTTGTATCAACTGAAAGACTAGTTATAAAGGGGTAAAATTTTAAAAGTTATTTTTATCTTCCAAAAAATCAGAGAGAATTTTTTTTGCCCTAAAAAGTTGTTTTAAGTTACAGAAAACGTAACTTAAATGACTGGCATTCCAAGAAAACAAGCACATATAACAATAATTACTTTTATTTACATTATTTGATTCTAATAACAATTTTGTGAAACAGTTGAACAGGCACTACTTGTTTCTCCATTTTATAGATGGAGAAACTGAGGCCCTGGTAACCAATTTTGAGTTTTGAAGATGCAGAGTCAGAAAGTGTTAGAGCCTTGTTCAAATTCAGGTGATCTAGTCTCAGCTTCCATGTTCTCTTTCTCTACATTGGCTAGAGGTTTAGAACTATAAAATGAAATTATGCTGTTTGTGGTTGCAGTATTCCCATGCTACTACTTTAGTACTCTGATGACTTTAAAGAGTTCATTTTTCCCTTCTGCTATTCTTAATCATTAAGAAAATAAATGTAACGAATTAGGGCATATGATCATATGGTAATTCTATTTTTAATTTTTTGAGGAACCTCCATACAGTTTTCCACAATGATGGTACTAATTTACATTCACACCAACAGTGTAGAGTCATGTTGACACATAACAGCATTTGAGTCAGTGACAGACCACATATGCAAGAGTAAGATGATAAAGGAGCTGAAAAATTCCTGTTGTCTAATGACATCATAGCTGTTGTAATGTTGCAGTACAATGCATTACTGACATGTTTGTGGTGATGCTAGTATAAAAAAACCTGTGTTGCCGGTCATATTCAAGTATAGCATATATAATTATGTACAGTATATAATATCTGATAATGACAATAAATGACTATGTTACTGGTTTACGTATACCATACAGTCAACCCTCTATATCTGCACCCACAAATTCAACCAAATGCAGTATTTCTGGGATACAAAACCTGTGGACACAGAAGACCAGCTTTTCATATCTGTGGGCTCCACAAGGCCGACTGTGGGACTTGAGCATGCCTAGATTTCAGTACCTGCAGGTGTCCTAGAACCAACCTCGTTGGATACTGAAACACAACTGCATTACTTTATTATCATTATTTTACAGTGTACACCTATTTATTTAAAAAAAGAAAGTTAACTAGAAAGCAGCCTCAGGCAGTTCCTTCATTAGGTATTTCAGAAGAAGACATTATTATAGGAGATGATAGCTCCATGAATGTTATTGCCCTTGAAGGCCTTCCAGTGGGACAAGATTTGGAGGTGAAAGACAGTGATATTGATGATCATAGCCCTGTGTAGGGCTAGGCTAATATGTGTTTTTCTGTCTTAATTTTTTACAACTTGAAAAAGTAAAAAAAAAAAAAAAGATTAAAAACAGAAAAAAGCTTATAGATTAAGAATATAAAACAAAGAAACTATTTTTGTACAGCTGTGCAATGTGTTTGTGTTTTAAGCTAAGTGTTATTACAAAAGGCTCAAAAAGTTAAAAAAATTAAAAATGTCATAAGGTGAAAACATTACCATAAGCTAAGCTTAATATATTAGTATAGAAAGAAAAATATTTTTTATAAACTTGGTATAGCCCAAGTATACAGTGTTTATACGGTCTATAGTATTGTGCAGTAAATTCCTAGACCTTCACATTCACTCGCCACTCACTTGCTGACTCACCCAGGGCAACTTCTAGTCCTGTAAACCCTATTCATGGTAAGTGCCCTATACAGGTGTACTGTTTTTACTGTGTCTTTTCTATGTTTAGATACATGCATACTTACCATTGTATTTAAATCACCTACTGTATTCCATACAATAACATGTTATATCGGTTTTTAGCCTAAGCGCAAGAGGTTATACCATAAGGCCTAGGAGTGTAGTAGGTTGTGTAAGTGCGCTTTATGATGTTCACACAATGACCTAACGACGTTTCTTAGAATGTATCCCTATCATTAAGCACTGCATGACTGTACTAGGGTTCCGTTTTCTCTACATCCTATCTAATACAGATCTCCTGTTATATTTTTTATAGTAGCCATTCTAACAGGTATGAGGTGGTATCTCATTGTGATTTTAATTTGCATTTTCCCTAATGATTAGTGACATTGAGCATTTTTTCATATATTTGTTGGGCATTTATATGTTTTTACTGAGAAATGTCTCTTCAGTTCTCTTACCCATTTCCAATTGGGAATTATTTTCTTTCTACAGAGTTGTTTGAGTTTCTTATATATTCTGGATACTCTTTTATGATAGCTATGGCTTGCAAATATTTTCTCCGTATCTATAGGTTGACTCTTCATTCTGTTGTTTCCTTTGATGTATAGGGCTTTTTATTTTTATATAATCCCATTTGTCTGTTTTAGCTTTTGTTGCCTGCATGTGGGGGATCAAATATAAAACAATCTTTGCCTAGACTAATGTCTCTATTCTGTTCCATAGGTTGATGCATCTATTCTTATGCTAGCACTATACTATTTTAATTACTATTGCTTTGCCGAGGAACTAGCTGCACCACACTTGGGAGTTTAACAGCTCTCTGCATGGCCTCAAAGCCCATCTCCAGTTCTCACTAAGGGAGGGAGATGACCATCACAGCAAATTTTAGCAAAGATCAGAGGCTAAATCTGCCATACCTATGAATTTAAACAGTGTTCAGCCAAACCTTAAAGCCCCCCTGCCTCAAGGCCCCCCATAGGCAGGTGGGCAAACTTCAACCGTGCTATTCTACAGAGCAAAGCAGTTGGTCCCATCCATCCTGATCAGCAGCTCCACCAAACCTTAGGTCCCCTTCAGCAACCCTGTCCAACTCTTAAAATAAAACAGTGGTACCGCTTGACCAAGGAATAGACTCTGTAACCCGGCCCAACATGAGGTGATTGCAATGCCTGTACAGAAGCTTAGCCTGATTACAGAGGTCAGTCAGTGGTCTTGCCACATAGCAGAGCCCAGCCAGCTGCCTCACCCAAATTCATAGCACAGGCAGTAGGCCAGCTATCTATAGAACTCAAAAGCAGGCTCTCTCTGACCAGGGTTGTTACCAACTGGTTCATCTAGAATCACAGGCTAGACTAAATAGTGAAAGTTTATCCCTTCCAAAGAACACCTGTGAAATTTAGAAAAAGTAGCTGTCTCCTCAAATGTACAGACACCAATGCAAGGATATGAGGATTGCAAAGACTTAGGAAATGATGACACCTCCAGAAGAAACTATTAAAGCCCCAACAGTAACCCTAAAGGGAGATCTAAGAAATGACAGGAAAAAAATCAGAATAATTCTCTTGAAGAAGTTCAATGAACTATAAGAAAATAGGAATAAAACATTAATGAAATTAATACACAAACATTAAATTAAACAATACAATACACAAACAAAATGAGAAGTATGACAAAGAAATAGAAACAACTTAGAAAACCAAATAGAAATCCTTGAGATAAAGAATACAATGACTAAACTGAAAAATGCAATAGAAAGCTCCAGCATCAGACTCAAAGAATCAGTGAGCTTAAAGACAGAACATTTGAAATTGTCCAATCAGAGAAGCAAAAAGAAAAAAGAATGAAAATAGCCTGTAGCAATTGTGGTATACCATTAAGAGACCAAACATACACATAATGGGAATTTAAGAGAAAAGCAAAAGAGGAAAATAAAGAGAAAAGAGACAAAAAGCATACTTAAAGAAATAATGGCTGAAAACTTCCCTAATCTGGGGGAAAATTTTAACATTCAGATACAGGAAGTACAGATGTCTTCAATCTAATTCAATCCAAATATGAGTTCACCAAGACACATCACAATCAAACTACCAAAACATTAAGGATGAATAAAAAATTCAGAGAGCAATAATAGATAAAAAACACATCATATATAAAGGGATCCTAAAACAACTATCAACATACTTCCCAGAAAATTATTCTTTAATATATATATCCAATGTCCTTTGTGAATGGAAGAGAAGACACTAAATAAATCAAAATAATTTATTACCAAGAAAAAAAGCAAGGAGTGGTGTAGTGCAGGGAGTAGAAAACGGGGTCTGGGGGCCATGTTGCCCAGTTTGAGTCCAGGCCCCATCACTTATCAGTTATGTGACCATATGCAAATAGCTTAACCTTTTTAGCCTCAGTTTATAATCTCATAGAAATCTACCTTATAGACTGCATATCTAGAGATTAAAACATATAAAAAGTTAAGAAGTATAGCTAACATCTGGGTTACACTTGAATTTATCATGTTTATAACTCAATGATATAAAGTACATTTTAGAGTTCTACCATTAGGTTATGTTCCTTGCTAATACTGTCACTGTATAGTCAGTTAACTAGTTAATGGGGCCATCTCCAACTCATTTAGTAAGTTCAGGACACTAAAATCTTTTGAATCAAAACTTAATCTCCTCCCTAACTCATAATCTTATTCTCCGAATTTTGTCCTAACTTTGATGACCACTTTTCTAGAATTTATAAATTATATTTATTATTCTCTTTTTCTAATATCCTTTCACCATTCCTTCTAAGAAACTGTGATTATAGTTGTGAAACAAAAAGATTGCAGAATAGAAAAAAGAAAACTTGCAAATTGGGCTCATGTGGTGGAAGAAAGAGATTTTACCTATTATGGTTCTGTGGGCTCCACATTAAGTGCTCTCATGCTATAGACCTTGGGCTACTGGGATCTGCAGAGTTTACACCAGAGATCTTTGAATCCATATTCACACTAAATATTGTCTATATATGGATAAAATGATTTACCCATATATGCTACTAATTTTAAAATCAATAGCTTCTATTCTAATTAAAAGTATATGAAATTTTAGAAATTGCAAAATATTTAGTAGCATTTTATTTGTTTCCTCAATTGATGAGTGCAATTATTATTTTACAGGGGGGTTGTTTCACAGCTTTTTCCATATAAATGAGTTATTTATATTTTAAAGGTTGGGGGACCACTCCTCTGTGGATCTTCAATTAGTATAGCAGTAGAAGTAGAGTTTATTTAAATTCACTAAAGTCTTCATATAGCATCACAGGACAAATCCATAATTTAATAGCTTTTCTTATGCATTCCCCGCAAATAGAGACTTTCGTCAAACACTGACGACTCATACTTTTTAATTAAAAACAAATAAGCAAATACCTACAGAGTAGAGGATTTATAGCTTTTTGGTTCCAGGATATACGAGTTCTAAGTGCTAGGACAAAAACATATCTTTTCCTTTTCCAAATCTGTTCCCCCAGTTTGTCCACATTGGATGTGGAAAAACTGCTCTGAACCACATGCTCAGCAAAAGCCCATCACGTATTTATCCAAGAACAAAGAAGAATTCATGATTGTCTGATTTTTGATTTTTTATACTAGCTTTTATATGGTATAGTTTCCAAATTAAAAATATTTTGAGCTATGTCTTTAAGATGCCATCAAAAGAGTTACTTGTGGTGGGTTAATTACAGCGAACACATTTAGAAATAACTCTGCATGTTATGGGACAGATGTGGCCTTTGGAGAAAGAATGAGCCTACACTGAACATTACAGCATATTTTTGTATTTAGTAATAGGCAACAGACACAGTTCCAGAATATGCTTAAAGTCTGGTTGGGGAGTATCTGCTCTTCTGACAGTAGGAGAAATCTGGAAATTCATATTTAAAAAGAAGGAGATCAAGAAGTAAACAGCGTATCTTTGCTTCTCAATCAACTCAAACTTGCCTCATTATTTAAAAGTAGTACCCTGTTGTATAACATTGGCCAACTTTAACTAGAAAAACAAACCACTCCAGAATCCCTTCTCAAATTCCAAGACACAGATGAGGACAGAAATGATAATTACCTAAGAACACATGGTCAGGTGTACCCTTGCAAGAGGCAATTTTGGAAATTTAAAAGAATGTCTAGGACTGAGAGTAAAAGAAAGAGCTGAAGATAAATGAATTTTTCTGCTGCAGAAAATAAAACAAAACTTGTTATACTTTTGTTTTTCCTCAAGAGTATGGGTAAGAGAAGAGAAAAAAGGTCAAGAAAAAATGAAGCATCCAAAGGACTTTTAAGAACAAAAATATCTAAAACTCACCCTTTGCATTACTGTGATATAAACCATCACCTACCAAGATTTTAATTAACTGTAATTTTTTGTCATCCATGAAGGAAGGGGAACCACATTTTGGTTGTTGCTAATGTTAATTAAAAAAAAAAAAGTCATAAGAATCCAAAGAAATACGAGATTTGACAGATGCAGGGAGTTGGGAAGAAAAGTGAGTGTGAGAACTTAATCCTCCCTCTACCACATGGGATTTGCAGAAATTGGTGGCATTGGATTTTTGAGCATAGAATAAGTCTTCAATCTCAACATATTTTATATTAAAGGGTGGCAATACCTAGATGATATTTGAGTTACCTAAGATTTTTTTATTTCATTAAACATTGTTTACAAAGCTCAAATCAAATTTGCTGAGTCACAATAATGAGTTTGACAAGCAGAAGATAATCATAAATTTGTTCTATAACAAATTATTCCAAACAGTTTGGCTATAAATTGTTTGCTTTACAAATATGGCAGGAGAATCAGAACAAATAAAATCTGAAGCTATGGAATAAGTACTTCAATGCAGCCTCAATATACTTAAATCTGAGATATCATCTGTATTAAGTAATAAAGTGTTTCCTAAACGTGAAGACTACCATTAGAACAGAGTTTACATTTGTAAACTGATTTTTCTAGTTTTGAAGACAAATTCATGCCAGGACAATTAAATTTACTTTCCTGACAGAGTAACAAGGATATAAATAGGAGAAAACCAATCGATGTAATCTCATATTATGATCAATACATAATTTCTTTTATTGAGACCTAAGAGATATGGTGCTTTGTATAATTAAAATTGTGTTAGTTTAGAGTCATTATATAAAATATCTAAGACTAATCAGTTTTCAAATAACTTTAATATATAGCATTAACATTTACCTGTGTATCTTTACTAATGCAGTACTTGATTTTAGGCCCTCAATAAATGTTTATTAAATGCTAAATATAAGTAAATTTATTATTGAATAGCCAGAATCATCAAAATATTAGGATTATTCTATCATTTTAAATAGAATTACCATCTGCTAAAAGTAGAAGAGTAAAAAAACTGTGTTGAATTTATATTGATTATATGATTTACTGTTGAAACTTCATATTGAAATAAAATTTCTTGGCTTAAATTTGTTTGCAATTTTTTACATATAATTATTATTTCTAAACACACCTTTGCTCTTTTGTAACCTCAGTAGTGTTCAGTGCTGAATAAATATGGATTTATGATTTTTCTTTTTCCGATAGAGGGTCACTTTAAAATCTGGGAATAATCATAGAACATTGCCCATGTTCTTGGCATTTTTATTATCTCTAGTGAGACTCTGTAACATTTGAAAATACTTCTCTTCATATCCTCCTGGGTGATAAAGGTTGAAGTAAAATATATTTGATAAGTTCAGAAGACTCATTTACCAACTATCAAAATGTCCTAAAAACTCTTGTCGATTTTAGCAGCCTTCTAGGGAGAAAAAAAATACTGGTGAAGGGAAATGCCAAATTTGGCTGTAGCAGCTGCCTGTGGTTTAATCTCCAGAAATGTGTGTCCAAAACTTCATTCACTTTCTTAGCACCTTTACGAGTTTTTTCATATTCTTTATTATTTTCTTACTCTTTTTCCTAAAATTACCTCCCTTTAAATAATTCAATTCAATGTTCCAAAAGAAATGTTATAATACTACCACAAAAGTGGTAATAGAAATAATTACAAAAACAAATACTGTGAAAAAAGTAATTCAGCTCTAGACAGGTATCATTAACTATGATGGTTTCATGCTTGAACCTTGCTCTCTTGATGTTAAAGAGTGAACTAGTGAGTTTTAGGGCACGGTTAAAAACATGAAAGCACCAAACATGTATGTTCTAAATTAAAAACCAGAAGCAGATTAGAGATTTGAGTCAATGTTATTTAATTCTATGAGCATTTATGGATAAAATTATCTTAAGTACCAGAAGTTGTACCCTATTACACAAACTGGAAATATTGCTCTAGATAAAGCTTTTTAAGGTCTCCAAATCAGTCATGAAGGATTTTGTAATGCACCAAATGATAGCCTCTCCATATGACAGAAAGTGAGTCCCATTCCATTTTCTCTCTTTCCTTTTTTTTTTCCTGTATTAGCATGCCTTAAGAACTGTATTAGCATGCTTTAAGAGATAAAGTCAGAGAAGCCCAAAGTTCAGTATTGTTTTAGGGACTGATAATATAGGTAGAAACTAAGGGCCATGTAGTTGATTAAAAACCGCTTAATGTCTAAAGTCCCTATGAAAAGAAAAAATTATATATAAAAAAGGAAGTATAAGACCTGCAATAATCTAGCTAGACTTGAGCTGAGGGTCCTGTCTGGTAGAAGGAAAACTAACAAACAGAAAGGACATCCACACCAAAAACCCATCTGTACATCACCATCATCAAAGACCAAAAGTAGATAAAACCACAAAGATGGGGGAAAAAGCAGAGCAGAAAGACTGGAAACTCTAAAAAGCAGAGCACCGCTCCTCTTCCAGAGGAACACAGGTCCTCACCAGCAACGGAACAAAGCTGGACGGAGAATGACTTTGACAAGTTGAGAGAAGAAGGCTTTAGACGATCAAACTACTCCGAGCTACGGGAGGAAATTCAAAACAATAGCAAAGAAGTAAAAAACTTTGAAAAAAAATTAGACGAATGGATAACTAGAATAACCAATGGAGAGAAGGGCTTAAAGGAGATGATGGAGCTGAAAGCCAAGTATCAAGAACTACGTGAAGATTGCAGAAGCCTCGGTAGCCGATGCAATCAACTGGAAGAAAGGGTATCAGTGATGGAAGATGAAATGAATGAAATGAAGCGAGAAGGGAAGTTTAGAGAAAAAAGAATAAAAAGAAATGAACAGAGCCTCCAAGAAATTTGGGACTATGTGAAAAGACCAAATCTACATCTGATTGGTGTACCTGAAAATGATGGGGAGAATGGAACCAAGTTGGAAAACACTCTGCAAGATATTATCCAGGAGAATTTCCCCAATCTAGCAAGGCAGGCCAACATTCAGATTCAGGAAATACAGAGAATGCCACAAAGATACTCCTTGAGAAGAGAAACTCCAAGACACATAATTGTCAGATTCATCAAAGTTGTAATGAAGGAAAAAATGTTAAGGGCAGCCAGAGAGAAAGGTCGGGTTACCCACAAAGGGAAGCCCATCAGGCTAACAGCTGATCTGTTGGCAGAAACTCTACAAGCCAGAAGAGAGTGGGGGCCGATATTCAACATTCTTAAAGAAAAGAATTTTCAACCCAGAATTTCATATCCAGCCAAACTAAGCTTCATAAGTGAAGGAGAAATAAAATACTTTACAGACAAGCAAATGCTGAGTGATTTCGTCACCACCAGGCCTGTCCTAAAAGAGCTCCTGAAGGAAGCACTAAACATGGAAAGGAACAACTGGTACCAGCCCCTGCAAAAACATGCCAAATTGTAAAGACCATCGAAGCTAGGAAGAAACTGCATCAACTTACGAGCAAAATAACCAGCTAACATCATAATGACAGGATCAAATTCACACATAACAATATTAACTTTAAATGTAAATGAGCTAAATGCTCCAATTAAAAGACACAGACTGGCAAACTGGATAAGGAGTCAAGACTCATCTGTGTGCTGTATTCAGGAAACCCATCTCACATGCAGAGACACACATAGACTCAAAATAAAGGGATGGAGGAAGATCTATCAATCAAATGGAAAACAAAAAAAGGCAGGGGTTGCAATCCTAGTCTCTGATAAAATAGACTTTAAACCAACAAAGATCAAAAGAGACAAAGAAAGCCATTACATAATGGTAAAGGGATCAATTCAACAAGAAGAGCTAACTATCCTAAATATATATGCACCCAACACAGGAGCACCCAGATTCATAAAGCAAGTCCTGAGTGACCTACGAAGGGACTTAAACTCCCACACAATAATAATGGGAGATTTTAACACCCCACTGTCAACATTAGACAGATTAACGAGACAGAAAGTTAACAAGGATATCCAGGAATTGAACTCAGCTCTGCACAAAGTGGACCTAATAGACATCTACAGAACTCTCCACCCCAAATCAACAGAATATACATTTTTTTCAGCACCACAGCACACCTATTCCAAAATTGACCACATAGTTGGAAGTAAAGCTCTCCTCAGCAAATGTAAAAGAACAGAAATTATAACAAACTGTCTCTCAGACCACAGTGCAATCAAACTAGAACTCAGGATTTTTGTCTCGTTATTATTAAAAAAAAAAAAAACAAAAAAAAAACTAGATTAACCTATGAGCCAGTAAGTAGCAAAGTCAATCTAAAGAAGATTTAGTACAGCATTGTGAAGGAATATGAACTTTACAGTTTAAAAAGTAATTCAAATCAAGTTTTTTTTTTTTGAGACGGAGTCTCACTCTGTTGCCCAGGCTGGAGTGCAGTGGTCCAATCTCGGCTCACTGCAAGCTCTGCTTCCCAGGTGCACGCCATTCCCCTGCCTCAGCCTCCTGAGTAGTTGGGACTACAGGCGCCCACCACCACGCCTGGCAATTTTTTTTGTATTTTTAGTAAAGCCGGGTTTCACCGTGTTAGCCAGGATGGTCTCGATCTCCTGACCTCATGATCCGCCTGCCTCTGCCTCCCAAAGTGCTGGGATTACTGGCATGAGCCACCGCCCCAGGCCCAAATCAAGTTTTTAAAGAAGAGCAAGTTGAACTTCATTTTTAACGTCTTGGATAATACTAAGGAAAATGACAACATAAAAATAATTTGAGAAATTATTGCTCATTTATAGGATAAAGTTCAGAACAAAAAATATAAAGTAAAAAAAGAGCAAAAAAGATACATAAAAATTTAGTAAAATAGTATAGGAGTAAATGCATCAGGAAAGATGTAAAACCAAAGGAACCCTAAGTAGGAAATGAGTCATTAATATGATATTTTATTTTAAAATCTTATTTTCAAATGGTACTAGAGTGATGAGATCACGATATTTAGGTATTAAGAGATAACTATTGTTGCTTTTTTCAATAGTGGTTGGATTCTTATTACAGCATGAATTCAGTTTTTATTTGTGAATTTTGAACAAGAGCAAAGTTGTCAAAGAAGAGAAACTAATGTGAGTAAAGATGTAAATTGGATTCCAAGAGGAGAAGGAAAGGAGTTGGAATGATTTACTATTTAATCTGAAGAAACAATGTCTGAAATGAAATTTAATTCCAACCAAATGTACACATCTATATCATTTGCCTATCTTAATTTTCCAATCTGTAAATGAAAGCAAAAAGAATTTCAGCCTAAAATTTCTGTTTCGCTAGATGAAAAAAAGTATTCATTTTCCTAATATTAGGAGAAAATAAATAGGCAAATCTAGTTCATGAACAAAATATCTCTCATGGAGACATACCAAGGAATGTAAATTATAATTATAAGCTAAATAAATTAGTAAAATATCTCTGTCATGAAAGTAACATGATACTTTCCATAATTACAGTGTATCTCTTTTTTTTTTTAGACAGAGTCTCGCTCTGACACCCAGGAGTGCAGTGGCGCTCATTGCAACCTCCACCTCCTGGGTTCAAGCGATTCTCCTGCCTCAGCCTCTTGAGTAGCTGGGATTACAGGCGCCCACCACCATGCCCAGCTGGCCAGGCTGGTCTTGAACTCCTGACCTCAGGTGAGCCACTGACCTCGGCCTCCCAAAGTGCTGGGAGTACAGGTGTGAGCCACCGTGCCCAGCCTATGCATAACAATTATTAAACTCTACATTTAAACATTTAATTAATCTTTTTCATTCATTTAACACAGATAATTACAGAATGCCTATATGTATTAGGGCTGTGCTAGGTGATGATATAAACATTATTTATTTTCCTTATCAATTCAAATAATTTACTTATATATCTTATATTCATTATACTACTATTTAGTATGCTTTGCAGGTATGTTCTTAGAGCTATTAAATGTATTCTTTAAAAAATATCCTCAAGTGTACATTTTGTTTGCAGAAAAGATTTTTTTCAGTGGTTAATTAGGCTTTAGAAGTTAATGTTCCATTTTTTTAAGTTACAGAATAAAAAAAATCTATCTTGTAAGATTTTAAGTTTAATTTACAAATGTGATTATTCCATTTACTAATGTAGTGAATGCAGTCATCATTCTAGGGATCCTTTAGCATTTAATCCCATTTATATATTTTGTTAAGTAAACTCCCTTAAGTATTCAAAACTCTATTATTAATTGAAAATAGTTAACATTTACCACTTTGACTGCTTTTAAGGGTTTTGTAGAACTAACGTATGTAAAAGCATTTTGTAAACTTTCAATTAAATACACAAATATGGCACTATTAGTATTACATTATAATGTCAGATGTGTTACCATATTGAAATGATTCATCAAAGAACAAACTTCATGGCTTTGCTCATAAATGCTTTAATAATTGGTTGATTAGTTTTTAAGTTGTTTAAATTTTTTAATTACCTTTTCCGCCCTGAATTGGATGGGATTTGAGGAAAATCAAATTTAAGTGAATTAAAGTCTTCAGAAGAATTTAAACATTTCTCCAACTAATAATAATCTGTCTTAAGCACCAAGAAGCATTGTAAGCAAGCTTCAGTTTGGACTTCAGAAGACAGCCTCGTGACAAACCTTTTGTCCTAGCCTTGCGACAAGGACCCCATGCAGAACACGGATTTTCAAGTGTGCAGTTAGCCACAAATCCTTGGGGTCAGTTTTCAATCTAGTGGCACGACAGATAAATCAATTAGTGTATAACTAACTAAAGATGGTGAATACCTTTAACTGCTAAAATAATCTGAGGCAGTCACATCTTACAGAAAGCTATCTCCCTACAAAATGACAAGCCTAAGCAAGCCTTACAAGTGAGGCTTTGAACCCTAAATAGGTAAGGTTTAATGAGAAACTGAAATTCAGAATAGTAGAGTATCATTGAGAGTAAATTGATAATAGCTATATTAAAGCTTAAAAGTATAAAGTATATCTTTTTTGTTCATAGGGGATTTGTTCTAGAGATGTGGGGAAATGGAAAATCCTCAAATAGTGTACAAAGAATAATGATAATCGAGATTTATTTGTAAAAAAGAGTTTGTTATTGTCACAAAACACATCAGTGGCTGCTGACATTTCTCTCCATGGTTTTCCTGATATTTCTTAAGATTTTTGAATTAAATACATTCAGTCTCTGTTAAGTAGTAATCATTCTTAAGACCTTGAAGGATCTTACCATCTCTCTCCAATAAGACTTTTAATAGATTCCCTACTTCAATTTAAAATTCTTAAACCCAAAATCAGAGTTTCATTTATTTCTGCCTAATGTTTGTGATAACTCTAAAAGCTAACAGACCAAAATACGACAAAATATAAATGTAAACATAATGAATAAATCTTAGCCAAAACCTGGTGTAATCATTACCCAGATTAAAAAATAGAATATTACCAGCAGTGTAAAATCTCCTTGCGACTGTAAACATATCAGTTATATCCCTCTTCCACTACTCTAGAGGTAACTGCTAATCTGATTTATGGTAATCATTCTTAGCCTTTCTTTATAGAACTACTGTCTATGTGTACATGTGAATATAATATAGTTTAGATTTCAGTGTTTTAATTTTATGTAAATGGCAACATATTGAAGCATTGTGTTTTGCTCAGTATATTTTAATTTTTTTCATTTTATTGATTATAGCTATAGTCATTGTCATTGCTGTATACAATACATTGAACCAATAAAGCATAATTTACATATTTACTTTGCAATTGATAGACATTTGAGCTGTCACTAATTTTGGGCTATTCTCAAAAGTTCTGCTATAAATATATTTTTATTTCTATTGCATAAAAGGAAAGTACTTAAGTCTGCCAAATTTTTTGATTGGGTTGTTTTTATTTTTCTTAGTGATTTGTAGTTTTTTTTCTATATTAAGATGAGTCATTTTTTGGTCAGTTATATATACATGGCAAGCCTTTTCTCCCATTTTGTGGCTGTATTTTCAATTTTGCCACTGCATCTTCTGATAAATAGAATAATTAATTCCAATGCAATGAAATGTATGTCTTTTCTTTTATGGCTAGTGCTTTTTTGTGCATTTTCCTGAAATAAGGTTATAAAGCTATTCTCCTATTTTTTTATTAAGTTTTAAAGATTTCCATTCCATATTTAAGTCAATGGTTCATCTGGAATTAGCTTTCATATGTAGTGCTATGTAGGAGTCTAATTTATTTTTTTCCACTGGCTACCCGATGGTACCAGCAGCATTTATTGAAAAGATCAATCATTACTCACTGCTCTGTTGTACCATCTTTGTTTTATATCAAAGATCTATATATCTGTAAGTCAGTTTCAGGGCTCTCTATTCTTTTCTATTCATCTATGTGGCATCAATGAGACTACCACTTGATTTGTCTACCTTGCACCAATTTGACTATTTTAATTACTATATCTTTGTTATGGGACTCTATAAATGGTAGAGTATGTTATCCTTTCCTGTTTTTCTTCTTTAAAAATTACTAAGGTTTTCTTGGTTTTGTGCACTTTTATACAAAATTATAAAAAGCTTCTTATATTCCACATACTGGATTGCCCAGTCAATCCAGTTTTCTTTATTTCAAGTTTTCTTTAACTTTTCAAAAAAGTTTTATAATTATTCTCATACAAATAATGCACATCTTTTATTATAATTATTTATATGTGCTTTTTTATGTTTCCGTGAATGGCATATTGCTACATTTTCTTTTTAATTATTTGTTGCATCAATAGAAATACAATTGGTTTCATAAACCTTATATACAGAGACCCTGCTAAACTCTTTAATTCTAGTGGGTTTTTTTGTTTGTTTGTTTTTGTTTTTTGGTAAGTTCTCATAAATACTGTACTTAAACAATCATGTTTATGTGGTGTCATTTGTTTGGGGAAATACCCGAGGTTGGTCATCTAGTGCTAAGGAAATTGAAGATGCAGCACACAAGGAGTGGGGTTAAAAGTAGAAAATTTAATAGGCGAAAGAAAGAAGAGAAAAGCTCCCCCATGTAGAGGAAGGGAGGTTCCAAAATGGCAAGATGCAGTGGGCTTTACAGAGGGGCTTGAGGAAGTGGTGTCTGATTTATATAGAACATAGCGGATTGGTTGGACCAGATGTGACATTTACATAGCTCACAAAGAGGCTGGCTGTCCCACCCTAATTTCTTATTATGCAAATGAGATATTTACCTGGCTGGGGCCACGTTACCTGCACGTGTGGCAACAAAGAAAAGGGAAGAGAAAACCTCCATGTTGAATATACCTGGCTTCCAGGTATCCCTTTTTTATTGGTACAATTGCAGACATTTACCTATGCAAGCTTGCATATCTATGCTTGTGGCTTGATTTTTCAGGCCGCCCTAGAAAAAAAATGATTTGGGGGCTGCTTTTCATTAAAAGGAAATTCCACCAAGAAATCTTTTACGCTTATTAACTGCCTAAATAATTTCTTTTTAACTCCTATATCAATGTCCTATATCATCTACAAATAATATCAATTTTGATTTTTTCTTTCCAATTCTTAATATATTCATTTTTCATGTTTTACAGCATTAGCTAAGATATTTTGTACAAAGTTTTATAAAAGTAGAATTGTTGGGCAAGACTGTCTTATTGTTATTCTCACCAAATGCTAATATTTTACTATTATTCACAATGATTGCTATAGTTTTTGAAGCTGCTCTATTAGATTAGGAAAATCCTCTTACTGTTTTGGTTTTCTAAGCATTTTTATCAGCAATAAATATTAAATGTGCAGAAGTGTTTTTTCTGCTTCAATGAGATTATCATATATTTTGTCTTTATTTTTCCATGTAATGAATTATGTCAATTGATTTTCTAGTGTAAAACCAACTTCACATTGATAATATAATCTCAATTCGATATAATAAAAGTATCATTTTAAACGTTTTGCTGGCTTTTTAAAAATCTTTTTTCATAATGGGATTGGTCTATACCATTTTTCTCTTATAATATTCTTGTCAGGTTTTGGTTTCAACAATAAGCTAACTTTGTAACATAAGTTGGAAAATAAAACCTCTATTTTTATTCTCTAGAAGAGCTTATATAAAAGTGAATTTATTTATTAAATAAAATAAAGTTTTGTGTAACTTCCATGTGACACCTACTGGGCTGGAAATTTTTTGTGTGAGAAGATTATTAATTGCTGATTCAATTTCTTTTACAATTTAAGGCCTACCAAAGTTTTGTATTTATGCTTGAGTCAGTTTTGATAGGCTATAGTTTTTAGAAATTTATTTACTTTACATAAATTTTCAAAATTATTGGCATAAGCCTTTTCATAATATGTATTTATTATACTTATATTTTGGCAGAATTTGCAGTAGTATTCTTTTTCATTTCTATTCACTTGTTTCTGCTCTCTTGATTAGTATCAGCAGAGGCTTACCGACCTTATCATTAAACATGGGTGTTCTTTGCACTATATATTTCTTTTCCATTTCATTAGTTTTTCTTTTAATTATTTTCACCAATCTACTTTTTTATTTTTTAGTTTTAAGACAGGGTTTTGCTCTGTCACCCAGGCTGGAGTGCAGTGGCGTGATCATGGCTCATTGCAGCCTTGACCTCCTGGGCTCAAGCAATCTTACCACCTCAGGAAGCTGGGGTGGTGTGCACTACCATACCTGGCTTACTGTTGTATTCTTTTGTAGAGACAGGATTTTGCCATATTTTCCAGGCTGGGAAAGATATAGATATTTTATTTTCCTAATTATAATATTGATTTATAATGTAATTATATTAAACCCAGAGAAAATACACATTCAGATCTTTAGTTATTTTCAAAGGAAACGTTAGTGCAAGATATCAAGCACAATATGTGAATACTAAAGTTTTAACCAGGTATCTAGATATCTTAAATTACAAGAAGATGGGAAAAATAACCATATGCAGATTTTCAAGTAAAATATCTATAACTTGTTCGATAAACCCGGGAAACCCTTTATCTACGCCATGATGTAAAAAAAAAATCAAAGTATGTGTGCAGAGAGAGAGAATTATTTGAGAAGAAGTTGTCTTTGTAGAATATTATCTTTGAATCCCATTCCCACCTCTTCCATCCCCAAGGCGGTCTTGTCTGCTCCCTCAATTCAAACCTACTTTAATATGTGATCCTTATAGTCGGAAGGCATAATGGCCTAGGATCTGAATCATTCTTGGGAAATCTAGAGAATTAAAGATAGCTGATAGCTGCCTAACTGCCTTGATTTAGGACCGGGAGAGTTGTTAACCATGTTGAGAATAAGCCTTGTGGGCGGCAAGCCATCAGGTGCTGAGGCAAGAGACCGAGGGCACGAGCCGTTCCAGTATAATAAGATATATAAAACAACAAGAGTTATACTAGATCTAGATCACAGACATGATTATATATGAATATCATTAATCATTAGTTTGTAGCAATGACTCTTTATTCCAATATTATAATAATCCTCACTCTGTAATCATAACCTAGGGAAAACCAGGCCATACAGAGATAGGAGCTGAAGGTACATAGTGAGAAGTGACCAGAAGACAAGAGTGGGAGCCTTCTGTTAAGCCCAGACAGGGTCACCAGAGGGCTCCTTGGTCTAGCGGTAATGCCAGCGACTGGGAAGATGCCCTTTGCCAAGCGGACCGTGGTCTAGTGGTAGAGTCAGTGCCAAGGAAAAACACCCACTTCTTAGCAGACTGGGAAAGGGAATCTCCCTTTCCCCGGGGGAATTTGGAGAAGACTCTACTCCTACACCTTTTGTGGAGGGCCTGACTGTTGTCAGGCCTGCCTGCAGTTATCCAGAGGCCTAACCATCTCCCTGTGATGCTGTGCTTCAGTGGTCACACTCCTAGTCTGCTTTCACGTTCCATCCCATACAACGGGCTCTGCCTTTTAGATAGCAGTAGCAAAATTAGCGAAAGTACTAAAAGTCTCTGATATGCAGAAATAATGGCATAAGCTGTCTCTCTCTCTCTCTCTGTCTCTCTCTGCCTCGGCTGCCAGGCAGGGAAGGGCCCCCTGTCCAGTGGACACGTGACCCACGTGACCTTACCTATCATTGGAGATGGCTCACACTCCTTATCCTGCCCCTTTGTCTTGTATCCAATAAATATCAGCGCAGCCTAGCATTCGGGGCCACTACCAGTCTCCACGTCTTGGTGGTAGCGGTCCCCTGGGCCCAGCTATCTTTTATCTCTTTGTCTTGTGTCTTTATTTCTACAATCTCTTGTCTCCGCACACGGGGAAAAAAACCCACCGACCCTGTGGGGCTGGACCCTACAAAACCTGCACTGCTGGATGTTGCCAGGGAAAAGAGGTAATGGACTGTTTCCTGTGGGCCAAATAAAAGGGAGAGAGAATGAGAGTGTGGGCTTAGGGTTATCCTGCATTCCATTCCTTAGCTCTGCCTGGAGAACTGGGAATATGAGGAAGCTCTTGGCTAACAAGGATGACCAGTGCTTTGGAAGGGGTAACCAGTGAACTACCAGAATAGGGATCCATCCACATGAGGCAAGGAACTACAGAGAAGAGAGGCTGAAAAGTGCACTTTTGAGGAACCCTTGAAAGTGCACCATTCAGCAGTTGCGCTTTAACTATCTCCCAGACTGTGAGCACAGCTTACGGCGCCACATCAAGTAATGTCTTTCATTCATCCTCTCACTCCTCCCTTACTCTGCTCTCAGTACAGTTGGTCAGAAAGGAGCTTGAGAGGGAACAGGGAAGCAGAAAAATAGAGACCTCTAAAAAAAGCCACTTTGTAGAATCCTACTCCACACTGGCATGACCTACAAGAGAGAAATTTGAATTATAATTTTGGATTATGTATTCTAATTTCTAATTGATACACTCTGAAAATTTAGTTGCCCACAAAACTATCCATTTCTTAAGGGTGAGCAAAAGAGCCATAGGTTTCCAATAGTTTCATCAAAGATGAAAAGTTTATATTCATCAAATCAATATTAAAGAGTTAGTGGGAAACAAAAATAAAATAGAATTTTAATTACATTTTATGATTTGTGGTTTCTATGTTTTTTAAATCAATTTCTAAGTTTTATGCTTTCCTAAGACTATGAAACAAGAGTGGTAATCACTGCTAAGTTAATCATTTATAGTAACATTTTAATAAAAGCAATCATCTTTATGAAAAATGGAAAGATTTGGCACCCAGAATGTGTCTTTAAAATTCCAAGACTGAGCTGGCAAGCCTAGTTAATTGTAGAAAAAGGCCCCCAGAACCCTATCTTTTCGATATCCATTGAGTCACCACAAACGTGGTGACAGCTTTGCAAATCGTATGCCTGTATGCCTGATGCTTAGACAAAACCCTACAGCTACTATGAAATAGGTGATGAGATTAACCCAAATGCCCATGGGTCATGAAGAGAGGTAAAAGAGGATAAGGTAGGGTTTAAATGCATATATGTTTGTAGAAAAAAGGGGCATTTCTCAATTTAAAGGGGTACTTCTTACTCAGATCTAACTGAATAATATCATGAGGGAATATGAAGTCCGATTTGTCAAAAAAAAACCCTGAAAATACAAATTTATTTCTTTTATTGTTGTTATTGTTGTTTTGCAAAATTTCCTTATTTTAAAATATTTGTAAATATTTGTACAGTCATAAAACACACCTGGTATGTTACATGTTTAGTGTGGCCAAACAACACACACATTCAAGTTAGAGGTCAAGGGTTGCTAGCTTCTAAATTCTGGAAGATAGACTGCTAAATTCTTCTTGTAAGTTATTGTAATTCATTAAGTAATGGCAAGCTGATGAACCAGTTGACAAATTTCAGTCGTTGTTTTTTGATACTAGAAGTGTGACTACTCTTCTAGCCTAGATTCATAATATCATAGCTTCTGCATTTTTTTCATGCTCACAAATGCTAGTAATTTAATCCTCTATATATTCTTAAACTCTTCTTACAGTTAACAGTTCTCTGGGAACGAGAAATATTTGTGTTTGGATTATCTAATGCATCTTGATCCCACTTGAAACTTTGAAGGGAATACCATAGTTGTTTCTCTAATAAAACTATTATTAAATGTGGCTAGATTTCTTGAGTACCCTATAGGATAGAGGCCCAGGATCATTCAAGGTTAATGAAAACATGAGGGACTTTAATAGTAGAAGTGAAAGCAATTGATATGATTTTATACTGATTAGGAAATGAAGGGCGCCTCTTTGCGAGGAGATTGTCAAACGAAGCTGGAATATAAGCCTGTATGCCTAGTGAGATTTCAGCACTTCAACTAATATTTGTATTAACCAAATCTGTCCTTGGCCAAATTTATCTTAAACTAGTACAAGCAAAAAATAATAATAATAATTTAGATTAAATTTATACCAATATTTTCCCTGAAAGCCCTAGACACTCACACTTTCCTTGAAAGGTAAACACCTTTGCTTACCTTGTGGGTGTGGGACAGTGAAAAGAGCACACTGCACATTGAGTGGATGGAGGGAAGAAGGATTGGCAAGGGCTTTAATGGCAAGAAGGAAGAACTCCACTGGGTACTGGCCTTGTAAGAGTGGCTAGAGGGCCTGTGCGGAATACTCTTCCCAAATCCTTAGAGCAATTAATGAGTTTCCGCGTCTCCTCTTCCCAGCTTCCGAGCTTAGACAGCTTTCTTTCTCCCAGCCTCTGTCATTTCCTCAATCTCTTTTAACCTCATTTTTATTCTCAATCTTTTTTCCGGATGTTGGTTTCTGTCCCCACCCTCTCTCCAAGTCTTTTTTCCAGCCCCACTCCTAACAAACATCTCCCATTTGCATAAAAATGAGGCCACATGGAAAAATGAAAAACATGTTTTTTGTTGATGTGTACTATGAGAAATAACTCTCATGACAGAGAATTGGCCTTTTACATGCAAAGTGGATGCTTTCTAACATCCCTAACTGAAAAATCTCTAAAGGAAGTAAGCATTAGGGAATAGAATAAAACATCTTGCTTCAGAAGGAGCATATCTAGTGATAACAGGATGAAGATGAAGCAAGATAACTTCCGGCAAAATGCATAAGAATTGTTTGTTACACAAAGATTATAGAACTGTAGATCTGGAAGAAAGCTTTCATATCACTTGATTAAACCACACTCATTTTATAGACACGAAAATTAAAGCCTTGGGAGGTTACAAATTTTGCCTGCCTCAGTCACACAGCAAGCATGTGGCCCCTGGTAACTAACCCAAGTGCTCTTGGCTCAAAGGTTCAGTGTACTCTTCACCACTACAGTATGCTGGCTTGTCACACCAGTCAGGGCTCAATGGGAAAAATATAAGAAGGTTGTTATACTGCCAAATATATATATATATATTTTTTTTAGTGAAAGTACCCTTTCTTTTATGTAATATTCTAATGAATAGCATATGTATTATGGGGAAAGGATTCTGTATTTAACAAAGAACAAGGTGGTTTATCTCATGTCAATTGCACAAAGGGCGTTTGGATTATTTACTGATCTAGGAACAACTGAATTCTGCACAAGATTAGGATAAAGTTAATTACTCAACATACTGAATTAAGACTTCAGAGTTGCAAAGGCAAACTATGTAATCAAGGTGCCTTTACAATTGAATTTTCATAATTTTACAGTCTATCCTGGTGGGAATGGGGACTAATCTGATCTAAATGGTTCAGAATTACCTGATGAATTACAGACCACTAATTTTTGTATATGTGAGCAAGTAATAGGAATGACTTGGCACTTGTATTCGGATATTCACGACACTCTGGTATGATTTGAACCGTCACTATAATTCAAAGTTAAGTATTTTCTGCTATTTATACAACAGTAAGATGGTAGGTCAACTTCATAAAGCAAATCAAATAAGTTTAGCCAATCAAAAGAGTATTCCAAAATACACTTACTGCTTCCCCTCTACAGAGGCCAGGGATAAAAATAAATATTGCCCTCAAGTAACTGAAAACAAATCTGGGAATGCCTTGGGTATTTTCACCTCTGCTGACTTTTGAAGAAACAGAATTCTCCAAATTAAAGCAAGGGCTAGCTACTAAATATCACCTATGTGCCCAAAAATAGGTCTTGGGAAACATACACAAAAATAATCACTCAGAAATTGTCCTTGCTTCCTATACACAGTTAAGTTGTAACAAAACCTAATAATAGATGTTTAAATGATTTTTTCTTCTCCTTTGTATACCTTAAGAATTTTAAACTTTAATTGATATAAAACTTGTACCCAACAAATGAGGCTGTCAAAAAATGAAAAGGAAAGAGAAAAAATAAAAAGTTCATTGATCATATCATTTAATTATTCTAATCCCAATAATGCAATTACTTAATAAATCTTTAAGTGAGTTCACTCTGTGCATTTAGAAAAGGTGAGTCCCACTTTTAAAAATTGGGTTTGCAGAGAGAGATAATTGGAGAATTCTCGTGGTTGTTTAGAGTTGTCACAATGGCTTTGGGCTCATTAATGTAAGAGTAGCCTTTGTATCCTGGGGAGAGTGCCCAAGAACTCAACGTTTATGTTCTCACACTTGCTGAACACCCTAGGAGGGCGATTTCACAGTTCACACCACAAAAAAGTATTTCTTTTCCCACTTCAGTTAAAAATAAATTCAATGTGTGATACAAATGGTTTTCCATGTTTTGTGTGTGTGATTTTTATAACTGAAGCATTATTTCAACACATGGCCATTTGGATGTGAACAGCCATAAAAATTATGTAAAGGTATTATGGCTAAAATAGAAATGATACAATGGCAGTTAAAGGCCCAACTAGTAAGGGAAAGTTCTGAAATTTATGGAATGGTTTCCTATTTCTCTCTTGATTCTGTGAGTTAATGTTAACTTATACGATAATAGCTAATGTTTTAGTAGTAATTTATAATGTGCACAGTATCTAAAATGGATATTCCCATTGTCATGTAACAACAATACCACGTCAATATGTATCTTTCTTCCCATTTTTTACATTCAGAAACTGGGATTAAGAAAGATTTAATATCTGGGCCAATTTGAACATACTTAGAAGCGAGACTCAAACTTAAGTTTTCACA
The DNA here is from genome assembly GCF_006542625.1 of Nomascus leucogenys. Taxonomy (NCBI): domain Eukaryota; kingdom Metazoa; phylum Chordata; class Mammalia; order Primates; family Hylobatidae; genus Nomascus; species Nomascus leucogenys. The sequence continues at coordinate 82,885,726 of NC_044389.1, forward strand.
TTAAGACCTTGTTTCCTTCCACTAACGTATTCAACCTCTCAGATTAAGCAACACTCAATTCTTTATGAGAGTAGTAACAATATTTGAGGATGTTGACTATATTTTCAGACTAAAAAGAATTTTAATTAAATACGAACGCAATTTTGCTTATTAATTTGAGTGATTAGTTTACAAATGAAGGTAAATAACATAAATCTGAAAGGTATTTGAGAAAATACACCTGTTTGCATATAATGTATAAAATTGTGCCTGCATATATTGTGATTAAAATATTACTTGGCAGTCATCTTACAACAGTTCTATTGTGAAAAATTTTCAGATGCTCATTTTTCACTTTGTGAGAATTAACATTATAATTGTTTAAATATTTTCTGCTTCTGGATTGGAATCAACTTGGAAATAAAATATTTCATCTACGGTGCAGGTTATGAGTTCCAAAACTCAGCAAAACTTTATATAACATTTATCTCATATCAGACACTATTCTGGGTGCTTTCTGCATATTACCTTGTGTGATTCTTCCAATATCCCTATGAGGTAATTCCTTGTAGAGATATTGCAAGAACCACATAAGGCAATCATCTCCATTTTACAGCTGAGGAAGCCAAAAGTTGAGTAACTTGTCCAAGTTTATACAGCTAGTAAGTGGCAGAGCTGAAACTTGAACTCAGACAATTTGTCTCCAGAAGAATTATAAATGTGACACCAAGTGATTAATTCACTGATAGCTATTTCCTCTTTGTTTCTTTCCTTCTTCTCCAAGTCCCATATTAGCTTCACTGACATTTATAGCCAAGTACATGTTTTTTTCAACCAACATAACGATGACTGGTAGGCAAATGCCTACAACTCCTTCCAACCCATCCCCTAAGAATTAATTGAATCCAGAATATTAAGAAAACATTATTGCTAAGTAAAAATTCATTTATGGCATTACAGTCTTAGTTGTCAGTTTAGAAGGCTGAAGTTGCTGTGAGGTGCAGTAGTGACTTCTAAATTACTCGAGCGGCAAGTCTTTATCCTTATTCTTTTTCAGAAAACTCAACTTACTGAAGTGTCACTACATCAGAAGGTAGCTGAAGAGCAACCTTTGTGGCTCTTTGATTTTAAGCCACACCACCCTTGTGTAACTTTATACTATTTCCAAGCATCTGTTTCTTAATCAGTAAGATGGGATAAAGCTGGCCTTGAAATTTGTGATGGAAGTAATGTGTGTAAAGTGCCTGGCACAATAAATGGTAGATGATAGTAGATGTTGTGACAATACTTCTTTGGGTTAACTTGGACCGTTCCCAACTGTGATCTCCATTCTCTAGTCTTTGACACAACTAATACAGGTTTCAGCTAGAGTATGAGTGATTCAACCGATTTAAAAAAACAGTTCACATTTCAGATGAGAAGTACAGAAAGAATAAAATCAATGACATAAACATTTTTTACTACTAATGTCACAGTATAATTCATTACTGCAAACAGGCAAATAATTGCCTTAGAACAGAATCTGTTTAGAATATTGTTAAGCTTATTTAACAAAAGATTGATCAAAGATATTTCATTTTTTTGAAATGAAAAGGAAGAAGAGTAGTACATATTAATTAGAGTGTCAGAGAAACTGAAACTAATATTTACTTAGATATACACTACCATCTAAACTAAAATGTTCTCATCAAGAAAAATAATAAATCTTGGGTTTTCCTAAATAGCAGAGCCTGAAACAAGGGCTTCTGTTCAGATAGTTTATAAAAAAAAAAAAATAGAAAGAGGAGAAAAGGACTAAAACAATGAAACTGGAGGAGGAATATAAGAGAAAAGCATTTATGTATTCAGTGGCTCCATTCCCTCTTTAGTCAGGAGCTGTCTCATAGAATGCTAATGCTCCTGCACTTCTAGTTCAGGCATCTGATAATCCCAGATTCTGAAACACACCTTTATATCAGAATAGCACCAGAAAGAAAGCAGGATATATGCATTAAAGTGAGGCAAGTGGCTGTCAGGTTACACCCGTGCATAGCTGGTTGCCATAGCAATAGCTGGAGTAAACATGGCCCGAGAAGATGTGGGGAAAGACACAACCAGGAATCTAATGCTCATACGGTGACTTCTTCTACTTTGGGACTAATTATGATTATCTCTACATATATCATTCTACAGGATATGAAACCTCAAGTTTTAAAAATCTATTTTTCTTATGGTTGCCCCAAATTTGGGAACCATATAGTGCCCTTACTAGATGTAATTGACACCACTAATGTTTCCCATGGTGTGCAACAGTACAAAAAGGATCTTGTTTGCTAACTGAGAGAGCTTCTTCTATCAGCCAAAAGGTACTATTAGCTTAACCTAACAGACCTATAATAGATAGGAATTCAGTAGCTGGAAAGGATTCAGTACACAGGAATTGAAAGTTACTTAAATTCCTACTCTGAGCTGGGCATGGTGGCTTATGCCTGTAATCCCAGCATTTTGGGAGACTGAGGCAGGTGGATCACCTGAGGTCAGGAGTTCGCAACCAGCCTGGCCAGCACAGTGAAACCTTGTCTCTACTAAAAATAAAAAGATTTAGCCAGGCATGGTGCCGGGTGCCTGTAATCCCAGCTATTTGGGAGGCTGAGGCAGGAGAATCGCTTGAACCTGGGAGGTGGAAGTTGCAGTGAGCCAATATCACACCATTGCACTCCAGCCTGGGCAACAAGAGCAAAACACCGTCTCAAAAAAAAAAAAAAAAAAAAAAAAATCCTACTCCGACGTTCAGTATTTAGAAACGTGCATCTCATATTTTTCTTAAAGACAAAAAGGAAGTTGGAAAGTGATTACTAAGAAAAAAGAATGTGAGTAACTTGAATTAGTTAAAATATTAGTTAAAATAATTCGTTAAAATAATTAGCTGCCCCTTGGAATGTAACTCCACCAATGAAAAGGAAAGGATGGGCAGTTGTCTAGTAAATTCAAAGCTTTGTGAAACCCTTAAATATTCATTTTTTCTTAGTTTTCTGGATAACTACAATCTTCAAGATAAAATTGCCAGAGAATTTGTTTCTGACAACTGTTATAAATCTTTTGAAAGTAGGAGTTCTAGGATGATCACTTCTACTTTTAGATGGGGATTATTAAAAATCAGCAGTGAAGAAAGAATGCAAAGAAATGGTTTGCAGACTAAATACTTTTCCATTTGGATTTGTTCTATATTGGTTTAGTCTTCCTACAATAGACTACCCATTTCAGGTAAGAGACACTGGTGTGGATTAAGCTCAACAGAAGTACTTAGCAAAATTATCTACTCTGAAGCAGCTCACGTTACCTATAATGATGCATAAAGATGTATGATTTTTTTTAACTTTCTTCCAACTTCTATTTTTGTAAACTTCACTTCTAAAAAAGCCATTTTGTATTTTTGAGAAGTTGGTTGAGAATAAGGTATCTCCTTGAATACTTTTAACTATAGGAATGTATTACATTGAGTATTTGATACCCCAAAATAAGTAGAGCTGGTTCTGTTTAGATATTCTTCCCCACAGTGGTTATAGTTTGAGAGCTGGCTAACCTTTGATAAGAATCCCTTTCCCTTATATTTGGTGCTCACTTTCATAATTGAAATCAAAATAATCGACTTTTTTCTATATTATGTTCTCTCATTCATACTTGTCCATAACTTTTCCATAAGGACAAGATAGTAAACTGTTAGGTGATTTTCATAGGAAGAAATTAAAATATGAAAATAATAAGAAGGCAACTATTTCATTCAATTATCCATTCATTCAGACAACTGTGTCCTTATTATGTGTTCAGAACTGTTGCTGAGCAATCTGTAACAAATATAGCCCTTACTTTCAAGGTGCTTATAATCTTGTAGAGAAATAAGACATTCATACAAACAACTATGACAGAATTGGAAATAAGTGCCTTAGGAGAGTTAGATATATGGGCATCCAGAAGAAGGATAAATTGCTTCTTTATGTTATCAATGTTACAATGGGCAAGATTAAGAGATATTTGAATTCAGTACTAAAGAACATTCACCTCTCAACCTCACCTCTGGCTCTGGGGCATTCCAACTATGCATCAGACACTTTTAATTTACCATTGAACATCTCTACATAAATATCAGGATTACAAAATCACTATGTCCAAAACCAAATATCATTTTTCTCACTAAACCGTCTCATCATATCTTTCCTAATCTCTGCTCCCAAGCCATTTTCCTATTTCTGGTATTAAAAAAACTCTGTCTCTGCATTTCAGTCACATTCTCCTTCACTGCCAGTCAATGATATGTCAAATCACACACTTTCTACTTCCTTAAAGCTTTTCCTAGACCCTTCTTTTCATTTTATTGACACACTCTCAGACTTGCAATGACAGTTGACCTAGATTCCTTTTATTTCTCGACTCCGGTAGTCTAATCTGCTGACAGATTAATCTTCCCATTTTATAGCCATGATCATATAATTCCCATACTCAAACACATTTACAGACTCAAGCTAATTAACTATATGAGTCAATATTTCTCATCCTGGTATTCAGTATCTCCTGAGGCTATATTTCCAACCTTATTTCTCAGTACTTAACTATTCCCAAATTGTGACCTCTTTATATTTCTAGACTAGAATATACCAATGTTTCAATGTATCTACTCAATAAATTTCGTTCCTCTAGAACCTCTTGATTTTCAAGCCTCAAAGTGTATAATAATTTCCACTTTTATATGTAGCCGTTTCAGATGTCCTTATATCCAAAACCAGGCTAGTTGTAAATTTTCTACGTCATTCTTTATTTACCTCTTAAAGCCTACAATATAACCAAATTTATAATAACTTCCCTCATCTTACTCTCTCCCCCACTTCTACGGTGAGGGTTAAGTTTTATTAAGTTCTATAAACCTACGATATTTTGCATGGAATCTGCTGATAGTGTGTTTAATCTTTCTTTTTCATGAAATTGAATGTTCAATTACTAACAAATGAATTTCTCCAAGCAATTAAATCCTTCTTCATATACCAATAAAGAAAATGGTGTTTGTCCCTGTCTGAGAATGCCTACAACATTTTAATATTTCCCAAGTTAGGGTAAATTTCAAAAAGTGAGTGGCACTTGATGAGTAAATGCATATTGTTTCCTTCTTCTTGGAGGAATCTCTCTTCATTAACTTCTCTCAGTCCTGAAAGTCAAAAGCTCATCCATACATCTAGATTTAAAAGCCACTGTGGGGGTCTGTTCAGTTTTAAATACAATTTAGAAAACCTTAACAAAGAATGGCAGTTCCCTTTCAGAAATCTTCCATACATATTTCAATAGAACAGCTTTCCAAATTGGAGACTGAAAAAATATTATACCACCAACCAAGTAATAAAAAGTAACTCACTGTGATGTAGAAAGATTCCCCTGATTTTCACAAACAGCACAAAAGACTATATTGTATTTATTTAAATCTGAGACTGACAAAAACATCAGAAGAAAAGTAGTCAATTTATCTAAAAGATCATTATTTAGGAATAAATTACTATGCAAAAGAGCATGAATCTGCTTGACAGCTTGTGAATTTAAGGCAGATGAAATGCCTCTCTCTTCGCCCCCAAGAATCAACTTTGCTGATGAAATATGTTAATCATTCCTAAGTTTGAGGAACATGTAAAACTCTGAAATCAATGTGTGTCTGGAACTAGGCGTTAAGGAAAAATAAATGTACTCAGTCAGCTTAGGAAATGCTTTATTCCCTGTGCCCAATCTGCAAAAAAAAAAAAAAAAAAAAAAAAAAACAGGCAGAACCAGGTACAACAAAATCATACATGTAGATGGGAAATTATCTTCCAATATTTTCATGCCTCCCTCAAATGGTAAATTTATACTCTTGAGCTATAGCCTCTTCTCTAAGACAAATGGAGTAGGTTTGGTTTGTTTGTTTGTTTACAAATACTGGCCTTCAGTTAACAAGTAGACTTGTTGGCTGACTTGAAGGAGATAGTTATTATGTAACTATTGTCTCTGCTCAACTGGGAAATTATCCTACAGGGGTTAACAGTTCATTAGAAAGAAGACACTGCTAACAGGTTGAGTTCATTACCAGTGAGCAAGAGGAGGTTTGTATTTTCCCAAAATGACCATAACAGAAAAACCTTCCAGGACATCTCTGGGTTGTCCTTCACCTTCATGTCTTTCTTAAGGCCAGGTATTGCAGGCTACTTCTATTGATGCTATTCCACTTTACTTTCGGAAGGACGAATGATCTATTCAGAGTTTAACAATGCCGGCAAAGTACTGTACTCGTCGATGCTTGCAGACCTGGAGCTGCGAGCAGCCTAAGCCAGACTTTCAGACTTTATACTAATCTCACACATCTAATTGTGAGCAATATTTTCCATGGCATTGAGATTCCTATCAATCTTCCCCAAGCAGACTGAAGTTACTTATAAGCTAGTGCAATGATTTCTGTGGCACCACATAAATGTTCTTTATTTAAATAAATCAGATTCTAGTAACTCTTCTAAGTTAAATTTTCTGGCCTTGATACCTGCTGCAACTTAACCCCAGAAACTCCAAGATGCATGATGAGCAAATGTGCGTGAATTTGAAGTGTTTTTGAATTTGTACTAAATTTACATAGATATTTACATAGAAATGACTGATAAAATGTTGTTCAGGGAGGGATGTACTTATTTTCTTCCGACATCATCACTGTAAATTAGGATTTTGTAGGCAGTAACCTTTTAAATTGAGAATGAGCAAAATAAAATTAGAAATGAATGTTTTGTGTTCTTTTATGGTAGTTTGTTCTTCAATTTTCACACTTACTAAATCTATTTTGTATTAAAATCACATGCTTATTTCTCCCAGTAGTACTTCTACCACTGTGGGCAAGGACATCTTACTTGTTTTTATATTCCTTGCAGTACAGGGTAGGAACCTAATAAATATAGATTAAATTTAACAGTTTATTTTCAATCACTCAGGAAGGGTTAAAAGTCAAATGTAAATCGTTCTCGAAATTGTCCATTAATATACTCAAGGCTTGTGAAGATACAAACCTATTTTTTATCTGAGTTTCTCAACCAGAAGTCAATAGGTAGGATTTCTATGTTTATAAATTCCTGAAATGTTATGCAAAATGTATGTATATGTTTAGATATGTGCATATTTCTTCAGCAAAAGTCTACAGACTGTAATCAAATGAATCTCTCTCTATTCATCCTACCTCAAAATATTAGGACTCACTTCCCTAGGCAGCTTTACTCAACTCCTCAATTTATCAGAGCTGAAAAATAGTTGGGAAAAATACAGGCTAACATCTGCAATATAATGTCTCCGATTACAGCCTTTCACCCACGCATGCCAATCTTATTATTTCTGAGCTATGTCTGAAAAGAATACATTTTTAAGAGAGAGTACATTTTTAACCAGCATTCTATTCCCAGATTTTTATACTCTAAAGAGGCCATTGTATATTTCCAGTACTTTGTGATTTCATCAAACATGCTTTCAGGCTGCTGTACCCGCAAACATTTTCCTTCAGTAGAAACAAATACCGTCTCTCTCAAGCCTTCTCCATGCACTCCAAGTCAACATCCAAACACTCAACTCATCAAAGGAATTGCTGCATCTAAGTGTCAGGGGAAGATCCCTGAAAGTAAACTGAGGCTGAGTCACCTACTAGTGATTTCCAATCCGTACCACCAGAGGAATAAGAGACAAAAATACCTGTGCTGTTACTGCTGCAAATACTGGTCAGAAGAAAAAGAATGGTCACTTGAAGCAGTTCCATGGTGCCCGTAGATGGTGTCAATATCTTCTCTCTCCAGAGGCAGGCAGGGACAATTCCCTCCCAGCCTGGCAGGGCCTTATTAGCAAATGGAAAAGGTGTAGTGAATGTGAATAGCCACTGCCCATTCCTACTTATTTTGGGGGCTCTGATAAAGAACGGGAGGAAATACACACACTCCCTTTGGGAGTTCAGCAGAGAGGAGATTTATTGTTTCAGTCCCTTACAGGAACTCTTTTTTTTTCTCTCTCTTCCTTTGGCAGCCACTTGTGTTTTTGTTACTACGTTATTTTGTTCTTCTTCAACAGAAAGGTCGGGACTGGTTTTGAACAGAAACAGATCCTTCTTGAGAATGGATCATAGCGCCGTCTAACTTTTGTTTTGAAAGTGCATTCTGAAGAGGTTATAAAGGGGCCTCATTTAGCAGCTACTCAGTTGGGATAAAGAGGCTTTCACTGCCCGAGGGTTAAATTTTAGAGCAAAATCCATCAGGAATCAACCTAACTTTTCTCTTTCCAACTTGAAAGCCAGATTAGTGAAGGCCACCTTTTGGATATAAGTGAAAAATTGTATTAAATAGATTATGCTCTGCTCTTGAGTAAGCAAAAAGACTTTTAAAGGGTGTACAGAGAAGTTTTTCAGGCTTTTTTTTAATAGAATTAAGCAAAGACCTGTGAATGTCTATTGATCACTCCTGGTTTTTACTAAAGAACTTTGATGACGAATAAGGAACAATTACTTATAACACCTCATGAATGCTCTTCTTTAGGGGACAGGATTGGAATGGCAGTGGGTGAAATGCCATCACACATCAGCGAAGCTGGGAGAAGCTGACTGTTTAAGACTGTAATGCCAACCAGGCTGGATAATCTATATAGCAGGGGTCAGGCTGATGTCAGTTGTGACTGATTAAAATGTGGTGATAACACTGCCACAGTCTTGGGTACAAGCCCCGTGTGTGCCAATGACTTTATGTTTTTCTTCAGCCACAGGCTTCATGTCTCATTTTAGCTGATCAATCTTTTATGTACCTTTACTCATGGGGCTTTACTGGACAACATTGTCAATGAATTGGTGTAGATTCATTTTCCCCATAAAACAAACAAACAAAAACTGTTCAAAAATTATGCCTTTACCTGTTTGCAAGGAGGGCACACAGTTCCACTGCTGCACCATGCTGGAAAACACTTCATACAAAATGAGTTAGACTGAGTCAACTGCTCAAAACACTTAAAAACGTTAGCTTGTTTTATCCAACGTTATACCAGGGGTCAGAAGTGCTAAGTTTCTATTCTGTGCATAAGATTGTATTTTACCCTCTTCTAACTGATTTTCTAAAACAGACTGCCTTTGGCGTTGTTACTTTATTTGGCATATCCTGGAGAATATAAAGATAGGAACGTATGTGAACAGATGCCACGTGCACTTTCCAGAAATAAATTGGGGTGTGGCCATGTGAAATCACAGTTGAACCTTCACATTGCCTCACTTCCTGCTCCTTCCGTACTCAAGTTGTCAGTACTCAGAGTCACCACTGATGCTGGTCACAATAACTTCTTCAGGGATTCGATGGCATTTGGACTTCTCAGCACTGAGTGCTATGCATTTCCATTTAGTACACTAGATACCTATTCTAAGAATGCTTGACAATAGAATATTAAGGCTACTTAAAAGACAAAGGGCCTGTTGATGAAAAACAAAAACTAAGAAACATCTTAAAATGCTAGCCAAAAAAAATTTAGAATATAAGAACAGAAAAGAAAAAAAAAAAGGAGAAATAATGAGGGGAGGGGTCAGCCTTGCTTTACTAAATCAGAAGGTATTTTTAAGGTAAAATATTTAATTAAAACAGTAATGATTGCCAGAGGAGACAGACAGATCAGTGGCATAGAATAGAAAGTACAGACACAGAAATATGTATATTTGTTGCTGTCTACATAAATATACACACAAATATGTTTACAGATATGTGTTTGTGTATGTATGCTTGTGTGTATATGCATATATATATATATAGAGAGAGATTAAATATAGGTGAGTTTAACATGTAGTAACTGTGACGAATAGGGTATATATTTATTGTGGGGTTTTTTTGACAATGTGTTAACCATCTAAGAAAATGTTAAAATTAAGTGTCTGTTTTACTTAAAATACCAAATCTTACATGTTAATCTTATATGTTAAAGGTTTAAGTTTAAAAAACAAAGCACGAAATTCTAGGAGAGAATATGGGCTACTACATATAATTGAGGTAAAGAGGACATTTTATGCATGACACTAAAGGCAAAGCACATAAAAGAAAGACTTCATACGTTTGCTTACACAAAAATTAAAAGATTTTTGGCATAACATACCATGAGTTTAAAAGGCAAATAAAAAATTTTGTAACAGTACATGATAATTTATCTTAAAAAATAACTTCTGATCTAAAAAACAATGACTCTACATCTGAAAAAAGGCAAACAAATGTCTCGTAAGAAATGGAGGGCCAGTAAAATGCAAAACTGTATTCATCACACCAGAGATCAAAGAAACGAATATCCCAACATCGAAACAACGTAGTTTGCCTTTTATATATAATTAGGTATAGTTTATGACAATACTCATTTTTGATAAATGTTCAAATAAAGTAAATATCTTATTCTTGGGGTGTGACTAGGCAATACACATCAAAACTGTTAAAGAACCACACTCTGAGCTTCCAATTATATGTTTAGGAACTTATTCTAAAAATGAAGATGTTCACTGAAGTCCATGTAATTACAAACATTTGTCAAAACATCAATTATTGAGGAAGAATATTATTCTGCCACAAAATAGTAATTAGATAACTTTTCATAGATGTGGAAATATATTCATGACACTTTGTTGCATGTATATATGCATATATATACATATGCTTATAATGTATATATGTGAATGTACATGTATATGTGTATATATGTATATACATGTAAATGCGTATGTATATACATGTATATGTCTGTATATGTAAATACACATATACATACATACACACACACAGCAAGAGAGAGTAAGATACAAAATGTTAACATTGCTTGTCTTCTGAAATGAATTATGGGTAGTTTCTATCACATTTTTAAATTTTCCATAAAAAGATCTTCCAGATTAAACACATACTGTTTTTGCCTCTTAACAACAAAAACACTTCTCTTGACCTGATACGTTTTGTGTAATTTAATATTTTGAGTGTATATTTATATATATATATTTATTAAACATTTTGTATTCTAACTTACTGGAATGCTTTCATTATTAGGAAGTGTATAATTTAAAAGCACTTTAATGAAAGAAAATATGTGAAGAGAACTGAACCACTCTAACCTGAGAGATGAAAAAATGTCTTTGCTCTTTTTTTTGTTGTTGTTGTTGCTGTTTGTTTCTTTTTCACAATTCATCTTCCGAATTGCTTGTAGCTGCTAGGAGGTCATGCAAGAGCAATCTTTTTTTTTTTTTTTTTTTTTTTTTTGAGACGGAGTCTTGCTCTGTCGCCCAGGTTGGAGTGCAGTGGCACAATCTCCGCTCACTGCAAGCTCCGTCTCCCAGGTTCACGCCATTCTCCTGCCTCAGCCTCCTGAGTAGCTAGGACTACAGGTGCCTGCCACCACGCCCGGCTAATTTTTTTGTACTTTTAGTAGAGACGGGGTTTCACCGTGTTAGCCAGGACAATCTTGATCTCCTGACCTCGTGATCCGCCCGCTTCGGCCTCCCAAAGTGCTGGGATTACAGGCTTGAGCCACCGCGCTCAGCCAAGAGCAATCTTATAATTCTTTCCAAATGCATATCAAGGCCTGTCATTGACATCTTTGACACTGAAGAAATTGTATAATGAAGACTCCAACACTCATGATTTATGTTAGCTTATGTGGCACTGAAAAGGTTTATTCAGATAGCACCATTCAGATAGGGCCCCAAATTAAACTCCCTTTCCATACTTGCCTTCTTCCTCTTAGCCAGCTCATTACCCTGAATAAAATTATCTAAAATGAGAGGAAAGCCAAGAAGTAATTTTATGAACTGGCAAAAAGCATGATCTCAAGTTCAAATCCTGTCTCTGCCTTAGTTTTATGTGACTTACTGAGCTATTTGGCCCCTCTATGCTGAGCTATTTGGCCTCTCCATGCTTAGCTTCCCCACAGAAAAATAGGATAAACATCATGCCAACTTTCTAATGTGGTTTAGAGGATTAAGTGAGATTCCAGAAAGTCTTCTAAAAGTACATATTAAAACAAAACAAAACAAAAGACAGAAAAAAACCTACTAACCTTAAACTTCTAGAATCTTTCAGTTGTTAGGATTTTATATAAACCATCATATTCTAGAGTGATTAAGAAATGTCCTAAGAAATATTCAGATGATGAGAGTCCCAAAATATTGGTTTGAACTGATTATACAGAATCCCAACTCTTATTATCAGAAATTTGTTCTATGCTCTACTTCAAGGTACTTTAAATATCAAGTGCTTTCTTCAATGGAGATGCAGTCAAACAGCTTATTTTTGTTACTTGCCTATTTGAAATGGGAATTGGGTGATCTCCTGAAGATTAGTGGGAACAGAGCTGAAACCAAAGAGATATTTAGAGCCCATGATTGTGGAGATATTAAGTCTCCCTTCCTCAGAGCCAAAATGGATAATGAACATCAACAGTGGGAGGGACCAGCCATTTGGCCAAACTTATGCCAGTAAAATCACTATCTTTCTCACCTACCACATTCCTATTAATCAACTCTCAGTGACTCAGGTCCAATGGTATTTTGTTATTGCTTATGTGAAAAGAAAGCATCATAGCAAATTGATTCCTGAAGTTTCTCAAGAGCTTATCTCTCACATTCTCCAACTGTCCATCCCAGTTTTACTCCTCAACATGTAAAGATGTTCTCATACCTCACATCAACTCCCTAACCGTGAATAAGTCTCTTGATATATAAGGACATGAATACAGGGAAATTATCAAACCACAGTGGCTCAGAGATGAGACATACAAAAAGTTAATCTAGTACAAATTTGTCCTAACACAGGAACACCCCTGCAAATGCTGAGTGAGCCTCCATGCTAACAGATGAAATGATTGAGGCTCATTACTCGGTCAGACAGTCCATTCTCCTACTGGACAACTCTCCTTTTTAAAAAGCCCAAGTACCATTCTTTCATCCTCATCTGCCTTAAGAAGCTCTGGAAATCACTGTCATAAATGGATTCTTCCTATACAAACTGAGCTGCAGAGGATAATTTTCATTAATTATGTAAATCATAATAGGAAAAATGAGATTTTTCCAAGAAGTTTATAATTCCTAGTATATATTAATACATCAATAATCAATCTTAATTGTATCTAATGAAGATTGAGATGATTATTTCTTTGGAATTCTGGAATATATAAATAAATTCTGAATAACAAGGCAACTGTAAAGTTCTTCAACAGTTTGTTCAACTTTCCATATAGCTTAGCTATTGCCAGCCATGAACTTCACGTCCAGGATTTCTGCTCGAAGTCCCATTTTTGGTGTTCCAGGAATAGCATCTTACAGAAATATTATTCTCTTATATGGCACCTATTAAAAAATTATTGGGTGTCTGGCATATGCCAGGAATTTTTACATGCATGTTCATACAAAAATGTGGCATTTAAGTGTGTGACACCTAAATGCAATTCATGTTTTACCATATGTATCCTCTGTCTAGCTTGATTAATTTATCTATGATTATATTTTAAATAATCCTTTTGTCCACCTGTTTATTTCTTGTTTTCAGTTTGCCAAGTCCCCTTTTGCATTGTCTGGCTCCGTGTAATAATCAAAGGAAACTTTCACAGGACCAGATCTGAATCAACTTAAATGTATGATATATTTCTTTTTCACTTCCTAACTTCCAGAGCAATGAAAGTTGAAGTTAATTTCTTTAAAGAGTGTAAATTTTTTTTTCTTTTTTGCAAACGAAAAGAGTATTCTGGTATTTTTGAGTGTTCTGGTATTCGTAGAAACATGTAAATTTTAAGTTATAATAGAAATGGATTGTCTGCACTGGTTTATTCCTCATAACAGACACTTCCTACACGTAACTCAGTGAAGGAGTTACCTTACTAATGGCTCCTGGACTAATCCTCAGGGATTCAAGAAACTGCTTCTTGCTCTTTGTCTATATTTCATTCCCAATCTTCTTTAGTTACTCTCTTCCAGGATTCTTTTAGCCCAGCCTATACCCTTCAGAATGGCCTCTACCTACTGGTAGTTTAGTTTGATGTTGTCTTTGGGTACTGTATCTCACATCAACGTTCTGCTCTCCTGTGGAGACATTTCGCAAATGTTAATGTTCTACACCTTTTCCCCAATACTCTTGTCAAAACTGGCTTACATCTGTGGCGAAGACTTCTACTGCTTACTGAACGACTAATTCTCTGTATTAGGTAGGCCCATGTGACTAGTTCTGGCAGGGGCTTTAAGCAAAAGTGACATGTGTCATTTACAGTACAATGCATAGAAGAGCAGCTATGCGTACTTTATGTTTTCTATTTCTTGTTCATGTGACCTTTGATATCCTGTATTCCCAACGGTGCAGTCTGAGTCCCTGAGTGACTGTAGAGCAGAGCTCTCCAACCCTGACCACAAATCTACTGTAAATTTGGATGAGCAACACATAAACATTTATTGTATTAGGCCACTGAGATTTATTTTTAAATTTAATTTAAAGTTCCAGGATACATGTCCAGGATGTGCAGGTTTGTTACATAGGTAAACGTGTGCCATGGTGGTTTGCTGCACCTATCAACTTATCACCTAGGTATTAAGCCTCTCATACGTTAGCTGTTTATTTTGATAAGCTTGAGGCATCAAACTACCTGACTTCAAACTATACCACAAGGCTACAGTAACCTAAACAGCATGGTAGTGGTATAAAAACACATGCATAGACCAGTGAAAAAGAATAGAGATCTCAGAAATAAGACTGCACATCTACAACCATCTGATCTTAGACAAACCTGACAAAAAAAAGCATGGGAGAAAGGATTCCCTGTTTAAAAAATGGTGCTGGGAAAACTGGCTAGCCATATGCAGAAAACTGAAACTGGACCCCTTCCTTACATTTTATACAAAAATTACCTCAAGATGGATTAAAGACTTAAATATAAAACAAAAAAGTATAAAAACCCTAGAGATTTCAAGTTTATTTTGTCACTGAAGCATAGCATAGCCTATCCTGACCAGTAAAATTTCTTATTACCTTCTCTTGAAAATGTTTTTGAGACGGAGTTTCTCTCTTGTTGCCCAAGCTGGAGTGCAATGGCACGATCTCAGCTCACTGCAACCTCTGCCTCCTGGGTTCAAGTGGTTCTCCTGCCTCAGCCTCCTGAGTACCTGAGATTACAGGCATGCATCACCATGCCCAGTTAATTTTTTGTATTTTTAGTAGAAACAGGGTTTCACCATGTTAGCCAGGCTGGTCTCAAACTCCTCACTTCAGGTGATCCTCCCACCTTCTGCCTCCCAAAGTGCTAGGATTACAGGCATGACCACCGCACCCGGTCAAAAATCTCAAATGATGAATTGGTCACACTTTTCAGACATTATCAGCCTTTCACACTAGACAGTAAATTTTTCAATGACAGAAGTTTGCCTCAGTCATTTATCCCCCTAGTTTTAGCCTGACACAAAATAATTAACTTTTTGAATAAAATAGATTGACTTCTCAGCTCTGACCTCAACCTTATGGAAGATTTACTGGGTTCTGTTTTCTACTAACTTTCCCCCAATCACCTGCTCCACTTAGCAATAAAATGTAATTGCAGCCTCACTGACCCAGTTGAAAGCTCATGGATCACTTTTTGGCTCTTAACTTCTGTTTCACATCCAGGCTTTTGTTTTCAGTCCCCCCTCAGGTTCAGATCTTGCCATCTCTGTCTTGATTCTTGGGCTGGCCTGAAATCTCAGGAACTTAGAAACAGGGTGTTAATAATTAAAAACATGGCCATTATCAAATTCCCTGCCTTGCTAGAATGCAAACAATTTTAGTAAAATGCAAATTGATTTTCCATCCAACTTCTCGAAATAAATTATTTTCATTTCATCATCAAATAAAGCTATTTACAAATGTTTTCAACTTTATTAAACTAGCACTGGCTTAGTAATTTCCCATCCCATATATATAACTAAACATAAAAACATCTTGGCTGAACAACAAAGCTGGGACCCAACCCAACCCATTCTTTCAAATCCAGCCTTTGGTCAGAGGAAATGACATAGTAATGGCTTTCACAAGCAGATGAGTGCTGCATCTGAGCACATTTCCAATCATAGAATCCAAATTTCCTGTCCCATTAGGTTTTGAATTCTGATATCCTGTCCTAACACTATAACACCAGCAGTTTTGCCTATGTTTAAGCTCAAATCTTAGTATCAGAATTACCCCATGGAGCTTTTCAAAAACATGTGTGTTTAAGCCCCACCCATGAAATTTCTATTTAGAAAGTACAGGGTAGAGGACAGGCATGCATATGAGAAAAAAAATCCACCAGTGATTCTGATGGTCACCTTTAGTTAATAATTACTGACTTAGACCATTATAAAATGTGTGTATATATATATATATACACAATATATATATATATTATGTATATATACTTTTATACATAAGAAATATATATATCTATATATATGTATTTTTAAGTGTGTTTCTGACTATTTAAAAGGTAGCAGCAGCATTTCTTCGTCTTCACTGCTGACATCCATGCAGAAGGCATTCACTTTAGGATTCTTTAAGTGTTCCTAATTGACTCCTATCAAGCCTTCTTAACATCAGTATATTCAGATTTTTAAAAGCAGTGACAATATTTCAGAAATTCACTTTTACAGAATTTTTACCAGTTTATATTAAATTACAAGTGTTATTTATATGGCCAACTCATAACTAATTAAACCTGGCTTGATCTTTTCAAATGGAAATGAATCCAGGCTATGGGAGAGAAAATTATTTCTTATGATTTGAGCCCTAAATTCTAAACATTCCAAATTGCCTGTAATTATCATTCATAAATTCCCTTTTGAATCTTATTATATTTGCATCCTGATTTATAGAACAAGAATAAAATACCTTTAACTCTTGAAGGAAAATGGTTGTATTCTCAGTGTTTTTCTAAACACTTTTAGGAAAAGCTTTTTCTTTCTATTTGAGATGTTTTTGTGAATGTTCAAGTTTCAGACACAGTGATCAAGGTGTGATTCCATTATAAAGGCATTCTGTCCAATAAGTTTAATTATAATACCATGTTTTATTTCATGCTGTCAAAAAATAATTCCTAATTATAAGTTTGCTACCCAAGTAGAATTCTCCTCTTGAAAAAATAGCCTGCTGACCCCATCACCTTAGCAGTAATTATGCTCTGTTTAAATTAATAAGTTAAAATTTGTGTTTCTATACAACCAGTCTCTTCTGAATATAACTAGTTTTGTTTAATACTCCACAGCTGATAAATCTGAGTTTCTGATCTTTATTAAACTGAAAGCTAGACTCTGATCCATTGTGGCCCAACCAAGTCATCTCTCTATGAAATCCGTCTTTATATGTCACTGGATGGCATCTCTATTTTTATTGTTGTTGCTGTTGTTCTTGTTGCTTCTGTCACAAAAAGAAATTTCTAAATTTCATTATCTACTGTATTGTATAAAAACATTGCTCTCTTTTCTTCATTTTTTCCCAAGTATTTTATATATTTATTTTTTATTATTATACTTTAAGTTCTAGGGTACATATGCACAACATGCAGTTTTGTTACTTAGGTATACATGTGCCAAGTTGGTTTGTTGCACCCATTAACTCATCATTTACATTAGGTATTTCTCCTAATTCTATCCCTCCACCCTCCCCCCACCCCACAACAGAACCCGGGGTGTGATGTTCCCTGCCCCGTGTCCAAGTGTTCTCATTGTTCAGTTCCCACCTATGAGTGAGAACACGTGGTGTTTGGTTTTCTGTCCTTGTGATAGTTTGCTCAGAATGATGGTTTCCAGCTGCATCCATGTCCTTGCAAAGGACATGAACTCATCCTTTTTTATGGCTGCATAGAATTCCATTGTGCATATGTGCCACATTTTCTTAATCCAGTCTATCATTGATGGACATTTGGGTTGGTTCCAAGTTTTTGCTACTGTGAATAGTGCTGCAATAAACATACATGTGCATGTGTCTTTATAGTAGCATGATTTATAATCCTTTGGGTATATACCCAGTAATGGGATCACTGGTTCAAATGGTATTTCTAGTTCTAGATCCTTGAGGAATCACCACACTGTCTTCCACAATGGTTGAACTAGTTTACACTCCCACCAACAGTGTAAAAGCATCCTATTTCTCCACATCCTCTCCAGCATCCCTTGTTTCCTGACTTTTTAAGGGTCTCCATTCTAACTGGTGTGAGATGGTATCTCATTGTGGATTTGATTTGCATTTCTCTGATGACCAGTGATGATGTGCATTTTTTCATGTGTCTGTTGGCTGCATAAATGTCTTCTTTTGAGAAGTGTCTGTTCATATCCTTTGCCCACTTTTTGATGGGGTGTTTTTTTTTTTCTTGTGAATTTAAGTTCTTTGTAGATTCTGGATATTAGCCCTTTGTCAGATGGGTAGATTGCAAAAATTTTCTCCCGTTCTGTAGGTTGCCTGTTCACCCTGATCATAGTTTCTTTTACTGTGCAGAAGCTCTTTAGTTTAATTACATCCCATTTGTCAATTTTGGCTTTTGTTGCCATTGCTTTTGGTGTTTTAGACATGAAGTCCTTGCCCATGCCTATGTCCTGAATGGTATTGCCTAGGTTTTCTTCTAGGGTTTTTATGGTTTTAGGTTTAACATTTAAGTCTTTAATCCATCTTGAATTAGTTTTTGTATAAGGTGTAAGGAATGGATCCAGTTTCAGCTTTCTACAAATGGCTAGTCAGATTTTCCAGCACCATTTATTAAATGGGGAATCCTTTCCCCATTTCTTGTTTTTGTCAGGTTTGTCAAAGATCAGATGGTTGTAGATGTGTGGTGTTATTTCTGAGGCCTCTGTTCTGTTCCATTGGTCTATATCTCTGTTTTGGTACCAGTGCCATGCTGATTTGGTTACTGTATTCTGGTAGTATAATTTGAAGTCAGGTAGCGTGATGCCTCCAGCTTTGTTCTTTTGGCTTAGGATTGTCTTGGCAATACAGGCTCTTTTTGGGTTCCATATAAACTTTAAAGTAGTTTTTTCCAATTCTGTGAAGAAAGTCATTGGTAGCTTGATGGGGATGGCATTGAATCTATAAATTACCTTGGACAGTATGGCCATTTTCACAATATTGATCCTTCCTATCCATGAGCATGGAATGTTCTTCCATTTGTTTGTGTCCTCTTTTATTTTGTTGAGCAGTGGTTTGTAGTTCTCCTTAAAGAGGTCCTTCACATCCCTTGTAAGTTAGATTCCTAGGTATTTTATTCTCTTTGTAGCAACTGTGAATGGGAGTTCACTCATGATTTGGCTCTCTGTCTGTTCTTGGTGTATAGAAATGCTTGTGATTTTTGCACATTGATTTTGTATCCTGAGACTTTGCTGAAGTTGCCTATCAGCTTAAGGAGATGTGGGGCTGAGATGGTGGGGTTTTCTAGATATACAATCATGTCATCTGCAGACAGGGACAATTTGACTTCCTCTTTTCCTAATTGAATACCCTTTATTTCTTATTCTTGCCTGATTGCTCTGGCCAGAGCTTCCAACACTATGTTGAATAGGAGTGGTGAGAGAGGGCATCCCTGTCTTGTGCCAGTTTTCAGAGGGAATGCTTCCAGTTTTTGCCCATTCAGTATGATATTGGCTGTGGGTTTGTCACAAATAGCTCATTATTTTGAGATACATTCCATCAATACCTAGTTTATTGAGAGTTTTTAGCATGAAGGGCTGTTGAATTTTGTCGAAGGCCTTTTCTGCATCTGTTGAGATAATCATGTGATTTTTGTCATTGGTTCTGTTTATGTGATGGTTTATGTTTATTGATTTGTGTATGTTGAACCAGCGTTGCATCCCAGGGATGAAGCCCACTCGATCGTGGTGAATAAGCTTTTTGATGTGCTGCTGGATTCAGTTTGCCAGTATTTTATTGAGGATTTTTGCATTGATGTCCATCAGGGATATTGGTCTAAAATTCTCTTTTTTTGTTGTGTCTCTGCCAGCTTTTGGTATCAGGATGATGCTGGCCTCATAAAATGAGTTAGGGAGGATTCCCTCTTTTTCTGTTGATTGGAATAGTTTCAGAAGGAATGTTACCAGCTCCTCTTTGTACCTCTGGTAGAATTCGGCTCTGAATCCTTTTGGTCCTTGACTCTTTTTGGTTGGTAAGCTATTAATTATTGCCTCAGTTTCAGAGCCTGTTATTGGTCTATACAGAGATTCAATTTCTCCCTGGTTTAGTTTTGGGAGGGTGTATATGTCCAGGAATTTATCCATTTCTTCTAGATTTTCTAGTTTATTTGTGTAGAGGTGTTTATAGTATTCTCTGATGGTAGTTTGTATTTCTGTGGGATCGGTGGTGATATCCCCTTTATCATTTTTTATTGTGTTTATTTGATTCTTCTCTCTTTTCTTCTTTATTTGTCTTGATAGTACTCCATCAATTTTGTTGATCATTTCAAAAAACCAGCTCCTGGATTCACTGATTTTTTGAAGGGTTTTTTGTGCCTCTATCTTGTTCAGTTCTGCTCTATTCTTAGTTATTTCTTGCCTTCTGCTAGCTTTTGAATTTGTTTGCCCTTGCTTCTCTAGTTCTTTTAATCGTGATGTTAGGGTATTGATTTTAGATCTTTCCTGCTTTCTCTTTTGGGCATTTGTGCTATAAATTTCCCTTTACACACTGTTTTAAATGTGTCCCAGTGATTCTGGTACGTTGTGTCTTTGTTCTCATTGGTTTCAAAGGACATCTTTATTTCTGTCTTCATTTCGTTATTTACCTAGTAGTCATTCAGGAGCAGGTTGTTCAGTTTCCATATAGTTGAGCAGTTTTGAGTGAGTTTCTTAATCCTGAGTTCTAATTTGATTGCACTGTGCTGTGAGAGACAGTTTGTTGTGATTTCTGTTCTTTTACATTTGCTGAAGAGTGCTTTACTTCCAACTATGTGGTCAATTTTGGAATAAGTGCGATATGGTGCTGAGAAAAATGTATATTCTGTTGATTTGGGGTGGAGAGTTCTGTAAATGTCTATTAGGTCAGCTTGGTGCAGAGCTGAGTTCAAGTCCTGGATATCCTTGTTAACATTCTGTCTCATTGATCTGTCTAATATTGACAGTGGGGTGTTAAAGTCTCACATTATTATTGTGTGGGAGTCTAAGTCTCTAAGGACTTGCTTTATGAATCTGGGTGCTCCTGTATTGGGTGCATATATATTTAGGATAGTTAGCTCTTCTTGTTGAATTGATCTCTTTACCGTTATGTAGTTGTAGTGGCATTCTTTGTCTCTTTTGATCTTTATTGGTTTTAAGTCAGTTTTGTCAGAAACTAGGATTGCAACCCCTGCTTTTTTTTTTTTTTTTTTTTTTTTTTTTGCTTTCCATTTGCTTGGTAGATCTTCCTCCATCCCTTTATTTTGAGCCTGTGTGTGTCTCTGCACATGAGATGGGTCTCCTGAATACAGCACACTGATGGGTCTTGACTTTTTATCCTGTTTTCCAGTCTTTGTCTTTTATTTGGATAATTTAGCCCATTTACATTTAAGGTTAATATTGTTATGTGTGAATTTGATTCTGTCATTATGATGTTAGCTGGTTATTTTGCTCATTAGTTGATGCAGTTTCTTCCTAGCATTGATGGTCTTTACAATTTGGCATGTTTTTGCAGTGGCTGGTACTGGTTTTTCCTTTCCATGTTTAGTGCTTCCTTCAGGAGCTCTTGTAAGGCAGGCCTAGTGTTAACAAAATCTCTCATCGTTTGATTGTCTGTAAAGGATTTTATTTCTCCTTCACTTATGAAGCTCAGTTTGGCTGGATATAAAATTCTGGGTTGAAAATTATTTTCTTTAAGAATGTTGAATATTGGACCCCACTGTCTTCCGGCTTGTAGAGTTTCTGCTGAGAGATCTGCTGTTAGTCTGCTGGGCTTCCCTTTGTGGGTAACCCAACTTTTCTCTCTGGCTACCCTTAACATTTTTTCCTTCATTTCAACCTTGGTGAATCTGACAATTATTTGTCTTGGGGTTGCTCTTCTCAAGAAGTATCTTTGTGGTGCTCTCTGTATTTCCTGAATTTGAATGTTGGCCTGCTTTGCTAGGTTGGGGAAATTATCCTGGATAATATCCTGAAGAGTGTTTTCCAACTTGGTTCCATTCTCCCTGTCACTTTCAGGTACACCAATCAAATGTAGATTTGGTCTTTTCACATTGTCCCATCTTTCTTGGGGGCTTTGTTCATTTCCTTTTACCCTTTTTTCTCTAAACTTCTCACTTTTTAAATTTGATCTTCAATTACTGATACTCTTTCTTCCACATGATTGAATCGGCTATTGAAGCTTGTGCATGTGTCAGGTAGTTCTCATGCCATAGTTTTCAGCTCCATCAGATCATTTAAGGTCTTCTCTACACTGTTTATTCTAGTCAGCCATTCATCTAATCTTTTTTTAAGGTTTTTAGCTTCCTTGCAATGGGTTCCAACATCCTCCTTTAGCTCAGGGAAATTTGTTATTACTGACCTTCTGAAGCCTACTTCTGTCAGCTCATCAAAGTCATTCTCCATCCAGCTTTGTTCTGTTGCTGGCGAGTAGCTGTGATCCTTTGGAGGAAAAGAGGCTCTGTGGTTTTTAGAATTTTCAGCTTTTCTTCTCTGGTTTCTCTCCATCTTTGTGGTTTTATCTACCTTTGGTCTTTGACGTTGGTGACCTACAGATGGGGTTTTGGTGTGGTCGTCCTTTTTGTTGATGTTGATGCTATTCCTTTCTGTTTGTTAGTTTTCCTTCTAACAGTCAGGTCCCTCAGCTGCAGGTCTGTCGGAGTTTGCTGGAGGTCCATTCCAGACCCTGTTTGCCTGGGTATCACCAGCGGAGGCTCAGTTGGAAATGTAGAAATCACCCATCTTCTGCATCAATCGCACTGGGAGCTGAAGACCAGAGCTGTTCCTATTCGGCCATCTTGGAACAGAATCCCAAAATAATTATCATAAAGGTCAAGGATGGCTCACTGAGCCCTAATTTCTGAAATTTAATGGAAAAGTTTATATTTTTCCTTAGTATTCCTTTTTCTTTGTTTTTATAAACATTGATAGTCTCCCAGTGATTAATGTTTATTTTTTTCTTTAAATGCCATTCCATTAAAATTCTGACTTGTTAAATCTTTTATTTCTAAAGAATGATGGGTTTTATTTTATACTCTTGTTAACACTTACAGATTTATTTAGTGGGAGCTTGTTTCATGTTGTAAGGAATGACAAATAACAGTTACAACATTCTTACAATAACCATGGCTCTGTGCAATGAGTACGCTACTCTTACAATACAATCAGGTACTTTGTCCAGAAATTTCTCTTTGTAGACTTCTGTTTCTGCACTTCCAAGATTAGATCCTAGAAAGCCTGTAACTGATATTGATGTTGAACTAGTTAGCTGTGAATTTCTAAGAACCGTTTTAATGGTGTTTTAATTTGTACCAAATTTCCACAATTGGCTGAACACAGTTGATCTTCGTGGCTGTTTTGTTCCACTGATTGCTTGCTTGCTCTTGAGTGTGATTTTTGGAGGATGATTTATAGTATATTGAGGAGAAGTCAAGAAAAGAGAAAAATTATAACTATGTGATTTAGAAGGATGTCTGACGTCATTTAAAACAGCAAAATTTATACACACCAATTTCTTATTCTCATATTCCATGTTAGCATCTGAAAAAATATCTTACTTCAGTATTTTTAAAAATTTAAATGGATTATAACACTAGAAACAAAACAAAACAAAAAAAATAAAAACTAGAAAGAACTTTTAGATGTGGAAAGCAAGAAGGAAAACACTTAATGCCTATATGTTAGGACTGGTTAATGTGTTGGTCTCTAAGCTGATGTGGTACTGACTGAGTAATAGCCATCAAAAGAATCCTAGTTTGTAAATATAAGCTTGAAAATACTGCAGCAGAATGACTTTCGAAGTGTGGCGGTGAATCACAAACATAAAAATCACCATGAATGCTTGTTAAAGAATAAGCATAGGTTTTAAGTTGGACTAGACAATCAAAACCTAAAAAAATAGGTCCAAAAATTTATGTTATTAAGAGTCTCACTCAGATAATTCTTATGCATGCTAAGGTTGTGGAAGCACAGCTACAGTGTGTGTGTGTGTGTGTGTGTGTGTGTGTGTGTAATGTGTATTTCATTTCTTTTATTTGTTTTCCCTATGGTTTACTGAGTGAGAATTCTATGTAGAACCTGAGACTTGTCAATCAACAGCTAAGGGAATGAAACACTTTGCACTTGATGAGAATCAACATGGTTTTCCTGCAGATATTTCAACCCATGTTGGACATTCGAGATCTGATCCAAAATAAGGAGGTTCATCCCCCTTGGGCTTCAGCCTTACCCTGCATACATCTTTTCTAGCTCATTGGTAAGTGTCAAAATGTCGATGAAGATAAAATAAAAGGGAATGTTTCTGCTTGCTTATATGCTGGCTTAGTGATTTTATTTGATAGAGAAAACAAAGCCTCACCAACTACAAACAGCTGTTTTGCTAAGCCCAGAGTTGATGCAGTAAAATATGTGCTTTGGGGAAAATATGTGCTTTGGGGAACTTGTTCATAGCTAGCCTTGAGGTTGACATTAGCAGTTGTGTCACAGAATAAAGTTATTTACTGATGATTACAATAATCTGAGATGTCTGGAGAACAAGGATTACATATAGAACAGAAACACAAACATTAGGGAGACATTATCATTGAGGATATGAAAAGGACTCACAGCATACTGAAATATATTCTTTTGCATTTTTTCAGACATTTTCTTATGCTAGCTATCATTTTGTGCTCAGAAAATAACCTAAATTCCCAAAAAGGAATATTAGAGTCCATCCCCTTCAAAGAATTTTTTCATGATGAACATAATGAAAAAATAAAAGCACCTGCTATAACCAAGTATAAATTCACCTTCCCCTTGACCTTCCAAGAGACAAAAGATCTAGGAGACAAAATACGAGGCCCAGACTAATGGCTTTTTAAGAGGTTCACTCTGATGGAAGCCAGACTCCCTCTCCACCCCAGTGGCCTCTCCCAGTATACATTCTGTAAGAAAAAAAACATACATCAGTGGATGAGACTTCACCAGAGGCGGATCTGGGGGCAAAGACAGATTTACCACAAAGCTCATGAAATTTGGGCTTGAGTCTTTCACTTGCATTTGCTCATTCTGAGGTCATCTGGTGGGAGCTCAGAACTACAAACTATGGCAATGTATTCATGGAGTTATACATTGTTTTTATTTTTTTCTGTAAAATTTGCAGAATGAAGATGCCTTTACCGAAATCAGTTAAGATTACTTTCTCTTTCTCCAGTGTCACCATTCTTCTGCTAGGTAGCATAAGAAGCGGATATTATGGGGATATGGCAAAGGGGAAATTGAGTTGGGAAATTTAGTTAGGATTTGGTGGTATATAATTATGTGGTATATAGTCACCTCTATGTCTCATTAAGTTATGGCTAACTGTTACAGTGTACTACTAGCACTTTCAGGGACATGTCTACTTCTTACTGCACTGACAGCCCTTGCTTTGTGTGTAAATGGGCAAGGCCAGTTGTCTGATTGTAATATAAAAGTGTTTTACGGTTGTTGGTACTGGGATTCTATGGGCTGTGGAAGCAAAAAAGCTTGAAATGTATAGAGTCATATGCTAGTTTGTGGATAATTCTTCTAATCATTGGTTTCATCAACTTCTAAGCAGAGCATGTGGCTTCCTTTGTTCTCTTTTGTCAGGAAAACACTTAAAAATGCCATATATTCAAGTATGTAATGCAATGTAATTTTTTTCATTTTTGATGAAACTAATGAGAAACAGAATTTATCATGTCGCCTCTATTTCTTGTCAGTAGTACAAAAAGCAAGCATACATGTGTATGAAGTCGTATGTTTCAACATTCCAACTGCATGTAATGTAACCCAAATTTTGTTTACTCCACCTTGAGAAAGACTTTCTCTTTTCCCTGTAGAAAAGAGAAAGCTTTATAAAAGTGGTAGAAAGTGGTTTTACAAAATTTTTGTCTTGTGAAATAGTGATCAATTATTACAAAGCCAAAACATGTAGAAAATAAATTAGAGAAGGATACTTGTATGACCTTTGTGGGCATTTAAAATATGCGATTTGCTGTGCTATTTTCTCTTGTTCTACATGAATGATTACTTTTGTACCCTATGTCTTTTCCATGAAAAATGACCATCACATTTTATAAGGTTCAGGCCCCATAAATTCTTGTTTTTGTCCTTCCTAGGAGGGCCAAGTAGAGTATATTAAAATGTCTAAAATATTCAAATGAAATTTAATGTAGCTGTGAACAAAAGTCACCAAAACTGTATAGAGTAGCATTAAACCATATCAAGTCTCTGCCTCTCAACCTTTCATTCTCTCTTACACACACAGGCACACACAAATACAGAACCTGTCTAGTCTTTTCATACTTTAGAGAACAGAACAGACATTCTCAACATTCAACATTATAATTTACATAGGAGATCAATCACACTTACAAAGAGAAGTCTGAAGTGGGTTTTATTTTCTTGTTTCTTCAAAAAGGCAAATACTTCTATTTTATTGATGCCAAATCAACTAGGAAAGTACACTCTTCTCAAGCCCCTATGTCTCTAAACAATGTCTATCTGCTTTGTGTGTCTGAGAACAATCTTTAAACTCCTCTTATATTCCTGAAAATTTGTCTCTGATTATTTATGCTGCAGACGCTAACTAGTAAAACAACGCAAAACCACTCAGGAAAAAAATGTTCAGTTCTCTCTGGGAAAACCATAGAAAAGAAACCTCTTGATCAGATGAATAGATCATATAAGTAAATCTACAAAACTAATGATGATTTTATTTTTTTTGTACACTATCTATAAAACAAAGAGAAGTCATTTGGCTGGGTGCTTTTACACTAAAAGAAACTTGAAAAGTCCTCATTTAGTTCAATATTCACACTGAAGTCTTGGAAGCTAAGCAGGTCAGTGTCAGGCTCTGTACCAGCCTCTTTGCCCTTGGTCCACTCCCATGCCCTCTGCAGCACTCTGACAAGAGACAGCAGGACTGTAATAACAATGGATTCAAGTTCAGCATCCCAAATTAAACTCAGGGCTTAAGAAATAGATGGAGAGGTGGAGCAAGATGGCAGAATAGAAGGCTACACCAAGCATCCCCTCCCTACGCCTTCTCATCCCCTGCCACAAGGCCACCAATTTAACAACTATCAACGCAGAAAAAAAAAAAAAACACCTTCCTAAGAACCAAAAATCAAATGAGCCCCCATAGTACCTGGTTTTATAACTTCATATTGCTGAAAGATTCACTGAAGAAATAGAAAAAACACTCCTGAATTGCAAAAGCCACCCCTTCCCCAGCCAAGGCAACGACAGTGGCATGCTGCAGAGAGCTTCTCTGGGCACTGGGGGAAGGATAATGCGGCAATTGTGAGGCATTGAACTCAGTGCCGTTCTTTTGGAGCAAAAAGGAAAACCAGACCAAACTCAACTGACGCCTGCCCACAGAGGGAACATTTAAACCAGCCCTAGCTATAGGAGAATCATGAATCCCAGCAGTTAGAACTTGAGTACCTACAAACCTTGCCACAGAGGGCTACAGCACTCTCTGTCTTCAAGTAAATTGGAAAGGCAGTCTAGGCCATAAGGACTGCAAATCTTAGTTGGGTCCTAGTGCTGAACGAGGCCCAAAGACAGGAGACTGGCGGGACATGCGACATACTGAGACAACAGCTAGGGCAGCCAAGGGAGTGCTGGCATCTCTCCTTGCCTACCCCCAGGCTGCACAGCTCATGGCTTCAGAAGAGACCTCTTCCTTCTGCTTGAAGAGAGAAAAGGAAAGAGTGGGGAGGACTTTGTCTTGCATCTTGGATACAGCAAGACAGGACACTGATAAAAGACATGAGGCCTCCATTCCAGGCCCTCTAGGTCTCAGATGCCATTTCTAGACACATCTTGGGCCAGAAAGGAGCCTACTGCCTTGAAGGAAAGGACACAGTGTCTGCAGCATTCGTCACCTGCTAATTGAAGAGTCCTTGTGCCCTGAATAACCAGCAGTGATACCCAGGTAGTACATCAAGGGCCTTGGATGAGCCTCTGAGACTTGCTGTCTTCAGGTGAGACTCAGCACATTACCCATTGGGTTGGCTACAGGGCAAAACTCATTCTGCTTGAGAAAAGCAGAGGGAAAAGTAAAGGAAATTTTGTCTAGCACCTTAGGTACCAGCATGGCCACAGAGGGGTAGGGCACTGAGGGGGCTCAAATATAATCTTATATTTGAAAAAACCTAAAGACTCTGCAAGAAAAGTATTAAAACTGATAACAAATTTAGTAAAGTTGCAGGATGCAAAATCAACATACAAAAATCAGTAGCATTTTTAAATGCCAACAGTGTAAAATGTGAAAATGAAATAACAAAGTAATCCCATTTACAATAGCCACATATAAAATTAAATACTTAGGAATTAACCAAGCAGTGAAAGATCACTATAATGAAAACTGTGAAACACTGATGAAAGAAATTGAAGAGGACACCAAAAAATGGAAAAATATTCCATGTTCATGGATTGGAAAAATCAATATTGTTAAAATATTTATACTACCCAAAGCAATCTACAAATTAAATGCAATCCCTGTAAAAATACCAATGACATTCTTCACAGAAATAGAAAAAAAGTCCTAAAATTTATGTGAAACCACAGGAGACCCAGAATAGCCAAAGCTATCCTAAGCAAAAAGAAC
The DNA here is from genome assembly GCF_006542625.1 of Nomascus leucogenys. Classification (NCBI taxonomy): domain Eukaryota; kingdom Metazoa; phylum Chordata; class Mammalia; order Primates; family Hylobatidae; genus Nomascus; species Nomascus leucogenys. Next base: position 82,914,441 of record NC_044389.1, read on the forward strand.
TAAACTAGAGGAATCATACTACCTGACTTCAAATTATACTACAGAGCTATAGTAACCCAAACAGCATGGTACTGGCATAAAAACAGACACGTAGACCAATGGAACAGAATAGAGAACCCATAAACAAATCCACACACCTAATGTGAGCTCATTTTTGATGAAGGTGCCAAGAACATACACTGGGGAAAATACTGTCTCCTCAATAAATGATGCTGGGAAAACTGGATGTACATATACAAAGAATGAAACTTGACCTTTTTCTACCACCATTTACAAAATCAAATCAAAATGGACTAAAGACTTAAATCTAAGACCTCAAACTACGAAACTACTACAAGAAAACATTGAGGAAAATCTCCAGGATATTGGAGGGTCTGGACAAAAAAGAAAGCAGTACCCCAAAAGCACAGCCAACCAAAGCAAAAATGAACAAATGGCATCACATCAAGTTAAAAAACTTCTGCACAGCAAAGTAAGCAACCAATAAAGTGAAGAAATAAGCCATAAAATGGGAGAAAATATTTGCCAACTACCCATCTGAGAAAGGATTAATAACCACAACATATAAGGAGCTCAAACAACTCTAGGAAAAAAAATCTAGTAATCTGATTTTTAAAAAATGGGCAAAACATTTGAATAGCCATTTCTCAAACGAGGACATACAAATGGAAAATAGACATATTAAAAGGTGATCATCAGAGAAATGCAAATAAAAACTACAGTGAAGGGAATATAAATTAGTACAACCACTATGGAGAACAGTTTGGAGGTTCCTCAGATAACTAAAAATTGAGGTATGATATTATCCAGCAATACCACTGTTGATATATACCCAAAAGAAAGGAAATAAGTGTATCAAAGAGATTCCTGCACTCCTAAGTTTGTTGTAGCACTGTTGACAATAGCTAAGATTTGGAAGCAAACTTAGTGTCCATCAACAAATGACAGGATAAAGAAAATGTGGCACATATATACAATGTGGTATTATTCAGCCATAAGAAAGAATGAAATCCAGTCATTTGTAACAACATGGATAGAATTGGAGATTATTAAGTGAAATAAGCCAGACACAGAAAGGCAAACCTTGCATGTTCTCACCTATTTGTGGGATCTAAAAATCAAAACAATTGAACTGATGAACGTAGAGAGTAGAAGGATGGTTCCTAGAAGCTGGGAAATATAGTGGTGGGATTGCAGGGAGGTGGGGATGAATAATACGTACAAAACGACAGTTAGAAAGAATGAATAAGACCTACTATTTGATAGCACAACAGAGTGACTATAGTCAATAATAACTTAATTGTACATTTTTAAATAACTTAAGGCATGCAATTATATTATTTGTGACTCAAAGGACAGATGCTTGAGGGAACAGATACCCCATTCTCCATGATATGTTCATTTCACATTGCATGTCTGTATCAAAACATCTCATGCACCCCATAAATATATATACCTAGTATGTCCCACAAAAATTAAAAATAAAAATAAATTTAAAAAAAGAAATAGATTTCAGGATTTTGAATAATTTGGGAATGCTATGAAAAACTAATGTCAAAAAAATTCAATAGTATGTAAAGATTAAATCATCATTCATTCAGCAAATGTCTGTTGAATACCCATTATGACCTCATCAACTGGATTCTAAGGAAGTAAGTATGAAACAACGAACAGGGCAGACATACACCTTTCTTATTTAAGTAACAATATATAACTAATTAAAATATAGAAATACAATTATAAACAATTATTAAAAATTATTTAATTACAATTGTAATGAGTTATTAGAGAAATGTGTATTATGCAATGAAACTATATAACAAGGGAACTCAATTCTAGTAATTGAGACTCCTCTGAGGAATAGATATTAAATCCAGACCCAGAGGATGATTGAGTCTTAAACAGGCAAAGGGAGAGAGTTAGGAAATTGTGAAGGACTTGAAACAGCAAAATCTCATTGCACTCAAGGCAGAGAAAAATAGGTCATTGTGGCTACAGAGAAATGAGCAGGAGGGTGGTAGCACAATATGAGATCAGAAAGACTAGGAGGAGCCAGGTCATGTAAAAACCTGCCTTGAGCTTTATATTAAGGGCCAAGAGATTTCAGAAAAGCCTTCTAGGCAGGGGAGTGAGTTGCTGATGTGAGAAGGGAAACACTGTTCTTTACCATAATCCTTAGTAAAAAGAGGTAAACAAATGAAACTAACAAGGCTGTTCCTTACAGGAGAAGTTGCTGAAGGAAAACTAGACTGTAAATCACAGACATCTGTTCATGGGGGAGTCTGGGGAAAGCAATTAAGTATAGACTGGTGGTTTAGAGAAGAGAAGAAGTGCAGCAAAGGCCAAAGAGAGGGTAGGCTACCTTGGACTCTAGGCAACTCTCTGTGAAAACACACATCTTCAGTAAAACTACAAAAATGAGAATAAGCTTAATGGGACTAGATTTCTTGTGAAAGATGCAAGAGGTGTATTTTCCACCAAGTTCACTGAGAAGATGGAATACAAATAGGTCACAAAGATCCATGAGTTGAAAAGGAAGGAAGCTTGAGGAAATCACGTCCGTAATTACAACAGCTACCATTTAATTAGCAGTTTCTATGTGACAGGCTGTACTGAGCTACTTACTTGCATGTCTTCATCTTATCCTGACAGAGATTGTGGGCCATAGTATAGTTATCTTCATTTATCAGAAATGGAGGCTTAGAAAGGTTAAGTAATTTGCAGAGATCACAATATATTAGGTGGCAAAGCCAGTTTGAATACAGGCAACCTAACTTTGGAGCTCAGCTTTTAACCAGTATAGTAATTTCACCAGGATTATGTAGAGGACATTCGAGTCATCCATATTTTGAAGTTTTCAGTAATATCTAAATCTTCAAAAAGAGAGAAGCCCCTAAGGAATATTCTATATACTTTCATTCATTTGCTTATCCAACATATCTTAACAGTCTATTACATGTTCATTATTGTTCTAGGCACTAGGGACGAAACGGTGGGTATCAGCAAAGTTCTTCTCATGAGGCTGGCAATATTCATGAGAAGATTGGTTGGATTGGGGCTGGAAAAAGACATTAATCAAGTATGCACAGTAACTGTCCATTTTAAAGATCTATTTGATATGACATGCTATGAGAAAATATTATTTGAAAATTTGATTTAGTAGAATTTGTATAAGTGAAAGATTTTATCCAGTTAGGAAGATATGTCAGGGCTTCCTGGAAAAGTGACAATTACATTTCAATTTGAAGGATATTTAAGAGTTAACAAGTCAAAGTAACCGGGGCTGAAAGGAAACGGGGATGACCACTCCAGACAGGAAGAAAACCCACAAAGTTCTTGTGGCAAGAAGTAACATGGAAGGGACAAGGGACAGAAGGGATGCCAATGTGTCTGGAAAGTGAGTGCAATGACAGACACACGGGGTGAGATAAGGCTGCAAAGGAAGTTAAGGAGGATGAGGTAAGGGTTTGTGGGCTACGTTAAGAATATAAGCCTCTGTGATAAGAGCATAGGAACAGATTTGCGTTTTGACAAGATCACCCAGTCTCCTGTATTGAGAATGGATTTGACCGAGGTAAGAGCAAATGTGGGAGTCTAGCAAAAAAGTTACTGAAAAATTCCAGGTACAAAATGATAGAAAACTTGAACTAGAGTGAAGGTAGTAGATATGAAGAGAAATGAATAAATTAGGGGGAAACTTGGAAGGGAATATTGAGAGCACTTGGTGAAGGATTCATTTAAGGATTGAGGAAGAGTGAAATGTTGCTAAGTTTCTGCCTTACAAAATTCAGAGAATAGCAGTGTCATTTACAGTGGTGAAGAACAAAAAAACAGACAAGGTTTCAGGAGGGGCTTATGAGTTTGGTTTTGCAGATGTTGAGGTTTAGGCTCTCTTGAGCTGTTCAGAAGAGCTGCACCAGCATTCTATCTGAAAGTAAGTGGAAAAGTATGTGCTGGAGATGCAAGTTTAGTATACCTTGTGTATACATTGTCATTTAAAGTAATAGGATGGATAAAATTGCCCAGGGAGAAAGGGCATAAAAGACAGTTATCCTTTGATATTCACAGAAAATTGATCCCAGGTCCCCCTCCATGGATACCAAAATCTACAGATGCTCGAGTCTCTGATATAAAAAGGCATAGTATTTGCATATAACTCATGCACATCCTCCTGTATACTTCAATTCTATATTGCTTATAATATATAATACAATGTAAATGCTAGGTAAATCACTGTTACACTGTATTGTTATTTATTTGTATTATTTTTAATTATTGTATTGTTACTTTATATTGCTTTTGTATGCGTGGAATATTTTTAATCCCTGTTTGGTTGGTTGAATCCACAAATGTGGAATCTGCAGATATGGAGGGCTAACAGTAATCCCAACACTTAATTGCTGGGTAAAGAATGAGGAATCTACTACACAGACAAAAGGAATATCCAAAAAGATGAAGTTAAAATCTCTTGAGGGAGAAAAGGAAAGAAAATGTCTCAAGAAGAGTGGAGAGACCCATAATATCAAATGCTATTACAAGGCTAAGTAAGATGAGACCTTTAAGTTTCTCTTTGGATTTAGCCACATGGAGGTTGTGCTGTGATGGCAGGCTGTTCCAAACAGGTGATGTGAGTGAAAGTCACATGGGATGGGTTGATGCATGATTAGAAGATTGAGGACTAAATAGGGAATCCTTTCCCCATTGCTTGTTTTTGTCAGGTTTGTCAAAGATTGTAGTTATATCTAGTTGTAGATATGTGGCATTATTTCTGAGGGCTCTGTTCTGTTCCATTGATCTATGTCTCTGTTGTGGTACCAGTACCATGCTGTTTTGGTTACTGTAGCCTTGTAGTATAGTTTGAAGTCAGGTAGCGTGATGCCTCCAGCTTTGTTCTTTTGGCTTAGGATTGACTTGGCAATGCGGGCTCTTTTTTGATTCCATATGAACTTTGAAGTAGTTTTTTCCAATTCTGTGAAGGAAGTCATTGGTAGCTTGATGGGGATGGCATTGAATCTATAAATTACCTTGGGCAGTATGGGCATTTTCACGATATTGATTCTTCCAACCCATGAGCATGGAATGTTCTTCCATTTGTTTGTATCCTCTTTTATTTCATTGAGCAGTAGTTTGTAGTTCTCCTTGAAGAGGTCCTTCACATCCCTTGTAAGTTGGATTCCTAGGTATTTTATCCTATTTAATAAATGGTGCTAGGAAAACTGGCTAGCCATATGTAGAAAGCTGAAACTGGATCCCTTCCTTACACCTTATACAAAAATTCATTCAAGATGGATTAAAGACTTACATGTTAGACCTAAAACCATAAAAACCCTAGAAGAAAGCCTAGGCAATACCATTCAGGACATAGGCATGGGCAAGGACTTCATGTCTAAAACACCAAAAGCAATGGCAACAAAAGCCAAAATTGACAAATGGGATCTAATTAAACTAAAGAGCTTCTGCACAGCAAAAGAAACTACCATCAGAGTGAACAGGCAACCTACAGAATGGGAGAAAATTTTTGCAACCTACTCATCTGACAAAGGGCTAATATCCAGAATCTACCATGAACTCAAACAAATTTACAAGAAAAAAACAAACAACCCCATCAAAAAGTGGGCAAAGGACATGAACAGACACTTCTCAAAAGAAGACATTTATGCAGCCAAAAAACACATGAAAAAATGCTCATCATCACTGGCCATCAGAGAAATGCAAATCAAAACCACAATGAGATACCATCTCACACCAGTTAGAATGGCCATCATTAAAAAGTCAGGAAACAACAGGTGCTGGAGAGGATGTGGAGAAATAGGAACACTTTTACACTGTTGGTGGGACTGTAAACTTGTTCAACCATTGTGGAAGTCAGTGTGGCGATTCCTCAGGGATCTAGAACTAGAAATAGCATTTGACCCAGCAATCCCATTACTGGGTATATACCCAAAGGACTATAAATCATGCTTCTATAAAGACACATGCACACGTATGTTTATTGTGGCACTATTCACAATAGCAAAGACTTGGAACCAACCCAAATGTCCAACAACGATAGACTGGATTAAGCAAATGTGGCACATATACACCATGGAATACTATGCAGCCATAAAAAATGATGAGTTCATGTTGTTTGTAGGGACATGGATGAAACTGGAAAACATCATTCTCAGTAAACTATCGCAAGGACAAAAAACCAAACACTGCATGTTTTCACTCATAGGTAGGAATTGAACAATGAGAACTCATGGACACAGGAAGGGGAACATCACACTCTGGGGACTGTTGTGGGTTGGGGGGAGGGGGGAGGGATAGCATTAGGAGATATACCTAATGCTAAATGACGAGTTAATGGGTGCAGCACACCAACACGGCACATGGATACATATGTAACAAACCTGCACATTGTGCACATGTACCCTAAAACCTAAAGTATAATAAAAAAAAAAAGAAGATTGAGGACTAACCTGAGGGAATGTAGATTTCAAGAATAAGAGAACATTTTTGAGAAGTTTATCTGGAAAGTATAGGAAAAGATGAAGAAAGGATTTCTGGGACCCAGAAACTCTTTTGGAGTGGATCAGTCATGATTAGGAGTTGGGAAACTGAGATAGGGATGGGAGTCAAAGATAATTCTCAAATGTCTTGTGTGAATGATCAAATGAGTAACAGGGTTGTCTATGAAAAAAAGAAACTACAGGAGTTGCTGCTTTGTGGGGTAGAATATGGATTAAAGTTTGAGCACGTTGAGTTTGGGGTGTCTATAAAAACACCAAATAAAAATAGTCTGTCAAGGCCAGGCATAGTAGCTCACATCTGTAATCCCAACATTTTGGAAGGCTGAGGCAATAGGATCAATTGAGCCCAGGAGTTCTAGACCAGCCTGGGCAACATAGGCTGCAAAACCCTGTATTTCCAAGACCCTGCAAAACCCTGTATTTATTTTAAAAATTATTTAAAAATTACCCAGGTGTGTGGTGTGCACCTGTGGTTCCATCATCTCAGGAGGCTGGGATGGGAGGGTCACATGAGCCCAGGAGGTCAAGGCTGTAGTGAGCTATGGTCACACTGCCACTGGACTCCAGCCTGGGAGAGAGAGCGAGAACCTGTCTCAAAAAAAAAAAAAAAAAAAAAAAAAGAAAAGTCTATCAACAGATGGAATGGGGCTCAGAAGAAAAGGTGAGGTCAAAGATTTTAGTGGGGGCAGCTCTGGATTATACATGGCAGTTAAAGCCACGGCATAGATAAGATATCAAAGAAGAGCATGTACAGAGAGGAGTAAAGAGAGACGAAGTTCAACGTGGAGGATCCCCCATCACTTAAAAAATTCACAGTATGGAACAATACATGAAAACAGCAACCAGAAAGATTGGAGGAAAATCAGAAGTTTTTGTCTTCAAAGACAAAGACAGAGATTGCCTAGGGAAGGAAATTGTTAATTTACATCAAATGATTCTGAAAGGTCAATAAGATGAGGATTAAAAAAGGTTGTTGGATGTAGGGCCATGAAGATCATTGATCACTGTACTGGAAGCTATGGAATAAAGGGTTAGAGTTAGTGTGGGAACCAAATTTTAGACTTAACAGGATATAAAGATGAAGAAACATTGTATAGACAATCCTTTCAAGAAGCTTGAAAAGAGTTGAAGAGGTAGTAGTAAAACTGAGAAGGCTATAGGGCTGTATCAGCTGTAGGTACTATCAGTTAGTTGTACATACTATGCGGCTCTTCATATTTCCGTGGCACCGCCTGCCTCCCAGACCATTGGCCCCAGTGCAGAACAACCAACTGTGTTTGGCCAATACAGGTTCATATCTGGGTTCAACTTGCCCTGGGAACACCAAGCCCTCCATCTTGGCTACTTTTTATGCAGCCAAGCTGACCAGCTGCACCCCTTAATTTTTTGGCTTCTCTTGCCATTTCTGAGCTTGGAGGAATCATAACCACACTGACAGAGTCCAGTGTGGAATCTGACATCCAAAAGTACCAGACCACAAAATTCGAAACAGTGGAGAAGTGAACTCCTCGAGGGCTACACACTGCTCAATAGAAAACAAGAACTAGGAGGGAGTTAGGCAAATCAATTTCCTCACATTTCTTTCTTCCTAGGACTACTAGGGTCACATTTTCTTCTTGCAGCCTGCCTGGAAAAAATTGCAAATGTCAAGCAATTACATCTGTTGAACAACCTGATGTACACTTTAGAGCTTTCATGAGAAGGGGTAGCTATTTGGTAACATCTCATTTAGTATTGCTTTACATTCTTCCTTTTCTCATTTTTCCCTATTAAATAAGACATCAACACTTTCATCTTGGTATGAGGCTCTCTAGTTTATAGTAAACCTGAGGTAAAACAAGGGTGGATTCAGGGAGCCCTTTTTTCTTTTTCTTAAAGTGGGGAAGAGCTGAGCATGTCCAATTACTGATGAGAAGAATCTAGTTAGGAGGAAATGCTGAAGATGCAGGAGAAGGGGAGAATTATCACTGGGGTAAGGTTTTCAAGTGAGGAGGAGGGAAAGGCTCCCTAGCATGCGTGGAAAGTAAACCTAGTTTTTCTGAGCTTTAATTATGTGCCAGGATCTCTTCATAATGATGGAAATTTTTTTTTTCATTTTGGTCCTCACATCATCTTCTGAAGTAATTCTTACCGTTGTCTTCATGCTGCAGATGAAGAAACTGAGACACAGAACTTCTAAGGAATTTTCCCAAGTCACACAATTTAGGTGGAAGAGAAATTACTATACATCAAGCTTTTATTTCTAGAGCAAATATTCTCACTCAGTATATTTTACTGTCTATCTTTCATTAAAGGGATAATTTATTCTATCGTGATAAGAGGAAAGGAAGAGAGGTTGAATGCAGTTGCAGATGTTCACAGTTTGCGGTGGACTATACCAGCAGTGAAGAGTAATTGGAAGAAGGGCATTTTGGGAATTTGGCAACAGTAAGAAAAATTGGAAATCATTTCATGTATAGCCTAAGTTCTTGTAATATCCTGCCACCCATTCATATTGCTTCTGCCGTGTCTTTCTCCAATCTATTCTCAACACAGCAGTAGACTGATTCCGTTAAATTCGAGTCAGATCATATCACCGTGCTAAGACACACCAATGACTTCCCATCTTGCTTAGTAAGAACCAAACAGTTCTTATTAAGACCTGCATGGTACTACGTTATTCAATTCTGTCCCTATCTGTCTCCTCTTTGAACTCATCTACTTCTCTTCCCCTTGTTCACTCAGCTCCAAACTTCCATGAAAACACCACTCACGATCTCAGTGCTATTGCACCTACTACTTTCTCTGCCTGGGATAGAGGACTCTTTCTCAAGACATCCAGGAGGCTGGTTACTACAGCTCTTTCAGGTTTGCTCAAAAATTGCCTCTTAGAGAAGCCTTTCCTGGCCACACTTAACTGCCCTACCAATGTTTTCTATCTCCTTCTCTTCTATACTATTTTCTTCTTAGCAATTATAATTACCTATCATATATACTTTAATTTTTTGTCTTATTTTCTGTCTTTCCCACTCAAATGTAAAGCTCCTCAAGGAAAGAGTTTCTAATCTATTTTTTTTCAGTACGATATCCTTAGCAGCTAGCATAATGCCTGGCCCATACTACCTTAGTAAATACTTGTTGAATGAATGAATAATTGTGGAAAGTGGGAGAGCCAGGTGCCTGGTAATATATGCTAAGATATCTAGGCAATACAAGACATTAGGTTGAGGGTAGTGACCAGGAATATGTAGTTTTCTGCTTTTACATTTCTCATTTGCTAGAGTACAGATATGAGGTGGTGTGTTTTTTATACCAGAATTTTTTCTAGACATGTCTTTTCTGTCTTGTGTTCTACCTTAGACAAAAGCTTGGACTTCTTTTTATGTCTTATGAATCTTTAGACAGACAAAAACTAATGATAAGCCACTTTTAGGGGGATTTTAAAAATTCAGATGGGCATTATTAATTGTTATATATATGAGATATATTTTGAATAAAGGAAATTGTTTTTGTATCAACAACATGAACATAAATTCAGACCTTAACTTATATATCTGTTTTTTTTTTTCACTTAGGAAAAACTTGTTATTTGTTGAGAGACATGTGAATTTGCAGCTTTAGATGTTCTATTCAGGCAGCATTTAAGTTTGGAGGGTCAATAGACCAGACTTGGAGTCCTGATATGTAAGTTAGCACATTTCCATCTAATTTTCCACTCCCAAGAAATGGAAAAGTTTGAGTCATTAAGTGATAAGAAGCTTCCTAATTGAGACAAACAAGTTTTCTATTGCAGCATAGACAGTTAGACCTAGCTATAATTGAGAAGACCAAAGATAAAGGAGAAATTCTTATGAGAACTTAAGGAAAGTCGCATGATCTTCAACAGGTTAATGGCATTCACACAGGAACAGTGTTGGTTTTTTTTTTTTTTTCAAATTTTCAAATTTTCTGAGCAGAGGAACTCCTGAAGTGTTTGCTAAATGCAGAATCCCCCAGGTTTAATGTATGAGCATCTGTAAAGCTAAGGCCCTAGAATTTTACATTTTAATAAGCACCACAGCTGATTCCATTGTAAGGCGTTAATAAACCAAACATGGACAAAGATTATTGTATAACATATCCTGTAATAAAAAAAGAAACATTGGCCACTAAGTTAACCAAATTAGTGAAAGTGAGACACTAAAGCTCCTACATGTTCCTAAAGCAGGAAACTCTATGGACTCTTTCAGTCTTTTCGCTTTTATTCTAAACAAATGTATGAACCATTGCTTGGTTATTCATTTTAAATTTGTTTAATTGAATTGAAATGGCAATTAAAAGAGCAAATGATGCCTGGTAAAGCCAGGCAGGCTGAGGTCTAATAAAAACTAACAGCTGAGAGTCTGTCCGGGAATAAAGAAAACAACAATTTCCAAAAGCACACAAGAGTGCAGAAAGCACTGCAGTCTAGGACCTGTTTAGGCAGGGATAAACAGATATCAATCACTCCAGAGGGCATTCCTGCATTACTGCCTAATAATGTCCCTGAGTTAATAACAAAAGATTCCATCATTCTTAGTACTCTCTGTTTAAGATTTCAGGGAGGCACAGTGAGTCTTCCAAAGACTTAGATGCAGAAAAATAATATTAAATATATATTAGAGTAAATTTCAGTTATTTGGAAAATTAACAGAAGTGGAAAAGTTTATTCCACAGAGAAATGAAATACATACTTTCCGTGTGGACAGTGGTTAAATAACCCTCTTCTGTTGGACTTGTGGTCTGGTGGGTGGTAATGTAATTTTTCCTTTAGTTGCCAGAAATTGGGGAAGATTACTGCCTGAGACAGCACAGGGCAGCAACAGTGAGAGATGAAAGCAACATCAGTGTGCGCCAGAGCTTTGCAACTCCACACGCAGTCCATCATGGACCAACGATTGCAGCATCACCTGGGAGCTGTTAGAAGTACAGACCCTCAGATCCCACCCCAGATTCCTGAGTCGGAATCTGTAATTTGATAAGATTCTCAAGTACATTAAAGTTCGAAAAGTGGCAGGTTAGTGAACTGAGATTTCTATGTCAAGGGATGTACTTGGTGTTGAAGAGCTGAGTTCAGAGTTCAGAGAGTAGATGTTCAAAAGCAGCTTCAAGTCATACAAAAGAGCCAAGAATAACCCAAGAGCTTCCACATATCTCTGTAAAGAGGGTTAGAGGTTGTCAGGGTCACAGGCAGGACAGATACCTTGCACATTTTTTTCTTAAGAAATCTCAATTATCAATCTCAAATTTTCTTTAAAGTGTTTTTTACTATAACACAAATATTGAAACACATAAATATGTGTACAAATTAATGCATTTTAATACTGTTTTACTGAGGTAAAATTTACATGTAATAAAATGCATAACTTTTGAAGAATGTGTTGTGTACATCAGATAATTGCTACTCTGATTAAAATATAAAACATGTTAATCACTCTAGAAATCTCTCTCTTACCCTCTCAAATTAATTTTAGCCCCTATGCAACTGCTGTTTTAATTTCTATCACTATAGATAGTTTTACTTGTTCCTGAACTTAATACAAATAGAAGCAAACATTATATACACTTTTTTGTGTCTAGATCCTTTTCCTTGACATAATGCTTTTGAGATTAATCTTATATTATTGTACATATCAATAATTTGCTGCCTTTTACTAGTGACTAGTGTGGTATGAATATACCACAATTTGTTCATTCTCCTGTTGATGGACATTTGGGTTGTGTCTAGTTTTTTGCTATTATGAATAAAGCAGCTATAAAAAGAATATTCTTATACAAGCCTTTTGTGGGCAGTGCTTCATTTCTCTTAGCTAAATATCTAGGTGTAGAATTGCTGTTAACTTTCTGAGAAATTAGTAGTTTTCCAAAGCAGTTGTACCATGTTATGCTCTCACCAGCTGCACATGATTGCTAGAATTTCATTTGCTCCACATCCTTGCTAGCATTTAGTGTGGTGTTATCAGTCTTTTTAATTTTGACTATGTGAAATGGCTATGAAATGGTATGCTTGTGAAATGGTGCATTTCCCTGCTTATGAATAATGCCAAACACCTTTGTGTGTGTGTGTGTGTGTGTGCTTATTCCTCTATATATCTTCTTTAGTGAAGAATCTGTTCAAGTTTGTGGCAGACGTATTTGCCAAAATAATGATAATGAAAATAGGTACAACAACCAATCTCGCCAATCTCCCATAACACATATTTCTCTTATAATGCATTTTGTTTTTTTTTTGGAGACAGAGTCTAGCTCTGTCACCCAGGCTGGAGTGAATTGGCACAATCTCGACTCACTGCCACCTGCATCTCCTGGGTTCAAGCAATTCTCCTGCCTCAGCCTCCCAAGTAGCTAGGATTACAGATGCACACTACCATGCCCAGCTAATTTTTTTTTTGTATTTTTAGTAGAGACAAGGTTTCACTGTGTTGGCCAGGCTGGTCTTGGACTCCTGACCTCGTGATCCACCCATCTCAGCCTCCCAAAGTCCTGGGATTACAAGCGTGAGCCACTGGCCTGACCTATAATGCATTCCTGACATTCCTACCATTAGGTGGTTGGGAGCGTGTCACTTATCTGAAAAAAGGAGTGAAACCTTGCTACTGCCTTGGATGATAGCTTATGGTGGAAGTTTTGCTATATGACTTCAGAGGCTAGATTATAAAACATGATGTGCTTGACCTAGTTCTGTGGGAATGTCTCTCTTTAGAGCCAGCTATTATGCAGTTTGAAACCTGTGCAATTTTTGCAGGGGTCCAACTGGATAGGAACCTACAGCCAACACCAACTTGCAAGATGTGAGTGCACTATCCTAGAAGTGGATCCTTTAGCCCCATCTGAATTGCCTTAGCTGATACCAGGTGGAGCAGAGACAAGTTTCCCCACTGAGTTTTACCCAGATTGCAGATTCATGAGCAAAATAAATGATTGTTGTTGTATTGAGGTACTTATTTATGGGGTGATTTTTTATACAGCATCAGTAACCAGGACAGATTTTGGTTGCTTCATAACAAAAATTGGCTTTGTGACTAAATGATGAGAAAAAAACAATGTTAGTGAAATTCTAAGGCCTTCAAGCAGCAGCCTAAGAAAACCTAGAAAGCTGCCAGTGAAGCCTCTAATGTAATGAAATTGGAACCTGCACCAAAGGGGACTTTTGTAATAGTGAGATATGTGACCGCACTGGCATCTGAGATAATGAGAAAAACAGGAAATTTGTCAAATTTATCAAAATACTAAATGAACTCCATATCGGTTCATCAAGAGTCAGCAAGCTTTTTCTTAAAGGGCTGGATAGTAATATTTTGAGCTTGGAGATCATAGGGCTTCTGTTACAACTTCTGAACTATGCCATTGTAGTGTGAAAAAGCTATAGAAAATACATAAATAAATGGGCATGAATATGTTATAATAAAACTTTTTTTACAAGAATGGATGTAACTATGGTTTAGATATGATTTGTTTGTCCCTGGGAAAACTCATGTTGAAATTTGATGCCCAGTGTGGCAATATTGGGAGGTGGATCCTAGTGAGGGGTGTTTGTGTTATGGGGGCAGATCCCTTATGAATAGCTGGGTGCTGTTCTCTTGGTAGCGAGTAAGTTCTTGCTCTTGGGAATGGATTATCTACTGAAAGAATGGGTTGTTGTAAAGCCAGGATACCCCTCAGGTTTTCTCCTTTTTGCATGATTCCACTTCCCCTTTGATCTTATCCACCCTGTTGTGACACAGCACAAAAGCCCTCACCAGAAGCCAAAGCCACGCCCTTGAACTTCCCAGCCTGCAGAACTATGAAATAAATAAACCTCTTTTCCTTCTAAATTACCCAGTCTTAGGTATTCTTTTATAGCAACACAAAACAAACTATGACAGACACTGTCCCACAGAGCATGGTCTGCTGATTCATCATATAGCTAAAGAGATTTCCAGGCAGAATATTGAAAGGGCCACTTGATATATTCTTGTTGTTGATGATAAAATGCAAAAAGAGAGAGAGGAATCAAAGATGAAATGTATAGGAACCAAGACTTGATAGATTTGGAAAGAAAACTGTTCCTTATTCCCTGTCTCTCCAGATAGCAGAAGATTCTCAAAGTAACAAAATTTTTAGGGAAAAGATCAAATCTAGTGCAGTAATTTAAGAGCCATTGTTAAGATCTCAGGAAGATGATAGTTTATAGAACCTTTCTCTTTTTTTTGTTTTTGTTTCTTTGTTTGTTTTTTCGATAGTGTCTGACTCTGTCACCCAGGCTGGAGTGCAATGGCACGAATATGACTCACTGCGATTTCCTGAGATCAAGTGATCTTGCCACTTCAGCTTCTTGAGTAGCTGGGACTACAGGTGCACACCACCATGCCTGGTTAATATTTTATTTTTATTTTTATTTTTTTGTGGAGATGGGATCTCACTATGGTGTCCAGGCTGATCTTGAACTACTGGGCTCAAGCAATTCTCCCACCTGAGCCTCTCAAAATTCTAGGATTACAAACATGAGCCATCATATCTGGCCCATAGAATCTTCCAAAAAAAAAAAGTATGAATTCATGAGCTACAGAGTATTATTTTAAGGAAGCAGTACTTGACCCTGATTAAGAAAGTGGCAACATGTACTGAGATGGTTTTCAGAATTGATATTGACCACTAACTGATGTCTGTGACCTGTTCCCTGCTTCCCACCTTTTGAATCTGTCTAAAGCAATTAATTATGCCTTTTTCACTAGTACTTGCTAGATATGTGGGGGGGCATATACCTTGTTTCTTTAGTTCATATAGCTTTATACTGAAACGAACCATATTAAGAATATAAAACAATTCATCTTGTTTGTACTGGTATCTGGTTTAGATGACAAGATCCTGGAATTCAGAATTCAGCCTGATGATGTAATGGATGAGACATTTGAGGGTTTTAGAAGAAGGTGAGTGTATTTTAGATGGAAAAAGAATATAAGTAATATATGGCCAGAGGGTGAACTGTGGCACTTTTAAAACATAGCCCTCAAATTATTTTACACTTGTTCCATTAAGATACAGGTTCTACAGCCCATTCCAAAATCTTTGTAATTGCTTTACTAATCCATTACAGCAGAAGAAATATTGAGCCAGTTTCTGAGCCTAGACTTAATAACCTGCAGCTTCCACTTCTATTTTCTCTTTCAATGCTTACCCCTAGAACCCAACTACTCTGCTGCAAGGAACCAAGCACCCATGTGGACAGCCATGTGTGATGTGTTATGGACAATAGCCTCTGATAAGGTTCCCGTCTATCCAGAAACAATTTCTAGACATGTAAATGAGCAATACCCCCAGGCATTGAGTTATCTTCTATTAATGCTTTCACGTTATCTGAGTCATTGCCGCATTAAGCAGATACATGCTGCCCCCTTGGAGCCTTGTCCAAATTGCAAATTTGTGAGCAAAATAAATGATTGTTTTTGTTTTCAGTCATTAAGTTTGAGATGGTTCATTACTTAGGGATAGACAACTAGAACAAAGTTTTTTGCTCATTTTTAAATTTTTTTTTTAAATAGTTTGTAGGAGTCTTCTCTATATTCGAGATACAAGACTTTGTCAGATGTATGCACTGAAAATATTTCTTACCAGTCTATGACTTGCGTTCTCCTGTACTTAATGATTAGTTTCGTCTAGCAGGAGTTTTAATTTTGATGTAATGCAACTTACTTTTTTTCTTTTATGGTTAGTGCTTTCTGTTCCATTTTTGAATGAAACTGCACCTACTGTAAGTTGATGAAGCATTTTTATGTTTTTTTCAAGAGGCTTAGAAATTTTTGCTTTTAAATTTAGGTCTGTAATCAATCTGAATTTTTTTTTCAGTATGGTGTACAGTAAGTGTTGAAATCTATATTTTTCTATATGTTAGCTAGATATTCCAGCACGCTTTGTTGAAAATATGATTTTTCCCCAATTGAATTGTTTTGCTACCTTTGCTAAAAAATTTTGGCCTGGAGTGAGGGTCATGCCTGTAATCCCAGCACTTTGGGAGGCCGAGGTGGGCGGATCACCTGAGGTTGGGAGTTCGCGACCAGCCTGACCAACATAGAGAAACCCCATCTCTACTAAAAAATACAAAATTAGCCAGGCATGGTGGCACATGCCTGTAATCCCAGCTACTGGGAGGCTGAGGCAGGAGAATCACCTGAACCCAGGACAGGGAGGTTGCTGTGAGCAGAGATTGTGCCATTACACTCCAGCTTGGGCAACAAGAGTGAAACTCCATTTCAAAAAAAAAAAAAAATCTTATAACTCTCCCTTCTGTTCCACTAATCACTTTGTCTGTTTTTCATGCTAGCATGATTAATACGGACTTAAAGTATTGAAATCAGATAGTGAAGTTCTTCCAATTTGGTCCTTATTTTTAAAAATTGTGTTGCTTATTCAAGATCCTTTGCTTTTCTGTATTAACTTAAAATCAATTGTTAAATTTTTATAAAACAGCCTATTAGAATATTGGTTTGTATTAAGTTAAATCTATAGATCAAGCATGGAACTCTTATCTTAATAATAGTTTTCCAATCTACAACCATAGTTCTTCTCTCCATTTTTTTCCAGCTGAAAATCAACATTTTTCTCTTATTCTCAATCCTGGGGGAAACACATATATTAGTTTACTATTAAGTATAATTTGCTATAGGTATTTTTTTGTAAATGCTTTCTGTCAGGTTAAGGAAATGTATTTTTGGTTTCAGGTTTGATTAATGTGTTTTACTGCATTTATTGAGATTTGTTTTCCTTTATTCTCTTAACATGGTAAATTACACTGGTGATTTATGCCTATTAAACCAACCTTGCATGCTGGGAAAAACCCTACTTGCTCATAATAAATTATCCTATCTATATATTGCTGAATTATATTTACTACTGTTAAGAATTTTTGTCACTATGTGTATGAGGGGTAATGGACTATTTTTTTAATACCTCTAGCATCTTTGTCAAGTTTTGGTGACAGGGCTAAGTAGGTCTCATAAAACAGTTTTGGATATGTTTCATCTTCCTATGTTTTCCAAAGGAGTTTGTATACGTTTGTTATTATTTCTTTCTTAAATGTTTGGTAGAAAATACCAGTTAACCCATCTGAATCTAGATTTTATTTAGGGAAATATTTTTTATAATAAATAAAATTGATCTCTTTAATAGGTATATAAAACTCTTTACATTTTCTATTTCTTATCAGTCTTGAAAGGTGTTTTTTGATGAATTTGTTCATTTCATCTATGTTGTTGAATTTCTTGACCTAAGATCTTCCTAACATTTTTTTATTATCTACCTATTATCTATATCCTATAGATATAGGATTTTTAAATTATCTACCTATATCTATATCCTATAGATATAGGATCTGTAGGGATAAGCTGTCTTTCATTCCTACTACTGGTAATTTGTTTGTGTGCACATTTCCCCTCTTGATTAATTAATCAAACTAGTGTGTTTTCAATTTTATTTTTTATTTCAAATAACTAATTTTAAACTTTGTTAACTTTCTTTTTCTTATTCATATTTCATTAATTCATTCTCTTTATTACTTTTTTCTCTTTCCTTTTGGTTTTATCCACTCTTTCTTTTCTCACTTCTTAAGATGAACACTCATTACACTGATTTTAAATCTTCCTTATTTTCTAAAACCACATACTACATATTTTGATATACTGTATTTTATTATTATTCAATTCACAATATTGTCACATCTTTTGTGATTTCTTCTTTCACTTGTGGGTTATTTAGAAGTGTGTTACTTAATTTTGAAATAATCATGAGGGGTGTTAGATATATTACTGAATTTTAATAATTTTATTACTTAATTTTAGTTTAATTTTTCCAAGAATATATTCTAAATGATTTTATTCTTTTTAAATTATTGATACTTACTTTATGGCCCAACATATGATTTAATTTGGCAATCAATTTGTGTGTATTTAAATGTAATATGTGTTCTGCCATTTTGGGGCAAAGTATTGTTCTCTAAATGTCAAATAATTCAAGGTAATTGATAATGTGGTCATGTTTTCTGTGTCCTTCCTGATACATTAATATTTTCTTGTTCTAGTAATTGATGAGAATTGAGTATTAAAATCTTCATCTATGATTGTGGATATATCTAAATTTCTCTTTAAGTTTTTGTGTGTATATAGGATTGTAATGTCTTCATGAATAATTGATCATTTTATTATTATGCAACATTCTTATTTATTTATGGTAAACTTTTTCTCTTTATTTTGGCTAATATTTACATCGCGTCTCCAGTTTTTGCATGCTTATGGTTTGTATAGTATATTCTTTTTCATCTTTTTATTTTTAGTATATTTGTGTTTTAAATTTACAATGCATCTCTTCCATATATTTTACTTACTTTTTTAAATTTAACCATTCTCGAAAATTTTAGTAACTCAGTAAAACAAATATTGTTATAAATACTTTTATAAAGTGGGAAACTGATGTAAAGAAAATTTAAAAATCTGGCCTACTCCTCAAACTATGGTCTTCTAGCTTACAACATTGTATTATCTGAACAAGATAACATAAACCATTTGATTTATCAAAACTGAACTTGACCCAAAACAATAAATATAGCATAGGTTAGTTAAACATGTGTTGTGATCTATTTGCCTGATATCTTCAGCTTCAGTTGCAAATCTTACTATAATCATAACAAGATATAACAATTATATCTAACCTCAATCTATCTTCTGAGCTCCATTTTATATTTACAATACCTTTTAAGAAATTTTTTTAGATAAACTGTAGGCATCACAAATAAATAATTCTATTTTTTCATCTCACTTTGTCCATAAGCTCTGTCTTTTTTTTATTCAGCATTTCTATTAATTAAACCAGTAAAACTTCACTGATCAAGTTATCTTTTACTTTTTGTTTCTTATTTATTACTCCTATATAATAAGTCAACCTGTGTTTTTTTTCCTTCTATTTAAGATAGTTCTTTAACACATCCCTGCTTCTCCAGTTAGACTTCATCTTCTCAGTTGTAAAGTATTGCAAGAGTGTCTTAATTGGTCTCCTACATCCAGCGATTTTCTCCACCAAAATCACAGTGACAACCAGAATCATTCAACGATATTCAACCAAATCTGTAAATCTTTTTGTAGCTATGCTGAAAAAAGAGAAAAACAGTTCATGATCTCTATGCTTTATGGCTTGCATGATAAAGGATCTCTATTTAACACATTTTCTTTATCCAGTCATCTGTTGACAGACACTTAGGTTGCTTCTAAATCTTGGCTATTGTAAACAATGCTGCAACAAACATGAGAGTGCAGGTGTCTCTTTGATATACTGATTTTCTTTCTTTTGGGTCTATACCCAATAGTGGGATTGCTGGATCGTATGGTTGCTCTATTTTTTGTTTTTTGAGGAACCTCCAAACTGTTCTCCATAGTGGTTGTACTAATTTTATAGCAGAACAGGGTGACCGTAGCCAGTAACAACTTAATTGTACAATTAAAAATAAGTAAAAGATTGTAAATAGTTGTTTGTAACACAAAGGATAAATGCTTGAGGGGATGAATACCTCATTCTCCATGACGTGATTATTTTACATTGCACGCCTCTACCAAAACATCTCATGTCCCCAATATATATTATATACCTACTTTATACCCACAAAAATTAAAAATAAAAATGTAAAGATCTCTAAATTTGGCAGATATCAATTCTCTTTGCAATGGCGTTTATTACACTTTCATGTGTTTATGCTTTCTACTAACTGAGGTATTTTCTCTCTACTCTCTGCTTGGCTATGACCTTCTATCTATCTGTCTGTCTTCCTGTCTATCTATCTATCTATTCTTTGAGTCTCAATATAAATATGACTTTCTTGTCAAAACTTCCTTAACTCCTCAGCCTGAGGCAGTTAGATGCTCCCTCCTCACTATGATTGATCTCTATGCTTATATGATAGATTCTTAAAATTTTTTTCATCATTATTTTGTTCTATTTTAACATTGCAAACTGTGGCTTATGATATTGAATGCCAGATACATTAATAACTATCACCATAATAATATAAAACAAAATTTACTTTTTATATAGGTATTTATGTGATCTGCTGTATATTTACTGGTAGAAGGGTCAGCTGGGCCACACCATGCACTAGACTAATTTTATGGTTTCCAATGAATAAATCTAGATTAATTTTTGGAGTGAATCTATGTGTATACCATCTGAAACAAATAATGTGCTAAAAAGAAGCAGTGTACAAGTTACCTCATAGCAATTTGTTTTTATCTCACCTATACATTGTAATATTTTTGATGTCTTCAACTATACTGTGAATTATGTGAGAGAAGAAATCATCATTTCTTATTCATCTCTGTATTTTTCTTATCGTCTGGTACAGTTACTATCCCATAGTAGGTTCTCAGAAACGGCCTTATAAATAGAGATTTTCAAAATCCCATAACTATGGAAGCCAAGACTAAAAGGGCTACGTGCTATAAAACTATAAAAGGATAATGTGTTTTATTTAATAGTTTATTTTAGAGATGGGCCACTGAGTTCAATAGACGTGGTGGCATGAAGGGATTTGGGAAATAAGAGAGTTCAGTGCAAAGAACCTCATTAAATGTTTAATCAAAATTTCATGATCTGTATAGAGAATTGAGAAAGTGCCCTGAGAAGTCATAAAAATTAATTTGGAGGGGAATTAAAAAATAGAGACTCATAGTGCTGTGTAAGTGGTTTTGTGTGCTATAAAGCTCTCTAAATGTGTTTATGAGCTGAGCATCCTGTCCTGAGCTCATGAAATAGGAAACAAAACATCAGTCTTGGCATCTCCTGGTATTTGAGATGCTTGGAATTATTATCTCATACTCTTGGCTGTCTCAAAGGAAACAAAACAGAAATGTATGTTTGGGTCAGGCTTTAATTTTCCAGACTGAAAAATTAAATCACTGTCTACCCAGACACAAATCTTGTCTTATTTTTCTTTAATCAGAAGTTTGTTCTTCTGGGACTAGATGAAAGAAATGGGCAGTATGGGAAGGTGCTATCTCAAGGGTATTTGAGCACTTGCTCCACATTTATTCTCTCCTTCTCTCTATCAGCTTAAATTCATGGTAGAGATGATTGTTTAAATTTCTCTAGCTTGGTTTCCTTATGTATTAATAGTGAGTAAAAAATAATGATATATTAACTAAGATATATAAATATAATGTCTGTGACTGCAAGTGTAAATTACAAAGTATACTGTGAAAAATCATAATGAACACAGAAGACTTACTCCAAAAAACTGGATACATGACTGTGAATGTAAAATAAATAGCAACATAATATTAAAGCTTCAGCGTTTGAATGTTAAAAAGTTAAGTCATCTTTAAAATAAGTATTTGCATAACTGAAATGACTTATTGTACACAGTTTTGATAATATAATCATTTTCAAAAGTTGACATATAAATGCTAAAGAACCATTAGCAATAGACAAGTCTTTTAAAAACGGTTTAAAATTTGTTCTGTGATGGCCAAAAGATTTTCTACCTTTTCAACTACAAAAATGTAGGGGAAAGCAAAATATATTTTAATATTTTAATTAGAGTTATGTTCAATGTAGTGCACATTACAAATCTGAGTTTATATCAATGTACACTTCTCAATAAAGAAATAGATATTTCTACATATCAGTCATTATATTCTATAGCTTTCATAGTAGCAAAAAAAGGAGATTTTTTTTTCATGATTACCAAAGGACACTGGGCATTGGGCAATGGGGATTTAAATCAAGGTAATTGATGGTAATAGTTGAGAGTAGCTGAAATTGCACATAAGAAAAAATGTACTTATAAGCAGTGTCCTTAGAACCCACTAACTATCCAGAAATAAAACAATTTACTGTGTTAATATATGAGAGAAATTCAAAAGGCTACAGGAAACTGGAGACCAAGGATAGCTGAGAATCTTCTGAATTCTTCAGCAGCATCCAGGAAACATGTTCTAGAAAATGTCCTCAGATTGAAGACCACTAATGTAAACATCAAGCTATAGAAGGAGAAAGTGAGATATTTTTATCCTAACTTTTCAATGCACAGGCTGGAGTAAATAATAAAGGAGAAAAACTCAGAGGACTCACATGAACTTAAAGGAGTGGAAAAAGGCATTTCATGCAAATGGACATCAAAAATGTGCAGGGGTAGCTATTCTTATAGTAGACAAAAGAAACTTTAAAGCAACAGTGGTTAAAAGAGACAAAGAGGGACAGTATATAATGGTAAAGGGCTTTGTCCAACAAAAAAATATCACAATCCTAAACATATATGCACCTAACACTGGAGCTCCTAAATTTATAAAACGTATTTACTAATAAGCCTAAGAAATGGGATAGACAGCAACATAATAATAGTGTGGGCCTTCAATACTCCACTGACAGCACTGGACAGGTCATCAAGATAGACAGTCAACAAAGAAACAATGGATTTAAACTATACCTTGGAACAAATGGACTTAACAGATATATGCAGAACATTACATTCAACAACCACAGAATACACATTCTATTCAACAGCACATAGAACTTTCTCCAAGATAGACCATATGTAGGCCATAAAATGAGCCTCCATAAATTTAAGAAAATTGAAATTATATCAATCACTATCTCAGACCATAGTAGAATAAAACTGGAAATCAACTCCAAAAAGAACTTTCAAAACCACTCAAATACATGGAAATTAAATAACCTGCTCTTGTGTGAGCATTGGGTCAAAAACAAAATCAAGGTGGAAATTAAAAAATTCTTTAAACTGAATGACAATAATGACACAACCTATCAAAACCTCTGGGATACAGCAAATGCCGTGCTAAGAGGAAATCTCATAGACTCAAATGACTACATCAAAAAGTCTGAAAGAGAACAAACAGACAATCTAAGGTCACACCTCATGGAACTAGAGAAAAAAGAACAAACCAAACCCAAACCCAGCAGAAGAAAGGAAATAACCAAGATCAGAGCAGAACTAAAGGAAACTGAAACAACAACAACAAAAATATGAGATAAATGAAACAAAAAGCTGGTTCTTTGAAAAGATAAATAACATTGATAGACCATTAGCAAGACTAACCAAGAAAAGAAGAGAGAAAATCCAAATAACCTCACTAAGAAATGAAACAGGAGATGTTACAACTGACACCACTGAAATACAAAAGATCACTCAAGGCTACTATGAACGCCTTTTTCACATAAACTGGGAAACCTAGAAGAGATGGATAAGTTCCTGGAAAATTATAACCTTCCTAGCTTAAATCAGGAAGAATTAGATACCCTGAACAGACCAATAACAAGCAGCAAGATTGAAAATGGTAAATATTACCAACAAAAAAGTCCAGTAACAGGCAGAATCACAGCAGAATTCTACCAGACATTCAAAGAAGAATTGGTACCAATCCTTTTAACACTATTCCAAAAGATAGAGAAAGAAGGGACCCTTCCTAATTCATTTTATGACGCCTACATCATTCTAATACAAAAACCAGGAAAGAACATAACCAAAAAAGAAAACCACAGACCGATATCCTTGATGGTAAAATCCTTCACAAAATACTAGCTAACCGAATCCAACAACATATCAAAAAGATAATCCACCATGATCATTTAATACGAAGGATGCAGGGATAGTTTAACATATGCAAGTCAATAAATGTGATACACCACATAAACAGAATTAAAAACAAAATCACATGATCATCTCAATAGATGCAGAAAAGCATTTGACAAAATCCAGCATTGCTTTATGATTAAAACTCTCAGCAAAAATTGGCATACAAGGGACATACCTTAATGTAATAAAAGCCATCTATGACAAACCCACAGTCAACGTAATACTGAATAGGGAAAAGTTGAAAGCATTCCCTCTGAGAACTGGAACAAGACAAGGATGCCCACTGTTACCACTCCTCTTCGACATAGTACTGGAAGTCCTAGCCAGAGCAATCAGAAAGGAGAAAGAAATAAAGGGCATCTAAATCGGGAAGGAGGAAGTCAAACTATCACTGTTTGCTAACAATATGATTGTTTACCTTGAAAACCATAAGGACTCCTCCAGAAAGCTCCTAGAACTGATAAAAGAATTCAGCAAAGTTTCCAGATTAATGTACACAAATCAGTAGTTCTTCTATACACCAGCAGCGACTAAACAAAGAATCAAATCAAGAACTCAACTCCTTTTACAATAGCTGCAAAAAAAAAAATAATAAAAATACTTAGGAATATACCTAACAAAGGAGTTGAAAGACCTCTACAAGGAAAAGTAGAAAACACTGCTGAAACACATCATAGAAAATAAAACAAATGGAAACACATCCCATACTCATGGATGGGTAGAATCAGTATTGTAAAAATAACCAACTGCCAAAAGCAATCTATAAATTCAACACAATCCCCATCAGAATACCACCACCATTCTTCATGGAATTAGAAAAAAGCAATTCTAAAATTCATATGAAATCAAAAAAAGCCCACATAGCCAAAACAAGAATAAATCTGGAAGCATCACGTGACCTAATTTCAAACTATACTATAAGGCCATAGTCACTGAAAAAGCATGTTACTGGTATAAAAGTAGGCATGTAGACAATGGAACAAAATAGGGAACCCAGAAATAAACCCAAATACTTATAGCCAATGAATCTTCAACAAAGCAAACAAAAACATAAAATGGGGAATGGACACCCTTTTCAACAAAAGGTGAATTGGCTAACCACATGTAGGAGAATGAAACTGGATCCCCATCTCTCACCTTATACAAAAATAAACTCAAGATGGATTAAGGACTTAAACCTAAGACCTGAAACTATAAAAATTCTAGAAGATAACATTGGAAAAACCATTCTAGACATTGGCTTAGGCAAGGATTTCATGACCAAGAACCCAAAACCAAATGCAATAAAAAAAAAAAGATAAATAGCTGGGATGTAATTAAATTAAAGAGCTTTTGCATGGCAAAATGAACAGTCAGCAGAGTAAACGGACAAACCACAGAGTGGGAGAAAATCTTCACAATCTATACATCTGACAAAAGACTAATATCCAGAATCTCTACAACGAACTCAAACAAATCAGTAAGAAAAAAAGACACAATCCTGTAAAAAAGTGGGCTAAGGACATGAATAGACAATTTTTAAAAGAAGATATACAAGTGGCCAACAAACATATGAAAAAATGCTCAACATCACTAATGACCAGGAAATGCAAATCAAAACAACAAGGTGATACCACCTTACTCCTGCAAGAATGGCCATAATCAAAAAAATCAAAAAACAGCACATGTTGGCTTGGACACAGTGATCAGGGAACACTTCTACACTGCTAGTGGGAATGTGAACTAGTACAGCCACTATGGAAAACACTGTGGAGATTCCTTAAAGAACTAAAAGTAGAACTACCATTTGATCTAGCAATCCCACTACTGGGTATCTACCCAGAGGAAAATAAGTCATTATACGAAAAAGATACTTGCACATGCATGTATATAGCAGCACAATTCACAATTGCAAAATCATAGAACCAACCCAAATGCCCATCAATCAACAAGTAGATAAAGAAATTCTGATATATATATAGTGGAATACTACACAGCCATTAAAAGGAATGAATTAACAGCATTTGCAGTGACCTGGATGAGACTGGAGACTATTATTCTAAGTGAAATAACTCAGGAATGGAAAACCAAACACCATATGTTCTCACTGATATGTGGGAACTAACCTATGAGGACACAAAGGCATAAGAATTATACAATGGACTTTGGGCACTCGGGGGGAAAGAGTGGGAGGGGGGCAAGGGATAAAAGACTATAAATATGGTGCTGTGTATACATGGGTGATGGGTGCACCAAAATCTCACAATCAGGACTAAAGAACTTATGTAACCAAATACCACCTGTACCCCAATAACTTATGGAAAAATAAAAAAATAAAAGATTTCTGAGCTAAGATTTTTAACAATGCCTTCTGTTTGAAAGGGAAAAGAAGAAGAAATGATAGATATGATGGATTATGTGGATGGCAGAAAAAAATACAGAAAGTGAGAGAACTACTTGGCTCACAAAATAGTGGTTTATGGTAGTAGAAATATGGGATTCTGCTGTAGCAGAGACTGCCCAGTATTTTCATTAGTATCCAGGTTTTATTTGTCTTGGCACACTGCTAAATTACAACAGACCCCTCTTTCATCTGGGACCTTTTGATGCATTCTCTCCAATGGAATATGATAATTAATATGTGTCTGGGCTGATACGATTAAAAGCAGAGCTTCGAAAGCTCTTTCTTTTCACTTGTCTATTGACCTGGCATATTCACCTGTCTATTGACCTCAACTGGATGATCCAGTTGAGGACTCCAAGGCCCTTAGGAATGGTGAGTCCTCTTGATCCAAGTAGCCTGGATCCCTGAATGATTGCAGGAAATAGAGATCTCTGTCTGCTGACTTTGTGCTATCAAAAGAAAATAAACTTTTATCATGTTTAGCCACTGATATTGTTACTACAGTCTGTCTACTCTGACGTGTCTTCCAGTAGATGGTGTATGCTTTATTCTTACAACAGCAACAACAAAAACACCTAAGCTAATCACTGTTTTAAGCTGAATTTTTAATTCCAGAAAGATAATGCACTGAAAAAAACTGGGTCCAGTGAATTATAAGAAGTATGGCAGAACAGTGTTAAAAATGATCCCCACTAATTTTCCGGATAAAATAATAGTAAGAAAAACCATGAGTAAGATTTGTTTTATGAGATGTTTGTCCATCAAGGTATGGGTGTCCAACATGATGAACTTGACATTATAGTGAAAGGAGGTGTACGATGTCTCACGTATTACTGAGACTTGATAGATAGAGCTCTTGGCTACACTATGACAATGCAATAGAAATCTTTATTTAAAGAACTGAGCTGATTAGAAAGGGTGGCAAAATTGTATGTGCAAGACAGTACTCTCCTGCTTTTACCATTGTTGCTCATCAATAGTTGCCAATATTCTAGACTTGAGGGGTCACTTCTGTCCATCTGACTTCAAATATCATCCTACTGTCTGAGCTAATACTTCTGTATTTTCTGCACCGGACTGGACTCAAGCTTAGTTTTGCTATAAGGAAAATTATATAATGGACTCTGGTCATCTCATCTCTACTCCAGGGCCACCCTAAAATGTGGGTGGATCACCGTATAGCATTGTCACTTCAGTCTGACCCAGCCTGATCTTCTTCTCACTACTTTGAATAAGAATTCCACATAGCTGACCACCATGTCTTATCTTAGTTATTAAAGCACTAATTGGTAGAAGTCATGAGATTATTGAGGTGGTATGCATTTGGAAGGTATCTGAGTGAGAATAAAGAGGGTAAAATAAGAGAAGAGCAATAGCAATTGCTGTTATAGGAGTTAGCATATTAGACCAGTTGGCACATTTGGATACTGCAATCAACATACAGGGATACAGGGGTGTAAATAATACATAAAAGACACAAAAGCATATTGAAGCCCTCATATATAATGATGTCCTCTGGAAGTCTCATTCCTTTTGAAGTAGAACATCTGATACATGATTGAATTTTTCCACTAATACGTTCATTTTTTGGAAGCTACTATGGGGATTGCTACTTTGAACATCACTGAAAAAAAAGAAGGGCTGATTTTTGGTGTATAAACATTGACATAAAATCAAAGGAAGGATATACACAGAGTGCAGTCGTGTGCACTGGAAAACAGCTTTAAAATATTCACAAAAAGCATGACTCTGTGTTCATGAACTTAAAAGAAGAGGATAATTCAAAAAGGAAAACAATCTCAAAAGAAAAAAAAGGATAGGAATCTGCAAGAAAATAAATTCTGACAATTCAATTATAAATAATCCCATAAAAGAAGAAAAGGGGGGTTACATAAAGAAATCAGTGTAGCTATACAAGGGGTTATCTGAGAATGCACAAATGATGGAAGAAGAGGCACATTTCAAAGGAAGAAAATAAAGACGTATTCTAACCAGAAAATTCATTACAAAAATATTAAAACCCAGAATAAGTTAGGGTTTTGAAATACATTGATGAAAACAAAAATGTCTTTGTTATTCTATTGTGTATGGAAAAAGACCATAAAGAAAGATTAGTCTTGGCCCAGATGATGTGATGTTAAAAGGGAGAAATGAGAAGAAGTATTTATTTTACTTCCACTTTCCATATGAAAGACAACAATCTTCAAAGTGTACAAGGCAATACTTTGCCAAGAAGAAATTGGGCTTAAGGTAGGCAAGGAAGGAAAAATTAAACCAACATTTATTGACATTTACTATGTGCCATGTATTTATTCAACAATTACTTTTTGGAAATTTTCTATATATGTACTTTTCTAGTCTCCAGATATATAGCAATGAATAAGTTAAATGAGTCCCTGCATTCAAAAAGCTTTCACTTCCAGTAAAATTGTATAATACATCTCATGCATTACTAGGAATTTAAAAGATATCCATTACTTTTACAGAAATAGAAATCAAAGCTAAGAGAGGGTCATTAAGTTGCCCAAGGACATAAAGCATATTTAGAATAGACACTGGAATGGTAACCTAATGCTGAATTAATTCCCAAACTCTATATTTTCTATTTTCTAGTATGTATCTTTCTCCAAAGTAGAAAGTAGAAGTTTATATGAATTGCATCCTAGAGTTTGCAGTAATTGCAGGTGTAATTGTAAATAACTGTTGACATTTTACAAAATTAGAAATATGAAAAACTCTACTACAAAAATATAAACATTTCACTACTCAAAGATGGAAAATATATATATATTTCAGAAATTACAAATAGGCAAATCTAATGTGTATTTAAAAACAGATTTTCACCAGTAACATACGAATACTTAAAAATAAGTAATAACCACTGCTGTAAGTAATCAAATAGCAGGCTGTGTGGTTTCTAGAAATACGTGCTAGACTTAGTTTGACAAACATTGTGATTTCAAGAAAGTATTTAACCATTTAGCTCAAACATTTTCACAGTAGTATTTCTGGT
This sequence comes from Nomascus leucogenys, assembly GCF_006542625.1. Taxonomy (NCBI): domain Eukaryota; kingdom Metazoa; phylum Chordata; class Mammalia; order Primates; family Hylobatidae; genus Nomascus; species Nomascus leucogenys. The sequence continues at coordinate 82,943,954 of NC_044389.1, forward strand.
GTCTTAATGCTTAGTGATACAGGTAGGTTTATGTGTTACTGCTGTTTGAAAATTATTTCAAAAATTACTGAGCCAGGCATGGCAGCTCACGCCTGTAATCCCAGCACTTTGGGAGGCTGAGATTGACAGGTTGCTTGAGCTCAGGAGTTCAAGACCGGCCTACACAACGTGGCAAAACTCCATATCTACCAAAAAAAAAAAAAGAAAAGTTAATGGATTTGGTGATGTGTGCCTGTGGTCCTAGCTACTTGGGAGGCTGAAGCGAGAGGATCACTTGAGCCTAGGAAGTCAAGGCTGCAGTGAGCCGTGATTATACCACTTCACTACAGCCTAAGCAACAGAGTGAAGCTATGCCTCAAGAAAAAAAAAAAAAAGAAAAAAGAAAAAGAAAAAGAAAAATTACTGGAAGGAAGTCTTGGTGCCATAAAGCTCTGATGTTGGGCCTACTTTTATACATTTTAAACTACATCATTGACAAAGACATAGAGGCCTATTTAGAAAAATTTTAGTAACAGAAAATTGTGCAGAGTAGCTAATACATTGGACTTCTGGGTAAAAATGAAAACTAATTTTGAGAGGTCAAATAAATAACATGAAATTTGACAGGGGAAATATAAAATTTTACACCGAGTTTCGAAAATTGAATATTAACAAAGAAGGGAGGATTTGCAGCTCATCATTTCTTCATGTAAAAAAAAGTCCCAAAGGATTTTTGGTACTACAAATCCAATTATAGGCAACAGTATACAATAGCTTTCCATAAGAAAATAATAGACCAGGTGCGGTGGCTCAAGCTGGTAATCCCAGCCCTTTGGGAGGCCGAGGCGGGCGGATCAGGACACGAGATCGGGAGATTGAGACCATCCTGGCTAACACGGTGAAACCCTCTCTCTACTAAAAACACACACACACAAAAAAAAAGAAAAAGAAAAAAATTAGCCAGGCGTGGTGGTGGGCACCGGTAGTCCCAGCTATTCGGGAGGCTGAGGCAGGAGAATGGCGTGAACCTGGGAGGCGGAGCTGACAGTGAGCCAAGATCACACCACTGTGCTCCAGCCTGGGTGACAGAGCCAGACTCCATGAAAGAAAGAAAGAGAGAAAGAAAGAAAGGAAAGAAAGAAAAGAATGTAATCTCAGCCTCATTTCTATTCATTTACGCAACCACACAAAATATATTTCAAATGGGACATTGTCATAATAAAGTCCACCCAAAAGAGAGGTACAAAGACATGTAAGATCAGTAACTATTTTAACTACTTCTGTATCTCCAGTGCCTAGCTGTGGGTCTGGAACAAAATTTGCATTTAGTAAATATTTGTTGAATTAATAAATGATAGACAACATGTATCACGGAATATGGTTAAGGAAAGGTCTAAAGAAAAGAGGTTTAACAGGGTGATAGCAGTGGCCCTTAAGTAAAGAACAGACTATTATGTAAAAGATGGGTGAAAATTTTTTTCTGGTAGTCCTGGGGAAAGTTAAACATATTTTTTCTGCAGTAGAAATAAATCTTTAAAATGTTTACAGGTATCTAAAAATGGAACAGTAGTCTTTCCAGGTGTGAGCTCCTTGATACTTTATATGTTAAAAAGATAAATGATTTTCAAGTTTAAGGGCGATGCTGGATAAGTCTCTGCTGCAAACACTTCTAATGGAAAAATCTCTGATTCTATGTATAATTGTGGTTGCATTTTTTAGTTTATTGTCTTTTGAAGTTTCTTATTTCCTCAGTTCACTAGTCCTAAAAGTGTTTCAGGGTTAGCTCTAAAATGTTCCATCTAAAGAACATTGAATTTAGTGTTTAGATCATCTTAAGATTAAAAAAAGCCTACTTTTTCAGTAGAAAAATGAAACTAAAACAAATTAGAAGAACAATAAAACTGCCTTCAATTTTAGAAGATAAATTCAGAGCTAAGATGGAGAGATTTGACTGAAAATGGAAGTTACAACAGGTGAAATCCCAGCTTTGTGAGGAGCGAATTGTCACATGAACTACGATGACTGCTGGGGCTCGCAGAAGGCACCATGTGGCCTTCTCGGTGCTGCCCATCTCCTCTGCTTGCCCTGGCATAGCCCTCATCACATGTTGTCATCAGCAACAACTTTTCCCTATGGACCCTCTTCCTCAGTAGGCTGTGAGCTCTGTGGGGCAAAGACACTTTTTATCTGACTAACCATGAGATCTCTAACAATGAACAGAGTGCTTAACACTTTAGACTCAATAAATGTTTGTTAAGAGCGCAAATAGATAATGGGATCTTTACTATATCAAAATTATATTTTAGATGTAACATCCTTATTTCTAGAGTGCAGTGATGACAACTTTACTACAAGGATGCTGAAAAATTTACCTCACTGGTAGTGAAGTCATTTAAAGATCTGATCTCTTGATTTTAAAAGTTACTTTTTTTGTCAATTAGAATATTCTCTATTATTATATTATTATATACCTATCATTCAAACTTATTATTTTTAGCTTTCATTTTGCTATCAACAAAACAAGGGTTTGACTACCTCCTAGCATAGAGGAATGACCACTATATGAAACAAAAGAAACCCTCTATCAATGATTCTGACAGACACTCCACTAAGGTAATAAAGATGGAAAAATTAATAGGACACAGGCCAGGCTTGGTGGCTTACGCCTGTAATCCCAGCACTTTGGGAGGCCGAGACAGGCGGATCATGAGGTCAGGAGTTCAAGACCAGCCTGGCCAACATAATGAAATGCTGTCTCTACTAAAATAACAAAAAAAAAATTAGCTGGGTGTGGTGGTGCACACCTGTAACCCAGCTACTCAGGAGGCTGAGGCAGGAGAATCGCTTGAACCTGGGAGGCGGAGGTTGCGGTGAGCCGAGATTGTGCCACTGCATTCCAGCCTGGGTGACAAAGTGAGACTCCGTCTGAAAAAAAAAAAAGAAAAGAAAAAAAGAAAAATGATAGGACACTGTCTCTGCTTTTAGAAGCTCCAGTACAGTAGTAGAGACAATGTGTAAATAGATGTGTATACCACAATAACAATGTATGAACAAAGTTGGTACACTTAAGGGGCATCTCTAAAATAGATAATAATGCAAGAGAGATATATCAGGATATCTCAAATACATACAAGGAGGAACTAATTGATTCAAATAATGGTTGAAGAGGAGAGAAACAAGGAATTTTCATCCTATATCTCAAAACCATGCATGTCAACTATTGATCTTGCTGGGTGTCAGGGGAGCATGTGTTGAAATTATGAATGAAAGCTGTAATCATCACTAACATTTGTAGAGTGCTTTGCTGACCACTAAGCTCACAAAACCCTATATTATCACCATTTTATAGATTAAACTCTGAAGCTAAGAGAAGTTAAGAGTTAGCCTAGATCTCTTAGCCAGTAAATGATAAAACTAGAACTGTAGCCCAGCATCTAATACCGAGTGTTTTTCACTCTTATATGAGAAAAGATCTTCAGACCTGCTTAACACATTAAAATAAATATTCCATGCATGTATCTCATTTCTGTAAAATTATTTGAATTCAAGGATTTTATGCATAAAAGTACTACCTAAATGTGACATAAATTTTACATGATCACATTGATTCAATACAGAAGCATACTCCTCTGCCTTCCCCATCCTTTTCCTTATCTACCTGTGAAATAACTTAGGAACATTGCTCAAGTTGGAAGCACACAGCCTCTGTTAGCATTAACAAGAAAACCTATCTGCAATGTTGTTTTCTTTCTTTTAAAAAAATGGACTGTGTAGATGAATGGCTTAGTTTCTTTTCATCATAGCGAAGGTATTCTGAATTGATGGACATGACAGATCTGTTTTTTACACTAAAAAATGATGACACTTTCAAGGTAAGTTGCTGTCATATACTGATTACCTGAGCAGAGATAAGAATAATGACAATAATCATTATAAACATACTTGCTTCTGAGTTCAGAGGAATATTGGCAGTAGGATGAAAATTTTTACCAGAATTATAGCAAACTCCAAACCCTCTTTCATATTACAATTTATGCTTCTGAGCTTTTGAATTTCTTACTAGGAAGGCTTTGAGTTTATAAACAGAAATAAAATTGAAGTGGAAATTATTTATGCACTTTAATGTTTAATGTTTTACATTAGCTAGCATTATTCGCAGTGGTCTTAACATGAGCTTTAAAGTAACATAAACATGGGTTTTAGGTTTCTGCTTCCACTCATTAACATTGTGACTAAAAACAAGTTATTTAAAATTTCTGTGCCTCAGTTTTATCGTCTGTAAAATGGAGACGTTAAAATTTTAGGGTTATATATAATATGTGAGGTAATATTTGTAAAGTGATTAGCATAGTGATTAACATGTTAAAGGCGTAATAAATATTATCTATTATTATGGGATTCCAGAAAAAAGGTTTTGAAGACAAGGTTCTCTTCCATTTTGTTTGTAAACATTTTGGAAGGATCAGGTGATTTAGTGGGTTAAATAATTATCTGGGGCTTCAGTAGAGATTAAGGTACAAGACCCAATTTTGCCTTTCCTAGTTTTGTTTCTTAAAACATCTCGCCTTATTTGCTACAAATTTGTCGGCACCAAAAAGGAAATAATACTATCCATTCGAACCTTAGGATTTTGAATCTAGAAAAGATCATAGGCATGATTGATTGCAATTTATTTATTTTATTAGAAAAGAGACTGAAAAATAAAATCTAAAGAATTTTTTGTGACTATATGAATTAAAAACTAGCAACAACTTTCCTTACAGTTTGTGTTTTTGGTGGAAGAATAAACTGTGCATGAATTAGAAATAATACAGCTAATACCACGTCTAGCTTTCATTTTTACAGTAAACTCTCCATCCACATTTGAAATCTTCATTTAAAATAATACGTTGGGCTGGCTGTGGTGGCTCACACCCATAATCTCGGCACTTTGGCAGACCAATGTGGAAGGATCACTTGAACCCAGGAGTTCGAGGATGCAGTGAGCTATGATCATGCCACTGCACTCCAGTCTGGGCAACAGAATGAGAACTCTGCCCCCACTAACAGAAGAACAAATAAATAGTTAATAAATAAAATGACGTTTTGGTTTGTATCTGACATTTCCCTACCTGTATAATTAATCTAGTGAGTGGTCTCCTTAGCATATTGGGCACAAGAAGGGGATCATTTAATGACACCTCTCTACTATACAACAAAACTAATTTCCATAATATTCACAAAATGAAATAAATAACAATGCAAGAAGAAGCATAGATGTAAAAATGTTCTTTTATTGAACTTCATATAGCTATACAAATGGAAACTAAGTGTGATAATATCAAAAGAAAACAGTAGTTAATACTTTTTAATTTCATCAATTTTGTTAATAGAAAACTAACACAGAAAGGTTTCCAAAGAGTGAACTCTGAAAGTTTCAGATAATAACTTGAAAACTAAAAGACAAACTAGAGTGGATTAAAGTCCTGCTTCTTTGCTTTATAATCACTGTGATCACATTTATTTAAGTATAATTTGTAAATGCAGAAATCTGTAGTACCACAGGACTTGGATAATCCAACTCAGTGTAAGATTATCCAACATCGTCTTGGTAGGTTCACATTAGCTCACAGGTAGCTATTATGGACATCTCTTCCTAGATTCTTGCTCAGTGACATCACATTAGTGATTTGATTATTAATTCAGATTAATCATGGAGGATGCAATAATACCAAGGAAATCAGCAAGCACAACAAATCAAGATTTTTGTTCTTTGGTTAGTCAACTGTTAAACACTTACCAGTACATCACAAACCAAACTGTACTCAAAGCGAGCCCAAACAATTTCAGTTGAGAAATTACTCTCAAATCGATAAAGTGTAGTGAGTCTATAATAGTTGGGAGCCAACTGTAAAACTAACTGGTAGTTCTCTGAATTAACTTTCACATGAACACAACATAATTAGAGAATTTGTTTAGAACTTAGATAGATGAAAAGTCATTCAGAATTTTTGTTTCATGGTGATAATGAAAAACAGACTGATTTCAAATTGGTTTTAGTATTGGCTTAAGTTTTATTTGTGAAATCAATTTTATTGACATAATTTGTTTGCATATTTTCACAGTGTGATGAATGTTGACAGTTGTATAAACTTTGAATTTACTATCATTATAAATAAGCAAGCATTTCTAGAACTAACAATAAATTCCTCTTGCCCCTCTGCGGTGCATAGCTCCCGATGCACAAGCCCAGGCAACAACTGATATGGTTTTGTCATTATGGATTAATTTGCATTTTCCAAAATTTTAAATAAATTGAATTGTATACTATGCATTCTTTTGTGTTTTGTTTCATTTGATTGAACATAATGATTTTTAAAAAAGAGTCATTCTTTGTGTTACATTTATCAATAATTTGTTCTTTTCATTGCTGAGTGGTTTCCCATTGAATGTATAGTCTATATTTGGTTTATCTATTCACATATTGATGGATATTTACCTTGTTTCCAGTCTGCGGGCTCTTGTGAATAAAGGTGGTAAGATCTGTGTTCGCATCTTCTTCAGGACATATGTTTCTATTTCAGGGTATATATTATTGGGAGAAGAATGTCTGGGTTGTAAGATAGGTTTATGATTAATTCTTAAAAGAGGACATTTTTCTAAAGTGGTTTCATCATTTTTCAACTCAACCAGGAGTGCAGGAACGCTCTAGTTGCACCTCATCCTCACTAACATTTGATTAGGGGGAGTAGATCACTCCTTCCCAGTAGCCCAAGTAAAGGTCTCATGAACTTTATTGCAGCTGACCAGGTCACACAACCTTCCCAAAACAACTATTGTGGTTTCTGTTTGCTCAGGGCTGCACCATGGATCTATCTTGTATCTGATATTTGAGTCTGGTCCACTGTAAGCCACAGGCTGAGGGTTGAGGAGACAGCCTTTTCTCAGGGGGAAACTAGGAAACTGTTAGAGAAAGTTGAATGGATTCCAGGAGGCCAAAGATCAAACTGATTCTGCTATATATTTCCATTATGTATAGATAACTCCTAGAAATAACAGCTTTTTAAACTTAGAAGTGCATAATTAAAGAAAAGTCTGGTTTTGGTTGGAATAACCGTACAATGAAACACAGCAACTAATAAACATATGCTCAGGACGCATAGTGAAGAAACTGATGGGTGGGTGTTGAGAAAAACAGGTTAAGTCCATTGCTTTCTGTTTCTTTTTTGTTCAAAATTCATGGAAATCTGTAAGGCAACTGAGTGTACTTGCTAAAGGCAGATGGTAGTGTTCTCTTGCTTGGTGGCATAGAAAGCTGAAGGAGGTACAGATGGCCAGACGGGGGAGGCTTTAGAAATGTGTGTGAGGCCAATACTAATTTTAGGAATCATAGCATTTATGAAGACCTAAAACTTTTGGAATATTTGTTGATCTGACAACTTATAGTCTAGAACCTAAGAACATTGTTGTTACTATTCAACCTTGGCCTTTGGGAACAGAAGGAAGGAGAGCTGGATCATTTCCGCTTGCATAGCCACATATACAAAGCTAAATAGAAGAACAAATTTTCAACTATGATTCTTCTTTGCATTGTTATTTATTTCATTTTGTGAATATTATTGAAAATAACTCTGTTGTATAGTGGAGAGGTGTCATAAAACGATCCCATCCAGGAGCCCAACATGCTAAGTAGGTCACAGGCTAGATTGATTATATAAGCATGGAAATGTCTGGTACAAACCAAAATATCCTTCTATTTATTTATTATTTATTTATTCTTTTTTGGTGGGGGGCAGGGTTCTCACCCTGTTGCCCAGGCTGAAGTGCAGTGGCACAATCATAGCTCACTGAAACTTTGACCTCCTAGGCTCAAGTGATCCTTCCACCTTAGCCTCCCCAAATCCTGAGATTATGGGCATGAGCCATCATACCCACCCCAAAACATTTCTTAGCTGCTTATGTTCCTTGAACATGGTTTATGGGGATGAAATTTAAAGTTTGGTTAGCTGGTCCTGTTTCTGCTCATTACAAACTGAATGGTGATTTCTGAAAGTTATTTAAGTTAAACAAAACATTTTATTGACTTTATATTTTGTCTTACCATTCCTATCCCCCTTACCCTGCTCACTTGACATATATGTATACACACACACACACACACACATATACATAAATACACACACATATATATATATAATTAAAGATGTGTGGATATGTATTTATAATATATACACCTCGAAATTTATTTATTTTTACTACTTCTCTTCATCCTCTCACTGAAATGAAAACTTTATGAGAGAAGACTATTTTATATGTATTCTCTTCACTGTTTTATTTCTTTCACCAAGAAAAATTCCTGGCATGAAGTAGGAACTTCAATATATTTGCTGGATATTTTATGAATATGTTTTGGATAGGCAGTGGAAAGTTAAAGATGAGGGTAGGGACTTAGCCTGACTTATTCTGTGATTTATCCGGAATGCCAACAATAGTGCCCAGCAAATAGTAGATTCTCAATGAATGTTTACTGAATAAATTACATATCTATTCTTCACCGTTTTTTGTGAAGAAGACAATGTTAACTACTGGATAGTGAAAGAAATTGGGGTGCTGGTGGTTTGAAAGAAATGTTGAAAGTTTGTAGTAATTACTGTGAGCAATCATAAAAATAGCCAGTCAGAGACACCAACTCTCCCACTCACCAAAGTATTTTACAGATGAAGAAACTCTGTATTTGTAGTGGCTCTAACCTATGTGAATCTATAATTTCCTTCAGCATCGCTCAGCTATCAAGGACAAGCTGATAGTTGTATTGACTTAATGACACCTCTCTACCCTTTCCTACCTACCACCCCCACCCTGCCTGCCAAACCAAACTCCTATCTAAATAAAAATCACCATGATGTGTCTTGGGATTTAGATGGCACAGTAATAAAAGTGGCTCCACAGTGGACAGAAAGACTGCGATAAAAGGTACAAAGATTAGAAGACAGTAGAGTCAAAGAAGGGGAATAGTGGAAGTGGTGAAAGACTGAAGATATGAGCAATTTAGTCACAGAATGGGATATTGGAACTTGTTTTTAGGAAGCGTTTCAGTTTTTAGGTAATAATATTCAGCCTGAGGCCAAGGTAAAATGTTAGCATGAGTAGAATCAAGTTTGTTTGAGGTTTGTGTAGCACGGGATGGGAGTGGAGAAGTCCAAGCAGTAGAGAACTAGTTTCTATGTTGAGTCTTTGAGACTTGGGCTGAGTCATGTTCGATATCTCAAATGAACGAAAAAGTGACAGAGACACCTATAGATGGCAGTAGACAGGAGGAGTGGGGTTGGGGTAGTATAGACAGACAATGAAGGCTTCAGAAGAGAAAGGGAGTAATCAGTTAATGTCTTTAAAAAGGTAATAGTTGGCTGAGAGAGAATAGGGTTAGGGTGAGATGGGGTTGTCTTAGTTTGGATGGCTATAACAAAAATGCCACAGACTGGGTAGTTTAAACAACACACATTTATTTCTCACATTGACTTATGGAACTATATTTCTAGAGGCTGGGAAGTCTTAGATCAGGGTGCTGGCAGATTCAGTTCTGGTAAGAGTCTACCTCCTGGTTCATAGGTGGCTGTCTTCCTGCTGTAACATCATGTAAGCAGAAGGAACCACGGAGGTCTCTAGAGTCTTTTTGTAAGGGCACTAATATCACTTATGAAGGCTCTAACCCCATGCCCTAATCACCTCCCATAGGTTCTACTTCTAAATACCTTCACGTTGTGTGGTTAGGATTTTAACATATTAATTTTGGAAGGACACAAACATTCAATCCATAATGGGGGTCAAACCAGGAGTAAGATGACCAGTTGGAGGCTATTGCTGCTGTACAGAGAGATGCATTTGTGGTTTAGACCAGGCAGTAAAGGTGGAGGTGGTGAGGAATTGTCGTTTGAGGGACATTTTGTGAAGGTAAAACCATCAGAGTTGGCTGCTGGAATCAGATGTAGGGCATGAAGCCTCTTGATATTTGATCTGAACAACTGAATTAATGTTAATACTAGGTGGAAAAGACAAAGGAATGAGTCAGTTTGAAGGAGAAAAGAAAGAGTTTGTTTCGATTTTGCAAGTTTAAAGAACTTGACAATTACTTGGACACTTATAGATGTGTTGGGAACTGTGTCAACTGCTTTCATATACCATTTATTATATTATCCTACTGATCCTATGAGGTATGTACTAATATTATACCAAATCCATGGATCAGTTTTAGAGAATGAATAACCCACCCAAACTCATATAGTCAGAAAGCCACAGTGGCAAGATTTGAACAAAGGCTATCTGACTAGAGAACTCGCAATCACTGTTCTATACAACTTAAAACCCTTCTGATCAAGTGGATCCATGTTTTGTGATGTCGAATGCACATGTAATTTGGGAGGACTCTTTAAGAAAAAGATCACAAATTTACAGCTACAAATGAGAAAGGAAATCATCATAAACTGTAAACTTTTAAAAACTGGCAAATATTTTAAGAATTAAAATAGCTAGAAAATCAACATTCTTAAATGTTAGCAAATGGATGAAGTTTTATAATATTTCCCCACATTTTTGTCTCCATCATTGTTGACCATCTCTTCCTGTGACAAATTTTTGTAATGCCATTTTCTATAAAGATAAATTAGTAGTCCATCTTCTGTGATTAAAATTGATCAATTTCTAATTATTGATAGTCTAGGAAAATTTCAGGTTCACAACTTATTAATGGTAATACTACATAAAGGTTTATGAATGTTGGGAATTTATTGATGACATCTAAGAAAACATTCACATTTTGCCACAATGTATAATAAAGTGATACCTCATTAGAACCTCTCCCTACGTATTCCAAGGTAGCCATGTAAGGCAAGGACCAGGAGCTTCAGTTTCATTCACTTCACCATGAGTTCACCTCTTAAACTGGCTTCTGTCCAGGTAGTTGGGGACACCAAAGCAGGGTGAGGAGGCCCATGAGGACATTAATCCCATGTGGTATAACATAAGAGTTATGTTTCCTGAGTAGTCATTGAGAAAATTGGTTGTCTCCTCAGATGATGGAACTCGCAGCTCTTCAACTGTGAGGTGAGAGCCAAGAGGTAAAAAAGGACAAGACTGGAGAAAATGACCTTTTCTCACAAATTTCTTAACAACTGTTTTATAAACATAATAAAACGGGCATTACATTTTTCTTATCTCCCAATGAGTCAATAAAATAACATACTAAGTATCTATTTTGCTCAGCTTTCTATTATTTTAAAATATTTCCTTTTGAAGTCCAAGTGTAGGTATAAATTTAAAATTTTTCCTTATAATTAACTAATCAATATTTGAAAGACTTGCCATGGCTATTCTCCTACTGAGGCACACTGTTGTAAAACAGTGATTGAACTTGAATTGTACATGGTTTTCCTTATTCTCTCAAATAATTTTCCTTCAGTTGAAATAATTACATGTTCAAGACTCTGATGTTGTATAGAAGCTGTGAAATGAGAATAAGCTGGTTCAATTTTTTGTATTCTTGGGCTTGAAAGATAGATGGCAACTGGAATAATCATTACAGAAGAGTGACTGTCATGGTAGGGAAAATGTAAGAAATTTAAAGAAAGAGAAACAGTATGAGAATGAAAAGAATAAAAAGCCAAGAATATGGCATTAAAAAGTGGTTTCTGGGATGTTTAAGAACCCCATTTAGCCCAATTTTCCTTCCATATGTTTAGTAATCTGAGAGGCAGCAACGGGGCTCCTCGATTCAATTGAACATGCTTAATGGAACTTCAGAAGTCACTGTAAGTAGTTTGGCTAATTCCCACCAGCCCAGAGTAAAATGTCATTCTTTAATTGATATTTCAGTGTCCAGACTCAATGCTCCCACTTGGTGAAATCAGCAGGAAGACCCATCTGATATGTCAAAAAGTCCCTATGGATCCCAAATTCCTAGCTGCTTGTTAATAGAACAGAAATCCCAACTCATCCTAGAGGCTTGAGGAGTCCTTGCCTGGGTGGGCAATGGCAGCTCTCAGGCTGCCGGCACCCAAGAGAACCTCCTGGTGCTCAAACGGCAGGAAATCACGGAGTCCACTGTTGCTGAATTCAGAATGTCCCCGACTGCATCTGGGCATTCTCTGTGCTCTCAGAGCTACTTTTGTTATACTTGGCTAAGAGGGTGGGAGGGAAAGATGAGCCCTAAACCAGATCTATGATGTCAGCAAAGTGTAGGCCTACTTGTACTTGCAAGTGCTATAGACTGAATGTTTATGTTCTCAAATTCTTACATTGAAATGTAATCATCAATGTGATGATACTTCAAGGTGGGGCCACTGGGATGGGATTAATGTCCCCATAAAAGAGACCCCAAAGAGCTTCCTTGCCCCTTCTGCCATGTGAGGACACAGTGAGAAGACAGTCATCAATGAACCTGGAAGTGGACACTCATTGGACACACTGATACATGGATACACACGAATTCAGTGTGTAACCACTGGTACCTTGATCTAGGACTTTGTAGGGTCCAGGCTTTGAGAAATAAATTTTTGTTATTAATAAGCCATGGAGTTTATGGTATTTTTGTTATAGCAGCCCTAGCAGACTAAGAAAATCAGACTTAGCCACCTTTGCTGGAAAACTGCCAGTTTTATCTGAAGGGGAAAAAGACAGGAAGGAATGAAGGAAGGCTATTGGACTTCTTGGATTTTACAGGATGGTACCATCGAGTTAATTGGCTGGCAGCATGTTATTCTTCTAGACAAGGAAGAATGACTGTGAAGACAATTCAGAGATCATCAGGGTTGCCTCCTTGGTTTCAAAAGGGTGAACCACAGTCTTGCTTTCAATAAGCCAGATGGCCTCTGCTCAAGAGAACACTAAGGATGAGACCCCAGCTGGGTAAAGCTGCAGGGCAAGGACTTCTCTGTGGGTTCTGAAGGCAGGACTCTACCCCAGTAGACCTGGAGGGAAGAGCATTAAGCCAAGGAGGATTACTCTTAAGCCTTAAGGTCTAATGGAATTTGTATTGTTGGGTTTTGGACTAACTCCTAACCTATCGCTCCTTTCTTCTTTCCTGTTTCTCCCTTTGGAAAGGCAACGCTTCTCCTTTATCTGTTCCACTCTTGTATTTTGAAGCACACAACACATTTGCTTTCACAGGTTCACAGCTAAAGGAGAATTTGCCTCAGAATTGATGATACCTTGAATCTCACCCATATCCGATGTAGATGATATTTAGGTGAGACTTTGGCCTTTAGACTTTTGAGTTGATGCTGGAATGAGTTAAGACTTTTGGAGCTGTTGAGATGGAATGAATGTATTTTGCATGTGAGAACATGAATTTTGGAAGCAAGAGGTAGACTTACAGACTAAGTGTGTCTTCCCAAAATTTGTATATTGAATCCAATATAATGGTATTTGGAGGTGAGGTTTTTGGTAGCTGATTAGGGCATGAGGGCAGAACATTATGAATGGAATTAGTGTCCCTATAAAAGAGGTTTTGGAGAAATTCCTTGCTCCTTCTCCCATATGAGGACACAGCAAATGGCCATCTATGAACACGGAGGAGGGCCCTCACCAGAACCTGACCATGTTGGCACCCTTACCTCAGACTTCTGGCCTCCAGAACATGAGAAATAAATTTCTATTTTTATAAGTCACCCAGTTTATGGTATTCTATTAGAGCAGCCTGACAGACTAAGACAAAGTGCAAAAGTGAATATTTATGTAGAATGAGGAAACATATCATGTGTTGCAGAATCCTCAGAGATTCAGATCTGCTGCTTTTGAGAGTCTCTTTAGGCAGTTTGCCAGAAATGCTCCCTAAATTCAGTTTGGCTTTCCCTCTTCTCATAGAACACCGTAAACTCCCAACTCCCGCACACTCCAAGGAATCTGGGTAAGGAAGGGTCCCTGAAACTGAAGCTCTGTTAGCTTCAGTAAATTCACCTCTGCTGTACTGCTGATTCCCTGGGGCTCTGTCAGAACCTATTTTGGCCCTTCTGGATGATTCATGCACAGTCATCACTTAGATTGTCCCCACCTGTGGAAGTCTGAGTGGCACTCAAAGATTTGGCCAAATCAGACTATCACATCCTGTCCTCGCTGCCTTGCCAGTGAACTCCTGCCAGTCAAATGCAGGCTACAGTAGTTTTTTGTGCTGTGAAAGAAGATGTGACATTCTTTCATCTTTATGTAGTGAAGGTGCCCATTGACAAAATGAGACTACCATACACCATTTTAATTATATTCGTTTGTATTTATTTTTCCTATCAGTAGTAAAAGATATGCAATGAAGGGTTCCCTCCAACCTAACACTCGTGTCCTCCTGTTACTCAGTATTCCTTCTTAATGATATCTTTTCTTGGGCAGCCTTACAGAAATATATTTTGCAAATATAAACAAATGTGTGTGTGGGTTTTGATGTTAAATTCTTTCTTTTTTGACTGTACTAGAATATTTTATATAGCACATTTGTTCTCTGTTATTTCATGGTTAGTTAGAATTCTCTGGTCAAATGATCTGAGTATCATGCTTGTGAGAGAGCTGGGCAAAAAGGAAGTTCTTTGACATCTTTATTTCTTTCACAGTGACACTCTGTATCATATTGGGTGCAAGCTTGCACCTGGTATGAGTTTATTTCTTCTTTCTTTCTTTCTTTCTTTCTTTCTTTCTTTCTTTCTTTCTTTCTTTCTTTCTTTCTTTCTTTCTTTCTTTCTTTTCTTTCTTTCTTCCCCCCTTTCTCCCTTCCTCCCTTCCCTTTCCTTCCCTCCCTCCCTCCCTCTCTCTCTCTCTTTCTCTCTTTCTTTCTTCTTTCTTTCTTTCTTTCTTTCTTTCTTTCTTTCTTTCTTTCTTTCTTTCTCTCTCTCTCTCTCTCTCTCTCTCTCTGACAGTTTCACTCTGTCACCCAGGCTAGAGTGCAGTGATGTCATGATAGCTCAATGTAGCCTTAAACTCTTGAGCTCAAGTGATCCTCCCACATGAGCCTGCTGAGTAGCTGGGACTCCAGCCACACGCCACCATGCCTGGCTACTTTTTTTTTTTTTACATTTTTAGTTTTTAGCCCAGGCTGATCTCAAATTCCTCACCTCAAGTGATCCTCCTACCTGAACCATCCAAGTCATGGAGATTACAGGCTTGAGCCACCATGCCTGACTTCTTATTTTATTTTAGCATATCATTTCACTTTATAATCCAAATAAATAATCTTTTCAGGCTACTATGTGAGTTGGGCTTAATTACGTTTATTGATAGGACTGATTTTTTTGTGTTATATTATTTTAGATTTTCTCTTTTCAAGGCTTTAAACATACCATCTTTACCTCTGCTTTCTGTGTTGTTACATATAATCTTATTTTTAAAGACAGTATCACAATATTTACTCTTCTAATTTTGCTCATTTTTAAAATTATTGTAGATTATAATGTTTACATTTGGGCCTGAACTTCTAGCCTTAACATTTGTTTAGTCTTTGTTCTATAGTTGAATAGATTCAATGATCACCAAAAATTTCTTTGCTGTGGCTTTTCCACTCATTCCTTGATTGGCTAAATCTTGCTCACCATGAGATTCCTCAAGAACAGATGAGAATAATTCTCATGAATTCTTGCATTTGGTATTCCTTGAAATGTATAGGCTGAAATATTCTTTTATTTTAGCAAAGTCTTAATAAATTATATGTTTAAATCCTTTTGTGTCTCTTTTTATTTTAATTTATTGCTCTGTAACTCCTAGTATGCTATATTGGTCCTTCTTGGTTTATCTTTTGCATCTATGAAGGTGTAATGAAATATCATTAGTTATTAATTTATTTTCCCCTCTATGAAGAAGAGAAACCAAAAAGGAAGTTTGTCCCTGAGATGCAAATAAATATTCCTTCAATACTTGTGCCTAGCTTGTGATCAGACATCTGCATGAAATTTAACCAATGATATTTTCCAGGTCTTGTTTGAAGTTTCACTGGGATATGCAAAGTGGGTGGTCTCAGATTGTTGAAGGCAGTATAGGTTTGTTTCTGTTGGAGTTTGAAGTACAGTCTTGGTCCAGAATATCAAATGACAGTATGATTGGATAGAACCTGAAACTCCACAAATTATGCCACCTATCCAAAACAAAGTGATACTTAGTTTACAGGTTTTGAAATATAAATGTTTAAAGCTTTACCTATCTGTTTATCTCCTGTATCCTTATGAAATGTTCTAAAAAATCTGAAGACACCAGAGAAATAATCATGTTGGCCAATAAGTCCCTAATGTTATTGGTTCAGACCAGGTCCAAAGCTACTGTCAAGGCAGCTGACAGCCCTGTGCCTGGTTCCCCATTTTTTGGCTACTTTGGGTGGCCATCCTACTTTCTGCTGTTACTAAGAGGAATGTGACTGGTGACATTCTGTAACTCCCAGGCATAGGGACAAAAAAAGGGAACCAGATCCAGGTCCTGCATGATAAAAAAGGGAAAAAAATCTACGGGAAGTGACTCGGGAGTGTAAAAGGTGCCAAAACATACCTCTGATTTAATTCTTCAGCTGCTCAGGGAGTTACGTATCTTCCATTCTGCAGATATTACACATATTTTCCTGTTTTTAGTGTTTCCTTTTTCCACTTTCTGTCAGAGATAGGGGAAAATGGAAATATTTATCCCTACACATATGGCAATCAATTTTGCCAGTAAGCACAGATCTCAAAACCATGTTGACCCTCTCATAAAATAAGGTATTTTCAATTGCTTGCTCATATCTTGGAAGTACGCATCATTTTGCATACTCATACTCATGTCCTTGGTAATCTGTCATGCATCTGAATATCTTATTATCAATGATACTTTGCTGTCTATCTATCTCTGCTCTTTCAAGTGCCTGTATAGACTTTAATCAGTCAATAAAAGAACATTGCAATATGTGGTGATTAAGAACATGTACTCTAGTATAAGATAACTTGGTTTAAATTGGCAATTTACTTAATGTCTCTAAGCCTTGACAATAGGGAATGTGCTAGTAACTACCTCATAGAGCTATGATGAGGAATAAATCCATTCATATTTTTAGTAATATTTATTGAGCACCTGCTATGATAAGAGCTATGAAGAAAAACAATGCAAGATGAGGGGAAAGAGAACGACAGGGTGCTACTTTAGTTATAACTGTCAGAGAAATCTGCTCTAGGAAGATTATATTTAAGGAAAGATTTGAATGAAGTGAGGAAGTATGTCATGCAAATACTTGGGTCTGAAGGTTCTAGATAGAAGAAAGAATAATTATAAGAATGCTGTGTTGAGAATCTTATTACCATGTTCAAGAAGTTGGATGAATTTATATTATGCTTTTCTAAATTTGAGCTGTCTAGATTTAATGGCCTCAAGAAGACAAAGCCAGTGTTGGGTGGGGAGAGCTGTACTGCGTAAGAGTTCTCAAAGCTGGAGTCCTTCTTAAGGATTCCAGGCCAAAAACAAATTATATTCTACATATAGAATGTAGTGTGGAAGGGGGCATCTTATCATCTGGAGTATGTATGTATTTGCTACATGAATGTCTTAGTTCATTCATGCTATAATGAGAAATAACCATAGACTGCATAATTTATAAAGAACAGGTATTTTTTGCTCACAGGTCTAGAGCCTGGAAAGTCCAAGATTACAATGCCAACTTTGAGTGTCTGGTGAGGACTGCTCTCTGCTTCCAAGATGGTGCCTTGTTGTTGTGACCTTACATGGCAGAAGGTGAAAAGGAAAAAGGGTCTTATTAGTTATCTCCAGCCCTTTTATAAGGCACTAATTCCATCTATGAGGGCAGAGACCTAATTACTCCTAAAGATGTCATCTCTTAATATTTTGCATTGGGCTTTCAATATATTCCCCCCAAATTTTTTGTTGGGTATTTAATCCCCAGTGCAACAGTGTTGGGTGGTGTGTCCTTTTTGGAGTTGATTAGCTCATAAAGGTTCTGCCTTCATGAGCAGATTAGTGAGTTATAGAAGGGCTTATGGGAGTAAGTGTGCCCTCTTTTTTGCTCTTTTGCCACGTGAAGGCACAATTTCATTCTCTCTCACCCTTCCACCATGTGAGAACACAACAAAAAGGCACTTTTCAAATGCTGACATCGTAATCTTGGACTTCCCAGTTTTCAGAACTGTGACAAATAAATTTCTATTCTTTACAAATTACCCAGTCTGTGGTATTCTGTTGCAGCACAAACTGGAGTAAGACAGGGATTACATCTCATAGTGAATTTTGGGAGAACACAAACATTCACACCACAGCAATGAGTAAAAGATACTTATCGTAGAAAATTTTAAAGGCACAAACATAAAGAAGGAAGAGTAGAAAAGAAAAAGAATGGAGAAAGAGGAGAAAGAAATCATCTGTTAAGCTGCCACCCAAACATAAGTACTATTGTTTTATTTGTTCCTTTTTGACAAACTTCTATAAACTCTATAAACCTGTACACAAATTTTTAGATCATTTTAACCATATCTTTTTATTAGCTATGTACTTATTCTTAATAAAGTTGAGCCACAATTTACCCAATGATTGTAACCTTATGATAACCTCTCTTCATAATGTTTAAACATTCTTTCTCTTCATATGACAGCAATTGTGCTTCCAATATCCATGAGAGAACACATAATAATAAAAATGTTCCATGAATTCAGTGATACCTTTGATGAGTTTGTAGATCAATAACCAGAACAATATTTATACACATTTGAAAAATTAGTTAGTTGACTGATAGAGAGATTGATAGATAATAGGATGTAAAGATTATTCAATTTAAGAACATGCTTGAAACACAAGCTCTTAGACTCTTTGTAAAATTTTAGCCATCCTCTCTCCCACTAGCATGCAGCTACTCACAGATTAGGATGTACAGGTTAGGTAAGGCAATGGTCCTTAAAGTATGCTCCCAGGGCAAACTTCATCAGCATCATCTGCAAATTTGTTCGAAATACTAATCACTGGCCCCCATCCATGACCTACTGAATCAGAAGCTTTAAGAGTGTGATGTTGAATTCTGTCTTATCAAGATATTCTGGTGATTCTGATGTACACTGAAATTGGAGTACCAATGAAAGTGAGCTCTCCTTTCATGACAGTTGAATCCTGTAACTACTAGTAATTAGCAATGGAACTTCCCACCCATTATATCCTCTAAGCTTCAATTTTCTCATGTCTATAAAAAAAAAAACAGAATAAGCAAACCAATATTATACTGTTGTAAAGATTAAATGGTATAACTCGTGACAGCAACTAGAAGTGTCTCTGGCATACGATATACACATTCATTCAAAGACCAGTTAAGTACCTACTATGTGCCAAGCACTGGTAGAAAAAGAGAAGATCATCTTTTCATGGACCTCATCTAGCAAGTGAAGACAAGCAGGTGTGTGTGTGTGTGTGTGTGTTTAATCAAATGTCATATTTGTCATGATAACATTAAGTTGGGGCCCAAGGAGGGGAGGAGTTAATTACATTTGAGAAGGGCAGAATCAGGAAAGGCTCCGTAGAGGAGAACTTTTATCTGCAGAACTCAGATAAGTTAAGCCTTGGAAGTGTGAAAAAATTAAGCTTGTGGAGCTGGTAAGAAAAGGTCACCATATACAACTGAATGAGACAATAAAATTTACTTCATTATTGGATGCAATGAAAGGAAGAGAGCAGTCAAAGAGGAAGCCACAATAATTAAAAGTGACAAAATTTCAGAAAGAGAAAAAGATGAGGCAAGAAATGATTGAAGGATTTAAATGGCTTTATATTTCTGGTGTCCCGGCAATGTTAATTTCCCTCTTTTTTCTTAACATATTTACCCTGGTGAAATCTGATAAAAACGAAGTTTTTAAGTCAGCATTGATGCTGGAGGTTTGAGAAGGGGAGCATAGAAAAGCTGTATTACAATGTGGAGCCCAAGTGGAAAGGTAAAGGGACCTTAGGAATTTTTTTGTTTTTGTCGTTTCTCATTCTCTAATTCTCTGGCTGATTGCCAGAATGACTGACAAACCAGCAGCTTTTGGGGAGGAAATGGTGGGGTTGGAGGGGAAGAAGAAAGGTAAGAGCAAGAAGGAAGAGAAAGAGAGGAGAGAATTGGAGGAGTCCTTTGAGGAATTCATCATACTCAAGGCCAGGTAGCCTGAAGCAGATTTTTAGATATACTGAAGTAATCAGCCTTTGAGTTCTTTGGATCCTCTGTGGCACATTATTTATGACTGAGTTCTTTGTATGTAGTTATTTTTAATGACTTTGTTCCCAAACTAAGCCCTTTGTATCTTTGTGCCAGCACAGACCCTGTGAAAATTGACCACTTTGTTCTGTTTATAAAGGACTACAGGTTTACAGATGCTGAAAATAAAACCCACAGAGTCCATAATGTAGACATTCTTGGTCTTCTGTCTTACCTTATTCTACATTTAAAATGTTTTCCCAGCCACGGTCATAATAATGGTTTACTGCATAGCCCAAAGATAGAGGCCCCGGAGCATTCACTCCTTTAACACAATTAAAGACAGTAGCTTGGACCTTCTCTCCTTGCTGTTCTCATCTCTCTTGGTAGGACAGGAGAAATGATTATGCTTTATGTAAATATTATGGATGTGCATTCTGTCTCTGTATCTCAGGGTTTGAAATTTCCCACTTTAGAAGACATTTACCACTTTCCTTTGTTTCTCCCAAATATAAAACAAATCTCAAAGAATAAAGGAAAGTTAGTTGATACACCATAATACGCAGTTGCAATATCATTAAATTGCGTACACATAGTCACACTCAGAGAGAACTGGGACGTCATCTTCTAATTTGCTATCAAATAAACATTGTCTCCAGTTATTTTCCAGAGGTTAGGGTGGTAACTTCAGTAATTGAAGAGGGGAATAAACAAAGTTAGCATCAAATTATAGTCTGACATAACGTTAAAGTCCGCATTTTAAGGTCTGGGTGAGCTCATCTGTCATGAGGCCTAAAATAAACAAGTGTCCAAGATGGAAACAATGGTGTAGTTAAAATCATCCACATAAGTGAGTCAAGCACCCAAAATGCCTTCTGCCAGGGACAAAGCAAAATTCTGAGGGCGGAATCTGATGATTGTCCCTTTAAGACACTAAGATATTTAAATTACCACAGGAACACAACACACATCCTTTCATTCTACTTGTCAAATGTTGTAAAATAATCACGTTGATAAAATATGAAACTATTGGGTTGTCCACGTTCTGAGTTATAAGGCTTTACAATACCAGGGACTTTATAATATCAGAAGATTAAGGTTTTTCAAAAATCCAAATGGTTAGGAAATGGAGAGAGGGAATGAAATAAAGGATTATTTCTCTGAATGGACTGCAACAGATCAAGGGACAAGATCAAGGCCAAAGAGCAAACATCAAGGAGTTTAACAACTGACATTCTTCTCCATCTCAATAAATGACCAGAAACTTGGAGTCATCTTTGACTCTGCTCTTTCTCTCCTATTTTATATCTAATTAAGTCACGAATTCCAGCAGCACTGCCACCACCCTGGTCCAAGTGTCAGTCATTGTCCTGCGAGTTTTGCTCTGGCTGTAGCTTATAAATTGTTCTACCTTGATCCCACCCTTACCCCTCTGTAGTCTATTTTCAACCCGGCAAGTGGAGTGATACTGTTGGAATTTAAGCTAAACTCTATCGATGACTACCCATGTCTCTTAGAATGAAATCCAAATTCTTTACAGTAGCCTGAAAAACCCTACTTCAACTGGCCTTCTCTACTTGTATGATGTCTTCCCTGACCCCACTGCACCTAACTGCTTCTTGCTCACCTCATTGCAACAACATTGGCCTCCTTGTTGTACTTCACACCTACTGAACATGCTTCTGCCTCAGGACATTTGAATTTGCTAACCCTTCTGCCTGAAATATTCTTCCCTTAGATATCTGAAAAGTTTTCTTCCTCATCTATTTATATGTCTTTGGTTTAAAATTTTACTTTAAAAAGTAAAACATTTCATGACCACCGTATTTAAAACTAGTTTCTTCCCTCACTCCCAGGATTCCCTGGCCCCTATCATTCTTTATCTTCTACTCTAGTAGTCGTTATCTCTTACAAACTACATATTTTATTTGTTCTAATTTTTTTTTTAGTCTGCTCTCTTCCACTAGAGATGTTTGTTTCTTTTTGTATGGCCATTTTCCAGAGTGATTAGAATAGCAGGACAAGGCAGGTAGGGCCTCAATAAATAGTCAATAAAATGTTAAAAAAACTTTCAAACAATGCTAATTGTGCTACTTATAAAACCAGCCCTGCTTTAGTTCCTATGGCTATTAAAAAAAAAACAAAAAAACACACAGATCTGAAGAGTCCCAGGAGAACTCTGACCAGGCTTGCAGATTTAGGACAATGATGACTTACAGCAAAAAAGGGAAGAGGAAATTCTGAGGAAACTGGCCATCCAGAGAGGTTTGGTGTACTCAGTGCACTGGGGACATCAATTTGGGATCAAATATTTAGGAAGGAAAAACCATTTTAAAAAATGGTTTACCAGAAATTAACCAATAGCATTTTCCTAAATTCACTAAAGTTTCAACAGCAATGTCCATATTTCCAAATCACAATGACATTCGATGTAATGGAAAAACACATCTGGCATTAAAAAATATTAGTGTTAATAATATGAATTTATTCATATTCAAAATTTTGGGTTAAAAAACCAGGCTTACTTGCTTCCAGACTAACTCTCTGTGAATCCACTGTGACTTTATTTAGGCCCTGGATTAGTGAGACCATTCTAATTTCTCAAACCTTGACTAGGATTAAAATTTCCATGGTACAGACAAAGAAATGACATGGTTAAAAGAGAAAAAAATTTCCTTCTTCTCATTTTGAATAGAGAATGCATAGTGCACTGAAGACCTTCAGCAATGGTTGTGTGTTATCTGAAAGCTGATCCCAATGGACTTATGACAATGCACACTGGTGTCCACCATTCACTTTCAACTGGACACGTCTCTATCCTCAGGCTTGCTCTCCTGAGGAGGTGGAGAGAATCTTCAGTGAGAACTGAAAAGGAAAACTTCTAGGTAATAAATAGCTTCAGTAGAGAATAACATGAATGATTCTACTCAGGATCATCTCAAAGGCTGAAATGAGTCACTTTACATTTGAAGATGTTACAACAACATCAGATGCACAGAGGATTCCTTTTCCTTTTTAACAATATCAAGTTGAGTCTTATGGCTCACTGGAGAAGCTGAATCACAAAAATGACATAGAAGCTCATGGCCAGTATCTTAAAGAGGCATTTAAAATTGCCCACCCTGTTATTTTCTGAGAGAAAATATCTTCTTTAAAACATGCAGGTGGTGGAAGAGCATATCTAAGGGAGCCGAATCAGATAGGAGCATTTCAGAAACCCACACGGAATCCATGTGGTACCAAAAGTTCTCAGGAGTTAGCAGCATCCACATGCCATTGCATTTTTTTACTCTCCTTGATAAATTTGATGTCATAAAGTGATAGTTTCAGTCATAGTGCCTTCTGTTAAAAAGGAATCAATGATTCAAAGCCAAATTGTTTCTATTGTAAATAGTAGCATTTTTTGCAACTCCTAGCCACCTTTACTGCCAAAAATAAAATATACATTGTAAGAGCTAAGAGGACTAATTCCTTTATATTGTTGTTTCTCTTAATAAGAAATCCTTTTGGTTTAAACTGTGTAACTTCAACATTGATCCACTCACATTTTCCTCAGTTGCCCAAGTTGCCAAGTGCATGGAATATCCTGTTTTTTCAATTAAACTTACCACTGCTTTTCATTTTATCCCCTCTGAGCTTCATAAGCTTCTTTGGGTACCATGCAATGGAATTCAAAGGCCAGCTTAAAAAAAATTTTAAAAACCCAACAATCTGCTTTGCAAAGCTGAGTAAATATGCATAAACACATTCACACTACCTGTATCTGAAAGAGTGAAGAGCTCCTGAACAGTACTTCAAGGTCAGCAGTTTGCTTTCATCCGTTTCCAGAACTTTGCATAGCTGGCAGCCCTCCATCCTTTGGAGAGTAGAGGGACAGCAGAGTGCACAAGACTTACAGTCTCAGCCAGAATTTCCATAATCACATCAACAGATGGAATAATAATCACTGCTGAAGTTGCTGCACAATCTTTCTGATCCAAGGAAACTTCCTTCTGATTCAATTCAAAATTATTTCTGCTGGCAACTTAGACATGGGCATTCTTATTTTCTGGAAATGTTACAAGTTAAGGTGATTTTAAAGTAACTGAACAGTATAAGCCCTGCATTTGAATATAGTACGTGGAGGGAGCCACATGTGTGCAGGGATGTTGAGCAAAGGCTGGGCATTTCTGAGTGCTACATGGGACGCGACATTTCTTTGGTGACTCGCAGCAGTGACTGTGAGGTCTGCTACTCTGCGACATTATGTCCTGGCCACCTGGGTTCTATCTCCACGGTTGGGATTCTAGTCATGACTGCTTGAAGCTGTCCTTCCCCATGCTCTATATAGCAGGTTATCTCTATTCTTGATTATTCTATGGGGAAAAAATCAGTTATGTTGAAGAGAATATTAGATCAATACAATTAGCATCATACTTTCTAGAATCTGTTATGTTAGGGTACTTAATGTTGATTTCTAGACGACAGCTATGAATCTACCTAAGCTCTGAATCTGCACCGTATGAAAGTGTGACAAACTTAAGATGCCCATAAATATGACGAACAACACCTCTATTGTGTAGATTTTAAAGCTGTTTTGAGGTTTAAGGCTTTATTACACCAAGAATTATCTGAGAGTATCTAGAACTAGACATTGATTTCTCGAATTAATTCTAATTATTCATCAATGGGAGAATCGTTTACCAATATAATGTCCAGGTCACATATGTGGTCAATTTGAATAACCATGAGACTATAATATAAACATGGATCTGTCTTCACTTGAGAATTCATAAAAAGTGCCACAGTAATTATGTCTGTGTGACATAATCTACTAAAAAAAAATGAAAATGGTAGGAAAAAAATACATTACTTCAGGAGAAAAACAAAATTTTAAGAAGAAATTGGCTTATTTTTGAGTGGCTTTTTCCCACTTCAACTTAGTTATTTCTTGTTTGATTTTTTCATTTTGTTCTTTTTTTTTGCCATCTTGTATATGTTTAGCACTATTCCAGACACTAAGGATAATTTAAGAGTCTGTCTTTCTCTCTGCACATCCTAAGGTCACTTAGAGTTTTCATCTTTTACATAGCTTCAGCTGAAATCTACAAGTCTCTGAAATCTATATTTTCAGTAACAACTTCTCTTCCAAGCTTCAAACCAATATTACATACTTTGACAGAGGTAGGGGGAGGATGTCTAAAGTTACCAATAAAATGCATGATGCCCAATTAATTTATCCTGCAAGAAATACTAAAACAGGTTCATTGCTTATCTGTCATTTAAATTTAACTAGGCTTCTTGTGTTTTAGTTTGCTGATTTTGGAAACCCTGGGGATGGGGGTCAAGATGCATTTTGTTCTTTTGTGTTTTGATCTCTGCATTTCCCATTCTCCTGATTCTGAGCAGTAATCAAGCTTTAAGAACTTCCTTATCTTATGGATTTGTACAGAGCATAAAGCCTACACTGTAACTTGATGAAAAGAGTGTGCTCCTTGTTTAAAGGGAGGAGGAGAGAAAAAAAAAAATTAAAAGGAGACTGATCTATGGGAGGGATTTCCCCTAGATGAAGAGTGGTCAGAGATTGGCAGATTTTACATTTATCAGGGGCCAGGACATTGCTTGGAAACAACAGAGCAGGGCAATGGCAAGACTTTGAACAGGATGGTTTGGAGGAATGGTGCACCTAAGGAGGTAGTATCCATGCCACCAAGGTTCCCAGCCTCAGCATCAACTCACATGCTTGATCAATAATACAGAAGCAGTGAAAACATCAGACTTGAAGGTACTGCATGCATTGCAACAAGGAATGATTCAGTGAAAACAAGTGTTGGCTGGTGAATTGCTGGGTTTTCATTAATGCTTTGGGATCAGATAATATCACAGAACATTTGCACCAGGGAAACCTAGATTATAGACTGTGATTGAATTTCCTCCTATGCAAAGAAGTATGAGTCTTATAATGTAATGCAAGTTGATTTAGAGGGAATAATGAAGTGGGATATTTCTTCCATACTTCATCTGTGAAATCAAATTTAGAACTTTTCTGTAGCAGACAATGATGGTTACTTACTCAAAAACCTCCTTGTTCTCCAAATTTATTTTTGCTGTGTCCTTATCATTGATAAGAAGGTAACCCAACCCAAGCCACTGGGACCTGGAAATTTTTCTTTTTCTAATTAAAGAAAAAAAATGTTACGTAGAAAAGAAACTTTCATTTTGCCTTTGTACTTGGTTGTGAGGATATGCCCCCTGAATTTGTGACAATCATCTTGATTATGAGGAAACAATTATAAGAGAAAAAGACAATCTTCAGGAAGAGAAAATGGAGAGATTAACGGAATTTGAAGTTGTTATGATATCATTGAATTACTCATTAGTTAACTCTACTACTTTCCTGCTTCAGAACTTTTTCTGAGATAATAAATTTTTAAGACACAAAATTTTATGAGATAATAAATTTTTAAGACACATTTTAAGTGGGTTATTTCATAGTTTGTATCTACAAGAATCCAAAAGCATACATTGTTACCATCACAGATTGGGTTTCCAGAAGCAAATGCTGA
Organism: Nomascus leucogenys; assembly: GCF_006542625.1. NCBI lineage: Eukaryota > Metazoa > Chordata > Mammalia > Primates > Hylobatidae > Nomascus > Nomascus leucogenys. The sequence goes on from NC_044389.1 coordinate 82,970,606, forward strand.
GACACAGTTTAAGCGCGTTGTGTTTACTAGGGATGGACAACCGCAGAAAGGATGGGGAAGAAGAACTGGGCGAAGGAAGAAGTGGAAGTGGCAGGGAGCTCTGAAGCAAGTGCTGCTCATTAGATGTTGTGCAACAGGTCATGATGGCTAGAACTTTATACCCCTGCCATGCTCAGTCACTGGGGGCAGGCTGCTCTGGTAGAGATGTGACCTCAAGCAAAGGATTTATCTGAATCTGAGGCAGACCTGATGAGCAAGATAGCAGGACACTGGTTTCTGACTACATGCGCTGCAGCTAAACAGCAAGTCCTTTTTGTCTATTAAGTCTCAGCAACCTTTATTGGTTTTTCATCCAACAAAAACTCAAGATCCTGCTCCTTATTCATTTATTTTAAGACAATGAGTTGATTGGTAATTCTAATGGAAGGCATTCTATTTCTTACCTTTCTGCCTTTCTTTCAGCCATGCCAGTCTGGAAATCTTTCTTTACCCTCATTTGTGCTTTCTAAAATTTTATCAAATAGAAGTGTGACCCACTAAACCCACCAGTCAGTAAGCCACACCAGGACATACTGGTTGAATGTTGGTCCTAACTTTAGCACATCACATAGTCTGCCTTTTGTTATGTTTTCAGGGCTGACTTACCCAGTAAGCACACTAAATAGCTGCTTAAGGCACCAGAAAATCAGGACAGAGCAGATTGAGTTTGTATGTCACTATGATCTATATACTTGTTCTGCATATAGGCCAGAAAGTGTCGTAGCACCAGCACAAACTGTTCCATCATGACTGTAAATCTGGGACTCAGTTGGCAACTTCTTTCTCACACTGATTTTAAATATATATCATGTGTTTCTCACTTTATGCCCAGGGTTTCCTGTCGGAGGCAGGAGATGTTGTGGAAACTACTCAGTGTCCACACATGCATAACTTATGGGTGGGTCACACTTGAAACAATGTGAGACAGGATTATAACTTGTGCATGAACCTGACAAGATGGGCCTTCCCTTACCAAGCCTGGGTTAACCTTACTCCTGCTGAATGCTCAACCTGCTGGCAGCAGAGACCAAGATTGAGCACTAATACGGCTGCACTCCTCAGGGAGTCCAATTAGCCATTTGGTGACAGATCAATTTTGTCTCTTTTCACTTTTAAGAGGGCAGTAATACTTTCTTATAGAAATTATTATATACAACTCCCGTGGGGTTGGGATACTAACTTCTGGAATGCACCGTTATCTACCGAGCCACCTTATTCGAAAGAAAACTTTTGCCAATGCAAAATAAGTTACACCAAATTAGAGGTTGCAGCCACCATCTGGCCTTTTTTTAAGGCAAAGAAAGGAGTTACTATACTAGTGGGAGTAATCAAGCCCAATTACCATGAAGAAGCTAGGGTGGTTGCTACACCATGGACTTAGGGATGAGTATCTAGAATTCAGGGGATTAACTGTGTTGTCTCTTGGGACTCCTACATCAATTGAAAACTATAAATGGGCAGCTGTAACAATAACAGCTTGACAAGGCCAGACAACTATGGGCTCAGACCTCTTGGGGATGAAGATCTGGGTTTTCCCACTCAGCTGGTCGTCCACCAAGCAAGAATGTTAGCTGAGGATGAAGGAAATCTAAAGAGGGAGACAATGGAGAAAGATGATGAGTATCACTTACAGACCAGGAACCAACTGCAACAGTGGGTACCGGAGCTTGCTTTGCTGACTCTTTTAAAGGCTTTTTTGAAGGGTGAAATGTCGATAAATTAGATTTGTATATCACATCCCAGGGAGAAATGAGAGCATCTTTACCTTAGGAAAGACATGGATATATGTCATTAGAAGACATGAATGGATCTGAAAGGGAGTTTTTGTTTATGTGACACCCAAATTCATGCACTTGCTTTGCTTTTGGGCCAGAGTGAGTGTTAGCAGCCGTTTATATCAATTCCATGGTCCTGCAGCTAGATTTCTACTGTTGCCACCATCTTCACTACAGACCTATAGACTGCCTTGCAGATTACTCCTAGTTACTCCTATTGTTCATATGAATTCTCCAACAGTTCCTACATCACATCATGCCGTGTACCTTTATCTCATGTTCTGGCACTGCCCTGGTGCCACTGAGGTATGAGTTACCCCAGGGTTCACTTGGCATTTATGCACATGCAACCCAAGAGTTCAGGGGAGTAAATGCTTCATGGGAGAATTTGAACCAATGGAAGTTGGAAGTCAGAAGATAAATTCTTCCTTCCTCCCCTAATGCCATGGATTGTTTGAAGTTGCAATGACTACATGTGGCCTCTATGAAAACATTCCAAAAGACTGAGCAATCAGCTTGTCAGGAAATGGTGACATTTCTGCCACCTATTTTTCTTGATTCCTGCTTCTTTCTCTAGGAACTTACATTCTCGTTGAGAAAAAGTAAAAATAAATATTGGAAATAGTTGAGTGAAGATGAAGACCAAGCATACACACAAATAAATGATTATGAACAAGTACCTTTGGATTTCAGAAATGATAACATTTAATGATTATTAAGGGCTAAAAGGAATTTACATTGGATGGGAGCAAAAATATATTGGTGGACCATTCAAGTGAATATACCTAACATAAGTGTATATTTATATTAACCAAAATACATGTACAAGAATGTTTGTAGAAGAAATAGATTTTAGCCCTGGAAAAATCTCAAATGCCATCTCTAGTAGAATAAAAAAACTAAAATTTTGGTATAGTCATTCAATGTAATGCTAAAAAATAATGAGAATAAACAAATCATAACCACAATAAATTCAATTAATATAAAGTTCAAAAACAGGCAAAAGTAACCTTTTTAGAAGTCAGAAAAACAGTTACCCTTGGCAGTGAAAATGACAGGAAAAAGGTACGGAAGACATTTTATAGACAGATAATATTCTTTAATCAAGTAAAGGTGCTATATTAACTTTGTGAAAATGCATTGTTATATATTTATTACTTTATTGGCAAATCTTCTATTGAACCAAAGCATACAGATTTAGAAACTTTAAATATATAAAAATACATCACCACCATCTAGATGAAGACATAGCACAATTTCAGCACCCAGACGCTTTCTTATGCCCATCTCAGTCAAACTTTCCCCACCAGATTACCATTATTTTGACTTTTGTTACCATATAGTAGTTTTGTCTGTTACTGAATTTCATATAATAAAATCATATAGTACATATTCTTCTGTGTCTTGCTTTTTTTGCTCAACATTATTCTTGTGAGTTTTCATTCATGTTGTTCTCTTTTACTGCCATTCCCTCATTGGTGGATATTTGCAATTCAGTTTTTGATTGTAATAAATGAAGCAGCTATAAATATTCTTATACACATTTCTGTATATATTAAGAGCTCTTTTTAGAAGGCATATACATTATATTATATGTATATTAATATATAATATGTATGAAATTACTGTATATGTATATATAGCAATTATATATAGGTATATACTATAGATATCTATTATATATACGATATACATATTATATATGTATGTATGTATACCATACAGATATATAGTAAAGCAAAACTATATATATATATATGGAATTACTGAATTAAATGGTGTACATATGTTTAGCTTTACTATACATTCTAATAGTGTTTAAAAGTGGTTGTAGTAATTAACACAGCCACTGGTAATGTATTTGAGTCCCAGTTGACTACATACTTGCCACTGTGTGTTTGTTCAGTCCTTTTAATAGCAGCCCTTCAGGTGGGGTGGGTGCAATGATATCTCATTGTAGATTTAATCTGCATCTGTGGTGACTAATTATGTTAATTAAACACTTTTCACATTTCTTTGTCCAACTGAATATTGTTCTTTATAAAGTGCCTTTTCTATTCCTTTGTTTCTTTTTCTTTTTCTTTCTTTCTTTTTTTTTTTGAGACGGAGTCTCGCTCTGTCGCCCAGGCTGGAGTGCAGTGGTGCGATTTCGGCTCACTGCAAGCTCCGCCTCCCAGGTTCGCGCCATTCTCCTGCCTCAGCCTCCGGAGTAGCTGGGACTACAGGCGCCCACCACCACACCTGGCTAATTTTGCTAATTTTTTGTATTTTTAGTAGAGACGGGGTTTCACTGTGTTAGGCAGGATGGTCTCGATCTCCTGACCTCGTGATCCACCCTCCTCAGCCTCCCAAAGTGCTGGGATTACAGGCGTGAGCCACCGCGCCCAGCCAGTCCTTTGTTTCTTTAAAACATTTTTAATTGCAGTTTTTTGTTTTTCAATGAGTGCCTTGTGGAGTTTTTGTGGCATTTAAAAATTTTGGAATGTGAGTTTATTGTTATAATAATGCATTGCTAATATCGTCTGGTGTGCAGCTTGTCTTTTACTCTCTTTAAGGCAACCTTTAGTAAACAGAAGCACTTGATATCAATGAACTCCAATTTACCAATTATTTTAATTGTTAGGACTTTTGTGTTCCGTCTAAAGCATCTTTGCCGATTCTAAGGTGAAGGGTATCGTCTCCTAAATTTTCTTTTCGATGTCTTATTTATTTATTGCATTTCGATTGAGGTAAATCATTCATTTCAATTTTTTTAATACACAGGAAGGTAGGGGAACAGAGAGCTTCTTGGATCATGTTCTTTGATATGTTACATCAGTTTTGAGAAATTCTGAGTCAGAATTTCTTTAAAAACTCACTCTCTTCTATTTTCTCTCTCCAATTATACATGTTAGATTTTATCACATGCCAAATGTTTCTTACTTATATTGCTTCCTGTATTTTTAATGTCTTTTTCTTCTCTATGGACCATTTTGAAGACTCTGCAAGGAGTTTCATAAGAAACTGCCAAACCGTCTTCCAAAATAGCTGTACCATTTTGATTCCCACCAGCAATGAGTGAGAGTTTCTGTTCCTCCACATTCTCAGCAATAGTGTTTTGGATTGGGCTATTCAAATAGGAGTGGAGTGGCAGCTCATTCTTGCTTTAATTGGCAATTCCCTAATGACGTGTGAGGTTGAACATCTTTTCATATGCTTATTTGTCATCTGTATATCTTCTTTGGTGGGGCGTCTGTTCAGGTCTGTACCATGTTTTTGCATTATCCATTTTCTTCTTGTTAAATTTTCAGAGTTCTTTGTATGTTTTGGACAACAATCTTTTACTACATATCTTTTGCAAATATTTCCTCCCAGTCTGTGGCTTGCCATCATTTTCTTGGCATTTTAATCATTTTCAAGCCTATAGTTCAGTTGCATTAAATCCATTCATATTATTGTGCCACCATCACACCAGAGCTTTTTCATTTTTCCAAACTAAAGCTCTGTATTCATTCAAAAATAACTCTCCATTTCTTCCCACTGGCCCACGGCAACCACCATTCTATTTTCTGTCTTTATAAATTTGGCTCTTCTAGGTAACTCCTGTAAGTGGAATCAGATATTTGCCCTATAGTGACTGGCTTATTTCACTTAGCATTGTATCTTCAAGGTATATTCATGTTGTAGCATGTGTCAGAATTTCCTTCCTCTTTAAGGATAAATAATATTTCATTGCAAGTTTTTACCATATTTTTTATCTTTTTATCCATCTATGGACACTTGCATTGCTTCCATCTTTTGGCTATTATGAATAATGCTTCTATGAACATAGGTGTATAAATATCTATTCAAGTCCCCGTTCAATTAACTTTATAAAATAATTTTTGATAAGTGACAACTATGTTATAGTTTATTCTTTTTCCAAATTGTTCGTTCTCAAGTTAAATTCACATTGTAACCATTTAAATACTCAGGTTTTATTTCATTTCTCTATACTTGCCAATGTTTCCCCTTACTATGTTATCATTATGAAAAATTTAAGTGTTAACAAAAATATTGTAAAACTATTATATTTTGCAAAGGTGCTACATTTTAGTTCCCTTTGTGAACTACTTCATTTTGCTCTTACAGCAATTCCACTTGGAGTTTACAATTTTCACTTTATTTATCATCTTTCTTTAATTCTCTTGCTTAGAAGAAACAACTACTCATTGGTCAAATGATGAGCAACATATATTGCAACAAATTTCGAAACCATTCTTGCACCATTTTAAAAATATCCTGTGAAAAAGACAATATAATCAGAGAAAGGATGAACAGGCCTGGATGACCAGTCTGATGTGAAAGGACAGCACAGGTAGTGAGGTGGGTCTGGATAGCCAGAATGTCATTTTCAGGAAGCACTGGATTCAGGCAAAGATCTATAGAGTTAAACAAAGCAAGACCTCAGGGACGTGTTCCATCAGCAGAATGGCATGTGTAGAAAAAGACGTTTAGGCAGGTCTGATAGACAATGCCTTAGTCTCTGGAAAGATTAGAGAATAAGGCCAGAACCTAGCCTCTTGGAGCTGGGAAACTAGAAGGGAAACGATCAAGAAATTTGGAATAAACAATGCTCTGCTCTAAATGTTTGTGTCCTTTCCAAATTCATGTGTTGACATCTAATTCCTAATGCAATGGTATTAAAAGGTGAGGCCTTTGGGAAGTGATTAGGTCATGAAAGTGGACCCCCAACACACACACTCCATGAATGGGATTAGTCCCCTCATAAAAGAGGCCCGAGGAAGCCCGTTTTCCCCCTTCTGCCATGTCAGCACACATAGATGGCATCATCTATGAGGAACACACGCTTACTAGACACTGGAATCTACTTGTACCATGATCTTGTACTTCCCAGCCTCTAGAACTGCAAACAATACATTTCTATTGTTTATAAATTATCAAGGCATTTTGTTACAACAGTCTAACAAATTAAGACCAATAACAAGATAGAGACTATTTACTTATCTGTCTCCCCTATTGGACTGTAAGTAAGCTACATGAAGGCTGGCGCAGTCTGAGTAAGGCAATAGCAAAGCTGATGAAACTTGGGGTCCTTTAATTCTTTTTTTATTGATTGAAGGTTGTAGAAGTGGGCTAAATCTCCAGAGGGCATTAAAGTGACTTTGCAGTGACTATTAAATGACCACAGGAACAAATATTCAAGCATGTATATTCCATTATATAATTTTTGTTCAATTTGGGGGTTCAGGGGAAGGTATAGAATTCTATGCTGCTATAGATTTTTCATGCCCTCTCTTTCGAGACTATTTCTCTGTGCAGATGAAAAAAAATCTTCTTGTATTGGACAGGAATATGCCCCCACCACTTTACATATGCATTAAGGAAATGTTACAATTTAAATAATAGCTGTGGTAACATTATTCTCAAATATCTCTATAAGAAGGAAATGATTTATGCAATTTATCATTTATCTAATCTATTTTAAAGAATATGAATGTGCAAGATGTTTAAAAATGTAGGAGTCAAAAGTAGAGGAAAAGAGAACAGATGCTAGAAAAAGGAGAATAGATTCATAGTGTAATAAGGGAATCATTTAGATTTATATTTTTTAAGTTGGTTCAAGTCAAGAAAACAAATAAGATTGTCGTGTATAACATCCTAATATTGCATTTAAATGAGAAAAGAAGACAAGACTCAACACAGGTTACCAAAAAATGTCCATTGTCTCCAGGAGATATGTGGAAAACCCTTGGAATGCAAAGGATACACTTAAAACCAAGATATGAGAACTGAAACTCCATGTTGGTAAAATAAAATAATTTTAGGTAATTTTTAAAACTAATAGCTTCTAAGAGTTTGAGTTTAGAATCATGGTTTTGTAAAGTGTTCATTAGGCACTACAGACAAATTATGTTATTGAAGAACTATTTTGAAATTATGTTTTGCTTCAATATTTTTAAAAGTTAGGTCTTGCAATAGTCTGAGAAAAATGGGACTTACCTCTATAAAAATGAACACAGAAATCATGACCTAAAATCACTTCAGACTAGTAGATGGAAACAACAACAACAAAAAACAATTGAAGGTAGATAGAAAACATCATAGATATTTGAACAATCTTAGAAACTGCCTGGAAAAGCTACTCTTAATAGGGAAAAGACCACTCTTTTGAGCATTATGCATAGATATATTGCAACTTTTCCCCCTCTCCTCTAAAAAGTAGGGAAAGACATGAGAATTTAAAAGCTGAAAGTAATTCTAAGATACCCAATTAGCACATTTACTTTTCTTCTTATGATGAAAAAGATTAGATATTTAACATTAAAAAGAAAGTGAAATTTTAAATTGAGAACTATCTCCAAGGCTTGATATCAAGTTGACAGAAGAGCCAAGTTGAAGCTTGAGGCATTTTAGTGTCCTAGATAAAATTTTGACCTTAAGAAAAATTTTAGATTGACATTACGGTGTTCTGTTTGAAACCACAATTTAATTAAAAGGAGATTGTGCACAGGTAAAAATTGGTAAGAAAGACAATTTATTTCACCTACAATCTATTTCACAAAACCTCTAAATTTTTTTCAAAGTGAAATATAATATGTTGGTAAATATAAGGATTTTAACATATATTTATTATTTATTATTTAAATTTGGGGAAAGAGCTGACTTTTAACACGGTGAACCCCATCTATAGGAAATTCTGACCATTTATACCATAAAATAATATCTTATAATCCAGGCCGTATTTCTTACATACATGGAGGTGGTAGCTTAATAAAATTTCAGGTATATGTCTGGAAAAATGTAGGATAGCTTCTGGAAAACGAATCCTAAATTATCAAATATATATAATATAATTGTATGTGGGCTGAAAACACATCTCTCATTGACTCATTGACAGTTTGCAAAAAGTCATGAACTGTGAAAACTCTTCAGTTCTGACTCATTAACAGGGAGAACATGGACAAATCACAGTCTTTTAGTCCTCTACTTCCTAACTAATAAAATGGGCGTAACCACAACTGCCTCCATAGTTTTGATAGGAGAAATGAATAAGATCGTGTCATAAACACTTTGCACAATTCCATTATAGAAAGGGTTCAGTAAATGTCAATTACCATTTTCTTTTACCGTCAAAAATCTTACCATGCATTTACACAAGAGCTTTTGAACAGCAGTGATGTTAATATTTAGTTAGACAGAATCCACCATTCTGGAAGGAATATAATGTTGGTTACTTGTGTGAGTCCCCGATTCAATTTATTCTTCAAAGGGGAAAGCTAATGATTCAAAGCACATCTCAGCTTCTCAATAGCAGCAGTAAGATTTCCACTGGAGAATTTCTACCCAATGATTGGAGGTCAGTTGTCTCACCAGAAGCAAGACTTCTCTAAAATGGTCCATCTTCAAGATTGTTAGAGATATAATATTCATTTATTCATTTCCTTAATAGACCTGCTCATAAGAAGGCTGAATCCTTATTGCCTCAATAGCTTTTCATACATTGTGAGACACGTTTTATAACATTAAAACTAAAACATGCTCTAGGTCTACCCTTGCCTATGAATACTTTGTAGTTACTTAGGCTTTGCTGTCAACTTAAATGTAGTTTATAAGCAACCTTGATACTTGCTCTTTTCTTTATTACACAAAGGTGAGATCCACCTAAAGACAAATTTAATGCAATATAACTCCTCTCTCTAACCCAATTTTTGTTTTTACTGTCTCCTCAAACATTTACACCATGCTTTCTGAAACCTCATTTCAGGTCAAATTATTGTATGTATTTTCATAATTTATTTTATTTTTATAATTATTTTCTGCAACACTAAACCTTAAAAAACCCTGGCTCTTCTCATGAATATAGCACACTTTTTTTTCAGCCCCTTACTTTCTCATATTTTCTTACATCTCATAATTACCTTTTCTTTCATTGCTGCCTATATACAAATGCTCCTAAATTCTACTAAAAACTATTTTTTAAGGCTGATACTTGGCTCTACCAATCTCTGTCTCACCTTAGTTATTTCTACTCAACCATCTGCTGGCTATATCTCTACTTTGAATTTGTTGAATTTGGATCACAGATTTGTTTTTCAGCCCAAACCCTACCTTCATCCTTGATATTTTTTACGTATTAAGATACAGCTTTTTTTTTTTTTGGCGGTGGGGTGGAGGGGCTTTCTAGGTTTTTCATAACTTGGTCATAACACAGGCTTCATTTTCTTTTTCTTTTCTGTTCTCTTTTCTTTTCTTTTCTTGTTTTCTTTGTTTTTGAGATGGAGTTTCGCTCTTGTTGCCCAGGCTGGAGTGCAGTGGCACAATCTCGGCTCACCGAAACCTCCGCCTCCTAGGTTCAAGCAATTCTCCTGCCTCAGCCTCCCGAGTAGCTAGGATTACAGGCATGCATCACCACGCCCAGCTAATTTTGTATTTTTAGTAGAGACGGGGTTTCTCCATGTTGGTCAGGCTGGTCTTGAACTCCCAACCTCAGGTGATCCGCCTGCCTTGGCCTCCCAAAGTGCTGGGATTACAGGAGTGAGCCACCGCGCCCGGCCAGGGGCTTCATTTCCTTAGCAGCAGTTCTGCCATTTGATTCATTGTTTCTATGCATCCTGACTTCCTCTGCTTTTCCAGGCACATAACTCTGTAGTTTGCACAGTTAAACATATCTGTGCAGCTGAATTATCGCTTTGAGGTAAACATATAGAGGCACAAATATCTGTCCCAACTTAATTATCTTCCTGTTTCCACCAACATAAATAGCTGAGCTCCTATAGATAACTTGTCATCTCCTTGCTCTCCACTCCATTCCAGCGGCATGATATTTCTTTCTTCTTTTTTTTTTTCTGTCACCCAGGCTGGAGTGCAGTGGCGCAATCTCGGCTCACTGCAAGCTCCGCCTCCCGGGTTCATGCCATTCTCCTGCCTCAGCCTCTCCGAGTAGCTGGGACTACAGGCGCCCGCCACCATGCCCGGCTAATTTTTTGTATTTTTAGTAGAGATGGGGTTTCACCGTGGTCTCGATCTCCTGACCTTGTGATCCACCCACCTCGGCCTCCCAAAGTGCTGGGATTACAAGCGTGAGCCACCGTGCCCGGCCATCCCAGTGGCATGGTGTTTCAACCCTTTTCCTATTTGGGTTACAATCCTTGCTCTATCTCTATGGGTATATGATACATATAACCACCTAGACTGTCTAGCCATGAACATTTGAGAACCATCAAAACCACTAGTTCAATACCCTGGTCTTAGTTCACTATCATTAAGCCTGTATTAACATTCCTCAGAGGGCTACTGATTGCAGCTTTTGAACATTTTATTTCAAATGGGCTTCTCAATTGCTATTTTGATCATCTCATTTATCTTCTTCACTACCTGGCAGAGCTCATCTGCTATTACTGCTTCTGGCTTAACTACATTTTTCCATTTATGTCATGCAAAATAGCATAACCTTTATGATGTCTGCCAAAGAAGGGACTTAAGGAGCATTATGAGAATCCCTTAATTACCCAATGAGATTTTGACTTGGCAAGCCAAGGATGTAGCCATGGGTGCCAAGACACAACAACCCATTTATTCTCCAATGCTGACTCACCTGTGAAAGGACTACATCATGGGGAGCTGCCACTATGAAAGTCCTGAGCATTTGCATAACCACATCCTCCATTCTCTGATTTATACCAAAAGTGACAGTAATTTGGCAAAGGTAAAGCAAACGTCCTAACCAAAGGCAAATGAGGCAACAGGAGGTGCAAAGCAAGAGGAAAAGAAAAGATCCTGAATTCAGAACTAGGTTGACTATCTTGATAACCTAGTCCTTGAGTTTGGCTTTGCAATGCTGTCATCTCTACAGCAATTAAAATAGAGGTAATGTCTCTTCACCTTTTCTAGTGCTAAGGGAGGCCCGTTGGGTTTGGCTGTGCCTCAGTCTTGAAAATACATACATGCATTATATAGAATAGATGATGGATTATGTAGCTACGATTTGTTCATATTTTACCAATGGAAAATACTCGATGATAACATGCAAAATGTTTTTATATGTTATCTTTTGTGTATTTATAAGTAATTACAGCAGTCTTTCCAAATAAAAATGATAAAAACTAAAATTTTCAAGATTAATAATCTTTATTAAAAAACATAATCTATGTATGGTGGGTAGAGATAGAATTCTACATGTTTCACTAGAGTTATTTATTTCACAGACACTGCTCACAGCCTGCTTTGTTTTCAAGCAATTAGCAATGTAATAGAGAAACTGGCATCTTTACTGTTTTCCTATACAGAATATGTTATTGTATGTATGTATGTATGTGTGTGTATATATATATACATCTAAATATATGTATAAATATATATGGATACATATGTAAATATATATGTAAATGTATATATATATTTCATAGGGCACATTCACATATATATATACACACACATATATATATCCCACAAAACATCTGATAAAATAAAAGTTTCTTTTTTTAAAATTTTGTAGTTGTAAAATACCTCTTTCAGTGTAAGGCATATGTTTAAGAAGTATTCATTCATTCACTGAAAGCCTTACATTGTGTAAGTCATGTACAAAGCATTTGTCTAATGACTGCAGGGAACTTATAGTCTAATAAATAAGTTATGTATATACATTTTTCATTTAATATTACTTGGTATATGCTATCGGAATATAAAGCTATTTATTTCTGATATACCCTCTTAATGAAAATATTCATAAATATATGAATAATTCATGAAGGTACACTGCCAATATGTATGTGTAGGTTTGCTTGCATGTGTATGTATTTCTTCTATGTTCTCGGTACTATTTAATCCAATTAGTCCTATCAAATTTATCTGACCAGTGTCCTTATAAGAAGAGTGAAATTTGGACTTATACATAGAGGGAAGACAACCATATGAAAACAGAGACAATTTCTAGAAGAAGGTAGGGGAGAGAAAAATTGATCTGTCTGCATTGGGCTAAGTTGCTTGGAACAACCTGTGAGCTCTTGTGAAATTCTTACGCTTTCGAGAGCAGGTTTTTCTCATCTTTTGACTTGATCCCACAATAGAACTTCTGTCTTGGTCTCCAGATTTGAAATTCATCTCCTTTGAGAAGATTAGAATCCCTCTCGGAATCCTAGCTAGCTTATCTGACACACAAGACACCTTATATCATTTTTGCTTGCTTTTTAAATTAGAGACTGGATCCCCTTTGTAAAATTCACATTTGTTAGAAGAGCTCTACTCCAGATCAGATTAGTGCCTAACTCTGAGCCTCACCGTTATAAAGACACTTACCCTGCCTGTGGTAGGAAGAATAATCTCCCCTTTCCCCACAACCCCAGTCAAAGATATCCACGTCCTCAACATCAGAATCTATGAATATGTTCTATTACGTTGCAAGGGGAGTTCTTAAAATACAACCAAGATTGCTGATCATTTGGCCTTGAGGTAATGGATAATCCAGGTGGGCCCAATGTAATTATAAAGGTACTTTTAAGTGAAAGAAGTAGGTAGGCAAGTTAGCTTCAGAGTGATGCAGCATGGGAAAGATTTGACAGATCACTGCTAAATGTGAAGACGAAGTGGAGACAAACCAAAGAATGCAGGTGGCCTCTAGAAGCTGGCAAAGGCAAGGAAACAGACTCTACCCTACAGCCTCCAGACCCCAGGCAAGTCCATTTCAGACTTCTGACCTCAAAAAGTGTAATAATTTGTTGTTGTTGTTTTCTTTTTTACCTTTCCTATGGTGCTGATTTTTTTAATTGTTTTAAGACACCATGCCTGTGTTAATTTGTTGCAGCAGTAAGAGGAAACTAATCCACTTCCCTTCCAGAAAACAGACCTTAGAATATCAAAGATAGCTTGTTTTAGTGTGACTTCATTATGTTCTCTTCATTTCCTGAAATAGGGAAAAAGTATAACTTGTAGTTAATATCATGGGCTTTGGAATCCAGCAAAGAACTATCTGTGTGCCTCCTAACAAATGACTGAATTTCTCTGTGCTCAGCTTTGTTATCTGTTTAATGAGGATTCTACTTTTTGGATCTGGTTCATTTGAAGATTAATTGAAATAATGTATGTAAGGTACTTCCTTAGCTCAGTTCATAGCAATGAGAAAAGTTATGCATTATTTAGGATTCCTCCACTACCTTGATTCCAGAGGCAATTTCTCCTATCAGGTTAATGTAGTGATACTAGATAACATGAGCTAGAAAAGAAATTTGAAGCCACGTCAGAAAGTATCTCTCATCACATACTACTAAGGAGCTGTGATTTAATTTGGTAAGCAAGGGTTAGTCATTTAAATTTAAAATGCTTTCCCTTAAAAGAATAATTTATCCAGCAGTCCCAACACAACCTATAGAAACCTACAGAAATAAAAAGTTAGCAATCATATTTCTGTTAAAAACAAGGACTGAAAGTACATGTTTCAGAATATGGGAGGACAAATTTCCAGTAATGATAAAGGAGATGGATTGAAATCGGAAAGCACAATAATTGGAAAAATCTGTTGTTCTTCTGGAACCATCTGGCCTACCTACTGGAAAGTAGCTATTCCTACTCCCTATCTGTCTTCAAGGTTAGAAACATGAGGGTTTAACAATCTGGAAACTATCTAGTAGATGCCTTTTTCTTCAAAGTCTTTTTGAAAGATAGCTTCTCCCACATATCATTCTCTTTCCTCACTATCACTTCCTGCTTTCGTGAGGGTAAAAACCCCGCTCTTCAAGAGGTAAATGAAAAGGAAACTCATGGTGTTTCATTTCAGCATAGAAAGTATAGGCCTCCTAATTAAATCACCACAGGTGTCTTTTTGATAATAGCGATTTCACCAGGTGTGAGGTACCTCATAGTGGTTTAGATTTGCATTTCCCTGGTGATTAGTAATGCTGAGCAATTTTTTCATATACTTGTCAGCCACCATTTATGTGACTGCTTTGAAAAAAATGTCTATTAGTTCCTTTGCCCATTTTAATTAGGTTGTTTGTTTTTCCTATTAAGTTGTTTGAGTTACTTATATATTTTCAATATTAACACCTTATTAGATATATTTGCATACATTTTCTCCCATCTCATAAATTATCTCTTTAGTGATTTTTTCCTTTGCTGTGTAGAAGGTTTTCAGTTTGATGTAGTCTCGCTTGTTTATTTTTGCTTCTGTTGTCTGAGTTTTTGGTGTCATAATAAAAGAATTACTGCCCAGGCCAATGTCCTGGAGATATTTCTCTATGTTTTCTTCACATAGTTTTACAATTTCAGGTCTTATATTTAATTCTCGATTCCATCTTGGGTTGCCTATTGTACATAGTGTGAGATAAGGGTTCAATTTGATTCTTTTAAATGTGAATATCCAGTTTTTCAAATGTCATTTTTATTGAAGAGACTATACTTTCTCCATTGTATGTTCTTGGCAACTTTTCAAAGATCAATGGACCATAAATGTATGTATTTATTTCTAGGTTCTCTATTCTGTTCCATTAGTCCGTATGTCTGTTTTTATGCAAGTAAAACATTTGGATTACCATAGCTTTGTATTATTACTTTTAATGGCAAAAACCACAATTACTTTTGCACCAACCTAACAGTGTACTTTGATATCATATATCATGATGTTTCCAGCTTTTGTTTTTCTCAAGATTGCTTTGCTACTCAGGGTCTTTTGTGGTTACATATTAATTTTATAACTGTTTTTTCTATTTCTATTAAAAATGCCATTGGAATTTTGAATTAACTCTTTAAATTCATGAACACTAGATAGCTTTCCATTTGTTTGTGTCTTTTTCAATTCCCTTCACTAATGTTTTATAGTTTTGAATCTACAGATCTTTCACCTCCTTGGTTAAACTTATTCCTTAGTATTTTGTTCTTATTGATACTATTATAAGTGGGATTGTTTTCATAACTTTATTTTCAGACACTTGGTTGTTGATGTATAGAAATGGTACTGCTTTTTTATGTTGATTTTGTATCTTGCAACCTTATAGAATTGGTTTATTCTACCAGTTTTGGGGTAAGTATTTAGAGTTTTATATATATAAGAAAGATTATGTCACCTGCAAACAGACACGGTTTTACTTTTTTCTTTCTTACTTTAATGCATTTTATTACTTTTCTCATCTAATTGCTCTGGCATAGACTTCCAATACTGTACTGAATAGAAATAGTGAAAGTGGGCTATTCTTATGTTCCTGATCATAGAGGAGAAGCTTTCAACTATTCACCATTGAATATGATGTTAGCTCTAGGGTTGTCACATATGGCCTTTATTTTGCTGAGTCACCTTCTTTTTATATCTAATTTATCGAGGATTTATATCGTGTAAGGATGTTGAATTTTGTCGAATGCTTTTTTTCTGCATCTATTGCTATGATCATATGATTTTTATTTTTTATTTCATAATGTTGTATATCATGTCTACTGATTTGAATATGTTGAACCATACTTGAAATCCAAGGATAACTCCCACTTGATCACAGGGTATGATCCTTTTAATGTGCTGTCGAAGTTGGTTTGCTAGTGTTTTACTGGGGGTGTTTGAATCTCTATTCATCAGGGATATTGCAATGTAATTTTCTTTTTTCATAGTTTCCTTGTCTGGCTTTGATATTAGGGTAATGCTGGCCTTTTGAAATTTGTTTGGAAGTGTTCTCTCCTCTTCAATTTCTAGGAGGAGCGTGGAAAGGACTGGTGTTAATTCTTCTTTAGACGTTTGGTTCAGTGCACAGTGAAGCCATTTGGCCTTGGATTTTTCTTTGTTGAAAAGTTTTTGATTGATTCAATCTTGTTACTTAAATAGTTCCGTTCAGATTTTTTATTTCTTCATGATTCAATATTGGTATGTTGCATGTTTCAAGGAATGTATTCCTTTCTTCAATGTTATTCAATTGTTGGAGTATAATTATTCAAAGGGTCTCTTATGATCTCTTGTATTTCTGTGGTATTAGTTGTTATACTTCCTTTTTCATTTTTAATTTTATTTGAGTATTTTCTCATTTTTTCTTAGTCGGGTTTAGTTTGTCCATTTTCCTTACTTTTTCAAAAACTCAAATGTTTTATTTATCCTTTGTATTATTTTCTAGACTTTATTTCATTTGTTTCTACTCTGATCTTTATTATTTTCTTCAAAACTTTGAGCTTAGTTTTTTTTTTCTAGTTCCTTGATGTGTAAACTTAAGTTGCTTATATGAGATTATTCTTCTTTCTTTAATGTAACTGTTTAAACTTCCCTTTTAGAATTGCTTTTGCTACATTCCATAAGTTATGGTATGTTGTGTTTATATTTTTATTTGTCTCAACATTTTCTAAATTTCCTTTTGAATTTTTTATTTTATCCTTCGATGGTTAAAAATGTGTTATTTGGCGGGGCACAGTGGCTCACGCCTGTAATCCCAACACTTTGGGAGGCCAAGGGGGGCGGATCACGAGGTCAGGAGATCGAGACCATCCTGGCTAACACGGTGAAACCTCATCTCACTAAAAATAGAAAAAATTAGCAGGGCATGGTGGCAGGCGCCTGTAATCCCACCTACTCGGGAGGCTGAGGCAGGAGAATGGCGTGAACCCGGGAGGGAGGCGGGGAGCTTGCAGTGAGCCGAGATTGTGCCACTGCACTCCAGCCTGGGCGACAGAACAAGACTTGTCTCAAAAAAAAAAAAAAGTGTTATTCAATTTCCACATATTTGTAAATTTTCTATTTTTCTCTCCTGTTATTGATTTCAAGTTTCAAACCATTGTGTTCAGAAAAGATACTTGGTAAAATTTCAATCGTATTAAAATTGTTAAGACTTACTTTGTGGCCTAATATATAATCTATTCTGGAAAATATTTCATGTGGGCTTGAAAAAAATGTGTATTTTTCTGTTGTGGAATAAATGTTCTGTTTATGTCCGTTAGGTTCAGTCGGTGTATAGTATTGTTCAACTTTCCCATTTCCTTATTAATTTGTCGTCCAGATAGTCAATCTTTTGTTGAAAGTAGGGTATTGAAGTCCCCTACTATTATTGCATTACTAGCAATTTTTTTCTTCAGATATTTATTTTCTATATTTAAGTACTCCAATGTTGGGCACATGCATATTTATAATTGTTCTATTCTCTTGATGAATTGACCCCTTTATCATTACATAATGACCTTTTTTTCCCTCTTTTTGACAAAACAGACCTTAAGTATAGCTACCTGTGTACTCTTGGTTGCCATTTGCATGGAATATCTTTTCCCATCCCTTCATCCTCAACCTATGTGTGTTGTTAAAGCTGAAGTGAATCTTTTGTAGGCAGCATATAGTTGGGTCTTTTATTCTATTTTATTTTGATGCAGTTTCAGAGAGACTGTCTTTTGAGGCAGACCTGGATCCTGGTGTCTCAGGGGCTGGACTGGAGCCTGTCTGAATGCTCACAGTTCCAGGGTTCGCTGGGACAGGCCTGGGGCTGGGGTCTGCAGTGAAGTCGGGTCTTCACTTTACTCTTCTTTTCATATGCAAAGGGTATCTCTCTCCATACTGTGATGCCAGGACATGGGGGAGTGGTGTAACAGGTAATGTGAAACTGTCCTTCCTACCTTTTCAATGTGTCTTTTCTTATTTCTGTGCTCCACCCAGGTGCTGTAACTTCTCACTTGGATTCCTTAGCCTTTGTGAAAGTATGTTTACGTGTGGATAGTTGTTCAAATTGATGTTTTTGTAAGGAAATGAGCTCTGAAAACTCCTCTTCCACCATCTTGTTGACAACATTCCTTCATAGTTGTTTTATACTCTGTGTCAGATGATTTCAATAGCAGAAGTGTTTGTGAGTTTATTTTTATTTCCTGTTTTTTGGTTTTCATTCACAGTGGATACCTTGTTTCTCCATGTGTGCTTTGTTTGCTTTGTCAGAAAATTATTTGTAAAATTATTTGGAAGAATAATTTGAGGTTCAGGATAATTACACATGCTGCTAGAGAGGATCTTTGTGGCTTCTTCCAGGCCTTTAGGAGGGTACAAATTCAGGATCAACTTATGTTCAAATCTCAGGCTGTGGTAACCAAATGATGGAAGTTGCCTGGGACAAAGATTGATTTACTTCTGGTTTGCCCTTACTCTGAGGCTATAGCTCTTTACAGTCTCATCTCAGAGTAGTTGTATAGGGGTGTTTCAAAATCTTTATCCTGGTAATCCCTGGGCTTCCCCCAATACCCACCCACCCTCCACCTCCACACCTTCCACCCACCCACCCCCCAACCCCACTACATCCCCAGAAGCCTACCAAGCTACTAAAACCATAGTTGAGTTTCACAGCTGATACTTCCAACTTCAGGGCAAAACACATTTGAACTCTTGGCTTCCCTCTCCAATTTCTTGGCTTTTCTTAGGTTTGGGGTGAGTAATTATTTTTTTATTTTTTATTTTTTTGAAATGCAGTCTTATTCTGTTTCCCAGGCTGGAGTGCAGTGGGAGTGATCTCGGCTCACTGCAACCTCTGCCTCCCGGGTTCAAACGATTCTCCCGCCTGAGCCTCCCAAGTAGCTGGGATTATAGGCACCTGCCATCATGCCTGGCTAATTTTTGTATTTTTGTAGAGATGGGGTTTCACTATGTTGGCTAGACTGGTCTTGAACTCCTGACCTCAGGTGATCCACCCGCCTCGGCCTCCCAAAGTGCTGGGATTACAGGCGTGAGCCACTGTGCCCAGCCGAGGGTGGGTACATGTTTTTCTAAATTTTGGATGGCCAAATGTAACTTATCAACAGTTTTTTGTTTGTTTTTAGGGTTTTTGTTTGCTTATTTTGGCTTTCATATTAACATTTCCCTCAGCTCGTTTAGCTATCTTCAGCGGGAGGATTTGGTTTTAATTGCTCAGCTTACTATTACCAAGGTGAAATCTCTTTTACACTGTAGTTGACAAGGAATCATTTACCAAATTTGAAGACATTTAAGTAATTATTGGTTCTACTGGATCAATTTTCTCCACAAAGACTCATTATTTATATTCTTAGAACTTAAAATGGGGATTACAAACAAAAGGATCCTTTTTCTTTCCTTAAAAGCACAGTTTGAAGGGGAAAGCAGTGCCCATTTTTATGGTTAAGAAACTCAGTAATGATTTTCAGTACATTTGAAAAATCATACTGAACTTCCGAAGTATTTTTGTGTGTGTGTTTTGCTATTTAATTGGTAGTAGCTGAAAAAATCCAATGGTTGCTATTATTCATTAATACATTTCTCTGTAATATTTTTTATTGAAAAACTATGACTATTTCTATTTAATGCTAGTTCATATTTGTATCTGTCACTTCAAATGTGAAAAAGTCAGAGTGCTAGATAATGCATTAAAATCATATTAGTATTTGTTACATAGCTTTGCCGAATTCTCAGTGTTTTGCTTTCCATCTTTGTAGATTTTTAAATATTTTTCTAATTTTCTTCATTGAGTTTGTATTGCTTTTATAAGCAACTTTATTTTAAGTGTATTGACTTTGTACACAACTATATTACCATGACCACAACTATGTAAGTAGAAAATAAAAATTTGGAAAACAAAAACTACAAATATTACTACTGCTTAACTCTACATTGTGAGAATAGTAGTGCCTAAATATTTTTGTTTCCAGATTTCTCTAAATGCACTGATTACTGCTTTAATTTACAACAATAACTAACCAAAAATATATACAGAGCTATAAGTACAATAACAATATATTTACAATTATGCTTTAGGAAGTTTTCTTTAATTTACAAGGGCATGGAAAGGAATTACCTCAGATAATCTTTCAAAACTGTGACATTATTTTATTTCGATGTACTGATTGCCAAAGGTACTGTGTGACTGCTGCATTGAAAAGGAAGTTCAGATACAAGATGCAGAGTAAAGATAGCTTTAGCAACACATGACACATTCTTAAACTTAAATAGGAAGAGGGATTAGAGTTCTAACATGGCTTGAGGATAGGATGGCCATTCTAAGATAGGAATATGAAAAGTTGAGGCAGATTGAAAGGGTTGTGACTAGACCATGCTTTGAATACTGTTTATTTTTTAAGTTGTTTACTATTTCCAGGTGGAAGGAATTCATTAACCAGAACCCATATTTTATACAAATAGTTGAATTCATTTGCTAGGGCTGTTATAACAAAGTACCACAGACTGGGTGGTTTAAACAACAGAGCTTTATTTCTTCACAGTTCTAGAGGCTAGAAAGCCAAGATCAAGGTGTCATTTGGGTGTGATTTCTTCTGCAGCCTCTCTCTTTAGCTTGTAGATGGCTGCCTTCTCCCTTTGTCTTCACATGGTCCTACCTCTGTGTGCGTGCATCCCAGTTATCTCTTTGTGTGTCCAAATTTACTCTTCTTTTAAGGACACCCCTAGGACCAGTCTTAATACTCTCATTTTAACTTAATGACCTCTTTGAAAGTCTTATCTTTAAATACTGTCACACTCTAAGATATTAAAGGTTAGGGTTTCAACATATGAATTTGGGAAAGGGGACACAAGCCCATAACGTTCACTTTCTGGACCTCCAAAATTAACATCTTTCTCACATGAAAAATACATTCCCCCCACCCCCAATTCCAACAGCCCAGAAGTCTCAAACCATTCCAGCATCAATGCTAAATCCCAAATCTTATCTGAATATTATCTAAATTACTTTTGTATGAGACTGCTGATTTTATTTATTCTGAGAAAAAATTCCTCTCCAGCTGTGAACCTGTAAAACCAGATAACTTATCTGCATCCAAAATTCAGTGGGTGGGACAGGCAAAGGATAGGTATTCACATTTTGAAAGGGAAAAATCAGGAAAAAGTAAGAGGTCACCAGTTCCAAGCAAACTCAAAACTAGCAAGGCAAATTCCATCAAATTTTCAGGCCCGGGAATAATACTCTTTAGCTCGATGATCTGTCCTCCAGGCTCACCAGGGTAGTAACCTTACCTTCTGGGCCCACTGAGGTGACAACAATGCCTCCATGGCACTGGGTAGCAGCTGTGCCCTCTGAAACCCAGGAGGAGACAGCTCACCACCCAGTGCTGAGGTAGGAGTGGCAGCCTTGCCGATCTCAAAATTGTCTTTAAGGTCATTCTTTCCTCTTCCTAAAAGACAATGCCTATCTGCAGCCAGATAGTTCTATTATTCTATCCTATAGAATCCAGGAAGCCCATTGGCTTTTCTTCATTTTGTTCCAATTCTATCCCCTTTAGTTCCAGCTGGTAGTGTTTTTTTCTGTTATTAACCTACCTCTATTCGTCATTTCAGCTGAGACAGCTAATTAGATCCATGAGTGAGACCTCTAATCTTTTTATCAAATGATTATCCAGCCACATCCTTGGTGTTCTGTCCAGATCATGCTTTTTTAACTTTTTGTAATATGGATAGGGTGATAATTTCCAAGTCTTCTAGTTTTGATTACTTTTTGCTTAACAATTTTGTTTTCAATTTTTGTCTCTCTTCCTGTATTTACAATATGCTGTAAGAAGAAACCAGTACCCTCATTACTTTACACCTTCAATGCTTTGCCTAGAAATCTTTGTAACTGAATATTCTAGTTCAACACTTATAAATTCTACCTTCCATAAAACACTAGAACACATTACAGCCAAGTTCTTTGCCACTCACCCTATAACAACAGTTGTCTTTCCTCTGGTATCCAATAACTGTTCCTCATTTCCACTTGAGGCTCACCAGAGGCACCTTTAGCATTCATAGTTCTGCTAATAATTTCTCCAAGGCAATCTGGGCTTTTTCTAATAATGCACCTAAAAATCTCTTCCACCCTTCATCTGTTACCCAGTTCCAAAGCCACTTTCGCATGTTTAGGCATTTGTTACAGCAACACCACACTTTCTGGTACCAAAATCTGTATTAATTTGCTAGGGCTGCCATAACAAAGGATCACAGACACCTGTCACAGGTGTGACAACAGAAATTTATTTTTGCACTGTCCTGGAGGCTGAGATCAAGGGGTTGGCATGCTTGGTTTCTTCAGAGGCCCCTCTCTTTGGCTTGCAGATGATCTCCTTGCTGTTTCCTCACATATTTCCCCTGGGTATATACATCCCTGGTGTCTTTTGTGTGTCCAGACTTTCTCTTCTTTTAAGAATACCAGTCAGATTGGATTAGGGCCCTCCCTAATGGCCTAATTTTAGCTTAATCACCTATTTAAAAGCCCTATCTCCAAACACAGTCACATTTTGCAGTACTAAGGGTTAGAGCTTTAATATGTGAATTTTGGGGACACGCAATTCAGCCTATAACAAAGGTAAATTTGATATACAAAAAAACTTTAAATAAATACTTGTATTCCCAACAGCTTTTCAGATATATTTTAATAGATCTTATATGTTCAAAAAAATATATAAGGGAAATTTAAAACTAGCTCTTTGGAAAATTCTCGTGATTTAAACCAAATGACAAGAATAGAAAATGATAACTAAACTACATTCTCAATTTTCTTTAACATACTTAGACACATATTTATATGTACAAAGTAACAGAAAATATGAAAATAACAGTGATTGTCATGAATTGATGAAATGACAGAGTACTTTTTTATTCTCCCTTATATTTTTCATTAGACATATCACTTATGTATTTAAATATATATATTTATATATAATTATTAAAGAGTGAGAGATTTCTATCAGTATGAATCTTTGGTTGCAATCAACAGAAAACCACTTTGTATGATTTAGGCAAGGAAAGAACTTGTAAGAAGGCTATTCTGGTGCTTTAAAATTATAGAAGCTGCTAAACTACGAGGTTATACAAAGGTCTGGAGTTAGGGCAGCCCTGGGGAACTTGGCTAACAGGAGTTGACTGGCAATTTTGCCAATGAGTTACAGCTGAGATGACTGATTTCTGACTGAATTTTCGATAACGACATGCCATTCTGTTCCAGATTTAGAGTCCTAGGAAGGGAACTGAATTTGGCTGACTTGAGTTTTACGCTCATTCTTGGTGGTTGGGGGGACATTTTGGCTGACAGTCCCATTAAGATAGCTACTCATTAAGAAGAGAGAATCCGCATAATGAAATCAGAGTGAAGTTATCAAAGAAAGGGAGATCTACAACAATACATCATCATACAGTAGTACTGTATGGCCTATTATATACAATATCTTCATCAATATTTTGTTTCATTTGAATATCTGCCATCAAAGATGAATTCTATTTAATTATTTATCAGACATTTGAATCATTAAAAGTGTGTATATCATAGAGATTCTCTGCATTATTTCTTTTCTGAATCTATAATAATCTCAAAATAAGAAGCTTTAAAGTGTCATATATTGTTTCTTGTTTTGTTACTCATTTAAAAATTATAACCTGAAATTTTTATGCCGTTTTCTATTTAACCAAAATCAGATTCCACTCTTGGTGAGTTGATCAGGGTGTCAAGGTGGCAGTTTTAACAGTTTCACTTTTCCTTAAAAGTTATTAGTACTACCCTCAAGGCACATCTTTAAATGGCCTGCAACTTTTTGGACAAAATATTGACTATTTTTTTTAAACTTTATAATTATTTTTAATAACCACTTTAAAAATACATAATAGTGATCTGTTTCTCATGTTGTACTTGTCAAAACTCTTCAATCCCCTCGTATGCTGCTTTAGAAAAATCCCTTGGAAAGTCTAAATAAATTACATGTACCCATTCTCTTTCATTTTCTTAAAAACATCCTAAGTATCTGAAATATCAGATATGGTTTATACCTACAAAACCATGAAAGCAACATTTTTCTCTATGCCTATAAAAACCTAACTTGACTTTCAGCTTCATTTTCTTAATTTAATTTTTCTAAGTACCTGCAACATCAGATATGGTTTATACCTACAAAACTATGAAACCAACATTCTTTTCTATGAATATAAAAGCCTAACTTGACTTCAGCTACTTTCCAAAGTACTGAAGTAGCTTCAATGATTTGAAATGCCCACAGCAATATAACTTTAACAGGTCATAAACTGGGATTTGGAAGAGAAGCTTACATTTCTCAAGTCTGTTTATCATGTGAAGTGATTACGGATATTAACTGAAAGAATGTATATTTTTTCAGAGTGCACTCATTTTTTTTTTAAGGAGTGGAGACTTTAATAGGCAAGAAGGGGCAGGAAGGAAGGGAGAAGGAAGAAGCTCCCCAGTACAGAGACAGAGGGAGCGGGGCTCTAAAGCCTAGAGAGAGAGCCCCACCTGCCACAGATACCAGCTAGGTATATATACAGAGGTTGGAGGGTGTGGTGTCTGATTTGTATAGGGCTCAGGGTATTGGTTTGACTAGGCATGGCATTAACGTAGCCCTAGGAAAATGCTGGCCCTCCCACCCTAGCCTTTTAATATGCAAATGCAGGGCACCATGATGTTCTACACACGTGGGAATACATGGGGATGGCCATGTTGCCAGGAACATGTGGGGAAAGGGCAAGAAGGCCACTGGAATGCCATGTTTGGGTGAACTCAATTACTAGTTGCTGGCATTTGCATATCAAAGGTTGCTGGCCTGGCTCTAAGAGCTGGGGCTTTACAAGAAACTTTCCTGGAGATGCTTTAAAAAATGAAAACTTTCCAAGGACCCCCTTTTCCTCTCTATCTGTCTAACCTAAAATAACGTCTTTTTTTTTTTTTTCTTTTTTTTGAGACGGAGTCTCGCTCTGTTGCCCAGGCTAGAGTGCAGTGGCACGATCTCAGCTTACTGCAACCTCCGCCTCCTGGGTTCACACCATTCTCCTGCCTCAGCCTCCCGAGTAGCTGGGACTGCAGGTGCCCGCCACCACGCCTGGCTAATTTTTTGTATTGTTAGTGGAGACGGGGTTTCACTGTGTTAGCCAGGATGGTCTTGATCTCCTGATCTCGTGCTCTACCTGCCTTGGCCTACCAAAGTTCTGGGATTACAGACGTGAGCCACTGCGCCCAGCTTAAAATAATTTCTTAATAACTCCCACAACATTCCCCCCTGTGGAGATGCCACACTAGGTACTGTTAGGGGGTTTTGGGTGATGACTTCTTCTGGCTGCTTCCTGCTGAAAAGGGGAGTCGAATGGGGAACAGCAGCTAGGGGTCCTCCTGGGGTTGATCTAAGGGTCCTCAGAAGAACGGAGTGTCCATTTGTGGTTCAGTTTACAGCACCATTGGAGTTTGATTGCTTCTAGGTGAGCAGAAACAATCGAGTTATAGTATTGTGTATACAGGGTCCAAATATCAGTACAAGACACAGAAGCAAGAGAGGGCTTAATAAAGGGTTTAACCAATCCATAAAGAAGACTGGAATTTATTAAAGAGGGATTGTAGCCACTCAGGGTTGAAGCTGGTATTTTTCCTGAGCCTGTCAATAATTTTTATTTGATTTTGAAGTACCTGTAGATTTTCCTTTACTTTACTAGAGCTGTTAATCCAAAAGCAGCATGTTTCGTTTAAAACTGCATCACTAAACCCAATAAAAAGTCCCAGCTGACTCAATGATAGCAAAACTTTCATACTTCCTTTTTGTAACTATTATCCCTGCTATAAAGATAATAATTAAGCAAAATACGACAGCGACGGAAACTCTTTGTTTAATATTTCAGTTAGAAAGTGCTGCCATGTATAACCCTATTACAAATAATCGAGTGAGTATAGCGATTTCCGTGAGTGTGGTGTGGTAGATAATTTCCATCTGAAATTTTACTTGTCAAGATATAGAATTCCCCTTTGGGGGGGTGGTCTATGAAGTTCCTTGGTTTTATTTTCCTAAACAAAGAAACCTCCAGGTTATGGGCACCCTACTCCCTTTTATTACCTGGCAAAATTTGCAGGATAATTGTCCAGAACTAGTATATTGATCCAGACTTTTAGATTACCCATCCCTTATTTTTTCTTCTAAGCTGCAGGAGATCACTTCTTGATTCACAGGAATAAGCAGGGTTAGCCTAAAATGTAGATGAAAAGCCTGAAAACAATTAGTGAGACTAAGGCTTAGTAACAAATGTATGATAAGCTTTGGAGCACGGTTTTTCTCTCCAGTCCTTATTTTTGGTAAAAACAAATTATGAATACACTGTAGTCTTACATTTGGCCTGATTATTTGCATAAAGTGCAGCAAGAATGGTTATTTCTACATAGGCCTTTTGGATTGGCTTTGATGAAACTCTGTTTCATAAGGAATTTCAGATAAGACTATTAAAGCCGAGCCCAGCCACGGGTTTACATCCTCAAATACCTGTGAATGGGGTGATCCTCTCCTCTTGAGGTCCCAAGATAAACTCAGAGCTCCTAGACCTGTTACAAAGAGACGTTCTTTACTGATCGCAGGTTAAGAATCCTGTGCAGAGACTGTTTAGACAAGGTATGAGGCCAGTTCTCCCTAAGGGGCTTTTATTGGCTCTGCATGTCAAACTTGATTCCTTAAAGGGAAACACACCTTCTCAGTTAAAGCCTTGGTAAAATAACCAGTTTTTCCCATTGACAAAGAAAAATAGATTCTTATTGCACTGATGCAAAAAACTATATTGCCATAAGTTAAGAGTACTCACAGATAGTTTCCAAATTCTAGAGGAACCAGGCAGAGAAATAAACATGCTCCAAATTTTGTTCATAGGAGTCCACTTTATTAAAAGCCATAGATAGTTTAAACTAAGTTTCCTTGACTCAAAACAAAACCAGGATCAGCAGTATTCTGAGCAAAAGTTAAAAGGCTTGCTTTTCTTTCTGAGTGCAGTCCATTTAGTTAACTCTTGTTTTGCTTGATATTTGTGAACATGTCAATTCTTTAGGAGTTTCATACGTTCTTTCTGTATTCCAATGTTACAATCTTCAAAGCTGTTAAAAACGTGCATTTGAGAACACCTGTTAAAGTCCTTAATATAGCTCGATTATAAACCATCTTTTGAGAAGGAACAAAGCAAGACAACAATTGTCTGTGAATTGCAACATTTCCAAGATATTTACAGTTAAAACATGACTGACAAAGAAGTTTGTTTATATCTGTGGTTTATAATAACTTTACCTTTAGTTATTATAATTGATAGCATATACTTAGACATTAGAATTTTAGAAATCCCATACAATTTTTGAACATATATTAGTATTATTCACCAAAAGATAAAGAGGATTGGACATCATTTTGACAATCTCATGTGACTAAACATGTCAAATAATCCTGTTTACCTCTTTTTTGAATGTTTCAGGGGCCCTCTGAACTATCCAAAAAGGCAGGCATTAGGAAGGACAATTCCCAGATTGCCATAAATTATTTAGCCAAAATGATGACTTAAAAGGCAAAAACCTTTTATTAGCCTTTACTATGACATGAAAATCCTGTCTAAAGCCAAATTTTGCCCTTGTATTAGTTTGTTAATATTAACCCTAATTTGTTTAAATGAAACCTTATAGATCATTCCATCTAATCCTAACCAACTTGACCATGAGGTGAAATTTCTACAAACCTTTTATAATCCTTTTACTAAAAGGTAGATTAGTGTTTTAAGACCTCCTTGCTATGCTTTTATTTCAAATGCTTAATTTAAGAAAAGACCATATAGATACTATGGGCGCACACAGTGCAGTGCTTCTACCATGCATTTCATTCTGGGGTACATGTTCAGAACGTGCATTTCATTCTGGGGTACATAGGTATACATGTGCTGTAGTGGTTTGCTGCATCCATCAACCTGTCATCTAGATTAGGTATTTCTCCTAATGCTATTCCTCCCTTAGCCCCCCACCCGCCGACAGGCCCCGGTGTATGATGTTCCCCTCCCTGTGTCCATGTGTTATTGTTCAGCCCCCACTTATGAGTGAGAACATGCGGTGTTTGGTTTTCTGTTCTTGTGTTAGTTTGCTGAGAATGATGGTTTCCAGCTGCATCCATGTTCCTGCAAAGGGCATGAACTCATTCTTTTTTATGGCTGCATAGTATTCCATGGTGTATATGTGCCACATTTTCTTAATCCCGTCTATTATTGATGGACATTTGGGTTGGTTCCAAGTCTATGCTATTATGAATAGTGCCACAATAAACATACGTGTGCATGTGTCTTTATAGTAAAACAATTTATAATCCTTTGGGTATATACCCAGTAATGAGATTGCTGGGTCAAATGGTATTTCTGTTCTCGATCCTTGAGGAATCACCACACTGTCTTCCACAATGGTTGAACTAATTTACACTCCCACCAACAGTCCAAAAGCATTCCTATTTCTCCATATCCTCTCCAGCATCTGTTGTTTCCTGACTTTTTAGTGACTGCCATTCTAACTGGTGTGAGATGGTATCTTGTTGTGGTTTGGATTTGCATTTCTCTAATGACCAGTGATGATAAGCTTTTTTTCATATGTTTGTTGGCTGCATAAATGTCTTCTTTTGAGAAGTGTCTATTCATATCCTTCACCCACTTTTTGATGGAGTTGTTTGTTTTTTCTTGTGCATTTGTTTAAGTTCATCACATCAGCAGCACATCAAAAGCTTATCCACCACAATCAAGTAGGCCTATCCCTGGGATGCAAGGTTGGTTCAACATAAGCAAATCAATAAATGTGGTTCACAAAAGCAAATCCATAAATGTGATTTACATAAGCCTTATGTATAATGATAGGAGACTTTTAGTGAAACTGCAGATGATCAGATGCAGGAGGATAACATTGAGGTGACACATCAGGAAGACAGTGAGGTCATACAGAAACACAATTGTGTTGTAGATTTCTTTTTGAAGTGTTGTAAAATGTTATGGAATAGGTAAATCGCTAGAGATTACCCACAATTACATAAACAAAACTAAAGACAAAAATCTCATGCATTATTATCTCAATAGATGTAGAAAAAGCTTTTGTTAAAATTCAACACCCCTGCATGTTAAAAACACTCAGTAAGCTAGGCATTGAAGGAACATACCTCAAAATAATAACAGCCATCTATGACAAACCCATAACCAACATCATACTGAATGGGCAACAGTTGGAAGCATTTCCCTTGAAAACCAGCACAAGACAAAGATGCCCTCTCTCACCACTTTTATTCAACATAGGATTGGAAGTCCTGGCCAGAGCAATCAGGCAAGAGAAAGAAATAAAGGCACCCAAATAGGAAGAGGGGAAGTCAAACTATCTGTGTGTGTAGATGACATGATTCTATATAAAGAAAACCGCATAGTCTCCACCAAAAGCTTCTTAAGCTGATAAACAACTTCAGCAAAATCTCAGGATATAAAATCAGTGTGCAAAAATCACCAAGATTCCTATACACTAATAACAGTCAAGTCAAAAGTCAAATCAGGAACACAATCCCATTCACAATTACCACAAAAGAATAAAATACCTTGGAATACAGCTAATCAGGTAGGTGAAAGATCTCTACAATGAGAATTACAAAACACTGACACAAACAAATGAAAAAACATTCCATGTACATGGATAGGAAGAATCAATATTGTTAAAATGGCCATACTGCCCAAGACAGTTTATAAATTAAATGCTATTCCTATTAAACTACCATTGAGATTCTTCACAGAACTAGAAAAAAACTATTTTAAAATTCATATTGAACTAAAAAAGTGTTTGAATTGCCAAGGTAATCCTAAGCAAAAGAACAAAGCTGAAGGCATCCCACTACCAGACTTTGAACTATCCTACAGAGCTATAGTAATGAAAACGGTATGGTACTGGTACAAAAACAGGCACATAGGCTAATGGAACAGAATAGAGAACCCAGAAACAAGGCCACACACCTACAAATATCTGATCTTTGACAAACCTAATAAAAACAGCCAGTGGGGAAAGGATTCCCTATTCAATAAATGGTGCTAGGATAACTGGCTAGCCATATGCAGAAGATTGAAACTGGATCCCTCCCTTACACCATACGTAAAAATTAACTCAAGATGCATTAAAGACTTAAGTGTAAAACTCAAAACCATTAAAACCCTGGAAGACAGCCTAGACAATATCATTTCAGAAACAGGAATGGGCAAAGATTTTATGATGAAGATGCCAAAAGCAATTGCAGCAAAAGCAAAAAGTGACAAATGAGATCTCATTAAACTAAGAAGCTTCTGCACAAGAAAACTATCAACAGAGTGAACAGAAAACCTCCAGAAAGACAGAAAATTTTTGCAAACTATGTATCTGACAAAGATCTAACTTCCAGCATCTATAAGAAATAAATTTACAAGAAAAAAAATAAACAACCTCATTAAAAAGTGGGCAAAAGACATGAACAGACACTTTTCAAAAGAAGACATACCTGCAACCAGTAATCATTTAAAAAAAAACTCAACATCACAGATCATTAGACAAGTGCAAATCAAAATCACAATGAGGGCACGGTGGCTCATGCCTGTAATCCCAGCACTTTGAGAGGCTGAGGCGAGCAGATCACTTGAGGCCAGGAGTTTGAGACCAGCCTGGCCAAGATGATGAAACCCCATCTTTACTAAAAATACAAAACAAAAAAAATTAGCTGGTGTGGTGGTGCATGCCTGTAAGCCCAGCTACTCGGGAGTCTGAGGCATGAGAATTGCTTGAGCCCAGGAGGTTGCATTGAGCCAAGATTGGGCCACTGCACTCCAGCCTGGGCAACAGAATGAGACTGTGTCTCAAAAAAATAATAATAATAAAATAATAAATAATTATGAAAAACACAATGAGATATCATCTCACAGCAGTCAGAAAGGCTATTACTAAAAAGTCAAAAATTGGCTGGGTACGGTGGTTCATGTCTGTAATCCCAGCACTTTAGGAGGCCAAGATGGGCCAATCACTTGAGGTCAGAAGTTTGAGAACAGCCTTGCCAACATGGTGAAACCCCGTCTCTACTAAAAATCCAAAAATAGCCACGTGTGGTGGTGCATGCCTGTAATCCCACCTACTCAGGAGGCTGAGGCAGGGGAATCACTTGAACCCGGGAGGCGGAGCTTGCAGTGAGCCGAGATTGCGCCACTGCACTCCAGCCTGGAGACAGAGCAAGACTCTGTCTCAAAAAATATAAATGAATAAATAAATAAAGTCAAAAAGTAACAGATGCTGGTGAGATTGTGGAGAAAAAGAAATGCTTATACACTGTTGGTTAGGGTGTAAATTAGTTCAACCATTGTGGAAGACAGTGTGGCAATTCTTCAAAGACCTAAAAACAGAACTGCCATTCAACCCAGAAATCCCATTACTGGGTATATACCCAAAGTAATATAAGTCATTCTATTATAAAGACACGTGCACATGTATGTTCATTGCAGACCTATTCACAATAGTGAAGACATGGAATCAACCTAAATACTCATTAATAATAGACTCAGTAAAGAAAATGTGATACATATATACCATGGAACTCTATGCAGCCATAAAAAAGAATGAGATTATGTCCTTTGCAGGGACATGGATGGAACTGGAGGCCATTATCCTTAACAAACTAACACAGAAGCAAAAAACCAAATGCCTCATATTCTCACTTATAAGTAAGAGCTAAATGATGAGAATACATGGACACATAGAGGGGAACAACAGACACTGGGGCCTATCAGAGTGTGGAGGGTAGGAGGAAGAAGAGGATCAGGAAAAATAATTAATGGGTACTAGGCTTAATATCTGGGTGATGAAATAATCTGTACAACAAACCCCCATCACATGAGTTTACCTTTATAACAAACCTGCCCCTTTCCCCCGGAAATTAAAAGTAAAAAAAAAAAAAGCAGAAGGTAAAACAACTCCCCTGACCTGCCTCACCTCCCCATAAAAGGCCAAACACTTGTGAAATATCTGGGAAAAAAACCACTGTGCAATTCTCATGTCTATAGGTCAGGAATTTCACATTTTAAATAAAAACTTTTTTATCAATGCACGTAAAAAGCTATAAATTCTCAAGGAAAGTCTTTCCACTGGGTTTACTTCTGTGACTGTCTAGGAGGAGTAAAGATAAAATACTCTACATGAACTTACGAGCTCCCACAGCTTCAATTATCACCTCTGTGAGGGTGATTTTCAGATCTGTGCCTCCAAATCTATGTCCCCAACCATCAAGCCCATATTTTCAGCTGCACATGAGGCATCTTCACCTGAGTATCCCACTGAGCCATCACACTCAATATGTTCGATACTGTCTGCATTTTCTCATCCAAACATGCCCCCTCTTGGTTTTCCCACTCTCTTTTAATGACATAATTATCTCCCCTGATATCCAGAATTGAGGGCTCAAAGCCAATTTTTAAATTTACTCTGTTTATGATTCTTCCCCTGCATTAAGTTATCTATTATATATTAATTACTTTTTAAAAAATTATTTTGGCTTCTAAATTCTATTTTCCTGACACCATCTTAGCTTATCCCAAATAATTTTGAACTGTTTAAATGTTAAAGAAATTATGTAGCATTTCTTTAATTTTAATTGAATCCTATTCATTTACCTGCATTAAATAAATAATACAGACTTTAATTTAGAAACTACTGCACTCACATACTGGAATTTTTACTTTCTAAATCTTTATTTAATACCTTCCCAATCACTCATTCACTAGCTCATTTATTCAAAATTATGCTTCAATGGTCTAGTCAATTTGGATAAAGTATATGGTTCCTGTTTTTATAGAGCTAAAAATAAATGAATAAATGATTTCATAAATTATAAGTACTGTGGAAAATCTTATAATGTGATTTGATAGAGAATGACAAAGCAGTGCTGCATTTGATGGAGTGATTAAGGAAAGCCTCTCTGAATGACAAGAAGTAGCCAGTCATGTGAAAATCTAAGGGAGAACTGTTTTCAGAAGAGCAAAGCAAAATGTCTGAATGGAAAAAGTTTGGCATGTTTAATAAATAGAAGGAAGTGGTTTTCCACTTCTTTCCACCGATGTGGTGGAAAATAAATTGAGCCCATAACGTGTAGGTATGTGAAACACTTAGAAAGAAAGGTACGAGGACAACTTTTGCAGGGTATTTTGCGTCATGAAAATTGTTAGAATCTGGGTATCCATTAGACAGTTTTTGACATAAAAGTGACATTATAGAAAAAGATGAAACTAATTCCTGAGTGAAGAATGATTTCAAGGACTTCTGAGTCACAAAAGCAGATTATATTTATAGGAAATCTCCCCCATCTACTTCAATTGTGTGAAACCGATCTTATATATTTTAATTTTAACAGTCACACTCAAAACAAAGAAAAATAATTTTTTTCTAAATTTTATTTCTGAACCGTAAATTAAACACTTAATGGTAACTGAAGATATGTGGGCATGAGCACATGGGACCAGATAAGGCTTGTTTGCCATCAGTTCATCAATACCTATACTGGATAGATCCCTCAGCATATAAAATACCATCACAATTCCTTGGCAGAATTAATAAGAATCTCTTCAGTGTATTCTCTACATATGATCAGCCTTCTTTCCCACTATTACCTCTGATTATCACATGTTACAGAATGATCCAAGTACTCAGGTTTCCAAACATATCCTGTCCTTTTGCTTTTTGCTTCTTTATGATTGCTTTTTTTTTGTTTTATCTAGAATACCTTATCACATCTCTTAACAACATAAATATATCTTCTCTTACTTACATATAAATCTTTTATAACTGTTATGCTTATTGTTAAAGCATTACTATAAGGTGGCTCGATAATGGGGACAATGTCACTTCTTGCCCTATACAGTGAAATCTCAACCACTGTCACCCACCGTGATTGCATATCAACAGCAAAATCTTTCTAATTACATTGTTCAAACAAGAAACCAGAGTGCATTTGCAGGTAGTCAGCAAGTAAAAAAGACAAGAGTTTCTTTTAGCATTAACTGTAGAAACGACAACTTGGGTATCACTAGCCCCTGTACACCAGGATTTAAGATAAGCATACAATGTGGATATATCAAAGAAACTTGAAGTAGACTACTTGGCAATTTTAGAAGTGTTTTGTAGTGGATTGTAATTATTTTATAAGGTGAAGTGTAGACAGCACAATGTCTAGATTTTTACAGACACATCATCTATGATCATACCAGAAATCTGTCATTTAAATGCTTGCTTTGCTTTTATGTTTGTTGTTGTGGTGATGGTATGTATAAAGGATTGTGTGTGTTCAGTTAGTTCTTTTTAATTTTCCATTTGTAGTTACAAAGTACCATGTATCCTTAGGCATGAGTTTCATTCAAAGACTTACACATGAATGTTCATAGCAGCTTTATTTGTAATAGCCAAATTGTAAACAACTTAAGTGTTCATTTTCATGTGAATGAAAAATGTTTATCCAAATATTTGGGGATTTCATGGCCCAGTTGAGTTGACACATAAAATTAACCATGATAAGTTTGCGCTTTTATCAATCTGTTACTCATACTCATCTTCTTAAACCATACTTGCTCCCCAAATAAAGACAAAAAACTTATTTCTACCTAATATGATCCAATCATTATGTAGACAACAGAAAATGCAAACATGCCCCAGAAAAAGGAGTTAATTTCTTGAGTAATTGATATAGTTTGGCTGTGTCCCCACCCAAATCTCATCTTGAATTGTAGTTCCCATAATCTTCATGTGTCATGGGAAGGACCCGGAGGTAATTGAATCATGGGAGTGGTAACCTCTATGCTGTTCTTGTGATAGTGAGTGAGTTCTCACAAGACCTGATGGTTTTATAAAGGGCTTCTTTCCCACTTCACCTGCACTTCTCCTTGCTGCCACCACATGAAGAACGACAAGTTTGCTCCTTCTGCCAAGATTGTAAGTTTCCTGAGGCTTTCCTGCCCTGTGGAACTGTGAGTCAATTAAACCTCTTTCCTTTATAAATTACTCAGTCTTGGGTATTTCTTCATAGCAGTGTGAGAACAGACTAATACAATAATATTTACTCTTCTCGATATTCTGCAATGTAAATACTATAATATAAATTAACAATAATTTAAAAATACTATGACATAAAGGGAATACATCTTATTGTATTATATGTATCTTATTCCTTATGATAAAGGAATAAGAGAGGAAAGAAAGCAGAGATTCACTACAAACATACACGCACACACAACATTTTTAACGTAGTAAGAAGGAAATACTCGTGGAAATTTTAGTCCTCATTTCTGTTACTGGTTATGTGGCTGTAGATGGTATTTATAACTACTTTCTTCCACTACCCATTCTGTATTCCCTCTGCCTCTGCAAGGACTTGAGCTGGCCATGGTTCCTTACCTGGTAGAGTTACATAATCCTTCATTCTTGAAAGGTCTGTGTTATTACTAGTCTTTCCCGGATTGGGTTGTCATAGTTTTTCATTGACCTTAATTAAATGCATGGTAACACTAGAGACACTCTAAGGGGTTTTATATATACTCTTCCTTACTTAAATTGTGGAATAGTAGTCTAATTTCCCCTTGCTAGTCAGGATCAATAACCCCAGCCAGCACCGTAACTCCCTTCTTTGCCTGTTGATTTAGAGGCATGAAGAGCCCAGAGTTGTGGGATGGCAGCCTTATCTTTCAATTCCATTGAATCATTTTCGTGTGCTTTGGCAAATGTATTTCTGCCTTTGGAGCTAGGATTTTTAGGCAAGTATAGTATAAGGTTGCAGGAACAGGAAGCAAAAAAATTTCAAGTGGGTCATTGGAGTAATAGTGAGCGATGCTTCTCCCATTTCCACTCCTTGATTCCAGGACCCATACATTTTGGCTATGGTAGAAAGAGTACCTTATATTAGTTGCTGATGCAGAGCATACACAGATTTCTGGAGAACTTTGTCCCATTTTTGTAAGATATTTCCACCTAGACGAAGCTATAACTGAGTTTTTAAAAGGCTATTTTATGTTTCTATCAAGCCAGCTGCTTCAGGATGGTGGGGAACATGGTAAGACCAGTGAATTCCATAAGTATAGGTCCATCACCACACTTCTTTTTCCGTGAAGTGAGTTCCTTGACCACAATCAATACTCTGTGGAATATCATGATGGTGGATAAAGCATTCTGTAAATCCATGAATGGTAGTTTTGGCAGAAGGAGGGAAGGCAAATCTGTATCCTAAGTGTCTATTCCCATAAGAACAAAACAGTGTGCTTGCATGATGGAAGTGTTCCAATGTAATCAACCTGCCACTGGGTAGCTGGCTGGTAACCTTGGGGAATGGTGCCATATCAGAGACTTGGCATTGGTCTCTGCTGCCACAGATTGGGCACTCAGTGGTGGCCATATCCAGCTTAGATTTGGTGAATAGAAATCTGCATTGCTAAGCCTATGCATAACCTCCACCTCTGACAGCATAGCTACTTTATTCATGAGACCACTGGGTGATGTCAGCAGTGGCTATGAAAAGAGGCTGAGTGGCATCCACAGAATAGCAGGACAGGTCATCTTATTTATTTGAGTATTAAAGTCCTCCTTTGCTGAAGTGCCCCTTTGGTGAGCATTGATATGGGATACAAGGTTTTTGCCCATTCGGAGAGGTCTGGCCACATATCCTTTTCTTAAAATTATTTGTCATCAATTTTCCAATGATGTTCCTTTAAACTTCCTAACTCTACAGACAAATCATTGCCGCAGCCACAAATAAGTATATAATTACATATCTGACCATTTCTTCTTCCAAGCAAAGTGAAGAACTGGGTGCACTGCTTGAAGTTCTGAACTCTGGGGAAATTTTGCTTCAGTGCTATCCTTCAGGTTGGCAGCTATCTACTTTTGGGTGGTACCTGCATATTGTACAGAACCATTCGTAAACTCTGCTCAAGTCTTTTCTTTCTCTGTCAACTGGTCATGGGGAACTTTCCATGAGGCCATAGGTGCAGGCTAGGAGAGAGGATATAATGTAGCAGCAGTGAGAAACATGGGTATTTGTGCCACTTCATGTAATTTACTTGTACTTTTAGGGCTTGCTCAAACCCAATCATGTACATACCACTACCATTTGATGATGGAGTGCTTCCATGCAAGCCCAATATTGTGGTTCAGTAAGTGAGATAATATCCATTCCGTGATGTACAGCTCAGGTCACATGGAAACTTGCTGGCCCATAGTTGAGTGTTCAGTCTCTACTAAGGCCCACTAGTAGGATAAGAGCTTTTACTCAAAATGGAAGTAGTTATCTGCAAAGAATGTCAGTACTTTCCTTCAAAATCCTAAGATTCTGCACTGCGATTCACCCTCAGGGGTCTGCCAAAGCTTCAAAGTGCATCTGCCACCAACACTTCAAGCACTATTGGATCTGTTGCATCATATGGCTCAGGTGACAAAGCAGCTTGCATAGAAGCCTGGATATGTTGCAAAGCCTTCTCTTATTCTGGGTCCCACTCAAAACTAGCAGCTTTTTACATCATTAAGCAAGTGGGCTGGAGTAACACACCCAAATGAGGAATATGCTGTCTCCTTTATTATTCGGAGTTCTCCAGAAAAACAGAATCAATAAAATACAGAGAAATATGTAGAACGATTTATAATGAAGAATTGGTTCATGTGATTATGGAGGCTGAGAAGTCCCATGATCTTCCGTTTGTGAGCTGGAGGCCCTGAAAACCTGATGGTGCAGTTCCAGTCCTAACCAGATGGCCTGAGAACCAAGGGAGCCAATGAGTACATCTCAGGCTGAGTCCAAAGGACTGAGAACAAGGAGTGCTGATATACAAGGGCCAGAGAAGATGAATGTCTCAGCTCAAGCAGAGAGGGCAAATTTACCCTTCGTCTGCCTTACTTTTCTATGCTGTTTATTGATATATTAGATGATACCTTCTCACATTGGTTAGGGCAATTTTTTTATTCAGTCTACCAATTTAAATGCTAATCTCTTCTAGAAACACCCTCACAGTTACACTCAGAAATAATAGCTTAGCAGCTATCTAAGTATTCCTTATGCTGGTCAAGTTGACATATAAAATTATCACACTTCCAAAATCCAAAGAGGCTCACTGGGCATTGTGCCTCACTTTTGGTTATGGAAGGAGCCAAATGCAACAACTTATATTTCACTTTAGATGGGATATCTCTAAATTCCCCCACACCAATGGGCCCTTAGAAATTTCTCTGAGGTAGGAGGCCCCTGAGGCTTGGTTGAATTTATTTCCCACCTTTTCACAAACAAATGTCTCACTAGTAAGTCTAGAGTAGTTACCACTTCTTGCTCATTAGGTCCAATTGGCATCATGTAATCAATGTAATGGGCCAGTGTGATACCTTGTGAAATGAAAACGTGCTCAGGATTCTTGTAAACTTTAATTATGCCCCAATAAAGCTGAGGAAAAAAATCTCTGCAAACTAAATTATGACGTTAGGCTGGAGAGCTTATATACACCTGAAGCAGGATCGTGAAAATGTATAGCTGGCCTTACTAGCTAAAAGCAAACTGGAAGGAAGCAGAGCAAGATGGTGGAATAGAAGGCTCCACCAATAGTCCTGCCTGCAAGGACACCAAATTAACAACTATCCACATACACACACACACACACACACACACACACACCTTCAAAAGAACCAAAATTCAAGTGAGCGCTCGTAGTACCTGGTTTTAACTTCATATCACTGAAAGAGGCACTGAAGAGTTAGAAAAAAGTACTGAATTGCAAACACCACCTCTCCGCTACCCCTCGCAGTATGGTGCCTAGAGCTTCTCTAGATGCTGGAGGAGGGAGGACACAGTAATCGTGAAGGAGTGAACTCAGTGCTGCTTGGTTAGAGCAGAAAGCAAAATCAGATCAAACTCAGCTGGCACCCACCCATGGAGGGAGCATTTAAATCAGTCCTAGCCACATGGAAATCACCAACCCTAGCAGTAGGAATTTCAGTGCCTGCAAACCTTGTCAAAGAGAGGTACAGCACACTGTGTCTCCAAATAAATTTGAAAGGCAGTCTAGGCCATATTGACTTCAACACTTAGGCAAGACCTAGTGCTAAACTGGGCCAGAGACAATGGATTGCCGGGGGCATGTGACATACTGAGATGACAGCTGGGTCAGCCAAGAGAGTGTTGAAATTACCACTCCCGTAACCACAGGCTGCATAGCCCATGACTCCAAAAGAGACCCTTTCCCTCTACTTGAGGAGCAGAGAGGAAGGAGTGGAAAGGATTTTGCTTGCATCTTGGATACAACCTCAGCCACAGCAGAATACAGCACTAGTTAGAATCATGGGGCCCCCATTTTAGAGGCCTTAGCTCCCAGATGACATTTTTAGACACACCCTGGACCAGAAAGGAACATGCTGCCTTGAATGAACAAAGCTAGTCCTGGCAGCATTCATCACCTGCTAACTGAAGAGCCCTTGGGCCCTCAGTAACCAGCAGCGATACCCAGGTACTACATCGAGGGCCTTGGGTGAAACTCTGAGACTTGCTGATTTCAGGTACTAGCATGGACACAGGCAGTGCAGAGCACCAAGTGAGTTTTGAGTCCCAGATTCCAGGACTTGACTCTTGGACTGCATTTCCGGACCTGCTCCAGCTCAGAGGGGAGCCCATTTCCCTGAAGGCTGAGTCCCAGATGAGGTAGCATTCACTATAAGCTGACTTAACAGTCCTTGTACCTTAAGGGAACATTAGCTGGTAGTCTGGCAGTACTCTCATGGCCTAAGGTGGTGGAAGCTAAAAGGTGAGGCAGGAGGAGGCAAGAGGAGGGAAGAGTGAGAAGGACTGCATCTTGCAGTTTGAGTGCCAGATCAGCCACAGTGCACTAGAACACCAGGTAGACCTCTAAGGTTTTCTTTCGACTCTACTCCCTGACTCCCAAACAATACCTCTGGACTCACCCGGGTGCTAGGGGATCTCACCATCCTGAAGAGAAGGATACAGGCCTGACTGGCTTTGTCACCTTCTGATTGTAGAGCCCCAGGGCCTTAAGCAAACATAGGCAGTAGCCGAGGAATGGTTACAACAGGCCTTGGGCAAGACCCAACACTGTGCTGGCTTCAAGTCAGACCCAGCACAGTCATAGTGGTGGTGGCCACAGGGCTGCTAGTGTCACTCCACCCCCAGCTTCAGGCGGCTCAGAAGATAGAAAGAGACTGTATATTTGTAGAAAGTAAGAGAAGTGAACAAGAGTATGTGCCTGGTAACCCAGAGAATTCTCCTCGGTCTTCTTTAAGACCATCAAGGTAATACCTCTATGAGTCTGCAAGAAGCACAGAATTACTGGGCTTAGGGTGACCCCTGAAGTAGATACAGCTTAGATTACAACACCCAAGTTCTTTCAAATATCTAGAAAGCCTTTACAAAAAGGAAGGCTACAATACCTAACTCTTCAATGCTCAGACACTAAAGAACATCTACTAGCATCAACACTATCCAGGAAAACAAGATCTCAACAAATGAACTAACTAAAAATGCAGGTACCAATCCTGAAAAACAGATATGTGACCTTTCATATGGAGAATTCAAATAGCTCTGTTGAAAAAACTCAAAGAAATTCAAGAAAACACAGGGAAGCAAATCAGAATCCTATCAGATAAACATAATGAAAAGATTGAAATAATTAAAAAGAATCAAAAAGGAATTCTGGAGCTGAAAAAAAAATGCAATTGTCATACTGAAGAAAGCATCTGAGTACTTTAGTAGCAGAATTGACCAAGCAGAAGAAAGAATTAGTGAGATTGAAGACAGGTTATTTGAAAATACATAGTCAGAGGAGACAAAACAAAACAAAACAAAAGAATAAAAAACAAGCATGCGTGCAGGATCTAGACAAGTGCCTCAAAAGGGCAAATATAAGAGTTACTGGCTTCTAAGAGGAGGTACAGAAAGAAATAGGTGTAGAAAGTTTATTCAAAAAGATAATAACCAAGAACTTCCCAAATCTAGAAAAAGGTATCAATAACCAAGTAGAAGAAGATTATAGGACATCAAGGAGATTTAACCCAAGGAAGACTACCTCAAGACATTTAATAATCAAACTCTCAAAGGTCAAAGATAAAGAAAGGTTCCTAAAAGCAGCAAGGGGGAAAAAAAATAAAACCAAATAACACAAATGGAGCTCCAATATGTCTGGCAACAGACTTTTCAATGGAAACCTTACAGGCCAAGAGAGTAGCATGACATATTTAAAGTGCCGAAGGAAAACTTTACCCTAGAGTAGTATATCTGGTGAAAATAGCCTTCAAACACGAGAAATAAAGACTTTCCCAGACAAACAAAAGGACAGGGATTTCTTCAACACCAGACCTGTCCTAAAAGAAATGCTAAAGGGAGTACTTCAATTAGAAATAAAAGGATGTTCATGAGCAATAGTCACCTGAATATACAAAACTCACAGGTAATAGTAAGTACACAGAAAAAACACAGAATATTATAACATTGTCACTGTGGTATAAAACTACTCTTATCCTAAGCAAAATGATCAAACCATAAGCCAGTCAAAAATAAAAACTACAACAAATTTTCAAGACATAGGTGGTACAATTAGATATAAATAGAAAAAGCAAAAAGATGAAAAGTAGCAGGACGAAGTTAAGGAATAGAGCTTTTATTAGTTTTCTTTTTGCTTGATTGCTTTTTCGTTTATTCAAATAGTGTTAAGTTGTTATCAGGTTAAAGTAATGGGTTATAAAACAGTATTTGAAAGCCTCATGGTAACATCCAACCAAAAAACATACAATGGATGCACAAAAAATAAAAAGCAAGAAACTAAATTATTTCACCAGAAAGAAATGACCTTCACTAAATGAAGAAAGGAATAAAGAAAAGAAGAAAG
The DNA here is from genome assembly GCF_006542625.1 of Nomascus leucogenys. Classification (NCBI taxonomy): domain Eukaryota; kingdom Metazoa; phylum Chordata; class Mammalia; order Primates; family Hylobatidae; genus Nomascus; species Nomascus leucogenys. The sequence continues at coordinate 83,012,969 of NC_044389.1, forward strand.
AGAAGACCACAAAACAGTCAGTAAACACGTAACAAATGGCAGGAGTAAGATTTTACTTATCAATAATAATACTAAATATAAATGAACTAAACTGTCCAATCAAAAGACATAGACTGGCTGAATGGATGAAAAAAAAGACCAATTAATTTGTTCTCTGTAAGAAACACACTTCACCTCTAAAGAAACACAAAGACTGAAAATAAAGGACTGGAATGAGATATTCTATGCCAATGGATACCAAAAAAGAGGAGGAGTTACTACACTTACATCAGTCAAAATAGATTTCAAGACAAAAACTATAAGAGAAAAAGAAGGTCACTATATAATAATAAAGGTGTCAATTCAGCAAGAGGATATAACAAGTTTAAATACATATGCACCAACAATGGAGCAACCAGATATGTAAAGCAAACATTATTAGTGCTAAAGAGAGAAACAGGCCCTAATACAATAATATCTGCAGACGTCAACACCCCACTTTCAGCATTGGACAGATTTTATATATACATACATACGTATATACACACACACGTATATATATGTATATACGTGTGTGTGTGTGTGTATATATATATATAATCTATCAGACTTAATCTGCCCTATATACCAAAATGCACCTAATAAATATTTACAGAGCATTTTATCCAGTGGCTGCAGTATACACATTCTTTTCCTCAGCACATAGAGCATTCCCAAAAATAGACCATATATTAGGTCACAAAACAAGTATTAAAACATACAAAAAATTGAAATAATATCAGCATCTTTTCTGACTACAATAGAATAAAACTAGAAATGAATAACAAGAACTTTGGAAGCTATATGAATACCTAGAAGTTAAACAATATGCTCCTGAATGACCAGTGTGTCACTGAATAAACTAAGAGGGATATTGAAAAATTTGTTGAAACAAATAATAAAAACACAGTATGCCAAAACCTTTGGGATACGGCAAAAGCAGTACTCAGATGGAATTTTATAGCTATAAGTGTGTATATTAAAAACAAGGAAAAACTTCCAATAAAAAATCTAATGGTGCATCTTAAAGAACTAGAAAAGCAAGAGCAAACAAAATCCAAAAGTAGTAGAAGAAAAGACATAATAACAATCAGAGCAGAAATAAATGAAATTGAAATGGAAAATATATATACAAAAGTTCAATGAAACAAAACGTTGTCTTTTTGAAATGATTAGCAAAATTGACAAACTTTTAGCCAAACTAACTAAAAAGAGAGAGAGAGAAGATCCAAATAAATAAAATCAGTAATGAAAAAGGATATATTGCAGATGATACTGCAGAAATTTCAAGGATCATTAGTGGCTACTATGAACTATTATATGTCAAGAAATTGGAAAACCTAGAAGAAATTGACAAATTTCTAGACACAGGCAACCTACTAAGATAGAACCATGAAGAAATCCAAAACCCAAATGGACCAATTACAAGTAATAAGATGGAAGCTGGAATAAAAAGTCTTTCAGTAAAGAAAATCTCTAAAGCTGATGACGTCACTGCTGATTTCTACCAACTATTCAAAGAACAACTAATATGAATCCTACAAAAACTATTCCAAAAACAGAGGAGGGATTACCTCCAAACTCATTCTGGGACCAGTATTACTCTGATATCAAACCCAGACAAAGACATACCAAAAAAAGAAAATTGCTGGCCAATATTTCTGACTGTTGATACAAAAATGTTAAAATACTAGCAAACCAAATTCAATAATCAATTACAAAAATCATCCATCATGACCAAATGGGATTTATCCCTGGGATGCAAGGATGGTTCAATATATGCAAATCAATCAGTGTGATACATCATATCAACAGAATGAAGAATAAAAACCATATGATCATTTTAATTGATGCTGAAAAAGCCTTTAGTAAAACTCAACATTCCTTCATGATGAAACCCTAAAAAAACTGGGTATAGAAGGAACATACCTCAACATAATAAAAGCCATATATGACAGTCCCACAGCTGTTATCATGGTGAATTGGGAAAAACTGAAATCTTTTCCACTAGGCCAGGCACAGTGGCTCACTCCTTTAATCCCAGCACTTTGGGAGACTGAGGTGGGTGGATCACTTGAGGTCAGGAGTTTGAGACCAGCCTGGTCAACATCTCTACTAAAAATACAAAAATTAGCCGGGCATGGTGGCACATGCCTGTCATCCCAGCTACTAGGGAGGCTGAGGCCAGAGAATTGCTTGAATCTGGGAGGCGGAGGTTGCAGTGAGCTGAGATCCTGCCACTGCACTCCGGCCTGGGTGAAAGAGCAAGACTCCGTCTCAAAAAAAAAAAAGAAAAAGAAAAAAAAGAAAAGAATAGAAATGAAAAGAAAAAAAGAAACAGAAAGAAAGGAAAGGAAAAGACTGGGAACACAACAAAGATGCCCATTATCACCACTGTTATTCAACATAGTAATGGAAGTCCCAGCTAGAGCATTCAGAGAAGAGAAGCATATAAAGGACATACAAATCAGAAAGGAAGAAGTTGAATTATCCTTGTCTGCAGATGATATGATCTTATACTTGAAAAAACCAAAAGCCTCCACAGGGAAACTATTAAAACTAATAAGCAAAGTCAGTAAAGTTTCAGGATACAAAATCAACATCCAAAAATTAGTAGCATTTCTGTATGCCAACAGTGAACAATGTGAAAAAGAAATAAAACATAATCCCATTTGCAATAGCTGCACATGAAATTAAATACCTAGGAATTAACTAAAAAAGTGAAAGATCTCTATAATGAAAACTGTAAAACACTGCTGAAAGATATTGAAGAGGACACCCCAAAATAGAAAAATATTCCATGTTCATGTTAAAATGCCCATGCTACCTGAAGTAACCTACAGATCCAATGAAATCTCTATAAAAATACCAATGACATTTTTCACAGAAATAGAAAAAAAAATCTAAAATTTATAAGGAATCACAAATGACCCAGAATAGTCAAAGCTATCCTAAGCCAAAATAAATAAATAAATAAATAAATAAATAAATAAATAAAAGAAAGAAAGCTGGAGGAATTGCATTACCTGACTTCAAATTATGCTACAGAGCTATAGTGACCAAAACAGCATGATACTGGCATAAAAACAAACACATAGACCAATGAAACAGAATAGAGAGCCCACAAACAAATCCACATACCTACAGTGAACTCATTTTTGACAAAGGTGCCAAGAACATGCACTTCAGAAAAGACAGTTTCTTAAATAAATGGTGGTGGGAAAACTGAATATCCATATGCAGAAGAATGGAATTAGACCCCTATCTATCACCAGATACAAAAATCAAATCAAAATGGATTAAAGACTTAAATCTAAGATCTAAAATTATGAAACTACTACAAGAAAACATTGGGGAATTTCTCCGGGACATTGGTCTGGGCAAAAATTTCTTGAGCAACACCCCACAGGCACAAACGACCAAAGCAAAAATAGACAAATGAGATCATATCAAGTTAAAAACCTCCTGCACAGCAAAGGATACAATCAACAAAGCGAAGAGACAACTCACAGAATGGGACAAGATACTTCTAAACTACCCATCTGACAAGAGATTAATAACCAGAATACATAAGGAGCTCAAACAACTCTGCAGAAAAAAAAAATCTAAAAATCCAATCCAGAAAGGACAAAATATTTGAGTAGATATTTCTCAAAAGTAGACACACAAGCGGCAAAAATGCATATGAAAAGAAGCTCAACATTACTGATCATCAGAGAAATGCAAATCAAAACTACAGTGAGGTATCTTCTCACCCCAGTTAAAATCGTTTATATTGAGAAGACAGGGAATAACAAATGCTGACGAGGATGTGGTGAAAAGAGAACCCTTATACACTATTGTTGGGAATGTAAATTTATACAACTACTGTGGAGAACAGTTTGAGGATCCTCAAAAAGCTAAAAATAGAAGTACCATATTATCCAGCAATCCTACTTCTGGGTATATACCCAAAAGAAAAGAAATCAGTATATCAAAGAGATATCTGCTCCCATATTCTTACTTCTCTGTGGGATATAAAAATCCAAACAATTGAACTCATGGACATAGAGAGTAGAAAGATGGTTATCAGAGGCTGAGAAACATAGTGGGAAGGTGGAGGGTGCGTGGTCAGGCAGGGATGGTTAATGGGTACTAAAATATAAATAGAAAGAATGAAAAGACCTAGTACTTGATAGCACAACAGGGTGACTATAGTCAATAATAACTTAACTGTACATTTAAAAATAACTTAAAGGTGTAATTGGATTGTTTGTAACAAATAATCAATGATTGGGGGGGATGTGTACCATATTCTCCATGATATGCTTATTTCGCATTGCATGCCTACATCAAAACATTTCGTATATCCAATATGTACATCTACTATGTATCCACAAAAATAAAATGTAAAAATAAAACAATAAAAGCAAGCTAGTTCTGACGGGTCTTACTGGCAGTGATGGGAAAAAGCATTTGCCAGATTAATAATTGTATACCAGGTTCCAGAGGATGTGTCAATTTTCTCAAGCGATAAAACCACAGCTGCTACCACAGTTGTAATTGGAGTCACCACTTAGTTAAGCTTACAATAATTCACTGACATTATCCAAGATCCATCTGTCTTATGCATGTCAAATAGGGTAATCGAATGGGGATATGATGGGAATCGTCACCTCTGCATCTTCCAAGTCCTTGATGGTGGCACTAATCTCTGTAATCACCCTAGAAATGCAATATTGCTATAGTTTACTATTTTCCCAGGCATAGGCAGTTCTAGAGACTTTTTTGTGGCCCTTTCTCCCATAAGAACCTTTGCATTAACAGTAGACACTCAAAGAGGCTGAGAATTACACTTAAGTTATAATTCAGCCAATTGCAGGATGAGATTCTACAGTTGATTTTCAGCAATATTAGCCTTGTAGCTACAGTAAATAAGGCTCTCCTTGAGGGCAGATATAGAAGCTTTCAGGCCATTTATGAGCTCATCCTTTTCTTTTCCCACCGTATTCAGAGACGATAGTAGCAACCAGCTAATCTTGTTTTACTCATTTGTTTGCCAAAAATGTTTGAAAGTATTATATACGCAGTCAAACAGGTTCTTGCCTTTTTTAAGTGGTTGATTAAGAGTGACCAATGGTAACATGTTGGGCTATCACCAGAGCTCTTTGTTACTGGAAATAGAGTCGTTAGTATTTTTAAATCTAATATAGAGCCAATTCTAGAAAGCCCAGGACCAATTCAGAAAACTCATTCTTAAATTTCTGTCCCTCTAGAACCATTCCTAGCATCACAATCTGTATTAGGGTTCTCTATATAAACAAAATAAAGAAGATTTCATATATCTATATAATAAATAAATATAATACAATTTATCTATATATACATATATGTAAATGTAAAAGTAAAAAAGTATTTTACATTTTACATTTATCTTTCTTTCTGTCCGTATATATATACATATAGGGATAGAACGTGAGAGATAAATTTATTATAAGAAATTGGCTCATGCCATTGCAATTATGATGGCTGAGATATTCCAAGATCTGCAATCAGCAAGCTGGATACCAAGGAGAACCTATCGTATAGATCCAGTTTGAAGACAAATGCTTGAGAACCCAATGGTATAAGTTCCAGTCTGAAATCTGGTAGGCTGAAGACCCAAGAACCAATGTTTCAGTCCAAGTTCAAAGGCCAGAAAATGCCAATATTCCAGCTCATGCAGGCAGGCAGAAGGAATTCCCTTTTATTCCTAAGTGTGTCAGCCTTTTTGTTATATTCAGGTCTTCAGCTGATTAGAGGAGTTCCACTCACATTGGGGAAGGAAATCTGCTTACTCAGTGTACTGATTCAAATGTTAATCTCATCCAAAATCATTCTCACAGACACAGTTGGAATAAAGCTTGATGAAATATCTGGGCATCCTGTGACTCAGTCAACTTGACACAAAATTAAACATGACATGTTACTGAACACAAATACTTTGCACATTAGAAAAATGAAAACTTCAAATCGTTAGGCCAAAAATATTGTTATTTTAATATTTTCTTTCTAATTTATCTCAGTTTTACTTAATTTAAAATTTTCACAAATCTTTCTTTGGAGATCACTGCCTAGAATATCTTTGCTTTACAGTTGTTGAAATTGTGCCCTCTATTCAATTCATCCTGCATATTTCTAATCAAATCAATACCTTACGCTTCTGTCCTCCTGTAACATTTATATGCTCCTCTTTTAGCAATCAACACAGCTTGTCTTTTGGTAGAGATACAGAAATGTCGGTATATTGTCTATTTCTCTCAATGAGTTCCTTAGCTTCCAGTACCAAAACGTTGTTTAATTTTTAAAAATCTTAATTATATATTCAATTTAATATGTCCCAAAAATAATCATTTCCAAACATTGTTAATTTTAATCCCCTGCTGAATAAAGTGGACTATCTTGTTCCTGCTAAATGTTCAACAAATGTTTATTGAGGTGAATAAAATTGCTTAAAGTAAACTAATCTCCTATTTTAAAAATGGAAGAGTTTACCAAGATGAATAGTGGATCATATTTAAAGCTCTCTTAGTTAGAATTTTGGACACATATTTTTTACATTAAAGGCTCAGTCCAAATCCTACATTTCAATTTCACACACATACAGCAATTTCCTGACTGAATATTCTAAATTGCAGTCCTCTGGAGAACTCTAGCAAATGGTCCCTTCTCCCCACATACAGTTTATCTCACACAAAAAGACCCACATTTGCAACCTGAGTCAACCTGTGCAGAAAGAAAAATATGGTAGAGTGTGGAAACTTTATTACTATTCTTAATTGCATTCTTGGTACAGTGAGAGTATATGATTTTACTACACCTTACAGAATAAACCACTTTTTTCTCCTTGAGCAGTTTCTTCCGGAAGAGAATTGAGTCTATTAAACAAATAGTTGGCCAATAGTGGCCTAAAAAATAGTATTTACAAACATTTATAAATAATATAAAAGTAAAGTCATTTTGAAATAAGTTATTATAAACGTGATGGCAGACAGTAAGTAGTTAAAGGAATAAGAGGTGATAGAGCATGAATAAAGAATTTCAACCAGGTGAATTGATAACTTTTCATGGTACACATTTTTTGACTGTGGAAAGCTTCTCTTACTCCATTTTCTCTAAACTGTCAACAGCCTCCAAAATTCCTTGGAGAAAAATCCTAAAATTATCTAAATCCAGATAAGTGTATTTTTAGGCTGCTAGTGTGCTGGATGTGAAGTTGCACTTATCAACCGTAGAAAGAATGTAATGTTCCCTGCTACTTCAAAGCAACCAGATTTAGAATCAACACTGATTTTACCAACACAAATTTTAGTGTTGGATTTTAGTGTTGAATTGGCTTGCGTTGCAGAGCAGAGGAAGATTGACACCATAGGGTGCCCTTGAAGCATATGGCTTTGTCCTTCTGGAAAGGGGGTAGTGTGCTATTGTTGCCAAAGGCTCACTGAATGTTCTGGGTTTAGATACGTCTAAATAAAAATAAAATAAAACATGTTTATTACACTTCGACAAAATGTTTAATACTTTACAGTCATACATGAAGAAAATTTAAAGGAGAATAGGTGTATCCACTGTCCTGGTCTATTCTGGAAATTTTAGTGTTGGAGAGAAGCAACTTGCAGTCAGGGCAACAAATCAGCACAGGTAAGGATTCTCTAACTTTGCCAGGATAATAAAAAATGGTTGACAGAAGAAAGACTGCCTGTAAGATTTCCCTGATTATTGTTTAGGAGGAAACATTGCCTTTGCCTAGCAGCTAAGAAATTGTAGTACTAAACAACCTTGAGCACAGGAGCTTTATTTCTTCTTTTAACCACTGTGTGCCCAGAACACAGCACAATGTCTTGCATGCAGTAGACACCCAAAATATTCATTGCAAGTTTGGGTGGGCAGGTTACACAATGTATATCTACCAGCACAATCTGAGCTTTGGCTACTCTTTCTACTTAAACAAGGCTGAGTTTCTGTCTTTTAATTTCACTCTTTGATATTTAACTATTAAGATGACATAATCAGTATTCAATAAAAGGTGGGGAAGGTAAATGGAGGACCTCTTGTCATTGTCAATGTCATCTTGACTCCATATACTCTCAGAGAAACTCTGCTAGGTTTCATTTTTTAAAGTTATAACATTAAGACCTTTGAGCAAATGATTTTTAGAAAATCCAGTAAACATTGTCAGTATAGCTCTGCTTTCTTTTTCGCAAGGATTTATTCCCTCTTTTCTTTCCTTTATTTCTTTAAATATTTCATTTTTCCTCTGGATTCCCCTTTCTCTTTCTCTTTTTCTCTTCCCTTTCTTTCTCTTTCTCTTGTCCCTCTCTTTTCCTTTCTATCACTCTCTTTCTCTGGTTCTTCTGACAAATCACAGAATCTCTTTCTCTCCCTTTCTCTCTCTCTCTCTCTATATATATATATAGATATAGATATAGATATATACTTACATATCTCTCTCTATAGAAATATATATACTTATATATATTTATAGACATATAAATCTATATAAGACATAAACATATAATATCTATATAGAGAGATCTCATCTTTTAAAAAATATCAAATATATAAACTATAGATACCTTAGTGAGGTTACAAAAGTATGGGATATTTACTTTTACTTTTTTATTTTTTATTTTTTTTCTTCCAGTCATCATTTTAGGTTCAGGGGGTACATGTGCAGGTTTGTCACATGGGTAAGTTGCATGTGGCTTGGGTTTAGTGTACAAATGATTTCATCACCCAGGTAGTACCCAACAGGTAGTTTTTTTATCCTCATCCTCCTCTCACCCTCCACCTTGAAGTAAGTCCCAGTGTCTATTGTTTCCCTCTTTGTGCCCATGTGTACTCAAGAGATATTTATTTTCTGACTTAAGTAGCTGAATAATGTTAGAAGTTGCTAACGTTTCCACTTCAAAGGAGTTTTCTATCATTAGTCGACCAAGTGATCCCTAGAAATATTTTGTCAATTGTATGTCACTACCTTGAACCTGAGAGACTTTTATAAATGTTTGATATCACTTTCATTAATGATGTTTATATTATCCTGAACAGGGAGAAAAAAACAGATATTCTCATTTAATAAAAGTGTTTACTCAATATTTTTTTTTCCTCAGTAGGCAAATAACTGAAAGACACTGAAGTATGGAATAAAGTGTATATGGCATTTTGTAAGCATATAATATAGCCTTGGTTATGCACTGAAGAAAGTGGGGTTTTGGAACATTGTGTCATGGTGGCTGAGAGAGTTTTTCTTTTTTTACAAGAAGTCCAGCTCTCTTTGGGGAGGTAGTTATGGGCAGTGCCCAAGGCTTCAGCAAAGCCGCCATCTCCAGGAGCCTCACCAGCCTGGCCTGGAGCTCCTGTGGGTTGCATTATTTTACTACTTATTATGGGTACAAAAAAGTTTAGTATGAAATGTATTACACAAACTGAAATTATGAATTTCTTGGTTAAAAAAAGTTTTACGACAATAATCCAATTCAAAAACTATGTTTTTAAAAAATAAGGTTTGACCATAAGAAAAAAAAATTACTATTTCCTTGTTTCCAATTTTCTTTATTTAAAAACATGATTTCAATGGAAAATTTATATGTGCTCAGGATAAAAAAATCAAATACTCCTGACCTGCACTCTTACTCCCCAGTGGCAGCTACTGTCAACATTTTCTTGTGTTTATATAGCTCTCTTTATGTGTGTATAGATCTTGCTTTCACTCATTACGCTTTGACATTTTTTCATTATGAAAACTATTGGTCTGTTGTATTACAATCTGTCATAAAACCCATTGAATGGTTATGGTATACTTCATTTATCTAGCCCCTTGTTGATTGACAATAAAGTTTTTCAAATTTTTTAATAATATAAAAATGTTGTAAACACTCTTGCATTCATCTTTTCCTTTAAACACTCTTGCATTCATCTTTGCCTGCTTGAATAAGTATACTTATTTTTAAAATGTTCCTACAAATGGAATTTTTGGGCCAAGAGTTCGTGCACTTTAAATTTTGATCGATGGTGCCAAATGGTTATTCAAAGAGAATGTACCTATAGACATTTCCCCATCCACTTCAATATTGGGCAATATTGCACACTTAATCTTTTCCTATCTGAATGATAAGAACTTGAATCTCACATTGATTTACATTCCATCTTATGAATGAAGTGGCACACCTTTTCATATGATTAATGATATTTCTATTTCTTTTCTGGCAGATTCATAATGTGAATACATTTTTAATTTGCAGACCCTCAATGAGTCCTCTTAGTTTCTGCCAAGTTTCTTTACCAGCTAGCAACAAAAGATTCTTAAAATAAATTACATGCCCCTTCACCACTCCTGGCCAACAGTCCAGAATCAGAACAATAGTACTGCATTCAGAAAAAGTTACAGGAAATAGAGAGAGAAAGGCGGGGAACTGGGGAGAGAAAAAGAAGGGACAATGAGAGGGCCCAGACTTCTGAGTGTTGTAATTTTGAACTCCACACCTGCTGAAAAGAGATTTTTTTTTAAATGCTCCTGTCCATCAATGTAAGAGACTGATAGTAATTCCAGAATTTTCTCTGGCTCTCACCAACCCTCTTCGCCCAGGCAGTAGTTGTTTGGATGGGTAAGGAGTCAAGAACTCTATAGAAGCATCATAGCACTGCACTGGATTTGAAACTAAAGGTAGGCCGGGCGCGGTGGCTCAAGCCTGTAATCCCAGCACTTTGGGAGGCCGAGGCGGGCGGATCACGAGGTCAGGAGATCGAGACCATCCTGGCTAACACGGTGAAACCCCGTCTCTACTAAAAAAAATACAAAAAATTAGCCGGGCGCGGTGGCGGGTGCCTGTAGTCCCAGCTACTCGGGAGGCTGAGGCAGGAGAATGGCGTGAACCCGGGAGGCGGAGCTTGCAGTGAGCCGAGATCGCGCCACTGCACTCCAGCCTGGGGGAGAGAGCAAGATTCTGTCTCCAAAAAAAAAAAAAAAAAAAAAAAAAAAAAAAAAAAAAAAAAAAAAAAGAAAAGAAAAACTAAAGGTAAATGTATTCCTCAGTGACCTGCTTTAACAGCATACTTGTAAATAAATAAGGAAAAAATATGCAAGTACAATCCTCTTACTGCTCTGTTTACCCTTGTGGAAATCATACATCTAGGAAAATGATTTCAATCACCAGACTCTCCCACCTTGCTTCTGTAAACTGTGAGTGAAACATGATAGGCAGATAGGGTGTTTTCATAAAATTTGTTTTTATTTCTAAGCATGAGTTACTCTAATATGACTGTGACTGCTTTCATTTACAACACATTAAATGACATCCCCTCACCCTACGTATGTGTGAGGACTATAGAGTGATAAGATTGAAAAATCACACAGTAAAATTAATCTCCTCACTTCATTGCCACCACACAGATAGGGCTTTCCATTCACCTTTCTTGTTTTCTAAAAATAAATACATAACTGAGAACAAATCTAACTTTTTCATCCATTATGACTTATCCGTCATTATCGTATCATTTCTTGCCTCATGTACTGCTTACTGGCCTGTGCTGAAAATAAAAATACTTAATAGAAGTGGGGTTGATACACAAAAGAGCAATGACGATAATACGGGAGGGGGAATATAAATAATCCTAAAAATGATAAAAAATCAGTACTTAATCTCTTTTTAAATAAAGAAGGGGCTCAAATTCTCCCTCTTTTGCTGTAGAAAAATTGTTTATAGATCTGGTACAAGGAGGCAGGTTCTAGGCAAGGAACCACTGTCAGCTCTGTCACTCTTGAGGCAAATGCAAGGTCTCCTGATTAGTAATGAATGAAGATGCTGGCCTGCCTTCAGTTGTCCATGTGTCCTAGAGGTGTGTATCCATTTTTTGACATGGCAATTTAGATGCCCATAAGAAACCCGTGGACTTATGAATATGCAAGAAGAGCTTCAACGTCATTGGTTTGTACATTTAAGAATCATTCTACTATATCCTCTTTTATTCTTTCTTTACTATTACTATTTAAAAAAAATCAAAACATCAAATATCTATGTTTAATGCAGTATGACATGCTAGGTATGCAAAAATCTACACAAATCCACATGTATGTATTCTCAGTTTATAATTTAAAACAACACTGTCCTTTAACAAAATTTTGGAGTCAGTGTTAGAAGTGTTTTTTATTAACTGCAAACAGCAAATTGCCCAGCAGCCAGGGGAATGAGTCAGCAGCATTTTAATAATTTTATTTACTCTGAGAAAACAAAATAATAGTTTTCATTGAATAAATATCATTCTATGTTTATTCAATGACAAAAATAAATTGGGAGAAATTGTTTTTCAAAAATTCCAGAATTATTTAATCTATCTTTGAAACTAGAGTTCTTTCTTACAATAGAGTTTGGGACTCATTTTTAAAGTACTGAGGAACTAATCCTTGATATGTTTAAGCAATAAATTTCCTTTGGTCTCTATTTTAGTCATTTCCTACATCCCATGAACAGGATATGGAGGAGTGGCTGTTTCCCATTTATCTAATCTATCTCTAACCTTGGAGACTAAGGTTAAATTCAACTCCTTCTTGCCCATGGGCTGACAGGCGGGAATCATTCAGAGATAGCAACCATCCACTTAATTTTTTTGTGTGAAACATCATCCTCTCTAGATAGCAATGATAAAGGGCTAGAGGGAAAAAATCTATGTCACCAATTCAAACATACCTGAAGTTTCTCTAACTGAGCAAAGAGAAACTATAAATACGTTCAAAGTGGTATCATGCAAATATGAATTTTTTCTGTGATGATTGTCTTCTATGGTAAAAATTTATTGTTAAATGTTTAATAATAGTGTAATAGGAATAATCTCCTTTCCTTCAAGTATGAAGATGACATTATTAACTTTGCAACATTGGGCCTGTAATTTGAATTATTGTCTATGTAATGAGGCAATTTGGCAATTTTCTATTCATTATGATATAAAAAGGGATACGTAAAAAGTAATACTCAGCCTAAGATACAAACATCTGTCATGGAGGGTGGAAAGAAACTTGTACACTAAGCATTTACATTTCTTATAGGGGTAAGGTACAAATTAATAAGGATTAATGGCTTAACTATTTTCAGGGCCAAAAGACTTGAGAAAGCTTTGCGGCATTTGCATTGGTCTGTGGATGGCTAGACTTTTCACTCTGTAAATGAGAAAAAGCAATTTTCACTTTTCTCACCAATTCCATCCCATCATCTCATTCCAGAAGAATTGCCTCTTGGGGAAACTAGTGATTAACTTGGGATTCTGGGAATTTGCTTTACTAGCTTGTAGAAATCATGTAACTTCAGATATTTGTCTCAGGATCTATATAAAAAGATTAAGAAATGAGAAACAAATAAAGAGCTGGAATTCTAATGGTGGTTTAAAAAAAATGCTGTTACAGACAAATCCTTCAGTTTTAAAAACCTTAAGAGTTCTCTTGCATTCCCTACTTGCTTAAAAAGTAATTGCTGTCCATATTCTCTCATGCTTGAGCTCTAGAAGTAAACTTTAAAATATTACTTAGTACCTATATATTACTTTGAAACAAACTAACATGACGACAAAAAGCACCCCAACTCCCAAATTGAAATGCCTAAGGAAACTGCAGTTAATCAATCTGTGACCTTTTGGATACCCTGTGACCTTGGGATGTCAACTGATCCTTTGTTCTCTACCTTCTGCTTTTGATGAAGGCAGAGTGGCCATGTGTCTGCAAAGTTATTTATTAGAGACAAAAGGAATGCATATCAGGATATATTCATAAACTTTTTTGATCTCTTTGGAAGATGACACAAATAGAAATATCATTAAATTTGCATTTATAATCAAAATCCACAAGGATTCGGAAGATGATTACTTTATAAGCAAATGTAAAATGAAAAGACAACTAAGAAATGCTTGCAAAAGTAAAGCATTCCCTGATGAAGTACTCTGAGGTTAAATGTCATTCATATTTTAATTAAAGAACCAAACATGTCTTCTGAAATTCAACTGCCTAAGCTAGGTTTTACTTCATGAAAAGATTATAGGACACTTAGCAATTAGAGGTTGTGGGTAAAGGGAAGTAAACTCTGATTCCCTTTCCTGCCTCTGTGATGACAAGTCTTTTCCTTGGAGAGTCAGCTTGTCTTCAGAAAGAAAAGACTCTACCTGGTAAAATCTTTTGATAGTTGGAATGGTTCTTTAATGCCCTAAATCTCCAGCCAGAAGATCTCACCAACATCCCATTAGTAGGTTGGTGAGCACTGATCCCATATGCTCTATTTTCTTTTACAATTAAATATAATTTCTCTTTTACATGTGAGTATTTAATAATTATTGTTATGTATTATTCGTCACTATCTTTTAATTAATCATCTAATTACTTTCACTGTGAAGTGGCATTCACAATCTTCTGATCTTAATTTGGTTTCGCAAACAAACTTTTCAACCAGAGAGAATGCATAATACAATAACATAAGCATGGCTGTTGTATTCTTCTTCATAAGTTGGAAAGATTTGCCAGCCTGCTTATCAATAAATAAGATTTGTTACCAAGGTTGGGGTGGACCTGAGACTGCAGGTGATTGTAAAGGACTCAGTTCCCAGGGTTGACAGTCCTGAAGGAAAGAAACCAAATGAGCCATTACAGAGATATGGATTATTTTCTTTCATTCTTGTTTCTAAACCCAAACTAGCAGGCCTAACAAATCCAACTGGCAGCAATAACTAGAAGCAAAGTATTAAGAAAAATCAAACATCTGCCTTGTTACATGTCATGAAATGGCACACAGTGGCAGGATTGCAGTCAGGTGAGGTCCTGGAGAGAGCACAGTGCCACTGTGTAGCAGCAGCTTGGCTACTTCTCCTATTCATATTGTGAAACATTAACTTTTTCTTTGGAAAAAGGGAAGTTTGGACACATCAATTTTTCTTTAGAAATGTCAGCTTCCCTTCGCCATTTCCCAATCTCATGTCTTGTGGTTGTTCCCTGATATGCCTGCAGCTTATCACTCTTTTAATCTGTGAACGTTAGGATACCTGGCTAGCAGTGCACACTGTATAGCATGAGACTACTGTTCTTAAGGCTGGAATTATAATAATGTCTTTATTGACTTTTTGCCCCTTGGGCAGAGTAATGTATGAGAATCAGAGCTCAATTATTCTCTTTCTGGGAGAGAAAAAAATTTAAGAAAAGAGGACTACACAAAATTTAAAAGAATGTTTCCAGAACAAAAATAGTCAAACATGTCACCCGTCCATAGCTTATTTTGCATCTAACATGAAAATTATGGCTTTGCATAGAAAGTAAATCCAAGATTGAATGGAAATTAGAAGACCTAGCTTGTAATCTTTGCATCTGCCACTATTTAAATGAAAATTAGAAGGTTTATCTTGTAATCTCAGCATTTGCCAGTATCTGAATGAGTGACCTAGTGACCCAGGAAAAAGCATCCTTTCTGCATCTTAACTTGTATTTTTTTTTTTTTTTTCTTTTAAGAGATGGAGTCTTGCTCTGTTGCCAGGCTGGAGTGCAGTGGTGCAGTCTCGGCTCACTGCAAACTCCACCTCCCAGGTTCAAGCAATTCTCCTGCCTCAGCCTCTCAAGTAGTTGGGACTACAGCCGCACGCCACCACGTCCAGCTAATTTTTGTATTTTTAGTAGAGATGGGGTTTCACCATGTTGGCCAGGATGGTCTCGAGCTCTTGACCTTGTGATCTGCCCGCCTTGGCCTCCCAAAGTGCTGGGATTACAGGTGTGAGCCACCGCACCTGGCCCTAAACTTGCATATTTCTAAGAGCGAGGCATGAAGTTCAGTTCTTGGATAATATGCCAAGTCAAGACTTATTTTAAATACATATTCTATATGTAAGATAACATGATAGTACATTAATATGTACATTAAAATATTCCTCGGCTCTGTCACAATTCCTAGTCCCTCTTTCACTTAGTACGTTCGTCTTTTATTTAGGAGAAATCAAAAGCCACAATTTGAAAACTTTAGAGTTCAGTATGTGATTCAGCTTCTATTATTGATGTAAATATACACCTATACTGTTTTCTACTCTTTAAAACTCCAAAAATGTCTGTAGAACTTAGTGGGGAAAAATTAACAATAACCTCCTTTGCCCTCACAAAATGTAGTCATTAAGCGAGGCACAGTCTTTTATGGATAAGTAAGGAGCTCATTCAGCAGTTCCCTAGCTGAGAAGTTTTTGCTTTAAAGTTCCACATAGAAATGTGATGTGGTGACTGAACAAAGGCAGATGAATGCAGTGTGAGCCAACACTGGGTTTTACAACATTAAAAAAAATTAGTTTTACTAATTAGTGCGTTTGAACTAGGTCCACATACACTGAGTTTTCACTAATATTGTTGAATGTTCTGAAAACAATAGTTACTTTGTAAAGAAGTTATAAAACTGCAGAGAGGCTGTAGGTAGTCACATTTTTATCCATTTATCAATTTTCTTGTATTTAATATTTTTGATGCATGCATAAAAATTTGTGACACTTAAGTTTTCCTTTGGAACTAGCTATAATACAGAAATGTCAGTTGACTCCTCATCCTTGGTCTGTAAATAAAAATTCCGAGGAAAGAAAAAGTTATCTCCTCCACCTCACAGAATCTGCAGGAATTATAAAAGTCTCTCAGGAAATCTTGATTTTTTTTCTCTCCTTTATACTTATTTCTCTTGAAAATAGAATGTCCAGGACATGGTGGAAGTGAGTGACTATGTGGAACAGAACATGGGTAGTTTGTGTGGGATCCAGACAAAGCTAGGGCCATTAAAGCCATGTCAGTTTCATTGTTTTTAACCGGAAGACAGAAGTTCAGAGGGTATTTCTAATTCACTCCTGTTTCCAAGTGAATTCAACCTGATTGCTGTATTTGCAGAAATGTTAAATATCTGATTTTAATCCCAAATAAATCATAAATTCCAGAGTGAATACTCCCACAGCAACCTTAGCTCTGCTCTCCCATGCATAAGGATTATTCTAGACACAGGGTCTCTCATTACAGGGTTATGTAATACAGCACCTCAATCACTCTGAAAATACTCAGTTACAATGGCAGCCATTTTGAATCTCCATATCTGACTTTAATTGTACACTTTCTTCTATTTGAAAGACAAAAAAATAAGTATCATAAGGTTATTTTCAACACGCATAGAGACTTTTCAGCTTAAAGATTTTTTCTCTTTCCTCTTCTTTCTCCCTTATAAATGTAGCCCTTGCATGTTTTGGGATAAGATTCCAATTTAAATATAATTAAATTAAGCCAAATAAGGACAGAAAATATTTTCTTATTTCTCATTTGTAAATGATTTGAATGGAGAACATATTCAAGAATAGTAAAAAAAGTAAGAGAGATAATCAGTTTCTAAATATATCAATAAAGACTGAATCATCATTTATAGAAAAAGTATTAGAAAAATAATTACAAAAGATTCTGATTTCACTTATATTTTCATCTTCATCATTTCTTTCTGAGAACAAAGGTAGACTTAATTCAATGAAAGTAATTTATACTCATATCTTAGGCATATTTGTTATTCTATACTTCACCCAACTTTAGTATGGTATAACTGGCATGCCATTTGTAGTCAGCAGATCTGAGTGGGACTCCCAATTAAACTCCTTGATAGTTGTTTATACTTAACCTCTTTCTAACTCAGTGTTTTCATCTGTAAAATGGAATTATGCACTCTTAGTGCTTTGACAAAGGATTTTTGAAATAATAAAAGCATTGAATGCAAGCTTGCACGTGGTAAACATTTAATACATATTATTTTCATTTACCCTTTCCTCTCATGTATGTGTGGTATAATTTTCATCCAAAAAATACGTTTGTTTGAGGAAACTACTATAGGCTTTAGAACCATAGAATGATTAAAGTTGCAGCTATACCATCTCTTTCATAAATTTGTAATCTCCAAATCTTAATCTTTGCATTTGTGAAATGAGAATAGAAATATCTACCTTATAGAATTTTCAGTGATCCACTGTGTAAAGTACCTAGCATAGTTCCTGTCACTCGATATAGCACCAGTGAATGGTCACTGACACATTTTACTGTCTTAATTTTGTTTTAAAGAAGACAATGTCAGTATTATCCAAAAGCATGCTGGAAAGAGATTAGTCATGAATGGAGTGTGAGAAATAAAAACAAGCAGATTAGAAATTCAAAAATTGTGATGAAAGTAAATATAATTTTTGATGATGATTGTCATTCATAATGAAAATAGGAACATTTTCCTAATTCAATAAGATTCTGTACTAATTGGAATGTAAAATACATCACATTGCTTTCTGTCACTTGATTTTTCTGTTTTTGAAACAAAAATACACATCATATGCATTCTATTCCTCATTTGTTACTTCTTACTTGAGGGAAATAATTTTTTTCTCTTCAGACCAACTACAAACATGGCAGTATTTCATAAGAAATTAAAAGTACATAAGGATTTTTGTGTTCATTTATATGAGACTTTAACTTTGACAGCTAGTTTGCAACCTTTTTTTAAATCAGACCAGTTACATTACCTTAAATAGAAATTACATTCTTTTATTTCCTTTTTTCTTGAGGTTTTATGGTAAATCAGTTTGACTGTTACATATACAAAAGGCAAATAAACCAATGAGTTATCCTTATTAATTTGGTATACTTAAAAAATCTACCAAATGCTTAGAGTGAAATGAAAATTTATTTATTCTAATCTGCCTTCTGGCAACACACATAAGAATGCTCCTTAAAGCCAGCCCAACGTAGCTGGTTTCAATATTAGAAAAAATGTAATAGTCAGGGAGCACAGAATTAGAACCAAAATGCCATGCCAAGTTGGACCTCTAGACTATGGTCTATTTGGATCTCACTGGCCGGAGGAAAGGAGCTTCGTCGTACATTTCTATAAGACTTCAAGGTTAAGGTCACTGGTGACACCTTGATGTTAGAGTTTAGAAAAACATCAGTCTGCAGCACAATTCATTCTATTTATTAAACTTGATAAATATTTCTATCTGCCTTCAGATTAAACATAAATATTTATTGAGTTTCTTCTCTGGACCAGACATTCTTCTAGGTTTGAGTTAGCAATGAACATAACAGAAAAATATGCGTATATTCATAGAGCTTATATTCCAATAGCAGGAGGCAGATAATACATAAATAAGTAAACTGTATGATAATATCTGTTGATAAGAATGGAGAAAATAAATTACAGGGGAGTTCATGGGCTGTTAGAGTTAGGGAGTGTTCTAATTTCATATAGAGTGTCCAAAGAAAGCCTGCTTGAGAAAGTATCATTTTATCAAATGCCCAGAGAAGGGGAAGAGCAGAGCAGAGCTGCGTGGATATCTGGATGCTGGATGCCATAAAAGCATTTCCACAACATACTCGCAGCAATCCCCAGTATGTTTGAAGGCCCTGAGTGGAAGCAGGTCCTACATTCAAAGCTCAATAAGGAAGGCAGGATTGTGGGAGCAGAGCAACTGAAGGCAAAGTGGTGATAAGAGAGAGAAATAATGCCAGTTAGTGATTCTGGGCCATTGTAGGGATTCTGGCTTTTATTTAGAGTGACATGGAGAGCCACTAGAGGGTTTTCAGCAGAAGAGTGTCACAACCTGATTTGTATTTTAAAACAATTCATCTGTCTTCTGGGGTCATCTGACTTGTGGGGAACTGTGAGTCTTGTATTTCATTATCATTGCTATTTCATTTCTATTCCTTCTTTTGAATAGTGAGTTGGTTGGGAGGAAGGACTTGCATTAGCTCCACACTGAGTATAAATTCAATACTTCCACTGGATTTCCAGAGCTCAGTGTTGTAGAAATGACTACACAGAGAGCGAGTAGGAGACTATTTCAAGTGGCTCAGGAGAGATCAAGATGGCTGGGGTCAGGAATGAAGTGGGAAAGGTGGTGATATGGTTTGGATATATTTTGAAAATAAAGTCCCAAGCACATTCTTTCTCAATATCTTAGGTCAGCAACTTTATAGAAACTTGCCACTCTAAGGAAGAAGAGTTTCCTGGAAAATCTTTATTACTTAATTAAGTAGGAAAAAATACTTTCAAGTGGTCTCCTGAGTCTCTTCTCATTACACCATCCTTAGCCCTACTGGAATGCCAGGATTCAGCAACTCCTCTGGGTGAGTAGGTGACCAAAAACAATGATCTCTGGTTCCATATTCATTTAGGAATGTTGTACTTGGCACAATGGATTTCCAGTGGCTAAAGGCTTATTTCCTTAGGTCAACATACCATCTGGCAGTTAACAAAGACTTTCTTGATAAGCCTTAAGATATAGGACAAGCCAGACTGAGCTCTGGAAATCCAGTGGAAATATTGAATTTATACTCAGTGTGGAGCTAATGCAATCCCCTCCTCCCAACCAACTCACTATTCAAAAGAAGGAATAGAAATAAAATAGCAATGATAAAGAAATACAAGACCTACACTTCCCCAGAAGTCAGAATCACAGAACTTTCTGTTCAAGTACTTCTACAAAAATTAACTTTGCTTGCTAGCAAGAGAAGTTAGGACTTAACACCAAAGAATACATCTTTATGTGCCCCCAGTGATATAATTGATTTTTCATCAATATCTCATGTCAAGTCTGAGATTTCAATAATACTTCATTATGTTTATGTATTCATACTTGCACCTCCATCCTGATTTTAAATCCCTTCAGAGGAAGTACTGTACCTTGGGATGCTTTTACTCAACAGGTATTCCACAAACATGTGTTAACCTAATACATATTTTACACAATTTTTCTGGTTTGTCAGAGGATATTTTAAAGTCAAATATGACAGTGCATACTTTAGAATATTCTGACAGCAAAACACAGATATTTATCATCATGATCAGTGTTATGTTAAAGATCACATCATAAGTGTGAGAATCTTCATTTTCAAGCAGTGTCCAGTGTCCCTGAATGTTGAAGCTAGTGCAAAATAAAGCCACACTCCACACTGACAATGTCAGGCACAAGTGATGTAAAGATAAAAAAACATCAACCGTGGGTCAAACATTGTGTTAATCATGTCAGATGCATTAACACATTTAATATCAGAGTTTCTAATAATATAACTAACATTATACGTTTTTACTATGTGCAAACATGTTTTTAAGTGTTTTACAAGTATAAAGAAGTCTTTCCCCAGTTTTATAAATGAGGAACAAAGAATTTGAAGTTAAGAACCTAAGCAAAGATTTCTATCCAGGTCATTCTGGTGCTAAAGTGTATGTTCTTAACCAGCACACAATGGACTTATATAATAACATAAATACGACTAAACGTGTGTTCGTGTGTGTAGATGGATTTATACACACTTTTCTATTGTTCCATTTAAATGGTTTTGCTGCATGTTGTCTGTGTCCCTTAATATATCACAACCAGAACATACACATTGCTCTATCCTCTAACAGCGGTAGCATTACAGATTTTTCTGTTTAGTACTTATGGATATGTAAAGGAAATGGTTTAGGTTTTGGAGCAAGGTTATTTTGCTTATTATGTTGCCACAAAAAGCATCCAGATATAGTATGGGATTTCTAGAATGATATGAAGAATCTCTTTAGGCAAAATAATGTGACTGGTGTTTTTTTTTTTCATTCTCCCACATATAACATATATGCTGCAGTTTCCAAACTCTCAGCTTGAAGTTAAGACACCCCACTTTAGAGCATATTTTATGTAGATATAATTTCCATTAATAACATATGGTTTATCAATATTATAATTATAATGATATGTTTGTATGCACATATTAATAATATAATTATGATAATATAATTATTTGTGTTGTTTTTACTTTCTTTTTTATTAAATAAAATTCTTAATCATGGGTCAGTTCCTTTTATGTATGGAGTTTTGGCCAACAACATGAAATAAACTTACAGATGAGCTATGAAGGAGATATTGCATTATTTCAGAGTGAGTAAGTATATACATATATAATTATGTCAATAAAACTATGGATTCGAAGGAAAGAATACTTGCTGTTAGGAAAAATACTTTTAGACTATGTAGATCTCTAAAATTCTTTAATAGAATGAATGCCCACAGTACAAGTGATGTAACATTTTCTGGTTTGGAATAATAAATTAAGGAGAATATTAAACATGGTCCTGTTGAATTTCTTACCCTTAATTACAAATGCCTAATCAATTATTGGCCATATATTAAATTTCTACCTGTCCAATAAAATTACATCTTATTTTTTGGACTCATTTATTACGATACATTCTTAAGAAAGTGGATATGATGGAACATAAAAACAGCCTCAAAACCCATAAACAACTGTGTGTAACGTCCTTGGGAAAGGTTTGTTGTTTAATTTGTTTTGAAGGAAGCAATTGATTTTCTTGGCAGATCTGATAAAAATAACAAAGCTTTGATTGTCTAATCTAGAGGTCACGTCCTCCTCAGGGATCATCAGTGCATAACTCTGATTTAAGTGAATTCAAGTTCTCCTGGGACTATATTATGATATGACTACAATATGCTACCATGAAGCGCCACTGCTATGAAGTTACTCACAGAGCATAAATCAGCAATGCATATATGTATGTTTATGTATACATTTGTGTGTGCATATATACATACATAGATCACACAAAACAAGAAACTTTCTCTAGAAAGAGTAAGTCAAATAGCAAGACAGGCATTACGAATACTTCTCTAGTGACTTTCTATTAGTTCTGTGTCCTTCCATCCTAACCAGCTTCATTAATCCTCATGAAATTTGCAAACTTTGATCAATAGTTTTCTTTTTTTTTATTATTATTATACTTTAGGTTTTAGGGTACAAGTGCACAATGTGCAGGTTTGTTACATATGTATCCATGTGCCATGTTGGTTTGCTGCACCCATTAACTCGTCATTTAGCATTAGGTATATCTCCTAATGCTGTCCTTCCCCCCTCGCCCCCACCCCACAACAGTCCCCGGAGTGTGATGTTCCCCTTCCTGTGTCCATCAGTTCTCATTGTTCAATTCCCACCTATGAGTGAGAACATGCGGTGTTTGGTTTTTTGTCCTTGCGAGAGTTTACTGAGAATGATGGTTTCCAGCTTCATCCATGTCCCTACAAAGGACATGAACTCATCATTTTTTATGGCTGCATAGTATTTCATGGTGTATATGTGCCACATTTTCTTAATCCAGTCTATCGTTGTTGGACATTTGGGTTGGTTCCAAGTCTTTGCTATTGTGAATAGTGCCGCAGTAAACATACGTGTGCATGTGTCTTTCTAGCAGCATGATTTACAGTCCTTTGGGTATATACCCAGTAATGGGATGGCTGGATCAAATGGTATTTCTAGTTCTAGATCCCTGAGGAATCGCGACACTGACTTCCACAATGGTTGAACTAGTTTACAGTCCCACCAACAGTGTAAAAGTGTTCCTATTTCTCCACATCCTCTCCAGCACCTGTTGTTTCCTGACTTTTTAATGATGGCCATTCTAACTGGTGTGAGATGGTATCTCACTGTGGTTTTGATTTGCATTTCTCTGATGGCCAGTGATGATGAGCATTTCTTCATGTGTTTTTTGGCTGCATAAATGTCTTCTTTTGAGAAGTGTCTGTTCATGTCCTTTGCCCACTTTTTGATGGGGTTGTTTGTTTTTTTCTTGTAAATTTGTTTGAGTTCATTGTAGATTCTGGATATTAGCCCTTTGTCAGATGAGTAGGTTGCAAAAATTTTCTCCCATTCTGTAGGTTGCCTATTCACTCTGATGGTAGTTGCTTTTGCTGTGCAGAAGCTCTTTAGTTTAATTAGATCCCATTTGTCAATTTTGGCTTTCGTTGCCATTGCTTTTGGTGTTTTAGACATGAAGTCCTTGCCCACGCCTATGTCCTGAATGGTATTGCCTAGGTTTTCTTGTAGGATTTTAATGGTTTTAGGTCTAACATTTAAGTCTTTAATCCATCTTGAATTAATTTTTGTATAAGGTGTAAGGAAGGGATCCAGTTTCAGCTTTCTACATATGGCTAGCCAGTTTTCCCAGCACCATTTATTAAATAGGGAATCCTTTCCCCATTTCTTGTTTTTGTCAGATTTGTCAAAGATCACCTAGTTGTAGATATGCAGCATCATTTCTGAGGACTCTGTTCTGTTCCAATGATCTATGTCTCTGTTGTGGTACCAGTATCATGCTGTTTTGGTTACTGTAGCCTTGTAGTATAGTTTGAAGTCAGGTAGCATGATGCCTCCAGCTTTCTTCTTTTGGCTTAGGATTGACTTGGTGATGCGGGCTCTTTTTTGGTTCCATATGAACTTTAAAGTGGTTTTTTCCAATTCTGTGAAGAAAGTCATTGGTAGCTTGATGGGGGTGGCATTGAATCTATAAATGACCTTGGGCAGTATGGCCATTTTCATGATATTGATTCTTCCAACCCATGAGCATGGAATGTTCTTCCATTTGTTTGTATCCTCTTTTATTTCATTGAGCAGTGGTTTGTAGTTATCCTTGAAGAGGTCCTTCACATCCCTTGTAAGTTGGATTCCTAGGTATTTTATTCTCTTTGAAGCAATTGTGAATGGGAGTTCACTCATGATTTGGCTCTCTGTTTGTCTGTGATTGGTGTACAAGAATGCTTGTGATTTTTGTACATTGATTTTGTATCCTGAGACTTTGCTGAAGTTGCTAATCAGTTTAAGGAGATTTTGGGCTGAGACAATGGGGTTTTCTAGATATACAATCATGTCATCTGAAAACAGGGACAATTGGACTTCCTCTTTATCTAATTGTATACCCTTTATTTCCTTCTCCTGCCTGATTGCTCTGGCCAGAACTTCCAGGACTATGTTGAATAGGAGTGGTGAGAGAGGGCATCCCTGTCTTGTGCCAGTTTTCAAAGGGAATGCTTCCAGTTTTTGCCCATTCAGTATGATATTGGCTGTGGGTTTGTCATAGATAGCTCTTATTATTTTGAGATATGTCTCATCAATACCTAATTTATTGAGAGTTTTTAGCATGAAGCGTTGTTGAATTTTGTCAAAGGACTTTTCTGCATCTATTGAGATAATCATGTGGTTTTTGTCTTTGGTTCTGTTTATATGCTGGATTACATTTATTGATTTGCATATGTTGAACCACCCTTGCATCCCAGGGATGAAGCCCACTTGATCATGGTGTATAAGCTTTTTGATGTGCTGCTGGATTCGGTTTGCCAGTATTTTATTGAGGATTTTTGCATCAATGTTTATCAAGGATATTGGTCTGAAATTCTCTTTTTAGGTTATGTCTCTGCCAGGCTTTGGTATCAGGATGATGCTGGCTTCATAAAATGTGTTAGGGAGGATTCCCTCTTTTTCTATCGATTGGAATCGTTTCAGAAGGAATGGTACCAGTTCCTCCTTGTACCTCTGGTAGAATTTGGCTGTGAGTCCATCAGGTCCTGGACTCTTTTTGGTTGGTAAGCTATTGATTATTGCCACAATTTCAGAACCTGTTATTGGTCTATTCAGAGATTCAACTTCTTCCTGGTTTAGTCTTGGGAGGGTGTATTTGTTGAGGAATTTATCCATTTCTTCTAGATTTTCTAGTTTATTTGCATAGAGGTGTTTGTAATATTCTCTAATGGTAGATTGTATTTCTGTGGGATCGGTGGTGATATCCCCTTTTTCATTTTTTATTGCATCTATTTGATTCTTCTCTCTTTTCTTCTTTATTAGTCTCGCTAGTGGTCTATCAATTTTGTTGATCTTTTCAAAAAACCAGCTCCTGGATTCATTAATTTTTTGAAGGGTTTTTTATGCCTCTATTTCCTTCAGTTCTGCTCTGATTTTAGTTATTTCTAGCCTTCTGCTAGCTTTTGAATGTGTTTGCTCTTGCTTTTCTAGTTCTTTTAATTGTGATGTTAGGGTGTCAATTTTGGATCTTTCCTGCTTTCTCTTGTGGGCATTTAGTGCTATAAATTTCTCTCTACACACTGCTTTGAATGTGTCCCAGAGATTTTGGTATGTTGTGTCTTTGTTCTCGTTGGTTTCAAAGAACACCTTTATTTCTGCCTTCATTTCCTTATGTACCCAATAGTCATTCAGGAGCAGGTTGTTCAGTTTCCATGTAGTTGAGCAGTTTTGAGTGAGTTTCTTAATCCTGAGTTCTAGTTTGATTGCACTGTGGTCTGAGAGTTTGTTATAATTTCTGTTCTTTTACATTTGCTGAGGAGAGCTTTACTTCCAACTATGTGGTCAATTTTGGAATAGGTGTGGTGTGGTGCTGAAAAAAATGTATATTCTGTTGATTTGGGGTGGAGAGTTCTGTAGATGTCTATTAGGCCCACTTTGTGCAGAGCTTAGTTCAATTCCTCGATATCCTTGTTAACTTTCTGTCTCATTGATCTGTCTAATGTTGACAGTGGTGTGTTAAAATCTCCCATTTTTTTTGTGTGGGAGTTTAAGTCCCTTGTAGGTCACTCAGGACTTGCTTTATGAATCTGGGTGCTCCTGTGTTGGGTGCATATATATTTAGGATAGTTAGCTCTTCTTCTTGAATTGATCCCTTTACCATTATGTAATGGCCTTCTTTGTCTCTTTTGATCTTTGTTGGTTTAAAGTCTATTTTATCAGAGACTAGGATTGCAACCCCTGCCTTTTTTTGTTTTCCATTTGCTTGATAGATCTTCCTCCATCCCTTTATTTTGAGTCTATGTGTGTCTCTGCACGTGAGATGGGTTTCCTGAATACAGCACACTGATGGGTCCTGACTCCTTATCCAGTTTGCCAGTCTGTGTCTTTTAATTGGAGCATTTAGCCCATTTACATTTAAAGTTAATATTGTTATGTGTGAATCTGATCCTGTCATTAGGATGTTAGTTGGTTATTTTGCTCGTTAGTTGATGCAGTTTCTTCCTAGCTTTGATGGTCTTTAAAATTTGGCATGTTTTTGCAGGGGCTGGTACCGGTTGTTCCTTTCCATGTTTAGTGCTTCCTTCAGGAGCTCTTTTAGGGCAGGCCTGGTGGTGACAAAATCACTCAGCGTTTCCTTGTCTGTAAAGTATTTGATTTCTCCTTCACTTATGAAGCTTAGTTTGGCTGGATATGAAATTCTGGGTTGAAAATTCTTTTCTTTAAGAATGTTGAATATTGGCCCCCACTCTCTTCTGGCTTGTAGAGTTTCTGCCAAGAGATCAGATGTTAGTCTGATGGGCTTCCCTTTGTGGGTAACCCGACCTTTCTCTCTGGCTGCCCTTAACATTTTTTCCTTCATTTCAACTTTGGTGAATCTGACAATTATGTGTCTTGGAGTTTGTCTTCTCGAGGAGTATCTTTGTGGCATTCTCTGTATTTCCTGAATCTGAATGTTGGCCTGCCTTGCTAGATTGGGGAAGTTCTCCTGGATAATATCTTGCAGAGTGTTTTCCAACTTGGTTCCATTCTCCCCATCATTTTCAGGTACACCAATCAGACGTAGGTTTGGTCTTTTCACATAGTCCCAAATTTCTTGGAGGCTCTGTTCGTTTCTTTTTATTCTTTTTTCTCTAAACTTCCCTTCTCGCTTCATTTCATTCATTTCATCTTCCATCAGCGATACCCTTTCTTCCAGTTGATCACATCTACTACTGAGGCTTCTGCAATCTTCACGTAGTTCTCGATACTTGGCTTTCAGCTCCATCAGCTCCTTTAAGCCCTTCTCTCCATTGGTTATTCTAGTTATCCATTCGTCTAATTTTTTTTCAAAGTTTTTAACTTCTTTGCTATTGTTTTGAATTTCCTCCCGTAGTTCAGAGTAGTTTGATCGTGTGAAGCCTTCTTCTCTCAACTCGTCAAAGTCAGTCTCTATCCAGCTTTGTTCCATTGCTGGTGAGGAACTGCGTTTTAGAGTTTCCAGTCTTTCTGCTCTGTTTTTTCCCCATCTTTGTGGTTTTATCTACTTTTGGTCTTTGATGATGGTGATGTACAGATGGGTTTTTGGTGTGGATGTCCTTTCTGTTTGTTAGTTTTCCTTCTACCAGACAGTACCCTCAGCTGCAGGTCTGTTGGGGTTCACTAGAGGTCCACTCCAGATCCCGTTTGGCTGGGTGTCAGCAGCGGAGGCTGCAGAACAGCGGATTTTCGTGAGACCACAAATTCAGCTGTCTGATAGTTCCTCTGAAGTTTTGTCTCAGAGGAGTACCTGGCCGAGTGAGGTGTCAGTCTGTCCCTACTGGGGGGTGCCTCCCAGTTAGGCTGCTCGGGGGTCAGGGACCCACTTTAGGAGGCAGTCTGTCCGTTCTCAGATCTCCAGCTGCATGCTGGGAGAACCACTACTCTCTTCAAAGCTGTCAGTCAGACAGGGACATTTAAGTCTGTGGAGGTTCCTGCTGACTTTTTGTTTGTCTGTGCCCTGCCCCCAGAGGTGGAGCCTACAGAGGCAGGCAGGCCTCCTTGAGCTGTGGTGGGCTCCACGCAGTTCGAGCTTCCTGGCTGCTTTGTTTACCTAAGTAAGCCTGGGCAATGGCGGGCGCCCCTCCCCCAGCCTCACTGCCGCCTTGCAGTTTGATTTCAGACTGCTGTGCTAGCAATCAGGGAGACTCCGTGGGCATAGGACCCTCCGAGCCAGGTGTGGGACACAATCTCCTAGTGTGCCGTTTTCCAGGCCCATTGGAAAAGCGCAGTATTAGGGTGGGACTGACCCAATTTTCCAGGTGCTGTCTGTTACCCCTTTCTTTGACTAGGAAAGGGAACTCCCTGACCCCTTGCGCTTTCCCAGTGAGGCAATACCCTGCCCTGCTTCAGCTCGTGCACGGTGTGCTTCACCGACTGTCCTGCACCCTGTTTGGCACTCCCTAGTGAGATGAAACTGGTACCTCAAACAGAAATGCAGAAATCACCCGTCTTCTGTGTCGCTCAGGCTGGGAGCTGTAGATCGGAGCTGTTCCTATTCGGCCATCTTGGCTCCACCTTCAATAGTTTTCTTTTTATGACATACCCTATATGAAGATAGAATTCAAAAGCAAATTAATAATGCAAATAAGACTGTAAAGTTACTTTTAACAAATTATAAAATGAAATACAATTAATTTACATGTTTCATATATTGCAAAATTATTTCAATATATTTATTAGAGGAAGTCTAAAAGGACTTTTAATCTGCAGCAGTTGTTAGCAATAGGAGGACTGGAAAATAATGGGAAATGAATTTATTCAAAATCTTTTCCATAATTTACTTTCTAAATTAAATAGTTTATATTGTCACTTCCATTCATCCAAATTAATATAGTTTGGGAACTGATAAATTAAATAGATAATGTAGGCCTAGTAAACATTGATTCAGTAAGCTTGTGAAATAAATATCTTTAATATCCACAATATCCTTGTCAAACTCCAGGACAAGTTCAAAGGAATAAACTTGTATCTACTTAGTGCTGGTCACATGATATTATGAGCATTGCATCCAGTTCTGAGCACTATATTTAAAGATGCACACTCTCAAATCAAAGTCATTTAAATGAGATCAAATGGGATGGTGAGAAATCTGGAAAGTACATCAGACTGTGGATGGCATGGTGAAGCATTTGAGGATGTAGACTCTGCTGCAGGAAATAATGGAGTTTAAAACCAAGTTCCATCACTGATTAGTGCTTGACCCTTGTAAGCTCTTTAATTCCTGTCACCATTACTTGGATGTTCCTCTGTAAAATGATGCTCTTCATAAATATTCATAGGTGTTCTGTGATAGTTGAGGAAATTGCACATAATAAAATTAGGAAGGTATTTAATACTAGCTAATATTATTATTTTTATATTATATTACCAAATGGCTTCTCCAAAAACAAACTCATGGTAAAATCATAAATAATTTTAAAGCATTTTTAGGGGTGTCCTTATGAAAGAGATTTATTCATTTTTGGACCAGAAGGCATAACTAGAAAGTTAAGTAGAAAGCTACAGGAAAGGCAGTCAATTTACTTTATACTGAAGAAGATTCTCATAGCATGAAACACTTGAACATTAAATGAGCCACCCTAAACAGTGAGATCCCTAACATTGCTCTTCTTTAAGCAGCAGCTGGAAGCTTATACAGCAGGGATGTGTTAAGAGGAAATTCTACTCTGATTAAAATGTTACACTGGACAATATTTTCTCCTAATATTCATGATTCTATGACTTAATTATTTCTTAAAAGCATTGACACCAGTGTTCTTCACAAAGTGACTGTTTAATTCTGCTTGATTTGTCCAAGTAGAAGTTTAGGTTCTAGTTCAAACACAGCATTGAAAAGTGGGGGAAAAGGCCAAACTGCCAATATGATCATTGGAACAATGGCTTAGGAGGCTGCCATTCTACATGTTTACAGCAACAAGGAGTGGGTGCTGACTGTGATGCTGATGCTGAGAAGATGGCTTTGGGCTAAAATAATAGATGCTTTAGTTTGTCCTTTTGAACTGTTGCTAATATTTTAACATACAGAACCACACTACAGGGAGAGTGAGAGAAAAGCAGGGTGGGAGAATCCCAGGAGTAAGGTCAATTACTTCATAAAGTTCTTAAAGAACAGAAGGAAAAAAGAGGCAAGAATGGTGGATGAAGAGCACTTTTAGGCTATTCCACAAAACAAAAGAGACTTTCCCAGTGAAGAAGATACAGAAGGAGTGGTTTAAAGGTGGAATATATGAGAAAAACAACTGCCACAGTCAGTCACTAGAGTCAGTTCTAACTGCAAAGCACAGTGCTGAGCTAATGACAACTTGAGCTACAATTTAGAAAAAGTTTAGAATCCAGTTCATGGGGAACAGAATCAGCCACTGTATTTGGTATAGAATAGACCACATATGGGTATTATATTTAATTTTGTGCATGATATTTTAAGGCAAACACTGACCTAGATTTGGTCTAGAAGAGAAGACGCAATTGTTTGGAATCATGTCATAAACTGAATGGTTAAAAAAACTAAAGAAGACAAAGCTTTGGAAAGAGAATATAGGTCCCTTAAGATATCCGAAGGAATCTTATGTAAAAATACTGTTTCCATTACCTCTGAAGGCTGAAAGGGGTCCGCAACTAGTGCTTACCCACAATAGAAGGAACCATCTCATGAAGCAGTTAGATTCTCTGCTGCTGAATATATCCAGGTAGGCACTGGTGGATGGAAACTGAATTAGATGATGAAGATCTAAATTCATAATTTCTATTTTAAAATAGTAGCTTGTCTCATGTAAGAGAGGTGGAGGATTAATTCTAGACTAGTGCTACTCACATGACATCCTAACTATCAGTATTATATCCAGTTCTGACTACTATATTTAAAGAGGCACATTCTCAAATCAGTTCTAGACAGTGGCTCCCCATTATTCTGTAATGATTCCAAATCTATTTCTTGAAGCTTTCAGATATGTATAGGGTGGGAGATAGGAAGTATGAATGATAAATCTGCAGATTTCTGAAGAGCGAGAAGGAGGCAAAAGACTGATAGAAGTAGATGGGGAGAGGTCACTGAAAGCAACCAAGAGTGCAGTAAAATAGGATACATGCAAAAAAGGAGACAGAAGTCAGATCAGGCCATTAGTAATATTTCATTCAACAATTATTTATTCAAAGACTACAACATGTTCTGACATTCTGTTCCAAACACCAAATTGTTTTGATTGGTCTTAGAACTCTCAACAGGAGGACATTTTTTTTCCCACTCAAATATTTTTTTAAACTGTTACTGCTTCTTAGTATAGCTTAAAATCTGCATACAATTAGCATGGAAACATTTTTATTTGTTTTCATCCACCCAACATTTTAAAAAATGTCTGCTTAAAAACAGTGGACCCTCATATAACTCTGTTTTGTTTCTTCCTTTGTTCACACATTAGTACCAAGGGTTATGTCAACTAAGCCCTGGAGATGACTTGCTACACTAGCACTGGAAGGTAAGTCTCCCACAGTGGCTTGTTAAGCCTTGTCAGCAATTTTATTTTACATATACTTTTTATTGAAGTATAACATGCAAACAAAAATGTGCACACATCATAAATGTACAATGTGAAAACTTTACAAAAATCGAACACAGTAAGCTACTGACACTAAGATTAAAAAACAGGTAATTACCAACACTTCAAAACGCCCCCTCTTTGCCATTCCCAGACATCGGTTCCTCAAACATAACTACCATCTTGACTACTAACACAAAAGATTCGCTTCCTCCATGTGTAAATGAAATAAAAATATGTGTTCTCTTGCATCTGAATTTTTTCACTCAAAATTTTGTTTGTGAGATCCATTCATTGAACAGTATACTGTTTTAGTTCATTCTCATTGTTGTATAATATTCTGTGGTATATGTATCACTATTTATCCATTCTATTCTTAATGGATATTTGGTTTGTTTCAATTAGGGCTATTAAGAATGGAACATTCATATAGTTGTGATTTGATGAGCATATGGGTGCACTCTGTTGGGTGTATTCATGGAAGTAAAATTTCTGGATCATAGCTGTATATGAATTTAGCTTTAGTAAATGTCAAAACATTTTCCAAAGAAGTTGTACCAATATTTCCTTTCTTACCAGCATTGTGTAGTCACCCTACACCCTTGCCAACACTGGGTATGCTCAGCCTGCTTCATTTTAGCCATTCTGCTCAAGGTGTTGTGGTATCACACTGTGATCTTCATTTGCATTTTCCTGATGAATAATCAGTTTGATCACCTCCTTATTTGTTTACTAGTCATTGGGATGTTCTCTCTGGTGAAAGCCCTATTCAAATATTTGCTCATTTTTCTATTGTCCTCTGTATTTCTCCCACTCTGTGGCTTTCCTTTTCATTCTCTTACCGGTGTCTGTTGATTAACAGAAGTTCTTAACTTTTGTGTTGTTCAATTCAGCAATATTTCTCTTTGGATTCTGTTTTTCAAATTCTCATTCTGTCTTTCATGAGATAAGCTTGCCAATTTTTTTTTAAATTATTGTTCTCATATCATTGGTCAAAATACTTAATGTTGACAACCCAGAAAGAATTTGGATATGTGTCTAATACTGAGCCATTGCAATTTGACTTGTGTTACATAACGTGAACTAGTTTCTGGGCATATTAATTAATGAATTATTTATGAATTCATGATATGTTCAAACTTTAGAAAAAAATTTTCCCTTTCAGCACTTTTGTCTTCCATTTGGTATATGGAAAAATATATGTATTGGTAGGATGTCTTCAGTTTCATTTTTTTTCTAAGGATGAAAAATTGGAGAGTAAATAATCTCACTGCATATCTATTATCAGGAAAGCTCCTGGTCATCTTTGCAGATGGAGGACCTTATTTAAGCAACATTAACCCTAGATATAACTTAAAACTCATAAATGCTTTGATGATTTCCATCAAGAATGATGGCTTGCGTGGACTTTAACAAATACACCAATTTTTCAAGTTTCTATTTTCTTACATAAGTTATTAGCTCAGAAGAAGTAATGTCTCCTACCAGAATTTGAAAGAAATTCTCTACTAAGTGTTAAACCAAGTGAGTTTAACACTTGGTTTAAACCAATAAATGTATACTAATATTTTAAAAACCATTTATTGGTTTAAACCAATAAATGTACACTAATATTTTAAAAGTTTAAACCATTTGTTGGTTTAAACCAATAAATGTATACTAATATTTTAAAAGTTTAAACCAATAAATGTATACTAATATTAATTAGTACACATTACCAGAAATGGATGTTAATATTCATATTGTTAGATATATTTCTGTATCTAAAATTTTAAAGATCTTTTACAGTAAACTAGATAAACTTTGTTTTAAAATTATTATTATTTTTTCTATTCATTTATATACCCAATTAAATGATAGCAAGTTTTCTCAGAAGACTTAATGTTTTTTCTGGATGCCATAAAAGTTGCAAACCATCCTTTAGGCATTGAATGAAGTTGTGTCAGTTTTAAGCTTTATAACACTAATATTTTATCATTGTTTAATACCAGTACTTGAAGCCAGTTCACAGATAAGAGATATTATTTATCCTGATTACTAAAGATGGCCATATTTTCATTGCTATTTATTACAAGGAAAAAAACCTATGCTCTTCAATCTGTGGTATAGATATTATTTAAATGTTTTACTTCAAATGTTTAAATTACATTTACATTAAATGTAACTTAAATGTTACAATTTAGTTATTGTAAAGTTACATGTAATCTTTTACTCAGTTCACATTTGGAAGCTGCCTAAATCCACTTTCACACAGGAAAAATGAAAAGTTGCATTATCATTTTTTATCACAGGATTTTTCATCGTGCATTATAATTCAATTATATCCATTATTCAGGGATTCAAAAGGAGAAAATAGTAAGCATAGCTGGGGTGGCACAGACAAAGGCTTGTACTTTGAAGCTCACCTCAACAGTGCACCTGAAACCTCTCAGAAAGCATGAGGAACCTGCAAAATATAAATTAATGCTTGAAATCTATAGAGAGTAGATATAAGAAAAACAAAAAGCAAAAAACTGGCCAGCCTCTAGAACAATGAATCACTGAAGAATACAAAATCAAGGCAGAGACAACATTTCAAGGTCATAATTTTTAGTGCTCTCCTAGATTCACTAAATATAAATTTTAAGAGTAATTCATGTCGGCAAAGCCATATCTGATACAATGGGATAAAAGACTACTACTAACTCCATGTTATGTCACCATTCTACTGGATGAAGAAACTTACCTTATTAAGAGTTTATATGACATAACGTCCATTTAGTTCATCAATTATTTATTTGTTATTGCAGGCAACATGCTGAAATTGATGCACAACTGAAAAAGATATCTCCTTCCTCAATTAATTAAAAAAGGCAAGGAAGAAGAAGAAATAAAAAACCTTGTAAGAAAACCACTATATTTCAAAAACTATGTATATACTATATATATGTATATATAGTATATACATATATATAGTATATGTATGTATATACATATATTACAAATATATGTATATATAGTATATATGCTATTGTATATATACAGCATATACATATATATATTTCAAACTATATATGTGTAGTTTTTGAAATATAGTGGTGTACACAATGTACGCACATATATATTTCAAAAGCTAGGTTCTTTACATGCATTCTCTCATTTAATTATTGTAATCATGAGAAAGAGGTATTTTTTTCTGTTATAAATAAGCTGAAATTCCATGTAAGTGTCATGCCATAAATCATACAGTTAGAAAGTAAAACCTAATTCTGTCTGGCTTCAATGAACACTTCACAACATCATTTTATACCTATGATCTAAAATAAATGCTTTAAATGCTACACCAATGAAGTGTTACAATAATACAAAATAGCAAACAGCACAAGATTGTATATGAATGGTAAGATCAAGAAAGGTTTTCTGAAGGGAGGGCTCTTCCACAAGGTCTTTGAAAGAGAAGTAGGATTGGAGAACAGAATAGACACTCTTTCGGAAAGGGGTATTAGATGAATAGAGATGAATAATTAAAGAAAAAGTCTTGAGAATTGATTTTTAAAAAATCGAACAAAAATCTCAAACAAAATATCAGCCAAACAAAAGATCAATTCAGTGAACATATAAACAGACTCCCTCATATCCGTTCTGCCCTCCCCCCATCCTTCTACACTGCAGCCAGGCTAATCTTGAAAAACTCAAGTCTGACATCTCACTATTCTGTTTAAAACCTTCCCTGACTGCATTAGCCTTTAGGGTAAAGTCCAATAAAAAACTCACAAGGCTGCAGGATTAGGGCCTCTTTCCTTTGTCACTTCACATTTTAGCCATAGGGACTCTATTTTAATTCCTTAAAACCACCATGCTCGTTTGAGCCTCAAGTTCTGTTGAACACTGTCCCCTCTGCCAAAAATGTTTTTCCCTTCTTTCTGTGCACTTGTTCGAAACCTCTTTTTCTCAGACTCTAAACTCCTTAAAGGCAGAGATCACATATTTGTCTTATCTGCTGCATTTACCAGAGCCACCTGACTCAGATTTTTATTTTTTCATCCAATACATGTAACTATGCACCGTGAAAGACCCTTTAGAAACTGCCATTCATGGAGCCTAAAAGCCCTGGCATTGCCAGGTAACAATTCTTCCTTGTCTCAGGAAGAGATGGAATTAAAGGACTACTAACTATTATTCTAGGCCCCTTCCAAAGGGTAGGACGAAAAGCTCTAACAAAGGAAAAGACAATGCAATATATATTAAATCTGTTTTACACCTCTTTGTTAAGAAATTTTGATTCTTTAGTAAAGAAAAATCAAAACCAGATGAGGTAAGAATGTTGTGACTGAGGATCACCAAGAAACATTAATATCTGCCAGGAAGATATAATAAAAGGGGTCAGAACACTCTCTAGGAACAATTGCCCAGTTGGGCTGACAAAGTTTTGACGATGTAAGGGACAACCCCATTGTCTCCAACCCCATAGACAAGGTAGGGAACCCAGCTTTGGGGACCGTGTAATTTAGGACCGTGATGTCCTAAATTACAGCACATCACCTTTAAGGAAGAGAAACACACAAATAATGGGTACACTGGCACAATTTTATATAGGAAATGAAAAAATCATTAAAAAAACTTTTGGCCCAGTGTCTGCCCTTAAATTTTTTGGGGATTTTGATGCATTAAAATAAAAAAAAGAATAAAGGTAGTCCTACCCAGAGATGAGAGGCAGCCCTAATTTGGATAAGCTACAGATTACCATGGGCTTAGCCTATAATAATCCTTTCATAAATATTTGTTGAATTAATAAATAGATTTATCAACAGAGGTGATGTCAGCCTAATTGGGTATCTAACAAATGGCTTAGGCACAGTAACTTGTTAAATCTATAAATACATTGCATGGTATATAAATAAACCTTATCAGAATACAGAGTTGTTATAAAAATATTGGGCAATTTAAGTGTATTTTCAAACACTTTGTTAAATGTTTTCCAACAGACAAATTCTTACATCATGATGACAAACACTGATGCTCAGTATTATGGTTTCAATTTACTATTATTTTGTAGTCTAAGAAGAACTGGATTTTGCTGGGATAATTTGTTTTCTGAGTCTTTTTTGTGAGAGATGGAAGAGATGGGAAGGAGAAATGATCTATTGTAAAAAGCTCAGGATATTTCTAAAAACAAGTGAGTGGCAGAGGTCTCAATTAACTTTGCTTCTTTGAACTCATATCTACCCAGGAGAAGTGAGAGACACAATGTGAAATTATAATGATTTACTTTATAGGATGAGGTCATTTATTTATTTTCTTTTCTGGTTTTGAGAAGCCTCAAATCTCACTGAAAAAAAAAATTTTTCATGAAAAGATGACTTGTTACTCCATAACATAAACAAAAAGATGCTATGTTTAGTGGCATCAGGTTACCTCTGTAGAGATCAAGTACTCTTTTATTAAAATTATCAATAAAAGTAATAAAAGCAACTGACATTCACAGATTGCTTATTATGTGCCATCTCTGTACCAAGGGCTTTGTTTAGATTAATCCTCACCTCGACTCTGAGAAGCAGGTATTTTTAACAAAATTGCAACCTCTTTTTACAGATGAAGAACCAAACAAACAGAAAGTTTACATAAGCTGCTTGAGGTTACCCAAGGCAGTGCAGAGCTGAGGCCTGGTTTGTCTGATTCTGTTGTACATGTTAATAACTCCATTGTATATAATAGAAATCCCTCTTTATAAAATAGGTATGGATCTAAAGTATATGAATCACCTTCAATATTTCTTCTACCAACTTATTTAGAAAACAAGTTTGAACTGACATTTAAAAGAACAATGAAAAATGTCTTTTTTAGACCATATGAAGTGAGATATGAGGAGAGTAACCCATTCTTGGTTTCTGAAATTCAAATATTAATTTTCTCACATGAGAAAGAGTCCATTTGATATTTTAGCAAGTCATTTGAAGTCAGGACATCAAGCCATCAGGCTGAATCATATGAAATTGTTAGTGTTATAGGTCAAAACTTGTCAAATATTGATAATTTCAAATGATTCAACCTAGTAGCTCTCTGTTTCTGGTAACAGTAAACAGTACAAATTAAAAATTCTGTATATAAACTCAGAATTGTTTAGGGTCCAGCAAAGGGAAAGAAAAATCAGAAGATAAATCTCCTATATTCGAAGAACATAGAATAAAGTCATACTGAAAACAACCAGGGTTAAAGTAACATGCCAAATATTTAATTGTTAGATCATCATGGAGTTTTAGATGGAGAAATTTACAGAAATTTGAATAAGTACTTGGATGTGAGCTTTGAGAAAAAGAATTGACAGAGCAGAGCCATGAAGCTCTTCTAGGCAGAACGGAACAGCATGATAAACAGCAAACAACTGGGGAATGTCATGTAGCACAAAATGTTAGAGGCCAGAAAAAGAAAGAACTGATTGGTTCATTGGGTCCACGTGATCCACAAGCAGGACAGGTTAGATGGGTAAGTGAGAGGAACTGAAAGTGGAAGGAGACACCTGAACTTGATTCTGCCAGAAGTCATACTAGGCATTTCCAGGAGGATTGCTTTGGTAAAGTCACACACACTGGGATGATTGAGTGAGTAACAGGCACACTGTAAGGGACTTGGAGCAGAACAATTGATTAAAGACTAGTTATATGGCCCAGGACCAAGAGTGTGGATCTGCATCATGGTGTTAAAAAAGAGAGCAACATTTTGAATTCAACATGTTGAACTAGAGACACAATTTGAAGGAAGAAGTAACAGGATTTGATTTCCAATTTGACTTATTTGTGTAATAGAAAAATGACTCTAAAATATTGAGCCTAAGTGATTTCTTAAATGGGGGTTTATTGTTTTAAAAATAAAATGGAAAAATGGACAAGTTTGGGGAGATAATTTATTCTAATAAATATGTAAAGTAATAATAGCTTATTATTTGCTGCTGTCTCAGACACTGACTACTAAGCAATGTACACACACATTATATATATGTATATATATTTTCACAATTCCTTAATATTGAAAGACAAGTATTAATCAAGTATCAATATTTAAATTTTATAACTAATAAATTAGAGGCCAAAGAGGTTAAATGATTTTCCCAAGGTCATGTAGCACTAAATGTTTATGATCCCAAAAGCCTTTGTTGTTTTATCTATTTTACCCAAGTAGAATTTGAAATGACAGCTGAACTTTCATGTGACTGTATCTTAAGCAGGGCATAAAACAGAGGACTAGAGCTAGAATGAGGGACTGAATATTTGGGTTTGGAAGTCATTAGGATTCGCTGAACTTTGAAAGTAGGTCATCACTTCAGGGTTGAGGAACATGGGAGGAAAAAAAAGGAACCAAACTAAAATCTGGAAGTTACCTAGAATGAGGGACAGAAAGTAGAGAGGGGCAGGTCAAGAATAAGACAGAACCAGAGAGACAAGTGCCAGAGAAGAAAGTACTAAGCTGTCTAAGTCATTTATTTAACAAGTATGTCCCCAGCTAAGGAGCAAGTGAGCTGACATCTGAAAGGTCCACTGGAAGTTCAACAAGTGTAAAGTGCTCCGGCCAAAGGGGATTGTTCAAGTAGAACGGGAACACACTCAAAAGATGAGTGTCAAGAGGGAGCAGAGATTGGGGATAATTAGCAATGGAGGGCTTAGACTAAAAAAGGCAGTTTCTGAAGATATTTTGTCAGATTAGGGTACCAGCAGTTACCTACTTTTTTCTGGATCAAGTACTTTTTTTTCTGGAGCATGTATTGTCCAGTCTCTCAGTTTTTTTTCTAGGTTTCTGGTTATCTTGGTCAGCTCAGACTGCCGTAACAAAATACCATAGGCTGGATAGTTTGAACAGCAGGCATTTATTTCTCACAGCTCTGGAGACTGGAAAGCACAAGATCAAGGTACCATTCAATTTGGTTCCTGGTAATGGCTGTCTTCATGACTTGCAGACAGCTGTCTTTTTGCTGTGTCCTCATACAGAAAGGAGAGAGAGAGAGACAGTCAGACAGACAGAGAGAGATAGAGTGCACAAGCATAAGCTCTCTAGTCTCTTCTTTTTTTTTTTTTTTTTTTTTTTTTTTGAGACGGAGTCTTGCTCTGTCACCCAGGCTGGAGTGCAGTGACGCGATCTCGGCTCACTGCAAGCTCCGCCTCCCGGGTTCACGCCATTCTCCTGCCTCAGCCTCTCCGAGTAGCTGGGACTACAGGCGCCCGCCACCACGCCCAGCTAATTTTTTGTATTTTTAGTAGAGACGGGGTTTCACCGTGGTCTCGATCTCCTGACCTCGTGATCTGCCCGCCTCGGCCTCCCAAAGTGCTGGGATTACAAGCATGAGCCACCGCGCCCGGCCTAGTCTCTTCTTATAATGTCACTAATCCCATCACAGGGATCCCATCCTTAATGACGCCATCTAATCCTAATCACCTCCCAAAGGCCCTGTCTCCAAATACCATCAAATTTGGGGTTAAGGCTTCAACATATGAATTTGGTTGGGAAGCAGGGAGGTCACAAACATTCCATCGATAACGATCACGGAGGCAGCTTCTATTTGTACCTGACTATAAGAGGGCTGCTGCACTGGTGTTTCACTGACCTTCCCCAGAGTTTCATTTGATGGTAAGCAAGACCTATTCCTCAAAACTTCTATATAAAAATTGCTAATGTGATTTTTGCTAATTAGATTGCCACCCTAGAATATAAATTATAACATCAATAGAGAATCTTGGCATACCATGCCTGACATAATGTACCTCCAAAGGTATGAAGTAATGAAAATTTGTGGGAATTTTTGGGAATGTTGAGGGAAATTGATTTCTCAACAATTTTTGACTCTCAAATTTTTGATTCTTTGGTTCTTTCTCTCTATTCTGTAGTTCTAAAATGTAGTAGAACAACAGCAGAACAAAAGTCTTTGCCCCATGGGAAAATTAAAATCC
Organism: Nomascus leucogenys; assembly: GCF_006542625.1. Classification (NCBI taxonomy): domain Eukaryota; kingdom Metazoa; phylum Chordata; class Mammalia; order Primates; family Hylobatidae; genus Nomascus; species Nomascus leucogenys. The sequence goes on from NC_044389.1 coordinate 83,053,807, forward strand.
CATAGCCCTGTTTCAATTCCATGGTCATAAAATAGGGAAAAGAGAAAGTTGGTGATCTTACTTAAAAGAGAACTGCACCCCTAAGTCAGCATGCTGGGCGATTTCCCCATTGTTACCTGTATTTTCATAAACAGCAGATTTTAAGGAAGCCGTATTTGCCACAGCAAATGAATTCGGGGGAGCAGCTATCTACATGGTTGATATATTCGGTATCCTTTGTTTGGAAGTGTCTTGGTCTCCTAGCAACATCATAGGGAAATCTATCAGGGGTATGAAATTAAATGGCTATGTAGGCGGAATACCTGTAGAGTGTTCAGTTCTATGAAAAGCTTTCACTAGAAATTATATATATATTGTGCAAAATGCTACAGTAACATAAGGTTAAGGTAGGAATTGTTCAACTCCCCCATAAGCAATTTAGAGTTCCAGCAGTACCCAATAGCCAAGGGTCTACAGTGCACAGAAAAAAAAAAAAAAAAAAAAGGAAGAAAGTCACTATACGAAATGCTAGTTAATTATTTATGACTATGGAGACTTTCCTCCACAAAATTAAAAAAAAAATAGAAAAAAAATTTTAAAAAAGGTTTCAGGGCATCCTGATCTCCAGGCTCTTCTTTTGTTAAAACCTTCTTCCAACTTTGGGGGTAGAAGGAAGTGGAACATTTTCTCCTATAAACAAACAAACAAATAAATAAGTTAGAAATACAAAATTCAAGAAGCAAGATTACAGAACCCTGCCCTTTTGTAGCTACTGGCTGTAACTGCAAATCAAATCTGAGCTGTGCTGGTCTGCTCCCTGTTGCCTAGTTTCTCACAGAGTGTCTGAAAGACAGCTGCAGGCCGACTTCTGGGCTGCACCTCCACAATCCGGAGTCCTAGAGAAGCGGGTCCCAGGATTTGCATGTAACAAATGTGACCTGGTGATTCTTGAGAGCTATTCCTTCCTGCTATAGAAAGTGCTCTTAATGGTGTCTGTCCCATTCCTTCATTCAAGGGCATTATCTTTCTTTGCTGGATAAGAAAATTTGCACTTGGAAAGGGCCTATCATGTTTTCCTTCAGTCAATGTTGTTAGTCCAAATTGCACCATTTTTTAAACCCCCTGCCATTTTTGCAGGCCTTGGTCAAGGTGGAACATGCCACAGGTGTTTGGGCCTGAGAAATAGCCTCCCTAACCACCTGACCACAAGACACAGGAACATCTTTTTTTTTCTTTTCTTTTTTTTTTTTTTTTTGAGTCCTAGTCTCACTCTGTCACCCAGACTGGAGTGTAGTGGCATGCTCTTGGCTCACTGCCACCTCCACCTCCTGGGTTCAAGAGATTCTCCTGCCTCAGCCTCCTGAGTAGGTGGAATTACAGGCGTGCGCCACCATGCCCAGCTAATTTTTGTATTTTTAGTAGAGATGGGGTTTCACCATGTTGGTCAGGCTGGTCTCGAACTCCTGACCTCGTGATCTGCCCCCCCTCCCCTTGGCCTCCCAAAGTGCTAGGATTACAGGTGTGAGCAACCGTGCCTGGCCACACAGGAACATCTTTATCATAAGGCCCAACTGAAGGAACCAAGCAAAGGCCCAACTGAAGGAACATCCCTATCAAATCTTGCTGGGCAAAGGTACAAGGAACATTCTCTCGCATCCCACTGAAAAAAGGGCTAAACCATCTGATCACAGGAACATCTTATCAATATCCTTTCAGGCAGCAAGCCATACTGCCCAGACCTCTCCCCCCCTCCATAATTATAAATGCCCCAGGCTGTAAGCAGCGGTGGTCTCTTGTATTAAGCTGGTCCCCAACCTCTGCAGGTTCATGCTGGACATAAATGCTTGAATTTGCTGTTGTGCCACCACTCTCTCTCTCTATTTTTATTTAACCCTCGTCTTTCCTTCAAAACCTATCAAATGTGACACACTAAAATATCCCTTTAAATAACAAATTTCTTCTCAGTTGATTTATTTACATATATAATTTTACTCATTTTCTCTTCCTCTTTCCTTTCAACTAATTTCATCAAACATCAAACATTTATTGTTTACTGTGTATCCACAACAGAATTGCAATCAAGATGAGTTTAAAAATGTAAGCAAAATTTAGATATTGAAAGACTTTTTATTTTGGATTTTAATTATACTAATAAAGTTAATTGTTTTATATTATGTATGTTTATTTACAGCTTGATTGTAAAAGGTTTTTAAAGCCATCAAAGACATGTAATAGAAGAATTAAAAAAATTTTTTTAAAGGTTAAATTATTTTGACAGTATTGGAAAAGTATGAAATACTTTGGGACAGAGGAGAAGAAAATATCTCTCTTTTCCCTCTCAGTTTCTCTGCACCCCACACCTGTTTTTCTCCTGGATAAAGGACAAGGAATAGTAGGTGGAAAAAAAAAATGACCTGCCAGGATACTACAAATTGATCTTTTATATGTTTAGTTAAACTAGGACTAGCTTCCTGATGAAAGTACCTGCAACTCCAACCAAATAACCTAAAATCTGATTTAATTCTGTCGAAATCAAGATTCCAAGCTTTCCCAATCTTGAATGGGGAGAGGAGAAAAGAGGCCCTGGGGTAGGGAGCTATGTAAGAGGCCTGGTACAAACTCAGTGATAGTCTAGAACTGTAGGATAAGTTTCCTCTGAGGTTCACCATCAAGATTTCTAGGTGGGAAGGTGTCTTAGTCCATTTGACCTGCTATAACAAAATACCATAAACCAGGTAGCTTATAAATAACAGAAGCTTATTTCTCACAGTTCTGGGGGCTGGGAAGTCTGATGCCAAGGTGCCAACAGATTTGGAGTCTGGTGAGTGCTCTTTATTGTTCCCAGATGGCAGCTTCTTGTTGTGTTTTCACATGGCAGAAAGGACAAGGCAGCTCTCTGGAGCCTCTTTTATAAAGGCACTAATTCCATTCACAAGGGCTCCACTTCATGACCTAACCACCTCCGGATGTTTCATTTTCTAACACTATCACACTGGTAATTAGGTTTCAATATGTGAAACTGAAGATGGGGAAGTGTCACAAATATTCAAAACATAGCAGAGAGATTCCAGAGTTAGCTTATGTATTTGACATTTGTTGTTTCTGTTGCCTGTATCTGAGCACCCTTTCTGTAAGGGCCACCTTTCATTCCACTATAGAAGCCAAATTGGAGAAAGTATTTCCTCTCCCTATTCTTTGGCAGTCAGAGCTTGGGCATATGAATCCCAACTCAGAGACACCAAGGTGCAAAGTCAGAGAGAAATTCTTTGAAGCAGTTGTGATGGAGTGAAGATTCTAATAGTACGCAGAGTGATGTCACTAGCAGTGGTATCCTAAGCAGATAGTCCCTGCAAAAGGATTTTACCTGTGCTTTGAGTCTTTTGGTTATGATTCAAGCTTCTTTCTTCATCCTTCTCATAACTTTTGTGATCTGACACTTTGTAACAAATTCTTTTTCTGTTTATGTTCATCTGAGTCACTTTCTGATTTTATGCACGCAAACTTTTACTAGTATGGGCAGAAAGAGCTGGGTCACAAATAATGGGGGAGAGTGGTACGATAGAAAAAAGCCTCAGCTTTGGAAGAAAATATTGGCATGGATGAGTTCTCTAGCTTGGATCCTAGACCTGTGAGTAAACATGGATCACTACAGGGAGAGAAAGTTAGATAGTAGCTTAACTGTTAATAGATACCTAAACAGGTGAAATTTATTCCTGAGGTGCCACCAAAACTAGGGGGAAGCTATTTTCAGAACCTACTTGATCTAGGTCTAGAAGGACTTCTAACGTATTAATTTACTCAATCTGTCATTACTGAAGACCTGATGTGAGCCAGCCTCCTTTGTTAGGCATATAAATACAGTGATGGTAAACAAGATAAACATGGTACCTATCCTAGAGAAAATTACCAATGAGCAAGACAGACATTAAACACATAGTTTAACATATAGTTGATCATCTTTACTCGGGTCCTATATTTATGAATTCATCTACTTGCTAAAATGTATTTGTAGCTCTCAAATCAATACCTGCCGCTTTCATGGTCATTGCCAGACAGACCAAAAGTTGCCAAAAGCTGGAGTCACCAAATGCACAAGCTCCCAGCTGAAGTTGAACAAGAAGATGCTGTGCCTTCTTGTTTGTGCCTTTTTGTTTAGCAGAGATGACCAGAGGATGGAGAAAGTAGGGAAGAGTGCAGTGTAGGGCAGTTCAGGAAGCTCTGGTTTGGGAATCAGTCATAGTGGACTTGAATCTCATCTCTGGCATCTATTAGTGAGGCAGCCTTTTTCCCCTTGGAGTAATATTCTTTGTTTGATAGTTCAGTGTTTGGGGCATAACTATGGTGAATAATGAGAACTGAATGTTATATATGTCAATAAAATGACATATTATGGTGTGAGTATGCAGAAAACTGTTATGTTTGGGTGTTATGGTGGGAGTACACACAAAAAAATATAATTCAATCAAGAGATCAAGAAAGGTCATCAAGAAAAAAATCACATTAAACTAATGCCTGAAGCATGAATAGGAATTATTGCAGCAAAGTTGTGGAAACACTCTAGACAATGGTGCAGATAGAGTGCTATGCCCTGGTTAAACCTGAGCATAGTGTGAAGAAAGGAAAGGGGAAAAGTGTAGCTTGATAGGTAACAGGAAGTTAGTTCATTCACACCGTGTAGGCCATTTAGGGAAATCTGAGCTTTTCCCTATGGACAATGAGAAGCTATTGATGGCATAAAGCCAAGGTTTGGCCAGGTTTTCCCAGCTGTTATTACCCTTGTTTGCCAAAATCAATTTAGGCATATAATACAGACAGGAATCAAGATAGGTTAATACTCCTTGTGAATTGTGTACTAAAATTGATATTAAAAGCATGTCTAAGATAGATCTGTGTAGTTTCTGATTCATGTTAGGAAGCCCTTTCCTAAGGGAAATCAAAAGACTTGCTGAATAAATGACTCTAGAATTAAAAGTAAGATCTCCTGGCCGAGCGCGGTGGCTCACGCCTGTAATCCCAGCACTTTGGGAGGCCGAGGCGGGCGAATCACGAGGTCAGGAGATCGAGACCATCCTAACATGGTGAAACCCCCTCTCTACTAAAAATACAAAAATTAGCTGGGCATGGTGGCAGGTGCCTGTAGTCCCAGCTCCTCGGAAGGCTGAGGCAGGAGAATGGCGTGAATCTGGGAGGCGGAGCTTGCAGTGAGCCGAGATCGCGCCACTGCGCTCCAGCCTGGGCGACAGAGCGAGACTCTGTCTCAAAATAAATAAATAAATAAAAAGATCTCCTTGATTTAGCAGATTATTTAAAAAATAAAAGAGTAATTAAAATATTAATTGCTTAATATATTAGTTTATTAAATAAAATTTAATAAATATTTTTAAAATATTTAATTATTAATTTTAAGTATTTTTAACTATAATTTTAAGTGGCTTTAAGATAATAGTTAAAACACTTAAAATTAATAATTTAATAATAAATTAATAATAGAAATTACAATTAATATATAAGTAATAAATGGTTCATTAATACATTAGAAATTTATTAATAAATTGATACCTTAAACTGTTTTTAACTATTTTTTTAAGCTAGAGAGAGAAGTTGTCTTTTTCAAGTTTAGAATGTAACAAAATTCTGTTTAAAAACACGAAACCTCAAAGTTCTCCTAAACTATTTATTTTTGCCATAAGATCTGTTGTTGCTTCGTCCCCAACATTTGGAAATCTACTAAACATTTCTGATAATTTAAATAAATTCTATTAATTTACATTCAATAGAATTTCCATTTTTAGTAGACAGTTTGACGAAACTCACCACGATCAAGATTGAGAACATCTTTATCACCCAGACAATCCCCAGTGGAACTGTGCTGTCACACTCTGTTCCTACTCAGGCTTTCTGGAACTATAGGCTTGCTTTGTTTAGAACTTCATATAAATGGAATCAGTATGTACATAGTATGTCGGCTTTGGTGCCTGTCTTATTTCAGTTACCCTGAGTCTTTGAGACTCTGTTCAGTAATTTTCAGTCTTTTTTCTCTCTGTACTTCATTTTGGATAATTCTTATTGTTATGTCTTCAAGTTTACTAATCTTTCTTCCTATAATTTCAAATATCATTTTAATAATATTCAGTGTAATTTTTATTTTAAATACTCTATTTTTAATCTCTAAAAATACTATTTTGAATTTTAATACCTTGTAATTCTATACTTATAATTTTTAAGTTTTTCTTTAAATCTTTGAGTGTATTTATATGCTTTACACCAGTTCTTTTAAGAGCCTTGTCTGCTAATTCTATCAATTCTGTCATTTCTGTTTCTGGTTTGTTGCTTGATTTTTTTCTTCTGCCTATATAGGTCACATTTTCCTGCTTTTTTTTACATAAATACGTGGTAATTTTTACCTGGGTGCTAGATGTTGTGAATTTTACTTTGTTGAACACTGGATTTTGTCAGGGACCTTTTTTCCTTTTTATGCATTAGATTTTTTTTCTGGCAAGAATTACATTCCCTGAGAATCAGTTAGATAATTTCAAGACTTCTATGTTAAGCTTTGTTGCAATGAGCCCAGAACAGTTTTTTCTTCTGGGAATAATACAGTGTTAATACTAAAGTACTGCCTTTTTGAACACTATACCTAATGATTTGCTTATTATGAGGTCTCTCTACTCTTGCTGATGAGAACGCAAACTATTCCCAGGGTAAACTCAGAAAATTATACTACCTACTGCTCGTGTGTTTCCCTCACTCAAGCTTTGGAGAGTTTTATCCTACCACATACAGATAAATATAATGGGTCAAAAGTATCCCTCTGCAGATGCTGGGAACTCCTTTAAAGAGCAGCTTTCTTTTCTTTTCTTTCTTTCTTTTTTTTTTTTTTTTGTACTCTGCCCACAAATTATATCTGTCTTGGTTCCCCAAACTCTGATCTCTGTCTCTTCAATTCAGAGTGAGAACACTACACCCTGTTACAATTACCCCTCTTTGCTCTGTGACATGGGCACTTACTTCCTGGGGGAAGTAAGTTCATGCAATTATAGTGATACAGGAGTGCTGGGAAGAGAGGAGCGTGGTCCCTTTAAATGATACAGAAGTGGCGAAGGGAAGTGCTGGGCAGAGGAGGGCTTGGTCCCTGGCTAGGGCTCCACTCCCACGGACCTACGTGACGACAGGCACTCCTGCCTTCTCGCCCAAATGTTGCATTTCCCAAGACCACCCTGGCCTGCCACACCCCCACCGTGTGCCTATAGAAATCCCTGAGACCCTAGCAGGCAGACACAAGCGCTGGACATCATGAGGAACACATCATCAGAAGAAGACATAAGCGGCTGGTCATCAAGAGCACACCAGCGGAAGAGCATGCCAACCCGCAGGCCAGCGGGTCATTGACTGAGAGAATGAGGTGGAGTTTGGCTGGGGCAGTTGGAGGAGAGCCAGGGCTGCCCAGGGACCCCACTCCAGGGGAAAACCATCTCCCTTCTGGCTCCCCCGTCTGCTGAGAACTACCTCTTCTCAATAAAACCTTGAACTCATTCTCCAAGCCCACATGGGATCCAGTTCTTCCAGTACACCAAGGCAAGAAACCCTGGGACACAGAAATCCCTCTGTCCTTGTGATAAGGAAGGGGGTCTGATTGAGCTGGTTAACACAAGCCGCCTATAGACAACAAACTAAAATAACACCTTGTAACACACGCCCGCTGCGGCTTCAGCTGTAAACATCCACCTCTAGACACTTCCATGGGGTCAGAGCCCCACAGTCTGCCCGTCTGTGTGCTCCCCTAGAGGTTTGCGCAGCAGAGCACTGAAGAAGTGAACCATACTCCCATTCCACACCCTGCGAGGGGGACAAGGGAACCTTTCTCGTTTTAGTACTCACCTACATTGTATCTCCTCTCTTCTAGATCATAATTTAAATTGCCTGTTAGCCAATGTCTGAAAACACATGTTTTATAAATTTTGTCAATTATTCTAGTTGTTTACAGCAAGAAGACAATTCTCATAGCAATAAACTTTTCTCAAGAGAAAAAAGGAGAAAATATATGCAATTATACTGTTTTTAATTTACCTGTATAATGACCTTTACTAGTTTTATTTGTATTTTTGCATGATTCAAATTACTGTCTAGGGTCACTAGCTTTCTGCTTAAATAATTTACTTTAATATGTCCTCAAGTAGGTCTACTACCGACAAATTCTCTCAGCTTTTGTTTATCTGGGAATGTCTTTATTTTGTCTTTATGTTTGAAAGAGTTTTTCTGGATAAAAGATTATTGATTGACAGTTTTTATTTTTAGTACTTAAATATGTTATTCCGCTGCCTTCTGGCTATGATTATTTCTGATGGTAAGTCGGTGATTAATCTTATTGGAATCCTCTTGTATGTGATGGGTCATTTTTCTCTTGCTTTTTTCAATATTTTTCTCTTTATTTTTGGCTTCCAACATTTTTTACAAAGATTTGCCTGAGTATATATCTCTGTCAGTTTACCCTACTTGAAAATTGTTGAGCTTCTTGGATAGCTAATGTTCACCACCAAATTTATGGAGTTTTTTTCATTATTTTTTCAAGTATTTTTTCTATCCCTATCTCTCCTCTGTTTCTGATAATCTAGTTACATATATGTTGATGCACTTAATAGTGTTCTATATATCTCTGAATCTCTTTGTATTTCTCTTCTTCTTTTCTCTCTGTTCTTCAGATTGCATAATCTTTATTAATCTGTCTTCAAGATTGCCAAATCTTTCTTCTGCCAGTTCAAATTTTCTGTTGAAAGGGTGCCCATTCTCATCACTGGTGTTCAACATAGCACTGGAAGTCCTAGCCAGAGCAATCAGACAAGAGAAAGAAATGAAAAGCATACAAATAGGAAAAGAAGAAATCAAACTAGTTCTCCTTTATAGATGATATGATTCTATACCTAGAAAACCCTAGACTGCCAAAAGTCTCCTGGAATTGATAAAGGGCTTCAGTAAAGTTCCAGGATACAAAATCAATATACAAAAGTTAGTAGCATTTATACACAACAATAACATTAAAATAGCTACAAAAAAAGTACCTAGGAATACATCTAACCAAGGAAGTAAAAGATTTCTACAAAGAAAACTATGAAACACTGCTGAAAGACATCATAGATGACACAAACAAATGAATAATATTCCGTGCTCATAAATTAGAAGAATCAATATTGTTAAAATGGCTATACTGCCCAAAGCAATCTACAGATTCAATGCTATTTCTATCAAACTACTAACATCATTTTTCACAAAATTAGGAAAAACTACTCTAAAATTCAAATGGAAGTTAAAAAAAAGAGAGAGCCCTAATAGTCAAAGCAATCCTAAGCAGAAAGAACAAAGCTGGTGATATCACATTACCTAACTTCAAACTGTGCTATAAGGCTACAGTAAACAAAACAGTATACTACTGGTACAAAAACAGACATATAGACCAGTGGAACAGAATACAGACCCAGAAATAAAGCTGCACATCTAAAGCCATCTGATCTTTGACAAAGTTGACAAAAATAAGCAATGAGCAAAGGAAACTCTATTCAATAAATGGTGTTGGAATAGCTGGCTAGTCATAGGCAAAAGAATGAAACTGGACCCCTACTTTTCACCATGCACAAACATCAACTCAAGATGGATTAAATATTTAAATGTAAGACCTCAAACTATAAAAGTCCTAGAAGAAAACCTGGTAAATACCATTCTGGACATCAGTCTTGGCAAATAATTTATGACTAAGTCCTCAAAAGCAATTGCTACAAAACCAAAAATTTACAGATGGAACCTAATTAAACTAAAGAGTTCCTGAACAGCAAAAGAAACTATCAACAGAATAAAAAGACAACCTACAGAATGGGAGAAGATATTTGCAAATTATGCATCCTACAAAGGTCACATATCCAGAATCTATAAGGAAGTTAAACAATTCAACAAGCAAAAAACAAGTGACCCCATTAAAAAGTGGATAAAAGACATAGACATTTTTCAAAAGAAGACATACAAGTGGCCAACAAACATATCAAAAAATGCTCAACATCGCTAATTATCAGAGAGACACAATGAAAACCACAATGAGATATCCTCTCACACCAGTTAGAATGGCTATTATTAAACAGTAAAAAAATAATGTACTCTGGCAAGGCTGCAGAGAAAAGGACGTGTTGATACACTGTTAGTGGGAATATAAATTAGTTCAACCGCTTACAGAAAATAATTTGGAGATTTTTCAAATAACTTAAAATAGAACTACCATTCAACCCAGAAATCCCATTACTATGTATATGTCCAAAAAAAATCACTCTATCAAAAAGACACATTCACTCACATGTTCATTGCAGCACTGTTCACCATAGCAAAGAGATAATATCAACCTAGGTGCCCATCACCATGGATTGGATATAGAAAATGTGATAAATATACACCATGGAATACTATGTAGCCATAAAAAAGAGCAAAATTATATCCTTTGCAGCAACATGGATGCAGCTGGAGGTCATTATCCTAAGCAAATTAATG